>NC_135233.1:887344174-888559174 GCF_051348905.1 Ranitomeya variabilis
CTTTAGGCTACTTTCAGACATAGCGCATTTTTGAGCGCTATTTTGCGGGCGCTTTTCAAAAATGCGCAATGTCATTTTCGTCTGCCGGCAAAGTGAATGAGAAATTCACTTTGCCGTTCAGACACACCGCAAAAAAACGCGGCGCTTTTGTCTGCAAACACGCCGGCGTAAAAAGAATTGACATGTCAATTCTTTACGCAGCGGCGTGTCTGCGTATCCCCCTAGGGCCCCATATTAACGTGCACACACAGCGCCTTTGTCCTGGGTGTCGGCGTCTTTGTACGGAGGGGTTGACACCCAGGACCGGACGTGACGTCGGACAGGAAGAGGGAAGCCCCGCCCCCCAGTGAAGCAGCATGGAGTGTGTGAGTGTGTGTGTGTGTGTGTGTGTGTAGAGCGTGTGTAGCGACGCTGCAGCGATAGAGACAACGATGCCGATCGCTGCAGCGTCGCTGTTTGATCGCTGGAGAGCTGTCACACAGACCGCTCTCCAGCGACCAACGATGCCGAGGCCCCCGGGTAACCAGGGTAAACATCGGGTTGCTAAGCGCAGGGCCGCGCTTAGTAACCCGATGTTTACCCTGGTTACCAGCGTAAAAGTAAAAAAAACAAACAGTACATACTCACCTGCGCGTCCCCCAGCGTCCGCTTCCTGACACTGACTGAGCTCCAGCCTTAACAGCACAGCGGTGACGTCACCGCTCTGCTTTCACTTTCAGTTTAGGGCCGGCGCTCAGTCACTTTGATACGTGGCACTTTGATACGTGGCACGTGGCACTGAAATATGTGGCACTGAAATATGTCGCACGTGGCACTTTGATACGTGGCACTTTGATACGTGGCACTTTGATACGTGGCACGTGGCACTTTGATACGTGGCACTGAAATACGTGATACGTGGCACTTAAATACGTGGCACGTGGCACTGAAATACGTGGCATGTGGCACTGAAATACGTGGCACTGAAATACGTGGCACTGAAATACGTGGCACTGAAATACGTGGCACTGAAATACGTGGCACTGAAATACGTGGCACGTGGCACTTAAATACGTGGCACGTGGCACTTAAATACGTGGCACGTGGCACTGAAATACGTGGCACGTGGCACTGAAATACGTGGCACGTGGCACTGAAATACGTGGCACTGAAATACGTGGCACTGAAATACGTGGCACTGAAATACGTGGCACTGAAATACGTGGCACTGAAATACGTGGCACGTGACACTTAAATACGTGGCACGTGGCACTGAAATACGTGGCACGTGGCACTGAAATACGTGGCACGTGGCACTGAAATACGTGGCACTGAAATACGTGGCACTGAAATACGTGGCACTGAAATACGTGGCACTGAAATACGTGGCACTGAAATACGTGGCACTGAAATACGTGGCACTTAAATACGTGGCACTTAAATACGTGGCACTTAAATACGTGGCACTTAGGCTATGTTCACATTTGCGTTGTGCGCCGCATGCGTCCTTTTTTTGATTGATTTTGGACGCAGCAAAAATGCAACTTGCTGCGTCCTCTGCGGCCGGATGCGTGCGCTGCAGTGACGCATGCGGCGCAAAACGCAAGTGCGACGCATGTCCATGCGCCCCCATGTTAAATATAGGGGCGCATGACGCATGCGGCGCCCGACGCTGCGGCGCAGACCGCAAATGTGAACGTAGACTTAAATAGCTGGATAGAGCTGGATCCGCGGGCTGTGATCTGGCCTACGCTCAGCACTCTGCGGAGCGCTGTCATTCAAAACACGTCCACTCATTTTGGTGTTTAGTCCCAAAATGAAGGATGGAAGAAGAAAAGGGTTGGACAAGGAAATGACATCATTTCTTTTTTTTTTCCCCCACTGCAGTTAAAGCTTTATTTGTGTCAAACACAGACAATCTGCAGAGAAAACTGCATAAAAAACCGCACTAAAAACCGCATCAAAAACGCACCAAAAACGCACCTGCGTTTTCTGCCAAGAGCTGCGGTTTTTGTCCTGAAAAAAAAGGATTGAAATCAGGATCGTGTGAACATACCCTTACCGTACAGGGTTACGAGGGGGGGCGTCTGACTGACGCCTGCCCTAGTAACCTGGGGTTAGTGACAGTGGGGTTAGTAAACCCCAGCTGATGTCTGTTCCGCTTGCTGAGGCGTCTTTGGCTCAAGGCCATTGCAGCTGGCAGAATCGACATGATGTTAACTCCAGTGTGTATTGTATTCTGAGTCATAAAGACAGGAAATGACCTCAATGACTTTTTTTTTCCCCTTTTTTTTTTTTCAAACAAACTTTATTTTCAGTACACAATGCTGAAAAAAACGCAGCTGCAAAAAACGCAGCAAAAAACGCTGTGTGTGAAAGCAGCTGCGTTTTTTGCCTGCGTAAAAAAACGCAGGTAAAGCAGCAGCAAAATACGCGCGCGTAAAAATACGCAGCAAATATGCTGTGTGTGAAAGTAGCCTTACCTGCGTTTTTTTACGCAGGCAAAAAACGCAGCTGCTTTCACACACAGTGTTTTTTGCTGCGTTTTTTGCAGCTGCGTTTTTTTCAGCATTGTGTACTGAAAATAAAGTTTGTTTGAAAAAAAAAAAAAGGGGAAAAAAAAAAAGAGTCATTGAGGTCATTTCCTGTCTTTATGACTCGGAATACAATACACACTGGAGTTAACATCATGTCGATTCTGCCAGCTGCAATGGCCTTGAGCCAAAGACGCCTCAGCAAGCGGAACAGACATCAGCTGGGGTTTACTAACCCCACTGTCACTAACCCCAGGTTACTAGGGCAGGCGTCAGTCAGACGCCCCCCCTCGTAACCCTGTACGGTAAGGGTATGTTCACACGATCCTGATTTCAATCCTTTTTTTTCAGGACAAAAAACGCAGCTCTTGGCAGAAAACGCAGGTGCATTTTTGGTGCGTTTTTGATGCGGTTTTTAGTGCGGTTTTTTATGCAGTTTTCTCTGCAGATTGTCTGTGTTTGACACAAATAAAGCTTTAACTGCAGTGGGGGAAAAAAAAAAGAAATGATGTCATTTCCTTGTCCAACCCTTTTCTTCTTCCATCCTCCATTTTGGGACTAAACACCAAAATGAGTGGACGTGTTTTGAATGACAGCGCTCCGCAGAGTGCTGAGCGTAGGCCAGATCACAGCCCGCGGATCCAGCTCTATCTAGCTATTTAAGTCTACGTTCACATTTGCGGTCTGCGCCGCAGCGTCGGGCGCCGCATGCGTCATGCGCCCCTATATTTAACATGGGGGCGCATGGACATGCGTCGCACTTGCGTTTTGCGCCGGCCGCATGCGTCACTGCAGCGCACGCATCCGGCCGCAGAGGACGCAGCAAGTTGCATTTTTGCTGCGTCCAAAATCAATCAAAAAAAGGACGCATGCGGCGCACAACGCAAATGTGAACATAGCCTAAGTGCCACGTATTTAAGTGCCACGTATTTCAGTGCCACGTATTTCAGTGCCACGTGCCACGTATTTCAGTGCCACGTATTTCAGTGCCACGTGCCACGTATTTAAGTGCCACGTGCCACGTATTTAAGTGCCACGTATCACGTATTTCAGTGCCACGTATCAAAGTGCCACGTGCCACGTATCAAAGTGCCACGTGCCACATATTTCAGTGCCACGTATCAAAGTGCCACGTGCCACGTATCAAAGTGCCACGTATCAAAGTGCCACGTGCCACGTATTTAAGTGACACGTGCCACGTATCAAAGTGCCACGTGCCACATATTTCAGTGCCACATATTTCAGTGCCACGTGCCATGTATCAAAGTGCCACGTATCAAAGTGACTGAGCGCCGGCCCTAAAGTGAAAGTGAAAGCAGAGCGGTGACGTCACCGCTGTGCTGTTAAGGCCGGAGCTCAGTCAGTGTCAGGAAGCAGACGCTGGGGGACGCGCAGGTGAGCATGTACTGTTTGTTTTTTTTACTTTTACGCTGGTAACCAGGGTAAACATCGGGTTACTAAGCGCGGCCCTGCGCTTAGTAACCCGATGTTTACTCTGGTTACCCGGGGGCCTCGGCATCCTTGGTCGCTGGAGAGCGGTCTGTGTGACAGCTCTCCAGCGATCAAACAGCGACGCTGCAGCGATCGGCATCGTTGTCGCTATCGCTGCAGCGTCGCCACACACACACACACACACACACTCCATGCTGCTTCACTGGGGGGCGGGGGCTTCCCTCTTCCTGTCCGACGTCACGTCCGGTCCTGGGTGTCAACCCCTCCATACAAAGACGCCGACACCCAGGACAAAGGCGCTGTGTGTGCACGTTAATATGGGGCCCTAGGGGGATACGCAGACACGCCGCTGCGTAAAGAATTGACATGTCAATTCTTTTTACGCCGGCGTGTTTGCAGACAAAAGCGCCGCGTTTTTTTGCGGTGTGTCTGAACGGCAAAGTGAATTTCTCATTCACTTTGCCGGCAGACGAAAATGACATTGCGCATTTTTGAAAAGCGCCCGCAAAATAGCGCTCAAAAATGCGCTATGTCTGAAAGTAGCCTTAATAACAATAGTGTGGTGATGTGGTGGGGGGCGGGATTGTGTGTGGTAATGGGGGGCGGAATTGTGTGTGGTAATGGGGGGCGGAATTACGTGTGGTGGGTGGGGGCGGGATTATGTGGGGTGATGGGTGGGGGGGCGGGATTATGTGTGGTGATGGGTGGGGGGGCGGGATTATGTGTGGTGATGGGTGGGGGGGCGGGATTATGTGTGGTGATGGGTGGGGGGGCGGGATTATGTGTGGTGATGGGTGGGGGGGCGGGATTATGTGTGGTGATTATTATGTGTGGTGATGGGTGGGGGGGCGGGATTATGTGTGGTGGGGGGCGGGATTATGTGTGGTGATGTGGAGGAGGGGCAGGATTAACTGTAAAGTGCTGCGGAATATGTTAGCGCTATATAAAAATAAAGATTATTATTATTATGTGTGTTGATGTGGTGGGGCGCGGGATTATGTGGTGATGGGGTGGGGGGGCATGATTATATGTGAAGGTGGGGGGCGGGATTATGTGTGATGATGTGTTGGGGGCGGGATTGTGTGGTGATGTGTTGGGGGACAGGATTATGTGTGATGTGTTGAAGGGGCGGGATTATGTGTGGTGATGTGGGGGGACGGGATTATGTGTGGTAATGTGGTGGGAGGCAGGATTGTGTGTGGTGATGTGGGGGTTGGATTATGTGTGGTGGGGGCGGGATTGTGTGGTAATGGGGTGGGGGGCAGGATTACGTGTGGTGGGGGCAGAGCTACTGTGCAGAGGGCGGGATTAGCGAGTAATCACGATGCCTCATATAGCGTGGTTCAAATCCCATGCCAATTCACGGCCGGACTGTGCCTGTCGCTGATTGTTCGCGGCCGGCCATGTAGTATATAACAGCCCACATAGTATACACTATGTTCCAAATTATTATGCAAATTACATTTTTATCAGATTTTCCTAAATGTTCAGTGCAAATGACAGTCAGTCTAATAAAAGTCATCACCCGTTAGATTATACATCGAATTTTATTGAAGAAACCTCCCAATGATAACAGTATAATCTCCAAAATGAATAAAAACTCAAAATGCACTGTTCCAAATTATTATGCACAGTAGAATTTCTAAACATTTGATATGTTTTAAAGAACTGAAAATGCTCATTTGTGGAATTTGCAGCATTAGGAGGTCACATTCACTGAACAAAAAAGCTATTTAACGCCAAAACATCCTAACAGGCCAAGTTACATGTTAACATATGACCCCTTCTTTGATGTCACCTTGCATCCATTGAACTTGTGAGTTTATGGAGAGTTTCTGCTTGTATTTCTTTGCATGAAGTCAGAATAGCCTCCCAGAGCTGCTGTTTGGATGTGAACTGCCTCCAACCCTCATAGATCTTTTGCTTGATGATACTCCAAAGGTCCTCTATAGGGTTGAGGTCAGGGGAAGATGGTGGCCACACCATGAGTTTATCTCCTTTTATGCCCATAGCAGCCAATGACTCAGAGGTATTCTTTGCAGCATAAGATGGGGCATTGTCATGCATGAAGATGATTTTGCTCCTGAAGGCACGTTTCTGCTTTTTAGACCGTAGAAGAAAGTTGTCAGTCAGAAACTCTATATACTTTGCAGAGGTCATTTTCACACCTTCAGGAACCTTAAAGGGCCTTACCAGCTGTTTCCCATGATTCTGGCCCAAACATGACTCCTCCACCTCCTTGCTGAAGTTGCAGCCTTGTTGGGACATGGTGGCCATCCACCAACCATCCACTACTCCATCCATTTGGACCATCCAGGGTTGCTCAACACTTATCAGTAAACAAGACTGTTTGGAAATTAGTCTTCATGTATGTATGGGCCCACTGCAAAGGTTTCTGCTTGTGAACACTGTTTAGGGGTGGCCGAATAGTAGGTTTATGCACCACAGCAAGCCTTTGAAGGATCCTACACCTTGAGGTTCGAGGGACTCCAGAGGCACCAGCAGCTTCAAATATCTGTTTGCTGCTTTGTAATGGCTTTTTAGCAGCTGCTCTCTTAATCCGATGAACTTGCCTGGCAGAAATCTTCCTCATTATGCCTTTATCAGCACAAACACATTTGTGCTCAGATACAGCCACAAATCTCTTAACAGTACGATGATCACGCTTATGTTTTTGGAAAATTTCTAATGTTTTCATCCCTTCACCAAGGCATTGCACTATTTGATGCTTTTCAGCAGCAGAGAGATCCTTTTTCTTTCCCATGTTACTTGAAAACTGTGACCTGTTTAACAACGTGGAACATCATTTTTAAGTAGTTTTCCTTTAATTAGAATCACCTGGAAAACCAATTATCACATGTGTTTAAGATTGATTTCAGTGATCCACGAGTGATCCACGAGTTTATCCACGAGTTTATTTGAAAAACAAAACAATTAAATCTTTATGACACTTAAATCCAATTTGCACAATAGTTTGAAACACAGTGTATAGCACAGCCACGTAGTGTATATAGCACAGCCCACGGAGTATATAGCACAGTCACGTAGTATATAGCACAGACCACGGAGTGCATAACAGCCCACATAGCATATAACACAGCCACGTAGTGTATAGCACAGCCCACGTAGTGTATAGCACAGCCCACGTAGTGTATAGCGCAGCCCACGTAGTGTATAGCGCAGCCCACGTAGTGTATAGCGCAGCCCACGTAGTGTATAGCGCAGCCCACGTAGTGTATAGCGCAGCCCACGTAGTGTATAGCGCAGCCCCCACAGTATATAGCAATATGGGCATCATATCCTTGTTAAAGAAAATAATTAAAATAAAAAATAAGTTATATACGCACCGGCCGTTGGCCCCGGATCCAGGCGAAGTGGTTACCGACACACCCCGCGCGCTCCGGTCCCAAGAGTGCATTGCGGTCTCGCGAGATGATGACGTAGCGGTGTGAAACAACTGAAATTATGTCTTATATTCTAAGTTCTTCAAAGTAGCCACCTTTTGCTTTGATGACTGCTTTGCACACTCTTGGCATTCTCTTGATGAGCTTCAAGAGGTAGTCACCGGGAATGGTCTTCCAACAATCTTGAAGGAGTTCCCAGAGATGCTTAGCACTTGTTGGCCCTTTTGCCTGCACTCTGTGGTCCAGCACACCCCAAACCATCTCGATTGGGTTCAGGTCTTGTGACTGTGGAGGCCATGTCATCTGGAGTAGCACCCCATGACTCTCCTTGGTCAAATAGCCCTTACACAGCCTGGAGGTGTGTTTGGGGTCATTGTCCTGTTTGAAAATAAATGATGGTCCAACTAAACGCAAACCGGATGGAATAGCATGCCGCTGCAAGATGCTGTGGTAGCCATGCTGGTTCAGTATGCCTTCAATTTTGAATAAATCCCCAATATTGTCACCAGCAAAGCACCCCCACACCATCACACCTCCTCCTCCATGCCTCACGGTGGGAACCAGGCATGTAGAGTCCATCCGTTCATCTTATCTGCGTCGCACAAAGACACGGTGGTTGGAACCAAAGATCTCAAATTTGGACTCATCAGACCAAAGCACAGATTTCCACTGGTCTAATGTCCATTCCTTATGTTCTTTAGCCCAAACCAGTCTCTTCTGCTTGTTGCCTGTCTTTAGCAGTAGTTTCCTAGCAGCTATTTTACCATGAAGGCCTGCTGCACAAAGTCTCCTCTTAACAGTTGTTGTAGAGATGTGTCTGCTGCTAGAACTCTGTGTGGCATTGACCTGGTCTCTAATCTGAGCTGCTGTTAACCTGTGATTTCTGAGGCTGATGACTCGGATAAACTTATCCTCAGAAGCAGAGGTGACTCTTGGTCTTCCTTTCCTGGGGCGGTCTTCATGTGAGCCAGTTTCTTTGTAGCGCTTGATGGTTTTTGCTACTGCACTTGGGGACACTTTCAAAGTTTTCCCAATTTCTCGGACTGACTGACCTTCATTTCTTAAAGTAATGATGGCCACTCGTTTTTCTTTACTTAGCTGCTTTTTTCTTGCCATAATACAAATTCTAACAGTCTATTCAGTAGGACTATCAGCTGTGTATCCACCAGACTTCTGCACAACACAACTGATGGTTCCAACCCCATTTATAAGGCTAGAAATCCCACTTATTAAACCTGACAGGGCATACCTGTGAAGTGAAAACCATTCCCGGTGACTACCTCTTGAAGCTCATCAAGAGAATGCCAAGAGTGTGCAAAGCAGTCATCAAAGCAAAAAGTGGCTACTTTGAAGAACCTAGAATATAAGGCATAATTTCAGTTGTTTCACACTTTTTGGTTAAGTATATAATTCCACATGTGTTAATTCATAGTTTTGATGCCTTCAGTGTGAATTTACAATTTTCATAGTCATGAAAATACAGAAAAATCTGTAAATGAGAATGTGTCCAAAATTTTAGTCTGTACTGTTTGTGTGTGTGTGTGTATGTATATGTGTGTGTGTGTGTGTGTGTGTGCGCGTGTGTATATATATATATATATAGGGGCAGGTCACTGAGGTGTCTGTGACCTGTCAGAATCCATATAGATGAATCAAAGCACCACATGAAGACAATGTCTGTAGGTTACTGAGCATGAATAGAACATGGATCTGACTGCAAAATACTTCATCAAACTAATGACTAATGTGTTACTGTAATATTTAATTCTAGGGTATGAGAATTGCTAGATCCGAGGCAGAATTTCTGGATCAATTAGAGTCAGCCCGAAGAGAAGCAAGAAAATCATTCAATGACGATGTCATGTTAATTGAAAAATTTGTGGACAATCCAAGGTAAAGACAAATATATAATTGACTGCACCCACAAAAATTAGTTATTGGGTGAAATTCCTGAAATAACTTAGGAGTGTCCCTGCATTGCAAATGATGGTAGGGAGGATGTTAGCTGTGCTCCTAATGTAGTTTGGTGTGGGTTACAGAAGGCACATTTGCTCATTAGTGTACTTCAGAACTGGGAAAAGTGCGGCCCACATGCAGCCCTTTAGCTTTTCTGGTGCTGACCAGGACAGCCAAAGGGCTTTATGCAATGGTGGCCTGCACCACGTGGCTGCCCTTCACACTTTTTCAGTGATATCTGCATAGGAGGTCGACATAATACTGTGCAAGGGAACTGTGTGGGGACATCATTCTGAATGGGGAGCTGTGTGGGGACATCATACTGTGTAAGGAGTCTGTGTGCGGGCGTCCTACTGTGTAAGGGGGCTGTTTGGGGATGTTCTACTGTGTAAGGGGGCTATGTGTGCACGTCCTACTGTGTAAGGGGGCTGTTTGGGGACGTTCTACTGTGTAAGGAGGCTATGTGTGCACGTCCTACTGTGTAAGGGGGCTGTGTGGGGACGTCCTACTGTGTAAGGGGGCTGTGTGGGGACGTCCTACTGTGCAAGGAGGCTGTGTGGGGACGTCCTACTGTGCAAGGGGGCTGTGTGGGGACGTCCTACTGTGCAAGGGGGCTGTGTGGGGACGTCCTACTGTGCAAGGGGGCTGTGTGGGGACGTCCTACTGTGTAAGGGGGCTGTGTGGGGACGTCCTACTGTGCAAGGGGGCTGTGTGGGGACGTCCTACTGTGCAAGGGGGCTGTGTGGGGACGTCCTACTGTGCAAGGGGGCTGTGTGGGGACGTCCTACTGTGCAAGGGGGCTGTGTGGGGACGTCCTACTGTGCAAGGGGGCTGTGTGGGGACGTCCTACTGTGCAAGGGGGCTGTGTGGGGACGTCCTACTGTGCAAGGGGGCTGTGTGGGGACGTCCTACTGTGCAAGGGGGCTGTGTGGGGACGTCCTACTGTGCAAGGGGGCTGTGTGGGGACGTCCTACTGTGCAAGGGGGCTGTGTGGGGACGTCCTACTGTGCAAGGGGGCTCTCTGGGGACATCCTACTGTGTAAGGGGGCTGTGTGGGGACGTCCTACTGTGTAAGGAGGCTGTGTGGGGACGTCCTACTGTGTAAGGAGGCTGTGTGGAGACGTCCTACTTTGTGAGGGGGCTGTGTGGGGACGTCCTACTGTGTAAGGGGGCTGTGTGGGTAAGTCCTACTGTGCAAGGGGGCTGTGTGGGGATGTCCTACTGTGCAAGGGGGCTGTGTGGGGACATCCTACTGTGTAAGGGGGCTGTGTGGGGACGTCCTACTGTGTAAGGAGGCTGTGTGGGGACGTCCTACTGTGTAAGGAGGCTGTGTGGAGACGTCCTACTTTGTGAGGGGGCTGTGTGGGGACGTCCTACTGTGTAAGGGGGCTGTGTGGGGACGTCCTACTGTGTAAGGGGGCTGTGTGGGGAAGTCGGATTGGGAGTTGTTGATCAAAATATAAGGGCTGAATAACAGGAGCAGTATGACTTACTGTAATGCATAAACTTTATAAAAAGCAGTAAATTATATGGTTTGATTAACTGCTACTGGTAAGACTACATGTTATAATAATCCCTATTGTAGCATGTATTAGCAGTAATAGCTGGTCAACAGACTTAATTCTGCTCAATATTAAGTGATACAAATTAATATAAAACAATAATCTGCAGAATTAAGTTTGACCAGTTGGTTCAGCCTTCTGCAACTGTATTACATCCCACTTATATGGGGCATGTGACTACATTTGAAAATGGTAGTAACTGTACTATAAAATCTGATACACTATTGAATATACCCAGAATAAAGAAAGGAGTAGGATCAGGCACCATCTTCAGGTTTCTTTGAGCACGCAAATAAGCAGGATCCCGCGCAGCCGTCTAGCTATGAGAGGTAAGTATTTCCAGCACTGCCAACAAACATTAAAAACTTTAATTATTTTGAGACCTATTTAAAATGTGAAAATACATCTCAGAATAGAGTAGCCTACTTGTTTTCCACCATAACGAAGGCGATGATTAAACAAGGGGGCATGTAGGGGTCAGATGCTTCTGATTCTTTAAGGGTATGTGCACACGTTCAGGTTTTTTTGCGTTTTTTTCGCGATAAAACGCCATAAAAACTCATTAAAAACTCATGCATTATGCATTCTATCATTTAGAATGCATTCTGCATGTTTTGTGCAAATGGTGCGTTTTTTTCCGCGAAAAAAATGCATTGCGGTAAAAAAAGCAGCATGCTCATTAATTTTGCGGATTTTCTGCGTTTTTCCCGCAATTCTATGCATTTGGAAAAAACGCATAAAAAACGCGTCAAAAAACGCATGAGGATTTCTGGCAGAAATGTCCGGTTCTTGTCAGGAAAATTTCTGCTAGAAATCCTGACGTGTGCACATAGCCTAATAGTTACGCGTCTCTAAATGAATCAGGAACGTATGACAAGTGGTGTGTGTCTCTATGCAGAATGCCATAATTCTTATCCCCTTCATGACCTTGGGATTTTCAGTTTTTCCGTGTTCGTTTTTCACTCCCCTCCTTCCCAGAGCCATAACTTTTTCATTTTTCCGTCAATTTGGCCATGCGAGGGCTTATTTTTTGCGGGACGAGTTGTACTTTTGAACGACCTCATTGGTTTTACCATGTCTTGTACTAGAAAACGGGAAAAAAATTCCAAGTGCGGTGAAATTGCAAAAAAAGTGCAGTCCCACACTTGTTTTCTCAGTCGCCCATGACAGCACTACCAGAGAGATGGAATCCGCCCTTCAGGGACAGGAAACCTACAGGATAAAAGGGCGGTACCTCTCTCCTGCCTCAGTTTTGTTTCCTGTCCCTGACAGGGGAACCCTCAGGATCGGTACCTGTATCCGGAGCCGACCAGTGGAGGTTTGACGGCGGGGAGGCCCCTGTCACCGCTGGCTCGGTGTCCGACGCCGCCGCTTCTGGGTCCGATGGGGCTGCAGAGCGAGCGGAGGGAAGCGCCGCTGCCTCCCCGGATCGGGGTAGGAGCTTTAGGGACCCGGCGTGCCTCTGCTGAGAGGCCTGGTCTGGAGCGGCGGCCTGGTGTGTGTGAGAGCACCAAGATGGCCGCCGCACCGGATATAGATGCGTCTACTTCCGGGTCCCGGGGAGCGCGCATGCGCACTGGGGACCAGCGCTTCCCTGCAAAGCAGCTTGGAGGAGGGGTGATCGGCGCGCCTTTTTTAAACCACAGCTGTGAGAGCACCTGTCGCTGCATGCAGTCCCACTATGGCAGACAGCAACCAGCAGCTCCAGCCGGCGCAGCCCTTACAGCCACCGCCGCAGCAACAGCAGCGTCACCACCAGCGCAAGTCGGGCGGAAGGACCTCTGCAGGCACCCGAAGTACCCGCTCCAGAAGCCATTCTACGCCGCAGAGTAAAGCCTCCAGCCAGCCGACACCTTCTACTTCGGATCTGATTCAAGATCCCGTTCCTCCTCCAGAATTGGTACTTGTAGCTGCGCAAGATGGGTGAGTGATCTTCGTGAAAGTTCACTAAATAATTAGGGTCCCCCTTTCCGTTTGTTTTTTAGGCAAGAAAAAAAACGGAAAAAACCAAACATAGAGACTGCCCCTTATGTGGAGAACCCCTGTCACAGAGTTGGGATAAAAAACTATGCCGTTCCTGTATAGGTCAAGTCCTCTGTGAAGAAACCCCCAGTTTTGCCTCTGAATTACGCTCGGTAATAAGATCAGAGGTAGAAACAGCGTTCAAATCCCTTAAAGGGGAGGGGGTTAAGGAGAGAACACCTGTCTCCCTGTCTCATTCTGATCCTTCTAGCTCTGATGAGGATGTGTCAGATAAGAAAGGTTCCTCCTCCTCCTCAGACTCTGAGAGTGGAGGCCGCCACTGCTTCCCCTTAGATGAAATAGATGCCCTGGTAAAGACTGTAAGATCTACAATGGGGGTTATAGACCCACGTCCTGACAAGACGGTACAGGACATTATGTTTGGCGGCCTGGGCCAGAAAAAAACGCAGAGTTTTTCCGCTTAATGAAAATGTGCAGGCCCTAATTAAAAAGGAGTGGGAGAAACCTGAAAGGAAAAATTCATCTGTACCCTCCCTTAAAAGGAAATATCCTTTTGCGGAAGATGACTCTACAGCATGGGATAAAGCCCCTAAACTTGACGTGGCAGTCGCTAAGGCGTCAAAGAAGTTTGCCCTGCCCTTTGAGGACATGGGTACGCTAAAAGACCCCCTTGACAAAAGAGCCGACACCTTCCTAAAAGGGGCCTGGGAGTCAGCAGGGGGATGTTTAAGACCTGCCATAGCGGCCGCATGTACTTCCAGATCTCTAATGATTTGGTTAGACAATCTGGAGAAACAGTTAAGGGATGGTGTATCCCGACAAAAAATCATTGAATCAATTCCCATGATTAGGGGGGCGGCAGCCTTCTTGGCTGACTCTTCGGCGGACTCTATAAAACTAACTTCAAAATCAGCAGCCCTGTCCAATGCAGCTCGTAGAACGCTGTGGCTGAAAAACTGGCCAGGCGATCTACAGACAAAAAAAAAACTTTGCTCAATCCCATGTGAGGGAAAATTTCTGTTTGGGGAAACCCTAGATGACATTTTGCAAAAAGCAGGGGATAAAAAGAAGGGATTCCCTAACCTGGCCGCACCATATGTCAGACGGCCCTTTCGGAACAGGAAATTTTTCCGCAGACGCCCCCCTAAAGAACAGAACAGGTGGGAGGAGGGGAGAAATAGAGACAGGGGCTTCCTCTTTGGCAACTCCCCCAGAAATAAAAAAGCCCCTAAGTGACACCTCCCCCAGGGTGGGAGGGAGACTGTCTCAATACCTTCCGGCCTGGGAAAAAATCTCTTCCAATACATGGATTTTAAACCTAATAAAAATGGGACTTCAATTAAACTTTACCACCCTTCCTCCCCAACACTATGTGGTCACTCCATTGAAACCTTCATGGCGGCAACAACAGGCCTTGGAACTAGAAATCTCGAAACTCATCTCCAAAGATGTGATCCGGGAAGTTCCGCTACCGGAAAGAGGGAAAGGTTTTTTCTCCCCACTATTTCTGATCCCGAAGCCGGACGGTTCCTTCCGCACAATAATAAATCTCCGGAGATTAAACAGCTATGTAAAGAATCAAACATTCAAAATGGAATCGATAAGATCTACAATAAAAAACCTGTTTCCAAATTGTTTCATGGTAGTGTTGGATCTCAGCGACGCGTACTATCACGTCCCCATTCACAAAAACTCACAGAAATACCTCAGACTAGCAGTAGTCATGGAGGGAGTAGTGAAGGAATATCAGTACAAGGCCCTCCCGTTTGGCATTTCAGTAGCACCCCGTATTTTCACCAAGGTGGTAGCAGAAATGATGGCCCATATAAGGGAGGAGGATGTTATTATAATACCTTACCTAGACGACTTCCTGATTGTCAGCGATACAGCACAACATTGTCGCCAACAGTGCACCAGAGTGATAAAAACTCTAACAGAATTAGGTTGGCTCCTAAATCTCCAGAAGTCAAAACTAGAACCGACTATGGTGCAAGAGTTTCTGGGCCTAACTCTGGACTCGGTTTTACAGGAATGTCGCCTTCCAGACCTGAAGAAACAAAAAATACTAAGCATTGTCTCTGGAGCTCGCTCAAATCCTCATATGACCTTAAGAGGAGCGATGTCTCTACTAGGGTCCCTCTCTGCGTGTCTCCCGGCAGTACAGTGGGCTCAGATCCACACAAGAGACCTCCAGTGGGATGTCCTGAGAAATCAGGTTACACTGAGGGGACGCCTGGAAGATCGCATGACTCTAAGTTCAGGCGTTATTCGTTCCCTACACTGGTGGCTGGATTCCAACAATCTGTCAAAAGGGGTTCCGTGGGTGATAAATGTACATCAAGTAGTTACCACGGACGCCAGTCCCACGGGGTGGGGAGCTCACCTGGGAAACAGTGTTACTCTGGGGGTCTGGACAGATCAAGAATACCAGGTATCCTCAAATCAAAAAGAACTTTGTGCAGTGAACCATGCTCTGTCAGTTTTTCTTCCCAAACTACGGGGACAACATGTCCGGGTTTTCTCGGACAATCAAGTAGTGGTGGCCTACCTGAACCACCAGGGGGGGACCAGATCCCAAGCCCTGATGGAAACTACTTCCCAAATCTTTACCATAGCCGAACATCACTTCCTATCCCTCTCAGCATTACACATAAGAGGAGTAACGAACAAAAAGGCAGACTTCCTAAGCTGTACCCAGCTAAAACAGGGGGAGTGGGCTCTGAACCAAGGGGTCTTCGATCAGATCACAAAAATTTGGGGAGTCCCAGTAATAGACCTCTTTGCCACTATAGAGAACAGGAAAGTAAAACAGTTTTGTTCTCTAGATCACAGAGGGAACCCCAGAACACTGGATGCATTCTCGATTCCCTGGACTCACGGTCTGACATATGCCTTTCCCCCTTATATACTTATACCAGCAGTCCTGCGGAAGATAAGACAGGACAGGGCGAGAATCATTCTAATAGCACCCTTCTGGCCCAAAAGGGCCTGGTTTTCCTGGCTGAGAATCCTATCTATCACAGATCCCTGGGTTCTTCCGGATCTTCCGGACCTACTATCACAGGGGCCGGTGTTCCACCCTCAGTCGGCAAATCTACACCTGACAGCGTGGAACTTGAAAGGTCACTGCTAAGGGCAAGAGGATTCTCAGATAATTTAGTCTCCACACTATTAAAAAGTAGGAACACAATAACTACTAGAATCTATGGTAAAACTTGGAAAAAGAAAAGTTCCTGTCCACCTCTGGTGTAAGACTACAAGATGGGGTTCCAATAGCCAAAATATTAGAGTTCCTACAGAAAGGCTTGGATATGGGCCTCTCAGTGAGCACCTTAAAGGTGCAAGTAGCGGCCTTAGGGGCGTTATACAATCATAGTGTTGCCACTAACCCATGGGTAGCAAGGTTCATTAAAGCCGCTTCACGTTCTAGGCCAATAAAAATCAGAAGCCCTCCATCTTGGGACTTAAATTTAGTTCTTTCAGCTATGACAGAACCCCCATTCGAACCCATAGATTCGATACCGCTTAAAATCTTATCCCTTAAAATGGCCCTTCTTACAGCTCTAACATCTGCCCGTAGGATTAGTGACCTTCAGGCCCTATCTGCGAACCCTCCATTCACACAAATTATGGAAGATAGGGTAGTATTGAGGACAGACCCTGCTTATCTACCCAAAGTTGCTTCCAATTTTCATAGATCCCAGGAAATAATCCTTCCTTCCTTCTGTCCAAACCCGAAAAATCAAAAAGAGGAAAAATTCCACACCTTAGACGTAAGAAGGTGTCTAATACACTACTTAGAGTCCTCCCGTCAGTGTAGGAAGGAAGGCTGTCTTTTTATCTGTTTTCAGGGGCCTAGAAAAGGACTCAAAGCCTCCAAAAGCACTATAGCTCGTTGGGTCACTGATGCGATAGCCTTGGTATACTCGTCCACGGGGAACGCAGTTCCTGAAGGACTCAAGGCACACTCTACAAGGGCTATGGCAACCTCCTGGGCCGAAAGGTCGGAGGTACCAATAGATAAAATCTGTAAAGCGGCCACCTGGTCAACACCTTCAACCTTCTTTAGGCACTATCGCTTAGACTTAGCCTCTTCGTCGGACTTAACCTTCGGAAGAAGGGTCTTGCAGGCTGTGGTCCCTCCCTAAAGCAATAATCTCTGCAATTCTCTCTGGTAGTGCTGTCATGGGCGACTGAGAAAGTCGTAGTTACTCACCGATAACGGTGTTTCTCAGAGCCCATGACAGCACCTGCTTATTCCCCCCCTTATCACGTGTGCGGTGAGCACTTTATTATACGAAGTGTGTGTTTTCATTTAGACACGGTGTAATCTTCATAAGTATTTTACTAAAAATATATGTGTATTTCTTGTTGTCACTAACCTGGAGGACCTCTGATGCTCTGTAAACTAAACTGAGGCAGGAGAGAGGTACCGCCCTTTTATCCTGTAGGTTTCCTGTCCCTGAAGGGCGGATTCCATCTCTCTGGTAGTGCTGTTATGGGCTCTGAGAAACACCGTTATCGGTGAGTAACTACGACTTTTTGTTTGGCTTTTTTGCTAGGTTCACTAAATGCTAAAACTGACCTGCCATTATGATTCTCCAGGTCATTACGTGTTCATAGACACCAAACATGGCTGTTATTTTTTATCTACCGTAAGTGGTAAAAAAAAATTCCAAATTTTGCTAAAAAAAATAAAAAATTGCGCCATTTTCCGATACTCGTAGCTTCTCCATTTTTCATGATCTAGGGTCGGTTGAGGGCTTATTTTTTGCGTGCCGAGCTGGCGTTTTTAATGATACCATTTCGGTGCAGATACGTTCTTTTGATCGCCCGTTATTGCATTTTAATGCAATGTCACGGCGACCAAAAAAACGTAATTCTGGCGTTTTGAATTTTTTTCTCGCTACGCTGTTTAGCGATCAGGTTAATGCTTTTTTTATTGATAGATCGGGCGATTCTGAACGCGGCGATACCAAATATGTGTAGGTTTGATTTTTTTTTTATTATTATTGATTTATTTTGATTGGGGCGAAAAGGGGGTGATTCAAACTTTTTTATATATATATATATATATATATTTTTTTTTTTTTTTTTTCACTTTTTTTTAATCTTTTTTTTTTTTTTACTTTTGCCATGCTTCAATAGCCTCCATGGGAGGCTAGAAGCTGGCACAACTCGATCGCCTCTGCTACATAGCAGCGATCTTATGTTCGCTGCTATGCAGCAGAATTGCAGGTGTGCTGTGAGCGCCGACCACAGGGTGGCGCTCACAGCTACCGGGGATCAGTAGCCATAGAGGTCTCAAGGACCTCCTATGGTTACAATGTAGAAGCATCGCCGACCTCCTATCATGTGACGGGGGTCGGCGATGCGCTCATTCCCGGCCGGAAGCGCCAGTTAAATGCGGCTGTCTGCGTTTGACAGCGGCATTTAACTAGTTAATAGGCGCCGGCGGATCGCAATTCTGCCCGCGCCTATTATGGGCACATGTCAGCTGTTCAAAACAGCTGACATGTCCCGGCTTTGATGCGGGCTCACCGCCGGAGCCCGCATCAAAGCGGGGCTTCTGACCTCAGACGTACTATCCCGTCCGAGGTCAGAAAGGGGTTAAAGGGAATCTGCCATCAGAAAATACGCTATTAACCTGCAGATATAGGGTTAATGTTCAGATTAAGGCTATGTGCACACGTCAGGATTTCTAGCAGAAATTTTCCTGACAAAAACCGGACATTTCTGCCAGAAATCTGCATGCGTTTTTTGACTCGTTTTTTGTGCGTTTTTTCATGCGTTTTTTCCAAATGCATAGAATTGCGGGAAAAACGCAGAAAATCCGCAAAATTAATGAACATGCTGCTTTTTTTTACTGCGATGCGTTTTTTTTCACGGAAAAAACGCACCATGTGCACAAAACATGCAGAATACATTCTAAATGATAGGATGCATAATGTATGCGTTTTTAATGAGTTTTTATAGCGTTTTTATCGCGAAAAAAAGCGAAAAAACCTGAACTTGTGCACATACCCTAATAGTGTTATTAACCATCCCGGCACCCGCACTTAGCCTGCCCCAATGCACAGCCAATGTCAGTCAGGGCCGGGGGTGATGTTACCTACTGTTCTGTATTCTCAGAGTAGGGACTGAACCTGCGCCGGCGCTGCCCCTGGGACTAAAACCTGAACGTGGCAGTGGGGAATAAAGTTAATTTTGTCCCCACAGCGTTCGGCTAAGTGCGGGTGCCAGGCAGGTTAATCCCATATCTGCAGGTTAATAGCATTTTTTTGTGACCGATTCCCTAATCCATCACTAGACTGGAGTAAGATACAGGGTATAGGGAACGTCACGCATTTTTGCAGAGCTGGGAGAAGCTGGTGTGAAAACACCAAAAGTCACAACAATTTTGTACAACTCCAAGTTGTGAAAAATGTTGTGACTTTTCAAAGCAATTTAAACCAGAATTCTTGCAAAATTGCTTTAACCCCTTAATGTCAGCCAATACCTCTTTTTACTGACCTGAGATATGAGAATATCGTCCCCATACAGGTGATAATCCAGCAGCTGTCCACTATGGCTGACAACTTGCTGTGTCACAAACGATCAGTGTTGACACCGTCCATATCTGTTTAACCCCTTGGTTGCTGCTGTCAAAAGTGACTACATCAAATAAATGGTTAATAGATTGTGGGGTCTCCGCTTTAATGTAATTGACACACCAAGATCATGATTGTGTGGTCCTGATGTTTGCCATAGCAATTCATGGCCAAATAGTGGATTTAGAGTCTCCCGGCTATAGCAGTCAGTTCAGAAGTTAGCGACTAGTGATGAGCAAATATACTCGTTACTCGAGAGTTCTCTAGCACGCTCGGGGGTCCTCCGAGTATTTTTTAGTGCTCGGAGATTTAGTTTTTCTTGCCGCAGCTGAATGATTTACATCTGATAGCCAGCATAAGTACATGTGGGGGTTGCCTGGTTGCTAGGGAATCCCCACATGTACTTATGCTGGCTAACAGATGTAAATCAATCAGCTGCAGCAAGAAAAACTAAATCTCCGAGCACTAAAAAATACTCGGAGAACCCCCCCAGCATGCTCGAGAAATCTCGAGTAACGAGTATATTCACTCATCACTATTAGCGACATTTAGGTGGTAAAAATAGACTTTTTCATTCCTGCTATACCACTTTGCATTAATTCCTGAAAATCATCTGAAGGGTTAATAAACTATCTGACAGAAGTTTTCAATATGTCAGGGGGTGCTGTTTTTAAATGGTATCACGTTTGGGCTTTTCCAATATAGAGCACCCCAAAGTCCCTTCAAACATGGATAGGTCCCTCAAAAAAATAAATTTTGTAAATTTCCTTGAAAAAAAAAAATGAAAAATTACTGCTACATTTTTAAATCTCCTAAAAGGCTAACAAAATAAATTAGCTTTTTAAATATGGTGCTGATGTAAAGCACACATGTGGGAAATGTTATTTATTAATGTTTTTCTGTGGTATGACTATCTGGATTAAAGGGATAATCATTCAAAGTTTGAAAATTGCAATTTTTTTTTTACATTTTTGTCAAGTTTCTGATATGTTTTGTATTTTTTTATAAAAAAAAAAAAAAAATCAACCTAAATTTACCATTATCCTAAATTATAATGTGCCACGAAAAAACAATCTGAAATTCTATGGGATTTGTTGAAGTGTTCCAGAGTTATCACCACATAAAGTGACATTGGTCAGAATTTAAAAAAATTGGCCCCATCACTAAGGGGTTAATAAATCTGATTTTTTTTTTTCTCTTCCTGTGTCTTGGATATCTGCGTCTGCTTGATTTTGGATATATGTGTCTGTTAGGCCATGTTCACACAGTGCGTTTTTTACCGCGGAACCGCAGAGGTTTTGCCGCTGCGGTTCCGCAGCTTTTGTCCATGCAGGGTACAGTACAATGTACCCTATGGAAAACGGGAACCACTGTGCACACGGTCCTGAATTTCCAAAAAAAAGCCGCGCTGAATAGCTGCGGGAAAAAAGGAGCATGTCACTTCTTTGTGCAGAACTGCAGCGGTTCTGCACCCATAGACCTCCATTGTGAGGTCAAACCCGCAGTAAAACCCGCAGATCAAAAATATATCTGCGGGTTTTATTGCGGTTTGTGGTGCAGAACCGCTGCAGCAGGAAGTGCGGGGAAGCGGCCGGAAGTGCGTCGGCGGAAGTGCGTGGGCGGAGAGACATGGAGGCGTACCGTCGCATGGGGATCGTGTCGGCCGTTTGATTGATTTGGTGTATGTGTGTGTGTGTGTGTGTGTGTGTGTGTGTCCGTGTCCCCCCATGCGACGCTAGTGCCACCATTGTGCTAAGTCGCCGTATGGGACTACTACTCCCATCCGGTATTAGGATGGGAGAGTTGTCCCTGTGTCCGGCGACTTAGCACAATTGTAAAGTTACACAAAACACCTACACACAATACACATACATGACACACAGTACAGTACATACAACACATAACACAGAGTATATACTCACCAACAGCACACTGGTAGGCGAAGCCCTCGATCCCCTAGATAAAATCCCAAAATAAAAAATCAAATCCATACTCCCTGTCCGCAGAATCCATAAAACGAGTGTCCCACGCCGATCGGCTGCTCTCCGGCGATACACTGCCAGGAGCGAAGCTCCTGGCAGTGGATCGCGTACTGTTCCGGAGTTCAATGGCTCCGGCGTCTCGGTTAACAGCAGTACAGCTGCGTTGAACTTTCCCACGCAGCACTGCCGTTAAGCGAGAGTGCCGGGGTCAATGACCGCCGGTAAACTCGCTCGCGCATGCGCAGTGACACACCGACAGGAACTATGGCTCCTGTCAGTGTGTTATACGTTATATATATGTGTGATACGTGGCACGTGGCACTGAAATACGTGATACGTGGCACTTAAGTACGTGGCACTTAAATACGTGGCACTGAAATACGTGGCACTTAAATACGTGGCACTTAAATACGTGGCACTTAAATACATGGCACTTAAATACGTGATACGTGGCACTGAAATACGTGATACGTGGCACTTAAATACGTGGCACTGAAATACGTGGCACTGAAATACGTGGCACTGAAATACGTGGCACTGAAATACGTGACACTGAAATACGTGGCACTGAAATACGTGGCACTGAAATACGTGGCACTGAAATACGTGGCACTGAAATACGTGGCACTGAAATACGTGGCACTGAAATACGTGGCACTGAAATACGTGGCACTGAAATATGTGGCACTGAAATACGTGGCACTGAAATACGTGATACGTGGCACTGAAATACGTGGCACTGAAATACGTGGCACTGAAATACGTGGCACTGAAATACGTGGCACTGAAATACGTGGCACTGAAATACGTGGCACTGAAATACGTGGCACGTGGCACTGAAATACGTGGCACTGAATTACGTGATACGTGGCACTGAAATACGTGGCACTGAATTACGTGATACGTGGCACTGAAATACGTGGCACTGAAATACGTGGCACTGAAATACGTGGCACTGAAATACGTGGCACTGAAATACGTGGCACTGAAATACGTGGCACTGAAATACGTGGCACTGAAATACGTGGCACTTAAATACGTGGCACTTAAATACGTGGCACTTAAATACGTGGCACTTAAATACGTGGCACTTAAATACGTGGCACTTAAATACGTGGCACTTAAATACGTGGCACTTAAATACGTGGCACTTAAATACGTGGCACTTAAATACGTGGCACTTAGGCTATGTTCACATTTGCGTTGTGCGCCGCAGCGTCGGCGCTGCAACACACAACGCAAACAAACGCAGCAAAACGCATGCACAACGCTGCGTTTTGCGCCGCATGCGTCCTTTTTTTGATTGATTTTGGACGCAGCAAAAATGCAACTTGCTGCGTCCTCTGCGCCCGGATGCGTGCGCTGCAGTGACGCATGCGGCGCAAAACGCAAGTGCGACGCATGTCCATTTGCCCCCATGTTAAATATAGGGGTGCATGACGCATGCGGCGACGCTGCGGCGCCCGACGCTGCGGCGCAGACCGCAAATGTGAATGTAGACTTAAATAGCTGGATAGAGCTGGATCCGCGGGCTGTGATCTGGCCTACGCTCAGCACTCTGCGGAGCGCTGTCATTCAAAACACGTCCAACTCATTTTGGTGTTTAGTCCCAAAATGGAGGATGGAAGAAGAAAAGGGTTGGACAAGGAAATGACATCATTTCTTTTTTTTTTTCCCCCCCCACTGCAGTTAAAGCTTTATTTGTGTCAAACACAGACAATCTGCAGAGAAAACTGCATAAAAAACCGCATCAAAAACCGCATCAAAAAACGCACCAAAAACGCACCTGCGTTTTCTGCCAAGAGCTGCGGTTTTAGTCCTCAAAAAAAAGGATTGAAATCAGGAACGTGTGAACATACCCTTAATGTTTCTGTCGTTTTTACAACATTCAGGTGCATTACGTTATCTTTGTGGTGCAGACTCGATGCACATAACCTGTACTACAAATGGATGTCTGTATCTCTTGTTTGAACATGTCATGAGAAAGGAATGAGTTACTGAAATGCCCAGGCTATTCTATTCCGATAGATGCGTACCCTTAGGTTTAAATATGTTTGAATGTTTTTAATGTTTGTTAGCAACATTTGAACTGCTCATCTTTCATAAGTGTGAATATGCAACTGTTTTTGGCTTACCTGACTTGCAAACTATGTGAAAGTGTGTTTAAAATGTGTTATGTTGGTCATACACACAAGATAGATGTTGGCCAAACATACGCTCAGTAGAGAGTACCTTTTTTTCCCCCTCACCCATAACGTCACCTGAGAGAGTAGGATCCGCCCCTATTACTGGACAGGAAGCCAAGAGAACAAAATTAAAAAGGCAACTCCCACTTCCTTCTTAAATGTGGTTTCCTGTCCTTTGAATGTAGGAGCCTTAAACACATGAATCATGGAACATCATGGTTGGTTCTATAGCAACCTCTAGTAACAATGGCAGTGAGTACAGGGGCCAAGTTTGGCACTGAAATGCTAACATCAGTCTGGAAGGAACTACATTTATTGGTTCAGGACCTCTCTGTTTGGTGTATGGTCTAGGGCCTTGTGTTTCAGTAACCCAGCGTCCTAGTGATTCTCACATGTCTTGACCTGAGTGTGTGGCTTGTAGCCCGGGTTCGGGGCTTGCAGCCTGTGTGTGTAGCTTGCATCCTGGGCATGTGTGGTGTGGCTTAGAGCCTGCATCGATTCATGGCTTGTGTATTGAACCTGCTGCTGCCTCATGTCTGGCTTTGTGACTTGCATGTTGACCGTGTCGCCTCAGGTCTGGCTTTGTGGCTTGCATGTTGACCCTGCCACCTCAGGTCTGGCTTTGTGGCTTGCGTGTTGACCCTGCCGCCTCAGGTCTGGCTTTGTGGCTTGCGTGTTGACCCTGCCGCCTCAGGTATGGCTTTGTGGCTTGCGTGTTGACCCTGCCGCCTCGGGTCTGGCTTTGTGGCTTGCGTGTTGACCCTGCCGCCTCAGGTCTGGCTTTGTGGCTTGCGTGTTGACCCTGCCGCCTCAGGTCTGGCTTTGTGGCTTGCGTGTTGACCCTGCCGCCTCAGGTCTGGCTTTGTGGCTTGCGTGTTGACTCTGCCGCCTCAGGTCTGGCTTTGTGGCTTGCGTGTTGACCCTGCCGCCTCAGGTCTGGCTTTGTGGCTTGCGTGTTGACCCTGCCGCCTCAGGTGTGATTTTGTGGCTTGCGTGTTGGCCCTGCCGCCTCAGGTCTGGCTTAGTGGCTTGCGTGTTGAGCCTGCCTCCTCAGGTTTTGACCCAGAACTTGCGTGTTGGGCTTGTTGACTCAAGCAGGGACTTTTGTCATCTGTGGGGCTGGTTGCTTGGGGTATGACCTCATGTGTTATGGTGCCGTGCCACCTCATTTCTGGTGTTGAGCCTGCCACTTGAAGTCTGGCATTATGTCTCATGGTGGATATACCACCTTATGTCTCATGTTTGGTCTGCCTGAAGGGTTTAGGGCGCTTCACAGTTGTGGAATAATCTGTCACCTTGGGTCTAGGATTTTCTTCGGCTGTTTCTGCCTCTCAGCGTGTCTTGAAGGGGTCTTTGGTGGAGTATGACTTTCAATGATATGTACAACTTTGGGGGCTGTGGCTTTTACCTGGTTAGCCAGCCGACTTGGGGCTTTTAGGTCTGTTTTCACTCCTGTCCTAATGTTTCACTACCCTTTACTTAGCAATACTGCTGATATTGGTAAGGATGGCTTCCGGATAATGCTGTTTGTCTGTGGTGATTCTACTAAACAACAGGGAGGGGCCTTAACAACTTGTAGTCCTGCGGTAACTGGTGAGTTCAACAGATTTCCAATCAATCCCTCATACTTGGATAGCATATAGAACTGGTCTGCATTTAACATCAAGATCCCAGTTATCCTTCTTGATGGAATTTGGCACAGTTGTGAGACGTCAAATGAAATCATTGTAAGTATAGTTAATCTTTGGGGGGGAGTCATAACTTGAATTGGTTGGCATCTAAATTGGTTCCAGGTTATCTTTCTAGTAGGATTTCTAGCTTTGGCTTGGCTAAGCTAAACAAAATCAGTATAAGTCCATTCAATCTTCCCGATCTGATGTCATAAGATGGACTGCTAAGACAGTTCAGCTCACCCTCCTGGTTGGAGGTGCAAGATGGACATGGCTGCTAAAAGCTGGATAAAAGCACCGTAAGCCCAGCTAGGATTCCTAGTTTCAAAAAGGTCTGGACACTAAGTGATTCAACTCTAAATACCACAGTCTACCCTCCTGGTATGGAATGAGAAGATGAACTTGATTGTGTCGGGTTGAACAGCACTGTACCGGTCTGCTAACCTAAAGGCGGTGCGAGGTGGACTTGCCAGTATGATGCAACGGTTACCTGGGGCGATCGGTCCCAGCGGAATTAAGAGTGACGAAGCAGCAGGTATCACTTCTGGCAAGGTGTTTCCCAGGAATCTAAGCTGGCAGAGCATCTCAGACAGGGGAACACTGCCTGGTATGGTGCTCTGTATCCCCGGGGTAGAAATGGCCCTAAGGACATTCCGGAGGGGGAACGCAGCCTGGTATGGCACAATGTATCCCCAAGGCACTCTGAAGGCTGTTACAGGTAGATAAAAACTGATAAACCACCAATTGACCCAAATCTTCGCTTTGTATGGAATAGTAAGATGAACTTTATTGGACCAAATGGAGCTGCACTATACCAGTCTGCCCTCCAAATGCAGGCCTGAGTTTGACTCGTATCCTCCTGGTTTAAGTCAGAAAATGGACTCATTGGAAATTAAGTCGATGGAGCCATTATACCCAATAAGTATTTTTTGATTGAAATAATAAAATTGGTAGATTCAGCTAAGTGGCGAGTTGATTAAATATCCATTAAATATGCTTTCGGAGTGACGAAACGGCAACTCTGAAATCTATAAAGGCAGGAATCCATGGATGAGTTAATGTCCCCTTGCCTGTGTACAACCGCTGTTCTGCTGTTGTTAAGCTGAATGTTTTCTATATTGGTCTTATCTTTTTGCAATTCCCAGACATGTCGAAGTCCAAGTGTTTGGTGACCAACATGGAAATGCAGTCTATCTGTTTGAGCGGGACTGCAGTGTACAAAGAAGACACCAAAAAATCATTGAGGAGGCGCCTGGGGTAAGTCGGTTATTCTCCTGATTCCAGGAAACTTCAGAATTGAGCCATAGATAACAAGTTCTATGAATAAACACTTCTTGACATATCTTAACATATAGATTATCACGTGTTGGGGAACTATTGGTGTAAATAGAATAAGTACTACAATAAACGTTCAGTCCTATTGATACAAAGGTGGAAAAATAAGTTTGTTAAACTTGGTTACCATTATAACAATTGAAAAGGTCCTTGATGTATAAGGCAGAGCCTAATGGGGTTTGAGTGATATCATTGATTTGTCAGGTTTCATTTCACTTGGAAAGAACAAGGTCTTCTACTAGCATATACTACAATCAGGATAAACCTGACCTAACACAACCATAACTGCAGTATCAGTAGGGTCCTAATTAACATAATCCTTTAAGTCTGTGCACATGGAGAGTGTATAATCTTCGCTATAAAGGAAAATTAATGTACGGTATCTGCATTTCCATCTCTCTAGCCTGGAATTAGTCCTGAGGTGAGGAGGAAACTTGGAGAAGCTGCTGTGAGAGCTGCAAAAGCCGTTAACTATGTGGGTGCAGGTATGTCTTTAAAGGGGGCTTTCCTGTCTAAAGTCTTCAATCGGGACAGTGTGCAATGCTCTTTCACAAGTCCCCTGTATTCCCCATATGAGTGAGCGGTCATCTGACTGCATGCATGTGATTTGCATACTTGCAGGCACATGTTGACTAGACTCCTGTGCTTCTCTCAGTATTTTCATGAGAAAAGCAGATAAGAGTCTAGTTGGCATGTGATCGCATACATGCAGTTCTGACAGCCCACTTGCGCAGAATTTATTCACCCTGGACCATGCAACTATTTTTCTTTTCAGCAAGAAAAACCCTTTTAAGTATATTACTACCAAAGTAAGTATATCTCATAAGTGGCGTGACGACACAGCATTTAATCTTAATTACCCAGATGTAAATTCCGGAGGCCCAGAAACATAGGATATTATCTTTATTTTGACTTTCGAATTTGTGTTTTTCTTTGGTTGGTCAAGAAACACAGACTATTGTTCGTACGAGCCTGGGTATTGACTTTTGAGTTGATGTTTGTGATTGTCTGTCATCTTGGGAGGCAGGGTAATTGAACAATAGTTGTTTGTTAATATTGGTGGGTTTTGTTAGTCTTACCTTCAGTAGGCCATTGTTCCTGCTGGAGCGCTGTGGTCCCTATTTACTTGTACTAGATTTGGTGCCTCTTAGTGAATAGGCTTAGCCAATACCAGACAAATCACATTCATGAGAGACCCGGTGTATAAAACTGCTTTGATCACACTGTGATGATCTAGTGATTGTCCCTCAATGTTGACAAGTTTAGAAACACTTTAAAGTGGATTTATATATACAAATAGAAATAAATTACTAGGTGGCCAAACTTTAGTCACTGCCATGGGATTTGGCATATACAGCTGACAACCACCACTCCCTGGCAAATGAAGGACCCACACCCTCCCTCATTCGTGCCCATACCAAATTAGCGGTGCCCGAAATGAATAAAGGATGGGATTTCAATGTATACTCTCCCTTCAGTCTTCACACCTCTTTACAAGGAGACTCTTTGCTCTTACCATAAATCCTTGACAAAAAATACATGATGATTAGATTATTTTCCCGCTTACATTCCAGTTGCATCACAATTGTGTTTTTTAGGAACCGTCGAATTTATTATGGATTCAGATCACAATTTCTACTTCATGGAGATGAACACACGTCTACAAGTGGAGCACCCAGTCACGGAGATGATCACTGGCACTGACCTTGTAGAGTGGCAACTGCGGGTGAGGCATATGTGCCTATTTTATTTATTTATTTTTTTTAATTTATGGCGTAAATACTGTATTGTGTTTTGTGGGGTATTTTTTTGTAAATATATAGCATTCATGCATTGCTCTATACTAGTACAACTGTTTGCTACGGCCCACCGTAGATAGAAAAAGCAAAGATGAGGTTGTGAGCAGGTTTATACTGGTGGACGTCAACCCTTTTTGCATAGCATTGCACTCTTTTTATTTTTTATATATATCTACAGCAATTATCTGACAAGCTAGTCCATGTCCTTTGATCAATGTAGCAATGATTGCAAAAATGTAGTCTCTTTCTACATGTGTGCTTAAAAACTGAAAACATTTCTGTGCAGTATAAGTAAAAAAGCAACAGAATTAGTGATGAGCGAATGTGCTTGGATAAGGTGTTATCAGAGCATGCTTGGGTGCTAACCGAGTGTCTTCGGCATGCTCGAAAAATATGTTCCAAGTCCCCACGGATGCATGTTTAACAGCTGTTCAACAGCCGCAACACATGCAGGGATTGCCGCAACACATGCAGAGATTAAAAACTGCCAGACATGCAGCCGCGGGGACCCAAACATATTATTCGAGCACACCAAAGACACTCTGTAAGCACATGAGCATGCTCAGATAACACCTTATCCAAGCATATTTGCTCATCACTAAAACAGAATCCATCTTAGAGACTCAATGTGAAAAGTTCATAAATGTACATAGGGGGGAGGGTGGGGAAGCCTGCATGAAAAGGGAATAGGCTTGTTTGGTCCATATGCAGTCTGCATATTGTCCGTAGTGTGTTCTCTGTTTCCTACTACGTTGATATTTAGGGCCCACGTAGAAGCCCCAATCAACCGATCGGTGGTATGGTCGGAAATGGAGCAATTTTCTGAGCTGACGGTAATTTGTGTAATATACACTCACCGGCCACTTTATTAGGTACACCATGCTAGTAACGGGTTGGACCCCCTTTTGCCTTCAGAACTGCCTCAATTCTTCGTGGCATAGATTCAACAAGGTGCTGGAAGCATTCCTCAGAGATTTTGGTCCATATTGACATGATGGCATCACACAGTTGCCGCAGATTTGTCGGCTGCACATCCCAAAGATGCTCCATACAAGGCAGGATGGATCCATGCTTTCATGTTGTTTACGCCAAATTCTGACCCTACCATCCGAATGTCGCAGCAGAAATCGAGACTCATCAGACCAAGCAACGTTTTTCCAATCTTCTACTGTCCAATTTCGATGAGCTTGTACAAATTGTAGCCTCAGTTTCCTGTTCTTAGCTGAAAGGAGTGGTACCCGGTGTGGTCTTCTGCTGCTGTAGCCCATCTGCCTCAAAGTTCGACGCACTGTGCGTTCAGAGATGCTCTTAGGCCTACCTTGGTTGTAACGGGTGGCGATTTGAGTCACTGTTGCCTTTCTATCAGCTCGAACCAGTCTGCCCATTCTCCTCTGACCTCTGGCATCAACAAGGCATTTCCGCCCACAGAACTGCCGCTCACTGGATTTTTTTTCTTTTTCGGACCATTCTCAGTAAACCCTAGAGATGGTTGTGCGTGAAAATCCCAGTAGATCAGCAGTTTCTGAAATACTCAGACCAGCCCTTCTGGCACCAACAACCATGCCACGTTCAAAGGCACTCAAATCACCTTTCTTCCCCATACTGATGCTCGGTTTGAACTGCAGGAGATTGTCTTGACCATGTCTACATGCCTAAATGCACTGAGTTGCCGCCATGTGATTGGCTGATTAGAAATTGAGTGTTAACAAGAAGTTGGACAGGTGTACCTAATAAAGTGGCCAGTGAGTGTATAGTGTAACAGATTATAGAAGTTCCATTTAACTAGCGAGAGGTGAAGAGCAACCCATTACCAGGATATGAATACCACTGTTGTCAGTTAGTGGGGTGTACAATTTATCTCTTTATCCTTGTCGAAAACCAGAAAGCATTTTCTATTATACAGGATCAAGTACAATAATTGTATATGATGTTTTTAAATACATTTGATATTAGTCCGGCTTTTGCAGGTAGCGGCTGGGGAAAGGATTCCCATGACTCAGGATGAAATCGCCCTGAATGGTCATGCATTTGAGGCTAGAATATATGCTGAAGACCCTAATAATAACTTTATGCCAGGGGCTGGCCCCCTCCTCCATCTCTCTACTCCACAAGCAGACATTTCTACCCGTATTGAGACTGGAGTACGACAAGGTGATTGTCTGAATTAATACTTCTGTATTCTACTTTATGTGCATGGGTTTAAAGTATTATGACCTAGGATTGATCGTAATTGTTAGGATAATCCCTCAGTGTGTTGTCTCTGAGGGCACAACCAGCCCGATCAGCAGACCTGCCGAGACTGACAGCACCATCTATGTCCTGTTCAGGCGATTGAGGCTAGTTTGCAGTACCACACACAGCCATGTGTACAAGAGCGGCGCTGTGCCACATATTACAATGAGATAGCCTCTTCTGCTGATTAGTGGAGGTCTGACACCCCCTTCTCAAAGATAAGTCATTGATGGCTTATCCAACGTGCATGATATTTTGTTTTTATTTATTTTTTTACTCCCTGATATAGCGCCATTAATTCCACAAAGCTTTACAGATATCATGATCACTGTCCCCATTGGGGCTCACAGTCTAGATTCCCTATCAGTGTGTCCTTGGAGTGTGGGAGGAAACCGGAGAACCCGGAGGAAACCCACACAAACACGGGGAGAACATACAGACTCCATGCAGATGTTGTAATGGTGGGATATCCATGATGTATGTCTGCAGCTATTACTGCTGATCACAAATTATTACAATGCATTTACTTTATGACAATTAACACGACATGAAATAGTGGATGTTTTGCCAGTTGTACAGTTTTTGCTCCTGTAAGTTCACTTCTCTTTATCTTATACCTCAATGTTCTGTGTGTTCACAAATGAAAGGTGATGAAGTCTCTGTGCACTACGATCCGATGATTGCCAAATTAGTCGTGTGGGCTAAAGATCGACAAGCAGCGCTTACAAAATTGAAGTATTGCTTGCAGCAGTACAATGTAAGTAGGCGGTTTTAGACTCCTAACAAATATGTATAGCTTTTATTGCAAAATGTCTTCCTTTTAGGAGCATAATAGATGCCAGATAACATGCTTCCTCCTGGTAGTCAGCACTAGAGGAAGAATGAGCGCTTACTGTGATACATGAAACTTTGCATAGGCCATCCATGTCTGATCAGTGAGGGTAATAGGCCGCAGTACCAGCACAGCTCTCCAGGAGCACGGTGACCCATAATAGTGGAGACTCTCATTAATCTATTGCTTATAGTCTCAATACCAGATATTTTCTTAAGGAGGTCTGCTCGTAAAATATGACCCTTTTTAACCCCTTCAAGTCGCGGCCCTTTTTCGTTTTTGCGTTTTCGTTTTTCACTTCCCTCCTTCCCAGAGCCATAACTTTTTTTATTTTTCCGTCAATATGGATATGTGAGGGCTTATTTTTTGCGGGACGAGTTGTACTTTTGAACGACACCATTGGTTTTACCATGTCTTTTACTAGAAAACGGGAAAAAAATTCCAAGTGCGGTGAGATTGCAAAAAAAGTGCAATCCCACACTTGTTTTTTGTTTGGCTTTTTTTGCTAGGTTCACTAAATGCTAAAACTAACCTGCCATTGTGATTCTCTAGGTCTTTACGAGTTCATAGACACCTAACATGACTAGGTTATTTTTTATCCAAGTAGTGAAAAAAAATTCAAAACTTTGCTTTAAAAAAAAAAAAAAAAAAAAAAGTGCCATTTTCCGATACCAGAAGCGTCTCCATTTTTCGTGATCTGGGGTCGGGTGAGGGCTTATTTTTTGCGTGCTGAGCTGACGTTTTTTAATAATATCACTTTTGTGCAGATACGTTCTTTTGATCGCCCGTTATTGCATTTTAATGCAATGTCGCGGCGACCAAAAAAAACGTAATTCTGGCGTTTCGAATTTTTTTTTCGCTACGCTGTTTAGCGATCAAGTTAATACTTTTTTTTATTGATAGGTCGGGCGATTCTGAACTCTGCGATACCAAATACGTGTAGGTTTGATTTTTTTTTTTTATCATTTTTTTTTTTTTTTTATCAGATAGATTTTTATTATCGGCAAAGAATAAAACAATCAGAATATTTCTCATGACCATGTTACATTAAACATTTATAGATAACTTTTTACCCCCAACCCAGAGCCCCCCCATCCCGCCCAACCCCCAGAGACCTCAGCCAAAGCCACCCCAATTCCCATCATAATACAATCATTTGAATAAACATCCATTATATTTCCATTGAATACTAGGCTCCCTATAGTCTCATTTATCATCCTAATTCAAGTCAATCCACGGTTGCCACAGCTTGTGGAAGATGTCCAGCTTATTCCTTTTGGTGTAGATACTTTTCTCCAATGTAAGTATATGCTCCGTTTGCTGAAGAAAGTCTCTCCTTGTTGGAGGTTCCTCTCTAATCCAAAATTTGGCGATCAATTTCCTAGCAATGAATAACAATCGTGCAATAACTATTTTAAACATGTTGTCCGTAACAATTTCCTCCACATATCCCAATATGCAAGTCAGTGGATTCCTAGGGACAGAACATCCATACACCAGTTCAATACGATTTAAGACAACTATCCAGAAGGAGGACAGTCTAGGGCACCGCCACATCATATGCAATATCCCCGCTTCGGATTGTGAGCACCGAGGGCATTCCGAGTTTTGCCTAAGCCCAGCCTTGAACAACCTGTTAGGGGTTCTATAGGCCCTATGGATTACGAATAACTGTGATAGCCTGCCAGGTTCACTCATTGATATCTTGGGCACATATTCTAGGATCGATTCCCATCTATCATTATCAATCATTCCCAATTCAGCTTCCCATTTCCCTTTAGCTCGGATGGGATGTTTTTCCAGGAAAGAAAAAAGCAGAAACCCATATGTTTCTGAAATCACCCCCTTCGTGCAGCTATTCTTAAGGATGTAGTCGATCATGAGATCAATGTGTACCACTATGGCTCCCCTCTTATTCTGTGCCTGATAAGCATGAGAGATACGATTATACTGGAACAATTCAGACCGTGGCAACTGAAATTGTTCCTGCAACTCCTCAAAAGTTTTAAGTCTGCTCTGACTTATCAGCTGCCCCAACCGTTTAATACCTGCTGCAGACCAAGAGTGAAAACCCTCGCTCTGCCTGAATTCTGGTAAATATATGTTGTCCCAAATAGGCGAGAATCTGGTGAACCCACTCACCCCCCTAATGAGTTTAACTTTTTCCCATACACTGTGAATTAATCTAATAGTGCACCCCTGTGAACCCATTTTTTTGAATTGTCCTCCCTCCAAACTCACTCAAAACGTCCGCCTGTAGTAAGAACCTCAAGCTATTAGGTATTTGCACACTCCCTGCCTCCTCCCCCCCATCCTTTAAGATGTTGACACTGTGCTGCTAAGAAGTATAGCCATGGATTAGGAAGTGCAAGACCCCCCTCTGTTTTGGCCCTCTGAAGTATCTCCTGTTTAAACCTAGGACTCCTTCCTCCCCATATTAATTCCCCAAACAAAGACCTAATCTTACGGAATCTGCATTGTGTAATCCAAATGGGAGAATTATGTAGCACGTACAACAACTGTGGCATTACAATCATCTTTAAAGGCCCCGTCTCACACAGCGACGCTGCAGCGATACAGACAACGATGCTGATCGCTGCAGCGTCGCTGTTTTGTCGCTGTGTGGTCGCTGGGGAGCTGTCACACAGACAGCTCTCTCCAGCGACCAACGATCAGGGGAACGACATCGGCATCGTTGAAACTGTCATCAACGATGCCGAAGTCCCCCTGCAGCACCCGGTAACCAGGGTAAACATCGGGTTACTAAGCGCAGGGCCGCGCTTAGTAACCCGATGTTTACCCTGGTTACCAAAAAAAACAAACAGTACATACTCGCCTTTCGGTGTCCAGGTCCCTTGCCGTCTGCTTCCTGCTCTGACAGTGCCGCTGTACACTGAGAGCAGAGCGCAGCGGTGACGTCACTGCTGTGATCTGCTCTCACTTTCCGGCCGGCAGTCAGAGCAGGAAGCGGACGGCAAGGGACCTGGACACCGAAAGGCGAGTATGTACTGTTTGTTTTTTTGGTAACCAGGGTAAACATCGGGTTACTAAGCGCGGCCCTGCGCTTAGTAACCCGATGTTTACCCTGGTTACCAGTGAAGACATCGCTGGATCGGTGTCACACACACCGATTCAGCGATGTCAGCGGGGCCTCAACGACCAAAAAAAGGTCCAGGCCATTCCGACACGACCAGAGATCTCGCAGCAGGGGCCTGATCGCTGGTACGTGTCACACATAGCGAGATCGCTACTGAGATCGCTGTTGCGTCACAAAACTTGTGACTCAGCAGCGATCTCGCTAGCGATCTCGCTATGTGAGACGGGGCCTTTAGAGGTTCACCCTACCAACCACCGATAAATGTAATTTGTTCCACGCCGTAATCTTGGTACAAATTTTCTGCATTAGCGGACTTAAATTCAGTTCCTCAAAGGTAGTCAGAGGAAGAGCAATCTGAATACCCAAATATTTGAATTTTTGAACAGACTTTAATTTTGTGGTTATCACCCTCTCTCCACTGCCCATACTGTCCTCCTCAATCAACAACATACAAGACTTATCCCAGTTTATTGTGAGTCCCGAAAACCGACCAAACTCCTCAATCAAAGCAACCGCATTGCACAAGGACCTCTCGGAATCCTCCAGGAACAACAAAATATCGTCAGCATATAATGCAATTTTGTCTTCCCTCTTACCATAGATGTTTTTATCATTTTATTTAGGATGGGGCGAAAGGGGGGTGTCTTAACCCCTTCACCCCCGGAGCTTTTTCCGTTTTTCCGTTTTCGTTTTTCGTTCCCCTCCTTCCCAGAGCCATAACTTTTTTATTTTTCCGTCAATTTGGCCATGTGAGGGCTTATTTTTTGCGGGACGAGTTGTACTTTTGAACGACATCATTGGTTTTAGCATGTCGTGTACTAGAAAACGGGAAAAAAATTCCAAGTGCAGTGAAATTGCAAAAAAAGTGCAATCCCACACTTGTTTTTTGCTTGCCTATTTTGCTAGGTTCACTAAATGCTAAAACTGACCTAACATTATGATTCTCCAGGTCAGTACGAGTTCATAGACACCTAACATGACTAGGTTATTTTTCACCTAAGTGGTGAAAAAAAATTCCAAACTTTGCAAAAAACAAAACAAAACAAAATTGCGCAATTTTCCGATACTCGTAGCGTCTCCATTTTTCGTGATCTGGGGTCAGGTGAGGGCTTATTTTTTGCGTGCCGAGCTGGCGTTTTTAATGATAGCATTTTGGTGTAGATACGTTCTTTTGATCGCCCGTTATTGCATTTTAATGCAATGTCGTGGCGACCAAAAAAACGTAAATCTGGCGTTTCGAATTTTTTTCTCATTACGCCATTTAGCGATCAGGTTAATGCTTTTTTTTTATTGATAGATCGGGCGATTCTGAACGCGGCGATACCAAATATGTGTAGGTTTTTTTTTTTTTTTAATTGATTTATTTTGATTGGGGCGAAAGGGGGGTGATTTAAACTTTTATGTTTTTTTTTATTTTTTTCACATTTTTAAAAACTTTTTTTTTTTACTTTTGCCATGCTTCTATAGCCTCCATGGGAGGCTAGAAGCAGGCACAGCCCGATCGGCTCTGCTACATAACAGCGATCATCAGATCGCTGTTATGTAGCTAAAATGCAGGTGTGCTGTGAGCGCCGACCACAGGGGGGCGCTCACAGCCACCGGCAATCAGTAACCATAGAGGTCTCAAGGACCTCTATGGTTACAATGGAGGAGCATCGCCGACCCCCGATCATGTGACAGGGGTCGGCGATGCGCTCATATCCGGCCGCACGGCCGGATGCGGTAGTTAAATGCCGCTGTCTGCGTTTGACAGCGGCATTTAACTAGTTAATAGCGGCGGGTGATCGCGATTTCACCCGCCGCTATTGCGCGCACATGTCAGCTGTAAAAAACAGCTGACATGTCGCGACTTTGATGTGCGCTCACCGCCGGAGCGCACATCAAAGCGGGGGTCCCGACATGTGACGTACTATTCAGTCACATGTCGGGAAGGGGTTTTTAAACTTTTATATTTTTTATATTTTTTTCATATTTTTAAAAACATTTTTTTTTACTTGTGCCATGCTTCAATAGCCTCCATGGGAGGCTAGAAGCTGGCACAACTCGATTGGCTCAGCTACATAGCAGCGATCATCAGATCGCTGCTATGTAGCTGAATTGCAGGTGTGCTGTGAGCGCCGACCACAGGGGGGCGCTCACAGCAGGCCAGCATCAGTAACCATAGAGGTCTCGAGGACCTCTATGGTTACTGTCTTGACACATCGCCTACCCCCGATCATGTGACAGGGGTCGGTGATGAGGTCAATTCCGGCCGCGCGGCCGGAAGCGGTAGTTAAATGCCGCTGTCAGCGTTTGACAGCGGCATTTAACAGGTTAATAGCGGCGGGTGAATAGCGATTTCACCCGCCGCTATTGCGCGCACATGTAGATGTACAAAACAGCTGACATGTCACGACTTTGATGTGGGCTCAGCACCGGAGCCCACATCAAAGGGGGAGACACGACATGCGCAGTAATAGTACGGCGCATGTCGTGAAAGGGTTAAAATGCATACGTTGAGTCGATCATTGGATCACCCAAGGTCCTTTTCCTCATGCCCCCTGGAAACAGCTGATTTTGGGAAGCTTCAGCCAACCATGTTACCTGCAGCAGTGGACTTCAGTCCTAAACACAAGCTGGTTGTATAGACTGGCTCTCGACCAGCATACATGCTTTAATAGGACGTGTCCACTGGGTTGTTTTTATGAGACAAGTCCTTTTAATTGCGTTCTCGAAGGCTGCAGAATCTGGTCCTGTACTTCTCTGAAACTAGTTCTCATTTGTGCTACTCTTGGCAGTAAATTGTTCCCGTTTTCTGATGCTTGATCTGATGACTTAAGGTACCGTCACACTGAGCAACTTTCCAACGAGAACGACAGCGATCCGTGACGTTGCAGCGTCCTGGATAGCGATCTCGTTGTGTTTGACACCCAGCAGCGATCAGGATCCCGCTGTGACATCGTTGGTACTGACAGTCAGTGCGGGAAGCTGACGGCGAGGGACGTGACAGACATCAGAAGGTGAGTATGTAGTGTTTTTTTTTTTTTTTACATTTACACTGGTAACCAGGGTAAACATCGGGTTACTAAGCGCGGCCCTGCACTTAGTAACCCGATGTTTACCCTCGTTACCCGGGGACTTCGGCATCGTTGGTCGCTGGAGAGCTGTCTGTGTGACAGCTCTCCAGCGACCACACAACGACTTACCAACGATCACGGCCAGGTCGTATCGCTGGTCGTGATCGTTGGTAAATCGTTTAGTGTAACGGTACCTTTAGTCATGTGCGTGATAAAATGAATGATAAAGTGCTGATGACAGGCGATCTGTATCACTTTGGCCAGAGTAACCTTCAGAGTATTAATACTGCAGTCTGATTGGGATAATCACTTGTCAGCAGATTGCTATAAAGAATGGATTACGGTTCCACAATTCGATAAGGCATATGGCTCAATTAACATTGATCGTCGCTCATACATTATTCAGTGTATAGATATCCTAACATCCGTAAATTGCTTTTCTAGTTTTTCATCACTGCATTCTGACAGCCATAGTGTATTTATTTTTCATGTACATATATAGGGTTTGTGATTGTGCGACATTGCACTATTTAACAGCACCATTTTGGATACTAGCATTTAAGTTTTATATATTACATTTCTGTGGAATGGGGTGGCATTGCAAAAGCATTTTTTTCCCCCTTTAAGCACCACTTACCGTCTGGCATAAATCTGTTTAGTACCAAATTTGTATACATTTTTTTTTTTCCTGTCTTATCACTTACATTCAATAAATGCTAATTGTATGGGAACGCTTGTGTTTATTCTAGGGCAGTTTTTGTTTAAGGCAATGTGCACACATTGAGTATTTGATGGCAAAAGTTTCTGCATCTCTAGGAATTTGTTTGCAGCAAAAAATGCAACTGAAAAAAATGTATTTTTTTTTTTTTTTTTTTTTTTTTAATGCGCTGATGTACAGCAATGAATATTTTTTTGGAGTGACATAAAGATATTTTGAAGAAAACGAAAAACAAAATACCAGAAGTTACCAACTGCCCCAGAGATGGCACTTTAGTATTGAAGCGACAATTTTTGCGCTTAGCCCCGACTCTTCTCGTTGCCCTGGTGCAGTCGCATCGGGGTAATGGGATTAGGGGGTGGTGTTAGCAGCTGTCGCTGACACCAAGCCCTAGCTTTAATAATGAGGAGGTGTCAGTCAGACACCGTCATTACTAAACCTGTAAGTAAAAAATTAAATAAACACACACACTGAGAATAGAACACTTTATTTGAAATATAACAGACACATTCTTTACACATTTAAATTAACCCAATATACTCACCCTGGTCCAGCAATCCAAGGGGTTAAAGAGATGTCCCACGTTGTCACTAGCCTATGGAGGAGCGTTCGCAGAATGAACCTACATAGGCTGTAACCAAACAACAACTGGCAGAACTCGGTGCACACTGCAATACCTGGCAGCGGTGATGCTCATGGGGTTATTAGGGCTCATACTCATCTGCGAGAAAAATGGACTAGATGCGAGAAACTCACGCATCAATACCCGGCACTGCCGCCGGCACTCTGGACCGGAGCGTGCGGCGGCATAGAAATACATGGTGCACACTCCGTTCCCGAGTGCCGGCGGCAGTGCTGGATACTGATGCGAGAGACTCGTGCCACACTCGCAAGTCTGACCCCGGCCTAACCCATAATACTACACATACCATGAGGAGTGAGGGCCCCGCTCGCAAGCTTACAATCTCTGACTCCGGTACGTCACTATGCTTGTGACGTCATTGCATTATGAAGGACTTTAATTGCCATGTAAACATAAATCACCATTACATTTTTTCAAGATCCTGTAGGAAATACAGGCGTGAGATGGCACCATTACTTCATTTAGGGCTGGCTCACACGGTCATAGACTCTTTCATGCGAGAGAATCTGGCTGATTATGCTAATGGAGCTCGTGTCCGAGTGTGAGACGAATGTCAACGTGGTGTGATCTGATTCTTTCACATGCAAGAATAGCAGCACAGGTGTGGAGAAGATGGAGAACTTAATTTCTCCATCTTCTCCATTGTCTGAGTCCGCGGACATCGGACTGCACTCAGTGAACATACGAGTGCAGTCCGATGTTTCTCACACATCCATAGAATTGTATGGGCGTTTGTGATCCGAATTCTAGAGCCACTCGCAGCATGCTGTGACCTTTTTCCACAGGACAATTCTATCTGTAGAAGAAAATTACACATCTGCACTGCCTCATAACATAACATTGGTCAGAGCAGGGCTGTGGAGGCGGTAAGCCAAAACCTTCAACTCCTCCATTTCCCTGACTCCCGCTCCTGACCTCACAGCACTGGTCACTACTGAGCCTGTGCATAAAGTGCAGCACAGATTCATCTCCGCTAAAAGCCGAGATCCTCAGATCTGGAGCAGAACAGACATTTATAGGACATTTCATAACTTTCCCAAATTCTTCTGAAAACATTTACAGCACATTCTGCACTGTACTGCTGTACCCAACTTATTATATATTTTAGGAGTTGGAGTCGATCCATTTTTTATCAACTCCACCAGGATGGACACCCGACTCCACAGCCCTAGGTCCAGTTACTTTCCTATAAAATATCGGTTAGCACTCGGCCGTGGCAGAGCCTCATGTGAGCGAGCCCTTAGGTATATATTACAGCAGCATGCTAAACACTGCAGTTTTCTTTATCCACTATTGGAGGATATATAGAGCTGATACGCTCAGTGCCTCCACTATTCTGTATTTCTTTTTATAATGTACTAAATAAATGAGTGTCCACCTACACAACTAGCATACACTAACAGCGGAGAATGCCAGTGCAGCCATTGTAAAAATTGCTGTACAAATAGGTGAATCATAGAAATGTATGTTTAATGTCAGAGAATAAGTACTTTACTACTTTTTAGTGTGTTTCTGTAATTTCCATCCTGATTAATGATCATTTATATATGTTTTTGTTTCCATTTAAAGGGAATCTGTCAAGTGTTTTCTCTTGTTTTTTTTTTTTTTTTCTACCTAATCTGAGAACAAAAATAATGTAGATCCAGAAGTTCTGATTCCAGCAATGTCACTTACTGGGCTGATGATTACTGAAGTTTTAAATATATATATATATATATATATATATATGTATATATGTATATATGTATATATGTATATATGTATATATGTATATATATATATATATATATATATATATATATATATATATATATATATATATATATATATATATATATATATATATATATATATATATATATATTTATATATATATTATCACTAAAGGACTAATAAATATTCCGCCTTGTAGTCCTCCATATTCTTGAATGTTGAATCGGAGATTACAAGGCCTGCACCTCAAATAAACCAAGGAGTGGTGCAGAAACAAATAGCAGAAGGTGCCAGAAATTAGCATAGAATCATATAAGAACAAAACACCAACAGAGAAATTTAAATAACTAAAGTTTATTGGAAAAAATGCCAAACAGACGACATAATACACAAAGTAAAATAGGGATATGACAAAGTGAACCATGAGCAGATGGCACCACAGAGAGACAGAACCCAGTCAGGTTAAACAAAAAGTACTGTAATTGCTCAAAGACTACCAAATGATCTACATAATCACAGAAAGTGCAAGTGTGTAAGGAGGGCTGTAAACCACCCCTATAGCTGAGAGCAACAGAGAACCAATGCGGTCAGAGAGTAAGGAGCATATATTTACCTGAGAGGGCGCTGAGAATCTGCGGTGCCACCTGTCCTTCACCATTAACTAGCAGCTTTCTGCCTATGCACAGTGTACGCTGAAAGCTGTCAATCCTTGTGTGTGGCGTTTTACAGGGCTCAGCATTCTGAGCACTGCCAGATCATCAGCAGAGAAAACGAGCAATAAGCCCAGTAAGTTATACATTGATGGATGCCAATACGTCATTTTACTCCCAGAAGGGGTAGAAAAATCCAAGATATAGATTCTCTTTAGTCTAAATGGTTTTCAATTTCTGTGGTTTAAATGAACATCTAAAAATAAAGTATTGATTTGTATGAAGTAACGCAGGTCCCTGTCTGCTAGCCACAGGATTGTGACTTTGGTAACAGTTTTATTTCCTATTTTTCAGATTGTGGGCCTGAGCACCAATATTGATTTCCTTCTCAGTTTGTCTGGTCACCCAGCATTTGAAGCAGGGGATGTACATACCAATTTTATCCCCCAGCATTATGATGAACTATTTCCCCCTAAGAAACGGACTTCCAGTGAGATGCTGTGCCAGGCCGCACTGGGCCTGATTCTGAAGGAGCAGCTCTTAACCAAAGAGTTCAGTCTGCAGTGGGAAGGTTTGTCTTCTGCTCCTTTCTGCTTTTAGGTTACAGAGGTTATTCCTTATTTTCTAGCCTTCTTTAAAAAAAAAAAAAAAAAAAAAGTATTTAGTCTACAACAGAGTTGGGGCTCACTCATCAGCTTAAGTAAAATCGGTCCGATGTTGTTCCTGAAAAGTAAGACAAGTGTTATGTGAGTACAATGCGATTTTTAGCAAGTAGCATCCATCTGAACATGCGTGTGCATTTTTAATATCAACTTTTACATACAGTAATTCTGTCATTTCAAGCTAGTCTACTAACTAATAAAACAATCTTATATACAGATATAGATAGAGGTCTGTGAGACATATAATCCGTGCTTTACGTGTGTAGTTTTTTGTACTTGTATTTATTTCAAGATTAAATAGACTAAAGAAAAAAATGGCAAGGGGTCCAGCTGAGAGCTGGTCTGAATAGCCTGGAAAGGAGGTAATAAACATGGAGCTTCCCTGGTTATTAACATTAGCTCACAGATGTATATTTAGCCTTTACGGGTTATTAACAAGGGGTGACCTCCCCCAAAAAAACAAACAAACAAGGTGACGTGGGGTCCCCCATTATAACCAGCTAAGGCGAGGCAGACAACTGCCACCGCACCAGGACAAGTGGGAAGAGCGGAGGCTAAGCACATCTAATGGATGCTCCATTTCATGGGCGGCTGAGGGCTGGTGTTCTTAGTCCGAGAGGGGCCAATATCCATTGCTCCTTCCTATTAATATCAGCCCACAGCTGTCTGCCTAGCCTTTGCTGGTTATTAATAATAGAGGGGACCCCTATGTCATTTTTTGGGGTGGTCACCCCTTTTTAATAACCAGTAAAGGCTAAGTAGATGGCTGTGAGCTGATATTGGTAGCCTGGGAAGCTCCATGTTTATTTCCCCCTTCCCAGATTATAAACCTCAGCCCTCAGCTATCAACTTTCCCTCAGCTAGTTAAGAAAAATATAGGGGACCCCATGCCATTTTTTTTTCTTTTTATTCCATCTACATATCTATGCTATTCTTATGGTTCAGGATGCGAATTTACTCTGCTTGGCTGATGAAATGTCGGGTTTCCAATGAGATGGTTGCGCACAAATTGCATGTGTGCCGTGCAATTTATTTATTTTCTCAAACCACAAAATGCCCAGGTGTAATTAAACACTAGGCAAAAAAATGAAGAGAACCAAAATTGAAATCTAAAACATAATATTTATAAACTTTAAAATCTACCCACAAATCAAAACATGCCAATACATAACTGCGCTCCAAGTCACAAGAGACTATATAAAATAAACTATGGAATAAATAGCAAATTAATATATAACCTAAATTAACCTCCATAGTTGTAGTCTTCTGGGAGCTCCCGGGGGAAGCTAAGGTGCGAAACGCGCATCGGGGTGAGGGGGGAATCGCTGGACCACCCACACTCTGCCATCACTGGTGTTTATTGTCACGGCTCCACAGCTCAGGTAATGTGCATGCAAATTATGGCTAGTACTGAATCTGGATACATGGATTTTGTCAGGTCATGAGGTGATTTTGGGTGTAGTCATTAGGGGATGCCACAGGCACTGTGTGATGTTATTACAATGTCCAATCCCTCTTACTTGCTTTGCAATTGCACTACTATGAGGATAATTTAGGATATATATTAATTTGCTATTTATTCCACAGTTTATTCTATATAGTCTTGTGACTTGGAGCACACTTATGTATTGGCATGTTTTGATTTGTGGGTAGATCCATTTGGTTCCCATATGGGGTATTTTTGTGTATTAATGATCTGTCCTTTAATTTTAAAGCTAATAAATATTCTGTTTTATATTTGAATTTTGGTTCTCTTCAATTTTTTTGCCTAGTGTTTAATTACACCTGGGCATTTTGTGGTTTCCATTCTGTTGAAGTGCCATCTTTGTGATATTTAAGGACAACTCCTTATATAATCTTACTTATTTTCTCAGTCTGATCCGATTTGAGAAAAAAATAGCAGACAAACACAGAATTATTGACTAACAATAGTCAGTGCAATCCGATTTTTCTTTATCAGATTTCACTCTTCTGTTTTAAACATGGATGAGTATGAGTCCTTAGAGGGAGCACATATTTTGGGTTGATATTATTGGGGTCTTACCTATTTGACAGGCGGATCTGACATTGGTTCACATAACTACCATTCTTGGGAATGGACAATACGAGTTTTGATTTTGAATTTTATTTAATCACAATATTTCATTTTTATGGTTTAATTATTCAGATGATACCACATAACATATTAGAACATAAGATCAATTGAATGATAAAATACATGATAATGAGCATTTTCCAATGTTTTCCTTTTGTAGATAGATTTTCTCCATTTGCATCCAGCAGTGGCAAACGAATAAATGTTCTGTATACCAGGCTCCTCTCCTTGATGGATGGAGAAAATAGTAAGTGGCTTTTATGTGGATTTATAGCTTTCGTCATATTTTTCTATGTACTGTGAAATTCCTTTTTAAAGTTGCTGTACTTCCCAATGTAAATATTTTTTTTTTATTTACAAAACACAGTATCTGCTTGAATATTGTTAATGTACAGTACAAGTTTTTTTTTGTTGTACTTTTGTACGTTTTGTAAGTTTTTCTATTTTTGCCACTGTGTATCCAGCTTATTGCTCAAACTACATTTCCCAACAGCACCCTGCTTCTCCTCAGTGCTGCTGGCTCCTTATGCTGTCTTGGGTGCTTTCTGATGGAGAGAGATCTCAACATGGGCAAATATTTATGTGGTTGAAGTTGACTATTGATAGTTGTGAATGTAGTGCCACTATTTGACCAATATTCATTAATTACAAACTACACATTTCATTGGCCGTTAATGGGGATCTTCAGGGACATGATCATGTTTTCCCTGCATGAATGGCATTTCCGATCATAGAATAGCTGTGCAGTGCTACAACAGGGCGGCTGTGAGAGGGTCTGGGGGATGTTTTATTAGATAAGGTAATGGGTGCATTTGCTTTTCATTAGTGACTGGGTTGTAAATGCAGCTGGTATCAGTAGGATTTTCAGCTAAACTCCTACCTCTCGGCTGTCAGATGATATATTCGAGTCGTTGGGTGCATCTGAGCATGCTCAACCCACAGCATTAAAACTATTACTAGGCAGGTCTAGTGGCAACGGAGGGCAATAAACCTGGGGGTGTTGTCATTAGGGGAGTGATAGCGGGAAATTGGTGCAGATTTAAAAATGGGTTGTTAATTGAGACTACATTCTAATTTGGGGAATAACCCTTTAATGAAGCAGCCACTACTCCAGAAAATCTGGTAACTCACCACAAAAATGCAATATTGTGTGGAATTTCATAAGACAAGAAATTAAAATCTTTGTGGTGCAACCTAAAACAGATGACCCCCTGGGGGAACCAACAGAGGGGGAGATTTGAGATCTGTATATTGGCTAGAGACTCTTAACAAGCAGAGGCTGTTAGAAGTGGAGAGCTCCTTTAAGCAGAGAAATCCAATTATCGCTTGATTAAAAATCGCAGATTGTTGTTGTTATTATTTATTTATATAGCACCAGTAATTCCATGGTGCTGTACATGAGACAGGTTACATCAAAATACAAATATCACTTACAGTAAGCAAACTAACCATGACAGACTGGCACAGAGGGGAGAGGACCCTGTCCTTGCGGGCTTACATTCTCTACAGTATTATGGAGACAGTAGGTCGGGGGTTGCAGTATCTCCGATGGTGTTGAGGTGGCCATGTGGTCATTACAGCTTGTAAGCTTCTTTGAAGAGGTGGGTTTTCAGGTTTCTTTTGAAGGATCCAAATGTGGTGGATAACCAGACGTGTTGGAGCACAGAATTCCTGAGGATGGGGGATATTCGGGAGAAGTCTTGGAGGCAATTGGGTGAGGAGCGAATAAGCATGGAGGAGAGTAGGAGGTCTTGGGAGGACCGGAGATTACGTGAGGGAAGATATTCTCTATTCATTTATGTCCAGCAGGAAAATCTCCCAAACAAAAGGCCGATATGTGTGAATGTATGCCACATGTGAGGGGGTATTGATATTTTCTCACATGGCCTAAACTAGAGAAAAACTGCATGTTTTCAAGTATTTTCTAGAACATGGCCACCTTGAAACTATACGTTTAATGCCTCATTCAGTAAGTCATTTAAATCCTTTGTGTTCCGCAACTCTACAGCATCAATTACCATCTCGTTTATTGTAAAATGTTCATGGCAATTAAGGGGTTTTTAGTTTTGGAAGAGACAAGATGAATGAATTGAGTTTTTGCCGGCTGATCAGAGACTTTTGGGTGGCCTTTGAAAAGTTTTTGACTTTCACCTGACATGGTTAATTTTTTTCTAATCACATCTACAAGATGACAGGACCTTTTTTGCTGAAACCTAACACAGTCAAAGGTAATACCTGTTTCCATAGTAATGGGATTTTTTTTTGTCTGCTACAAGTATTCAAGGCCAACTATTTATCATTACCTCCTTGTGTATTTGCCATACTTTTTTGTTGTATGATGCCTTTGTATTGAAAGCGATTATTTTGGCAGATGTCTGGTAAATTAACAGTCACACCATGGCATTTTTTTTTTCTTCCCCCTCTTCCAATAGCCATAACTTTTTTTATTTTTCCATCCATATAACCATATTAGAGCTTGTTTTTTGCAGGACGAGTTGTACTTTTGAATGACGCCATACATTTTATCATGTGAGCCACTGGAAAGTGGGAAAATAATTCCAAATGTATTGAAATTGCAAAAAAAAAGTGCAATTCCACAGTTGTGATTTTTTATTTATTTACTTACCATGTTCACTTTATGGTAAAACTGACCGGGCAGTGTGGTTCTCCAGGTCAGTATGAATACACAGATACCAAACATATTTTTCTTTTTTATTTAAGTGCTGAAAAAAAATTGGAAATTTATTTAAAAAAAACAAACACTTTTTTTTTTTTTTTTTGCTTGTGTTGCCACATTTCGAGACCCAGCGCGTTTAAAAATGTTTGGTATATGGAGCTGTGTGAGGGCTTAATTCTTGCCCCCTGTGCAGACGGTTTCACTTTTATTGCATTTTATTGCAATGTTGCGGCAGCTAAAAAAAAGTATTTTTGGAGTTTTGATACCTTCTCTTGTTACTCCGGTTACCGAACAGATTGATTTTTCTGTTTTAACCCCTTACTGACCTCGGACGTACTATACCGTCCGAGGTCAGCTCCCCTGCTTTGATGCAGGGCTCCGCGGTGAGCCCGCATCAAAGCCGGGACATGTCAGCTGTTTTGAACAGCTGACATGTGCCCGCAATAGGCGCGGGCAGAATCGCGATCTGCCCGCGCCTATTAACTAGTTAAATGCCGCTGTCAATCGCAGACAGCGGCATTTAACTACCGCATCCGGCCGGGCGGCCGGATATGACGTCATCGCCGACCCCCGTCACATGATCGGGGGTCGGCGATGCTTCTGAATGGTAACCATAGAGGTCCTTGAGACCTCTATGGTTACTGATCGCCGGTGGCTGTGAGCGCCACCCTGTGGTCGGCGCTCACAGCACACCTGCAATTCTCCTACATAACAGCGATCTGATGATCGCTGTTATGTAGCAGAGCCGATCGGGCTGTGCCTGCTTCTAGCCTCCCATGGAGGCTATTGAAGCATGGCAAAAGTGAAAAAAAAAAAGTTTTTAAAAATGTGAAAAAAATAAAAAAAAACATAAAAGTTTAAATCACCCCCCTTTCGCCCCAATCTAAATAAATCAATAAAAAAAAAATCAAACCTACACATATTTGGTATCGCCGCGTTCAGAATCGCCCGATCTATCAATAAAAAAAAAGCATTAACCTGATCGCTAAATGGCGTAATGAGAAAAAAAATCGAAACGCCAGAAATACGTTTTTTTGGTCGCCGCGACATTGCATTAAAATGCAATAACGGGCGATCAAAAGAACGTATCTACACCAAAATGCTATAATTAAAAACGCCAGCTCGGCACACAAAAAATAAGCCCTCACCTGACCCCAGATCACGAAAAATGGAGACGCTACGAGTATCGGAAAATGGCGCAATTTTTTTTTTTTTTTTTTTGCAAAGTTTGGAATTTTTTTTCACCACTTAGGTAAAACATAACCTAGACATGTGAGGTGTCTATGAACTCGTACTGACCTGGAGAATCATAATGGCAGGTCAGTTTTAGCATTTAGTGAACCTAGCAAAATAGGCAAGCAAAAAACAAGTGTGGGATTGCACTTTTTTTGCAGTTTCACTGCACTTGGAATTTTTTTCCCGTTTTCTAGTACACCATATGGTAAAACCAATGATGTCGTTCAAAAGTACAACTCGTCCCGCAAAAAATAAGCCCTCACATGGCCAAATTGACAGAAAAATAAAAAAGTTATGGCTCTGTGAAGGAGGGGAGTGAAAAACGAAAACGGAAAAACGAAAAATCCCAAGGTCATGAAGGGGTTAATAGTTCAGACACAAATGCAGCAATACATTTTTTTTTTTAAATTGTTTTTTTTTTAATAGGCAAAGGGGGGCGATTTGAACTTTTTGAATTTTTTTTTATTCATATTTTTAAAATCCTTTTTTTTTCACATATAAGTGTATTGGTTCCCTTATGGGACTTGAACCTGCGATTGTTTTACCTCTTGTACTATACATAGCAGAGTATCAGCCTAAGGCCGGAGTCACACCAGCGTTTGTGCTCCGATTCTCTCGCATGACAGGATCACAGCTGCGGAGGAGACAGTCACCTCTCTATCTCCGCTACTGTCCTGCTGTCGGGGTGAATTGCATTGCACTCGGGTGATATCCGAATGTTTCATAGACTTGTATGGGTGCGAGTGAGCTGAGTCTCGCTGCAAATCGTTATCTCACACCGAATCTGCATGAGAAATTAATCGCAGATCTGAGCTGCCCCGTAGAGTAACACTGGGCAGAGTGTAATGTGATGATTTATTGCATAGCACTGGGCCGTGTGATACGCTTGTGTGACTCCAGCATAACACTGGCTTTCACAGGAGAATCATTATGACAAGCACAGAGGTCTTCAGCAGACCCCTAGCTGTCATTGCAACAAATTGCTGCGCTGATTGATGCGTGAAATGATGTGCGTTAAATGCCGATGTCCACCCTCAGCTGTTAGAGGCAGATGATGGCTGTTGAAATCAGGCATCACCAGCTGGTAAAGATGCGTGCTTGAGAGCCGAGCCCACAGCAAAGTCATAAACACGACATATGATGTAAGTGTACTTCATATGTCATTAAGGGGTTAAATATTTTGTGTTTAGTTTCCTCCTAAAGTCTCTCTTTTTACTTTGTAAGTGACTTGTATACGCCATCTGCTTTTGTGATCCTGAATTGTAGTATTAGGCCGGAGTCACACTATAGAGGAATACAGACGAGTGCCATGCGAGAAAAAATCGCACAGCACTCGGCCCAATGTTAATCTATGGGGCAGCTCCCATCATCCGATTTTTATTCTCGGCCGTTTTATACTAGCGAGTGAAATGGCAGCATGCTGCGATTGTACGCATATATCAGCGAGAAAAAATCGGAGAACACATGGACCATCAGTGTCACTTGCGAGAAATACACAAGCATTTTCCTCATTTCAGCCCATTGAGCCATTAAATTCAATGGGGAAAAGCATTGAGAAATACGCATTTCATACGGATGCCATACGGATACATAGATGCGAGGAAATCTCATCATCGGATTGCAAACAAATTACCTACGGATCACCGTACGGAGAACACTTGTGCAATTCTCGGCCGTGAAAAACAGACTGATGTATTTATTTTTATATACGTTTTGTGCGACGCCGGCCTTAGTGTAATTCTCCTGTGAGCTCTTCCTTGTTTGGTTGACAGAAGTGATAAGCGAGTGTACTCTTGCTCGGGTTTTCCAGAGCACGCTCGGGTTGTCTCCGAGTATTTATGACTGCTCGGAGATTTTCTTTTCATTGTGGCAGCTGAATGATTTACAGCTACTAGACAGCTGTAACCCGGAGCAAAGAGTATACTCGCTTATCACTAGTTGACAGGCTTATCTATGGGAGGGAGCTTTCTTTATCTCTTGCAGACAGCAGTGATGAGGGGGATCACAGCAGCTGCAGCCAGTTGTCTCACAGCCTCACACAAAATGTTATGATAGAGTGAGAGAAAGCATCTGATCTTGGAACACAATGACAAAATGTTACTTTTTTTTTTTTTTTATAACAAAATAGTGAAAAAAAAACAACAATATATACAGTACAGACCAAAAGTTTGGACACGCCTTCTCATTTAAAGATTTTTCTGTATTTTCATGACTATGAAAATTGTACATTCACACTGAAGGCATCAAAACTATGAATTAACACATGTGGAATTATATACTTAGAAAAAAGTGTGAAACAACTGAAATTATGTCTTATATTCTAGGTTCTTCAAAGTAGCCACCTTTTGCTTTGATGACTGCTTTGCACACTCTTGGCATTCTCTTGATGAGCTTCAAGAGGTAGTCACTGGGAATGGTCTTCCAACAATCTTGCAGGAGTTCCCAGAGATGCTTAGCACTTGTTGGCCCTTTTGCCTTCACTCTGCGGTCCAGCTCACCGCAAACCATCTCGATTGGGTTCAGGTCTTGTGACTGTGGAGGCCAGGTCATCTGGCGTAGCACCCCATCACTCTCCTTCTTGGTCAAATAGCCCTTACACAGCCTTGAGGTGTGTTTGGGGTCATTGTCCTGTTGAAAAATAAATGATGGTCCAGCTAAACGCAAACCGGATGGAATAGCATGCCGCTGCAAGATGCCGTGGTAGCCATGCTGGTTCAGTATGCCTTCAATTTTGAATAAATCCCCAACAGTGTCACCAGCAAAGCACCCCCACACCATCACACCTCCTCCTCCATGCTTCACGGTGGGAACCTGGCATGTAGAGTTCATCCGTTCACCTTTTCTGCGTCGCACAAAGACACGGTGGTTGGAACCAAAGATCTCAAATTTGGACTCATCAGACCAAAGCACAGATTTCCACTGGTCTAATGTCCATTCCGTGTGTTCTTTAGCCCAAACAAGTCTCTTCTGCTTGTTGCCTGTCCTTAGCAGTGGTTTCCTAGCAGCTGTTTTACAATGAAGGCCTGCCGCACAAAGTCTCCTCTTAAGGCCGGAGTCACACTACAGCGTAATACAGACTAGTGCTATGCGATAAAAAATCGCATAGCACTCGGACCAGTATTCTTCTATGGGGCAGCTCACATAACAGTTTTTTTCCTTGGCCGTTTTCAGTGTGGGAGTGACTTCGCAGCATGCTGCGATTGCCACCGACACTCGGCCGAGTCTCTGCTCACTCGCACCCATATAAGCCTATGGGTGCGAGTGAGACAGCGCACATCACTCATATCATCCGAGTGATGTGCGTTATATGCTGACCCCGGCAATGGAAGAGATGGAGAAATTAGTTTCTCCGCCTCCTCCGCAGCTGTGCTCCGATCTGCTCTCTGCGAGAGGCTCGGAGCACAGATGCATGACACTCGGCTACTGCTGACAGCAGAGCAGGAGCCGAGTGTCATTAGCCCGGCCCCGGCCTAACAGTTGTTGTAGAGATGTGTCTGCTGCTAGAACTGTGTGGCATTGACCTGGTCTCTAATCTGAGCTGCTGTTAACCTGCGATTTCTGAGGCTGGTGACTCGGATAAACTTATCCTCAGAAGCAGAGGTGACTCTTGGTCTTCCTTTCCTGGGGCGGTCCTCATGTGAGACAGTTTCTTTGTAGTGCTTGATGGTTTTTGCCACTGCACTTGGGGACACTTTCAAAGTTTTCCCAATTTTTCGGACTGACTGACCTTCATTTCTTAAAGTAATGATGGCCACTCGTTTTTCTTTACTTAGCTGCTTTTTTCTTGCCATAATATAAATTCTAACAGTCTATTCAATAGGACTATCAGCTGTGTATCCACCAGACTTCTGCACAACACACCTGATGGTCCCAACCCCATTTATAAGGCAAGAAATCCCACTTATTAAACCTGAAAGGGCACACCTGTGAAGTGAAAACCATTCCCGGTGACTACCTCTTGAAGCTCATCAAGAGAATGCCAAGAGTGTGCAAAGCAGTAATCAAAGCAAAAGGTGGCTACTTTGAAGAACCTAGAATATTAGACATAATTTCAGTTGTTTCACACTTTTTTGTTAAGTATATAATTCCACATGTGTTAATTCATAGTTTTGATGCCTTCAGTGTGAATTTACAATTTTCATAGTCATGAAAATACAGAAAAATCTTTAAACGAGAAGCTGTGTCCAAACTTTTGGTCTGTACTGTATATATTATATTATGGAATTATTGGGATTTTGTGTGTATTTTCTGTTTCAGTGAGCTATAAAATATTACTAGATTCTGGGGATTCTTGATTCTTTTTGATAGACCGCTAGTCCTGCAGTATAATCTGTTTAGTTATTAGATCTTGTCTTTTTCCAGAAGTGGACATGAAGATCACTTATAACCACGATGGATCTTATGATATACAGGTAACTACAGAAATGTAGAGGAAAATGTGCTAAGACATAGTCTATTGAACATGAAAGTACTCTAGAGGAAGCGCTTAGCAAATGGGTTATGCGGCTCCTCTCTTTCACACGTGTATTGTGACCGTCCTGTTGATTAGGATAGGAGGAAAGGAAAAATGCCGATATTAGATGGAGAGGAAGAAAGAAGCATTGTGCAGCACTTGTCCATTGAGCATCTAGTACAGCAGTCCTTAAATGCAAAACCCGACAAATTGATGTGAAGAAAAAATAATTTCTAAATTATGACATAGGGCAAATAGAAAAATTAGATTACCCATGTATTTCAACATAGGAAAATAAATGTCCATATAAGAGCCAGAATAGCAATCGGCATTCCTGTACATCCCGGACTGTCGTATCTGGAGGCTGGATGGTAGCTGCATGATGGAGGAGATCATTCATTATAAATTGTGGCCACACCTGTATTACTGAGATGCATGCACCGATTGTTCTGTATACACTTCAGTATGGTGTTAAGGTACCTTCACACGAAACGACATTATAACGATATCGCTAGCGATCCGTGACGTTGCAGCGTCCTCGCTAGCGATATCGTTTAGTTTGACACGCAGCAGCGATCAGGATCCTGCTGTGATGTCGCTGGTCGCTGAATAAAGTCCAGAACTTTATTTGGTCGTCCGATCGCTGTGTATCGTTGTGTTTGACACCAAAAGCAACGATACCAGCGATGTTTTACACTGGTAACCAGGGTAAACATCGGGTAACTAAGCGCGGGGCCGCGCTTAGTAACCCGATGTTTACCCTGGTTACTAGCGTAAAATGTAAAAAAAACAAACAGCACATACTCACATTGCGTCCCCTGCAGTCTGCTTCCTCCTCTGACTCAGCACCGCAAAGTGAAAGTGAAAGCAGCACAGCGGTGACGTCACCGCTCTGCTCTCACTGTACGGCGCTCAGTCAGTCAGGAAGTGGACGCAGGGGGACGTGAATGTAAGTATGTGCTGTTTGTTTTTTTTACATTTTACGCTGGTAACCAGGGTAAACATCGGGTTACTAAGCGCGGCCCTGCGCTTAGTTACCCGATGTTTACCCTGGTTACCAGGGGACCTCGGCATCGTTGATCGCTGGAGAGCGGTCTGTGTGACAGCTCTGCAGCGATCGACATCGTTGTCGCTATCGCTGCAGCGTCGCTTCGTGTGAAGGTACCTTTACATGTCCTATATACTGTGCCAGGACAAGCTGACCCTATGGACACCATGTGAGGGCCGTCCTATTATATTCTTCTGCAACACTGTGTGTATTGTACAAGACATTGAAGAACTCAGGCCCGCTACATAAAAAGTAAAATGCAGTTTTTTCTGACTTCTATGTAAGCATTAGCTGTTACGCATATTAGTTATCTTAATTTTTTTTTAATCTTCATTCTTTTAGAATTTGTCATGACATTTTGAAGACCGTAAACCACTTTTTTGTTTTTCTAGGATTTTTCTAGGATTTTAGCCTGTGGTTCCACTGTATTATACAGCATGTTAGGTTCTGGGTATTATAATCTTTCCTAGGAGACCCTACCTCAAAAAAAAAAAAAATTGTAATTCCTCCTCATACTAGTAACCTATGTATTTAAGCTATACTTGTCATGTCAGGTGACTAGTTTTCCCCTTTGCAGACTTTCCTTGCTATCTTTGCTATCATGTCTCCCATACACTGAAGATGTAAGGGATTCCTGAGCAGAATAGCTGTGAATCCAGCACTGAAGTTAGCTAATCATGTCCTGTGTCACTAAATCTGAAGCATCATCTATCTGCGCTTGTTTGCTCCTCTCTTTGCTCTATATAGACTTCAATAGGTAGCTGTAATCTGATTCCATAGAGTGTGTTCACACTGCGTCATTTTCCTGTGGTCAGAAATGTCTGTTTTTCAGGCAGAAGACGCTTTATGAAGCGCTCGTGTTTCTCTGGAGCTTTATAAACTTAAGCTGTCTGGAGACAAAAAAAAAAAGGGTAATTTCCACTTTGTATCTTTTTTTTCTTTTTTTCACAGCAGTTTTCTAGACATAATTTTTTTTATCAATTTATTAAGTAACAAAGCAAAACCTAATTTGTATGTTTTGGGTTTTTTTAAGCAGAAATGCTCACAAAACTTTCAACACCCAGGTGTCTTTTCAGCCTTCCTGTTGACTTCTAACGTTCTGAGCATCTTCCCATTGGAAATCTGGTTGAAGAATGTTATTTCTAAATTGCTTGTCATCTATAAAAACCTGAACTGCAAATCATTTTCCCATACAAATAAATAGGACCCTTCTTTTGATTAGTTAGCAGACATGCTGACTTCTCTGATATGTTACGATATATTACAAAGTTGTTGTTTTTTATATATTCACATGTATTATTGCTCTCTATGCAAAGTTTAGTGACACGACTGTGACCATTTAAGCGACTTTATAGTAGGGCGGGTGTTACACAATAGCCTTTATACTGATGTTAATGTGCTTGTGTTACAGATTCATGACAGAGTTTTGAAAGTGTCTGGAGAACTTGTGAATGAAGCTGATGTGACTTATCTGAAATGCTCAGTCAATGGAATATTCTGCAAATCCAAACTCATTATCATTGATCACAATATACATCTTTTCTCCATGGTAACGACTGTTTTGTAGTATAGTACAATATTTAGAGGGTAACTAGACTTGCAAAAGTTTAGGTTTTTGTTTACATTTTGAAAGACCTTAAAGGTAACTTGTCACCCCCAAAATGGAAGTTGAGCTAAGTCCACCGGCATCAGGGGCTTATCTACAGCATTCTGTAATGCTGTAGATAAGCCCCCGATGTATCCTGAAAGATGAGAAAAAGAGGTTAGATTATACTCACCCAGGGGCGGTCCCGCTGCGATGGGCGTTGCGGTCCGGTCCGGGGCCTCCCATCTTCTTACGATCACATCCTCTTCTTGTACTCACGCTGCGGCTCTGGCACAGGCGTACTGATTTGCCCTGTTGAGGGCAGAGCAAAGTACTGCAGTGTGCAGGCGCTGGGCCTCTCTGACCTTTCCTGGCGCCTGCACACTGCAGTACTTTGCTCTGCCCTCAACAGAAAAGACAACATACACCTGTGCCGGAGCCACAGCGTGAAGACAAGAAGAGGACGGCATCCGATGAAGATGGGAGGCCCCGGACTGCAACGCCCATCGGACCGGGACCGCCCCTGGGTGAGTATAATCTAACCTCTTGTTCTCATCTTTTAGGATTCATCAGTGGCTTATCTACAGCATTACAGAATGCTGTAGATAAGCCCCTGATGCCAGTGGACTTAGCTCACCTTCCATTTTGGGGGTGACAGGTTCCCTTTAAAAAGCTATTCCGATCACCAATATCCAATCCCAATATGTAGCAGGTCTAATAATTAATAATATTAGCAAATACCTCCAAATTAGAAATGTAGTATAATTCTGCTGATTCGCTATGTCTTTTTCCTCATGTGCAGGTGTTGCAGAACCTTAAGTATCCATGGTTACAACCACTGATATAGTGACAGCTAATTGCTAGTGGTCGTAACCATAGATACCTAAGGTCCTGTAATGCCTGCACATGAGGAAAGAGATATAATGTATCAGAAAAACTATACTACGTTTCTAATTGCAGGTATTTGCTAATATTATTACATCTACTACATACACACAGATCTTGGAGATGGGAATATGCACATACTACTGGACAACCCCTTTTTAATAGCTTCACTTTGCATTACAAAATAAAAACATTGTATAGTTACCTCCTAGTTTGGTGCTGTTCCTTTGTGTTGTGTACTCTGGTGACTACTACCACCTATCAGTGGCCACTGATCAGCTACAGTCTTCTCTATTTTGATAGAATAATGAAGGCAGGTCGGCTGCAGCAGGCACATGTTCACTGAAGCATGCAACTCGTAGATCTGAAGAATGGTGCCAGTCCGGTAGGTAACGATAGTGATTTTTATACTGCACAGTGGAGCTATTACTAAGAGATTGTCTAGTAATCTACAACCTCTTTTAAACATTACTAAAAAAGAGAATGGACAGAATGCCGCTAGGCAAATATATATAACTGAACATGAGGCAGTGTGCGTCATACAGTCTGATCAGAATGTTACGCTATGAACCTCCTGTTCAGTTGTACATATTACTCTGTCGCCTCATTGGGGGACACAGGACCATGGGTGTTATGCTGCTGTCCACTAGGAGGCGACACTATGCATTATCTGAAAAAGATTAACCGTGGCTCCTCCTCTGCAGTATACACCCCTGGACGGCGTCAGCCTTCTCCAGTTTTTGCTTAGTGTCGCATAGGAGGCACACCTAAGATTTTTTACTCCATTTTTTTTCCGACGGATTACAGATGAAGAAAAGTGGGTCTCCTGTGAGACTCCCGGCATGGCTCTTTCCTCGGCCCCCTATTATGGGGTGCCCGGTTGAAGTAGAGATGGCTATTCCCCATGTTGCTCCTTCCCCAGTCCCTCGGGTGCTGGTTCGAAGTCGAGACCCCCCTCCTTCCCCAATTCCTCTTGGTTTCTGGGTTGAGGTCGAGGCGAGGATAAAGCCCCCTGAAGGTGACAACAGCACCCTCCCTATTCCCCCTCTGGGACATTAGGTTGAGACGCCTCAGGTAGGGCCTGTACAGGCAGCAATTCTGCTGCTCCCAGCAATGGGCCAGCACACTGCGCCTGCATCCAGGGACCCCAGCCCAGCTGCGGGCTCCTGTCGGGGCCGGGGGGAGTGCAGGCATGCATGGCACATACAGACACAGGGCTCCCTGCACCCCTGTCTCTGCGGCAGCACCAGCTCTATACTGCCTCAGGGGGACCCCTCACAGGGCCCCCCTTCCGCTTATAGCCCCACCGCTATCCTGCATTTAAATCTGAGGGGGTCCGGTTCAGATCCGACCAACCCCCCCCCCCCCGAACATCCGCTCCGGCATGGAGCCTCTCTGGGCATCAGGCATCTAATTTAGGCCCCGGCTTCAGCCTAGCTGAAGCCACCGCCTCCTCTCCGCCCCCCGGCCCGCCCCCCGGATGACAAATATGACACTCTACAGTGTCATTGAGGGGGTGGATCGAGACAGAAAGGGCGCGTTTTTACACAGCTTTGCCGCCTTTTTTTCTCAGCTCTCCGCCCCCTTCTCCCCTTGCCTCTTCTCCTCGGCGGCCATTTCTACTGCAGCAAGGATTAACCCTGCATCCCCCGGTCAGCAGGACCAGGCCAGCCAGTCTCCGGGGGGCACAGGACTGTGGATCTTCGGCGCTGGACCTAGGGGCAAACTGGTGGAGTAAGATCACAGCTGGGTTGTTTTACTCAGCTGTGAATCCATATTCCCTATAAGGCTCCCTATAGGGTCCTCTGCATAGCTACCCCTGTAAGGTCCTCTGCAGGCCCTTCTGCACTCTGTGCACTATGCCGGGCTCAAGGTCCAGGAGAACCAGGCAGGACTGCTATTATGCATTCTGCACAGCCTGCAGGACCGCTCTCCCCAGTGGCAACACGTACGCACTGCCAGGACTGCATCCAGACTTCTGCGTCAGAGCCCCAAGAAGCCCCTGCCAATGCCTCGGTGTCTAATGCCACGCCGGAAGGGGTCACTCAGAGGTTCAATCTATGACGCAGTCTATAGATAACAAACCTCCACATTGCTTCAGGCTCTGCAAAGTTATGCCTCGGCTATGACCGTTACCCAGCAAAGGGAGAGCTTAACTCAGGAACAGAACGACCTGGCACATCCACGTCTAGGTCAGGACGCAAGCGGACCCATAGGTCAAGTCCATCTGCGTCATCCCATAGCACACGGTCATCCCCTTCTAGGGAGATGCACCTCAGTTCCAGGTCATCTAGACCGTCCCCTTCCAGGGGCAGACAGTGCAGATCTCCGCAATCCCTGACCAGAGAAGGCCTCCTCCCCAGCTCACCCAACAGGGGACGCCTCAGTGATACACAGGATTCGGAAGGCATCTCGTGACTCCGACTCAGACAGGGAAACGGAGGGGTCCCTGATCCCAATCCCCCCTAGCAATACAGCGCTAGTCGAGGACATAATCTCTTCCATCCATCCATCAGGTGCTGGACATTTCTAATCTGCCACCAGAGGCCCCAGAACAAGATTTCCTTTGAAGGACCTCTGAAGCCGCCTAAGGTTTTTCTCTAACCACCCAGAGTTTAAAGTGATCCCTAAAATGCAGCTCTCACAGCCTGAGAAAAAAATTGCTAATCGCAAATATCTGGAGGCAAAGTACCTTTTCCCACAGAAGGACACCAAGGAATGGACAGATCCACCCAAAGTGGACCCCCCAGTCTCTAGACTAGCAGCACAGACCCTCTCTTCACTGCCAGATAGCTCAACCCTCAGGGACGCAGCAGACCGGCAGGTAGAACGCATGGCTCGTTCAATTTTTTCGAGGCTGCAGGGGCCTCCCTAGCTCCCGCGTTCGCTTCAGTTTGGGCTGCCAAGGCCAAAAATTTACAAGCTGGCCTCCAAGCATCTGCTCCTGAGCTGTCGGACCAAGCGGTTCAAATAGCAGTTGTAGCAGATTACATGCTTCATGCAGCTCTGGATTCAGCAAGGGGCGTAGCGGGGATAGCATCAAACACCATCACGATTCGGCGTATCCTCTGGCTGCGGAATGGAAAGCGGACGCAGCCTCAAAGAAGTCCCTCACGCACCTCCCGTATCTCAGTGGGTGACTTTTTCGGTGAAGAGTTTTCTCACAATGATATCCAACGCCACCGGGGGTAAGAGTACTTCTCTCCCTCAACTGAAACCTATACGCACTTAGAAGAAGTGTAACAAACCTGATTCCGATCCTTTCGGAATTCCTCGGGCTGGTCCGTCTCGCGCCCAGCACGTAACCGTTCCCCACACAGGGACAACACAGGGACAACTCATGGTCGACGCAAAGGTCGGACAAGACCTGGCAGTTAAAAGCAGGCCAGTCAAAGCCCAAAGGAGGAAAACCTCAGACTTTTTTCCTCCTCATGACTCACAGACCCCGGAAGACATCCCACCCGTAGGCGACTTTGCTCTTTTCAGCAAGTCTGGATGCCTACTACAGAAGACAGGTGGGTCAGGGAACTAGTGTCTTCCGGATACAAGATAGAGTTCAACTTCCAACCCACCGAACCGATTTTTCCTCTCTGTTCCCCCAAAACCGCCAGCCAAGGCTCGTGCCTTCCACCAAGCGGATTCCTCGCTTCTTCAAGCAGGAGTCATAGTACCGGTTCCCGCGGCTGGGTGCTTCCTAGGGTTCTACTCCAATCTATTCCTAGTCCCCAAGAAAGGAGGAAGAGTACGGCCCATACTGGACCTAAAACAACTCAACAAATACGTACGGGTTCGTCACTTCCGCTGGAGTCCCTTCAGTCCATCATTGCGTCCATGGAGAAGGGAGAATATCTCGCCTTCATAGATATACAAGACGCATACCTGCATATACCGATTGCACCTGCTCATCAGAGTTTTTTCTCAGGTTCGCAATCTGCCAGGACCACTACCAGTTCGTGGCTCTCCCATTCGGACTCGCCACGGCTCCCAGAATGTTTACCAAGGTCATGGCAGCCACCATGGACGTCCTGCACTCCAGAGGCATAGTAGTCGTTCCATACCTGGACGATCTACTCATCAAGGCTCCTACCTTCAAGGACTGCGAGCTCAGCGTCTCAATCACAACCGACACTGAGTCGCATGGGCTGGTTAGTCAACCTACAAAGGTCATCACCAACCCTGAGTCAGTCTCTGACCTTCCTGGGAATGCTATACAACACCTCCAGGGGTCTAGTGCTCTTTCCCAGGGACAAGGCACTGGCTCTCCGCCTAGGAGTTCGCATCCTCCTCCGCAAACCCCCTCGATCTCCGGTTTGCCATGAGAGTCCTCTGCAGGATGGGGGCAGCAATAGAAGCGGTCCCATTTGGCCTAGTTTCACCTCAGGCCTCTCCAACTAACCATTCTCAAGTCCTGGGACAGGAATCCTTTTTCCTCTCGACAGGGAATTCCAGCTAATGTCAACCAGGAGGTCCCTGCACTGGTTGCTCAAGCCAACCTCGCTAGCAAAGGGGAAATCCTTTCTCACAGGTCAATGGAAGGTTCTGACCACCGATGCGAGCCTGGCGGGTTGGAGTGCAGTGCACCTACACCACAGGGCACAGGGCAAGTGGTCCCCAGTGGAAGCGACCATGCCCATCAACATCCTGGAAATTCGTGCCATCCTCCTGGCATTGAGGGCCTTCCATCACTTACTGGCAGCCTCTCACATCAGAATACAATCGGACAATGCCACGTCTGTGGCATATGTGAATCACCAAGGGGGGACCCGCAGTACCCAGGCGATGCGAGAAGTGTCACACATCCTCCACTGGGTGGAGGACACAGGCTCGGTTCTCTCGGCTGTCCACATTCCGGGTGTGGACAACTGGGAAGCAGACTTCCTCAGACGTCAAGGAATAGATTCGGGAGAGTGGTCTCTCCATCCTGAAATTTTTCGCCAGATCTGCCATCACTGGGGGACCCCAGATGTGGACCTAATAGCATCCCACTTCAATGCCAAGGTCTCCAACTTCATGGCCAGAGCACACGATCCGCGGTCGCTCGGAGCAGACGCTCTAGTTCAGGACTGGACCCAGTTCCAGCTTCTGTACATTTTTCCACCTCTCCCCCTGTTATCCAAGAGTGGTGAGGAAGATCAAGCAAGATGGAGTTCCAACCATCTTAATCGCACCGGTCTGGCCCAGACGTACATGGTACGCCGACATCGTACAACTTACAGCAGATACCCCCTGGCACCTCCCCGACCGCCCAGATCTTCTATCACAAGGCCCGTTCTACCACCAGAACTCAGGGGCTCTCAATTTGACGGCGTGGCCCTTGAAACCTGGGTTCTAACCCAGGCAGGGCTCTCGATGGACGTCATTAGGACCATGATCAGGGCCAGCCTCTGCCAAGATCTATGACCGTACCTGGAAAGTTCTCTTTACCTAGTGCGAAATCGCGGCCAGACCCCATTCCCTTCTTCCCTCCCCAAACTACCTGGTTTTTCTCCAATCGGGTCTGGAGGCCAGGCTGTCCCTGGGCTCGCCTAAGAGCCAGGTGTCAGCCCTCTCAGTGCTTTTTTTAAAAGGCGCATTGCTACCAAGCCGCGAGTAAGGACTTTTCTTCAGGGGGTTTCCCGATTTGGTTCCCCCCTACAGACGAGCACTAGAAACGTGGGACCTCAACCTGGTCCTGACAGCATTGCAGGAACCACCCTTCGAACCCCTTAAGGAGGTCCCGCTCCGTCTTCTCTCCCAGAAGGTGTTTTTTTTTTTTTTTTTTTTTCCTTGTGGCAATCACCTCGCTACGCAGGGTGTCTGAACTGACAGCACTCTCCTGCAGACGGCCCTTCCTGATTTTTCACCAGGACAAGATAGTTCTCCGTACGGTCCCATCCTTCCAAAGGTTGTGTCCGACTTCCACCTCAATGAGGAAATTTCTCTGCCTTCCCTTTGTCCGGTCCCGTTCATAGAGTGGAGAGGGCTCTGCATGCGCTTGACCTTGTCAGGGCATTGCGTATATATGTGTCTAGGACTGCGTCCTTCCGAAGGTCTGATCCCTTTTCCTTCTTCCGGAAGGTGGCCGCAAGGGTCTGCCAGCTTCCAAAGCTACCCTTGCCAGGAAGATCACATCCACCATACAAGAGGCCTACCGCCTTAAGAATTCTCCTCTTCCAGCCGGTATTACGGCACACTCTACACGGGCGGTAGGGGCCTCCTGGGCCATTCGGCTCCAGGCTTCGGCACAAGTGTGTAAGGCGGCCACTTGGTCTAGCCCACACTCGTTTACTAAACACTACAGAGTTCATACCCAGTCCTCAGCAGAAGCGAGCCTGGGTAGATGTGTTCTGCAGGCGGCGGTGCCCCAAGTATAGGGGCCTGTCTGCACAATATTCGTCCATTACTTCCCACCCAGGGACTGCATTGGGACGTCCCATGGTCCTGTGTCCCCCAATGAGGCGACAGAGTAAAGGAGATTTTTGTGTACTCACCGTAAAATCTCTTTCTCTTAGCCTCTAATTGGGGGACACAGCTCCCACCCTGTTGCCCTTTTCGGGCCGTTGTTACTGTTGAGTTCTCATATTGTTCTTTGAGCTTGTACATAGTGGCCTTCTTATAGGCATGTCTATGTTATTCATGTTACATTCCTCCTACTGCTTTTGCACAAAACTGGAGAAGGCTGACGCCGTCCAGGGGTGTATACTGCAGAGGAGGAGCCACTGTTAATCTTTTTCAGATTATGCATAGTGTCGCCTCCTAGTGGACAGCAGCATAACACCCATGGTCCTGTGTCCCCCAATTAGAGGCTAAGAGAGATTTTACGGTGAGTACACAACAATCTCCTTTTTTGCCTAGCGGCATTAGGGCAGTGTATGACTTTTCGAGGTGCTGTCCATGTTCCTTTTTCAGTGTATTACTAGAAAGACTTCATGAGCTCTTGAACAATGGTGTGCGTGCTCAATAGAAAGTCTGTGGGTCCTGCTTGTTCTTGTAGGAGCTCGGCACTTCTGCTTGAGGGATCAGTCGGGTGGGGGGCTCCAAGAGCAATGTTCCCCACCATGCTGCAGGACTTAAGGGCCGACAACATGTAAAAAAGACTTAATCTTACTACATCGGTTAACAAAATGACTTATGGGTTTAAACTCTGTATGCAAGCCAGTGGAATGCGCCAAGTCAAGATTTACAGACTAACTAAATATACACAGAATACTTATTTTTGTTCCCTTTCTCTCCAGGACGGTAGTGTGCAGCTGGGTATACCTGCGCCAAAATTTCTATCAGAAGTGAGCACATCAGGGAGCCAAGGTGGGGCTGTAGCTCCAATGACTGGAACAATAGAAAAGGTAACGTCATTTAATAAAGTACAGAATAATCATCAACCTAAGGGTACTGTCACACATTGGCTCTTTGATCGCTACGACGGTACGATCCGTGACGTTCCAGCGATATCCATACGATATCGCTGTGTCTGACACGCAGCAGCTATCAGGGATCCTGCTGAGAATCGTACGTCGTAGCAGATCGTTTGGAACTTTCTTTCGTCGCTGGATCTCCCGCTGTCATCGCTGGATCGTTGTGTGTGACAGCGATCCAGCGATGCGTTAGCTTGTAACCAGGGTAAACATCGGGTTACTAAGCGCAGGGCCGCGCTTAGTAACCCGATGTTTACCGTGGTTACCAGCGTAAAAGTAAAAAAAAACAAACAGTACATACTCACATTCCGGTGTCTGTCCCCCGGCGTTCTGCTTCTCTGCACTGTGAGCGCCGGCCGGCCGGAAAGCGAGCACAGCGGTGACGTCACCGCTGTGCTTTCCGGCTGGCAGACACAGTGCAGAGAAGCAGAACGCCGGGGGACAGACACCGGAATGTAAGTATGTAGTGTTTGTTTTTTTTACATTTACGCTGGTAACCACGGTAAACATCGGGTTACTAAGCACGGCCCTGCGCTTAGTAACCCGATGTTTACCCTGGTTACCCGGGGACTTCGGCATCGTTGGTCGCTGGAGAGCTGACTGTGTGACAGCTCCCCAGCGACCACACAATCACTTAGGCTGGTTTCACACTTGCGTTTTTGTCTGCAGCGTTTTTTGCACAAAAAACGCATGCGTTTTTTTTTCCTATATTTAACATTGAAAACGCATGCGTTTTTTTGCACATGCGTTTGGTCGCGTTTTCAAACGCATGCGTTTTTTGTCTGCATGCGTTCATTTTCAAAAATGCTACCTGCAGTATTTTCTTGCGCGTTTTTTTGCCGCGAAAAAACGCATGCGTTTTTTCGCGGCAAAAAAATGCATTGCTGTCTATGTAAACGCATGCGTTTTTAAGCACATGCGTTTGTTTGCGCTAAAAACGCATGCGTTTTTATAGAAAAAAACCAGAAAACACACTGAAAAGCCACCCACCACCATCAAGGTGATAAAGGGATCCAAACCCTAACCCTAACTCTACCCCTAACCTCACCCCTAACCGTTTAATGAACATTTTCTGACAGTCATATTGCCACGTATTTAAGTGCCACGTGCCACATATTTAAGTGCCACGTGCCACGTATTTCAGTGCCACGTATGCCACGTGCCACGTATTTAAGTGCCACGTGCCACGTATTTAAGTGCCACGTGCCACGTATTTAAGTGCCACGTGCCACGTATTTAAGTGCCACGTGCCACATATTTAAGTGCCACGTATTTCAGTGCCACGTATGCCACGTGCCACGTATTTAAGTGCCACGTGCCACGTATTTAAGTGCCACGTATTTAAGTGCCACGTGCCACGTATTTAAGTGCCACGTGCCACGTATTTAAGTGCCACGTGCCACGTATTTAAGTGCCACGTGCCACGTATTTAAGTGCCACGTGCCACGTATTTAAGTGCCACGTGCCACGTATTTAAGTGCCACGTATTTAAGTGCCACGTGCCACGTATTTAAGTGCCACGTGCCACGTATTTCAGTTGCACGTATTTCAGTGCCACGTATTTCAGTCACGTTTAGGGTTAGGGGTAGGGGTAGGGTTAGGGTTTTCTTGTTTTTTCTTGTGTTTTCCTGTGTTTTCTTGTGTTTTTCTATAAAAACGCATGCGTCTAAAAAACGCATGCGTTTTACCGCGTTTACATGCGTTTTTCACACATGCGTTTTTTTAAAAAAACGCATGCAGACAAAAACGCAAGTGTGAAACCAGCCTTACCAACGATCACGGCCAGGTCGTATCGCTGGTCGTGATCGTTGGTAAATCGTTTAGTGTGACAGTACTCTTACTCAATGAAATGTAGAAAATATAGCTGGAGTGACATGAATTCATTGTGTTCATTATTATAAGGCTCTGTTCACACAGCCTTTCTACAGGTCTTTGTTTTTCATCATATGCGGCACTGTTTTTATGTATTTGGCAAACGAGACCTGAACCTTCTGTTAGTCAGTGGGATCCTTCTAGAATTCAATGATATGCGATTGAAAACAGGTGTAGTGATGCTCCATTATTCACTGCAGCCAGGATGCAAATGTGAACACATTCTAGAGCACAGCACTGAGGCTCCTGGTTATGCTATTCATTTATTCCATTTCTTCTCAGGTATTTGTAAAAGCCGGTGATAAAGTAGAAGCTGGAGATCCTCTGATGGTCATGATTGCTATGAAAATGGAGGTAAATTATGGAATCAGTCCCTGCTGCAAATAAAGCAACTAAAAAGTGTCAGCAGCAAGGTTCCTATGAATTGCACATGGCTCCTTTTTATACTGTGTGTCGGGGGACCTGTCAGTGTGACTGAGCGTGCCTGGGGAAGCTGGCCACGACTAGTCACCTTGTCCCTGGCCACACTTTCATGTATGTTTTCTCTGAAACTCCGCAAAGTTTAAGAGTAAAACATACATGTTTAGATTTCAGGAGCTTGTCTCTGATTTATGGTGCCCATGGGTTTTGCTTCGATTTTATTTTCGCTGCTCCACTAAGGATTACAATTTTTGTTTTAATCCACCATATGTCTCTAGAGATATGCACTTTTTTAATTTAGTGATCATTTTTATGGCCTTTTACGAAGGGTGCATTAGACATAGGGTGCTTGTGCAGAGCAGCCAACAAACACATCCCCAGAGAATTAGATGAGCAACGTCGCTTTGGTAAAGACCATAGAAAAGGCCCATAGCTATGGAACTGAATGGCGGATTAAAAAGAAACCTAATACTTGGGAGCAGTGGCGAAAAAATAAGAGCAAAAACTGTCCACTAGTGATGAGTGAGCATGCTTGGGTGCTAACTGAGTGACTTTGGCGTGTTCAAAAAATGCGTTTGAGTTCTTGCGGCTGCATGGCTCTCGGCTGTTCTACAGCCACAACACATGCAGGGATTGCATAACAAATCTGAGCACTTCACTCATCACTACTGCCCACTTCTGATTTGACAGGTCCTCTTTGACAACTGATACAATAGTGCATTAGTTTTTTTGCCATGTAGCATTGGGATTCTGAGAAAATCTGGCCAGGGAGAACCAAAGTTTAATTTGTGGTTCTGTGAAATACAGATTTTAATATACAAAATGTGTACTTATTTATTCTCACAGCACACAATAAGAGCACCCAAAGCTGGGACCATCAAAAAGGTTCACTTCAAGGAAGGCGTCCAGGCCAGCAGGCACGCTCCACTTGTTGAATATGAAGACAAAGCCGATTCTGAATAACTTCCATGAAGTATCCTCCTTGTGTTAAAACAACATTTATGACTATGGTTCTATATGGCTGTCACTTTATATACATTACATACTGTTTCACAAACAGAAGACCAAGAATAAAAGTGCTATTGATTTGTAACACTACCTGATTCTCAGATTTCAAGATGTTGGCTCAGACCTTTTGAAGGAACAATCCAGGAAAACCTAATAATAATACATTTATTTAGATAGCACCAACATATTCCACAGCACTTTACAATTAAGCATTAACATCTTAGTGCAGAACCGGAGAGTGAGTGTATGAAGAGCATACCGGTGACCTCAACCTCTTCCTGGGGCCCTGCATGAAGACTCGCGCTGCCCAGCAGAAAAGGAGTCATATACTGTGTGCCTAAAAGGCTAGTGCCTCAGGTCAGGTGATCCGTATACTGCAGTCTGTAGCCAGACCCCGAAAGCTGGAGGTGTGAATCCAGCCTAACCTACAGATTTACTTACGGTTTGTCCCTGCGCTGTGGATAATTACTCAATGAGATCAATAAAATACATGAACTATACAACGGTTTGTGTTTTTGGCCTAGATAATGTTTCTCTAACTGTAATATTAATTGTGAAATAACTTAAATAACTATATTGCATTAGTAATCAATGCAGAAATTCAGGTAATTCCAAAGTTGGGTACTTAACGAATATCCCCAAAAATAATAGTGCTACAATACAACTCTTTGACACATCAAAATGTACCGTAAGGCTTTTTCCAAAGCCTGAGTACGGGCTATGATGAAAGGATTTGCCGTGGGTCTCTGGACCTGAACTTGATTAGCTTTATACAGTATATGCCTTATAAGGCTTTCAAATTCTGGTTCGGAGTCCCATGGTCAGACCTTTCATCACAGTCCATACTCAGATCGTGAAACGGATACAGCGGCATGTAAAAGTTTGGGCACCCCTGGTCAAAATTACTGTTCTTGTGAACAGTTAAGCAAGTTGAAGGTGAAATGATCTCTAAAAGGCCTAAAGTTAAAGATGATGCATTTCTTTTGTATTTTAGGCAAAAGTAATTATTTTTTATATTTTTAAACTTAAAAAAAGGAGAATGAACAGATGCAAAAGTTTGGGCACCCTTGGAGATTTGTGCCCAGATAGCATTGACCAAGGTTTCAGACCTTAATAAGCCTGTTAGGGTTACAGCTTGTTCACTATCATCATTAGGGAAAGGCCAGGTGATGCAAATTTCCAAGTTTTATAAAAACCTAGCCTCCTCTAATCTTGTGCCAAAAAACAGCAGCTATTTGTTCTTCTAAGCAGCTGCCTAGCACTCTGAAAATGGTGGAGGCCCACAAAGCAGGAGAAGACTATAAGAAGGCAGGAAAGCGTTTTCAAGTTGCCCTTTCCTCAGTTTGAAATGTAAAGAATAAATGACAGTTACCAGGAACAGTGGAGGTCAATATAAGTTCTGGAAGACCAAGATAAATTTCAATGAGAGCTGCCTGTGGAATTGCTAGCGAGGCAAATCAGAACCCTCTGCTTGACTGCAAAAGATCTTCAGAAAGCTTTTGTAGACTCTGGAGTTGCGCTCGCTACATTGTTCTACTGTTCAGACACTCCTGCACAAATATGGACTTCATGGAAGAGTCATCAGAAGAAAACGTGTGTGTGTGGTGTGTGTATATATATATATATATATATATATATATATATATATATATATATATATATATATATATATATATATATATATATATATATATATACATATACATCCTCACCATAACATGCTGAAGTTGAAAACCGGATGTCTTCTACAAATGGATAATGATCCCAAACACACCTCAAAATCCACAAAAGACTACCTTAAAAAGAGGCAAGCTGAAGGTTTTACAATGGCCCTCACAGCCCCCTGATCTGAGCAGCATTGCAAATCTGTGGCTAGACCTCAAAATAGCAGGGCATGCAAGATGACCCAGGAATCTCACAGAACTGGAAGAATTTTCCAAGGAAGAATGGATGAAAATACCTCAACAAAAATTGAAAGACTCTTGGCTGGCTACAAAAAGCATTTACAAGCTGTGATACTTGCAAGAAGGGGGGCTTCTAGGTACTAACCACCCAGGGTACCCAAACTGTTGTATTGGCTCATTTTCATTTTTGTAACCAGGAGTTCCCAAACTTTTACATGCCACTGTCCTAAGGCTCATTCACACACCAGGTTTCTACATGTGCTGTTTTTTTCTCTGTTTTTCACAGCCCAATGGTTCACTATAATTTGTGGAGATGTGATTTGCAGCCCAAGCGCCCATATTTAAGTGAGATCAGGGGTATATAATAGACCGCACATTGGCATCCTAGCTGCATCTCTGAGCGCTCCATTTTTCACCAACTGCTAGTAGAAGCTTGGAAAACGTCAATTTTTTTTTTGCATGTTAGAAGAACAGATGAGACTCACATGGTAAAAAATGGTTACACAGACAAACCTATGAATATCTGTTCGTTTTATGCATTCAAGTGTGAATTCATTTGGACTGGTGTTTGGTCTAAATGAGGGACGTGCAGGATAAGATGGGCTTGATTCATTAAAAGATGCACTCCACTTAATGAATTCGGCACATCTTGCCAGTGGTGAGCACCTCACCGGAAATGTTACTCCAGTTGAGAACTAGAGTAACATTTATAGCGTAACCTTTTGTGTTATGAAACTTGAAGGTGTTTTACTGCGTAATTCTGGGGTAAACACAATTATTAATTCAGAGGTCATAGTTTTTATTAAAACTGAGGTCCTGGTTCATGAAAGAGTTATTGACTGCACCCTGAAATGAGACAAACCTCTTGCGGCTTTTGGCAGTTCATTAAGACTGTTGTACAAAACTCCAGTGTTAAAGGGAACCTGTCACCCCCCAAAATCGAAGGTGAGCTAAGCCCACCGGCATCAGGGGCTTATCTACAGCATTCTGTAATGCCATAGATAAGCCCCCGATGTATCCTGAAAGATGAGAAAAAGAGGTTAGATTATACTCTCCCAGGGGCGGGTGGTCCGATCCGATGGGCGTCGCAGTCCGGTCCGGGGCCTCCCATCTTCATAAGATGACATCCACTTCTTGTCTTCACGCCGTGGCTCCGGCGCAGGCGTACTTTGTCTGCTCTGTTGAGGGCAGAGCAAAGTACTGAAGTGCGCAGGCGCCGGGCCTCTCTGACCTTTCCCGGTGCCTGCGCACTGCAGTACTTTGCTTTGCCCTCAACAGGGCAGACAAAGCACGCCTGCGCCGGAGCCACGGCGTGAAGACAAGAAGAGCACGTCATCGTAAGAAGAAAGGAGGCCCCGGCCCGGACCGCGATGCCCATCAGACCGGACCGCAGCGGGACCGCCCCTGGGTGAGTATAATCTAACCTCTTTCTCATCTTTACAGAATGCTGTAGATAAGCCCCTGATGCAGGTGGGGTTAGCTCACCTTCAATTTTGGGGGTGACAGGTTCCCTTTAATGAATCTGGACCTGAGCACGTGGGTTTGGAAAAGTCACAAATAAGTCTTCATTTTTATTTATTAACCACTTTCTTATATGGCACCAATCTATCCTGCAACACTGTACAGATAGTCATTAAACGGGGCTCACAATGTAAATTCTCATATATAAATGTGCCAAATTGTGGAGCTTCTGTATTTAGAATTATGTGGGCTGGCAGGTGTCGTTGAGTAATGTCACCTACTGGGCCTTCTAGCTCCATACTAGCCCCTTTAATCTCTTATTGACCACCAGCAAACTTCTGGATGTTGCATTTTTACTAATGAAAGTACGTAGCTAGAAGGGCGAATTTCCATGATGCAGATTTTGTTGCAAAATTTTTGCAAATTGTTTTCTATTCATCTGAATTGGGTTGTTTCAGATGAAAAGGACACTGGGAGAACTGTCTGCAACTAAATCCAAAGCAAAAATGCATAGTGTGAACATACCTTGAAAGTCTGACGTAAACAGAAAAAACAAAAAACAAAACTGCATTGTACATCCACAAGTTCCAGGTGACCCCCAAAGGGTAAGCTCAGCCCCATGCAGCAGGTACTGGCCACGTGGTGTTTGCTGGTAAAATGTTAGATAAATGTATCTCACCAGTAAAATGCTTCGGTCAATAATTGCATTACAAAATCGCAGCAACTGGTAGTAAAAGCGCATATGGTTTTCAAATGTGGCTCTTTGGTGCCACGTGGCAATATTTCATAATTGTGAATATACACTCACCGGCCACTTTATTAGGTACACCATGCTAGTAACGGGTTGGACCCCCTTTTGCCTTCAGAACTGCCTCAATTCTTCGTGGCATAGATTCAACAAGGTGCTGGAAGCATTCCTCAGAGATTTTGGTCCATATTGACATGATGGCATCACACAGTTGCCGCAGATTTGTCGGCTGCACATCCCAAAGATGCTCCATACAAGGCAGGATGGATCCATGCTTTCATGTTGTTTACGCCAAATTCTGACCCTACCATCCGAATGTCGCAGCAGAAATCGAGACTCATCAGACCAAGCAACGTTTTTCCAATCTCGATGAGCTTGTACAAATTGTAGCCTCAGTTTCCTGTTCTTAGCTGAAAGGAGTGGTACCTGGTGTGGTCTTCTGCTGCTGTAGCCCATCTGCCTCAAAGTTCGACGCACTGTGCGTTCAGAGATGCTCTTAGGCCTACCTTGGTTGTAACGGGTGGCGATTTGAGTCACTGTTGCCTTTCTATCAGCTCGAACCAGTCTGCCCATTCTCCTCTGACCTCTGGCATCAACAAGGCATTTCCGCCCACAGAACTGCCGCTCACTGGATTTTTTTTCTTTTTCGGACCATTCTCTGTAAACCCTAGAGATGGTTGTGCGTGAAAATCCCAGTAGATCAGCAGTTTCTGAAATACTCAGACCAGCCCTTCTGGCACCAACAACCATGCCACGTTCAAAGGCACTCAAATCACCTTTCTTCCCCATACTGATGCTCGGTTTGAACTGCAGGAGATTGTCTTGACCATGTCTACATGCCTAAATGCACTGAGTTGCCGCCATGTGATTGGCTGATTAGAAATTAAGTGTTAACAAGAAGTTGGACAGGTGTACCTAATAAAGTGGCCAGTGAGTGTATGTGCCAGCATGTTCGTGGTCCTACTGCATGGCAAACCACCAGCGCCTGGCATACACTGGGGTGCCGTCTCATGTATGCAGCTGAAAACTCTTACCTGCAAAGCTGTGCAGCCATGACAGCATCACTGCCGCTACATGGGACCGTACCCTTAAGCCTCATCCAGATGATTTTTTTTTTTTTGGTTATTCTGTCTAGTTTTGCTATCAGTGGTATGGTGGGTTCATATCCACGTATTTCACTTAGCGTGGGTCTCTGAACTCTAAGGCTGTGTGCACACGTTGCGGATTTTTCGCTTTTTTTTTTTTCCCGCTAAAAAAACGCATACATTATGCATTCCATCATTTAGAATGGATTCCGCAATTTTTGTGCACAGGATGTGTTTCCACGAAAAAAATGCAGCATGTTCATTAATTTTGCGGATTTCCCACTATATCATTGCATTGGGAAATCCTCAAGAAAAAAACGCAAAAAATCCGCAAAAAAAAAAAGAAAAAAAACGCATGCGGATTTCTTGCAGAAAATGTCCGGTTTTGCTCAGTAAATTTCTGCAAGAAATCCTGAACGTGTGCACATAGCCTAACTCATAGCTTCATATGTGTCTATTAGGCTGTAGGTTTGGATTGGAAGAGGTCAGCCTGGACAGCGAGTGTGATACGCCCAGCTTTAGGCTAAGTTCACACGAGTAGATTAAAAAAGACCAATTTTCATTTACAGAAAAATGAATTTTTTGTTTCTGTATTGTCATCTCATTTTATACATCAGCAGTTCTAAAACTTGCAAGTCCAAATACAGTTTCCCATGTGAATAATTGCACTGGATCTGTAAATATTGGACGTGTCGGCTGATTCGCGCACCCATAGACTTTAATAGGCGAGTCTCATCTGACATATAGTAGTGTGTTAAACACGAGTTAAGAAAATCTTTATACTAGTTTTTATTTCCATGCATTCAAAACACGAAGAGAAATGTAATTTTTAACTATTTTACAGAAAACAAAAAATGAACATTGGGCTGTTTATAAAAATAGCGGTGTCTGCATTTGTCTTTACAAACTCACAATATGTATATTTTTGTGGATTTAGCATTCCTGTGAATCACTAACCTAATATTTAGTTGTATACCCACAGTTGTTTAGAACTACTTCACATCTATATTGCATAGAGTCAACCAACTTCTGGCACCTGCTATTCCAGCCCAGAATGCTTGGATTACATCCCACAATTTTTTGGCATTTGTTGGCTTTGCCTCAGAAACGGCATTTGATGTCACTCCGCAAGTGTTCTATCGGATTAAGGGACGGGGATTGGGCTGACCACTCCATAACCACAATTTTGTTGGTCTGGAACCAAGATTTTGCTTGTTTACTGGTGTATTTAGGGACGTTGTCTTGTTGAAACACCCATTTCAAAGGCATATCCTCTTCAGCGCAAGGCAACGTGACCTATTCAGGTATTTTAATAAATGCAAACTGGTCCATGATCCCTGGTATGTGATAAATAGGTCCAACACCATAGTAAGGGAATCATGCCCATATCATGATGCTTGCACCACCATGCTTCACTGTCTTCGGCGTGTACTGTGGCTCGAATGCAGAATTTGGGGGTTGTCTGATGAACTGTTTGCGGCCGCTGGACGCAAAAAGAATATATATATATTTTTTTAATTATTTTTATTAGGGGATTTTTGGTTTTTTACAATATAGGGGATAATGGGTTAGGAAAGTAATGAAGGGAAAGGAAGGAATCCATACAAAGGAAAAGAGGAAAGGGGTTAGGGAGGAAAAGGAGAGAAGGAAAATGAAGGGAAATGAAGATCATATTAACATAGTTGCACCACAACAATATATCAAGTGCAAAACAGCAAAGTATAGATTAAAAATATTCTGGCAAAGTAATAAGACATCAAATAAAGAGGCTTTTCTTGCTTGGAGAAAAAATTAAGTTCCAAGAGGACCATTTGGAATTATATTTAGGTGGAGAGTTATTCCTTAAAGCTAAGGACATTTCAAAGGAGTTATGAGAGAACATAATATCAATTCTATCAGAAATAGAGTGAGTATCCATCGATTTCCACTTTGATGCAATACAAGTTTTTATGACAGAAAAAATATGTAAAGAAACTTGTCTAATTTTTTGAGGGAGGTCATCAGCTTCCAGAAAAAGGAGAGCCAATTGGGGAGAAATTTTGACGGGAGACTCATTTATTTTATTCAATAGTAAAGACAAATCTTTCCTAAGTATCGAAAGTTTGGGACATTCCCAGAATATGTGAAGAAGGTTGCCTCTTTGACCACAATTCCTCCAGCATAAATCAGATTGATCAGGAAATGCGTTTTTAAGTCTAGCAGGAGTGTAGAACCACCTAGATAAAATTTTAAAATAATGTTCATGTAAGTTTGCGCTAATAGAAGATTTGTACGTTAGTTCCACCGATTTTCCCCATTTATCTAGAAGGAAATTATTATTGAGATCTTTTTCCCATCTCCACATATAATTCAGTTTTTTCAAAAGAGACAGAGTTAAAAATCGAATACATATTCCTCATATTCCAAATTGAGTTATTTATAGGATTCTCTAAAAGAGTAATTCTCTTGAAAGGGTCAAAGGTAAAGTGAATTTATCTCTAATATACTTCCTTAACGCTAGAAAATTATAGAATTCTTCGTCAGGAAGATTGTATAGAGTTTTCAATGACTGGAAGTTTATAATCGAACTTTTCCCATTTTTTTACATGGAAAATTTGGTAGAGCTGTATGAAAAATTGAGATAGGAAGTTTGTTGGTATTAATGTTACATTTATTAGTTTTTGAAATATATAGCTTTTTCCTAAGTGTGAGATTTTATCAAAGAGTGATTAGGTAAAGGAAGAGATGGATCCAATAAATGGGATATTATCAATTATGATAAAGAGGAATTATTATTAGAAGCTTTTTCAAGTTCTGTCCAGCTAGGTTTGCCGGATTCAAGGAACCAGTATCTACTTTGAATAATGATATTAGAAGCAAGGTAGGCATAGATATTAGGTAGGCCGATTCCACCATTTTTCTTATGTTTAAACAGCGAAAGTTTTGAGATCCTTGCAGGTTTAAATTGCCATATAAAATTGGATAATTGTTTCTGCAGTTTATTAATCCAATGGTCAGGAATTTGGATGGAGATAGTACGAAATATGTATTGGAGCTTAGGAAGGATCATCATCTTAAAAAGAATAATCCTGCCTAACCAAGATGTATTGGATTTATCAAAGTTGTCAAGGTCATCATGTATGGAGTTCTGAATATACGTAGATTTTCATCTAAGATTTTGTAGCTTTAGATTAGTAATTTTTGGGATTTGGATGTTTCGCCCCCGGGTACATTTACTTCACCTGTGGGAAGTTATACCATCCAGCTGCCATACCATCACCCCAGAGGACCCCTTTAAGCAGCGTCGGTCCCTACTGACCGAATACCACAGGTGGCGTCACGAAGAAACTATTCTTAAACTCCCTTTAAAGACCTTTCCCTTTACTTGGGCGCCCAGGGCCATGGACCGGGTTGCAGCCACCGTGACGTCCCCATCAAGTACCGGACCCGGTAACGAGTACCCCACTGCCCTGGCAGGCGACTCAACTTGACGTCACAAACAGGATGTACCCAGGGGCGAACTGCTGGGGGCGAAACATCCTATAACCGTAATTTTTATCCCTAAACAAGGAATACAAAATTTTTCCCATGAGTAAGGAAATTCCTTTTTCAGCAATTTCCTTAGGCTGGAATCTATAAAAAAGCCCAGTATTTTTGATTTCCTTATATTTATTTTATAATGAGAAACCAAGGAAAAGGACTTAAGGCTGCCGTCACACTAGCAGTATTTGGTCAGTATTTTACATCAGTATTTGTCTGCCAAAACCAGGAGTGGAACAATTAGAGGAAAAGTGTAATAGAAACATGTCACCACTTCTGCATTTATCACCCACTCTTGGTTTTGGCTACAAATACTGATGTAAAATACTGACCAAATACTGCTAGTGTGACGGCAGCCTAACTCTGAGGAAACTGCTCGTAATGAATTTATAGGATCTGAAAGGGTAATTAGTGTATCATCCACAAAAAGTCCTATTTAATGCTGTCTAGAATTTGAAATTATACCTCTTATTACATGATTAGACCTAATGGATTCAGCAAATGGCTCCATTATCAAGGTAAAGAGTAATGGGGATAGTGGGCACCCTTGCCGAGTGCTGTTAGATATGGAGAATTAGAAAAATTACTGTTAACAGATACTTTTGCCGATGGGAAGGAGTATAAAGCAGAGATGGCGCTTAGAATTTGCCCTTTAAACCCAAATTTTTTAAGGGTGGCAAATGTGTAGTTCCAGTTTATACGGTCAAATGCCTTTTTGGCATCCGTGATAATAGAATTGAGGGGGCTCGTCTCTCCTCTATGGATGATAGCAAATTCAAAATTCTTGTTCCATCCAAAGCCTGCCTTCCCTTAAGAAAGCCAACCTGGTCTGAATGTGTAAGTCCTGGGAGAACTTTTAGCAGTCTTTGGGCAATCGCTTTAGCATAGATCTTTATATCCGAATTTAGCAATGAGATAGGCCTATAGCTCGATACCGATGAGTGATCGCTGCCTGGTTTTGGAATCACGACTATAGTGGCTTGGAGAGATTCTTTGGGAAGTCTCCTTGACTGTATGGTTGAACATGGAAGTTAATGGAGATGAGAGATGCTGACTAAATATCTTGTAACCCATCTGGGTCCGGTGACTTATTTTCCTTTAATTTATGAATTGTTGAATTTATTTCATCTGAAGTAAAAGGAGAGTTTAGCTGATTAATTTGTTCTAAATTGAGTTGGGGGAAGACTAATATTAGTGAGGAATTGATTAATTTAATTACAGTTGGTTTGTGGAGTAGAAGAGTCATCCTTTAGATTGTATAGAGAGGAGTAGTATAATGCAAATTGTTCTGCTATATCTTGAGGATGAAGATAAGATAGGAATTACCTGCATTTTTGATAGATAAAACTCCAGATTTTAAGCGTTGCTGTTTAACCTTATTGGCCATGAGCCTACTCATTGTATTATACGAGTAGTAGTGGTTTAGTTTGATTGTATTCATTACTTTGTTATAATCCTCCAACAGCAAAGTTTTCAATTCTGCTCTTAAGCTTAAAATTTTAGAATGTGTTTCTTCAGAGGGATTTATTTGTTGTTTTTTCTCTTCTTCTGTTATTTTTGTGATATATTTTGAATATTTTCCCTAGTTTGTTTTTTTAGCTGAGCATTTAACTGAAAAAGAACACCTCTAATAACTGCCTTGTGGGCATTCCAAATAGAAAAAGGGGAAATATTTTGAGTAGAATTCTCCTGAAAATAGAAAACCATTGCTTTTTCTATTTTCTCCTTGAATGCCGGGCATCGAAGAAGAAAAGTGTTACATTTCCACCCCCTAGAATTGTTCCCATTGACAACTGATTTCATCGAAAAATGTATTGGTGCGTGATCAGACCATGAAATGTTCCCTATGTTGATGTCCTTATATCTCTGAAGAGAAGTGATATTGGTTAAAACCAAATCAATTCTCGAAAAAGTTTGATGACTGTCAGAATAGTATGTAAATGCCTTAGATGGAGAATTCAGACATCTAAATACATCAAACAATTGCTGTTTGATGATCCAGTTTTTTAAGGTGAACATTTTACTTCTAGGTGTGGCCGTTGTATCCATTGCTTGGTCAAGAATAATATTAAAATCCCCCAGAATAATGAAATCCCCTTTCTGATGTTTTTGGACTTTTTTCATTAGTTTGTCTAGAAATGTGATTTGCCCACGATTAAGAGCGTACAAATTAACTAGAGTATAAGTGATCATATCGATTACACAGATAAGAATGTGGAATCGGCCATTAGTATCAGTAATTTCCTCTAATAATTAAAGGGAACCTGTCACCCCGTTTTTTCAATATGAGGTAAAAATAGTGTTCAATAGGGCCTGAGCTGTGCTGGACAATAGTGTCTTTATTATCCCCCGATTCCCCACCTTTGCTGCCAAAATACCTTAGTAAAGTCGCCGTTTTCGGCTGTCAATCACGCAGGTCTGGTCAAAAGGGTGTGGTGAAATCGCTGTTTCTCCCCCACCTCTTGCTTATCTTCCCGGCGTTGGCGTAGTGTTTTGCGCATGCGCAACAGCCGAATGCAAGGCGCAACAGCAAAAAAAGTGCACGATTTGTGTTATACAGAGGTTTATCGTGGCGGTGGCCATCTTCCTGAGGCCGCGCGTGCGCAGATGGAGTGCTCTGCTTCCCGGGGCTTCAGGAAAATGCCCATGGGATGCCGCGCGTGCGCAGATGGAGATCGCGGCGGCCATTTTCCTGAAGCCGAGATGCGAACTTTTGACCAGACCTGCGTGATTGACAGCCGAAAAAAAGCAACTTTACTAAGGTATTTTGGCAGCAAAGGTGGGGAATCGGGATAATAAAGGCACTATTGTCCAGCACAGCTCAGGCCCTATTGAACACTATTTTTACCTCATATTGAAAAAAGGGGTGACAGGTTCCCTTTAAAAAGAGACATTATTTCTAATTGCTGTAATCATACCTGCCTTTTTTTTAAGGAGGATCTAAAAATATAAGGGAAATTCTTATTAGAAAATGTTGGTGGATTAATAGAGGACCGTTTTGTTTCTTGGAAAGCAATTACGTCACAATTTGAGTTTTTAGCTTCTTTCCAATCAGAGTGCCTCTTAATGTGGGACTATTAAGTCCTTTTACATTTAGAGATAAGATTTTTACTGCCATTTATAATACAGAATGTGACTACATGGGAAAGCCAGAAATTTATATTTGTGAATATTAACTCTCTTCGAGCAAGAATGTTAATGGTGCAAGTAACATCAAATAAATAAAAGGATAAAAACACTATAAAGCAACATCTGAAAAACCACAACCAAAACACAACCAGACACAAATTCTTCTCAGATGGTCTGGGAACAAACTAGACAAAATTCCCACGGACCTCATATTAGGGCTGTCCCACACGTCCAGATAATTCCGGTACCGGAATAAATCGGTACCGGAGTTATCCGTGTCCGTGTGCCTGGGAACTCACGGAGGCCATACGTGCGGCACACGTGTGCCGCCCGTATGGCGAGTGGGTACCACACGGAGCGTGTGGTACCCACTCTGCATGGTGCTGAAGCTGCGATTCATATCCTCTCTGCAGTAGCGTTTGCTGCAGAGAAAATATGAAGAATAGTGTTAAAAATAAAGATCTATGTGTCCGCCGCCCCCCCACCCCCTGTGCGCCCCCCGCTGGTCAGAAAATACTTACCCGCTCCCTTGCTGCTTCCTGGTCTGGCCGCGGCTTCTCCTGCATGCGGTCACGTGGGCCTGATCATTTACAGTCATGAATATGTGGCTCCACCTCCCATAGGGGCGGAGCCGACTATTCATGATTGTAAATGATCGGCCCCACGTGACCGCATACAGTAGGAGGCGCGGCCAGACCAGGAAGGAGCGAGGGAGCGGGTGAGTATTTTCTGACCAGCGGGGGGGCGCACAGGGGGCGGGGGGGCGCACAGGGGGTGGGGGGGCGGCGGACACATGGATCTTTATTTTTAACACTATTCTTCATATTTTCTCTATAGCAAACGCTGCTACAGGGAAGATATGAATACCGGCTTCAGCACCATATGGGGGGGACAGCGCTTACTGTAGCGCTGTCTCCTGCACGCACACGGACCCCAGACGGAGAATGTCCGTGTGAGGTCCGTGTTTTACGCGGACCCATTGACTCTATTGGGTCCGTGTAAAACGTGCGCTCCCACGAACACTGACATGTCTCCGTGTTTGGCACACGGAGACACGGTCCGCAAAAAATCAATGACATCTGCACAGATGCATTGATTTTTATGGGTCTACGTGTGTCAGTGTCTCCGGTACGTGAGGAAACTGTCACCTCACGTACCGGAGCCACTGACGTGTGAAACCGGCCTTAGAAAAGGGGGAAAAAGTTCAGCCAACTCTGCATTTGAGTCCTGTAAAATAACCTATAAGTTAATCAGAAGACCTCAATAGTGAACAAAGATACTATAATAATCTTCTTAGAAGCCCATTAAATTCTGTAATCCAGGGTTACATCTCTTCTTCATGCTCATCCAATGTTGGTTTCTTTTCTTTCCCTGAAATGTTATGTTCCTTTAGAAATTTCTGGCCTTCTGTTGGATCTTGAACTACATACGTTTCTTTATTGATGAAAACGATTAATTTTGTAGGAAAACCCCATTTATATGGGATGTTCTTATGTCTTAGGATTGTAGTGGGTCCCACAAAGAATTTCCTAGCCCTTAATGTCTCCCTTGAAAAGTCTGCATACACTTTTAACGGCTTCATATGGAGAAGGCAGATTTTTATATTTCCTGAGATAATCAAGTAAACAATCTTTAGTATGGAAAAAATGGAGTCGTATGATGACTTCTCTCGGGGTTTCTCTTGGTAGGAATTGGGTTGCTGGAGCCTGTCAATTGTCAAGTCCAAATTAGTAGATGATGGGAGGGTTTTGTGGAGTAGATCCTTAATATACGGGATAAGATCTGAAGGGGAGACACTTTCTTGTATTCCTCTAAATTTTAAGTTATTGCGCCTATTGCGATCTTCTTGATCAGTAAGTTTAGCTCTTAGAAATTTTACTTAATCTTTAAGAGTTGTATAATCGTTTTCCAGAGAGTTTTGTTTTAAGGAAACAGCATCCACTTTATTATCAGTAGCAATTATTTTTTGGCTCATTTCTTCAAATGAAATTTGCAGGTTATCAAACCTTTTTATTAATATTAATGTCCAATTGTTGGATTGAAGAGGTGAATAATTCAGATAAATATTTTTCAGATGATGTCAGATTTCCTTTTTGCCAAACTAAATTAGTATGAGATATGTCCTTATCCATTAGATTTGGTGTCTGTAAGGGAGGACTCATATTGCCCAATCTGGGGCGTTGTTTGTGAGGAGTTAAGTTAGGTAAACAGTCCTCATCTGACTCCAGCTGAAAAGATGCTGCTGCCCCTTTAACATCGCTGTTATCACTAGCCAGACTCTTCCTTTTGTTTCTCATTATGGGATCTTCATGTATAACGAAGGATTTATTGGAATTCATATCTCTAGGAACCTTCTTTATATATGAAGGATCCTTTAGTCTGGCCCGGGTAACAGTCTCTGTGTCACTATGTGCTTAGGGATCTGCCTCAGTCAGTGTGACGGATGTTGTTTGCGACTCACTGAGTCCTTTGGAGGAGTCCATATTTCGGGGAAATCCTCTCAAGCACACAGGTAACGATTCCTTGTGAGAGACAGCAGAGCCGCCCATGCAAAGTCCAGCACATCGCTCTGTGTCACAGTGCGAGTGGAGCTGCGCTGAGGTAAACAAATTTGACTCACTTTTGCGGCGCCTGCAGCTCCTCCTTCCATGACAGGATGTTTTTTCTGAGGTAATGGCTCCTTCTAGACAGCTGACGGAGAACCCCTTGGGTCTTGGGTAGGTGGCACTGCATTTTCCTGGCTGTCAGTGCAACTCTTTGAGGGAGTCTCAGACTTGAGAGGAGATGTGGCTTTTGTGTAAGTGCGTTCCTTCAGTGGCGATATCTGCTGGGAACCAGACTCTTTTTTTTTTTCCTATTAGGCATAATTGTAAGCCATTTGGCTTAAAAATGATCCAAAGTGGTCCAGGGAAGTTTCCAAGATGAAAGTTTGCTTCCAGGTCTTCTTTTTTCTGCTTTAAATCTTCATTACAGACTCAGGCAGAGCTTCAGAAGGATGTGACCATCACACCGCTCCTTCAGGCAATGCCCCCAAAAAGAATAATTTTACTACAATCAGTCCACAAAATGTTTCTCCATTTCTCTTTTGGCCAGTTGATGTGTGATTTGGCAGATTGTATCCACTTCAGTACATGTCTTTATTAACAGTGGGACTTTAGGGGACTTCTTGCTAAGAGATTAGCGTCACACAGGCATCGTCTGTCACAGTACTCACTTGAGACTGTCTTTGATCATCCTGGAGCTGATCATTGGCTGAGCCTTTGCCATTCTGGCTGTTCTTCCATCCATTTGAATGGTAGTCTTCCATTTTATTCCACGTCTCTCTAGTTTGGCTTTCCATTTTAGCTGAACCGCCTATCATTGTCTGCACTTCTTTATAAGTTTTACCCTTTCCAATCAACTTTTTAATCAAAGTACGCTGTTCTCTGAACAGTTTCTCAAATGACCCATATTCTCAGGTTTTGGCCGGGATCACACATACAAGAGATACGGCCGAATCTCGCAGGTGAAAACCCAGCTCTGGCGCCGGCACTCCGGAGCGGAGCGTGCAGCCGCACAGCAATACATGGAGCTGCACACTCTGCTCTGTAGTGCCGACGCCAGAGCTGGGTTTTCACCTGCGAGACTCGGCCGTATCTCGCGTATGTGTGATCCCGGCCTTTTAAGGAGAAATGCATGTACAACATGTCCCGGCTTCATCCCAAAATAAGGGCCACCTGCTTCTTCACAGAATGATCGACCTCACTAATTGATCTCCACACTGCTATTTTGAACACCCTCTTTCAATTATTCTAATACACAGACTCAAAACCATGCAGATCATGAGCGGCGTTTGTTGGTGTTCTTAGAATCTACTGCACCAACTGGTAAATTGTTTGACATCTGATAATATAATTTTTACCAAAAATTTTACTAACATTTTTTAGTTCTATCAGACGGCTATCATTTTGAACACTACTGTATATGCGATTGCTGCTATTTTTCCCGTTCTGACACTGTCTGTGGACACAAGAACGGTATGTTCACACTAGGTGGTTTATGAAAATTTTCCGGTGCGTTTTACAGAACCAGTAAAGCCCATGAGGTAGTCAGAAATCTCATGCACACAAATTGGTTTTTGTCATCAGGTTTTTTTTGCTTTGCATGGGTTTTTGCACAATGAAGCATGTCCTTTCCTTCAGAGTTTTCACCCATCTGAAAGTAATGGGAGATGAAAAAATGCTCAAAAAACGTAGGTATCAGGTTTTGCAGCATTTTTTATGCCAAAATCTGATTTAAATAGAATGAGAAGTTTTTGTTTTGCACTAAAGTTTATCAGCATGCACAAGCGACAAATGTAGCATGAAAAATAATGCAAGAAAAAAACAAGTAAGGCTACTTTCACACTAGCGTCGTGCACTGCACGTCTCAATGCGACGCTCCGACGCTAGCGTTGAAAGCGCCGCACAACGGGGGCAGCGGGTGCAGTTTTTCAACGCATCCGCTGCCCCATTGTAAGGTCCGGGGAGGAGGGGACGGAGTTCCGGCCGCGCATGAGCGGTCAGAAATGGCGGACACGACACACAAAAAGTTACATGTAGCGTTTTTTTGTGCCGACTGTCCGCCAAAACACAACACATCCGTCGCACGACCGATGCGACGTGTGGCAATCCGCGCAATGCGTCGCTAATGCAAGTCAATGGAGAAAAAAACGCATCCTGCAAGCACTTTTGCAGGATGCGTTTTTTCTCCAAAACCACGCATTGTGACGGAGGCCAAACGACGCTAGTGTGAAAGTAGCCTAAAACTTGCTTTTCTGCAGCTTCTTTCCTGCCCAGAGAGCAGGTTCTGCTACTGAAAAAATTCCTAGTGTGAACGTAGCCTAAAAGTCATTTCCCCAGTCCTACTAAATAACACTGGACCCAGCGCTGTCTGTGAGGTTTATTACATGGGCAGCAATCAGACCGAATATACAGTCCTGTGAACGTGGCCAAACATCAGAAATAAAAATAAACCTGCAGTTTCCCCTTCCATGTTCGGCCTCTCGCTCTCATCAAAACTGACCATGCAAGTGTATGGGTCTGTGACAGATCGGCCTGCACTCGGATGCCATCTGAATGTGGTCTGATTTTCAGGGACTGTCCGCATAAAGGCTACGTTCACATTTGCGCCTTTGGGCGCAGCGTCGTCGACGCATAGCGACGCATGCGTCATGTGCCCCTATCTTTAGCATTGAGGGCGCATGGACATGCATTGTCATGCGTTTTGCGACGCATGCGTCGTTTGAGCGCACCTGGAGGGGCGCGGCAAACGCAACATGTTGCAGTTTTCCGGCGTCAAAATTTTTTTAAAAAACGCATGCGTCGTGTTTGCGTCACCGATGCGCCCAAAAAACCCATTGAAGTCTATTGACAACGCAAGCGACGCAGGTACTTGCGTCGCTGTGCGTTGTATGACGCATGCGTCTTTTTACTAAAAAACAAGAAAAGTGTCTAGACACTACAAAACACCCTATAAATAAAAAAAAAAAAGGGGTTGGCATTGTCATTTGCCAGCTGCAATACAGCCAGACAACACCTGAAGAGAGATCTGCTTTCACAAGCTGTAAGTATCTATTCTCATTGCATTTTTTCTATGTTTTTTTTCTTCATTTTCAATTCAATTTGTGCAATGTTTGCTTAAGGCTATGGCACTGTGGGTTTTTATTGAAAATGTTTTTTTTACATCTGGTTCTGATGTATTTCTGGCGTGATATGATGGCGTTTTCTTGTTTCCGGCCTTGCTTGTTTTTGGATTGGTTGTAATGTATTTTGGGTTCTTCAGTTGACATACGGTTGTTCCACTGTATTTTTAAGGATTTTCTTGTTTAATTTCTGGTTTTAAGTATATAAATTCTCATTGCATTTGTTTTCTGTGTTTTATTTCTTCATTTTGAATTCAATTTGTGCAATGTTTGGTCTGTACTTTATAACGGCTATGACACTGTGGGTTTTTATTGAAAATCTGTGGTTTTATATATGGTTCTGATGTATTTCTGGCGTTACATGATGGCGTTTTCTTGTCTCCGGCCTTGCTTGTTTTTGGATTGGTTTTAATTTTATTTTGGGTTCTTCTGTTGTCATGTGGTTGTTCCACTGTGTTTTTAAGGATTTTCTTGTTTAATTTCTGGTTTATGTGGTTTTAATTCTTGTTTCTATTTCTGGGGGTAACCGTATGGTGTTTTCTTGGGTCATGTCTTGATGTTTTTTATTGTAAAGTATGGCGGTTTATGCTAGTTTGCCTTTTCTTTGACCTTTGTAATTTTTTTTTTTTTTGCTATGCCAAAAAGGTATATGTGTCTAATTTTTTTGATTGCTACATAGGGGGCTGTTGTTGCTGAATTGTTTTTTTTAATCTTTTCTGGAACTGACTTCAGCTTTTGCTATACTCTGCATTGTGTCGTATCTGCCATTGATTTTTATTGCAATGTATGGCGTTGTGGTTTGATCAGCGCTTGCGGAGTTGGCATTGTCCTATGAGTGATCAGTCCGTTGTGGTAGTAATGATGTATTTTAATTTTTTGCTATTTTCTTTTATGTGGCAGTGTTTTTGTGCTTTTCCTGTAATTTTTTTTTACATTTTTCCTTGCAGAATTGTCAAAGTACAGTGGGGCAAAAAAGTATTTAGTCAGTCAGCAATAGTGCAAGTTCCACCACTTAAAAAGATGAGAGGCGTCTGTAATTTACATCATAGGTAGACCTCAACTATGGGAGACAAACTGAGAAAAAAAAATCCAGAAAATCACATTGTCTGTTTTTTTTATCATTTTATTTGCATTTTATGGTGGAAAATAAGTATTTGGTCAGAAACAAAATTTCATCTCAATACTTTGTAATATATCCTTTGTTGGCAATGACAGAGGTCAAACGTTTTCTGTAAGTCTTCACAAGGTTGCCACACACTGTTGTTGGTATGTTGGCCCATTCCTCCATGCAGATCTCCTCTAGAGCAGTGATGTTTTTGGCTTTTCCCTTGGCAACACGGACTTTCAACTCCCTCCAAAAGTTTTCTATAGGGTTGAGATCTGGAGACTGGCTAGGCCACTCCAGGACCTTGAAATGCTTCTTACGAAGCGCCACTCCTTCGTTGCCCTGGCGGTGTGCTTTGGATCATTGTCATGCTGAAAGACCCAGCCATGTTTCATCTTCAATGCCCTTGCTGATGGAAGGAGGTTTGCACTCAAAATCTCACGATACATGGCCCCATTCATTCTTTCATGTACCCGGATCAGTCGTCCTGGCCCCTTTGCAGAGAAACAGCCCCAAAGCATGATGTTTCCACCATGCTTTACAGTAGGTATGGTGTTGGATGGATGCAACTCAGTATTCTTTTTCCTCCAAACACGACAAGTTGTGTTTCTACCAAACAGTTCCAGTTTGGTTTCATCAGACCATAGGACATTCTCCCAAAACTCCTCTGGATCATCCAAATGCTCTCTAGCAAACTTCAGACGGGCCCGGACATGTACTGGCTTAAGCAGTGGGACACGTCTGGCACTGCAGGATCTGAGTCCATGGTGGCGTAGTGTGTTACTTATGGTAGGCCTTGTTACATTGGTCCCAGCTCTCTGCAGTTCATTCACTAGGTCCCCCCGCGTGGTTCTGGGATTTTTGCTCACCGATCTTGTGATCATTCTGACCCCACGGGGTGGGATTTTGCGTGGAGCCCCAGATCGAGGGAGATTATCAGTGGTCTTGTATGTCTTCCATTTTCTAATTATTGCTCCCACTGTTGATTTCTTCACTCCAAGCTGGTTGGCTATTGCAGATTCAGTCTTCCCAGCCTGGTGCAGGGCTACAATTTTGTTTCTGGTGTCCTTTGACAGCTCTTTGGTCTTCACCATAGTGGAGTTTGGAGTCAGACTGTTTGAGGGTGTGCACAGGTGTCTTTTTATACTGATAACAAGTTTAAACAGGTGCCATTACTACAGGTAATGAGTGGAGGAAAGAGGAGACTCTTAAAGAAGAAGTTACAGGTCTGTGAGAGTCAGAAATCTTGATTGTTTGTTTCTGACCAAATACTTATTTTCCACCATAAAATGCAAATAAAATGATAAAAAAACAGACAATGTGATTTTCTGGATTTTTTTTTCTCAGTTTGTCTCCCATAGTTGAGGTCTACCTATGATGTAAATTACAGACGCCTCTCATCTTTTTAAGTGGTGGAACTTGCACTATTGCTGAATGACTAAATACTTTTTTGCCCCACTGTATATAATGGCGAGCAACTCATCAAGCCACAAGGCGCAATTGAGTTCGGTGAGTTATGTACAGTTGCTTACTATTTGCTGTCATTTGTACACTTGGCACTAATTTATTTTGTAAACAATTACAGGCTTCTGGAAGTGAGGAGGAAGGGACCCAGCAGGAGCAGCGACCTCGGGGCCAAGCTGTGGCGGAAAGATGGCGAGTAAGTATTTTTCAAAACCAAAGGAATTTTTTTTTATTTCCTTTTTTTTTTCGGGTGGAGGGGGGGGGGGGGGGGGGCTGGTGGGTGGTTGTTGTTGGCAATTTGTTCAAAACGTTATCATTAATGTTCTTATTATTCTAGGTTTCACAACGGGACCACGATGAGAGTATAGATGTAGATCTCCTTATTTCCAGCATACAGGAGCGTGGCCCGTTGTGTGACAGCCGTGACCCCAAGCACGCGGACCAGGTTGTGTTGAGACGGATGTGGGCGGAGGTGGCAAAATCGCTGTGGGATGGCTTTGACAGCGCATCCACTGCGGACAAATCAAACTTTGGTAAGTATTTTTGAAACTCCGCTCAGACCCATCAGTCCAGGATAACACAACCGTGTGTGATGTGATCAACGCCTTCAACTTTGTTGCATCGCACACGGCTGTGTTATCATTTGGAAATGTACATTTTCTTACCTTTTTGTTTGCATTCACAGTAAAAAAGTTGAAGACCAGATGGCGATCCATGAAGGACCGTTTCAATCGGGGCCTGCGGAAGGAGGAGAAGCAGGCTCGAAGTGGTGCTGCTGCGGCAAGGACGTCCACGTACAAATATACAAGGGCATTGCAGTTTCTGAGACCGGTCCTTGGCCGCCGAGAGTAAGTATTGGTGCAAAGCATCTGGTACTGCACAATATGCATGTCCACATAGCTAACTGCCCAGCCACATAGTACATGGCCAAGCCATTGACCATCCACATAGTATGTTGCCAATCCACTTAGTTTATTGCACAGCCACATAGCATATTGCCCAGCCACACAGTACATGTCCTAGCCACGTATTATATTTCTCATCCACATCGTATATTGCCCAGTCACATAAAACATTGTCCAGCCACATAGCATATTGTCCATCCACGTTTTATATTGGCCATTCCACGTAGTCTATTGGCCAGCCACGTTACATTTTCACTAGTGCCATGGTATATTGCCCATCCATTTTTTTTTTTTTTTTTAATTTTACCGCGACAGCCCTTGTAGTCCACGACAGTTTCCGTTCCGAGCCAGGGTAGTTCTGATCGCAGGAACTGTGATGACGTCCCTGTCACATGTCACAGACGTCATGGCACGTCCTGCGATCATCGTAAAATCTGGCGGTCGGTCGTTTCAATAGCCAACAGAGGGCAACAATGTTTTTTTTTTTCAAATCAAATTGTAACTTTTAATTTTTAAATATTCATGCGGCATAGGCAGCGTCAATACTAAAGAGTTGCTGACACTTATGGTTTTAGTCCAAAATCTTTTTTTATGAACGCCGGCCGTTAGCAATGACAGTGGTGAGTATGCGGGCGACAGGCATTGACTGCGGGAAGGTTTCGCTAATTTTCTTCTGCAATGTGCCCGTCGCTGATTGGTCGCGTCAGCCATGACAGGCAGCTGGCGAGAACAATCAGCGAATTATGAGTTAAGGACAGACAGAGTGACAGACACACGGAGTTATATTTTAAAAATTTTTACTGTAGAGTTATGTAATGTTAACTTTATTATATTACAGGAATTGGCGTATGTGATCTGTTTTTTTGTAATACTAATGTTTTCCTTATCTTTCCACAGAACACACAGCCGCACCCTCGAGCCTGTTGGCCCATCTGGACCGGTCCTTCATGAATCGCCATCTGACCCGTCACAGCCATCCCACAGCGAGAGCAGGCATGCACCACCATCTGGAGAACCGGCAGCCGGTCCATCAGGTGTTCCCCTGGCCGAGGCCACTGGCGCTCCTTCCTTCGGGTATTCCCGACAGCGCCAGCGGGCCTCGGACAGGCCGCTAATGCTCGAATTTTTGCATTTGAGCACGGTCTTCCAGAATTGTTTCAAGGCGCTGGGCGATAGAATGGACACAGCTCTGTCTAATATCGACCGGCGCCTTGAAACGATGGAATCCGAGCTCTCGAGGCCGGCAAAGCATTTTTTTAGTGCCATTGCGAAGGGCATGGTGGAACATCTTACGCCGAAACTCCAGATTTCGGTGATGCAGGCCTGCAACAATGCCTACGTGAGTGCTCTGCAGCAGGCTCGGATCATGCAGTCAGCGACTACAATGCCCGTAGTGCCGTCGCTGGCTAGCATGACTCAGACTCCTGCTGCAGAGCCACTCTCCCGAGGTCCGGGTGCCGAGGGACGCCGCCACCGACACCATCACACAGAGCCGCCGAGGCCTGCTCCTGCTAGGCCCTCAGCCTCCAGAACCCGTCCTGCTGGGGAAGGCGCAGAGGGAAAAAAAAGAGGAGGAAGACTACAAGATCAGCAGCTGAGGCTCTGGCTGCTCCAACACAGACACCAAGATCTCGGCTGGGGTCGAGCCGGAGCAGGAGCAGCCAGCGCCAGTCAAGAACAAGTGGCAGGCTTGTGTTGCCTCCTCCCTCCTCTGCAGAGGTGGCTTTATCTTCGCCGGCATACAGAGGGCTTTGATTTGCCCTCAAGTCTCTTGGACTACGGCTCCACATCATCCTCCTCTTCCTCTCCCCACTCCCACGCAGAGACTTACCACTCACCCATGGTAGCTGAGGTTGATACCCCATAGTTTTATTTCCCCCTTTTTTTCCTGTTTCCCCTATTAAAACTGTTATTTTGCAAACAATGTGTTTTTAATTGTGCAGTGTACTTCTCGGCAACTCACACCGTGTGCCGTCTACACATATTTTTTGTTTTAAACACCTCATATATATGCAATGTCAGACAGTATTTCAACAATTTATATTTTGCCTTTTTTTGGCTGTCTCTCATTGCTCTATGAGGTGTTTACAAACACTAACTGACATAGATTGTATACATAGAATAAGGTCAGTGCTCCGGTAAGTGGTTGCAATGGTCACGTTGCAAAGTGTTGACACTATTTGAATCAGGATGTATTTCTGCATCCTGACTTCAATACTTTAGACTCGCAAGAGTGGAGCGAACAAGATCGGCTCCCTCGTTGGCAAGCTGAACACTTTCCAAATACTTCCATATGGACCCGGCTGTCTGGTGTGCGGTTGATGATCTTCTTTTTTCCGGCACCGCACACGCATGTTCCAAGGCTGTGTGAGTGGCACAACCCATGCACAACCGAAGCCTATTTGTTGGCCTCGCCATGGTGTGGTGCCAGTCACACTGCCGCGGCACATGCAGCTGCGGCGGGTGAAAATTGATGATCAGCCAGCGCGCTCAATGAAGCCGTGTTCCACATGCAACTAGTCTGGAAACTTGACAGTTTGACAAGGAGGGAGCCGATCTTGTTCGCTCAACTATAGAACACACGGCCATGTGAACAAAAGTGGGTTTTTTTTGGGAGCTGGTGATCACCAGAGTACGTTTTGGGCGGTACACCGTTTTAGCACAGTTGGTAGAAAAATGGACTTTGGAGAAGTCTAAAAAACTGTAAACTATTTTTTATTAAACATTTTAAAAAAAGGGTAGCCAGTTTGTAGATAGGGCACATTAAAGTACGTTTAGTCAAAACACAAACATTTATAAAGTATAGGTAGATGCCAAATTTGAAAGAACATTACATTACCCACCAAAACTTATGACATTTATTACACATAATACTGCAGAAATATTTTATTATCATTATATTATATTTTTAGCACAGTCACAGTAGAGGTATTTATTGTTGTAGTTAAAACCATAATAAAGTACAACAGTAAAACATAAACACTACACCATGGTATCTTGCCATGACACACGGCCAACATCTGAAACAAAATAGGAAGCAAATCGATCCCTCATCTGTGCAATTTCAACACTTGTCCTCAGAGGATCATTTTGGTAATCGGGCAATGGGTTTGGTATGGGTTCATCGAGTTCCACATTCAGTCTCTCTTTGGCTATAATATAATTGTGGAGAACCACACAAGCCTTCACCACCTCATCCACTGTCTCAATTTTCAGATTAATGGCGGATCCTAATATACGCCATTTGGAGACAAGGATGCCAAAGGCGCACTCCACAGTTCTTCTGGCCCTGGACAGTCTGTAATTGAAAATACTTTTTGTGTGGTCCAAGCCCTGACTGGAGTAGGGTTTCAGTAGGTTGGCACACATTTGAAACGCCTCATCCCCCACCACAACAAATGGCATTGCCGGGCCTTCGGTGTTGGGAAGAGGTCGTGGCTGGGGGAAATTAAAATTGTTCTCATATAATCTTCGGCCCATATCAGACTCCTTAAATGTCCGTGAGCCATTTGCACGGCCAAACGCACCAATGTCCACGGCGAGAAACCTGCAGTCCGCACCTGCAATTGCCATGAGCACGGTGGAAAAGTATTTTTTGTAATTAAAAAACAGAGATCCACTTCTTGCAGGCTTTGTAATCCTAATGTGCTTCCCATCCACCGCTCCAATACAGTTAGGGAAAGAACACACTTGGTCAAATTTATTGGCGTTGGCCTCCCATATTTCACTTGTAGGAACGGGTAAAAATTCCTCTCGGAGATTGTCCCACAATGCGCGGCATGTGTCGGCAATAATACCCGAAAGTGTGGAGACTCCAATCCTGAATTGGAAATGCAGGGATCTCAAGGTCTCTCTGGTAGCCAGGAAACTGCCAAGAAGAAAAATAAAGAAATTAAATTAAAGTACATTGTAATAAAAATAAATACATGTACCATACCCAACCCTTACCAAAAAAAAAAAAAAGGGCACAAGGGCAGAAAATATCACTGTCATGCTACGTTACGTACCGTAGAGTCACCAGCAGCCGTTCCTCTGCAGAAATTGATCGCCGAAGCTGCGTGTCCTGCCTGGTAATGGCTCCTTCCACCAGACGCAGCAGATAGCGGAAGCTGTCTTGAGACATCCTGGTATATTCAAAATATTTGTCCAGGTTGTCATTTAGCTCGCCAAACAAGCAATGGTAGGCTCCACGGCTCTCCCGGACTTCCACGATAGGGTGTAGCCAAAAGCGCCGATGAATCCTTCTCCGTTTATCCCTTTTCCTTTGATGGTAATAGGCGATAGCATAGGCATTAGCCAAGGCAAAATCCATCTCCATATCCATGTAGATACTCGCCATAGGACGCGCCATCATGATGCTGGAAACACAAGCAAAATGGGAGGAATTCATCTCTGCCAGGGTATATATAGACAATTACATTTTCCACCCACCCTCTTCTAGCCATTGGTGGTCTTTATCTAGTGTCTAGACACTATTTGGGTTTTTTTTTTTGGAAGAATGACATCACTTTAGGAAAACGCATGCGTCGGAAAACGCTGCGTTTTTTGGTTAAAATGCAAAGATTTTACCAAAATACGCTGCGTTTTACGACGCATACGTTGAGTGCATGTGTCAAAAAAAACATGAGGTTTTTCCAAGCATTTTCATGCATCGTGCGTTGCGACGCCGACGCTGCGCCCAAAGGCGCAAATGTGAACGTAGCCAAACACTGACGACCCCAGCACCGCGCTCGGAACATGATCGTCCGTAAGAGGCAGACGTGTGATGAGGCCGCAGTCATGGCTCGCCCAGCGCTGCCATCCGTCTGTGACTGGCGCAGGCCCATACACTTCTATGGGGGATTACTGTGTCTCACCCCCAGGCCATGTGAACAGCCCCTACACTATAATGGGTGATGCTCCACGGCTGGAAGCCCCTAGGTGACCCCCAGACGTCCGCACCCGGCCTTGTGGAGTATGTAGCAGGTGGTCGTCCAAGCTGCCCGCTGGAATGCCAGGTGGGAGACCCCTGCCCACCGGCCATGCTGGCACATAACAGCCTTGGCCCCGGTGTCTGAGCTGTGGGCACCCACGGTACAGGCCGTCCCCACACCGTGTGACTGCGGGCACCATGACTGGCACTGCCCTGTCCCCTCTCTCCGCCCCCTGTGTCGCACTGTCTCCCCGCGGCCTCTCCGGCTCTGTCCCCGGCGCCCTGTCCTCCTGTGCCGGCCTCATCCCTCCGGACGTGCCGCAGGCCGCAGCATCATTGCGCATGAGCGAGATCGTAGAGAGCCCGTGAGAGCGGAGAGCACCACTCACACTCACCGGGAGGCCGAGCACCAACATGGTGAGTGAGAGCCCGGCCTGCGCTGTCCGGCGGCGGCACAGGCACAGCTGCCGGCCGGGGACTGACACTGGCGGCCAGGAGCGGGAACGGAGAGCGGGGCGGCCGGGCCTAGCCAGGTTCTGTGCTGACCTGGGGCAGCTGGGAGCCGGCGTATTGTCCAGCATGGCCTGGTGCCGGCCCCTCTCCTGTCATACTGGGAAGTACCCCACTAGTGCCTGCTCCTGGGAAAGCTGGGTGCCCAGCAGTGCCCCCTCAGCTGCAGCCCTGGGCATGGGAGCTGGTGTATGGGCACTGTTACCAGGGAGGTGCCAGCTGCAGCCCTGTCTGCCAGCCTGCCCTGGGCACAGTGTGGCTGGACATGTAGCCTGTGCCCGTCCTGGCATCTGGGTATGGGAACGTATGGCGGTCGGGGCCGTGTTCACACCGTGCAGATATCCGCACGGATTGTAATATGCGCAGTATCTAAGGCGCCAATCTGCGGCCGGCTCATTCCTGACACATCTGTGCGGTGTGAACAGGGGCTTGGGGGGGTGTTCACACTGAGTTATTTTTGCCTAGTTTTTTTTAATAGAAACTCTCCAAAAACTGAAAGCTCCAAAAAAAAAAACCCAAACCCATTGGCGTTAAGTCAATCTAAACCCTGAAGATGCCGGCAGGTTTTTTTGAGCATTTTTCATACTCATTGCTTATAAAATAACTACTGTTTTTTTTTATTATGCAATGTAGTGAAAAAACCCTCACTGAATACACCGGTAATAAAGACGTCACAAAAACTTCCAAAAACAACACAAAAGACGCTTCAGGAGAAACTCCCCAGTGGCTGCTGCTTGAGAATGTCGTGGGGTCATCGGGATTTCTAAGACGTCACGTGTCACAGTGTGAACGCAGCCTTAGAGCTCAGAAATCCACATGTATTAGTGTTCAGGTGTGACCCAAAGCACAACAGTGAGAGCAGCCATGATGAGAAATGTCATGTACGGCACCAGGGAGATCGTGTCTGCTGAAAGCCCTAAAATGTGCACATGTGATGGGGAAAGAAACCCCCTACTCCAAAATCAGCACCAATTCTGCAGCAACAGACCCCTGAATGTGCATAGTATAAGATGCCATGGCCACAGGTGGTCGCCGGCCTCTTGGGGTATGTGCACACATTGCGGATTCCCTGCAGATTTTGTGCGGATTCCTATTGAGGGGCAGGTGTAAAAACGCTGCAGATTCCACACAAAGAATCAGGATTGACGCAGGTGAAGTCTGCACCAAATCTGCATCTGAGGTCACTGGCAGGTCACCTGCGTTTTTGAAGTGTTTTTTACATGCGGTTTTGATTCGTTTTTCATTGCATGCGTTTTTTTGTCACTTGAAATAAAGCTAATTGAAAGTTGGCTTCTGGGAAGGAAAAAAGTGATTTCCTGTTTATTGGGGTATGTGCACACGGACTGTAAACGCTATGGGTTGGATGCTGTGTACATCTTCAGCGTCCAGCTGTTACAGCATAGTAGATGGGATTTCAAGAAATCACATGCCCACTATGCGTTCACCGACCCCACAGATCACCCGCGGAGACGGACATGCTGCGTGTCTCTCCAGACTGCAGCATGTCAATTTATGTAGCAGAGACTATCAGTTTCCGCTGTGTAAAGTCACGTGCACTGCAGTTCTCGCTGTCAGCAGTGTATGTGAACTTCTGGCTGAAACAAGGTACGCTGCTATGTAAATTAGTACACATGCGTAGTATGCTGCGTTCCCGTACTTAATACGCATGTGATTAAGAAGATAACGTGGTTTTACTGCATCTAATGATAGTGAATGGGTAATTTACGCAGCGGAAACTGAGCGTCTCCGCAACGTAAATAGACATGCTGCGGTCTGGAAAGACGCGTTGCATGTCTGTCTCCGCAGGGAAGCCGTAGGCGTCTCTGAACGCATAGTGGACATGGGATTTCTTGAAATCCCCTCCACTATGCTGTAACATCTGGACGATCCGGATGTACACAGCATCCAACCTGCAGCGTTTACTGACTGTGGGAACATGCCCTTAGGCTAGTCTCACATTTGCCGACAAGGGCTTTGCGGAGGGCTGTGTAGTTCCTCCGTTAAGCCCCGTCCACTACCGCGCCTCTCCCTTCTGCTCCTGCGTACCCTATCTTTAACATTGGGTACGCAGGCCATGCGGATGTATGCAGATGCCTCCGCATGCGCTGACCGCAACAAAATTCAACATGTTGCGTTCGACGCAGGTCGGCGCAGTGTCAAAACGACACATGCAGAGGCATCTGCATCCATCCGCATGGCCTGCGTACCCAATGTTAAAGATAGGTACGCAGGACACATGCCGACGTAGGCAGAGCTGAAGGAAAAGGTGCATCAGTGGGCGGGGCTTAACGGAGGAACTACGCAGCCCTCCGCAAATGTGAAACTAGCTTTAGGCTATGTGGACACGCTGCGGATTTGCCGCTGCGGATTCGCAGCAGTTTTCCATGCGTTGTACAGTACCATGTAAACCTATGGAAAACAAAATCCGCAGTGCACATGCTGTGGACAAAACCGCGCGGAAACGTAGCGTTTATTCCGCAGCATGTCAATTCTTTGTGTGGATTCCGCAGCTGTTTACACCTATCTGCGATTTTTCATGGGCCGATAGACTTGTGCAGGGTATTTTGACCCGAGACTCAGGCTTGTGTCTGTGATTTCTTTTTTTTGCAGCGACATAGTCCACAAAGAAGCAGAGATGTGAACAGTCCTATACATTATAATGGGGACATCGGAATGAGGTCTTGGGCTGCTCTCACACGATCGTGTCCGATTTTGCGAAGGCTAAAAGATAAAAACCCAGATCAGGGAAATCCAAATAATACACGGCCGGTAATGTGTGCCTTCTGGTTTGTCTATCTTCCATAGACACGAATAGACTAGAATAAGACATGCACAGAGTTTTTCTCGGATACGGCGCATAGAAAATAGATGTGTGAATGGACTTGTGTGGATCTGTGTTTCCCTGTTTAGAGCCAGATGTGCAGATGTTTCCCTGATGAGATGATTTCTCAACATGATGGACCATCATTCCCGATGATGATTGCTGCTGGTGATCGGACACTATGATTTGTCTGTTGTGGACAAGGGACCTCTCGGGGGATGTTCACACAGAGTTTTTTGGAGCTGATCCTCAAAAAATGGTTGGAAAATAGCTCAAAAGTTGCTTAATAGACTCTTTGTATTAATTTCTATTGTAACATCATTTAATCATATTCTCGGTCTTTAAATGTTTTTTTTCCACTTCAGGTTTTGAAAAACGCCAGGCATGTCACTTCTTTGCAAATTGTTTGTTCAGAGAGGGACAGGACTAGAACTCTAGCGCTACCTATAGGAAAAAGCAATTCTACAAGTCGTTATCGACTCTCTAACGAGCCTTGTCACATGACTTGGGATAAAAGCCAAAATCTCAATTTGTAGAAACTGTGTTTCGGGGTACTGCCCCGCATCAGTGCAAAGTGTGAGATCTGGTTTGGCTGGGAGAGAGGCGTCTGACTAGGATCCAAGGTGTAACGTTTCTCTTTGCAGGACAGCGACATGTCAAACCCATCACTTCTCTAAAGGAATTTGCCCCAAACTTGGCACTGCCCAAAAGACGCTTCATGAAATAAACGTTCTTAGGTTATGTGCACACGGCATTGTTTGGCGGGGTGTTCCCAGGTTAGCCACTGCAGGAGGATGCTAGCGGTGGTTTTCCTGAGGTTGCTTTACCACCGTTCCTGTAGCAGCTCCGCCGATGGCGGCTTTACTCTGAATATAGAGGGCGGGCGGCTGGCAATCAGAAGCCGTCCACAGAATGGAGAGGTCACATCTCTTAATCGCTTCCCGGTATCCAAACTCTGAAGCGTTTAAACCCCTTCTCGCCGCAGCCCTTTTTTGTTTTCGCTCCCCTTCTTCCCAGAGCCATAACTTATTTTTCCATCAATATGGCTATGTGAGGGCTTGTTTTTTGCAGTATGAGTTGTACTTTTCAATGACACCATTGGTTTTACCATGTCCTGTAACAGAAAAAGAGAAAAACATTCCAAGTGCAGTGAAATTGCAAAAAAAAGTGCAATTCTACAACTGTTTTTTTTTTCTTTTTTTTTTTTTTTTTAACCATGTTCACCAAATGCTAACACTGACTTGCCATTATAATTCTCCAGGTCATTACCAGTTCATATACACCAAACATGTCTAGGTTCTTTTTTATTTGAGTGGTGGAAAAAAAATCCAAGGTTAAAAAAAAAAAAAAAAAAAATTCTTCATATTCCGAGACCCGTAGTGTCGCCATTTTTTGTGATCTCGGGTTGGGTGAGCGCTTATTTTCTTGGCATCGAGCTGATATTTCTATTGATACCATTTTGGTGCAGATACAATCTTTTGATCGCCTGTTATTGCATTTTAATGCAAAGTTGCGGTGACTAAAAAAACTTAATTCTGGCGTTTTGACTTTTTTTTTTTCCCGCTACGCCATTTACCAATTGGTTTAATTCTTTTTATTAATCCCGAAGCCCACATCAAAGGAGAGACATGACATGTGCTGTACATGTGCCGCGCATGTTGGGAAGGGGATATTGAAGTGACAAATGGCTGTAGTGTATCTTCTTATTGTTTACAGACCTCCATTGAGGCACCAGTTGCAGTTCTGCCATTTTCTTTTGTGTAAAAGCACAGTGGATGTGATGTATAGAAAACCCATTCCTAAATGTGCTTCTTTATGTGTTTTAAAATTTACAATGTGTTTTAGTGGTCTTTTGGTGGACAACCTTTTTTTTTTTTTTTGTAATATTGAAAAAGACATTTACCATACTTTTTTTTTCCCCAATACCTCTCAATATGAGCAAAAAAAACAACAACATAAAAATGAAACCCCACGTATCACTAAAGAAAATGCAAAAATTACTTGAATATTTAAACAAGAACACATTTTAGAGCTCTGAAAAATATTGAATATGTCCCATGTCAGAAATGATGGAGAATGGCCTGGTCTAGAACTGGTTAATTTTGTAATGAACTGTGCAGCTAGCAATGGTGCATTTAGACGTCCGTAGCATTCCTCGTTCCCAACTATCCATCTATGTAAACATGTCAGCGATCGCCCAATAAGCTTGTTCGTTGGATGATGGATTGTTTATGCCGGCAAAGAGAAAATCGCTGTCCTCGGCAGCGCGTTGGCAACGTGATATTGTAGCGAATATTAGTCGTGATTAGCGATCCTTCTGTTCCTATTGTTGCTCGTTAGTCTGTGTGAACAAGCTGCTAAGTGATCACTGAACGACTTGTATATAGTACATTGGTGGTAAGGTGTGTTGGAGTGCGTACTCTCCCCGATAGCAGATGCTGGGGAGAGAAGTGTTGGGCATGTTGGATTTCAGCATGTCTGATCATTTTGTTCTTGCGGAGGCATCTAGGAGAGGTTTATTCCCCTCTTCTGACTGACAACAAATTTCCACTCAACAAACATTAATTTCTAATCCTTTTTCATCTCTTGGTCTGCTGAATGTAGTAGAGTAGTAGCAGCTTTCTCATTTCTTTGCTATCACTGCCCCCTGCTCTAGGATGCGGGTAACGTCTATGGGGGACGTGGAGAATTGTAGTAAAGTGAGATGTCATCAGGCGCATTGTCCTCCTGCATGTGCAATTATTGTATTCATGTATCCTGGAATGTACAATTATTAAATAGTTTCCTGTCCTAGTTCATGAATATGTCAGGACCAGTCTGGCAGGTTTGGATTGTGCGGGGATTGGTGATCACCTTTGTATATACTGTGATGTCGGGTATCACCTGTTTATACGCTGCCATGCCGGGCATCGGTGATTACCTGTGTATATGCTGCCATGCCGGGCATTGGTGATAATAATAATAATAATCTTTATTTTTATATAGCTCCAACGTATTCCGCAGCGCTTTACAGACATTATCATCGCTGTCCCCGATGGGGCTCACAATCTAAATTCCCCATCAGTATGTCTTTTGGATCACCTGTGTATATGCTGCCATGCCGGGCATTGGTGATCACCTGTGTATATGCTGCCATGCCGGACATTGGTGATCACCTGTGTATATGCTGCCATGCCGGGCATTGGTGATCACCTGTGTATACGCTGCCATGCCGGGGATCTGCGACCACCTGTGTATACGCTGCCATGCTGGGCATTGGTGATCACCTGTGTATACACTGCCATGCCGGGCATCTGTGAGCACCTGTATATACACTGCCATGCTGGGCATCTGTGATCACCTGTCTGTGCTGTTCAGAGTATAACTGTCATTCCAGTTAACTTTTCAGAATAATCTGTAATGCCTGTAGATAAGGAATACCCTATTTCTGGCCGTTATATCCTTCACTTATTAATCACCACATTTTCCCTCTGCAGCCTCTTTCTCTAATTTTTACTAACCTGTGAGCTAGTGGGTGAAGATTAGTTGCTATTTTTTTACCCATACACTGCACATAGAAATAGACGGAGTCCTGATCTCCTGACTCTATGTAGCACATGTTCAGAAATAACAGCACAGAAGACATCATAAAGCAATACTGAACAGTGCGGATGTGAATCCAGCTCTGTTGCGAGATTAACGCTTACTAAAAAGTGTCTGCAGGGGTCTGTGTGTCTGTGCTGCTGTCTGTCCCACTCCACTCTCCACAGACTCCAGTAGGCAGCTGTAGTGTGATCCCTCAGTGAGTCCACAGTCTGTCTTGCTTTGACCAAGATGGATTTCAGCTATTTCTCAGCTGATGAGCCCAGGAGGCAGAGGGAGAAGTGGCTTATAAGTGAAGAATCAATATATATAATTGTCTAAGGGGTACTTCTGTCTTTCTGTCTGTCGGCAACTTCTGTCACGGAAATCCCGTGTCGCTGATTCGTTGCTCCAGCTGCCTGTCATGGCTGCCGCGACCAATCAGCAACGGGCACAGTCCGATTAGTCCCTCCCTACTCCCCTGCAGTCAGTGCCCGGCACCTGCTCCATACTCCCCGCAGTCAGTGCCCGCTCCATACTCCCCTCCAGTCACCGCTCACACAGGGTTAATGCCAGCGGTAACAGACTGCGTTATGCCGCGGGTAACTCACTCCGTTACCGCCGCTATTAACCCTGTGTGACCAAGTTTTTACTATTGATGCTGCCTGTGCTGCGTCAATAGTAAAAAGATCTAATGTTAAAAATAATGAAAAAAAAAAAAAATCATTATATACTCACCTTCCGCCACCTTTCCCGCTCCTCGCGACGCTCCGGTGACCACTCCATGCAAGCGGCAGGTTCCGGTGCCAAGGATGGTATGCGAGAAGGACCTGCCATGACGTCACGGTCATGTGACCGCGACGTCATCACAGGCCCTGCGCTGATACCAACCCTGGGACCGGAAGCTGCCGCGTGCACCGCACACAGGGCCAGGACTTCAACGGGCCTTCGGAAGGTGAGTATATGTTTATTTTTTATTTATATACTACGTGGCTGGGCAATATACTACGTGGCTGGGCAATATACTACGTGGCTGGGCAATATACTACGTGGCTGGGCAATATACTACATGGCTGGGCAATATACTACGTGACTGGGCAATATACTACGTGGGCTGGGCAATATACTACGTGGGCTGGGCAATATACTACGTGGGCTGGGCAATATACTACGTGGGCTGTGCAATATACTACGTGGGCTGTGCAATATACTACGTGACTGGGCAATATACTACGTGACTGGGCAATATACTACGTGGCTTGTGCTATATACTACGTGGCTGGGCAATATACTACGTGACTGGGCAATATACTACGTGGCTGGGCAATATACTACGTGGCTGGGCAATATACTACGTGGCCTGTGCTATATACTACGTAGCTGGGCAATATACTACGTGACTGGGCAATATAGTACGTGGCTGGGCAATATAGTACGTGGCTGGGCAATATAGTACGTGGCTGGGCAATATAGTACGTGGCTGGGCAATATAGTACGTGGCTGGGCAATATAGTACGTGGCTGGGCAATATAGTACGTGGCTGGGCAATATACTACGTGGCTGGGCAACATACTACGTGACTGGGCAACATACTACGTGACTGGGCAACATACTACGTAACTGGGCAATATACTACGTGGCTGGGCAATATTCTACGTGACTGGGCAATATACTACGTGACTGGGCAATATACTACGTGACTGGGCAATATACTACGTGACTGGGCAATATACTACGTGGCTGGGCAATATACTACGTGACTGGGCAATATACTACGTGGACATGCATATTCTAGAATACCCGATGCGTTAGAATCGGGCCACCATCTAGTAAGAATCATATTTTACAAAGTGATTTTTCCAAGTTTGTTACATTTGCTTGTTCTGTTGATTTTATGCAACATTTGTCGAACTGATAATGACCTGATTAATGCTGGCTATTGCGGCCATAGTAAACCTGGGTGGGCAGCGCATATCTGGGTCAGACAGTATTTTCCAGATCATTATACATCTCTGCACTTTTCTGGGTGGCTGCAGCGACATGCAGGAAGGTACTGACCAGTGTGAAGTGTAGGCCTGGGGTCAGATTTGCTTTTTTCACAAACTATAGAGGGCTTCTCTCAGGAATCGGCACTTGGAGCACAGTTATCCTTTCTTTCTGCAGATTTTTACAGTTCTCACCCACTGCGGTGCAGAGAGGTTAAGTGCGTGGCCCATGTTATACCTACTGATGGGTGATTAATGCATTAATTTGCCATTTCAGTTGCCCACAATATTGATTTTGGTCAAACTTGAAATTTCAGTGTAACCCTGTCCCAGTGGGAGAGGCTGATGCCAGAGAAGAGATTGCTGTGGCCCCGCAGTGTCGGGGATGGGCGTGAGGCCATGCAGCTGAGCTGTACTTGTCCTGCAGTCATGTCCGCTCTGCTTATTTGTTGTCATATTTGCTGGTTTGGTCCTATTTGGCATTTTACAGCATGATACCCCTGATGAACCCGGCGGCTCAGCCACACGGGCCCTGGTCTAATCTGATGGAACATACGGTAATAGGCATGCTTCATTATGAGTGATAGGTGAAGTAGAAAGCTTCCTGTGTGTCTGCAGAGAAGGACACGTACCCAGCCCAGCTTATAACCATCACTCATGTGTAACAACTCATAAATGCAGAACTTATAGAAGTGCTGCAGGGCCGAATGGTATGCAAGGTCCATCATTATTTATTATACTGCTGTTAGATCACCCCAAAATAGTCAGGTATAACACTACGTGCATCATTAAATAGGGCACCGCCCCACAGTCGCGTACAGTATGACGCGGTATCGCACCGCCCCACAGACGCGTACAGTATGACACTGTATCGCACCGCCCCACAGACGCGTACAGTATGACACTGTATCGCACCGCCCCACAGACGCGTACAGTATGACGCGGTATCGCACTGCCCCACAGTCGCGTACAGTATGACGCGGTATCGCACCGCCCCACAGACGCGTACAGTATGACACTGTATCGCACCGCCCCACAGACGCGTACAGTATGACGCGGTATCGCACTGCCCCACAGTCGCGTACAGTATGACGCGGTATCGCACTGCCCCACAGTCGCGTACAGTATGACGTGGTATCGCACCGCCCCACAGACGCGTACAGTATGACACTGTATCGCACCGCCCCACAGACGCGTACAGTATGACACTGTATCGCACCGCCCCACAGTCGCGTACAGTATGACGCGGTATCGCACCGCCCCACAGTGGCGTACAGTATGACATGGTATCGCACCGCCCCACAGTGGCGTACAGTATGACGTGGTATCGCACCGCCCCACAGACGCTTACAGTATGATGCGGTATCTCACCGCCCCACAGACGCGTACAGTACGACGCGGTATCGCACCGCCTCGCAGTCACCTAGGACACACCTTACATTATGCAGCACATTGTGGTGGGGCTGTGCGATATCTTGGCCGTGTTATACTACACATGATTGTGTGGCTCTGCCCTCTAATGATGTAAGTTGTGTTATACCTGACTATATTAGTAAAACACAACTAAGTGAGACAATCTCACTAAATGTCCCAAATACCAAATTATAACCTAAAAAAGGACATGATACCAAAGATATAACCAACTACTGTAAATAAGTTTATTAAATACGACAAAAATTTTTTTTAAAAATTGGAGAAACTGACAAGAATAGTGCAAATTGCTAAATACATCCAAAGGGGTACAGATCAATCATCCTGGGAAGTAAACCTCAAAAAGACAAGGTAAGTACTAATAAATGTCCAACAAGGTCCTAAGACCAAATAAAGTGCAAGAATAGTGTCTCTCAGCATAAGTACCAGTAGACAGATGATCCGTGGTTCCCCCAGACTCCAGCTCCAACGCACGTTTCGCCTCCCGTGGCTTTTTCAAGGAGTCAAAAAAAAAGCCCTTGAAAAAGCCACGGGAGGCGAAACGTGCGTTGGAGCTGGAGTCTGGGGGAACCACGGATCATCTGTCTACTGGTACTTATGCTGAGAGACACTATTCTTGCACTTTATTTGGTCTTAGGACCTTGTTGGACATTTATTAGTACTTACCTTGTCTTTTTGAGGTTTACTTCCCAGGATGATTGATCTGTACCCCTTTGGATGTATTTAGCAATTTGCACTATGCACTATTCTTGTCAGTTTCTCCAATTTTTAAAAAATTTTTTGTCGTATTTAATAAACTTATTTACAGTAGTTGGTTATATCTTTGGTATCATGTCCTTTTTTAGGTTATAAACTGACTATATTAGTGTTGTAAGTAATGTTATCATTTATGCACCATTCAGCCCCACAAGCATTGTGTATTTTGTCTGTGTGTATAGTTGTAATATATGTGTGTCTGTCTATGGTGGGCCTCATACATCTTCTTTACATCTTAACATATACTTACCTTATAATGTCTTCACATCCTGTTCAGTCCAGATGTGTCCAGATCCCAGAATTCCAAACAGCGGAAGTTCACCAACCTCCATAATGGAAACAGCGTCTTGCGCAGTACCACCAGCGGAACACCGCCGCAACACACACACACAATGTATACGCCGTACGCACCACACACACACTGTATACGCCGTACGCACCACACACACACTATACGCCATACGCACCACACACACACTGTATACGCCGTATGCAGCCTCTTGCGCGGTACCACCAGCGGAACACTGTCGCGAACACGCCGCCGCCGGGATCAGCCAAATGATTCGCTGACCGCCGCCATCTTTGTACAGGAGGAGCGCATGCGCAGTTTTTATGTGACCGCCGCGATCTGTCTGCACAAAGATGGCAGCGGTCTGATTGCCTGTGAGAATTCCGCCCAGGCGCAGTGAATCATTCGGCTGATCCCGGTGGCAGATGCGCAACGTGTCTACAGGCAGAGGAAGCCGGTCACATTAAAGGGATTTTCCCACAAACGAAAGTTCTTTTTAAAATTTGTCTGCGTCTAACCGTGTACGGAGCATACCACATCTCCTGGGCAGGGGAGGCAGCAAAAGACCATACTGATATTACAGCAGGGGATCACAGAGGTTTTCATTTGTCAGGTAAAATATTTCACTGACTGTTTTCAAACAATATTTTACCTCACAAAATGTATCATGCACAGGAAGGAGAGACAGCAGACACTGGGTATAGCACATGGGGTGGACAGGTCAAAGAAGAGAGCACAGATGGGAGAAGTCAGCACACGTGGAAAGAGAGAGTGGATAGGTGGGTGAGCTCATGGGGGGAGAGAGTCTCAACTCTGCAAAGCCGGCCCCCATCGTGACATTATCGCCCTCCCGGTGCGATAGCATCGGGCCTCCATCTAGTAATGAATAAGAGTTGTCCAAGAATAAAAAACCTATCAGAGAGCAGGGAATGTTGTAAAATCATGTGTTAGCTGTGCTGCTGTGCCGGTGGTCTCCGCTGGTCTGTCCCTTGTCTTGCACATCTAATCAGTGTGGGACAATAAGAGCTGGAACTGCAGAGGATTTTACAGGTGAGTACTAGTGTTTCTTTATTTGATATCATTCCTTGCTTTTTGTATTCCTTTAATATGTACCAGTAATTATCAGGATTGTCACAAGTCTAAGAATATGTATGGTATATATTAAGGAATTGCATCCAAACGTTATGAGAATGTAACGTGTGCAAATTGACTTGCGGTGCGGATTTTGCAAAGACCACATATAACACGTGTGGATTTAGCTGTGAAACGTTTCAGATGAGCAGAGAACGCCAGCGGCAATCACGTGTACACTTACCTAATGGGTATGGTCTCACATAGCAATAATTGTCTCCAGGATGGAAGTTGAGGCAAAAACCTGTGGCAATTCCACAAGATAATCGGCATGAGCTGATTTAACCACTTCTTGGAAGGTTTAAGACTGCGATTTGGAAACTTAAAAAAATAAAAGAAACTAAAAAAGAAATAAAATGCTGTAGTGGTTTAATAGTGGGTGTCCATCAAAATATCAGCTTGTCCTGCTGAAAACAAGACCTCCTACAGCTATGGCTCTCGGGAGGTAAAAAGCAAAAATTAGCTGTGTCTGGCAGGGGGGTAAAATGTTGGCATGCCGATAATCTAGGGCTTGTAGGAGATACCAATGCATGTGGATGGAGTTTTGGGAACCACACTCCTGTGCACTGCTGTTCTTTGTAGCGTTCTCGTCTTTCCATGGCTTATAGGCACGTGACCTCCCATTTTGGGCTGAGACATCGCTACATTTATTCTTCATTCTCTGATCACAGTTGGATATTTATTTCCCAATTTTCTTGTCGTCCACAGAACAAGTTGAAATCCTCGCAGAAAGATAAAGTTCGTCAGTTTATGATCTTCACACAATCTAGTGAAAAGACTGCAGTGAGTTGCCTGTCACAGAATGACTGGAAGTTAGATGTTGCCACAGACAACTTTTTTCAGAACCCCGAACTTTATATCCGAGAAAGTGTAAAAGGAGCATTGGACAGAAAGAAGTTAGAGCAGCTGTATAACAGATACAAGGGTAAGTGCTCAGCTCCTGCCTCACATTATCTCCTCTAGTGCTTTTAGTAGCCTCGTGAAGTGCTTCTCCATAAATTGCATAAAATAATTTTGTTATTTATTATTTGTTTGTGGTGACTAGTGTTGAGCATTCCGATACTGCAAATATCAGGTATCGGCCGATATTCGCTGTATCGGAATTCCGATACCGAGTTCCGATATTTTTGTGATATCGGAAATTGGAATCGGAAGTTCCTATAAGCTCCCAGGCGTGTGCGGTGCGTATGGTTCCCAGGGTCTGGAGGAGAGGAGACTCTCCTTCAGGCCCTGGGATCCATATTCATGTAAAAAATAAAGAATAAAAAATATGGATATACTCACCCTTGGACGGCCCCTGGACCTCAGCGGTGCAACCGGCAGCCTCCGTTCCTAAGAATGCAGTGAGTGTAGGACCTGCAATGACGTCGCGGCTTGTGATTAGTCACATGAGCGGTCACGCGACCAATCACAAGCCGCGACGTCATCAAAGGTCCTTCACTCTGCATTCTTAGGAACGGAGGCAGACGCTTGCAGCGGTGACAGCCAGGGCCCGTCCGAGGGTGAGTATATCCAGATTTTTTATTTTTATTCTTTATTTTTTACATGAATATGGATCCCAGGGCCTGAAGGAGAGTCTCCTCTCCTTCAGACCCTGGGAACCATCCAGGATCACTTCCGATATTTATGTCCCATTGACTTGTATTGGTATCGGGTAACGGTATCGGCGATATCCAATATTTTTTGGATATCGGCCGATCCAATCCGATACCGATACTTTAAAATATCGGAAGGTATCGCTCAACACTAGTGGTGACACAATGGGAGACCATTTTTTTTTTTCTAATTTCTGTAAGTCTTTTCTGGTATACATTGTGAGTAAATGGTGCCAATCAGATCCTGCCATGAACTGGATCAAGTGGGTACAGGCATGCACGCATCAGATCTGGTAGCTCTCTTTACCCCATAATTTCATTGGTCAGCCTTTAAGGGGATATTCTCAACTTATGAAATTGCTTTCATCAGTTATTAGTAGCAGTAGTACTATTTATTTTTAGAGCACCATTGATTCCATGGTTCTGTACATGTGATATTATACAAATATAAAATTCATTGACCAAACTCAGAATGACAGACTGGTATAGAGAGGAGAGGACCATGCCCTTGTGTTTTTACAGTCTACAGGGTAATTGGGAAGGGGACAGTAGGTTGGGGGTTGCCGGACCTTTCATGGTGAGGTGGCAGCGGGGTCATTATAGGCTGTAATCTTTCTTGAAGAGATGTGTTTTCAAGTTCCACTGGAAAACTTCAAATGTGGTGGACAATCGATTGTGTTGGGGCACAGAATTCCAGAGGATGTGGGATACTCTGGATAAGTCTTGGACATGATTGATTGAGGAACATAAAAGTGTGCAGGAGAGGAAGAGGTCTTGAGAGGACCAGAGATTACGTGTACGAAGATATCGGGAGATTAGTTTGGAGACATACAGAGGAGATAGATTATGGTGGCCTTGTAGTTACCATGAAAATAAGCAATTGACTTACTTTTTCAATGTGCAGTCATTCTCCTGCATTGAGAGCTTTTATCTTTCATAGAGTACAGGTGGTTTCCATGAAGATTGGCCACTAGTGCCTGCTCAGACACTGACCAAGAATGCACAGTAGTTACATTCCAGGAGAGTGGTTATCTCCTAACATACCAGCCACCTCTCTCTAGCCCATTGATTTCTATGCAGCAGTTAGCTGCTCACCTCCCTCCTTTTCCCGCTCTTACTGAAAAGATACTGTTATAAATCTTGCTAAAGATCAGTTCTCCTAATCACAGCTCTTGCTGTCCTGAGCTGTGTGCATATTCAAATGCCCTGTTATCTCTATATTTACCGTAAATATAGTGATAGCAGTGCTGTGCTTAAGGGTATGTGCACACGTTGCGGATTCTGCTGCGGATTTTTCCGCAGCGGATTTGGAAAATCCGCAGTGCAAAACCACTGCGGTTTTCACTGCGGATTTTCCTGCGGTTTCTTCTGCAGATTCCTCTGCGGGTTTTCAACTGCACTTTCCTATTGGTGCAGGTTGAAAACCGCTGCGAAATCCGCAGAAAGAAGTGACATACTCCTTCTTTTTTTCCGCAGAGAATCCGCGCGGAAATTTCCGCAGCATGTGCACTGCGGTTTTTGTTTTCCATAGGGTTACATTGTACTGTACACCGCATGGAAAACTGCTGCGGATCCGCATCGTCAAATCCGCTGCGGATCCGCAGCAAAAACTGCAACGTGTGCACATAGCCTTATAGTTCTATTACCAGTCAGTAGGATTGTGCACAGTGACCTACAGACAGTGTCAGGTCGGCGCCATTATACTGATTAAAATGATACCTTGGTTGATGAAATCCGTCTTGTGGTTGTTGTTTAACCCCTTCATGACCTTGGGATTTTCCTTTTTTCCGTGTTCTTTTTTTCACTCCCCTCCTTCCCAGAGCCATAACTTTTTCATTTTTCTGTCAATTTGGCCATGTGAGGGCTTATTTTTTGCGGGACGAATTGTACTTTTGAACGACATCATTGGTTTTACCATGTCGTCTACTAGAAAACGGGAAAAAAATTCCAAGTGCAGTGAAATTGCAAAAAAAGTGCAATCCCACACTTGTTTTTTGTTTGGCTTTTTTGCTAGGTTCACTAAGTGCTAAAACTGACCTGCCATTGTGATTCTCTAGGTCATTACGAGTTCATAGACACCTAATATGTCTAGGTTATTTTTTATCTAAGTGATGAAAAAAATTCTAAACTTTGCTAAAAAAAAAAAAAAAAAAAAAAAAAAAATGCGCCATTTTCCGATACTCATAGCGTCTCCATTTTTCATGATCTGGGGTCGGTTGAGGGCTTATTTTTTGCGTGACGAGCTGGCGTTTTTAATTATTCCAATTCGGTGCAGATACGTTCTTTTGATCGCCCGTTATTGCATTTTAATGCAATGTTGCGGCGACCAAAAAAACGTAATTCTGGCGTTTCAAATTTTTTTCTTGCTACGCCATTTAGCGATCAGGTTAATGCTTTTTTTTAATTGATAGATCGGGCGATTCTGAACGTGGCGATACCAAATATGTGTAGGTTTAATTTTTTTTTTTATTGATTTATTTTGATTGGGGCAAAAGGGGGGTGATTTAAACTTTTATGTTTTTTTTATTTTTTTCACATTTTTTTTAATTTTTTTTTTTTTACTTTTGCCATGCTTCAATAGCCTCCATGGGAGGCTAGAAGCAGGCACAGCACGATCGGCTCTGCTACATAGCAGCGATCTTATGTTCGCTGCTATGTAGTAGAAAATCAGGTGTGCTGTGAGCGCCGACCACAGGGTGGTGCTCACAGCTGCCGGGGATCAGTAACCATAGAGGTCTCAAGGACCTCTATGGTTACTATTCTGAAGCATCGCTGACCCCCGATCATGTGACGGGGTCGGCGATGCGCTCATATCCGGCTGCCCGGCCGGATGCGGTAGTTAAATGCCGCTGTCTGCGTTTGACAGCGGCATTTAACTAGTTAATAGGCGCGGGCAGATCGCGATTCTGCCCGTGCCTATTGCGGGCACATGTCAGCTGTTCAAAACAGCTGACATGTCCCGGCTTTGATGCAGGCTCACTGCGGAGCCCTGCATCAAAGCAGGGGAGCTGACCTCGGACGTACTATCCCGACCGACGTCAGGAAGGGGTTAATCTTTGTTTTCAGTTTGTAGTTAATGTTATGTCCATACCCCGGGGCGGCCTGGGGGGGTCTTCATGTGGTGCTCTGATCAGGTCCTCATCAATCACTGATTCGGGACAGCACTTTTATGTCTCATAACAAATTGGCTAGATTGTAAGACATTCAATTTTTAGTAGACCATACTTTGCTTTTTACACCCATTTTTTGGCATAAATTAACCACTTCACAAAGCTGCCAATTTCCGATTTCGCGTTTGTTATTGTTCTCTCCTTCTTTTCAGAGACATGGTAACTTTTAAAAAAAAAAATTTTTTGTTGATGTGGACATACGAGGGCTTGTTTTTTGAGGGATGAGTTGCAGTTTTGAATGACACCATTTATTTTACAACATACTGTACTGAAAAACAAACAAAATTCCAAGTGGGGACAAATAGTTAAGAAAAAAATTGACATTCGTTTTTGTAAATAGTTTTTATGGTGTACATTTTGTGGTAAAAATGAGTTTGCAATAGGATTCTGCTCATCAGTACAATTACAGTGATACCAAATGTCCATTTTTTTATTAGTTGTGTGAAAAAAAAAATTTGAAGTTGGAAAAAAAAATTGGGTTGTCGCCGTGTTCTGAGACCCGTAACTTTTTCATTTTTCTGTCAACGTATCTGTCAGAGGGCTTTTTTTTTACGGGGTGAGATGTTTTTTATTGATACCATATTGGGATAGATATGACGTTTTTGATTGTTTCTTAAACAATTGTTTGTGGTATTGCAGCGATCAAGAAAACATAATTTTGAGATTCTTGAATTTTTTTTTCTGTTTACGGTAATTTTATATTTTGATCAGACTTTTCTGAACACGGCAATACCATATATGTGTATTTTTTTATTTTTGTAAGGGGGGGGGGGAATGGAGGTGATTTTTTTTCTTTTCACTGTTTCTAGTCCCCTTAAGGGACTTGTACATGCAATTGTCTGATTGTTTGTGCCAATTACAGCCAGGGTGGATTGATTTAAATCACGCCGATTTAAATCATGATTTAAATCACGATTTAAATCAAAAGATTTTTTTCTATTTAAATCGGATCGATTTAAATCATGATTTTAATCATGATTTAAATCACTGATTTAAATCAAAAGGTTTTTTTTAATATAAATCACGATTAAAATGAGAAGTGAGAGCAGTGCGCATGTGCGCCCATAGTTACACGGACAAAACTAGGGGCAACGATCTAACGCCAGGGTGAGGGGGGGACCCCAAAGTAAGTAAAAATCTTTTTTGTTTTACTATATGGCAATAGGTAGGTGTTTATAAGCAGCATGTCTTAATTGTATAAACTATTAATAGCCTCCACATTTTGTTCATACTGCCCCTTTAATTCCACACTTCTAGCTTGGTTTCACTTTTGGTTTAGTTTCTTTTTCCATTCAGTTGACATGCCCAAACTTGTTGGATAGTCAGCATCCTACAGAAACCTCTGGAAGAGCATGGCATTGTGAATGTTACACATATACAGCCTTTATTCTACTGAGTTAAACAACTCAGCTTTATCTCATGATGGAAGAACCTTTGGATGGTAAAATATTTTCCTCAAAAAGCAGTTTATTGAAAAAAATCCGATTTAAATAAAAAAAATCCGATTTAAATAAAAAAAAATCCGATTTTTTTGATTTTTTTTTAAAAACATTGATTTTTATCCACCCTGATTACAGCAATGCCATAGTATTGCTGCACATACGGTAGTAAAAATCATGGTCTTTGATGCCCGGCCTGCTGTCATATAGCAACCCATCAGCAACTCATGATCACGTCACAGTCATAGAATGATGTGCCCCTATGCCGAGGGGTTGTTATTGTCCAGTTTTGGGCGCTACATTTTAAGAAGGATATTCAGAAGTTAGTTAAAAAGGCAGGAAACTAGATTATTACAAGGGATGGAAGGCCTCTCATATGAGGAGAGCTTGGAAAAATTGGGCTTGTTTAGCTCACACAATTTTGTCTACAGAAAAATGTTAAGTCAAAAATAACTTAAGCTTTTTTTTTTTAAAGTGTTTTTTTTTAATTGTTGTTTTAGTAAGACATAATAAAACTATTCCTTTTGTATTGTCAGCCATCTTAAAAGATCAGCAGACTGGCACTGGCGCACGTATAGACCACTGGAGTATGCAATGCTGGATAGATACGCATGCCAGGAGTGGTGGGGCTTAACGTGCAGCAATATAATATTCAAAAATTCCGAGTATAGAAGGAAAATAAGTGCCCCCACCACTGGTGCATTATTTTGTGCTTTATTATTCCATGGACATACGGGAATACAGAGTGAAGACACACAGACCGGCTACAGCTGTTTTGCATCTAATTACGCTAATTCCGGCCCTCATATGGCACCAGTGAAACTTATAGCATGTACCTCCAAAAATAAGCCCTCACCCTACTTTGTCTACAAAAAAAAAAAAATAAATAACGTTGGGTTTCAAAATATGATGACTTGTTTTTTTTTTAAGTATTTTTTTTTATTTAGCAAGACATAAGAAAACTATAAATTTTGTATTGTCTCTATTAACCCCTTAGTGACCGGGCCGAATTTTTAAAATCTGACCAGTGTCAGTTTATGTGGTAATAACTCTGGAACGCTTCAACATCCCAGTGATTTTGAGATTGATTTTTTTCGTGATATATTGTACTTTATGATAATGGCAAATTTATGTCAATATTTTCTGTGTTTATTTATAAAAATATCAGAGACTTTACAAAAATGTTTAAAAATTAGCAATTTTCCAACTTTGAATGACTATCCCTGTAATCCAGATACCACAGAAAAACATTAATTTCCCTCATGTCTGCTTTACATCAATTTGTAAAATGTTGTTTTATTTTGTTAGCATTTTAGAAGGTTTAAAAATGTAGCAGTCATTTTTTTCGAGGAAATTTACAAAACTTATTTTTTAGGGATTTGAAGTGACTCTGGGGGTCCTGTATATTGAAAACCCCCCAAAGCGAGACCATTTTAAAAACAGCGCCCCTCAACGTATTCAAAATTGCTTTCATGTAGTTTATTAACCCTTCAGGTGCTTTTCAGAACTTAATGCAAAGAGGCATAACCAGAATGAAGTTTATTTTTACCACCTAAATGTTGATATCTTCAGAACAGGCCGCTATAGCTGTAAGACCTTAAGGCCATTATTTGGCCTGCAAATTAAAGTATATATTATTTTGAATGACATTTATTTTTTTTTACATAAAAATTGCTGTTTTTTGATTTATTACACCTCCAAAAGGGCTCGAGCTAACTCACAATTTGGTTGGACATTCCAATTGTTCCAGTTTGAGGAACAGATAAACAGAATAATACAAAAGCTGATCTGATGCACTGATTATTAGGTGAGGATCCGTTATGGGTCAGTTGTTGTAACAGATAAAAAAGTTTTATACAATGCACCCAGACAGACCCCATAGTATTCATTGGGTTCCCCCCGACTAGGTTGGCATCAGTTATCCCTCAGATCTGTTTGACTTTATTCTATTTTTCTGTCCTTCATAATGGAACAAAAAAATAGAATTGTCAAACCTTGAAATGTGAACACATCTTAATAAAAAGTTGTATTTATCTTAAAATGTTACCATGGAAAAGAACATTTTATCACGCAGAAAAGGAGTCTCAACACTGCTGTTTTGATAGAAAATGAAAAAGACATGGCTCTTGGAATGCGGAGGTACAAAAATAGTTTTTTTCAAAACTGTTTATCTTATGCAACAGTAATAAAACTTACATAAAACAATAAACATTTGGTGTTGCCTTAATTGTGCTGACACAGAGGAACTTTAACTTATTTGATGGCAGAATAGTTTTCTCTTTCTCCATATAGAAGTTGGGTAATAAGTTGCATGCACCCCAGAATGACGCCATGGACAAAACAATCTCTGATACTGCTACATCAGCACACATATGACGGTTGGTCATAAAGGCCAAATTAGGCCTTATAAAAGTTAGAGGCTGATATCTCACAGCGTGTAGTCATAGTCAGCGGTGAACGAAAATAGCAGGAAGTGTCCGTAATAATAACAGATCTTTGCATGTTTTAAGCCTGTCTTGTTCTTTTGATCGATGCCTTAAAAAAGCTCGTAGGAAAAGCACAGGTAGTCCCACACCTCATTGCAGAAGTTATCTATGATGGCTTACAATCTTAGAATGTGCAGCTCAGCTTTCTGACCACTAGATGTCCCACTCTTCAGTCACACATGACCATTAGGGAGAAACTTTACTATTTCTAATACCTGCATGCCGTATAGTATAGGAGATATGTCTCTCACCAAAGATTATTGTGTCTTGGTGCTTCTAAATCCCCATGTGCAGCATCTTTCCATTACAAGCCTTTCTATTTGCTGACTTTTGCCAGAATCAAGGAAATAAGTAATCTAGAAGATGGCGATGGAGGGGCTCTTGTCTCTTCTCTCCGCCAGGCACAATGTGAATGGCTTCTGCTACCTTGGGGCCAATAAACTGCTTCTGGTGACTTTACAATGAAAGGTCTTGGAAGAGCTGTAGTGAAGCTTCTCCTATGCCGCAGTGCATGGATTACAGGTTCTGCCCAAATGCAGTAAAAAAGAAAACCCATGTGGATTAGTTTCATCGATGTCGCTTGCTTTGTGACACTTCATTAACTCTTTGGCAGTGATTGTTGACGATGATTGGTTCACACGCTGGTTATGTGCGCACTTTACTACCTTCTTCCCTTTTGCAGACCCTCAGGATGAAAATAAAATTGGAATAGATGGTATCCAGCAGTTCTGTGATGATTTGGCTCTCGATCCTGCCAGCGTCAGTGTGTTAATTATTGCATGGAAATTCAGAGCAGCCACACAATGCGAGTTCTCAAAGCAGGAGTTTATGGATGGAATGATCGAATTAGGGTGAGTGGTGGATGGGCTATTAACCCTTCATGAAAGATGTGTTGCACACCTTGCTTGTGGAGTAATATAAAGGAATTGAGAAAAGTCTTTACTGTTAACTATTTAAAATGACTGATTACAGGTGCTTCTCACAAAATTAGAATGTGATCAAAAAGTTAATTTATTTCTGTTCTTCAATGCAAAAAGTGAAAATCGTATATTATATGGAGACATTACAGTGATCTATTTCTCGTGTTTATTTCTGTTAATGTTGATGATTATGGCTTAAAGCCAATGAAAACCCAGAAGTCATTATCTCAGTAAATTAGAATACTTTATAACACCAGCTTGAAAAATGATTTTAAAATACAAAATGTTGGCCTACTGAAATGTATGTTCAGTAAATGTACTCAATATTTGGTCGGGGCTCCTTTTGCATCAATTACTGCCTCATTGTGGAGTGGCACGGAGGTGTTCAGCCTGTGGCACTGCTGAGGTGTTATGGAAGCTCAGGTTCTTTTGATAGCAGCCTTCAGCTATTCTGCATTGTTGGGTGTCTGGTGTCACTCATCTTCCTCTTGACAATACGTTAAAGGGAATCTGTCACCCCATTTTAGGCCTATAAGCTAAGGCCACAGCCATCAGGGGCTTATCTACAGCATTCTATAATGTTGTAGATAAGCCCCTGATCTAACCTGTAAGATAAGAAAAACAAGTTAGATTATACTTACCCAGGAGCCTCTCTGACCTTTCCTGGCACCTGCGCACTGCAGTACTTTGCTCTGCCCTCAACAGGGCAGACAAAGAACGCCTGCTCAGGAGCCGCGACAGGAAACAAAGAAGAGGACGTCATCGTATGAAGATGGGAGGCCCTGGACCGTGACGCCCATTGGACCGGACTGCAGCAGGACCGCCCCTGGGTGAGTATAATCTAACTTGTTTTTCCTATCTTACAGGTTACACCAGGGGGCTTATCTACAGCATTATAGATTGCTGTAGATAAGCCCCTGATGGCATTGGTCTTGGCTTATAGACATAAAATGGGGTGACAGATTCCCTTTAAGGTCAGGTGAGTTTGCTGGCCAATCAAGCCAGTGATACTGTTCTTTTTACACCAGGTATTGGTGCTTTCGGCAATGTGGACAGGTGCCAGTCCTGCTGGAGAATGAAATTTCCATCTCCATAAAGCTTGTCGACAGATGAAAGCAAGAAGTTCTCTAAAATGTCCTGGTAGACGGCTGCGCTGACTCTGGTCTTGATAAAACACAGTGGACCTACACCAGCAGATGACATGACTCCCCAAACCATCACTGAGTGTGGAAACTTCACACTAGACCTCAAGCAGCTTGGATTGTGGCCTCTCCACTCTTCCCCCGGACTCTGGGACCTTGATTTCCAAATGAAATGCAAAATTTACTTTAATCTGAAAACAACACCTTGGACCACTGAGCAACAGTCCAGTTCTTTTTCTCCTTGGCCCAGGTAAGACGTTTCTGGTATTGTCTATTGGTCAACAGTGGCCTGACACAAGGAATGCGACACTTGTAGCCCATGTCCTGGATATGTCTGTGTGTGGCGGCTCTTGAAGCAATGATTCCAGCACCAGTCCACTCCTTATGAATCTCCTCCAAATTTTTGAATGGCCTTTTCTTAACAATCCTTTCAAGGCTGCGGTTATCCCGGTTGCTTGTGCACCTTTTTCTACCACACTTTTTCCTTCCACTCAACTCTCCATTAATATGCTTGGATACAGCACTCTGTGAACAGCCAGCTTCTTTAGCAATGACCTTTTGTAGCTTACCCTCCTTGTGGAGTGTGTCAATGACTGCCTTCTGGACATCTGGCAAGTTAACAGTCTTCCTCATGACTGGAGCCTACTGAAACAGTCTAAGGGACCTTTTTAAACGCTTAGGAAGCCTTTTCATGTGATTTTTGTTAATCTGATTTACTGAGATAATGACTTTTGGGTTCTCATTGGCTGCTACCCATAATCCTCAACATTAACAGAAATAAACACTTGAAATAGATCACTCTGTTTGTTATGACACTATATAATGAGTTTCACTTTTCGTATTGAAGAACTGAAATACATTAACTTTTTGATATTCTAATTTTGTGAGAAGCACCTGTATATAAGGCTAATCTTTTCCATCCCACATTGTATATAACTATAGAACATAATTAAAGGACTATTCCCAAACACAAAGTTACCCCTATTGGTTGAAGATAATGTACTGATTACTATGGGTCTAACATTTGGGACTGTGAGAAAGGGGACCTGCAGAGCTACATCTTGAATGGAGCGGAGACTTCCACACCATTCATTGTCTATTGGACTGCTTGGCTTTCTCCAGCAGTCCCATGAAAACGAATACAAAAGAAAGAGGGTGGTTCTCCAGCGAAGAACAAATCCAATTAGTTTTGTTTTCGCTTGAGAACCGGACTCTTTCTTTTGTATGCTGCCATCACGTCCCAGACTAAGAAGGCCCCGTGTAATGATCCCTGTCTAACCACAGTGCATCTGAATGTGGTGCGCTGACTTTCCTTGTCCCATTTACCTCTGTAATCTATAGACATTGAATGGATCAGAGGTCAAGCTTGTGTTCCTCCACTCTACTCAATATGGAGGTCTGCTGAGTGTGGACCTCAGGTTTCAGAGCCCTGTTCTTGGGATCGCTATGGAAGGTTCAAGTATATGCTGCTGAATGTACAGTTTTAATTATTAAAGGGGGTTGTCCGAGCATAGGTTTAGATGACCAATCTGAAGGACAGATTATAGCAGATCGGTGAGGGTCCGACACCTGGCTCCCTCATCCAGTGAGTTGTTTTCTCTAGCGGTGACTAGATGGAAACGCTTTCAAACGCTATTCTTGTTAATAGCAGCTGTACTGTATTTCTGGAAGCGGCCATTAATCTGTGGTAGAAGTTACTCTGTGGCTCTGTTCAAAGTGTTTACTTCTGACCTCCGCCAGAGCAAACGCCAATATACGGGTTGGGGTGCTTTGTTTGGTACTGGCTGTAAATACTTTAAAGTCCTAAATATTCAGAACCAGTGCCTCACACACATTATGTGCATCATGCAGAGGTTTTCCGGAGTTTCCCGATTTATAGAAAGCTTCTTAACACTTTGTGTATATTCTGTTTTGTGCATTATATTTCAATTATATAGAGTTTGTTATTCTAAGGACAAACCCCAAATCCATTTTTATTGCAGGTGTGACAGCATAGAAAAGTTAAAAGCACAGCTACCGAAAATGGAACAAGAATTAAAAGAGCCGGGGCGATTTAAGGATTTTTATCAGTTTACATTCAATTTTGCAAAAAATCCAGGGCAGAAAGGTCTAGGTACGTCTAGATTGTGCGGAACTGAAATAACTTTTGTTACGTTCTCCCTACATCAGGCACTCAAAATCATGTTATCACTTTGCAGACTTAGAAATGGCCATTGCCTATTGGAATTTAGTACTAAATGGAAGATTTAAATTCCTAGACTTATGGAACAAGTTTTTATTGGTAAGTTTATTTTGCTGCATTGCTATTTTTTATGCTATTGCCACCTAGTTACCCCATAAGTCAATGTCTGTTCCTTTCACAAGCCTCTAAAGATGAAAAAGGAATTTAAAATGAGACCTCTATCTGCAGACAGCTGTTTTGGGGCATTTCCCCTCTGTTTGACTAAATGATTAAAAATATTATTGTTATTATATATTAAGGAGTTAGAATTTTTTTTTAGGTTTATGGCTATTGTGTCTTTTGTCTTGGGGAAACAGTATGTTGTAAATTCCTTGTGTTTAATGCTTGAAGGGAATCTGTGCAATATGAGATTAGCATGATGTAGTGGCAGAGATCCTGATTCCAGTGATATATTACCTACTGGACTGCCCTGGTGTAGTTTGGATAGCATTCCTGTTTTCTCTGCTTTAGATGTAGTAGTGGTCAGAATCCTGATCTGTGTATAACCCCGCCCACATCCCTGATTGGCAGCTTCCTGTGTAAACTGTGAATTATCAGCAAGCTGCCAATCAGTGGTGGGGGCGGGGTTACAGAGTAGCCTGACCGGCCTGCACGTGAGACTTAGTCCGGCAGCTAATAAAACGCTAATTTTATTGAAACTACAACACACAGCCTAATAAATGGCACTTCCCTAGTATCAGGCTCTCTGTCCCTACATTATGCGGTTCCAAAATTAAATAGCAAAAACCTGCAGATAGATTCCCTTTGCACAGCTGTAGAGTCACAAGTAAAATAACATTTTTGCCAAGTAGGGTGTCCAGTGAGGATGTACCCCTTTTTAGTTGACATAATGCCGGGTGCCTACAATCACTGGAAGTCCAGGTAAGTTTCATCTACTGCACTTTTAAATAAAAACTGCCCTTTCAGGAACCTTATGATAGATGCTGAAACTCAGAAGTGCTCAGCCGAGCTCTGCTTATCTCTGTGACTGAAGATAAACACTATCATTAGGGTACTGTCACACAGTGGCACTTTGATCGCTACGACGGTACGATCCGTGACGTTCCAGCGATATCCATATGATATCGCAGTGTCTGACACGCAGCAGCGATCAGGGACCCTGCTGAGAATCGTACGTCGTAGCAGATCGTTTGGAACTTTATTTCGTCGCTGGATCTCCCGCTGTCATCGCTGGATCGGTGTGTGTGACAGCGATCCAGCGATGCGTTCGCTTGTAACCAGGGTAAACATCGGGTTACTAAGCGCAGGGCCGCGCTTAGTAACCCGATGTTTACCGTGGTTACCAGCGTAAAAGTAAAAAAAAAAAAACCGTACATACTCACATTCCGGTGTCCTTCAGGTCCCTTGCCGTCTGCTTCCCGCTCTGACTGACTGCCGACCGGAAAGTAAGAGCAGATCACAGCGGTGACGTCACCGCTGTGATCTGCTTTCACTTTACGGCGGCACTCAGAGCGGGAAGCGGATGGCAAGGGACCTGACAGACACCGGAATGTGAGTATGTACGTTTTTTTTTTTTTTACTTTTACGCTGGTAACCACGGTAAACATCGGGTTACTAAGCGCGGCCCTGCGCTTAGTAACCCGATGTTTACCCTGGTTACCCAGGGCCTTCGGCATCGTTGGTCGCTGGAGAGCGGTCTGTGTGACAGCTCTCCAGCGACCACACAACGACTTTCCAACGATCACGGCCAGGTCGTATCGCTGGTCGTGATCGCTGGAAAGTTGCAGCGTGTGACAGTACCCTAAGGCTATGAGTCCGTCTTCAGTATTGGAGGAGAGCAGCATTTGTATAAATGCTTCACCTCCCAGAGCCCACCAATCAAATTTTAGGACATGTCTTTCTAACTCCAAGTGTACTTGATCTAAAAGAGTAACTATCATTTTAGTTTTTATTTAAAAAATGAATAGTACACATGATAATAAGAAACTTTGTATCTTATCAGAGAAATCTGCTTCTTTCTCCTCCTGGACTGATCTTTCCATCTCAATTCATAGGAGATTACAATTGGTGCTTAGAAGACTCTATGGAGATGGGGGAGCTAGCGGCAGACACAGACCTTCTGCTGCCAGTGCTCCTGAAATCAGTTACACTTAGATGTCTATAGTATCATGGGGGCTTGTGTGTTTAAAACAGGATTCACTAACAATAAAAAAATGGAACGCTGTGTTATTTTGTTTTTTTCACTTAATAGTATTTTTTTAGGGAAGACTTTGATAAATGGAAATGCCAAACGGTGCTTAGTATTGCGTTGGTAGGCTCTTCACAAGGCATTAAAGGGTACTTTTGTAACTCTCTAAAGGGATTTTTTTCAGGTGTGCATTTCTTTTGTTGTATTTGGATTTCTTACATTTACGACATTATGATTTGCCAGTGACGAGCCATCACATGTCAGTACAGTCATTGTCGGTGAGGGGATTGCCCAGGGTGCCATATGTCTGATTTCTGCATTCATGTGTAGGCTTACTGAATATTAGTGCCAACCAACCACCTAATGGGACTTTTATTGCACATATAGTTTTTGTTTGTGAAGTTTGTACCTGAAAACCTCTTTCTTCTTGTACCAAGGAACATCATAAACGATCAATACCTAAGGACACGTGGAACCTTTTACTAGACTTCAGCACAATGATAGCAGATGATATGTCTAACTATGATGAGGAAGGTAGGCACAGAAACCATGTTGTATTCCATTGCTGTGCCGCTTTAAAGTTTGTGCTATGTGAAAATCCAGGAAAGTAATGTAGACGTCTAGATTTTATGTTCCACAGTTGAGTGATCGTTCTAGTGTTGTTCTGCGGGAACCCAACAGTCGGGAATGTAAGAACAATTAATGTTTCATTTGTAAGATTGGATGATAAAGGAACATGGTAACTGTGGCCCCTTCACTATGCTGATCAACAGGGGTCCCAAAGAACAGACCCCACCAATCAAATGTTGTATTTAAGACCCCAGATCTCCACATAAAGGGAATCTGTCACCAGGTTTTTGGTGCCCCATCTGAGAGCAGCAAGATGTAGGATCAGAGACCAGAATTCCAGCAATGTATCACTTTGATGGCTGCTGCAGTTTTGATTAAAAACGGTTTCTTTGTTGCAGATCTAGGAGTTCTCTGAATGCTGAGCTCTGTATAGCCCTGCCCACACCACTGATTGGCAACTTTCTGCCTATGCATAGCGTAGAAAAAGTCACCAACCAATGGTGGGGGTTATACATGGCTGATGAATATAAACGACTCAATGGCAGCTGGTGTAATAGCCCTATAGTGAGAATCTCCTGGTAATAAAACTGTGATTTTATCAAAACTACAGCAAGCAGCCCAGTAAGTGACATATCGCTGGAATCAGGGTCTCTACTCCTCCATTATGCTGCTCTGAGATTAGGTAGGAAAAACATAATGACAGATTCCCTGTAAAGGAAATCTGTCTGTAAGATCAGCTTATGCCCCCAGAGTTTGCTTGAAAGCTCACTGTCTGTGTAAAGCCAGGAACCAGGCAAGGAAATCAGACAGTGAGCTATCAAGCTAAGGAGGCTGGTGCTAGCTGAGGAAACCAGCTCTGCAGCCACGCCTAGAGCACCCAATGGCTCACTTGTAAATGATTGAAAACAGTAAGTACACCAGAATGCAGCAACAAATAGAAGATATAAAGGTGTCAATTGATTTACCTTGTAAAGACCTGTATGCCCATAGAAGCTTGATCTTACTAACAGATAACAGTATTTTTGTTTTCATCTCTTTGAATTCCCTAATTTGGTGTTTTTCCCTTTCGCAGGAGCATGGCCAGTTCTCATTGATGACTTTGTGGAGTTTGCACGTCCTCAAATCGCAGGGACAAAAAGTACAACAGTGTAGCACTAAAGAACCTTGTAGAATGTACATAGTCTGTACAAAGTTACACAACAGAAAATTGCACAGTCAAATTCTTCTGACTGGACTAAAGTGAAGATCGGCCCTTTCAGAAGTTTCAAAGGGTTGAAACAGACTTTTGGAGACATCAGAGACCATTTCCTATTTCTTTTTGTTTTTTTCTGGTGGTGGTTTGGGCCTCTCTACTTGTCCCGGAGCGCGATTTTCACTTCGTTTCCATTTTGTGGATGTCATCACATATCTGTGGAATATCCTAGTCTGCTAACTCATAACATTTTAGATGAATTCTGTGGTTTTCACATTCACATAAAGCACAATGGCGCCTTCATCTGCTAACTTCATCATGGCCTTGGTGAAACCGTTCTTTGCTAGTTTCACAGCCTGTGTAGGTAGCACCCCATCAAATCCAGGGCTGTTCCTCATGGTCAGTTGTGGATTTCAGCAACACAAAGGTAAACTGCTTGTAAATACCAAAGCGTTGGCTGAAGTGGAGAGAACCTTGGAATCCGTGATCATACATTACCTCTGCCCTTCATCCATTTATGTTGGTAAATTGGTAACATCCTGATAGATGTCGGATCATTTACTGAAGATATTCTGTTTTTTAAGAAACGAAAAACTGCACTTATTTCTTTAGGTAAGGAGGAAGTCAAGGTTTGTATTAGAGGTTGTGGTTGGAGTCACTTCAATCATGTTGGTATTTGAGGAGAACGTCCACATTACTTCATTGTTATTTGGGGATGGATGATTTTGGTTGTCAGAGCACCTGTCGGTATAATCTGTCCTTTGTATTATCAGACACGTCTTTGCCGCTCTTTGTACATCTGCCTGCATTGGATTTTTACAGAAGAAGGTGAATAAATAAACTCCGTATCTCACTAAAACTTGCAATACATATCTGCGGAAGAGGCGGACATCTCCGATAACAACGAAAACTAGTTCAGTTGGGGCGACGCGTTCGGCAATGGCTCATTTGACATGAATTATTTTAAGCAATGAGACTGCCCTGCTCCATAATGCCAAGCACAGTATCTGTTTTCTTTACTCCTAAAACCTGGAGGTATCCATAAAATGATTTAACTGTGTTTTTGTGTCACATTAATTACCACTTTTCTCAGCTCTTTAAGCTTTTCTGTCCTGACAGCTAGCGTGCATCAGGTTATTGTTGGCATTTAATTTCTAAAATGTAAAGGTATAAAGCATGGAGTAAGAACTTAATGTCCGGAAGTTCAAGGCATAAGAAAATCTCAAGCTTATGTCATCATAAAATAGAAAAAGCAGCTGCGACATGTTGGCTGCCATCGTCTTTTTATTAAGCAAAATGAGGAGAATACAGTTAGTGTTTCTCATCATTTTGAATGTTGGAATGTTTTCAGCCTAAATTTCGCAATTGCTTTTTCTCTATCCCCATGATGGCACCACGGAGAGAGGGGTCCGCCCCCAGGGACAGGAAACCTACAGGTGAAAAAGGGCGTACCTCTCTCCCACATCAGTTGGTTTCCTGTCCCTGACGGGGAACCTACAGCACGTACCTGAAGGATTCTTCGTGGAGTTCCAGGGGCTGATGCAGTCGACTTTCTAACAGGGGGCGCCCTGTTACGGCTGGATCAAGCGGTTTTTTCCTCTCTTTTTTTCTCCCTTTCCTGAAGCACCACCACAGGGGTCGGCGGGCCTCATGGGTGAGTGGAGGAAGGCAGTGAAAGGATCCAGTCTGCCTTCCATGAAAAAAAAAAAAAAAAAAAGAGAGGGGGGGTAAGGAGCAGGTGACGGCGGTCACCGGAGGACTCTTAATGATAATATGGAGGTAGCGGCGGCTATCTTTCCATAAAAGGCCAAGTAAGACGGGCCAGAGGACACCGGCGTAATTACCGGTAAATCGGTGTGGGCGTCGGTAATAGAGCGCTGGTGCGCTCACCGGCGCCATCATCGCGAAAACGCAGCGCTACTGCGCGCGCGCCGGCGTCCCAGTACATTCATTCCCTCATGTGAAGCTGGCAGAGAACCGGAAGTTGGGCGGGCGCATGCGCAAACAGTCACTTCCGGTTTCACCGGCACTAATGCATAAAAGCAACGCCAGCACAGGGAAAATGGTGGCAAATTCAAACTCCAAGTGCACCTTACAGTGCGGAGGCCACCATGAGCGAAAGCGAGCAGCAGGTTATGCAGGAAGCCGTCCAGCGATCTCCTGAGCAGGCACAAGTGCAGCGGCGTCTGCACCCACAGCAGCAGCGCAAAGGAAACTCGTCCTCTGTACAGCGCAGCAGCAGCGGACGATCAGAGTCTCAACGCAGTCGGGGGTCTGCAAAAACCACACGGCCGGCGACGATTCCAGCGGATACAGTCACCAGGCCTGAGACGGGGAGGAAAAGTACAGCCAAAACTAAGCACAGAGAATGTGCCATATGTTCAGACGAGCTGCCTTCCTCCTGGGAGAAGAGACTATGCAGCGTCTGTATAAAAAAGACGATTCAGGAGGAAACCCCATCATTTGCATCCGAATTAAAGTCACTAATAAAAAGCCAGGTGGAAAGTGCCATTAAAGGCATTAAAGCCACAAAGAAAAAACATAAGAAAACACCTGAGTCCCCCGTATCCAGTGCGGACGAGTCAGAGAGTGAACTATCTGACTCGAATAATTCGTCAGATTCTGACACCTCTTCAGTATCCTCTGAGGGGGGGCGCAGTTGCTTCCCTATCGAGGAAACAGACGCTTTAGTGAAAGCGGTCAGAGCAACAATGGGTCTAGTGGAGGAGCGACCTAAAAAAAAACAGCGCAGGACATAATGTTCAGCGGTCTGGAACAAAAAAGAAAAAGAGCATTTCCAGTAAATGAGAAAATTCACTCTCTAATTAAAAGAGAGTGGAAAAAACCAGACAAAAAAGCTCTCCTCACCCCCAAAAGAAAATACCCGTTTGATGACCCAGCCTGCTCATCCTGGAGTAAGGCACCAAAATTAGATGTGGCCATAGCAAAGGCCTCAAAAAAGTTTGCCCTACCTTTTGAGGACATGGGTACCTTAAAAGATCCGATGGACAAAAAAGCCGAGGTTTTTCTAAAAAACTCTTGGGAAGCGGCAGGAGGCGGACTTAAACCAGCGGTCGCGGCCACCTGCACAGCTCGCGCGCTAATGGTGTGGCTTGAGCACTTGGATTCCCAATTAAAAGGAAAAGTCTCTAGAGACACGATTCAAAAATCAGTGTCCGTAATGAAAGGTGCAGCAGCCTTTTTGGCGGATGCATCTGTAGACTCAGCCAGACTAGCAGCCAGGGCTGCCGCCTTTTCGAACGCCGCAAGACGTGCCCTGTGGCTAAAATGTTGGCCAGGGGACCTTCAGACAAAGACAAAACTATGTTCAATACCCTGTGAGGGGGAATTCTTGTTCGGCACAACGCTAGATGACATCCTCGAGAAAGCCGAGGACAAGAAAAAGTCTTTCCCTGGTTTCCCCAACCAATCATACAGACGTTCCTTTCGGAATAAAAAATTTATGCGGAGAAAACCTCCGAAAGGGAACAAAGAAACATGGGAGGAAAAAAGAAATAAAACCAGAGGGTTCCTATTCAACAAACCCACTCCCGACAACAAGAAAACTCAATGAAGGTGTCCCCCAGGTTGGCGGGAGACTAACAGAGTTCCTCCCAGCCTGGGAAAAAATTTCAAGCAGCCCCTGGATACTAGGCATAGTACGAGAAGGGCTCAAGCTAAAGTTCCGCATTCCCCCCAACAACCTCTTCATGGTGACACCACAGAGACAGTCTCAAGAACAGTCGGCTCTTCAGGAAGAGATTCTAGGCCTAGTTCAGAAGGAAGTCCTACAGGAAGTCCCTCACCAGGAAAGAGGCATGGGCTTCTACTCTCCCCTCTTCCTCCGAAAGAAGCCAGATGGATCATACAGGACAATAATAAATCTCAAAAAGTTAAACAGTTTTCTCGAGATCCCACACTTCAAAATGGAGACAATAAAATCTTGCGTAAAAATACTCTTTCCCAGGTGTTTCATGACTGTTCTAGACCTACGAGATGCATACTATCATGTACCGATCCACAAGGATCATCAAAAGTACCTCCGGCTGGCAGTGAATATCCAGGGGGAGGTGAAACATTATCAGTTTCGGGCCCTCCCTTTTGGGTTAGCTATCGCACCCCGGGTATTCACGAAACTAATGTCGGAAGTGATGGCTCATATACGAGAGCAGAATATCCTGATAGTCCCCTACCTGGACGACCTCCTTGTGGCAGGGACATCATTCCATCACTGCAAACAGCAGTTGGATTTGGTTATGACTTCTCTGTCAAGCCTAGGTTGGCTGTTGAACCTTACCAAATCCAAAGTAGTCCCATCACAGGTACAGGAGTACTTGGGGATAGTCCTCGACTCGACCACACAAACGTGTTATCTTCCTCAGGGGAAGATTCAAAAGATGACACAGGCAGCGGTACAGTTGTCATCATCCCCAGTCACCACACTCAGGAAAGCCATGTCCCTGCTGGGCTCCATGACATCCTGTATCCCGGCAGTGCAGTGGGCACAATGCCATTCCCGAGACTTACAATGGGAGACTTTAAGTTCAAGCCTGTGTCTGGGAGGAAATTTAGACGGGCGGTTAAGCATATCACCAACTACGATACACTCCCTACAGTGGTGGGCAGATCCGATAAATCTTACCAAGGGGGTCCCCTGGTCACTACCAACAGAGAAAATCCTAACGACCGATGCAAGCCCCTGGGGGTGGGGTGCTCATATAGACGGTCAGGTGACACAAGGGAACTGGAACAAAAATCAGGAGCTAACCTCATCAAATATGAAAGAACTGCTAGCGGTAAAACTCGCCCTAATACACTTCCAAAACATCATCCGCTCCCACCACGTAAAAGTCTTTTCGGACAATCAGGTAGTGGTAGCATACCTAAACCACCAAGGGGGCACCAGGTCACAAACACTGATGGAAGAAACCCGGTCTATCTTCTACATTGCAGAACACAATCTGAAGTCCCTAACAGCCCTTTACATAAAGGGTTCAGAAAACCAGACCGCAGACTTCCTCAGCAGAACACGCTTGAGACAGGGGGAGTGGGAGCTGAAACAGTCGGTATTCAACCAAATAGTGAAACGTTGGGGAGAGCCAGAAATAGACCTATTTGCGGACTTTCAGAATCGGAAAGTGAGGAAGTTCTGCTCAATCGACCCCCGGGGAGGGCCAGTAGCTCTGGACGCTCTCACAGTCCCCTGGAACTATCGCCTCTCCTACGCGTTCCCTCCAATATCCCTCATTCCCCTAGTCTTGAGGAAAATTCGGGAGGAGGGAGCAACAGTGATAATCATAGCTCCATTCTGGCCTCGCAGGATATGGTTTTCTTGGCTGAGAAAGATGTCCTTAGACAGTCCGTGGGTTCTACCAGACACGCAAAATCTGTTATCCCAGGGCCCAGTGTGTCACCCCAATGTGAAAAGCCTACATATGACAGCCTGGCTTTTGAAAGGAAGCTATTAAGCAGCAAAGGGTTTTCATCCAACCTGGTGTCCACATTACTACAGAGTAGGAAACCCGTAACCACCAAAATATACGGCAAAGTGTGGAAAAAATTCATGTCTGTATCAGGGGTTGACCCAGGGGGGGAAATCCCAATAGATAAGATTCTCGAATTCCTGCAAAAGGGTTTGGAAAAAGGGCTAGCTACGAGTACTCTAAAAGTTCAGGTAGCAGCCTTGGGAGCACTATATAATTATGATCTAGCCAGAAACCGATGGATCGTGAGATTCATCAAAGCCTCGGGTAGATTAAAACCGGTTCCTTTGCATAATGCCCCTCCATGGGATCTAAACCTTGTTCTAAATGCACTAACCAAATCTCCTTTTGAGCCCTTGGCAGACGCACCCCTAAAGATTCTATCTTTAAAAACAACACTCTTAGTGGCCCTAACCTCAGCCCGTCGCGTTAGTGACATACAAGCATTGTCCGCGGGCCCTCCCTTCACTCAAATTCTTGAGGACAGAGTCATTCTAAAAACGGACCCGGCTTACCTCCCAAAAGTCGCGTCTCAATTTCACAGGACACAAGAGGTCTCCCTGCCCTCATTCTGTCCCAACCCCAAGAATGAGGGAGAAAAAACACTACATACCCTTGATGTTAGGAGGTGCCTACTCCAATACTTGTCAGCCACTAGAGAGTGCAGGAAGGATAGGGCTCTGTTTGTCTGCTTCCAGGGTCCACGGAAGGGACAGAAAGCGTCAAAAGCTACGCTAGCGAGGTGGATAAGAGATGCCATCGCCCTATCCTACTCTTCCAGCGGGACGGCCATCCCGGAGAATATAAAAGCGCACTCGACCAGAGCAGTGGCATCATCCTGGGCGGAAAGAGCGGGCGCTTCAATACAACAGATATGTAGAGCGGCCACTTGGTCTTCCCAGTCTACATTTTTCAGACACTACCGCTTAGACTTGACCTCCTCTGATCTCACCTTTGGTCGAAGGGTTCTAGAGGCAGTGGTCCCTCCCTAAAAAATTACAATCTATGTAAATCTCTCCGTGGTGCCATCATGGGGATAGAGAAAATCGTAGTTACTTACCGATAACGGTATTTCTCTGATCCCATGATGGCACCCGTATATTCCCTCCCTTTTCACACACAGGTGTGCACACTATAATGTATAGTTAGTTACCTTTAGTCACGGTGCCTCTGTTAAGTAAAAAATTGTTAAGTTTAATTTGTGTAAATATCAAATTGCAGCTGAAGTTCTGTATAAGGCTCTGTTAACCAACTGATGTGGGAGAGAGGTACGCCCTTTTTCACCTGTAGGTTTCCTGTCCCTGGGGGCGGACCCCTCTCTCCGTGGTGCCATCATGGGATCAGAGAAATACCGTTATCGGTAAGTAACTACGATTTTCAGCTTCATGATAATTTAATCGTGATATTTCGCATTTTGACTATGGTGTGGAATGTCACACTAAGAACTAAAACTGCTAGGTCATGTAATCCTCTACTATTTGCAGGCGGTAGGGCTCTGTGATACTAAAGAACAATACATTTTGGCCTGATTTATCAAAGCTTTTATACCAGAATTCTGTTTAAAAGCTTTGAAAAGTCACAAAAGTTTGGCCCAATTTGTGGCTGTGCTAAGATTTTGTGATTTTTGGCATTCTCATACCTTCTTCCCCAGCTTCAACAAGGTGGGCAGGACTAGGGCGTTGCGACCGCCGTCCATCAAATACATGAGGAGTGGCGGTGTTTGCTACGCTACAAGTCTTACTCCAGGAGGAACTAGAGTAAGATTTGTGATGTGGAGCCTCACCGACACAAGAGGCGCATGCACCCCCTCCTCATGGCCATTGTGAGGATCGCCGGTCTTGATGATTTGGGGCCATAATTTCTAGTGTAGTCTTTTTCTAGTGATCAGTAATGTAGCTTCAGAAAATCTATCCTGATCTAATTATATTATGACCTAGCTTGTCTTCATAGCCACTTTAGGCCTCTCTTGCATGTAGGCACCCAGATTCCATGTTGGTCCACGTTCTCTAGTCCTAGCCACTTCTTGTGACCCCGTACGACACTTTATTACAAAGGTGTGCACAGCATCCAGTGGAATATGAACAATATTTATTTTTTATCCTGTTGGATTCTGTATGAAAAGGGAGTTAACCCTCTGTATGGCTAAATATACTAAACCCATAGGTACAGAATGACTTTGTACAACTCGGAGTTTGTATAGTTTTGATACAGCCATGTGCTTGTGGTCTTTGTATAAATGAATTGTTATTGATTAGTAATGAACTTCAGCAAACTTCAACAACCAATCATGGCTACAAGTCTAAATATAATTCATTTAAGCATTAATTGGGCATTGTAGTGTTCCACTGTTGCAGTAAGGTCAGTGTTTGGTTCTGTTCTAGGGGGTACCAGGAATGCATTGACAAATTTCTATGCCTTAAAATTCTTGTCATGTGGTCTTAGGCTGTGTTCACATTTATGTTCATTTCTGTCAGGTTTCCGTTGTCCTAGATGCAAAAATCAGCATTGAAATTAAAAACGAAAGCCATGATGTCTGAATTAATAGGTCCACAGTTTTGTTTTCTTTATGATAAGTAATATGAAGCAATGAGAAAAATGAAACTTAATTTTGTAAAAGCTGCTGGGATTCAGATAAAGTTTTTGATCCCTGCTCTTCCACCTTTTACATGGAGAAAGCCTGTGGTTCCTACTCTTCCTGCCTCCTTAAAGGGAACCTGTCACCTGAATTTGGCGGGACAGGTTTTGGGTCATAGGGGCGGGGTTTTCGGGTGTTTGATTCACCCTTTCCTTACCCGCTGGCTGCATGCTGGCTGCAATATTGGATTGAAGTTCATTCTCTGTCCTCCGGAGTACACGCCTGCGCAAGGCAATATTGCACCCGAAAACCCCGCCCATATGACCCAAAACCGGTCCCGCCAAATTCAGGTGACAGGTTCCCTTTAAAGAGAAAGCCTGTGAGTCCTGTTCTCCTCTCTGTGATTGACAAGCTCACACACATATTCATACTAGAAAAGCTGTCTTGTTTATGGACAATCAAAGCAGGACTCTCCGACTTTTTCTATAAATCCTGTCGCTATTTACATAATTTTACATGAACAATCTAAATGAAATAGTAGAAAACTTTACAACCCCAAGCTCATTACCTTCCCTCTACTAAATGCTGCCCTTAAGTATGTGATCGGACCTCAAAATGGGGCTGTAAACTGGGTGAAAACCATAATCATTGTGTGCAGCCCACACTCCTCATCTCTGAAACCATGCATGTTAAAAGTTTAATAATTTTCAATAATGATGAAGCCTGGTTTAAAAAAAAAAAATAGGCATGTGTATTTTAGACAACAATCATTTCAATTTGCAGCAATATTGTGCACTAGGCAAATATTATTGAAGTAAACAAAAAAAATATCAATGAAAAAACGTATTATGTTCATAGTGTTAATGGACATTGTCTACACCATGTTATTCATTCTGTGTTTCAGCATACATGTTTCAGGTGATTATTTTTTTTTATACAGAATAGGCTGCATGTGAGGGATTACACTATTTCTGACATTACATATATAAGCTCTAACTTGTAAATGTATTTTTCACCAGTTTTCTTGCTGTAAGCGCTCTCGAATTGTCAGTTGTCCCGCAGCTAGTAGGTGGTGACTACTAGGTTTTCTCCCATGCATCTATAAATTGTTGCCAAAATTAGACTAGATCTCATGGTACGCTTTACAGTCTCATCCTCTTTTAATATTATGAGGATGAAGATGCTTTTTTTTTAAAGTGCAGAGAACATGGTTTTGTGACATTAATATAGAAGTATTACACTTGCTAGTACAGCCTTTCTCACCAACTGCACAGTTCTCCTATTCTAAAAATTGCAGATAAGAGGTTTTCCACTTTCAGAAACAGAATAGTTACTTGCCCTCCCCAGGTCCAGCGCCGGCTCCCCGTTTTTTTTACGGCATCAGCGTGCATAACCGCTGTAACTAATCACTAAGCTCCGCAGCTGTGCCGAGGTGGACGGCAAGAACCGCTTAGCCCAGTGATTGGCTACAGTGCTGACGCACACTGTGAACATCACTGCTGCAGCAGAAACAGATCCGAGCAATGGCTGGGAACCGGGGAGTAGCTGCTCTGTTGGTTACTTTCCTGAAGGTGGAAAACCACTTTATAAAGGGACCATGTGACCAGATTGGTTCACCAACCTCCTCCGGGTGAAAACTATACACACGGGCGAGCCATTTTTTGTAATTGGAGAAAGCCATGGATTGGTCTGGTCATCTGTTCCTCCAACAACTGTAATTGCAAGAATAGTGTTGTCTGTGAGAAAAGCTGCACTAAAAAAAAGCCCGCACTTGACAAGAGATCAGAGCTGAATCTGTGATACTTTTATAGTAATTGCCAAAGAATCGTCTCTCCTATACATTTGTTAAAGATGGTGGAAAACCACTTGTCCATCACATTGCTATGGTTAAAACTAATAATATTGTCAATATGCATCATCTCCTTTCCGGCTCTGCCGCGGCTCCTGTCATGGCTGCAGCCTGTCAACACCGGCGGAGCAGCAGAGCAGAGGCGTCCGTGCAGCAAGGGACCATGAGGAAAGCTCTTTTATATTAGAATAAGCTCATGGGGAGACAACTTTTTTGCATTTTTTTTTTTTTTATAGAAGCCCCTTTAATATTCAGTACTTTGGGAGAAGGGTCTGATGCTCAACACAGGATGATATTAAATTTTCATTAGTCTCTGGGAGTTTATACTCATTCTCTCTTTTTAAAGACTATAATCACACATGCATTCCAGGCAAACCCATAAGTAAATGTAAAAGAAGAGTAAAATGTATTGTTCCTTTATACTCTTGGATTTACTCCTGGCTGTGGTTAAGAAAAAAAATCAACAAAAACTGCATCAAAAATATCAATCCAGCTGTAAAGGGGTATTCCAAGATCCTATCTGAATATGTAGTAGGAGTAATAATAGCACATACCACCAATTAGAAATGTAGTATAGTTCCTCAAATTTGCTATGTTGCTTTCCTCAGGTAGGGCTTTGCAGTAGCTAAAGGTAACCATGGTTATGACCACTCATATTGTTATACAGTTCTTATTGGCCGTAACCATGGATACCTAAGCTACTGCAGTGCCCTACATGAGGTATGTGACAAAGTTCTTCAGATTCACTATGTCACATTCCTCATTTAGGGCATTGCAGTAGCTTAGGTATTCATGAGGTATGCGACATAGTGAATCTGAAGAACTATGCTAAATTTCTAGTTGGAGGTATTTGCTAATATTATTAAAGAGGGTTGTCCACTACTAGGACAATCCATTCTTGGTCTGAATGTTTGGCGCCAATAAAATAAAAACATTCATACTCTCCTCCCGTTTTGGTGCAATTTCCACTGTGTCGGCACTCGCTTTCCTGGGACTCCTGTGACCCCGGCCCCCAATCAGCGCTGGCGTCACTGTCTCTGCCTTTGTACGAATTGAACATGAAGAGGAAGGCTGGAGTACAGTGGATCTCTGACCGCCTCTTCATGTTCAATTCAACAAAAAGTGGGGACAGTGACACCAGCGCTGATTGGGCTTCGGGGTCATGTGTCACAACAACAGCACTAGAGACCTGCAGGAACTACTGGCACGAGAGGTGAGTATAAGCTTTATATTTTACCGGTGCCAAGCGTGGGGTTGTCCAATTAGTGGACAACTTAGTACTACTCCTGCTACATATTGGGATAGGATCTTGGAGATGGGGATAAAGCCATGTGGCCGCTGTTGCCTGCAATGACGTTGGCTTAGAATTGTATTGATCAGCCACGTTTGGGCAGTAGCACTGTGCTGTATCTGGGTGCTGCTGTTGTATTGCATCTCTGTGAAATCAGCTTTGATTGATCCAAGTAAGGGATTTCTATGTGGTAAGAACAAAGTAAGCATAGAAGATCGTGAAAAAATATCAGATTAACTAATGTGGATTAAAAGTATCTGAAAGTAGAATGTATTTTGAGTAGAGGGCGGTCCTGTAGTGAGATACCGTATGTGCACATTGTATTCTCAGCCCAAATCCCACTGTCTGCTGACACCTGTGTACAGGCCAGACTGACCCCTACCGAATGAGGGCAATATTTATTTGCCACACACTTAATGAATAAGCTGGACGTTCACTTGATCTTGTGTATGACCAGGGTGACACGCTACAGCTTAATCTTTAGACTTGGAAGACCGTTTCTGTCTTGTACCAGTTGTGCACGGACAGGGGGAAGGTCACTTTCAGACATGAATAATGCAGTTGCATTGTGGCCAGCTCACTATAGCTGCAGTTTCAGCCATTTCAGTAATGGGAATAATATAAATCTTTAAGTCATACCAGTACAGAATATCGCTGAGAACTGTTCTAAAGACCTAAAAACTTTGGAAATTGAGTGGTAAATATACAGCCTACATGCAGCTGTAATCTGCCCGTAACCTTGACTCCACTAATGAAAGCTTAGTTGTGCCAGAACTATTTTTTCAATCTGTTGTAAAACTCTGCAGTATTAAGAAGAATGTGTAAAGTTTACTTTCTTGCTTAAAGTGAAGCTACACTTCAGTATATGCTGCCCGAACCACGGACAACAGGAGTGAAAGCCTGGCGTGAAGTCGGGTATGGCGCTGAAACGCTGGCGAAAGGACTTAAACTAAGGGATTACAAATCTGAAGCTGGATCTTGCTCCACAAAACTATACCAACCTGCTCAGCACATGCTCTATATGACAAGGCAGGACCCTACGGTATAAGGATCTATAATTACATTTATTTTTATTTGACTACAGCCATAAGGAGACTTTATGCCCTTTGAGAGGGAAGTGAGGGGTGTAAATGCAAATAATGGGTACCATAAACATTCTAAAAACATCTATTTCTGATGATTAATCCTGACATCCAGTGTAATTCCTATAGAAATTGAACGCAGTCTCATGATTTGTGAACATGATTGTGTCCTATGTGAGGGCCTCATCGGGAACAGTCATTACAGATTCTGTCATATTGGAAAGCTAGCATAGCACTCTGCCCATCAATTGGTTACTGGGATCTAGCATGTGCTAAGTGGTTCTGATAAAGGCCACAATGTAGTCATGAACAGTGCAGACTTTGGGGGGGAAATAATGCTGCAGATATGGTGTATTTTTTTCCTGTCAACGCAATGGACCACATAATAAGTCAATGGGGTCAGCAGATCCAGAACAGCATTGTAGCTTTCATTATAGACAAATGCCACAATCCTAGAGCCCCGGTAATATTTAACCCTAAATAAACCAAAAATACCTTGTGTTCCACTTCATCGAATAAAAAGCTATTTAGAGAAGACGATATTGAACCACCTCCCATTTCCACTTGAAATACCAGATAACGCAACAGACGCTCAATCCACATTACAATTACTGTGTAATTACAACAATCCTTTATGTGAAGTGTGTAGCTGAGAAGCCCTGACTGAAATTTGAGGCTGGCAACATCCTGAAACGTAACATGTGAAATGTAATTTTAACTATGTTCTCTTTTCAGCAACTGTTTTGTGTTGATATGGCTTGGTTGTGTAACCTGTTACTTTCTCATAAGTTTTATAACTTACTTTAACCTCAACCTTGCTGTTTTCTCATTGTTCCACTCATCACATCTTACTTTCCAAGCTGACCAGAAACGTACAATGTTTTTTTTTTTTTTTTTTTGCCAAATTTGAATAAACATAAAAATACAGTGAAATCCACTGTGTGTTAATGATGCAGGTTTCCAGACTTATGTATAGATGTTTGGTAATAATGCAAAGACATGGAACAACCACATATTCAGGCTCATTTTCAACACAGGTGGAATTAGTGTTGATCCGAATACAGAAATAATAAATTCCTACTAAGATAATGTTTTATTGATAACAGGCAGGGACCAGACAAGGTGTTTTGGTGTCCTTATTCAGATGAAGCCGATGGTGCCCCCCATCCAATAAACCCTAAGCTCCAAGTACAGGAATGGGTCAGAGAATAAAGTAAAAGGAGCCCTAATGCACCCTTCCACTCCCTCCTATGGGTCAGGTATCTAGCTCTGACGACCATTTCCACTAGAATTGTTACCTTTTTTCAGTAAAGTGGTGTACTTTAGGGGTGAAGCCAACATTGTGTGTTTTCAAAGATAAATATAAAAACCTTAAGAGATTAACTGGAATATAAGTTGGTATGCATACAACGTGTAGATACATGTTCACACTGGACAGGAAACAAAACCTAAGATAAGTAAATAAATAGATAGGAATAGTACATAAAGATAAAAATTATGATAACTAAGTCACCTATGTTATCAAAAGAACGTAAGAGTCAGAGTCTTTGTCCTGATTGGCCCTTATTCACATTTACGTCATTTGACATATGGTAAGGTTTCAATACTAGCGGTAAGGACCGTCCCAAATAGGGTCTTCTTGATTTAGTGGGATGGCGTTTACATTTATAAATAAAAATTGTTACACCAACGATCAAAATGGTAACAATGTTTTGAACTTTTGACTTGCAGGCTCCATATTTCCCCATTCATTACTGCTTCGAACGTCACACTACCATCCTTTCATAGGCAATCATCTTGACTATCTCATACATAAATTTGACTTGACAACAATCTGTACAACTGATCATATGCTAAATAGTTGCATGTCACTGTTTTGCTCCTGGTGGTGAACAAAATCTTATTCTTCCTGTTGTATACTGCAAATTACAACCTGTTCTCACAATATAATCATCCAAAAAAGCAACAAAGAAGCAATGTAGCCATAAAATAACAAGATTTTATTAGAACATATATAAATACAAAAAATACTAAAAAATGTATGATAACAGTATGGGGGTAGAAACTATGCAAAAGAATAACCACCAAGAGGTAGAATGTAATATCAATGTAGAATAATATATTACTTAAATAACATATTTATGCGCAGAATACATATAAGAAGTCACAAAAAATATAACTGTGGTGTGATTATATCAAATATGAATACAAGGCATAAAGCGCATAAAAGAAGGAAATACCAGGTGTGCTAATTATAGTGCCAAAAAATAGCTACAGCAAGCATGTGAAAAAGGACTATGCATATATAGATATATACTGATGGAAAACCCTATAAAGAAGGTACAAGCATATAATAGTAATATATGTGGTACTAGACCTATATCTATATAGAAACTAAGTGGTTTTTCAAAGGGTATGTAGCTAACTGAGAGAGGTGGTAGTTATAACCTACTGATAGCCAGATTCACATGCACCGAGAATTGTAACATGACTAATATGAAGCAGCAAACCTGGATTGTTACCTCACGGTGGTGGCAGCGACCCGACGCGCGTTTCGCGTTAAGCTTCGTCCGGGGAAGAGTGCATGTTTAAATGCTTAAATAGAAGGGGTTTAACTAGGATTGGTGGCAGTTTAATGGCGGCGCCTGTGTGAGCACTCCTGTATGCTGCCACTGCTGATCGGCGTCACGTGACGCCCGACCACGCCCCCCCCGCCCGATGCGTCAGAGCGGGGGGCGGGCCGGACGCCAACCAAGACGCGTCTCCACAGCGACCACAAAAACAGGAAGCCCACGCATGCGCACACTACGCTGGAGTTGGTAATAGGAGGTACGGATGCCATTCTGGATCTATCTCCACAGCATACGAAAAAATAATCCTGCGCACTGATTATATATACCGCATGTGACACCCTCAAAGGAATGTATTAGGGAAAGGGCCAAACTAAATTATAATAAAACATACAATTAAGACAAAATAAATGTGCCAATGTATAACTATGAAGTGCAAAAACTCAATCGGAGACTTAAACAGTTGTTCCACATTATATACGTGCGAATACAAACTATGCTAAAGATATAATTACAAAAAAGTATAAAGTGCAGAGATAAAAAATGATGCCAATAAGGCCATTAGGCTATATTATATTATTAATGACAAAAACATGCTATATATTGAATATCAGTGCATAAAGTGACCTGTGCATTATATATGTATACACACACTGCACATTGTATACGTGCATTAATAAGTTATGCTAAAAAATATAAATACAAAAAATAAATATGTAAAGTGCAAAAAAAAAAAAATAAAAAATAATGCCAGTATATTGTATTATTGATGGAAAAAAGGACCATATATTAATTATTAGTGCATAAAGTGACCAGTGCAAATATTTGCACATTATATACATGCAAAAATAAGCCATGCTAAAAATATAGTTACAAAGAAGTAAAAAAAGTGATACCAAAAACGATATAAGGCTATATGATATTATTAGTGACAAAACTATGCTATATATTGAGTATTAGTGCATAAGGTGACCTGTGCAATGTATGTATGTATATATATATATATATATACACACATATATATATATATATATATATATATATATATATATATATATATATATATATATATATATATACACACACACAACCTGAAAAAAAATCAGAAATATACAAAAATAAATAAAAAATTAACAAAAAAATTTTTTGTCCATAAAAAGATGTAGTTGGAGATTCATCCTTCCTGATGTAATAATGTTGGTTTCGTTTCCCATGAAGGCAACCATACTGAAGAAGTGGACAGATAAATTCATAGCAGCCTCAGACCTCGTAGAAGTGAAAAAAATGCCATTAAACCATTATTTCATAGTATTCGCAAAATAACTTGGAAAATAAGAAGATAAGAGTTAAAATTGAATACCAAATGAACAATAAAAACGTACCTAAAAACATTAAAAATACAAAAAATATATATATTTTATAAAAAAGGAGCATAACTGAGAACTTCATTTAAACCTGACGGTTGGATGGAACCCACCCTATAGATCCACTGAGCCTCTAACTGTGCTAGTTTTTTCTTCCAATTACCTCCTCGAGTATCAACATAAACCTTATCAATGCCAATGACAGATAGAAGCGTGGCATCACAATCATGGTATTTCCTAAAATGCCTAGGAATGGGCTTTAGGAGTGTAAGGTCCTCCACCTTTGATGCACCCAAGATATCTCGATAGTGTTCCCTTGCCCTGATTTTAAGTGGCCTAGAAGTAAGTCCCACATATGATTTGGGGCAGGGACAAGTTGCTAAATATACTACCCCAGTGGTGTTGCAAGTAATGTGTTGTGTGATGGTGAAAGTGTTCTTACCATCGCATGACTTAAATTCTGTTGCACGCAACATATTGGGGCAAGCAATACATTGTCCACACGGGTAGAATCCCCATTTAGGACCTCTGGAAGTGAAGCTTTTTTCTATTTGCGGTCCACGGTAATAGCTATGAACAAGTTGATCTTTCAGATTTGGTGATCGCCGGAAGGTAATGGCTGGGTTCTGTGGTAGATATTTATTGAGGGTGCGATCAGTCATTAGAATAGGCCAGTATTTTCTTAAGGCTTCTCTCATTTCGAACCATTTACCATTGTACGTGGAAATAAAACGTACCGTTGATTCTGCAGTAGTTTTCGTACGCGGTTGTAGTAAATCAGAGCGTCTTGCATTTCGGGCTTTTTTAACACCCTTCTTTATACTTCTCTTTGAGTAGCCTCGCTCTTCAAATCTAGTCGCGAGTGCGCTTGCTTGCTCTTGGAACGTCGAGTCGTTGGAACATATTCGCCTAACCCTCAAAAATTGTCCCGTAGGGATACTATCTATAAGAGGTTTGGGATGGGAGGATGAGGCATGGAGCAAATTGTTTACGGCAGTTGTCTTCCGAAAGACATCAGTTTCCAAAGTTTTTCCCACTCCTCCTGAAATTTGAATATCCAAAAAATCAATGGTAGTTTGACTATATTTAACAGATAATCTAATATTCAAATTATTGTCATTCAGGATTTTAACAAATTCGAGGAGGTCCTGTTCTGAACCCTGCCAGATGAACAAGATGTCATCTATATAGCGGGTCCAGAACAGGACCCCCTCGATATGTGCCACCGGTTGGGTGAAAAAAAGGCCCCTCTCCCACATGCCCAAAAACAAATTTGCGTATGAAGACGCAAAGGCCGCACCCATAGCGGTGCCCTGTTTTTGGAGGTAGATAGTTTCCTTAAAAATAAAAAAACTGTGCTCCAGGGCAAATGTTAACAAATTGAGGAGAAAGTCAACAAAATCAGGTTCATACTCGGTCATTGTCAAGAATGTCTTAACCGCCTGAATTCCATCACAATGATGAATAGAAGTATACAACGACTCGACGTCCATCGAAACAAGCCACATATCCTCGTCCCATGGTATCCCCTCAATTTTTCTCAGGACATCACTGGTGTCTTTAGCATAAGATGGGAGGTCGGATACCAATGGCTTGAGGTGAAAGTCCAAGAATTTTGAAATAGTCTCACACAGATTGCCATTACCTGAGACTATAGGCCGCCCAGGTGGAATGTCACCTTTTTTAAGGAAACTATCTACCTCCAAAAACAGGGCACCGCTATGGGTGCGGCCTTTGCGTCTTCATACGCAAATTTGTTTTTGGGCATGTGGGAGAGGGGCCTTTTTTTCACCCAACCGGTGGCACATATCGAGGGGGTCCTGTTCTGGACCCGCTATATAGATGACATCTTGTTCATCTGGCAGGGTTCAGAACAGGACCTCCTCGAATTTGTTAAAATCCTGAATGACAATAATTTGAATATTAGATTATCTGTTAAATATAGTCAAACTACCATTGATTTTTTGGATATTCAAATTTCAGGAGGAGTGGGAAAAACTTTGGAAACTGATGTCTTTCGGAAGACAACTGCCGTAAACAACTTGCTCCATGCCTCATCCTCCCATCCCAAACCTCTTATAGATAGTATCCCTACGGGACAATTTTTGAGGGTTAGGCGAATATGTTCCAACGACTCGGCGTTCCAAGAGCAAGCAAGCGCACTCGCGACTAGATTTGAAGAGCGAGGCTACTCAAAGAGAAGTATAAAGAAGGGTGTTAAAAAAGCCCGAAATGCAAGACGCTCTGATTTACTACAACCGCGTACGAAAACTACTGCAGAATCAACGGTACGTTTTATTTCCACGTACAATGGTAAATGGTTCGAAATGAGAGAAGCCTTAAGAAAATACTGGCCTATTCTAATGACTGATCGCACCCTCAATAAATATCTACCACAGAACCCAGCCATTACCTTCCGGCGATCACCAAATCTGAAAGATCAACTTGTTCATAGCTATTACCGTGGACCGCAAATAGAAAAAAGCTTCACTTCCAGAGGTCCTAAATGGGGATTCTACCCGTGTGGACAATGTATTGCTTGCCCCAATATGTTGTGTGCAACAGAATTTAAGTCATGCGATGGTAAGAACACTTTCACCATCACGCAACACATTACTTGCAACACCACTGGGGTAGTATATTTAGCAACTTGTCCCTGCCCCAAATCATATGTGGGACTTACTTCTAGGCCACTTAAAATCAGGGCAAGGGAACACTATCGAGATATCTTGGGTGCATCAAAGGTGGAGGACCTTACACTCCTAAAGCCCATTCCTAGGCATTTTAGGAAATACCATGATTGTGATGCCACGCTTCTATCTGTCATTGGCATTGATAAGGTTTATGTTGATACTCGAGGAGGTAATTGGAAGAAAAAACTAGCACAGTTAGAGGCTCAGTGGATCTATAGGGTGGGTTCCATCCAACCGTCAGGTTTAAATGAAGTTCTCAGTTATGCTCCTTTTTTATAAAATATATATATTCTTTTATATATTTTTTGTATTTTTAATGTTTTTAGGTACGTTTTTATTGTTCATTTGGTATTCAATTTTAACTCTTATCTTCTTATTTTCCTAGTTATTTTGCGAATACTATGAAATAATGGTTTAATGGCGTTTTTTTCACTTCTACGAGGTCTGAGGCTGCTATGAATTTATCTGTCCACTTCTTCAGTATGGTTGCCTTCATGGGAAACGAAACCAACATTGTTATATCAGGAAGGATGAATCTCCAACTACATCTTTTTATGGACAAAAAATTTTTTTGTTAATTTTTTATTTATTTTTGTATATTTTTTATTTTTTCCAGGTTGTGTATATATATATATATATATATATGTATATATATATATACATTGCACAGGTCACCTTATGCACTAATACTCAAAATATAGCATAGTTTTGTCACTAATAATATCATATAGCCTTATGTCGTTTTTGGTATCACTTTTTTTACTTCTTTGTAACTATATTTTTAGCATGGCTTATTTTTGCATGTATATAATGTGCAAATATATGCACTGGTCACTTTATGCACTAATAATTAATATATGGGCCTTTTTTTCATCAGAAATACAATATACTGGCATTATTATTATTTTTTTTTGCACTTTACATATTTATTTTTTGTATTTATATTTTTTAGCATAACTTATTAATGCACGTATACAATGTGCAGTGTGTGTATACATATATAATGCACAGGTCACTTTATGCACTGATATTCAATATATAGCATGTTTTTGTCATTAATAATATAATATAGCCTAATGGCCTTATTGGCATCATTTTTTATCTCTGCACTTTATACTTTTTTGTAATTATATCTTTAGCATAGTTTGTATTCGCACGTATATAATGTGGAACAACTGTTTAAGTCTCCGATTGAGTTTTTGCACTTCATAGTTATACATTGGCACATTTATTTTGTTTTAATTGTATGTTTTATTATAATTTAGTTTGGCCCTTTCCCTAATACATTCCTTTGAGGGTGCCACATGCGGTATATATAATCAGTGCGTATGATTATTTTTTCGTATGCTGTGGAGATAGATCCAGAATGGCATCCGTACCTCCTATTACCAACTCCAGCGTAGTGTGCGCATGCGTGGGCTTTCTGTTTTTGTGGTCGCTGTGGAGACGCGTCTTGGTTGGCGTCCGGCCCGCCCCCCGCTCTGACGCATCGGGCGGGGGGGCGTGGTCGGGCGTCACGTGACGCCGATCAGCAGCGGCAGCATACAGGAGTGCTCACACAGGCGCCGCCATTAAACTGCCACCAATCCTAGATAAACCCCTTCTATTTAAGCATTTGGCAATAGACATTAAACATGCACTCTTCCCCGGACGAAGCTTAACGCGAAACGCGCGTCGGGTCGCTGCCACCACCGTGAGGTAACAATCCAGGTTTGCTGCTTCATATTAGTCATGTTACAATTTTCAGTGCATGTGAATCTGGCTATCAGTAGGTTATAACTACCACCTCTCTCAGTTAGCTACATACCCTTTGAAAAACCACTTAGTTTCTATATAGATATAGGTCTAGTACCACCTTTATAGGGTTTTCCATCCGTATATATCTATATATGCATAGTCCTTTTTCACATGCTTGCTGTAGCTATTTTTTGGCACTATAATTAGCACACCTGGTATTTCCTTCTTTTATGCGCTTTATGCCTTGTATTCATATTTGATATAATCACACCACAGTTATATTTTTTGTGACTTCTTATATGTATTCTGCGCATAAATATGTTATTTAAGTAATATATTATTCTACATTGATATTACATTCTACCTCTTGGTGGTTATTCTTTTGCATAGTTTCTACCCCCATACTGTTATCATACATTTTTTAGTATTTTTTGTATTTATATATGTTCTAATAAAATCTTGTTATTTTATGGCTACATTGCTTCTTTGTTGCTTTTTTGGATGATTATATTGTTTTGGAGCATTGCCACTAAATTAGGCAGGTATTTTTCTCCTTTTGATGTACTGTTCTCACAATAGCTCAGTGAGTTATTAGGTTAATTCTCCAGGGAAAGATCCTGGTTGGAAGCGAGGAGCAGCTATGAAGAAGATTTCCCATGAAAAGAGAAACTGCATCATGGAGAGCGGTTTCTTGTCTTCAGCCCCCTATACAGTACGTCCCCACTGCCAGCCTCACATATGTCCCTAAACTAATATAAGATACATAAAAAAAATTCTTATACTCGCCTAATCCAGGCTCCCGTTCAGCACAGCCTCCGACAACTCTTTATGAAGTACAGCACTGGGCGCTGGATGTCACAATGACGTCACTGCACTGCACCATCTCTAACGGTGTAGGCCTGCGTTCTGCTGAAGTTCCTGGCAGACCAGGGGGCTGATTATAGCTCCTCTGCTCCAGTCCTGGGCAGCGCTCACAGCAATTGTATTTGCATCTGACGTGAATGCAATTACGTGCAGGGAGGAAGCAACGACTGGGGTGTAGGAAGGAGGGGTGAGCGGTGGCAGTGACTGACACTGCTCCCGTCTGCCTATGCCCTGGCCATTAGTGTGCTGAACGCCTGCAGCCGCGTGGTTGCAGGCATTCAACAATGTCATTTTTTCACACAAGTGCACCCAGCTTGAGGAGGCAAGAGGTGGCACCATAGGCATGTGCCTACATGGCCAACCCTGCAGTCAGTAAATGGATGCACATCACTGCTATCTGGTGGAAAAGTAGACACTAATCCAAAACTGAACAAGAATGAACTCTGTGAGCAGTTGCACTATGATTATTTTTAGGCACTCCATACGATCATGTATGTATAGCTTAGATGTGCACCTTTGTAGCTGCAATCAGTTTGGTACTGGCTAAGCCAAGGAGCAGTACATAGTAGCCACCTGAATGTTGCAGTCACAAATGCATGGTTCAAGCCAGTAGAGAAAAGCTATGGTCCCGATTCTTTAAAGTATGAGGCCGGCATCACACTGGCGTGTTTTACAGACGTATGAGAGGCGCAGAAAATACGGATTGTATACGGTACAATGATTCTCTATGGCCCAGCTCCTATCTGCCGTATTTTACGGATCCATATTATACGGTCTTGTACGGCTGTAGAAAATCGCAGCATGCTGCGTTTGTCAGCGTATTGCGCAAAAAATCCGCCAATGAAAGTCTATGGGGGCGAGAAAATTACGGATTACACACGGACCAAGCGTGTGACTCACGAGAAATACGCAGCGGTGTTCTATAGAAAAGCCGGCAATTCAGTGCGGTGTACAGTAAAATCACACTGACAGAATAGAATAGGTAGAATAAATGTGTACACACATATATATATATATTCTATGTCAGTGAGACACATACAGTGTATATATATATATATATATTTATATTTCATATAGCGCTAGATAGCAGAAAAGCCGGTAATCCTATTGCCGGCTTTTGCTATCTCCTTCACAAACCCGACAGGATATGAGACATGGTTTACATACAGTAAACCATCTCATATCCCTTCTTTTATTACATATTCCTCTTTACTAATGTAACAAGTGTCTCTGTGTAAAATTTGGGGTCTCTAGCTATTAAAGGGTTAGATCCCGGAAAAAATTGGCGTGGGCTCCCGCGCAATTTTCTCCGCCAGAGTGGGAAAGCCAGTGACTGAGGGCAGATATTAATAGCCTAGAAAGGGACCATGGTTATTGGCCCCTCCTGGCTAAAAACATCTGCCCCCAGCCACCCCAGAAAAGGCACATCTGTAAGGCACTTAGCCTCTCTCTTCCCACTCCCGTGTAGCGGTGGGCTATGGGGTAATGAAGGGTTAATATCACCTTGCTATTGTAAGGTGACATTAAGCCAGGATAATAATGGAGAGGCGTCAATTATGACACCTATCCATTATTAATCCAATAGTACGAAATGGTTACTTTGTATGTCCATTTTGCAAGCCTGCGTGAAAACGCCGTACGGAAGCCATACGGATGACACACGGATACATTTGTGCGTAAAAATCGCATCCTCGCATTGAATACGGAAGTGTTTTGGAACAATTTCTGCGTATTACGGCTGTAAAAAACGGACCGTATTTTCATACGCCTAGTGTGACGCCGGCCTTAGGGTATGTGCACGCGTTGCAGATTTCCTGCAGATCTGCAGCTTTTTTTTTCTGCGCAGAAATGCAGATCTGCAAGTGCTTTACAGTACAATGTAAATCAATGGCAAAAAAAAAAATGCTGTGCTAATGGTGCGGAAAAATCTGCACGGAAAACACAGCAGATTCAAAAAAGCACCATGTCAATTCTTTGTGCAGATCTGCTGCGTTTCTGCACCCATTCCATAATAGAAATCTGCAGGGCTAAAAAAAGGAAGAAATCTGCACAAAAACCTGCAACGTGTGCACATACCAAAAAAAAGGCGCAGATTCTGACCTGTGTTTTCTGCCAAGAAATGCAGAATCTGCACAGAAAATTCCATAGTCAAATCTGCAACGTGTGCATATAGCCTTAACAGTACAACACTTTGAAAACTAGCTCCATCATTGAACAAGGCGGTTGCTCAAAAATTGAGACTTTTGTTGTGTTTACGTCAGTCCCTGCCAGCTCTGCCAAATTTGGTAGAGCAGTGGCAGGTAACGCCAATCCGCCAAATTAATCATTAGTTATAGCGTAACTTACACCAGAAATGTTGTTACAGTCCTTAAACTACACTGTATGCAGAATTATTAGGCAAGTTGTATTTTGATCACATGATACTTTTTATGCATGTTGTCCTACTCCAAGCTGTTCAGGCTTGAGAGCCAACTACCATTTAAGTAAATCAGGTGATGTGCATCTCTGTAATGAGGAGGGGTGTTGTCTAATGACATCAAAACCCTATATAAGGTGTGCTTAATTATTACTCAACTTCCTTTCCTTTGGCAAAATGGGTCAGAAGAGAGATTTGACGGGCTCTGAAAAGTCCAAAATTGTGAGATGTCTTGCAGAGGGATGCAGCAGTCTTGAAATTGCCAAACTTTTGAAGCGTGATCACCGAACAATCAAGCGTTTCATGGCAAATAGCCAACAGGGTCGCAAGAAGCGTGTTGGGCAAAAAAGGCGCAAAATAACTGCACATGAACTGGGGAAAATCAAGCGTGAAGATGCCATTTGCCACTAGTTTTGCCATATTTCAGAGCTGCAACGTTACTGGAGTAACAAAAAGCGCAAGGTGTACGATACTCAGGGACATGGCCAAGGTAAGGAAGGCTGAAAAACGAGCACCTTTGAACAAGAAAAATAAGATAAAACGTCAAGACTGGGCCAAGAAATATCTTAAGACTGACTTTTCAAAGGTTTTATGGACTGATGAAATGAGAGCGACTCTTGATGGGCCAGAGGCTGGATCAGTAAAGGACAGAGAGCTCCACTCCGACGCCAGCAAGGTGGAGGTGGGGTACTGGCATCATCAAAGATGAACTTGTGGGACCTTTCGGGTTGAGGATGGAGTGAAGCTCAACTCCCAGACCTTCTGTCAGTTTCTGGAAGACAACTTCTTCAAGCAGTGGTACAGGAAGAAGTCGGGATCGTTCAAGAAAAACATGATTTTCATGCAGGACAATGCTTCATCACATGCTTCCAACTACTCCACAGAGTGGCTGGCCAGTAAGTAGAAAAAATAATGACATGGCCCCCTTGTTCACCTGATCTGAACCCCATAGAGAACCTGTGGTCCCTCATAAAATGTGAGATCTACAGGGAGGGAAAACAGTCCACCTCTCAGAACAGTGTCTGGGAGGCTGTGGTGGCTGCTGCACGCAATGTTGATCGTAAACAGATCAAGCAACTGACAGAATCTATGGATGGAAGGCTGTTGAGTGTTATCATATAGAAAGGTGGCTATATTGGTCACTAATTTTTGGGGGGTTTGTTTTTGCATGTTAGAAATGTTTATTTCAAAATTTTGTGCAGTTATATTGGTTTACCTGGTGAAAATAAACAAGTGAGATGCGAATATATTTGGTTTTTATTCAGTTGCCTAATAATTCTGCACAGTAAGGCCGGCGTCACACTCAGCGTATGAAAATACAGTCCGTTTTTTACGGCCGTAATACGCAGAAATGTTCCCAAAATAGTGATCCGTATGTCATCCGTAGGCAGGGTGTGGCAGCGTATTTTGCGCATGTCATCCTCCGTATGTAATCCGTATGGCATCCGTACGGCGAGATTTTCTCGCAGGCTTGCAAAACCGACATCTAATGGATTTATGGGCTCAAATGTTCGTTAAAACATATATACAGTATATATATATATATATATACATATACATATATATGTCATCGAGACACACACACACACATTATATATATATATATATATATATATATATATATATATATATATATATATATATATATATATATATATATACATACATACATACACGCACTGTATCTATATTTAATTCAGCGCGAGATAGCTTAAAAGCCGGTAATTCAATTGCCGGCTTTTGCTATCTCCTCCACAAACCCGACAGGATATGAGACATGGTTTACATACAGTAAACCATCTCATATCCCTTTTTTTTTGCATATTCCACACTACTAATGTTAGTAGTGTGTATGTGCAAAATTTGGGCGCTCCAGCTATTAAAGGGTTAAATCGTGGAAAAAATTGGTGTGGGCTCCCGCGCAATTTTCTCCGCCAGAGTGGTAAAGCCAGTGACTGAGGGCAGATATTAATAGCCTAGAGAGGGTCCATGGTTATAGGACCCCCTGGCAAAAAACATCTGCCCCCAGCCACCCCAGAAAAGGCACACCTGTGATATGCACCTATTCTGGCACTTGGCCACTCTCTTCCCACTCCCGTATAGCGGTGGGATATGGGGTAATGAAGGGTTAATGTCACCTTGCTCTTGTAAGGTGACATTAAGCCAGGTTAATAATGGAGAGGCGTCAATTATGACACCTATCAATTATTAATCCAATAGTAAGAAATGGTTAATAAAACACACACACACATTATTACAAAGTACTTTAATGAAATAAAGACACAGGGTGTTTTAATATTTTATTAGACTCTTAATCCACCTGAAGATCCTCGTTCTGTAAAAAATGAAAAATTTAAAAACAACAATATCCCATACCTTCCGTTGTTCAGGTCACGTCCCACGATGTAATTCCATCTGAAGGGGTTAAATCATTTTACACCCAGGAGCTCTGCTAATGCAGTGCTCTTGGCTGTAAAACCCCGGGGAATGAATGGAAAGCAGGGGAATGTCCTGTAGTTACCTTAAGTCGCGGTGGTGATGCACCCTCTGCTGGATGTCCTCATATGAACTCGAGTGTGGGAAAAATTCCCAGGCTCGAGTTCATATGAGGACATCCAGCAGAGGGCGCATCACCGCGACTCAAGGTAACTACAGGACATTCCCCTGCACTCCATTCATTCCCCGTATTTTTACAACCATGAGCACAGCTGCTTTAGCAGAGCTCCTGGGTGTAAAATGATTTAACCCCTTCAGATGGATTTACATTGTGGGACGTGACCAGAACAACGGAAGGTATGGGATATTGTTGATTTTTTATTTTTCCTTTTTTACAGAACGAGGGTCTTCAGGTGGACTAAGAGTCTAATAAAATATTACAACACCCTTTGTCTTTATTTCATTAACCCCTTTCTGACATCTGACGTACTATCCCGTCGAGGTGGGGTGGGCCCGTATGACCACCGACGGGATAGTACGTCATATGCGATCGGCCGCGCTCACGGGGGAAGCGCGGCCGGGTGTCAGCTGACTATCGCAGCTGACATCCGGCACTATGTGCCAGGAGCGGTCACGGACCGCCCCCGGCACATTGACCCCCGGCACACTGCAATCAAACATGATTGCAGTGTTCCGGCGGTATAGGGAAGCATCGCGCAGGGAGGGGGCTCTGTGCGTGCTTCCCTGAGACCCCTGGAGCAACGCGATGTGATCGCGTTGCTCCGAGGGTCTATTACCTCCTCCTCCCTGCAGCAGGCCCAGATCCAAGATGGCCACAGCATCCGGGTCCTGCAGGGAGGTGGCTTCACTGCGCCTGCTCAGAGCAGGCGCCGGGAAGCCTGGATCTGTGCACTTCAGATCGCCGATCTGACACAGTGCACAGCAAAGTGTCAGATCGGCGATCTTACACTATACCATGATGCGCCCCCCCCCCCCCCCCCCGGGGCAATGTTATAGCTGAAAAAAAAAAAAATATTCACATGTGTAAAAAAAAAAAAAAAAATCCCAAAAAAATCCCCCCCCCAAAAAAATATATTGTTCCTATAAATACATTTCTTTATCTAAATAAAAAACTAACAATAAAACGACTCAACCTATAAAACTGTCCCACTAGTTAACCCCTTCAGTGAACACCGCAAGAAAAAAAAGAAAAAAAAAAATCGAGGCAAAAAACAACGCTTTATTATCATACCGCCAAACAAAAAGTGGAATAACACGCAATCAAAAAGACGGATATAAATAACCATGGTACCGCTGAAAACGTCATCTTGTCCCGCAAAAAACGAGCCGCCATACAGCATCATCAAAGAAAAGATAAAAAAGTTATAGTCCTCATAATAAAAAAAAAAATTTTTTTTTCTCTAAAATAGTTTTTAGCGTATAAAAGCGCCAAAATATAAAAAAATGATATGAATGAGGTATCGCTGTAATCGTACTGACCCGAAGAATAAAACTGCTTTATCCATTTTACCAAACGCGGAACGGTATAAACGCCTCCCCCAAAAGAAATTCATGAATAGCTGGTTTTTGGTCATTCTGCCTCACAAAAATCGGAATAAAAAGCGATCAAAAAATGTCACGTGCCCGAAAATGTTAGCAATAAAAACATCAACTCGTCCCGCAAAAAACAAGACCTCACGTGACTCTGAACCAAAATATGGGAAAATTATAGCTCTCAAAATGTGGTAACGCAAAAAATATTTTTTGCAATAAAAAGCGTCTTTCAGTGTGTGACGGCTGCCAATCATAAAAATCCGCTAAAAAACCCGCTATAAAAGTAAATCAAACCCCCCTTCATCACCCCCTTAGTTAGCGAAAAATTAAAAAATTTAAAAAATGTATTTATTTCTATTTTCCCATTAGAGTTAGGGTTAGGGCTAGGGTTAGGGCTAGGGTTAGAGCAAGGGTTAGGGTTGGGGCTAGGGTTAAGGCTACAGTTAAGGTTGGGGCTAAAGTTAGGGTTTGGATTACATTTACGGTTGGGAATAAAGTTGGGATTAGGCTTAGGGGTGTGTCAGGGTTAGGGGTGTGGTTAGGGTTACCATTGGGATTAGGGTTAGGGATGTGTTTGGATTAGGGTTTCAGTTATAATTGGGGGGTTTCCACTGTTTAGGCACATCAGGGGCTCTCCTAACGCGACATGGCGTCCGATCTCAATTCCAGCCAATTCTGCGTTGAAAAAGTAAAACACTGTTCCTTCCATTCCGAGCTCTCCCGTGCGCCCAAACGGGTTTACCCCAACATATGGGGTATCAACGTACTCAGGACACATTGGACAACAACTTTTGGGGTCCAATTTCTCCTGTTACCCTTGGGAAAATACAAAACTGGGGGCGAAAAAATAATTTTTGTGGAAAAAAAAAGATTTTTTATTTTTACGGCTCTGTGTTATAAACTGTAGTGAAACACTTGGGGGTTCAAAGTTCTCAACACATCTAGATAAGTTCCTTGGGGGGTCTAGTTTCCAAAATGGTGTCACTTGTGGGGGGGTTTTCAATGTTTAGGCACATCAGTGGCTCTCCAAACGCAACATGGCGTCCCATCTCAATTCCAGTCAATTTTGCATTGAAATGTAAAATGGCGCTCCTTCGATTCCGAGCTCTGCCATGCGCCCAAATAGTGGTTTACCCCCACATATGGGGTATCGGCGTACTCAGGACAAATTGTACAACAAGTTTTGGGGTCCTTTTTCTCCTATTACCCTTGGTAAAATAAAACAAATTGGAGCTGAAGTAAATTTTTTGTGAAAAAAAGTTAAATGTTCATTTTTATTTAAACATTCCAAAAATTCCTGTGAAACACCTGAAGGGTTAATAAACTTCTTGAATGTGGTTTTGAGAACCTTGCGGGGTGCAGTTTTTAGAATGGTGTCACACTTGGTTATTTTCTATCATATAGACCCCTCAAAATGACTTCAAATGAGATGTGGTCCCTAAAAAAAAATGGTGTTGTAAAAATGAGAAATTGCTGGTCAACTTTTAACCCTTATAACTCCCTAACAAAAAAAATTTTGGTTCCAAAATTGTGCTGATGTAAAGTAGACATGTGGGAAATGTTACTTATTAAGTATTTTGTGTGACATATCGCTGTGATTTAATTGCATAAAAATTAAAAGTTGGAAAATTGCGAAATTTTCAAACTTTTTGCCAAATTTCAGTTTTTTTTCACAAATAAACGCAGGTAATATCAAAGAAATTTTACCACTATCATGAAGTACAATATGTCACGAGAAAACAATGTCAGAATCATCAGGATCCGTTGAAGCGTTCCAGAGTTATAACCTCAAAGGGACAGTGGTCAGAATTGTAAAAATTGGCCTGGTCATTAAAGGGAACCTATCACCCCGTTTTTTTCGGTATGAGATAAAAATACTGTTAAATATGGCCTGAGCTGTGCATTACAATAGTGTAGTTTGTGGACCCCGATTCCCCACCTATGCTGCCGAAATACGTTACCAAAGTAGTCATTTTCGCCTGTCAATCAGGCTGGTCAGGTCGGATGGGCGTGGCTTCTTCCCCCAGATATTGCGTAGTTTTCCGTTGGTGGCGTAGTGGTGTGCGCATGTCCAAGGTCCCCAATCCTGCACGGGGGGGTGAAAATAGCAGCGATGTCCGTTATTCCATTGGTGGTCGGTGGGCGCGGCCATCTTCCTTTGGCCGCGCGTGCGCAGAAGCGGCGCTCTGCTGGCCGCGGCTTCAGGAAAATGGCCGCGGGATGCCGCGCGTGCGCAGATGGAGATCGCGGCGGCCATTTTCCTGAAGCCGCGGCCAGCAGAGCGCCGCTTCTGCGCACGCGCGGCCAAAGGAAGATGGCCGCGCCCACCGACCACCAATGGAATAACGGACATCGCTGCTATTTTCACCCCCCCGTGCAGGATTGGGGACCTTGGACATGCGCACACCACTACGCCACCAACGGAAAACTACGCAATATCTGGGGGAAGAAGCCACGCCCATCCGACCTGACCAGCCTGATTGACAGGCGAAAATGACTACTTTGGTAACGTATTTCGGCAGCATAGGTGGGGAATCGGGGTCCACAAACTACACTATTGTAATGCACAGCTCAGGCCATATTTAACAGTATTTTTATCTCATACCGAAAAAAACGGGGTGATAGGTTCCCTTTAACGTGCAAACCTCCCTTGGGGGTAAAGGGGTTAAAGTACTTTGTAATAATGTGTGTTTTATTAACCATTTCGTACTATTGGATTAATAATGGATAGGTGTCATAATTGACGCCTCTCCATTATTAATCTGGCTTAATGTCACCTTACAATAGCAAGGTGACATTAACCCTTCATTACCCCATATCCCACCGCTACACGGGAGTGGGAAGAGAGTGGCCAAGTGCCAGAATAGGCGCATCTTCCGGGGGGCCAATAACCATGGTCCCTCTCTAGGCTATTAATATCTGCCCTCAGTCACTGGCTTTACCACTCTGGCGGAGAAAATTGCGCGGGAGCCCACGCCAACTTTTTCTGCAATTTAACCCTTTAATTTAATAGCTAGAGCGCCCAAATTTTGCACATACACACTACTAACAATAATGTGTGGAATATGCCAAAAAAAAGGGATATGAGATGGTTTACTGTATGTAAACCATGTCTCATATCCTGTCGGGTTTGTGAAGGAGATAGCAAAAGCCGGCAATTGAGTTACCGGCTTTTATGATATCCAGCGCTGTATGAAATATAAATATATATATATATATGTGTGTCTCACTGATATATATATATATATACCTATTCCATGTGTAGACATTTATTCTACCTATTCTATTCTGTCAGTGTGATGTTACTGTACACCGCACTGAATTTCCGGCTTTTCTCTATAACACCGGTACGTATTTCTCGCAAGTCACACGCATGGTCCGTGTAATCCGTATTATTCTCGCCCCCATAGACTTTCATTGGCGATTTTTTTTGCGCAATACGGTGACAAACGCAGCATGCTGCGATTTTCTACGGACGTACAAGACCGTATAATAAGGATCAGTAAAATACGGCAGATAGGAGCAGGGCCATAGAAAATCATTGTACCGTATGCAATCCGTATTTTCTGCACCTCTCATACGTCCGTAAAACTCGCTAGTGTGACGCCGGCCTAATAGTTACCTGCACAAACAGATATCCTCCTAAGATAGCCAAATCTGAAAAAAAAACACTCCAACTTCCAAAAATATTAAGCTTTGATATTTGAGTCTTTTGGGTTGATTGAGAACATAGTTGTTGATCAATAATAAAAATAATCCTCTAAAATACAACTTGCCTAACAATTCTGAACAGTGTAAAGAAGCATTTTTGGTGAGCCAATCACCAAATTCATTAGATCGCATGCTCCTTCTAATGAATTAGGCACATCTTATCCCATCATGCTCCTTCATTAAGACTAATATTTATAGCATCTTCATGTATCGGTCACTATTATGTTCCAAGTGTGATGTCTGATGGGTAAGGTGGAACAGTTATGTGATTCTGGACGGAACAGAACTGTCCCTGCCCTCAAACCCAGTGCATTTCTATTATTTTTAGAAAACTTGTAAATCAGTGTTACCGCAGCTGCTCCTCACTGCTCACCCCTCCCGTCTAGGGCAATACATCACACAGCAGTGCAACAGCCAGTCCGAGAAGAGGGGGCATGCCTAAGTGTTGCCTGCTCCTGGCTTTTAGTAGCAGCAAGATAATTAGTTCAACATGTCTTTTCTGATCCCAGGGCACTTCACAACAACATGCCAACTAATCCCACATAATTATATGCAAGAAGACGAAGAGATCACAACTATTAAAACCAATATTTATTGATCAATATTAAAAATAACAAAAAAAAAAGCAAAAAATACCGTAGGGGACACCACCATACAAGGATATCTGTATATATACACTAAATATGATATATTGCAAATACTGGGAAGTAACTCTGCTGCATAACAGATAAATGTGAACCCAATTCCAAAAGGTAATGTCCACAAAAGGGTGGTTATAACATCACATAGTCAAATAATATGGCCAGCATATAAAGCCCGAACAATGCATTACTAACCTATAAACAGGTAATCATAACCAGCACGGTGGCCTCTTTACCCAGGCAACAACGCTGATAAAGGTGTATCTAAGACCAGAAACAACCACCTAAAGTGGACCAGTGTGGAGGCAAAATATCGTACAATGCAGTAGGAGAGTATATTACTTTGTGCTTACCTCACCACGACGCGCGTTTCGCCTCTTGCTTCCGGGGGCGTGCCGATGTGAGGGGCAACCGTGCTTATATAGGAGAGGTGATTGCTCAGCATATCTGTAATACCGACGCATCGCGTGTGGCTCCGCCCCTTCTCCATGACGCGCTTTCCTACTACTCCTACTGGGACCTCTCCTAGAAAAGAGCAATACCGCTTCCAGATCTTGTTATAGATCGCTGAAGTCACCGGATTCCTGCTTGCCTGGAGTGTGGTGATAACCTCTTCTGACAGACCTCTGGATCTTAGCGTCAGGATCCAGGCAGACAGCTGTAGTGGATCTGGATTGCTGTGGAACACCGGACCTTGGCACAGAAGGTCCTGCCTCTACGGCAGGCGAATAGGTCTTTCTGTCGACATTCTGGATAGAAGAGAAAACCAGCTCCTCTTGGGCCAAAACGGAACCACCAGGATTACTGTTGGTCTTTCGTACCGCATCTTCCTGAGTGTTCTCGGGATCAGTGGAAGGGGTGGAAAAGCGTACAGAAGACCTTCTCCCCAATGTTGAGACAGCGCGTCGACTCACTTCTGCTCCCTCTAGAGGATTGAGAGAGAAAAATGCTCTGGCCTTTGCATTTGACCTGGTGGCTAGGAGATCCACTCGAGGCATCCCCCACTGCTGGCACAGACTGCTGAACACTTCTGGATTAAATTCCCATTCTCTGGGATCTACTGTCGTTCTGCTTAAAAAATCTGCTACCTGGTTTTTGGCACCCTCCAGGTGAACTGCTGAGATGGACCTGACTGATTTCTCTGCCCATCTGAAATTCTGGTCTGCCAAGTGCTGTAGAGATGGGTGTCTTGGGCCTCCTTGGTGCCTTAGAAATGCCACCGCTGTCACATTGTCGGACAGAATCCTTACGTGTCTGTCTCTGACTTGAGACTGGGCCTGGTAGAGCACTTTCCAAATTGCATAAAGTTCTCTGAAGTTTGATAACTTGGCCGACACTTCTGGACTCCACTTCCCTTGGTAGTATGTCCTTCCTATGTGCCCGCCCCATACGTACTGGCGTCTGTGGTAACAGTGACACAGGGATAGAGAATCAATGGAGCTCCCACTTTCAGGTTTTCCGGGACGGCCTTCTGTCCCAAGATTTCAGAATCTGCTTCTGTAACCCCCGTGAGTGAAATTGGCTCCATTTCACACAGGGAATCCAGGCCGTCATTAAGCCTAGGACCCTCATTGCTTCCCTTATAGAGGAAGTGCTTTTCCTGAACCGGTATATGTTCGCGATTAAAGTCCTGCCCTCCTTACTGCATCCCACGCGGTCTGACCGTGCTGGAACGCCTCTCCTGAGGCCGGCGCTGCCGCTGGCGTCCCGCTCTCCGGCGCTTGTCGCGATCGGAAGTGACGCGGCCGCTAGACCCGGAGGCTGGAAGCGGCTGCCGCGCTTGAGAGCGGCCACCGCAAATGGTAGCGGCCGCATGCTGAGATCGGCCGTCGTGTTGGAGATGGCCGCCGCATACACCCCCCAGCAGACAGGCGCCCGGACCGAGAGCCCCCAGTATGGAAGAAACTGACCCGACCCCAGGAGCAGTGCTACACTGGGGAGGCTGAGGGACCCCCCATGGCAGGTATCAGCAACAGGTGTCTTGCGGTGGGGAAGGAAAAGGCTGGGCCCACCGATCTCCACCATCTGTACAGCACCATCGGAGGATAAGCTTGCCGTTCCTATTCACAGTGGGACAGGAAAAACACTGGTGGGTGGAGTGGGGAGGGTCCTTTTAACCGCTTGTTGTTCCTGTCCCACTGAGGGTAAAAAGGACGTCCTCCAATGGTGCTGTCCGGTGGTGAACTGGAAAAAATCATTTTGTGATGGAATGAACATTTTTCCATAACCACTTGACAAAAATTTAGCGTCAGAAAAGAGCACCTTATTTAATATATCACAATAGAAACTGTATAAAACTGATGTTTTTCTATGAATTTTTTAATTAAAATAACCTCTTATAGAACTGAACAGGAAGAAAAAAAATTAGGCCTCGTTCACAAGCCACGTGATGTCTTATTTGCAGCACTTTATTAGGGGTTATTCAAGTATATCCACTCGAACTATTGAGGCAAACTGTAAAAACAAAACTATGGATTTCGGCAGTGTTGCTGATAGATTACACTATTGTGTCCAAAGCAGGTCAAATGGAATCTAAAGATTCATCTTGTGGACTCCGCTTACCTCCTTAAAATGAATGGCTATGCCGACGGTAACATGTGAACATTGTTATCAGTTATTCAAACGTAACCGATTGATTACACAGCATACAACATTATAAGGTTGCTCTGTAGATAGGTCATCAATATCAAATTGGTGGGGGGTCGGAAACAGGGATCCCTCATCAACCAGCTGTGATCTGCCCCAGCGATAACCGGATGTAAACAATGTATGAGCTGGAAAAGCACAGCTCTGTATGTACATTGTTTATCAGTCGCTCCCGGGTACTTCACCTTATCTGCCAATCACTTGAATAGTTAATAAGGTGAATTACCTGGGAGTTGTCCATTTAAAAAAAAATAACAGAGCCTGGCTGTTAGGGTACCGTCACACAGTGCCATTTTCATCGCTACGACGGCACGATTCGTGACGTTGCAGCGTCGTATGATTATCGCTCCAGCGTCGTAGACTGCGGTCACACGTTGCAATACACGGCGCTGGAGCGATAATTTCATGACGTATTTGCGATGTAGAAGCCGTTGGTTACTGTGCGCACATCGTATACAACCTGTGTCACACAATGCAATCATGCCGCCACAGCGGGACACTAGACAACGAAAGAAAGTTTCAAACGATCTGCTACGACGTACGATTCTCAGCGGGGTTCCGGATCGCAGTAGCGTGTCAGACACAGCAATATCGTAAATGCATCGCTGGAACGTCACGAATCGTGCCGTTGTAGCGATCAAAATTGCACTGTGTGACGGTACCCTTAGAGTGCTCTGCATTATTTACATCCAACCAATACCAATGGAGATAACAGCTGATCGGTGAAAGTCCAATATGTAGAACCCACACCTATGTGATATTGATGAGGTATCCTACGCATGGGTTATCATGACGTTAGACATGGACCACCCTGTTATCAACCATGTGAATGAGCCCCAAGTTCTAGCTTGTGGAGGAAACTGTGTCAGCAACCTTATAAAAAATGTTTAATATACTCACAGATTAAGGCCTCACTCAGACGTCTGAGTTGTACATACTGCTATTTACATGTCCCTGGTTTTTCACGGACAGTGTGCCATGCAAAACATGGAGACATGACCATTTCTTTCCCAGCAGCATGGATGGAGTTAGAAAAAAATACATAGAGCACAAGAATGGCATTGGTGTTTTGTCAGTATTTAACATTGCAAACGATAAGCAAAGCTTTGTTATTTACATCTTTATCCATCCGTGAAAATCGGTGAAGAGAAGAAACGGACCCATGGACCGTACACTGATGACATCGATACAGGTTTTTTTTTCACAGATGTTTAAGTCCGAAAGGAGAACTGCCACATTTCTATTTTTGACAGTTTTGTACCTCACGTACCTTTTCAAGAAATCCACCCAACTAAATTTCTTAACCACTGTCATTATTTCCCTGCTAATCAGAACCTCATGAATGTAAAGGTGACCTGTATCAGGGGCAAACATACAAATTCTTCTCACAAAATTAGAATATCATCAAAAGATAATGTATTTTGGTTCTTCAATACAAAAAGTGAAACTCATATTATATGGAGTCATTACAGAGCTCTATTTCAAGCTTTTATTTCTGTTAATGTTGATTATGGCTTACATCCAACGAAAACCCCAAAGTCATTCTCATTAAATTAGAATAATTAACAAAAAAACACCTGCAAAGGCTTCCTAAGTGTTTTAAAAAGGACCTTCGTCTGTTTCAGTAGGCTCCACAATCATGGGCAAGACTGCTGACTTGACAGATGTCCAGAAGGCAGTCATTGACACACTCCACAAGGAGGGCAAGCCACAAAAGGTCATTGCAAAAGAAGCTGGTTGTTCACGGAGTGCTGTTTCCAAGAATATTAATGGAAATTTGAGTGGAAGGAAAAAGTGCACAAGCAACTGGGATAATCACAGCCTTGAAAGGATTATTAAGAAAAGGCCATTCAAAAATTTGGGGGAGATTCACAAGGAGTGGACTGCTGTTGGAGTAATTGCTTCAAGAGCCACCACACACAGACGTAGCCAGGACATGGGCTACAAGTATCGCATTCCTTGTGTCAAGCCACTCATGAGTAATAGAAAACGCCACAAGAGTCTTAGGCTACTTTCACACTAGCGTTAACTGCATTACGTTTCAAAACGTCTTTTTTCAGAAAAAACGCATCCAGCAAAACTTTTTGCTGGATGCGTTTTTTTCCCATAGACTTGTATTGGCGACGTATGGCGACGGATTGGCATACGTCGTGTACGTTTTACGACGGATGCGTCGAAATTTGGCGACACGTCGTCTCAAAAAAACGTAGATTGTAACGTTTTTTGTCTCCGCCTAAAAAACGTGTCGCGACGCATCCTGCGGCATACGTCGTTGGCTGCAATGGAAGCCTATGAGCGACGGATGCGTCGGGACACGTCGTACGACGCAATGCAGCGCTGCAATACGTTTTTTTTACACTGAGCATGCTCAGAAGAAGTATTTTGTTGCCAATTGGTCAGACACCCCCAAATCTATATAAACCTGGCCTGGGCCTTGAACCCCACATATGCCAGCAAGACACAGAGAAGCAAAGAAGCCTGCCAGCAAGAGCCAGCCTGCCACAAGACCCCAGCCAAGCACAAGACCCCAGCCAGCCTGTCACAAGACTGCAGCCAGCCTGCCACAAGACTCCAGCCATCCTGCCACAAGACTCCAGCCATCCTGCCACAAGACTCCAGACATCCTGCTACAAGACTCCAGCCACCATAGCCAGTGTGAGTATTGCAATTTTAGTGTGCATCTGTGTGCCTGTGCATTTCTGTGTGTATGAGGTACTACTGACTACAGCAAGAGCTTAAAACCTGAAGAGAACCTGAGGCCTGCCATCGTCCTGCACCAGCCAGTGCCATGCTAGAGTCCAGATCCACCATGATGCCAGCCACTGTGAAGACCTGCTGCTTCAGCCAAAGGATTGTCAGCCTTTTGTATGTGTGTGTGTGTATGCGTCTTCTGATTGGTTTCACCTTTCTGCCTTTGTTGTACATATGTGTATTTGCATAAAGCTATGTGCGTGCATGTGTATGTGTGCATTTTTGGACGGCTGTGTGCTTTTGTACCATGTGCCTGCACCATATTATGCCTTTGCCAATTTTATGCCTGTTCATGTGGGAGGGTATGTGTCCATGTGCAGGATTGCATCAGGATGTGGTCAGGATTTTCCATCAGTATTTGTACGCCAAAACCAGGAGTGGGTGATAAAAGCAAAAGTGTGCCTGTTTTCGTATTATACTTTACCTAATTTTTACACTCCTGGTTTTGGCTTACAAATACTGATGGGAAATCCTGCCCAAATTCTGATGCGATCCTGAATGTGGACACATACCATGCATGTTTTTTGGGTACGTCTTGTTGATGGCATGTGCATTTGTCCATGCTGTATAATTGGTTATTTGCCTTTTTCTGATGTATTGACTGTATAGTGGTCTGTGCAGCATGTGGTTTAAATTTTTTTTTTTTTTTTTTTTTTTTTTTTTTTAAATCTGATGTGTTTTTTAAAAAAGTCTAGCGGTGTGCAGCTTGTGGTTTGAATGTGTGAGTGTGGGGTTTTTCTATTTAATAAAAGTGTTGAATTTTTTTTTATTACAGTTATAACCATTTGCAGTTGAAGTACTTGTATTTAAAATAAAGAGCATGTCAGCTCCTTGTGATTTTTAAAAAAAAAAGTGCAAAAAAAAAATTATAATAAAATGTTTATTAAAAAAATGTCCGTAGTATTATTTCATAAAGGTAAATTTAAAACTGGTGTATGTACCAATGGTTACACATGCAATACAGGGTTGGTTGAGGGCTCATTTTTTTTAATAAAGGTTAACCTGTAAAGTATTTTTTTTTTTTTTTTGGGGGGGGGGAGAGGTTATTTATTTTAAATAAAATGTGTCAAATATATTTTTTCATGGTGTTAACATTAAAAAATTTTGTTTTTTGGGACATGGAAATGAATGGTATAACGTGCAACTTTTTGGGGGGGTTTTGGTGTTCACCTGTATGAACATTTCTGACATCATTTTAGTAGGGTGTTTATCATTGAACATTACCTAGTTCAGGGGGTGGTCTAACTATAGATCCATTATACATATAACAGATAAACCAGGACCGCAGCCGCTGCCCACCAGGACACAGCCGCTGCCCACCAGGACCACAGCTAAAGAGCTAGAAGTAAGTTTTGAAGACCCCAATCTGCTACTTCAATGTGTCGAGCAGATTGCAAGTGTGTCTTTAACTTACAGAACCACCAGGACACAGCCGCTGCCCACCAGGACACAGCCGCTGCCCACCAGGACACAGCCACTGCCCACCAGGACACAGCCGCTGCCCACCAGGACCACAGCTAAAGAGCTAGAAGTAAGTTTTGAAGACCCCAATCTGCTACTTCAATGTGTCGAGCAGATTGCAAGTGTGTCTTTAACTTACAGAACCACCAGGACACAGCCGCTGCCCACCAGGACACAGCCGCTGCCCACCAGGACACAGCCGCTGCCCACCAGGACACAGCCACTGCCCACCAGGACACAGCCGCTGCCCACCAGGACCACAGCTAAAGAGCTAGAAGTAAGTTTTGAAGACCCCAATCTGCTACTTCAATGTGTCGAGCAGATTGCAAGTGTGTCTTTAACTTACAGAACCACCAGGACACAGCCGCTGCCCACCAGGACACAGCCGCTGCCCACCAGGACACAGCCGCTGCCCACCAGGACACAGCCACTGCCCACCAGGACACAGCCGCTGCCCACCAGGACCACAGCTAAAGAGCTAGAAGTAAGTTTTGAAGACCCCAATCTGCTACTTCAATGTGTCGAGCAGATTGCAAGTGTGTCTTTAACTTACAGAACCACCAGGACACAGCCGCTGCCCACCAGGACACAGCCGCTGCCCACCAGGACACAGCCACTGCCCACCAGGACACAGCCGCTGCCCACCAGGACCACAGCTAAAGAGCTAGAAGTTTTGAAGACCCCAATCTGCTACTTCAATGTGTCGAGCAGATTGCAAGTGTGTCTTTAACTTACAGAACCACCAGGACACAGCCGCTGCCCACCAGGACACAGCCGCTGCCCACCAGGACACAGCCGCTGCCCACCAGGACACAGCCACTGCCCACCAGGACACAGCCGCTGCCCACCAGGACCACAGCTAAAGAGCTAGAAGTAAGTTTTGAAGACCCCAATCTGCTACTTCAATGTGTCGAGCAGATTGCAAGTGTGTCTTTAACTTACAGAACCACCAGGACACAGCCGCTGCCCACCAGGACACAGCCGCTGCCCACCAGGACACAGCCGCTGCCCACCAGGACCACAGCTAAAGAGCTAGAAGTAAGTTTTGAAGACCCCAATCTGCTACTTCAATGTGTCGAGCAGATTGCAAGTGTGTCTTTAACTTACAGAACCACCAGGACACAGCCGCTGCCCACCAGGACACAGCCGCTGCCCACCAGGACACAGCCGCTGCCCACCAGGACACAGCCGCTGCCCACCAGGACCACAGCTAAAGAGCTAGAAGTAAGTTTTGAAGACCCCAATCTGCTACTTCAATGTGTCGAGCAGATTGCAAGTGTGTCTTTAACTTACAGAACCACCAGGACACAGCCGCTGCCCACCAGGACACAGCCGCTGCCCACCAGGACACAGCCGCTGCCCACCAGGACACAGCCACTGCCCACCAGGACCACAAAACGATGTCCTCTTCTGACAGCCCTCCTCCACAGCAACAGCGTGTATCGGTAAGTTAACACAAAATTTTTTTTTTTTTTTAAATTTCTTTAAATTAAATTTTTATGGATAACTACATGCATACATTATGTTTCAACAGGAAGCTGAATCAGATGAGGAGCTGTCAGAAGGGGGCGAGACGGGTGGAGAGATGCAAGTGGAGGAGGAACCAAGTGTAAGTAGTGGTGAAACAGTTGCTTCGCACATCACACTGCACCATACACAAAACAGATTACTAAACACCTGCCTACCTTAACTGAGAATTTGTTTCCTTCATTTCAGGCTGCTGCTGCTGCTCCTGCTGCTGCCGCTGAAGGCTCTCCCAGACAGTCCCAGAGTCGGCGGACTCGTCGCCACGGTCGGCCATCAGTGAGTTTTTTTTTTGGGGGGGAGGGGGATTCTATTGGTACTTTAGTATTTCAGTGTACTAATTTGTTTGTTTTCCTTTTTTTTTTTTTTTTGACACAGGCTTCACAGCGTGCTCCCGCAGAAGAGGAGGATGATGATGATGACATTGACATCGATTGTCTCATCGAGGAGGTTCGCGAGCGGGAGCCGCTGTGGAACATGGCTGACCGCAGGCATGCTGATACCGGTGTCACCCGTCGGCTCTGGGACGAAGTGTGTCGCAACCTGTTTCCAAGGCGGGAGAGCCTTCATCCTCAGCAGCAGAGCAAACTAGGTAAGTATTCACTTTCCAGTGATGTTTTGAGCTGACTGTAATGTATTGCATTTACCAATTTTTTGTATTTTCTTTTGATTCTTGTCTTCACAGTTGGAAAGGTTAGGAAGCGGTGGCGGTCACTGAGGGATCGCTTTAAGAGGGAATTCAATGATGAGATGAAGGCCCCGAGTGGCTCTGCAGGAAGGAAGAGGAGCAGATATAAATATGGCCAGGCCCTCTCCTTCCTGAGGCGAACCATGCTAAGCAGAGTGTAAGTATTCTACAGCCCAATTATAACCATGTTAACCTGTCTACTTAGTTTGCTTTCAGTCAGGGCTTTTTCATTCCAATGTATTAATTTCTTTTGTTTTTTCTTTCACAGCACCTTCTCCAGCCACCGGGCGCCTGCATCTTCCTCTGCGCCCTCTGAAGCGATCCCTCCTGAGTCCGCCACTGAGGGCCACGTCGGTAGGCCCCACACCTCTGTCCCCTCCTCTGACCCCTCTGTCCTCTCCTCTGACCCCTCTGTCCCCTCCACTTCATCCGCCCCAAGCAGTGGAGCATTATTGCAGGCTTCATTGCTCGCATCTGATGCTGAACAGTTAGCGTTCCCTTTACCCCACCCCTCTGATCCTGCCACCTCGACACCACCATTAGGTTCGTGGCGGCAGCGCCAGAGGGGTCAGGAAAGGAGCTATGCTCCTGAGTTCTTACACCTGAATGCATCCTTCCAAGGCTCTTTCAAAATTTTGGGAGAGCAAGTGACTGCTGGTTTCAACATGGTGCAATCACGCATCAGTGAAACAAGCCAGGAAACCAGCAGTCGCTTGGATAGGCTGCATTCAGCTGTAAGTCCCGATCCGGCCAACCTTTTTTTCCAATCCATGCTCATGAGCATGGAGAAGCTTTCTTTTGAGCAACAGATGCGGGTAATGAATACCTGCCATAATGCTGCACTGCAGGCCATTAATGAATCGACCCACACACCTCACCGCACCTCCACTCCAATTCCACACCAGGCCCCATTTCCACACCATACCCCCCATTACCAAACCCAGCCCCAATACCCACACCAGCAGCATTACCAAACCCAGCTCCAATCCCCACACCAGCACCATTACCAAACCCCACGCCACTCCCACTACCCTACCCAGTCACAATACCCGACCCAGTCCCCACAACAATCCCGGCCCCTAGACCAAATTACTTCCCCAATGTTTTCCTTACTGAACTTTTCTCTTCCACCTACCCCAACACCACCCCCCTCTGGTCAGCCTCTTGGTTTAACCCCCACTTCCACTGCACCCCAAACAAGTAGGGTTTCCCCACCTATCGACGTGGTCCAACCTTCCGGCACATCCTCCTCTCATATCTCCACCCAACACTTTGAAAATTTGTAAAGTGTGTAAATAAGATTCTAAAAAATGTTCTAATTTTTCTATAAAAATGTTGGAAAATATATATATATTTTTTTTGCAAAACAAAAAAAAAAAAAAAAAAAAAGAGTTAAAATAAAATTCGGATTACAATTCTACTCTTTGTGTGTGTGTGGATTTATTAAGGTAATATAATAAAAAAAGGTTTAATAAAAACAAACACCAGACATGTAAAGGGTATAACATAATGGTTTTACTAGCAAGAAAACCACGCTTTTGGGCCTTTTTTTTGGGGGGGGGGGCAGAAACACTTTTTTTACATAACCAAAACACATGGGAAACAGGTTACACATGGGAAACAGGTTACACAATCATGTCTTGCCACGGGATCCGCCCGACAGGTGAGACAAAATAATCGGCAAACTGGTCCCTCATCCTTGTAACTGAACTTGTAGAGCGAACCGAGCTGCTGCGGTAGTCCCACAAGGTGGTCTCCAACTCTTCATCATCCAAAGAAACGGGCTCCTTTGACAGGACAAAGTTGTGGAGCACCACACAGGCTTTAACTACCTCGTCTATAGTTGTTGTTTTCAGCTTGATAGCCGTCAGCAGAACTCGCCACTTCGCCGTCAATATGCCAAAGGAACACTCCACTACTCTTCGTGCTCTAGTAAGCCGGTAATTAAAGACCCGCTTGGTATGGTTTAAGTTCCGGCTACTGTACGGTTTCAGTAGGTGCAGCGACAGTTGAAAGGCTTCATCACCTACAAAGACATATTCCAGGGCTGGGTCATTTGTTCCTGGCAGTGGTCTGGCTGGCGGGAAATCGTAGCTCTCTCCATAAAGGCAACGACCCATCGGAGAGTTTTTAAACACTTGCGAATCATTGGACCGTCCATACGCTCCAATGTCCACGGCAAGGAACCTGCAGTTGGCGTCTGCAATAGCCATAAGGACGATGGAGAAATACTTCTTATAATTATAATACTCCGATCCTGTTCCTGCCGGTTTCGCAATCCTTATGTGTTTCCCGTCAACTGCACCCACACAATTAGGGAAATTGCAAATTTGCTGAAACTCTTCAGCACTTCGCAACCAGATTTCCGTGGATGGTTGGGGGATATACTCTGGTTGCAAAGTGGTCCAAACAGCCCGACATGTGTCCTTCACTATTCCAGAGATAGTTGAAATGCCCAGCCTGAACTGATAATGGAGCGAAGTCATAGATTCACCCGTAGCTAGGAAACTTTATAAAAAAAAAAAAAAAAAAAATGTTAAAAATTGTTTGTCTGTGCAATTTTTTATAATATGGCACTGTTAATTTTTTTTAAAATGACAGGAGACCCAATAAAACCAGCATGAATCCGGTGTAAAAAAACAGTGGAATGTCCGCCAAGAAAACCCAAATTACATGCTGCAGAAAATAGTGCGCAATATGTCAGCGCAGTATTGTCTGCAGCATGTAATATAACATTCAAAATGACCAATGACAGGAAAAAAGCAGTTGCATGTCATCAAACCCAAAAAACCCAAAAAAAAAAAAACTGCAGAAAATGCAACGCAATATTTCAGCACAGTATTTTCTGCAGTCTGTTATCTAACATTCAATATGAGCAATGACATTTAAATAAAGCAGTTGAATGTCCGCCAAGAAAACACAAACTACATGCTGCAGAAAATAGTGCGCAATATGTCAGCGCAGTATTGTCTGCAGCATGTAATATAACATTCAAAATGACCAATGACAGGAAAAAAGCAGTTGCATGTCATCAAACCCAAAAAAACCAAAAAAAAAAAAAACTGCAGAAAATGCAACGCAATATTTCAGCACAGTATTTTCTGCAGTCTGTTAACATTCAATATCAGCAATGACATTTAAATAAAGCAGTTGAATGTCCGCCAAGAAAACCAAAACTACATGCTGCAGAAAATAGTGCGCAATATGCCAGCGCAGTATTTTCTGCAGCATGTAATATAACATTCAATATCAGCAATGAAATAAAAAAAAGAGGCTTACCGCAGGGTCACCATCAGCCGCTCCGCCGGTGTGATGGCAAGCCTCATCCTTGTATCCTGTCTTCGGATGACATCCTCCAGTTTTGCAAGCAAAAAATCAAAATGTTCAATCCTCATCCGCACGTAGTTGTGGAATTTGTGTGGATTGTGCCGCAACTCCAGGTAGAGAGTGGACTGGACACCCCGGGTCATCCGTAGTTGATTAATCGGATGAATCCACATTCGTCTTCGTCTCCGTTGCTGCAGAAGCATCCTACGCCTTTCCGCTGCCGCCTCCTTCTCCCGCACTATGATATCCAGGCGATTTGTCTCAAAGATAACGTCGGTAACCAAACTAGCAATCCTCCCAAGAACACCTTCCATCGCTGCCACAAAACTAAAACCCACAAAGATGGGCTGTAAATACAGTACTATATAGTTTTTCAAATTTTCCAGTAGCCAATCAAATTTTGGGAGCCTCCCCTTTTAAAAACGGATCCGTCGGAAAAACGGATACAACGGATGGTAAAACGGATACAACGTATGCAACGCATCCAGTATTTTCGACGGAAACGTTTAGCGGATTTGCGACGGATCCGTCGAAATGCTGGATGCGTGGCATACGTTTGTCACCGTTTTTCAATTTTTTGACGCATCCGTTTTTTCGGCAAAAAAACGGATTTGCGACGTAATGCAGTAAACGCTAGTGTGAAACTAGCCTTACCTGGGCCAAGGAGAAAAAGAACTGGACTGTTGCTCAGTGGTCCAAGGTATTGTTTTCAGATGAAAGTAAATTTTGCATTTCATTTGGAAATCAAGGTCCCAGAGTCTGGAGGAAGAGTGGAGAGGCACCCAATCCAAGCTGCTTGAGGTCTAGTCTGAAGTTTCCACAATCAGTGATGGTTTGGGAGCCATGTCATCTGCTGGTGTAGGTCCACTGTGTTTTATCAAGACCAAAGTCAGTACAGCTGTCTACGAATAAATTTTTAGAGCACTTCATGCTTCCCTCTGCTGACAAGCTTTTTGGAGATGGCAATTTCATTCTCCAGCAGGACTTGGCACCTGTCCACACTGCCAAAAGTACCAATACCGGTTTTAAAAACAACAGTATCACTGTGCTTGATTGGCCAGCAAACTCACCTGACCTTGACCACATAGAGAATCTATGGGGTATTGTCAAGAGGAAGATGAGAGACACCAGACCCAACAATGCAGACGAGCTGAAGGTTGCTATCAAAGTAACATGGGCTTCCATAACACCTCAGCAGTGCCATAGGCCGATTGCCTCCATGCCACGCCGCACTAATGCAGTAATTGTTGCAAAAGGAGCCCCGACCAAGTATTGAGTGTATTTACTGTACATACATACATTTCAGTAGTAGGCCAACATTTTGGATTTTAAAATCATTTTTCAAGCTGGTGTTATAAAGTATTCTAATTTGCTGAGATAATGACTTTTGGGTTTTTATTGGCTGTAAGCCATAATCATCAACATTAACAGAAACACTTGAAATAGATCACTCTGTTTGTAATGACTATATAATATACAAGTTTCATTTTCTGCATTGAATACCTGAAATAAATTAACTTTTTGATATTCTAATTTTGTGAAAAGCACCTGAACCATTGGGGCAACCTGTGCAGCCACACAGGGGCTCCAAGAGGTAAATGGCCCCCATTTTGACTTCTAAATCATTAGGAATTGTTCACTATTATGACATATTGGACTGCAAAGGGCCCATACAGTTTTGTTGCACTGGAGCCCTTTTCATTCTATGTCTGACATTCACCTGTACAGTAGAATTGTTTATTCCTTTTTCCTTCCTAGTGTAAAAACTGAGTGGCTAATATAGGTGCCCGGATCATAGTGCATAAAAAGTGGAACAATGGGAGGACTATAATACTGTGTGGGGTAGGGGGATGTGTGGGTATTATACTGAGACAGGTGATCATAGTCAGAGGAGGCATAATACTGAGGGGCTAATATACTGTGTGGGGAATTACACTTGTGGGGGTTGATCATACTGAGTGGAGACATAATATTGAGGAGATATACTGTGTGGGGGCTGTGGGGAATTATACTGAGGGGGGTGTTCATACTGAGTGAAAGCATAATACTGAGGGGCTTTCATGCTGTGTGGGGAATTAACAGAGGGGGGTGATCATACTGAATGGGGGCATAATACTAATGCACCATGATACTGTGTGGAGCAATGACATTGTGTGGGGTTATCATACTGACAGGTGTGGGGCATTTTTGAGAGCATCAAACTCTATAGTGGCAATGAAAGGAGTATTGTGGGTGAGAAAACTAAGGGGCTTCAATAGGGACATAATTTCTATGTCTCTCCTCCCCGTTTATAATGCTGGGAGGCTAGATGAGATACGAGCCTGCCAAATATGGATTTCTTTATCCTTGGGGGGGGGGGGGGGGGATGAGGTAATTAGAACGATTGCTATGTGGCTCAATTAATTTTATGTACATCTTTAACTGTAGCAGATAAAGAAAAAATCAGAAATAGATGCACTCTACAATGAGAAGTGAGCAAATAATATTTAGCAGAAATTTACAAATACTGGTAGCTGACAAAAAGAATGGTTTGGAGGCAGTAGTTTCTGTCAGAGAATTAATGTAAAAATGGTGATATGTCTACACACAATATACAATAAGCACAAATTCCTATACCTGTACACACACACTAATGTAGTTATGAACATATTTTAGAAACTAGAAAAGTCAAGATTAGTTAATACAAACTGGCAAATATTAAAAGAACGTACAAAAGAGTGTTGTGTTTGTTTAAGCTGTAAACATTTTAATAAAGTAATATGCAGAAAACAGTGTAAATCTTTGAGGAAAAAAGCAAAAAACAATGTATATGAGGATTATTCATAAAATAGAATAATGAAACCGATTTGCCTTAGTGAAGTTGTGATTGTTATTGTGTAAATATTGAGTATTCAAAGACTTCTACACCATCAGAATAGAAGAATTTCTCTCTTTGGCTTTTGAAAGTGATAAACTATGACACTTTGGAAAAAAAAGGATTTAAAAAAATAAATAAATAAAATCCTTGCCTACATTATATTGTGGTTAAAACTAACAGACTTCTCCTAATGTATTTGCAGTGTACTTTGTTGTGGAGCATTGTCAGTGTGTATGTTCAATGGATCCATAGGTCTCCAATCACTAAATGCCCTTTTGGCCTGCATCTGGCCTTACACATCGAGGTTACTGTTTCTGTGCAGTTTGGACTAGCGCAGTAGACTGATTTTCAATAGAGAGGCATTCAGTAAAAACCTAGAACTTGCAATATACTTTTAATACGTGAACCTATTGTACATGTAAATGTAGACATCTGGGGTCTCAATAGGGAAATCTTGGATGGGCACTGCAGAACATATTGTGAAAAAAGCCTGTTAATTGCTAAATCTAATATTAATGCAAAAAAAACTATAAAAAAATACAACAAAGAACTGTTAAATAGCACCACATAAAACAAAAAAAAACCCTACCTGGTTTTCCTTTGATATGCAGCTGTAAAATATTCCAATCAGCCATTTCTAAATTACCATGGTCTAGCAGATGACCTGATGAGGACAGGCAGTAGTGACGACGACCACTACAGTGTCCATAGATATTCTCAGACCCTGACAGGCTTTTAAGTCTGATCACAACAGCAAATGTGCTTTGCTACAGTGTAATGCAAGGTACACACAAAAACAAAATGACAACGCTGATTTCATTCATTATTATTTGATTTTAAAGGGGTTATATTGCTTATTTTTCCCTATGCAGCTAAGAACTTACATTCAGGAAGTTGCCAACTAGCTACCTGTGCTGCCCAGCGGTCATGGAGCTCCTGCCAGCGATTCTGTGGCTTCCACAGAGGTCACATTTACAGAGCACTGTGGCAAGCTGGCTGTCAACTGAGCAGAGCGGAAGAGCTGCTCTGTTAGAACGGCACAGCGCAGAACAGGCAGCTAGCTAGCAATTACCTGCCTGTAAGTTCTAGGCCCCAATGAGCAAAAAGTCCCAGATTACCCTTGAAATATCATAATTATGTGAGAATTTCTTTGCACTTGTAATTTGGGCAGTATAATCAGTGCACAGTTAGCTTTATAATGCCACGTGCAAAACTGCTTAATGATTTATAAAAAAAAAAAACTGTCCACAATACACGATGGACAGGCTTCAAAAGTAACATTTAGTAAGAGAACAGAACAGGGTCCTGTCCACATTTTAAGTACATTAGGGCGCTGTCATACTGATGTAATAAAGCCACATTTTGTCTTTTACAGCTTCTAGGCAAACTGTGGTTCTGCTAAACTAAAACTGTGAGCACTACTTGGGTCTAGATGCAGATTACCCTCAGGAGATATGGGGGTAATATCAGCACAAAGTCCATCTCGGCTTGATCATGTCTATGTGAAACTATCTTCATTACATATAGAGAGACAATAAGTCAGACAGATTGAGGGAAAATTACTTTTTTGTGTGTGTTGCTTAAAATAAAAAGTTTGTCAGAAAAAGAACTGGCACTATACAACCACCTTAAAGGGCACCTGTCACCTCGTTTTTTCAGTATGAGATAAAAATACTGTTAAATAGGGCCTGAGCTGTGCATTACAACAGTGTATTTTGTGGACCCCGATTCCCCACCTATGCTGCCAAAATACGTTACCAAAGTAGCCATTTTCGCCTGTCAATCAGGCTGGTCTGGTCAAAAGGGCGTGGTATCTTCCCCCAGATCTTGCTTAGTTTTCCGTTGGTGGCGTAGTGGTTTGCGCATGCCCAAGGTCCCGAATCCACTGCACAGGGGAGTTAAAAGAGCACGATGTGCACTATTTCATTGGTGATCGGTGGGGGCGGCCATCTTCCTTTGGCCACGCGTGCGCAGAAGCGGCGCTCTGCTGGCCGCGGCTTCAGGAAAATGGCCGCGGGATGCCGCGCGTGCGCAGATGGAGATCACGGCGGCCATTTTCCTGAAGCAGAGTTCGCATCTCGGCTTCAGGAAAATGGCCGCCGCGATCACCATCTGCGCACGCGCGGCATCCCGCGGCCATTTTCCTGAAGCCGCGGCCAGCAGAGCGCCGCTTCTGCGCACGCGCGGCCAAAGGAAGATGGCCGCCCCCACCGATCACCAATGAAATAGTGCACATCGTGCTCTTTTAACTCCCCTGTGCAGTGGATTCGGGACCTTGGGCATGCGCACACCACTACGCCACCAACGGAAAACTAAGCAAGATCTGGGGGAAGACACCACGCCCTTTTGACCAGACCAGCCTGATTGACAGGCGAAAACGGCTACTTTGGTAACGTATTTTGGCAGCATAGGTGGGGAATCGGGGTCCACAAAATACACTGTTGTAATGCACAGCTCAGGCCCTATTGAACAGTATTTTTATCTCATACTGAAAAAACGGGGTGACAGGTGCCCTTTAATGAATTTTGGGCTGTGGAATAACAGTACATTTGGCTTTAAAAATAAAGTAACAACGATTTCAGAAAACCTAGGTCAATAAATATGCCTGCATACAGCATGGCCACAGATATTGCACATAAATGATATGATAGCTCACCACGTAGAAATATAACACAAAAATAGTCTTCTTGATCAGATGGAAACATGTTGCTGTGGATAGATTGTTGAATGCCTGAAATTAGCAATATATGGCTCTCTCTTCATCAAAGTGCAAAAGATATACATAAATGGAAACCCCTATTCCGAGGTCACAAGCACTAATGGTGTTCCTTATAATAGAGGTACGTGGTATTTCATATTTGCTCATAGTTCAGTTGTAATAAATATAAGGCGGGTATTTACAGGACTGGCAAGACATTAATACCAATAAGATCTGCCCTTTAGCATGTAGTCGAATCCACGGCCGAAAGAGTCAAGATGCTTCTGTCATTTGAATAGTAGGGATCCAATTCACTCCAAGATCTAAAGCAACAAAAAGAAACAAATGGGCAATCTAGAAACCTGTGAATTAAAATCAATTTATTTGTCGTCTTCTTCTTTGGAGAAGGACTCTTTGAATTAAGTGCTGGAAAACTTTTGAACCATATAAATATTATTCTAATAAGGAAACATAAATCAAGGCTATATTACAGTGAATATACACAGTTTAGCATTTTTTTTTATAATCTGGTAGAGAATAGCCAAACTTTAAACATTCAATGTTTTCTACAGAAAAGCACAACTTCAGTTTCTAAAAAGAAAAAGTTGAGCAACTTTGTAAGTGTATAGCTGCATATGCTATTCGTCTAGCATTGCTTTTGCATTTCAGCCTGTATTACGATCTATAGTTCTGTCTGCAGAGCTAGCTCTATGTGATCACTGCATTATCTGAGCCAGGAATGATAATGATGCCAGCTTATAGTTCTGATTAGCAGAGTTGTGGGACCTACTGTATATACGACTATCAGAACTAGAGAAACGCTGACAATGCAGTGCGTAAAAAGGAGCTCAAGCTTGTAAGTTCTTAAGACATTGTTGTGACATCATCTCTACCCATTAGACAAAACAGGCTTCCATACATTTCGCTATCCGCAGAGTGGAGCTGTAAGGGGTTAAACACTAGGTTAGGCTAAAAAAAGTCATAAGGAGGCCTCCATGTTCTATACCTAAAGAAAAGGTCTATGGAGTCAATTTAGATTTCTGTATCAGAACAACTTGTTAGTGCCAGGTGTTCTAATGCACTGACAACCAAATGGAATAGTAAAGGACAACTGTAATGCATGGAAAAAGTCCACTTAGAGGTGTAGGTTCTGATCCCAGAAATAGCCTCCTCTTTTGTATAGTCTCAAAAAGGTTAATGCAAGCACTGAAAATGAGAAGACACATGTGGTGTGAACCAGCGTGGAGAATACAGACTCATCCAGCTCGAATTTAAAGAGGACCTGTCACTTGCCCATAAAAATGTACATTTTCTTTCTTTTTTTAACATGGTCTACAATTGTTTTATTCCTGTGCAGTCTTCTTTTTGTGTCCTGTATGTTAAACTCACCCTGATAATAGGGAGTAGTGATGGGTGAAGTATGCTCGTTCCCCCAGTTTTCCGAGCATGCTCGGGTGGTGTCCGAGTATTTTGGGCGTGCTTGGAGATTATGTTTGTGTCCCCGCAGCTGCATGATTTGCGGCTGTTAGACAACCTGAATACATGCAGGGATTGCCTGTTTGTTAGGGAATGCTCACATGTATTCAGGCTGTTCTAGTAGCCGCAAATCATGCAGCTGCGGGGACTCAAACAATCTCCGAGCATGCCCAAGATACTCGGAGAACACCCGAGCATGCTCGGAAAACTCGAGTAACAAGTATACTCGCTCATCACTAATAGGGAGCCATCAGAAAGAAGATTTGCATAAAAGGAAGAGGATGACAAACAAACAAAAAAAAAACCACTGCAACTGACCGTGGCATGTAGGCCAGGTAAAAAAATAAAACAATTACGGTAAGTGACAAGTTCTTTTTAAAACATCAGAGTAAGGCTGGTTTCACATTTGCGTGTGCGAAGCGTTTGATCTGCCTACATCCACAAGCATACATATATTTAACATGGTGTACGCATGGACATGCGTTTGCATGCACTCGCCTGCAGATGCGTATGCATGAGTCTTTTCGTGGTGTGTGGCGGGGCTCAGCGCGAATGCATCATGTTGCATTCTTGGAGGCGTCAAAAAGCCATCAAATATGCGCAGGCATGCGCATGAGTGCGTTAAAAAACGCATTACTGTCTATGGGAACGCATGTGTACGCATGTCCTTGTGTAAGCATGTGTTCGATACGCTTGCATACTTCGGACTGAACATGTCCAGGAACTGCTTTGAGACACGCCCTCCTGGAAATATCAAAAACATGCGCATAAAAACGCAGGCAAAAAACACATACAAACGCATGCACCATCAGAGTTATTTTTGCAGTCATGTGTAAGCTGATGAGGATAAAAAAAGCTGCGTAAACATGCGTTTGCAGATGATGCGCTGTGCACATATACGCAAATGTGAACTTAGCCTTAGATATTTTTAAGTTTTGCTACCAGCCAGTATGTTCAATGGAATGAAACAGCAGACTGGAGAAAAGCACAATCCTCCCCATTTTTGTATGGGGCAAGTGTTCCGATAAAAATCATAAACCAGAACAGCTGAATGTCTAGAGTAGAATTCTTCTAACAAATAAAAGGGTTGGTAGGATGTTCTCTCTCGTTTCAGTTTCTACACATCGTATTCTGTAAGTGGACTGTTTATAAAGCACTAGAATTGTCCTTTAAAAACAGGCTGGAATCCATGCAACCAAAGAGAAAGTTACCCCTCCATTGCATACTATATAACAGATCATTTGTGGATGGAAGGTAGAAATGTGGCAGCTGCTCCAGTTCCAAGTAGTGTTTTATACTAGATTTAACCTTATTATGTGGCATGCAATAAAAGAATTTGACCAATATCAGACAGGAAAAAATTGGTATAAATTACTTGAACCCCATCATTAATTATAGCAGGAGATTCCCAACACCAATTCTGCAAAAGCAAGCAGTGCAAATTAAAGATCAAATTGATTCATTCACGTGGCTGAAAAAGCACACATGCCGTTTTGAGCCAAGGTCAGGAATAGTTATAAAGGGAATGGGAAGCAATGTATATAAAGGACAGACTTCTCTTTCTGCTTCCGCTCTTGGCATTGGCTCAAAAATCTATTCCATACTGCACGTATATTTCCAGCCTATACACCCTAAATCAATCAGCCCCCTAGATAATTGAGTCTTAGTCGCACATCACTCTATAAAAGAATGATCCCAGTAAAATCTCAGCCTGTGAAAGCCATGCAGCTATTTGACATTCTTTGCGCTGCTATTTTAGACAGGTGGACCCAAGACTGTAGTGTAAAGACACTATTCAGAAAATAGTTTCCAGTTTTGATGATCCATTTCAATTTAAAGCTACAGTACCCACAAAGTAGTTATGAAACGCCAGTCTGCTTAAGACAAATTTTATACAGAAAGAGCAGCAGGGCCAAATATTTATTATGGAATTGTAGTTACTTTTACTACAAATTCTTTTGTTTAGGTTTGTCTATATCCATATAGTCTTTTTATACCAAGCCCTATTCTGTATATTAGATTAAGGATTACCAATGTACCACTGGGGTGCCTGCAGTGAAGAATCAAGCCAAATTTGAAGTGTTATCACAGGAGAAGGCAAATGAGCTCAGAATAACAACTCTGTGGGAACCATAGTTAAAGATGTGGAAAACTTCATCAGAGAGAATCAGAAGCCACAGGTGAAAGATTGAGATGTTGCAAGCAAATGTAGACAAACCACCAGAAACCGCTTTTCCATTTGGCCAAACAAAACAGCATTTGCGACTTTTTAAAGATGAATTTATTTATGAAAATGGAGATATTGGATAAGAATACTAAAAAATTACACTTTGTTTTTAACATGTTCTTTATAAATATTTCTTCTTGCTGATGCTGAGCTAAACAATCATGTAAAATAAAAATATGCATTTTATAACTTGTCATGTTCTAAATATAAAACAAACAAAAAAAGACATTTGCATATTGCTTATTGGAAACATACAATCGACATAAAATTACATGATAGTGCTGTCTACACACGGGCTGAACATAGAAACTTAAAACTGATGTCACCTACTAACCCCGCTAAAAATGGTCTTCATGTCATTAAAGAAGTATTACCAGCAACATTTTCATCCTCTTAATATATTGCAGCCATCATATTGTATAGCACTGTGTACTTACAATTTCTCATTTTACCTTTCTACCCAGCTAATTCTTCTCTTTTCTATTAGGTCTATGACATCACGTGATTAAAAACAAACTATCTGAATCCTTCAAAGTGCTATGTATAAACAGGAGGTCAAGTTTCTCTTCTCATCAGTCACTGCAAAAGTCCCTGGCGGGGAGGGGAACGATAAATGTAAGGACAAGAGACTTGCTGTTTCTACATAGAGCAAAGAGAATAATTAGCTAGGTAGAAAGGAAAAATGGGCAATTGTAAGTACACAGTGTCATCTAATGTGATGATTGTAATGTATTAAAAGGATAAACGCTTTGGTGGGAGACAGTGCTTCTTTAAGAACCCATCGGGGTTCCACTTGCAAGTGTAGCTTGATTTGTTGCTAAGGGCAACAAGACCATTAACTTGTTCACCATCTCAATAAGGTAAGGGCAGCATTATAGGCTGTGTTCACACAGATTTCAGCAAAAATTGAGCATAAGAGAGGTGAAATCCATAGTCTATGCATGGCAATGGGATTTCCACAACTCTGTTCACAGGACACTAAAAAATTTCCATGCGGAGTTCCGACTGCAGATTTTTTTCTTTGTTTCTCAGAGACTCTTAAGTCAGAAATGCAGAGAATTAACTATTTCAGTGATAACAGGATTAATCCGCAGCAGATCTGAGACAAAAATCCAATGGTCAGCCTCAAAGTTGGGCCATTGTAATACATGTCAGACATTAAGCCGTGTGAACATAGCCTTACTGTATGCATGTGCTGACACCATCCCCGGGGCACATATATTGAGCAAAGTGCATTATATGGCAACACTGACTAAATGAACTATAGTATAGCCCCACAGTAACTTACAATGTGAAGGTCACTTACCGTAAAGGATCTAACCAATATTTTCTTGAATTACAAACATCATATTTAAGCAGTGAATGAGATGTGGACTATACACAAAGAAGGTTGATACACAAAAGACTGTTCATAATATGTCATTCCAGCTACCAATCATATGCTAGTCTATGTATTTTGCGCTTTTTGAACAAATCAAAACAAGATCTTTTCATATTAACAGAAGATATACTGTAAATCTTTGTGTGTATCAATAGCCAAAGCCACGAATGTTCCATTAAGAATCCCAGGAATGAGAAACAAACAGAGATGTTGCCCATTGCAGAAATATGCCAAGGTGCCAGCAAAACAGAAAGAAAAGGTCAGACAATGAAAGACACACAGCACAGATGTCTTATATATAAAAATGTACAGAAGACATCAGAAATTAAATAAGAGTAAGAACAGTCCATCAACTCATGTTGCTCCACCTCGCTATCAACACCTCAGAGCATTGTATTTCTCATTACACCCCCAAGAGAGAGTTCCCTCAGTCATCTAAAGCTGCAGGTTCATCAGTTTCCAGTTTATAGGAGAAGCGTTGGCAGCAAAGGCTATTTAGAGAGGTTCCACACCTGGTGACCCGTGGCACAGTGCATCGCCCCATCACTCCGTCCAGCAGTCTTCTAAAAGACACGCACGCCGTCTCCCCGCCTGTGTAGCAGCACATTGAGTCCAAGCAGCTGATACCTGATCCTGTCTCAGTAAGCTGAGGAGGAGATAGAAATGTGACAGCAGTGGGCCATTACAAGTGTTCTTATACTGGTAGCAGCTAGAGAAACATTTAAGAAATCGTGTGTCTAAGGGAAACAACAAGATGTTCAAAATTCGAGCTTCAGAACACGAACAGGTTAGCATCACATTGGCATAGTTAATACTGACGTAAATGCCTACGAGGAAAATATACTTTTAGATAAGTTTTACATGTTGCAAAGAACACACACAAGGGGAAAATAAAACAAGCATACAATTAGAGCACCAGCAACCATGCTGCCAGGCAAGGGGTCATTCACTAGTCAGCTGAGGGGACAAGGCGCCAAAACCGTTTAAAGATATCATCTTATTTTAGAAAGTCGCGACTAAGCAAATTCACAGGAAATGTCAATGAGTCTGCGGGCTTCACTAGACTAAACGGTCTTAGGGTACCGTCACACAGTGCCATTTTCATCGCTACGACGGCACGATTCGTGACGTTGCAGCGTCGTATAAGTATCGCTCCAGCGTCGTATACTGCGGTCACACGTTGCAATACACGGCGCTGGAGCGATAATTTCATGACGTATTTGCGATGTAGAAGCCGTTGGTTACTGTGCGCACATCGTATACAACCTGTGTCACACAATGCAATCATGCCGCCACAGCGGGACACTAGACGACGAAAGAAAGTTTCAAACGATCTGCTACGACGTACGATTCTCAGCGGGGATCCGGATCGCAGTAGCGTGTCAGACACAGCGATATCGTAAATGCATCGCTGGAACGTCACGAATCGTGCCGTCGTAGCGATCAAAATTTCACTGTGTGACGGTACCCTTAGACATTTTATACAATGCAAAATCCTGATCACCATAAGCCAAGCACCACATGACCTGGGATGTAACCTTGTGTGTTGGCATTTAGTAGGTACACAATATAGAGAACGTTCATACATAAACCTGAACACTTTACAGCAATGAGACCATCCCTTCCTTAGTATCAACAAAACCATATCCAGAAGACATCAAAGTCAAATCTGAGCAAAACTGGGAATATTCATTGATCAGCCAAAGATCATTCCATTAGGCTAAATGTGTTCATGAAAAAAAAAATAATAATTACATAAAACTTCAATTCAACCATTACTGGGAACCTTTTTGAATGAAGACTTCTCATACCTCCTCAGTAAAAAGAATTCCCTTGCTTCATGATTTCACCTTTTTCCCTCCATTTCATAGCCGTTTCTTACATTGTATATATATATTAATGTTCATGTAGAGGTTGTATACACGTATAAAGTCAGACGAATCTGACAGATGATGGAGGGGCAGAGAAGGAGTTGGCATTGTAAATATAAACGTTTGATAATATTATTCTCTGGCAGATTTGCTCTTATCCAACATGCAAGTATATAAAAGCTCAGATGAGCATGTGTGCGTAATGGGTGTTCAGGAGATTAGGAGATATGGCGGTTGTCCATACAAGACTATTATATATGGCCAACTTAAAGGGAATCTGTCAGCAGGTATTTGCTACCCCATCTGAGAGCAACATAATGTAGGAAAAGAGAAGCTGAATCCAACGATGTATCACTTAGATTAGTGGGTGCAGTTATTCTGACAAAGGTTTTTAGATTTAGCAATGCAGCAGAGCTGAGGAAGCTAACCCTGCCCACACCAGGCTCTGTATATAGAATGTTCATAGACAGTGAGGTGCCTATTACAGGAGGGGACATGTCAGACTAGCATGCAGGAGCTGCTGTGTCTCAGCAATGATAAGCTCCTGGTGCTACAACAATCATTGCAAGCAAGAAAACCATGGAGCTTGATAAGAGGCATTACTGAAATTGGAGATTTAAACCCTACCTCATGCGGTCTTCAGATGACGTACCTGCTGACAGATTCCCTTTAAAAGAGTCAACCAGAACTCACATTGTGAGGACATATCCGTAGGATAAGTTGTCTACATAAGACTGGTACCTGCTCCAGCAACGGCCCAAAGTTATGTACAGAGCTGAACACCGTAGTTCCACACATTGATTTGTGGCCGCTGCCAGGTAATGTACTTTATCTCCCAAATACTTGGAAAGGAAATATGGTGCCCCAGCACTCAGTAGTGACCAGTTAATAATGTACAGCACTGCAATATTCAGCTCTGTAAGCTGCTTAATGTACCTGACCTCTGCTGGAGCAGATATCTGCTGATCGGTGGGGCTGCAGGGTGTCGGGCTCCCATCAGTCTCATATTGATGACCTATACTTCCTACCTAACTTCATGAAATGTTAGACAGCTAGTTGTAAGCCAACTTCTGTTGTAAAGCAGCTGTGCTGAAGTAATGATCCGAGGGATAAAAATAATGACATCAATTGATAGTAATTGTGGCTTTATAAGGGACGAGCCAACAATCTGTGCACTGTATATACACATGCTACATAAACGTATCCACAATGTCATCTAACAGGAAACTACACACTCCTTTGTGTACTCTCTAGATGGTAGCTGGAGACTTACTGCAATAACGCGAATGATACTGTACAGGCTGTGGGGTTGGTGACATTTTTAGACAACTTTAGAAAATGTTAGAAAATATCTTAAAACAATCCACAAAACCCCCATAAATAACCAACAGCATACAATACATTTCAGTATTTACAGAGAAAACTGTTAGTCCGTCATGCTGTCTAGATGTTAAAGCACACAATGTGGTTAGGGTGCACAAGTCCACCAATGAATGAATTCACAAATATGGAAACAATGTTCTCTATAATGACTAGATGTGGCTGGAACACAATGTTTCTATCATGACAAATGCATGCCAGCACTGAATCAAGTGCATGTCACACAGGACCACGGGTGGCTAGAGATCACAGTTGGAGTACTACCTAGTCTGCTCAAGTGCTGGTTTGATGCATCAGCTAGCAATTGCCTATTGTCCGACTCTCTGTGCTGGTTTTCAGCAAAGTCAAATGCTGAGCTGACTGAACCCTTATCCTCTTCCATCTAAAGGGACAGAAAAGTAACATTCTGGTAAAATGACTGCTGTAATGCTTTAGATTCTTATTACACAGCTTAAAATGGATACAACAGTGTAAATTAAATCGTTCACTTAAGTACAAACACAAGCAGAGTTCAGTTTCTAACTGGATGACATGTTTAAAAAACAAAGGGAAAAAAAGGGGAAATGGAGAAAGGGTACACACATCCACAGGTAAAAATAAGAGAACACACGAATCTACAACTCAGTAAGGCCTAAATATCAGTGATCGTGTGTGATAGAAAAAGATAAAAGACTACAAATGACATTAACTATTGCCAGATAAGTAAGGTGACATGGAAACAAGACTATGATTGCAGGAGTGCATAGTGTCATCTATTACAAGTAGGACAGAAGTACAACGAACAGTATCCGGAATGTTCATGCATTACACAGAGGACCAAATTACGCCAATGGGCATCTTGTAATGATGAAGTCCCCATGGTGGGGCTGTAGGACAATCAAACATAGGCTACAAAGTGCCCCACAGAAATCACTGGGGTTTTGGCAGCCGGGCATTCTTTGATCAGCATATTTTTAGTGACCCGTCAAATGAAAAGGGATAAGAAGTGGACAACATATTTTAGTTGGATAAGGTGCTTGAAGGAATAAGAAAAGCTCTAAAGCACCACTCGGGCGTTTTTTTGCAGCACTAGAGTGGTGCTTCTAATGTAAAGTCCCTGTACCTAGTCTGATACTAACTCCTGTATCAGCGCTGCTCCTGCCGGTCAGTTTCCTGTCCTGTCCGTTTTGTGATGTTACGGATCGCTCCAGTGTTTGCTGCAGTGAGTCGGAGGTCACAACTCAATGCAGGTCTAATAGAGCCTTGTTCTGGCTCGCAGACTTACACTGAGAGCTTGTAACATAGATTCGGACTTCCGGCCAGTCAAAAGCTGTGGTCACAGGATGGCGCCATGGGACAGAAGAAGCACCGAAAAAAGGTGAAACCAGCGCTGGGCAGTAGGTAGAGACCTTAGTTTAGTAGCAACACCCAGATCTAACAAAAAAAAAAAAAACACTGCTGGAGCGGTGCTTTAAAAGGTTTTTGTCACTTTATCTGACAGCAACATGATGATGTAGGTGTGTCACGTACTGAGCTGCTTGCCGTAGTTTTGATAATTTCCTGATGGTAAAAAAATAATATTGTCTGGCTGTCAAGTCCAAAACAAGTTCTCTGCAGCCTACCCCTGCCCCGATCCCGTTCACGGTCAGGTCTCAACTTATGTACATACTGATGAAAAGACATGTCAGTCACTAAAGTGGATTGATACTTATGGTAAAGAACATGGCTGTCTGAAAAGTGCAAGATTTTTTCCAGGTACCTCCCATTTTTTCTTTTCATATGTTTAGCACAGTGTATGGTTTTAATTATTCTAAATAAATAACTTGAATTTTTTTATCCTTTGGGGCTGAATTTTCTTATTGGTGTTATTTTTGCATTTGCAGTTGGGGATACGGCCATGTTATATCTGTGCACCGTCCATGGAAGTCTCGTAAGCATTTGCTTTTACATTACGATGGCTTTTTTCTTTTTTCCACTAAAGTGGTGCACCTTACTCCAGAAATGTACACCAGGCACATCATTTCTGACGGCGGCGTACGTGGTGTGTCAGACGCACCTGATTCATTATGCTGCGCATGCCACGTCATGAATCAGGACAGTGTATTCCAGTGAACGCTTCACTAAGGCCTCTTCCACACTTCCGTCTTTTCTCTCCCGTTGAAATCCGTCGATTTTTGAAAAAAACAGGATCCTGCTAATTTTTCTGCAGGATCCTGTATTTTCTCATAGACTTGTACTAGCGACGGATTGTGACGGATGGCCATCCGTTTCATCCGTGATGCACTGGATCCGTCGGTAAATTGCTGTCCATCGGGCAGAGAAACCATTCAGAGGAACGTTTTTTTCTGCACGTCGGAAAATCGCTCAGCAACAGGCCCTGCGCTGCCCGTCGTTGGCTATAATGGAAGCCTATGGACGCAGGATCCGTAGCTGACCGTCAAAAACAGGAATCCAGCGACTTATCCAGTTTTTGAATTCTGAGCATGTGTGGAAGGGGAATCAATCAATCTCTCTCTATAATTTTAGACATTCAAATTCAGGCAGCGCCTAATTCGATGCATCTGTCAGGAAACTGGATGCGTTGCAGCCGTTTTTCACTATTTTTAAGACATCCGTTGATACGTCGCATCGATGAATTTTGACGGCCGCCTGCCGACGGAAGTGTGAAAGAAGCCTAAGACTGGCATGCACTACGCCAGTCTTCATGCATCTCTCCCTGAATGTCTGATTCATGCTGCCCATAGTCCGGACAGCAGGAATCAGGTGTTAGGTTCCCTTTAAAGTGAAGAGCACTTTTATTTGTCTGTGATGGAAAACCTTCACTGCAATAGATAATATTGAACTCTGCTCATTTTTATTGCCAATTAATGACCCTATAGTTTTGTAGTGTTTTTGTTTGTATCCAAAACCATTAATAGGGGTGACCACATTAATGTGGATTATTTGACCAGTTTAGAATTTGTAACGGGTGTCAATACGAGCTTAAACATGGGCAGAACATTTCTAGGTCCCTTGGGTACCTCATTAATCCAGCCATTATTATCAGTGAGCATACACTGACAACTAGATCACCGGCAAGGACAGCAAAATAAGCTTTCCGGTGAACAGATTAAACCAAATTATGGGGAATATTGCTAGTCACATTACATTTTTTATTTGATCCCCACTTGAACATAAAGTGCTGCACTAAAGTTGATTTGAAAAAATGCAGAGTAAAAGGTCAGCTAAATATCAAGTAAAGCTTATGCTATTCACAAATATTTAGTGCCTAGCACAGGTTATGGATTTATTCTGGAATAATACACTAACATAAGGGGGAACTTTAAATCCAACATCTCCCTCCTGCAAAACCAGAGCTGTCAATCAAGAGGGGGCAAAGATAAATGCAAATCAAGTAGGTGGGAAGGTGCACTCAACTATTTGGCCATGCCAATCGGGAATCAAGCGCCTGTGACTCCCTTTTTAAGAGGGACTGTCCATACAGCATGATTGTTCAAACCAAGTACCGGCGCTCTGTGCTGCATCACATGGCCAGACATTTAACTACACTTTCCTACCTGCTCGGTTTCTATCTCCACCCTTATTCCTGGGTCTAGCAAGCCAGAGCTGTCAATCATAGAAGAAGGGAGGAAGGTGGAGATAGAGGAAAACCAAGCAGGTGGGAAGGTGCAAGTAAATGATTGGCTCAGCAATGAGGCATCAGGCGCCTGTACTTGGTGTGAACAGTAGTCTTCTGTGCCGACAGAGTCCCTTTAAAGTGATGAAGAACAGAAGCACTCCATTAGCGACTGTGTATATTACGTCTGACTAAAGAAATGCTGCTCAATGATGGGTATTAGGACCTTATAAGAATTGAACACCTTTCTAGTGGCATAAGGTAAATTTAATAGTCTGATACAATTGGAATCTCTAAACTAACAAACTCTCCAAGACCTAAATGCAGCTGTGTACTTTGTCAGAGGGCAGAGAGATTATTTAGACAGAAGGATTTCTTCCAGTCTTACTCTGCATTTCGCTACAACGCCGCGAGTGAAAACCTGTCTGAAAAGAGAGCTCTTATTTTCCAGATGGATTCGTGTTGTCATTTCCATTTTCTAATAGCCAAGTAAATGGCTGTATTGCAGAACATTGTAAACCTCGCAATGGAGCTACTGAGCGCTGCAGAGCAGCATCACTGTGTGCTCACTGTTGTAATACAGAAACATGTATACATGTACAGATGTATACACACGAGCATAAAGCCTGCAACAGTTCACATCCTTTCAGAAAGATAGACATGGACAGAGTGGCCACAGTATCAATCAAGAGGAACATGTGACTTCCTACCCCTGAATCTAATCCTTTTATGCTCACTGCTGAGAAGTGGACAGTTTCAGGAGGATATTATGGTTTTGGCAGCTGAAATCTTAAAGGGAATCTATCAGTTGATTCATGTCACCAAACCATAGAGCGCACAAATCAAAGCTGCCTGCACGGTTCCAGCCAGGCTTGCTCTTCCCTGAAATGTTTCAGAGTTTGAGAGAAAACAGTTTAAAGATCCACCAAGAGAAGCAAAGGGAGAAACGAGACGAGTCCTGTATCCCCCGACCAGTTTCTCCCTGCTCCACTCCTTGTGAATGACAGGTGTCTCACCTGGAGATATGCTGGGAAAAACCAGCCAGTGGTGAATCAGACTCATGTCTTCTCTGGCCGTGGTCCCCGGCCAGAACTTCTAACAATATTTTCTTTTCAGCATTTTAGAGAAAGGCATACCTGGCTGCAGTTGGTAACCAGGCTTTGATTCATGCTGCCCATGGTTTAGGCACCATAAATCCAGTGACCGTGAAAGGAGTTGGCCATCTATAACTGGAGGTAAAACCTCAGAAGGACCCTCAGGCTTGCATTTTCATGTTAAGTTTTGCTAAAAATAAAATAAAAAAATTATTTAAAAGGGATTTTGCCACAAACCAAATTTGCGACAGTGGCATGGTTACCCAGTACAATACAATTATTATTATCAGCATTTCTATGTTCTCATGTAATCTCTACATTTCTGGGTTTCCCAGTAATTGTGAGTGGGATTTTATGTGGCGAGATTCTGCTTTCCTACCAATTTCCAGCTGTGCGTCATGTGGGCAATGACACTACTGCTACAGCACATGAGCAATAACAGCATCATGGCAAAACTAGGAGGAAAACTCCGATTTACTAAGCAAAACTATTACATGGGTCACCAGTAAGCGAGTGCCAGACTTACTCAGTGTAACAATACTTTAAAAAATATAATGCAGCTGAGTAGTCTCAGGCAGGTCTCCGGTGGCTTCTCCACACATTGAGCCTTCTGACTTGTCGGGAGAGACCTGTCCGACAACTGGAGCAGGGCAGAGAGAAGCAGCGGGGACCGCTCTCATATTAGGGGACACAGTCGGCTTTACAACATATGTTTTTTTTCTGACATGCCACAGCTTTTCAGAGTAAGCTTACACAGCTGGAATAGTGAAGCCAAGGTCTCGATTCATGCCGACTGAGGGTCGGGCAGCATGAATCTGATGACAAGTTCCCTTTAAACAGTGACAATTACTAGATCGCCTCTGTACACCAGTACAATAAATTGAAACAAAGCCATAAAGAGCCAACTACAAGGTAGACTTTCAACAGATATATTGTATTAAGTGTTTGAAAAAATAAGCTAAATTAATAGAACCAAAAAGAAACATATATATATAAAACTGGATTTTCAGTCCAGTGGAGACTGTCCTATCAGTGACTGATGGCTATCGTTGAATGTGAATGCAAACTTCTACACTCCCTGACAGAAGTTATGTCGCTTATCCACGTTATGTAAATAAAAGCTTATAACCTGACGTTAAATTCATCCATTGGTTATATAAATTATTATTTTGAAAGCTGAAACCCTCTGAAATGTGGTTTAGGTTAAGAAAATAAATTGGCATCAATGCAGAAATATTGATCAGTTAATGGACACAGAATGGTCAGATTTTGGAAAGACAAAAGTTGTATCGCCTGGTCATATAATGCACCCAATCCTAGTTTATATCCTCACCTGTGCTCAGTAAATGATCGGATAATTAGTGTGTGTGTATAAAAAGAAACCCAGCACCCCAGACCTTCAAATGAACTGCAACTTGAGCTCTGACAACATGCCAAAAATCCACCCTGTGACCAAAGCCTGGATTATCAAGAGGCTGAAGACCAGATACACTGCAGAGGTGGCTGGCACATTTAATGTGTCTCGGCGTCAAGTACAAAGAATTAAAAAAAGATTTTGAAGAGACTGGAGATGTGTTTGACAAGCCCAGGTCCGGCAGACCCCGCAAGACAGCTGCTCAAGAGGAACGTTTGTTGATTAGAAAATCCAAAGCAAGCCCCTCTCCCACTGCAGCAGAGGTCCAACAGGCCTGGTCAGCTCAGTCCCTGTGTCAACTAGAACAGTTTGTAGGATCCGGTCTCGAAATGGGCTCCTTGGTTGAATCAGTGCCCAGAAGCCAGCACTAAACAAAAGGCAAATAAAAAACCGTGTGGCATTTGCAAAATCCCACAGCCTGCTAAACAGATGGACGCTGGAAAAGTGGCAGAAGGTGGATTTCTCTGATGAATCTTCAGTAGAATTACACCACAGCCGCTGCAAATACTGCAGGAGACCTACTGGAGCCCGTATGGATCCAAAATACACCCAGAAACGTTACATTTGGTGGTGGAAAGATCATGGTCTGGAGTTACATTCAGTACGGGGGTGTGCGAAACATGTGGAAGGCAATATCAATAGCCTAAAATATCAAGAAGGATTAGCTACCTCTTATATTCCAAATCATAAAAGGGGTCAAATTGTGCAGCAGGATGGTGCTCCATCTCATACATCCATCTCTACAACCAAGTTCCTGCAGGCAAAAAAGATCAAGGTGCTCAAGGACTGGCCAGCCCAGTCACCAGACATGAACATCATGGAGCATGTTTGAGGTAGGATGAAAGAGGAAGCTTGGAAGACAAAACCAAAGAATCTAGATGAACTCTGGGAGGCATGTAAGACTGAATTCTATGCTATTCCTGATGACTTCATTAATAAATTGTATGAATCATTGTTGAACCGCATGGATGCAGTCTTCAAGCTCATAGAAGTCACACAATATTAAATATGACTGTAATAGCACCACAACTTCATTCACCAATGTTATGCAACATATATTTGTATTTTAAGGTAATTAATTGTTTGAATATCACATTACCTTTCTGTGAGCGACAAAACTTTTGTCTTGCCAAAATCTGACCATTCTGTGTCCATTAACTGATCAATATTTCTGCATTGATGCAATTTATTTTCTTAACCTAAACCACATTTCAGAAGGTTTCAGCTTTCAAAAGAATAATTTATACAACCAATGGATGAATGTAACGTCAGGATATAAGCTTTTATTTACATAACATGGATAAGCGACATAACTTCTGTCAGGGAGTGTACATAGAAAGCTGTCATTCACAGATAGGACCACCCACTGGATCAAAAATCTCAGATAAAGCAGAGGTATAAATGATTAAAACACATGATGTAGTGAATCTTTTCTTCTAAAATGATATATAAACCTGCTCTGCTCCTGCTTCCGTAGTATATTGTGCCTGCAGATTGCTGCATTTTCACGGTGACAGGTTTCTTTTTAAGTGCTTAATAAAAATTAAAAATAGACTAAAAACTAGTTTAAAGGACACCTAACAGGAGATACATGCTGCCCAAATTGGCCAGTGGTTGATACATGCTGCCCACGGTTTGGGCAGCATGTATCACCTGTCAGGTATAGTCCTCTTCCTCTCTGAAGAGACAATTTGCATCATCTCCAATCAAATCCCTGCCGACAGCGCTCAGACAGTCCATGCACTAATTAGCTGCAGAGATCTAAATCTCACTGACTCACACCTGACTGTCCCTACTGATAAGTGACTAGTGTAATTCTAGGAGCTGCACCTTCTCACAGATAAAAGCCGACAGGTATGAGGATGGAGACAGGTTGATGCACCAGAGAACCGTAATTGTAGGTCACTGATCTATCACCGGCAACCATTAGACAAAAGCACTTTGCTGCGACTCTACCCAAAGAATGAAGCATCATGGGAAATCTAAACTGCAATCGGGGAACCATTTCGAAGAGGAACAAGATATGATAACGGCAAAATGGATCATGAAATAACAGGTGTGCACAAGGCACACATAAAAACCTCAACAGGAGGAAAATAAACTCCACTATACTGGAAAAAACACAGAAAAACAGGCAAAGGTGCTTACCTGTCTAGGCCTCAAAACAAATGCACTATCATGGTGCAGAGGGCCCAAGTAAAGATGGTGACCCCGCCTCATCCGCTGCCCCCGTTGTGCGGTGCTTTCACTGCTTGCGTCGGTACGTCACAACGACGCAATTCGTCGTGCGTCGTACGACGCTAGTGTGAAAGTAGCCTTAGTAAAAGCTTGTGCTGCACTACAAAAAATAAAATCGCGAGAGAGTAATGACATCTTGATGGTGTTGGTTCCCATGTATTGTATTGGTGTACAGAGGCATAATAATGACAAGTTCATCCTCACCAAATACTACTTTTTAAAGGGAAATTTAAGGTAATTTAGTCACACATGGTAGATTTCTCACAGAGACACCTAAGTGTGAGAAAACACGGTCAAAGTATTTTTATTGGTTTAAAAAAAAAAAATAAAACAAGCAATATTAAAAAAAAGAAAACTGGTTTCCAAGCACATCGTTCTGCTGTTTGCAGCCTGTAATCATCTAGCATGCTCTATATATAGTAGGAGGTTTAATTGTATGGTTCTCTTTCCACAAGAAGCAGTCAAACCATGCTGAGGGACATAACAAAACAAGAGCACAGTGGGTCTGTTATCAGAGTGTCATGCTAGGGATCGTAATGCACCACACATGCACTCCTATGGCAGGCACCGTGACCTGCTAAAATAAGGGGGGAAAAAAAGCTAAAAGCGCAAAATGAACAGCTGGCAGCTCTGGCTGCTAACATAATCATACCCATGCCTCGCGCCATCTAAGTGCTGGTTAGTTGAGCCTCAACATGCAAAAAAATAAAAAAGTGGATGAGGAGCCTCCCCTCCTACTCTACCTAATTTTGCTCAGCTGATTCCTTGCCCGTGACAGAGGCTGCAGGGCGATGAATTCGTCACTTAACGTAACTCTGTTGGGATACATCTACAGGTGGACAGAAAAGGTATGTAACACAGCACGTCAGTAAGGAAAAAGTCATTCTGAAACATGGAAGAGGAATTGCGTTAAATGGAAAAGTCATCATTACACAGAAAATAACACAAACATACCAGCTCCTGCCTACAGGAAATACAACAGCAAGCTTGTCACTCTGTGATCCAACGCAACCCAATGTACCACATAGAGAAACATAAAAGAAGAGATTCCCAGGTAATCCAGTGCTTCCGATCAGTTGAAACCTTTCTAAACTGTTTCTCTAAGACTTGCAGAAAACGAAAACCAGCCCATGTGTATACATAGAAAAATGACACTTGTACACTTAAAACGTTTATTCGGTTTAATTACCAACACTTATAGGGTCGTTATGAACTAAAATCAATGCGAAATGAACACGTAACAGACTGTGAATACAAATTGGAAACTGATTTCAGGTCATGCTGGACATTCACATTTACAGGCATCGGTATAAGAAGCTTCGCTAGCTAAATGCTGGGGAATAAAACCCAGCAGGATGCAGCTCTACCAAGACAGAGCTCATTGTCTATCACTATCAAGCTGCCCAATTATAGTGCAATTACAATATAAAAATATGGAAGTCAATTTGTAACCGGAGCAAACTCAGGCACTTACAGAAGTATATGGTTAATTTAGCAGTAGCAGCAAATGTGGACACTTAGGCCTTGTTTCCATTTATCCAGTCTCTCTGCTTTTTTTGATTGGTACCTCAGTTGTTGGGCTGGACTTGTCAAAGAGTAGGATCTAAAAATGCTCAGTGTTGCATTGTTTGGGGGGAATGATGTGGAAATGGTTATAATAAAGGCAGACGACAATGGATGCAGTTTTGACATAAGCTGTGATCAGTGGAGGCACAGGAAAACTGATCCTGACGAAACTGATAAGTGGAAACGGGGCCTTACAAATTATTCGACTATATTTATTCCTATGCACAATCTCTACCCATTTTGGTACTGACATTTTTTTGGATAATCTCTGTACACGATATATTATGGATTCAGATCTGCAATAGAAGTGTTAACACTAACATCCATTAATAAAACCTCTCTGAAAAGAAAGTCTGATGGCCATGTACAGCTCTCGATACCTGTGCCTTCTCTGTACTTGTAGGATAAAGGTGTCTAAAGACCACTTTCTTTAGGACGTCAAGAAACAAACAAGCTGTGGTGATGATGATAATGGCAAACCACGCAGACCCACTGGAAAGCAGCTGGACAAATACAAAGTACATGTCTTGGGTGTGTAAAAATGGCCTGCGGAGAGAAAAAAAGGGAACATATTACGGGTTACTATTAAAAGCCTAACTCCATATCCATCCAACAAAAACTGCTGAACTGAAATGTTATGCAAGTTTGTACTGTGATCCGCAATATATAACATGATATATGATAGAAGTTACACTACAGCACATTATTAGGACCCAGAGGAACCCAGAAACACCGAGTGATTGGCTTCTATATAGCAGCGCTTAATCCCCAAGCCATGCTGCTGAGAAGAATGGAGAATAAGGAGAGCCTTCCCATCCTCACTTTCCCAAAAAGGATTCTAGAGTGGAAGAAGGGGGCCAAGAGTGAAACATCATACTCTAAAAGCTGACCGAACCACAAACAAATTGTATATAGGGGCATAACCCTACACAGCACAACCGACCTAGAAATGAACTAAAGAATTATTTGGAATACTCAACTGCTAAAACGTATGGCTAAAATTGAATCGTATACTACGTGAACTGTAGTAATTCTATGCTGTCCCCAAGCCAACATTTAGGCAAAATCTGCCACATGTGATATGGGGGTGAGCATCATGTCATCATGTATGAGTGATAAACTGATTACCAGGAACATGCACAAAAATTGGGAGTCTAGTACAACTACAATTTAATGTAAATTCTTGTTTTAGCCATACTACAATGTATATGCTTGAAAGTCTCGTTATGAAATACTATACCTCTACGAGACATACAGTCTGCAGTGCACAAGTAAAAGTCAGCATTACACAGCGTCCATTCAAGCAATGGTTCGACTGTGTAATTCAGGAGAGGACAGGTTCTCCATTGTGAGACCGTCTTACCAAAACACAAGGGCCCTGAGCAGAGGATCCCAATCTGTAATCTCAATTTCTATACAGGGCATCTAATTAATTTCCCAAGCCAGAAAACTACATCAAGCTTAACCCCTTTACCCCCAAGGGTAGTTTGCAAGTTAATGACCAGGCTAATTTTTACAATTCTGACCACTGTCCCTTTATGAGGTTATAACTCTGGAACGCTTCAACGGATCCTGGTGATTCTGACACTGTTTTCTCGTGACATATTGTACTTCATGATAGTGGTAAAATTTCTTCGATATAACTTGTGTTTATTTGTGAAAAAAATGGAAATTTGGCGAAAATTTTGAAAATGTCGCAATTTTCCAACTTTGAATTTTTATGCCCTTAAATCACAGAGATATGTCACGCAAAAAACTTAATAAGTAACATTTCCCACATGTCTACTTTACATCAGCACAATTTTGGAACCAAAATGTTTTTTTGTTAGGGAGTTATAAGGGTTAAAAGTTGACCAGCAATTTCTCATTTTTACACCACCATTTTTTTTTTTAGGGACCACATCTCATTTGAAGTCATTTTGAGGGGTCTATATGATAGAAAATACCCAAGTGTGACACCATTCTAAAAACTGCACCCCTCAAGGTTCTCAAAACCACATTCAAGAAGTTTATTAACCCTTCAGGTGTTTCACAGGAATTTTTGGAATGTTTAAATAAAAATAAAAATTTAACTTTTTTTCACAAAAAAATTACTTCAGCTCCAATTTGTTTTATTTTACCAAGGGTAACAGGAGAAAATGGACCCCAAAAGTTGTTGTACAATTTGTCCTGAGTATGCTGATACCCCATATGTGGGTGTAAAGCACTGTTTGGGCGCATGGCAGAGCTCGGAAGGAAAGGAGCGCCATTTGACTTTTCAAAGCAAAATTGACAGGAATTGAGATGGGACGCCATGTTGCGTTTGGAGAGCCTCTGATGTGCCTAAACATTGAAACCCCCCACAAGTGACACCATTTTGGAAAGTAAACCCCCTAAGGAACTTATCTAGATGTGTGGTGAGCACTTTGAGCCATTAAGTGATTCACAGGAGTTTATAACGCAGAGCCGTAAAAATAAAAAGTCATATTTTTTCACAAAAATGATCTTTTCGCCCCCCATTTTTTATTTTCCCAAGGGTAAGAGAAGAAATTGGACCCCAAACGTTGTTGTACAATTTGTCCTGAGTACGCTGATACCCCATATGTGGGGGTAAACCACTGTTTGGGCGCATGGCAGAGCTCGGAAGCGAAGGAGCGCCATTTGACTTTTCAATGCAAAATTGACAGGAATTGAGATGGGACGCCATGTTGCGTTTGGAGAGCCACTGATGTGCCTAAACATTGAAACCCCCCCACCACCACACCATTTTGGAAAGTAGACCCCCTAAGGAACTCATCTAGATGTGTTGTGAGAGCTTTGAAACCCCAAGTGTCTCACTACAGTTTATAACGCAGAGCCGTGAAAATAAATTTTTTTTTTTTTTTTCACAAAAATTATTTTTTAGCCCCCAGTTTTGTATTTTTCCAAGGGTAACAGTTGAAATTAGACCCCAAAAGTTGATGTCCAATTTGTCCTGAGTACTTTGATACCCCATATGTGGGGGGGGGGGGGGGGGGGGACCACCGTTTGAGCGCATGGCAGAGCTCGGAAGGGAAGGAACGTCATTTGGAATACAGACTTAGATGGATTGGTCTGCAGGCGTCACATTGCGTTTGCAGAGCCCCTAATGTACCTAAACAGTAGAAACCCCCCACAAGTGACCCCATATTGGAAACTAGACCCCCCAAGGAACTTATCTAGATGTGTTGTGAGAACTTTGAACCCTCCAGTGATTCACTACAGTTTATAACGCAGAGCCGTGAAAATAAAAAATCCTTTCTTTTTTCCACAAAAATTATTTTTTAGCCCCCAGTTTTGTATTTTCCCAAGGGTAACAGGAGAAATTGGACCCCAAAAGTTGTTGTCCAATGTGTCCTGAGTACGCTGATACCCCATATGTTGGGGTAAACCCCTGTTTGGGCGCACGGGAAAGCTCGGAAGGGAAGGAGCAATGTTTTACTTTTTCAACACAGAATTGGCTGGAATTGAGATCGGACGCCATGTCGAGTTTGGAGAGCCCCTGATGTGCCTAAACAGTGGAAACCCCCCAATTATAACTGAAACCCTAATCCAAACACATCCCTAACCCTAATCCCAACGGTAACCCTAACGACACCCCTAGCCCTAATCCCAACCCTATTCTCAACCATAAATGTAATCCAAACCCTAACCCTAACTTTAGCCCCAACCCTAACCCTAGCCCCAAACCTAACTTTAGCCCCAATCCTAACTGTAGCCTTAACCCTAACCCTAATGGGAAAATGGAAATAAATAAATTTTTTTAATTTTTCTGTAACTAAGGGGGTGATGAAGGGGGGTTTGATTTACTTTTATAGCGGGTTTTTTAGCGGATTTTTATGATTGGCAGCCGTCACACACTGAAAGACGCTTTTTATTGCAAAAAATATTTTTTGCGTTACATCATTCTGAGAGCTATAATTTTTCCATATTTTGGTCCACAGAGTCATGTGAGGTCTTGTTTTTACAGGACGAGGTAAACTTTTTGTTGGTAACATTTTCGGACACGTGACATTTTTTGATTGCTTTTTATTCTGATTTTTGTGAGGCAGAATGACCAAAAACCAGCTATTCATGAATTTATTTTGGGGGAGGCGTTTATACCGTTCCGCGTTTGGTAAAATGGATAAAGCAGTTTTATTCTTCGGGTCAGTACGATTACAGCGATATCTCATTTATATAAGTTTTTTATGTTTTGGCGCTTTTATACGATAAAAACTATTTTATAGAAAAAATAATTATTTTGGCATCGCTTTATTCTGAGGACTATAACTTTTTTATTTTTTCTTTGATGAAGCTGTATGGCGGATCGTTTTTTGCGGGACAAGATGATGTTTTCAGCGGTACCATGGTTATTTATATCCGTCTTTTTGATCGCGTGTTATTCCACTTTTTGTTTGGCGGTATGATAATAAAGCGTTTTTTGCCTCGGTTTTTTTTTTTTTTTTTTTTTTACGGTGTTCACTGAAGGGGTTAACTATTGGGACAGTTTTATAGGTCGGGTCGTTACGGACGTGGCGATACTAAATATGTGTACTTTTATTGTTTTTTTATTTAGATAAAGAAATGTATTTATAGGAACAATATATATTGTTTTTTTGGGGGGGATTCTTTTTTTTACACATTGAATATATATATTTTTTTTTACACTATAACATTGCTCCAGGGGGGCATCATGTTATAGTGTAAGATCGCTGATATGACACTTTGCTGTGCACTGTGTCAGATCGGCAATCTGACGTGCACAGCTCCAGGCTTCCCGACACCTGCTCTGAGCAGGCGCTGTGAAGCCACCTCCCGGCAGGACCCGGATGCCGCAGCCATTTTGGATCCGAGCCTGCTGCAGCGAGGAGGAGGTAAGAGACCCTCGGAGCAACGCGATCACATCGCGTTGCTCCGGGGGTCTCAGGGAAGCACGCAGGGAGCCCCCTCCCTGCGCGATGCTTCCCTATACCGCCGGAACACTGCAATCATGTTTGATCGCAGTGTGCCGGGGGTTAATGTGCTGGGGGCGGTCCGTGACCGCTCCTGGCACATAGTGCCGGATGTCAGCTACGATAGTCAGCTGACACCCGGCCGCGCTCCCCCCGTGAGCGCGGCCGATCGCATATGACGTACTATCCCGTCGGTGGTCATACAGGCCCACCTCGACGGGATAGTACGTCTAATGTCAGAAAGGGGTTAAAGCGTCACCGTCGTTTTCATTTCATAAATCAATAGCACACACAAAAATAAGAAACTGTGTAATATATCTTATCAGAGAACTCTGCTTTCTTATCTGCCAGAACGTATCAATTATTATCAAAATTCCCAAAGTCTGTATTCAGTGAGGGCTTTCCCATTACTGAGAGAGGGGATGACACCAGCTACTGATGAGTCTATGTAGAGGAGAGGAGGCGTTAAAGACAGAGCTCACTCTCCTGTCTACCTAGACTCATCAGTAGCTGGTGTCATCTCCTCTCTCAGTAATGGGAAAGTCCTCACTGAATACAGATTTTACCTCAGAATTGAGAATTTTGATAATTGATACATTCTAGCAGAGAAAGGAGCACATTTGTCCAATAAGAAATATCACACAGTGTCTTATTTTCATGTGTGCTATTGATTTATGAAATAAAAATTAAAACAATGGTTACTCTTTGAATAATGTTTTTTCAGTTACCATTGTCACACTTCGGACCATGAAGTGTGCCTTCTATAGGAAACCTGCTACTTACATAATTTTTTTCTAGCAGGATTACTGGATTGTGAAATGTGTAATAATAAATGCCATTTGCAGTTCAACAGAGATGCTGCTCTTACCAGATAATTCCACCATAAAACAGTGAAAAGATGAAATAAAATGCAATGGAACCCCAAGTGACAAAATGATTTATCCAGGTCCAGAACTGGGTTTCTAGGGCCATCTGTAGAGAAACAAAAGCAATCTGTTGGTGTTTCCTCATTAATATTAGGCTTTCACATAACAAGAAGCACAGTTGGAAATTTTCTGTTTTACTTCTGTATTGTTCTTAAAAGGGAACCTGTCATGTCCACAAATGCTATTAACCTAAAAGACATTGGGGTAAAAATGCAGATTATTAGGGTTTAAATGTTGTCTGACCAGCTTACTGAAAAAGTGGCTCGGGGGGGGGAAACTAACTTGGCTCTTCCCAGGAGCCGCTGGTTCTGAGCCAGAGACTGCCGCAGCAGCTTCAGTCACCGCTCACTATCCTACGTGCGGTGGCCATAAACACACCTGGCACTCTGACCACTTGCTCAGTTCTGAGTGAGCTGTCAATTAAAGTGCCAGGATGTCTTTACAGAGACAGCACACAGTATAGTGAGCGGTGACAGTGGCCACTCTGGCACACCTCTATTAGGGCTCCTGGGAGGAATAAAGTTAATTTCCTCCCAGTAGATGCCCTTTCAGAGAGTTGGCCGGCCAACAATGCAACGCCATTAACCAGCTGATTAACCCTATGTCTGCAGGTTAATAGCATTTGGGGGACATGACAGGTTCCCTTTCATTACTTGAAGCAAATCTGTTGCTAGATTTTACAATTCAAACTGTAAACATTATTGAATAGATTTTAGATCTGGTGAGGCTGGTGTACTTGCTCACTGAACAGCATAAAAACAGGATACCTTTATCGTATGAGACTGTATGATTTTAGTGCCAAAAGACATATAAGGGCTCGCTTGTGTGTGGCCAATTTTCATTGGTACTGTTTCGGAGTACAAATATTTATTAAAATTATTGAGAGGCGAGATGCGAAAAAAAAAAAAAAGCAATGCATTAATCTAGTAACATGTGCCTCCATCAGGAGCCATTTTTGCACAAAAGTACTAGTCAGTTTAGGTGGAAACATGCACTAACAAGACAAATTGACAAACCCCTTTAATCTAAGCTGCTAAATGATATGTATGGCTTTTCAACCATTTTTATTGTTCCAATAAGTCTAAAGCTTAAAAAAAAGTGCAAATATTTTGAGAAAAAAAATATATGACTGTGTGTCTATAGCTAACAAATATATTTGTATGTCCTATATGTATCCATGGTCACAGACTACAAAAAAAACATGGATAGTCTGATTAGAATCAATACCAATTTTTTCCCTAGGGATATAGTAAAGCAGTAAGAAAATAATATAAGCAAAAGGGATTTGCAAATTTAATTCATAGAAATGTCTGGAGTACAGATAAAACACATGCAGACTGCAAAAAAAACAAACAACTAATTTGTATATCCTCTGCTTCAGTTTGAAAGTCACTACAAATAAAATGATCTGGTCAATATAGGTGTAAGTAAAGGATCTCAAATGTTGCTCAGCATTTTAAGCATATTTATACTGTGAAATCTGATTCAGTGGGTCTGTCATAGTTGTAAAAAACTGAAGTTTGTGAACTCACCTTCATTGTAACTGTTAAAACCATAACTGTAAACACCAAAGTGCCAAATGTCCAGTTTCCAAACATCTAAACAGGAACATAACATAGTATTACATTAGTATTCATGCGCGTCTATGCAAATAGCAGCTCACTGACCAAATTCTTTTAATGGGAACCTGTCATGTCATTTTTAGCACTTAAACTGTCCCTAGTATGTTTTTAGTGATGCAATGTGCATAACTAACATGATTTTTTCATTAAAAATGGCGCAATAATCATGTACAAAAAGCACTTTATATACTTAGATCATACCTGCTGATTTAGTTATAGGGGGGTGTGCTTCATTTTGTTCAGTCATGGTTATTGCCGACCACGCAATGTGAATGATGTTCACTGGGTTGTGCCGACGTCATTCGAATCCGCCTTGAAATCTTGTGCTTACGCAGTATCAATAGGGGAGCCGCACTTGCGCTGTGATGAGCGGCTCCGGCTGCACACAGTCAGTGAAGCTGTGTACTACAGTCCGTGTGCATGCACGGGAAGCCGCTCGTCACGGCGCATGCACGGCTCCCCGATCAACACTGCGGAAGCGTGGCTCCACGACACACTGCACAAGCGTGGGATTTTAAAGCCGATTCAAGTGAACCCCAGGAACATCATTCAAATTACATGGTCGGTGACATCCGTGACTGAATGAAATGAAGCACACCCCTATGACTAAATGAGCAGGTATGATCTGACTACATAAAGTGCTTTTTGCACATGATTACAGCGCCGTTCTTAATGAAAAAAACGTGTTCGTGATGCACATTGCATCACCACAATACACTGGGGACAGTTTAGATGCTAAAAATGATACAGCAGGTTCCCTTTAATTATTTTAAAAAGTTGTCCACTACTAGGACAACCCTTTCTTGATCTAAATGTTTGGCCCTGATAAAATGAAAAAAGCTGATGCTCTCCTACCATGCCGGCACCTTTCCAGCAGCACCCAATCAGTGCTGGCATCACTGTCCCCGCCTTTGGACAAACTGAACATGAAGAGGCCGTCAGAGATCAGCTGTAGCCCGGATTTCCTCTTCAGGATCAATTCGACTGAAGGCAGGGACAGTGACGGCAGCGCTGATTGGGGGCCAGGCTCACGTGTCACAATAACTGCATGGGAGCCCTGGGGAGAGCGAATGGGGACATCACTGAAACCGCACCGGTACGGGAGGAGAGTAGTTGTTTTTTTTTTTGCTTTAATTGGGACCAAGCGTGGGGTGCGAGAATGAGTTGTCCTAGTAGTGGACATCCCCTTTAAACATAAACAATAAAAAATAAATTTTTGACCAATGTTTAGGGATAAAACAAACAAATCTGAAATTACAATCTAGTTCTCTCACATCGCATGTTACTTTACCTATTGAAATTATTGAAATTGCAACACTAAGAAGAAAACGTAGTAGAATTATGAAAATCACAGGATCAAAACACATGTCAGGGATCTGCCAATGATAAAAAATGGAAGCAAAATTTTCAAAACATCTTGATTTATTCAATATTGATATGAGGATTACACGCAGAAACAACTGCACTTACAAGTCTTGTCTGCTATAAATAAGGTGATTACTGATTGTAGGAGGAAAGTTCCGCCACACTGAATGCACTTGGGCAAATCATTAAGAGCAGATGCTAGCATCTACCTTTGTAATTGCGACCACTGATGTCCCAAATGTGCTTGATGGCAGACAAGTCCGCAGATGCTGCAGGCCATGGTAGCATTTTAGGCCATGCAGGCTGATGACAATATAAAGTGCAACATATGGTCTGGCATTGCGCTGAGTAACGACTTCTGGGACACTTTGGAGAAATCGCTGTAACACTGGTGGTTCCATCACCAAATAGATGTAATGTTGAGCTGTTAGTGTAACTGGCATGAAGACTAATGAGGTCCGGCTACAGTAAATCATGCCACCCCACATCATAAACTCAGGATTAAGAATGGTGTGACGCTGCTCACGTGGTCTCCAAATGGAGACCGGAGTCTGGAATAGAGCAACGAGTCCTGCTTTTGTCTTGGGCACAATGACAACTGCAGATTGGTCTGGAGACCACGTTGGCAACCCCAAGTAGAGTACTCCAAGAGGGAATATCAACTAGTCGTCATTCCAGGTGTTTAATGAGTAACTGGTCCATGTAACTTTGTCAAGGGAAATTTGAGTTATCTACATCACAGTACTTTAAATGTTAGAAATTTATAGAGGATGTCCAGGACTTAAAAAAAAAAAAAAACATGTAGTTGCTAACATAGGCAGCTCCCATCTACCCAATTGGGTGATGCTGATTGACAGCCAGCTCTCCCTGGCCTAATTGGGGGAAGCTGGCTGTCAATCAGCATGACATCAGTAGTCCCGCCTTGTCAACAGGTAGAGAAACCGCTGCTCTGTGGGCAGGGAGTAGCTGAATCTCCGGCAGGAGTGGTCAATGACCAGCTCCGAGGAACAACAGACAGGTAGTTTTTTTTGTTTTAAGTCCAGGATACCCTCTTTATAGAATAATGGTTGTCCACCACCCGATGCTAATAGCATATAATGATCTATAACACCATTACTGCTAAGCTATTCCTCCTACAATGATCCGCTTACCAGTTGCCTGTTAGGCTTCAGTATCTGATGACATGCATAGCATGGAAAGGAGGAAAAAGGAAGAGAAGTAGAGCCAAGAGGTAAAGCATGAGAACAGCATAGAGGTGAACAATTGAGTGGAGGCTTTCTAGTTGATATTGTCACTTTCCAGAAGCGGGACATTCACTCGAGAAGTTATTACATCTTTCTAGCACAAAGTAATATCACAGAATAGCAAATGGCTAATGCTTAAATGTCTACCTCTGTAAACGCTCTTTTGCTAAATTATTATTTTTGCACGATACAACTTTGCAAATAGCCTTGATTAAAAAACCTATTAACGGTTGTCTGTAACTCCCACACAGAGCTGTTCCACGGTAACATACTACAAAAGTCACCATGAGAAGTCTGCCTCGTGTTACTTTCCTCCTCTGCAGGTAAGCCAGGAGCTATGGGGTTAGGGCCTTATACTGTAACAACTGCTGACTGACAATGTGGCATGTCAGTTGGCACGCAATACACTTCCATTTTCATGTGGCGATTATAGTGAATGTGCAAGTTGCATGGAGAGGAGTAGTTTGTCTCCATACAGATAGCATTACAATTGCAGTTTACAAGGTGGAATGGGCTTCTGACAAAATGATAATTTTTATGCCCACATGAAGGATGAGATCAATGAGAAATGAGCTATGATCACTGGAAACAAAGTTCTCATGAAAGTTTGTCCAGCTGATAACTGGTCCATGTAAAATGGCCTTTAGATGCAAAAAAGTAACCTCAACAATAAGTGTGACCAACAATAAGTGCAAAGAGATTTTTTTTTAACAAAAGTAACCTGCACCAGAGAAATAAAACTTGCTTGAAACAACTACATTTGCTTTGAAAAAAAAAAAAGGAAATGGATCAGCAAACTGAATTTCAATAAAAAAATTCTTCTTTATTTCATGCTTTTAAAAAAATTAGTCCATGTAGCATTCGTACACGTTTCTGGCTGTAGCCTTTAGTCATAGAATATAGACATTTACTTTGGTCTGCTGTTTTACGAGAAATAGTACAACACTTCTCTGACGTCTTTGTTTAGGATTGCAACTCGTTCCTCTTCAAGTAAATGGAGCGGAGCTGCAATACTAAACAAAGGAAAGTGGCAGTGTTTCTGGTGGAAAATAAAAGACCATCGTAGCCAATCCTGGACAACTATATATATGTTATGTCCATATATAAAGTATATATATTGCACCAGGAGTGAAAACCATACAAAAAAACCATGATGCACACCCAAAAAAATAGAGAAAACCTTACACTGACTACAGTTAGCGGTACCTCCCATGAGAAGGCAAATCTAATGGTGTAGAAAGCCAGGTGGGATGTACCTAAATTCCGGTATCCACTGTCTTAACATTTTTAATCCTCTAATTTATACAGATGGTAAAGAGGATATCTAACCAGAGTTTTTAATCTATACTAAGAACCTTCTCCAATTCCTGATGCTTCACTGATTCTGGAACAGTTTTTCTTTTTTTTGAGCCCTTCTGTTCCAAAGTTATGCCCCTGTTGATAAAAGATACAAATTGTACCTTCAAACAACTAGGAGTAAACCACAGAACGTCTGTCAAAAGAAGAGAAAATTGACCACAAAGAAGTTCTCTCGGTGTATGTCCAGCTGGCTCAAAGCATAATGTGCATCTTTATTAAACTACAACATTAATAGGTGCTGGATAGCGTTAATTAATACAGCTACAGGTGGGAGCAGCGAGGTACGCCGAACATTACCATTCTTATCTAAATCTCCTGCTCATCAACAGACCACACTGGATCCGGACAAGGGTTGGTCTCTCAAACCAGTATAGATGTTGTGTTCTCAACACCAGTAGGCAAGAAGAAGCACTTCCCAAAATAGGATCACCTAAAATGTGATTGGATGCTTGCCCTATGTAGCGTCATTTTCTATTTTTTAATTCAGAACAAGCTGTAGTAAGTCACCAACATTGAATTTCATCAGCGTATCTAACTGTACATTCCATTAGCTTGTCAAATGTTTATGTTATTAAAAATACTACCTTGCTTTTTGTTCTATCAAAAACCTCTAACGTGTGAGAGCTTACAAATAATGTTTGTTCTTAATCCAGTTATTCAAACACTATTACTACTATTATTACTATAACTATTATTAACTATTCACAATCTAATACATACCTGACCATTTCCAAGGAGAGATGCATCTTTACCCATAAGAAAGTATGACCCAAAAAAGAAAATAAAGGCATGCCCAAAGCCTAGAAAGGTCCAGTAAAGGAACGGTTTAAAACCGAGAAGGGCATTTTTGCTAATGTCTCTGTAGAAACAATGAACATATGCATTATAAATAGATTTAGTACCTTGAAAACACAAAATGTATCACACCAACGATGTCACCATCATCTAATAAACGCTGTACACATTATCAATTAAAATATTATTTCAGTATTGTCTTTTTACCTACTAATGCTCTCCACATGTATCTTACCCATTGGAATGACGACACTGCTCTGTGTTCACTGACTAGCACTTCCTACATTACATGGAGTATCACCTATAGCCAGCTGGTGCTTTTCCTCTTTCATGTTTCGAGTTTTCACTATGGACACTATTTTTTATTCTTTTTTTTTTTACTCTCTGTGTACTTTGGATTTTCTTTGTTAAATAAATTATTTTTTATTTTACTTGTGGGGTTCATGACCTCATGTGTTTGTAGGATTTGGACATCTTTGGGAGTCTTCTACATGTATTTTCATGATTTGTAGAGAGCTATGATTAATTTGTGTTTGGTTAGTCTAAAAAGGTGGACATTTTCAATTAAGATATAAAATGGCATTCTTCTGCCATGTATGTGATGAACACTACACATGCATTGGGCGATGCTTATTCATATAGGCCATTTTTAAATAATGCAGATTTCTCCTTGCTGGTCTTAAAATATGCCAGATTTACTATATTGGTTCATGCGTGATAATCTTGGCCTTTATTTATTAAGAGTGTTCTTTATTATTTAGGTCATAGGTCACCTCCTTCCCTTTGATGTGGGCTCCTGTGCTGAGCCGGCAACTTTTCATGCACGTGACATCTGATTTGATCACAGCTGACTAACAACAGACGGAGAAATACTCTCAGATGTTGTAAATCACCTGCACTATGTAAAACTCATCCAGCACTCCCCTGCAGACAGACAAACAGCAGAAATGCTATATTTGAGAATAGGACAGGCCTTGGGTCCCACAGATCAGTTTTTAAAAATGATGTGTGTATGGATGACAGCACACGGATGGTGAATGGAGCCTTAATTATATAACGAGCACATTTCCATTAAAGGGAACCTGACACTAGGTTTGGCTGATAAGAGATACGGCCATCACCTTTCAGGGCTGATATAGAGCATTCGATAATGCTGTATATAAGCCCCAACCCGCCCTGTAAGAGAAGAAAAATAACTTTTACTATACTCACCTGTGGGTTAGTCTGGTCCGATAGGCGTCGCTGGTCTTGGTCCGGCGCTTCCCTTCTTCTTGCGATGCCGTCCTCCTGCTTGCTTCATGTGGATGACGCGTCTCCTCGGCACCGCGCTCCTGCGCAGTCGTACTTCTCTGCTCCGTCGAGGGCAGAGCAAACTACTGCAGTGCGCAGGAGCCGGGAAAGGTCAAAGAGCCCCTGCACATGCGCACTGCAGTACCATTGCTCTGCCCTCGACAGGGCAGAGAAGTACGCCTGCGCAGGAGCGCTGTGCCGAGGACACTGTGTGGATGATGCAGGGACGCGCCATCCACATGAAGCAAGCAGGAGGACGGGGATCGTAAGAAGATGGGAGGTGCCGGGCCAAGACCAGCGACGCCCAACGGACCGGACCGCTCCGCAGGCGAGTATAATAAAAGTTATTTTTCTTCTCTTACAGGTCTGGTTGGGGGAAGATATACAGCATTATAGAATGCTGTATATCAGCCATGAAAGGTGATGACCGTATCTTATATTGGCCAAACCTAGTGACAGGGTCACTTTAAATAGCCTTTAAACTGTAAAGCATTCTTCAATATGTTTTTATTATTAAGCTACTCACCTATAGAGACCAGGTTTGGTGTGTAACACATGTGGATGCACATGTTGTTCAAACAGACTGTACATCAGAATAGGTAAAGAAGTGAAACAAATATTGTACAAAGTCAGATACACACTGTCATACAGTGTCTGTAAAGGAAACAAGAAATTAGAACTGTGCTAGTAACGTGCATGGATTAGAAAAGGCTACCAAAAAGCGACATCAGATTACATAGTACCTCTCATGTTAAAAAAACTCAGCGTTTTGAAGCTGCCCGGCGCTGAGCGCCCTGATGTTGTGAGAGAAAGAACTTTATTCCTGCAGGCAGCCTTGGGCCTTCAGACAAGGGTCGTCTGAGGCTGCCGGTTCCCAGCAAAGAAGCTCTCAGTGCGAGTGCCGGGCAGCTTCAGAATGCTAGTAACCTGAAGATTAACTTCATACCTGCAGGTTAATAACCGTTAATTGTTTTCCCTTTAAAAGGGAATCTGTCAGTAGGTTCAACTCTTCTAAGAATAAAATGATACAGTACCTTGATATCCATGATCTGATATTTTCTGAAGAAATTAATATTTTTGGTACTCCCTATAAAATCAGTTTCTCGATAGTCTTCATCGGAGGACACAGAGAACCATGGGATGTCGAAAGCTGTCCCTTATATTGTTACCACCAAATTCTCTACTCTTGCTCCAGCCGAAAACTGTTGCCTGAAAAATCTTCCTGCTAAGACTTGCATCTAAAGAAGCAAAGGTGTGGACCCTAAAATAGCTGCTTTACAGAGTTGCAGGACCGATGCATGGCGACAAACCGCCTAGAAAGCCCCCACCACTCTCATAGAGTGCGCTCTAACCATAAAAGGAGGCACCCTGGCCTTCGCCTTATATGCCTGAACGATGGTTGTTATAATCTATCGAGCAATAGTTGCCTTAGAGGTGGCCAGGCCCCTGCAAGGGCAGTGTGGTATGACAAACAAGGAATCAGATCGTTTACATGGAGCGGTGGTTGATAAATAACACTGTACAGCCATGATAACATTTAATTTGTGCCGAGCCTTCTTGATTGGATGAAAAGGTAAAGGACAAAAAAAGAAGGCAAGACAATGTTCTTGTTAAGGTGGAAAGGCTAAAACACCGTGGGGAGGAAGGACAGAACAGGTCACAACACTAACTTATCCTGGTGCAGGATAAGGTAAGGAGCTCGACAAGAAACAGCAGCAAGCACCGATAATCTCCTAATAGAGGTGATAGCTGTAAGGAAAGCTACCTTATAATTATGATGAAGAGCAGAAATATCTCTGAGGGGCTCAAATGTTGGAGACTAAAGAGCCTCAAAGACTAGATTAAGGTCCCACGGATCAAGGCAGATAGCGTGGCCTAGTGTGCACTTCCCCAGAAGAAAGGTCCTAACCGGAGGTCTAGAGGCCACATCTCTCTGAAATAAAACAGCCAAGGTGGACACCTGTCTCTTGAGAGAACTAAGCACCAACCTGGACTCTAACCCCGACTACAAGAAGGAGAGCAGTCCAGGCAGAGAAAAGGAAATTGGCGAATTTGAAGAAGACTCACCCTAGCAAAAGTAGGTCTTTCAAGAGCGGTGATAAATGCGCAGCGAGGAAGGCTTCCGTGCCCAGATCATGGTTTGGACGACCGATTCTGACAAACCCTCTGCTCTAAGAATCGCAGCAGGGAGATCTTTATCAGGCCGAAAGATCTTAAAAGCTCATTTACATATTAGGAAAACATGAATTCCTCTGGAATAAGATATCGGATGACAGATATCAAGGTATCAGCTTATTCAACTTGCTATGACCTTTATGTCCATATAGACGGCTTAGGAAAGTTTATCCTACTAACGAATACCCTTAAATATTAAACTGTAATAATTAGCTGAAAAAGTATTTAGGCTGTGTAATATTTTGTTATAACCTAAGGGAGTGACAACTGAAAATTAGAATAATTTTAACAGGGAACTTACTTGCTGAGAAAATAAACAAAAGAACTGATACAAAAATTGTGGCGTGATAAAACACACATTCTGAAAGAGAAAAAGGACACTGTTAACTGAAAGTAATACAAACTGAATTCAATTAGGAAAAACACATATAGTACCCCAAAAAACACATAGTGCAAATGTTTGAGAAGGTTATTGAGTCAGTGCAGAGAGACCATTTACAGCAATTAACAACGGACCACTGTGACTGGTCCTTTCTCTGCTTGCTAAGGTGCCACCCGCAGCAGTTGGTACAGATACAACTAGAAACACACTGGCAACTCAAGAAGGAATGTTTCAGCAGAAAATAACTGAGTAAATCAGGTTTTTTATGACAAATCTATTTCCTTTTTTTTTTTATTTTAAAAAGAGTAACCGTCATTTTAATTATTTCATAAATCATAAAAACTACACATGAAAATAACAAATATTGTAATAAATCTACTGCTCCTTTCTCCTCCTGCACGGATGGCTCATTTCAGAAATTTGATATTTTTAAATTTTCTTTCACTTGCTTATATAGCGCCAATAATGTCCACAGCACTTTACAGACACCACCACCACCAGGGGAATTTGCATTGTGAGCCACGTCTGTCTTTGGAGTGTGGGAGGAAACCAGAGAACCTGGAGGAAACACATAGATACAAACTCCTTGCTGTTGTTGTCCTTGGTGGGTTTTGAACCCAGGGATCAAGTGCTGCAAAGCTGCAGTGCTAACCACTGAGCCACCGTGCTGCCCCTAATTCACAAAGTAATATCTGTATTGAATGAAGACAGATGCTTACGTTACTGAGAATACAGATGCCAGTTGGTACTAATCAGACTTTACAAACAATTTTATAAGCAGCAATCACCATCTCCTATTTCAATAATGTAAAAATCTGTCTTCACTCAACACATATTTTACCCGTGAATTGTCTCGTCAGAGAAGAATAGGACTCTAGCGTCAAGAATTAGAAGTAACAATCCTACAAGTCAATATCGACCCTTTAACCCCTTCACGACCTTGGGGTTTTCTGCTTTTGTGTTTTTTGCTCCCCTATTTTATTTTTTGGTCAATGTGGCCGTGTGAGGGCTTTTTTTTGCGGGACGAGTTGTACTTTATGAACTACATCATTGGTTTTACCATATCGTGTACTGGAAAACGGGCAAAAAATTCAAAGTGCGGTGAAATTGAAAAAAAAAAAAAAAAAAAGTGCAATTCCACAATTTTTGTTTTTTTAACCATGCTCAATAAATGCTAAAACTGACCTGCCATTATGATTCTCCAGGTCTTTATACGTACACCGATACCAAACATGTATAGGTTCTGTTTTATTTAAGTGGTGAAAAAAAATCCAAGCGCCATTTTTCAAAACTTGTAGCATCTTCATTTTTTGGGATCTGGGGTCGGGCGAGAGCTTATTTTTTGTGTGCTGAGCTGACTGTTTTATCGATACCATTTTGATGTAGATATGATGTTTTGATCGCCCGTTATTGCACTTTATTGCAATGTTGCGGCAGCAAAAAAATATATAATTCTGGCATTTTGATTTTTTCTCTCATTACGCTGTTTACCGATCTGATTAATTCCATTTATATTTTGATAGATCGGGCGTTTATGAAAGCGACGATACCAAATATGTGTATTTTTTATGGTTTTATTTTGAATAGGGCAAATTTTTTTTTTTTTTACTTTTTCACTGGCTTCAATAATCTCTATGGGAGACTAGAATAGGCGATCATCTGAGAGCCTGTGCTACACAGGCCCTGCTATGTGTAGCTAAAATGCTCATAGCAATCCGGCAATAGCCACAGAGGTCTCCTGCAGACCCCGGGTTGTAATGCCAACCCATTGGTGACCTACGGTCTTTTTACACGGGCGCAGTTGGGCGGGCTTCGACACGCTTTCGAGGTGGACAGCAGCATTTAACATGTTAACAGCGCTGGAACCTGCATGGAGTGCGGAGACACGACCTCCTGTGACGTGTATATATAGGTCATAGGTTGTGAAGGGGTCAACGAGCCTTGCATTATGACTTAGGATAAGTTTCCTCATACCGGAAAGTCAGACCTGGCTTGTCACTCTCCACAAGGAGAAACTTTACTCATTAGACCCCTAAACTGAAAATTTTGAAAATGAAATTATCAGTCCTTGTAGAGAAAGAAGCAGATTGCTGTGATAAGTGATATTACAAAGTTGCCTGTTTTCATGTGTACTATTGATGTATGAAATAAAAATTAAAACCACGGTTACTCTTTAATTCAGTGGCTACTAAAAACAAAAATCTTGCAATTTTCACTCTGGCCAATCAGCCCAGTGTTAGAGTGCCAATTCCTGTACTCCTAATGGACATCAACAGAAACAGATGGACTAAGACCTAATTTATTTGTATAGAAATGCTATCTGAACATGTTTTAGGTATGCCAAAAGTTGTAAAGGGCGTTAGCTGGGACAGTGCCCATTGTCAATGTTTGAACCTGTGCTATTTAAACAAGAAAGGTTATAGCCCAAGGCAGGGTAAATATCATATTTTCACAAAGTAGAAATGAAAACCAAAAGAAGAAATTGTGCTGGGAAGCAATTCAATAAAAATAGTATAAGGTAAATCTTTATTAGTTACAATAAATACAGATATTTGGAAAGTGGGTGAGCAAAAAATGTTAAGAAATACCTATTCAAAACATGGTATTCAGAAAATGAAGTGAACAGTACCCGAATACCTAATCATGTTTCACTAATGCTTCATCATCCTTATAACTAATAAAGATTTATACTACTTATATTGAATTGCTCCCCAGCACAAATTCTTCATTGATTTTCCTGTGCTATTTACTATACACAAAAATGTCATAGTAATCCTGCCTTTAAATAAAATTGAGAATCATGAAAAGTGTAAGTTTTTTTTTTTTTTTTAAATATATGGAGACCCGAAGACCCCTTCGCTGCCACATTGGTAATCTCTTATGAGGCACATGTTGAGCTTTAGGCTATGTGAACACGATGCGGATTAGCAGTGCATTTTTCCACGCAGAAACGCTGCAGATCCGCACTGTGAATTACAGTACAATGTAAATCAATGGGAAAAAAAAAAGCTGTGCAGATGGTGCGGAAAAATCAGCGCGGAAACGCTGCGGATTTAAAACAAGTGCATGTCACTTCTTTTGTGCCGATCTACAGCATTTCTGTACCCTTCCATTCTAGAAATCCACAGTGGTAAAAACCGCAGAAAATCCAAATCAATTCCGCATAAAAACCGCACAAAATCCACGGCAAATCTGCACCTGCGGTTTCTGCAAGGAGATGCGGAAAATTCTGCACCCCATTCCGCAATGTGTGCACATAGCCTTAAGGCCATGTTCACACTTTGCGGTTTTTACCGCGGAACCACCGCGATTTTGATGCTGCAGGTCCGCAGCAGTTTCCATAGCGTTTCCATTTACATGTAAACCCTATGGAAACCGCAAACCACTGTGCACATGCTGCGGGAAAAACCGCGCAGAAACGCAGCGATTTAAAACCCGCAGCATGTCACTTCTTTGTGCAGAATCGCTGCGATTCTGCACCCATAGGAATGCATTGAACCGCTTACTTCCCGCATGGGGCTGTGCCCACGTTGCGGGAAGTAAGCGGATAATGTGCGGGTGGTACCCGGGGTGGAGGAGAGGAGACTCTCCTCCAGGCCCTGGGAACCATATTTGGGGTAAAAAAAGAATAAAAATAAAAAATCATGTTATACTCACCTCTCAGCGCTGCACGCGGCCGGCCGGTCAGAGTTTCTGTGCGAACAGGACCTGCGGTGACGTCGCTGGCACATGACTGACGTCACGAAGGGTCCTTCTCGCACATCATCTTTGGAACCGGACCGCCGGGTGCAGCGCCGAGGAGATCCGGACATCAGAGGGTGAGTATAACCAATTTTTATTATTTTTAACATTACTATTGATGCTGCATATTGCTGCATATGCAGCATCAATAGTATAGGCGGAAACCAGCAGCGGAAACCGCGGAACAAACCGCGATAAATCTGCAGGGAGAACCCGCAGAGGTCACCCGCAAAGTGTGAACATGGCCTAAAGGAGTCAAGATTTTCACTATATACTACAATGTGGTATTGCAACAAAGTAAAAGCGATCAGACCGCTGCATGTTCATATCCCTTAAGGTGACTAAAAAAAAAAAAAATAAAGCGCAGAAAATAAAAATGAAATCTAAAAAAATAATAAAAATAAAATAAATAAAATACAAAATATATATGAGTCACCCTTTTTTACCATTTTTTTTTAATTACATAAAAAGGAATAACCATATTTGGTATCGCTGTGTCCTTAAAAGTTTGGTCCATTGAAATATAAATTTAAATGACCCATACAGTAAATGTAGTAAAAACAAAAAAATCTCAACTATAGAATTTAGCTTTTTGGGGCACCACAAATTAAAAAACAAAAAAAACAAGAAGAAGAAGAAGAAGAAGAAGAAGAAGAAATTAAAACCTTGTGTTTACCGCAAAATGATATTAATAAAATAGTCAGCTCTGTTCAAACAAACAAACAAAAAAAGCCCTCGCACAACTCCATTGACGGGAAAATAAATCATTATGGGTCTTGGAAAGTGACTACACAAATCAATCTTTTTTAACTTAAGTTTGCTAGTGTCATAATCGGACTGACCTGAAGAATTATGTATCCAGGTCATTTTTACCTCGCAATGAACACCAGAAAAACAAAACCGCCAAAAACTATGCCAGAGTTGCAGTTTTTTCACCATTTCATCCTACTTAGAATTTTATTCCCTGCTTTTCAGTACATTGTATGGTAAAATGAATGTTGTCTTTGAAAGCTACAAACTTGCCCTGCAAAAAGCTGTCAAATGGCAGAAAAATAAAAAAGTTAAGAAGACTCCTGAAAAAGGGAAAAAAAAAAAATCAAAAGAGCAAAAATGAAAAATCGCCTGGTCGTTAAGAGGTTAAAGGGGATGACAGGGCAAATAGCAAAGTTCCCCAGTGGCTTGAAGTTGTGGAAAAAAAAATTATAAACTGATACTCGCCTAATGGCACCCATCTATATACAGCACAGACGACTCTATGGACGTTTCAACTGGTATGGTCTTTTCCTAGTGATGAGCGAGTGTGCTCGGAGATTATGTTTGTGTCCCCGCAGTTGCATGATTTGCGGCTGTTAGACAACCTGAACACATGCAGGGATTGCCTGTTTGTTAGGGAATCCCCACAGGTATTCAGGCTGTCTAGCAGCTGTGGATCATGCAGCTGCAGGGACACAAACAATCTACGAGCACGCCCAAAATACTTGGAGACCACCCGAGCATGCTCGGAAAATGAAACCTCGAGTAACAAGCATACTCACTCATCACTATCTTTTTACAAACAGGTTGAAACATTGCAGCTGCTATACTTACATGGAGGAATAAAGGATTTCTCTATGAAACTTCTTGATAAGCGCTGTCTCCAGTTGGTTTGGCTGATACTACATTGAGTGGGTTCCTCAGCTTTTCTTTGACTCTGATGCTCTCTGACGCCCAACGTGTGCTGCAGCCATGCTATTAGCAAATATAGAAGGAGATGCCATTGTTCCACCAATAGCAGGACCACTGTGACCTGGGATTGGCTGCAGTGGTCAGTTGACTTTTGGCCTCTGATGTTTTTCTGAGGATGTGCTGCCCAAATCACCTGACCACTGCAGCCAGTCACATATTTTAGCAGTCCTAATGCTGGTGGAAGGGTCAGGTATCCTCTTCCTGTGCACAACAGAGCAGCCTGCACTGGATCCAGGTGGGTACCTATAGGTATCACTTATTTTATAATTTTTTTCTAAGCACATGAGGAACATTTCTCTTTGCAAGAACAATTTCTTTGACATAAAAACCTGATTTAAACAATAGGCAATTTAAAGGGAACCTGACACATTTGTCTCTGTTCGCGTACATCGGACTGCACTTGGACAACATCAGAGTGCAGTCTGATATTTAGGGTGAGTGCGATCAGATTATCGGATGCACTTGCAGCATGCTGTGATTGTCTTCTTATGCTGAATATAAAATATAAAAAAATGGCAGATGTGCACCGCCCCATAATATAACAATGGTCTGAGTGCTATCCTATAAAACATCGGAGAGCACTGAACCTTGTTACACGCTGGTGTGAGCGAGCGCTTACAATGCTTCTTGGTCATCTTACTGAACGTGCGGCTACCAGGAGATAATTACCTTATTTTCCCCCGGGAGCACCTGCTTTCAGTGCTGGGGCATGCATACAGCCGCCACTCGAACCACACTGTATACTCAGTTCATTTTCTCCAGGCTGATGTACTTTCAGTAAAGCAGCCAGGAAGTACTGTAATGCTAGTTACCTGCAGATTAACCTTATATCTACAGATAAATAGTGTTTTTCGAGGTGACAGATTCCATTTAAAAGCATTTATGCTAGCCACATACCCCCAACCACCATAAATGCGGAAATGTGGGCAGGAGTTCAGATTTATCACACCTTTTCTAAAACATGCACATACCTTATAAAAAAAGTACTGTACAAGAGTTGCTATTCTAATGTAGTAATAGTGGCCATGCACCAAAAGGAGCTTTGAGAGGAATTTAAATCTTGCAATTGCATAGTCGCTGTTCCTTACAGCTTGTCTTCCTTCCTTACCCATAATACCTGGGGGAAAAAACAAAACAAAATGAATGACGATTGATCCATTTGTACAGGTAGCATATATATTTGAGCTAACAAAGTATTTCAGGCATCAAATCTGCTAATTGCAAATTCTGAAACTGTAATTATATCATTCCCAATTGAAAAGGACACAAAATTCAGATGGAACTGTACAACACACAAAAGAAATCAAACTCACCTATGCCAACGTGAGCTTCTTGTATCATGCTTACATCATTTGCACCATCACCAACAGCAAGTGTGATGGGCTTCTCAGGAGAGATCTTTAATAACCTTACTACCTAAAATTGGAAAAATATGTGATCAAGAGTGTATACTACAAAGTGCCTTACATCATTTAGGAGAAAACTGAAAAGTTACCTTTGCTTTTTGTAATGGTGCCATTCGACAGCATAGCACTGCAGAACAGTTTTTAGATACTTCCATGAATAGTTTTTCATGTTCCCTGAGCGCAAGAGAAAGGCTAGCGCCATCAACAACTAGCCCGTGTTGAATCACATGATCTTCTTTCAGTCTAAATAAGGGAAGAAAACACATTAGAATGGTCTATGAAAGCTTAAATTGAAATAAAAAAACAAGGTGTAACTGCACTTTCTGTAAATTTTTGACATGTCATAGGGACATGTCAGATGTTTTGATTCACTGGTAGTGGTGGTGCCAAGTCCCCCACTGGTCACTAAAACAGAGGAGCAGAAGTTCTGAGAAGCCTTTTAGAAGAGCAGCGCTTCCCAGCACTTCTGCTCTAAACTAATCCAGTTTACCTATGCGCAGGATTTCTTTATAATTTTAGACAACCAAACGGACAGAGTAACAGTATAAAAAGTGCTGTTTTTTCACTTACCGCCTGTCAAGCTGTCGTAGCTGCTCAGCACATTCATGGTCTGATTTTTGTTGAACAAGTTCTAAAATATTCATAGTTCTGTGAAAATGTCCACAGGATAAGCTGACACTGACGGCTGTCTCATGTTTGTCTCCTGTCAGCACCCACACTTTTATTCCTGCCAACCGCAGGGCCTCAATTGTTTCCTGGACCTTATCCTGGAGCCTAGAAGCAGATTTCAAAGAGAAATTTCACTTGCAAAAAAAGAAAAAAAAGAAAAACCAAGAAAAAAGAAAACCACGTAGAGAAAAGGACTTTTGCTACTTACAGTATATTAACTACTTCTGTTCCTGACCGGTCTATTTTACAATTCTGTGATCACACAACATACTGCATATGCCAAACCTTTCGATCAATAAGAGGGAGGTGCTTGCTATAAGCACATCCTTGATATAATTGCCACATATAAGTGTTCTTACTTGTCTTCAACACCAGTTGCGCCCAGCACCTCCAGGTCTTTTTCAATTAGGTCAAATACATCGCTCAGACGTTCTTCTCTTTGATGTAATGCTGTACGGGCTGAATGAAGATTTTGGTTTATTTCTTGATACTCTTCTGGAGTGAATTTTCTATAGGCCATACACAATGTACGAAGTCCTTTCTAGAACAAGAATGCACAAACCCGATCAGAATAAAAAGTTAAGTTTGTCTGCAAAACACAAAAACATGTAATATTACATATGTCAATGTGCAAAAGTTTTAAGCAGGTGTGGAAAAGGAAAAAAAATGCGGTGAAGTCAAAATGCTTTAAAAAAATGTAAGTGTTAATTTTTTATTTTTTTTTTACAAATGTGTACACTTGTACACAGAGGTCAGCAGTGAGATTGTTTCAAACATCTTGAACACTGTCCGCAGATGATCTGTGGACCCTTCATGTAATCCCAGACAGACTTGATGTTGCGATAAGGGCTCTGAAGATAGTTCTTAACCAGAGACCGGCAAACCCAAACAGTAAAATTCGGGGGTCCGTACCGAACACCTACTGATCTGGACAGACCCCAAACACGGATTTCTCCAGGAAGTCCATGTTACTGTTCGGGTTTGACACCCAGAACATCGGGTGTTTCCCAAGTTGTCATCTGCATGACAGCACGAGAAACAATGGCAGCAAGATTATTACACTGGTCAGAGAGCTGCGGCTCCCAATGCTGTCAGATGATAGCGCGAGCGAGCACAGTGTCAGCCGCCGTCGTCAGGTTCCTGCAGTTGCCGGGCTTTCATGTGTGCCGCTACTAAAGGGAAGGAATATTCATTGCATTCCACGCCTATTGGAGTGGAATGCAGTGAATATTCATTGCCTTAAGTAGCTGACACACTCAAACCGCAGGCAGCTGCAAGAAGCCGGCTGCTGCGGATAACACTGTGCTCGCTATTAAAGAGAAATGAATATTCACTCCTTTCCTCGCCCACGGGCCCACGTGGAATGGAGTGAATATTTATTTATCTTTACCAGCAGGCACAGAAGTTAGCCGCAGCAGCCGGCTCCTGCTTCCTGGGACCCGCTGCTACTCCCCCACCTCCAGATTAGGGACATCTGGACTATAAGACGCACCCCCCCATTTTCCTTCACCTTTTTGAAGGAAAAAAAAATGCGTTTTATAGTACGAAAAATACGGTATGCGTTGAATTCAAAGTCATTTTTAAGCATAAAATAGCATTGGAATTTAACAGTTATCAATTTACATACAAATATAAATGCATAGTAGCAGGAAAGAATAAATGCAAAGTGCCATCTAATATGAAAGCAACTAACCTTTTTTTCACTAGTTTTCATAATATCACCTGCACACACTATTTATTTATTTTTAAGTCAAAGGTTCAATACACAAAATAAAAGAGACATGGACTGGTCTCTTATTAGGGAACAAACTAGTTTGTGTGCTAATGGCCATATTTTATCTAACATAATAAATCATCAGCGAACAATTCTCTCTACCCCATTAACAAAGCTGTTCCAAAGATTTATTCTAGCGCACTTAACAGAACAAAAAAAAAAAACATTTTGCAGAAATAATGTAATTCATAGATTTAACTTGGTGCTATAGGGATGTTTATAATTAGTTGTTCATTCTTACACGAATTAGTACATTGAAAGCAAGAATGAAGAGTCTACTCTGCTCTTGGCTGGGTAGAGATATCAAAAGTATCCAAAAGAAATCTGGTAACCATTTTCCATAATTCTTGCACACCAGAACATTTTCACAATGGAAAATATCTACCGGTGACATTTAGAACAGTAACTATGTGAAGGATTGATCTTAGCTTGTCTCTCAGGTGTATTATATGTAGCTCTAGAGTTATAATTATCATATTGGAATATTCTGTTGATTTTTTTCGTAGTTTTTAGTATATCTTGAATTGATAAAGTGGGTGGTTGTCCTGCATACTGTAAAGTGGCTGTTGGACACCTAGTGGATGGGACAAACATGGAGTAATGCTTTAGCACATATAGGACTAAAAGGGATTAACAGGCCATGACTACTTGAGAGCAGCTGAAGAGTTGGGAGAGATGGCTGCTCACCATACCTGCACCCTTAGGTGTGGTTCACGCTGTAAACTGAGAGCGGTTTGTCTCACACATAGCTGTGTATATGGAGGTGTGCAGATCTCCTGGATTGAGTGCCTTTGCTAAAGGATTAAGAAGCTGGACTCTGTGCACACATTGAGTAAAATTTCTGCACCATTTATGCAGCTCTTGGCAGGAAAACGGCGTTGCAAAAATGCACATTTTTGCCGGATTTCAGTGAAGTCAAAAGCGAAAAATGCAGAGAATTTACTTGCTTCAGATTACTTTCTGCATCAAATCTGAAAGTCAAAAATGCTCAAGGTGTGCATGACACTTCAGGATTCTCATGCACTTTGCTGGCTTCAGGTTCTGTTAAGGCTACGTTCACATTTGCGTTGCGTCGGGCACAGGTTCGGTGACGCATAGCGGCGCATGCGTCCCTATATTTAACATGGGGGCGCATGGACATGCGTTGTCTTGCGTTTTGTGACGCATGCGTCATTTTTGGCGCAAGCGTCAGGGCGCACAGGACGCTGCATGTTGCATTTTTTTTGCGCCGAAAATCAGGCCAAAATTGGACGCATGCGTCACAAAGCGCTGCGTTTTGCATGCGTTTTTGCATGCGTTGTGCGTCGCGTCGCCGACGCTGCACCGCACAACGCAAATGTGAACGTAGCCTAACAAATCCTCAGGGAAAAAAGAAATCAACGTGTGCACACAGCCTAAGCCAGGTGGGCTAACCAGCACTATTGCCTGAACTTGCAGCTTTATGGTTTACTTTATACTGGACAAGAGCTGTATTTGAGCTTCCTGTGATGTGGTTTATGAGGACTGAAATAAATCAGTCAGATTTTGAACAGAAATGTTTCTGTGATACTTCAGATAGCTCCCAAGAGAGTAGCATTGCTACAATATATTAAAAATCTCTACGGGACGTGTGTTTACGTTGAAAATCCACATCAGAATGCCAGTATAAGGCCACTTTGTCCTTTGGGTCAGTACTATTAGAGCAATACCAGATTTGTATAGGTATTTTCATTATTTGGCACTTTCGCACACTAAAAATTAAGATTTTTGGTACTCACTGTAAAATCTCTAGCTCGTAATTTTTGTTGGAAGACGCAGGAACCATGGATTAGTCTGCTGCCACCTGGAGTCTGATACCAACAATACATCTTATTCTTAACATTAAAAGAAGACTCCTCCCCAGCAGACTATGCTAGCACCAGGCCTCCTCAGTAAGTGAGTAAACAGTAGGAAAAGCAAAAACAACTAAAGCATGAAAAGATTAAACCCTTCATGACCCAGCCTATTTTGACCTTAATGACCTGGCCGTTTTTTGCAATTCTGACCAGTGTCCCTTTATGAGGTAATAACTCATGAACGCTTCAACGGATCCTAACTGTTCTGAGATTGTTTTTTCGTGACATATTGGGCTTCATGTTAGTGGTATATTTAGGTCGATAATTTTTGCGTTTATTTGTGAAAAAAATGCACATTTGGCTAAAATTTAGAAAATTTTGAAATTTTCAAATTTTGAATTTTTATTCTGTTAAACAAGAGAGTTATGTGACACAAAATAGTTAATAAATAACATTACCCACATGTCTTACTTTACATCAGCACAATTTTGGAAACCAAATTTTTTTTTGCTAGGAAGTTATAAGGGTTAAAATTTGACCAGCAATTTCTCATTTTTACAACGAAATTTACAAAACCATTTTTTTTAGGGACCACCTCACATTTGAAGTCAGTTTGAGGGGTCTATATGGCCGAAAATACCCAAAAGTGACACCATTTTAAAAACTGCACCCCTCAAGGTGCTCAAAACCACATTCAAGAAGTTTATTAACCCTTCAGGGGCTTCACATCAGCAGAAGCAACATGGAAGGAAAAAATGAACATTTAACTTTTTAGTCACAAAAATGATCTTTTAGCAACAATTCTTTTATTTTGCCAAGGGTAAAAAGAGAAACTGGACCCCAAAAGTTATTGCACAATTTGTCCTGAGTACGCCGATACCCGATATGTGCGAACCACTGTTTGGGCGAACGACAGGGCTCGGAAGGGAAGGAGCGCCATTTGACTTTTTCAATGAAAACTTGGCTCCAATCTTTAGCGGACACCATGTCGCGTTTGGAGAGCCCCTGTGTGCCTAAACATTGGAGCTCCCCCACATGTGACCCCATTTTGGAAACTAGAGCCCCCAAGGAGCTCATCTAGATGCATAGTGAGCACTTTGAACCCCCAGGTGCTTCACAAATTGATCCGTAAAAATGAAAAAGTCTTTTTTTTCGCAAAAAAAAATCTTTTATCCTCAATTTTTTCATTTTCACATGGGCAACAGGATAAAATGGATCCTAAAATGTGTTGGGCAATTGCTCCTGAGTAAACCGATACCTCATATGTAGTCACAAACCACTGTTTGTGCACACGGCAAGGCTCGGAAGGGAAGGAGCGCCATTTTACTTTTGAATGAAAAATTTGCTCCAATCGCTAGCGGACACCATGTCGCGTTTGGAGAGCCCCTGAGTGCCTAAACATTGGAGCTCCCCCACATGTGACCCCATTTTGGAAACTAGACCCCCCAAGGAACTTATCTAGATGCATAGTGAGCACTTTGAACCCCCAGGTGCTTCACAAATTGATCCGTAAAAATGAAAAAGTACTTTTTTTTCACAAAAAATTTCTTTTAGCCTCAATTTGTTCATTTCCACATGGGCAACAGGATAAAATGGATCCTAAAATTTATTGGGCAATTTCTCCTGACTACACTGATACATGTGGGGGTAAACCACTGTTTGGGCACACGGCAGGGCTTGGAAGGGAAGGAGCTCCATTTGACTTTTTGAATGAAAAATTAGCTCCAATCGTTAGCGGACACCATGTCGCGTTTGGAGAGCCCCTGTGTGCCTAAACATTGGAGCTCCCCCACATGTGACCCCATTTTGGAAACTAAACCTCCCATGGAACTAATCTAGATGTGCGGTGACCACTTTAAACCCCCAAGTGCTTCACAGAAGTTTATAACGCAGAGCCATGAAAATAAAAAATCATTTTTCTTTACTCAAAAATTATTTTTTAGCCCGCAATATTTTATTTTCACAAGAGTAACAGGAGAAATTGGACCCCAAAAGTTATTGTCCAGTTTGTCCTGAGTACACTAATACCCCATATGTGGGGGTAAACCACTGCTTGGGCACACGTCGAGGCTCGGAAGGGAAGTAGTGACTTTTGAAATGCAGACTTTGATGGAATGGTCCGCGGGCGTCACGTTGCGTTTGTAGAGCCCCTGATGTACCTAAACAGTAGAAACCCCCCACAAGTGACCCCATTTTGGAAAATAGATCCCCCAAGGAACTTATCTAGATATGTGGTGAGCACTTTGACCCCCAAAGTGCTTCGCAAAAGTTTACAACGCAGAGCTGTGAAAATAAAAAATCATTTTTCTTTCCTCTAAAATTATGTTTTAGCAAGCAATTTTTTAGTTTCACAAGGGTAGCAGGAGAAATTGGACCCCAAAAGTTGTTGTCCAGTTTGTCGTGAGTACACTGATACCCCATATGTGGGGGGGAACCACTGTTTGGGCACACGTCGGGGCTCGGAAGGGAAGTAGTGACGTTTTGGAATGCAGACTTTGATGGAATGGTCTGCGGGCGTCACGTTGCATTTGCAGAGCCCCTAATGTACCTAAACAGTAGAAACACCCCACAAGTGACCCCATTTTGGAAACTAGACCCCCAAGGAACTTATCTAGATGTGTGGTGAGCACTTTGAACCCCCAAGTGCTTCACAGAAGTTTATGACGCAGAGCCGTGAAAATAAAAAAATAATTTTTAATTCCTCTAAAATTATGTTTTAGCAAGCAATTTTTTATTTTTGCAAGGGTAACAGGAGAAATTGGACCCCAATAATTGTTGCCCAGTTTGTCCTGAGTATGCTGTTACCCCATATGTGGGGGTAAACCACTGATTGGGTGCATGTCGGGGCTCGGAAGGGAGGGAGCACCATTTGACTTTTTGAACGCAAGATTGTCTGGAATCAATGGTGGCGCCATGTTGCGTTTGGAGACCCCTGATGTGCCTAAAAAGTGGAAGCCCCTCAATTCTAACTCCAACACTCACCCCAACACACCCCTAACCCTAATCCCAACTCTAGCCATGACCCTAATCACAACCCTAACCCCAACACACCCCTAACCACAACCCTAACCACGACACACCCATAACCCTAATCCCAACCCTAATCCTAACCCTAATCCCAACCCTAACCCCAACACACCCCTAACCCTAACCATAACCCTAACCACAGGCCTAATCTTAACCCTATTTCCAATCCTAGCCCTAATTCCAACCCTAACTCTAATTCCAACCCTAAGGCTATGTGCCCACGCTGCGGATTCGTGTGAGATTTTTCTGCCCCATTTTTGAAAAATCCGCAGGTAAAAAGGCACTGCGTTTTACCTGCGGATTTACCGCGGATTTCCAGTGTTTTTTGTGCGGATTTTAGCTGCGGATTCCTATTGAAGAATAGGTGTAAAACGCTGCGGAATCCGCACAAAGAATTGACATGCTGCGGAAAATACAACACAGCGTTTCCGCGCAGTATTTTCCGCACCATGGGCACAGCGGATTTGGTTATCCATAGGTTTACATGGTACTGTAAACCTGATGGAAAACTGCTACGAATCCGCAGCCAACTCCGCACCGTGTGCACATAGCCTAATTCTAACCCTAACCCTAGTTCTAACCCTAGCCCTAACCCTAGCCCTAACCCTAATGCTAACCCTAGCCCTAACCCTAATCCTAGTGCAGAAAAAAAAAATATATATTTTCTTTATTTTATTATTGTCCCTACCTATGGGGGTGATAGAGGGGGGGGTTCATTTACAATTTTTTTTATTTTGATCACTGTGATAAGTCTATCACAGAGATCAAAATATACCTGGAACGAATCTGCCGGCCGATTCGGCGGGCGCACTGCGCATGCGCCCGCCATTTTGGAAGATGGCGGTGCCCATGGAGAAGACGGACGGACTCCGGGAGGCTCGGTAAGTATGAGGGGGGGGGATCGAAGCATGGGGGGGTGGATCGGAGCACGGGGGGAGCGGGCAGGCGGACGGAGGGGACTACGGGACAGATCGGAGGACTGGGGAGGCGATCGGTGGCTGTGGGGGGGGGGGGGGGGCACATCAGGGTTTCCAGCCATGGCCGATGACATTGCAGCATCGGCCATGGCTGGATTGTAATATTTCACCACTTTTTATAGGTGAAATATTACAAATTGCTCTGATTGGCTGTTGAAAGTGCAACAGCCAATCAGAGCGATCGTAGCCACGAGGGGGTGAAGCCACCCCCCCTGGGCTGAAGCACCACTCCCCCTGTCCCTGCAGATCGGGTGAAATTGGAGTTAACCCTTTCACCCGATCTGCAGGGACGCGATCATTCCATGACGCCACATAGGCGTCACAGGTCGGATTGGCACCGACTTTCATGACGCCTACGTGGCGTCACAGGTTGGGAAGGGGTTAAATACAAAGCATAACCACCCCAAAAGAAAAAAAAAAAACAACTAATATGCATGCCTGAACAACGGTGGATGCAGTGTTCCCCAATGAAGACTACGAGAAAGATTTTAATGGGGAGTACCAAAAATATGTAATTTCTTGGTCGCTTCATTGGGGAATACAAGAACCATGGGTCGTCCTAAAGCTGTCCCTGGGATGGGAATAGCAAACAGATATTATACTGTTACAAAGGGAGTATTTGCTCTTGCTTAGGTTGCTGTCCGCAGCACCTTCCTGCCAAGACTTGCATATGATACAGCAAAAGTATGGACCCCTTAAAACTTAGAAAAGGTATGAACGGATGACCAAGTAACTGCTTTACAAAGTTACAAGATAGATGCCTGGTGACAGATAGCCCAAGAGGCCACCACATCTGAATGGTTGAATGGTGGATATCTGGCCCCTACTCAATATGCTTTGATAATGGGCGATCGAATTCGGCGAGCAATGGTCGCCTTAGAGATGGCTAGGCCTTTGTGAGAACATACCGAAATGACAAACAAGGAATGTTAATGTTGGAATTAAATATCGCTACATAGCTCTGAAGACTTTCAGCTAGTGCTAAGCTCTCCCAGTAGGATGAGAGGGTGAAGGGCAGAAGGAAGGCAAAGACAATGTCATTGTTATAAGGTGGAAAGCCGAGATCACGTTAAGAAGAAAGGATGGAACCCAGTGCAGGATGAAGTAAGGAATGCGATAAAAGAAGGCAGTCAGCTTCAAAACCCACCTGAGGTAAAATCTATAAAGAACAGTCGAGTTTACAGGAGGACAGAACTGCAAGATGTCTCTAATTGGCTTAAAAAGGGTGGGGACTGAAGCGTATCCATACAAGATCGAGATTCCAAGGATCAATGGGTAGCCAATATGGCGGCCTAGCGTGTGCCACTTCCTGGAGAAAAGTCTTGACCTGTGGCTTAGAAGTTGCTAAGGCGGACACCCGACCCATGAGGGAGACAAGTGCCAGTCCTGACTCCGGGCCAGATTACAAAAAGGACAGAAGCGCAGGGAAGGAGAAAGAAATTGGAGCAATGCTGCTGAATTCACACCAATGAAAAGTAGGCTTTCCAAGTGCGATAGTAGATACACAACGAGGAGGGCTTTCGTGCCTTAATCATAGTCTGACCAACAGGCCGCTCTGACCTTTCCCGCAGCGTGAAGACAAGGAGAGGACCGCAACTCCCATCGGACCCGAACAGAACTGGGACCGCCCCTGGGTCAGTAAAATCTAACCTCTTTTGCCTACCTTTCAGGTTACATCGGGGGCTTATCTACAGCATTACAGAATGCTGTAGATAAGCCCCTGATGCTGGTGGGCTTAGCTCATCTTCCATTTTGGGGGTGACCGGTTCCCTTTAATGAGAATATAGTCCAAGTAAGGGATCATTACAATTCCTCCGGTCAAAAGCAGCGCAATAACTGGGGCCAAGACCTTTGTAAAAACCCTGGGCACTGTGGCCTATCCGAAGTGAAGGGCCACAAACTGAAAATGATCTTGGTTGACTGCAAAAGCAGGGAAACCTCTGGTGAGCTAAAAAGATGTGAATATGAACATAAGTAACTTGAAAGTAGAGTAAAAACAAAAACTCCCAGGGTTCCATTGAGGTGATGAGCGAGCAGACTCAATACTGAAAGAGGTTGTCCACTACTAGGACAACCCCTTCTCATACGCCAAGCTTGGCCCTGTTAAATTTAAAAAGTTTATACTCCCCTCCTGTACCGACACCGTTCCCGCAGTGTCGGCACTTGCTCTCCCCGGGGCTCCCGTGCGATTATTGCGACCCGTGACCCCGACGCCCAATCAGCGCTGGTGTCGCTGTCCCCGCCTGTTGAATTGAACATTTATTTACTTTACTCACTTATATAGCGCCATTAAAGGGAACCTGTCACCAGAATTTGGCGGGCCCTTTTTTCGGTCTGATGGGCGGTGTTTTCGGGTCTTTTATTCACCCCTTCCTTTCCCGCTGCCCGCAATATTGTCTTGAAGTTGATTCGCTTTCCTTGCGCACGCGTGTTCTACGGAGGAAAGCAAATCAACTTCAAGACAATATTGCGGCCAGCGGGAAAGGAAGGGGTGAATAAAAGACCCAAAACCACCGCCCATCGGACCGAAAAAAGGGCCCGCCAAATTCAGGTGACAGGTTCCCTTTAATTTCACAGCTCTTTACAAACATTATTGAGACTGCCCCATTGGGGCTCACAATCTAGAATCCCTATCAGTATGTCTTTGAAAATGTGGGAAGAAACCAGAGTACCAGGAAGAAACCCACGCAAATACAGGGAAAATATACAAACTCCTTGCAGATGTTGTCCTTGGTGGGATTTGAACCCAGGACCCCAGTACTGCAAGGCTGCAGTGCTGTCCAGTGTGCTGACCATGAAGACGAAGTCCGGACTGCAGCTTATCTCTGACTTTCTCTTCCTGCTCAATTCCGGTGCTGATTGGGCACCGGGGTCATGTGTCAAAACAACCGAACTGGAGCCCCGGGGAGTGCCAACACCGCAGGAACAGCGCTAGCACGGGAGGCAAATATTAGCTTTTTTATTTTATCAGGGCCAACTGTGGAGTATGATAAGGAGTTGTCCAGGTAGTGCCAACTTCTTGAAGTGGCGCAGGCAAACATTTTAATTTATTAGCCTTAGGTCCAGGACACTATGCCCTGAGCGGTCCTTCTTAGGCAAGACTAAAAGAATAGAGTAGAACCCCTTGAAAAGTTCTAGAGGTAGGGCAGGCACAATGACCCCTGCCTGAAAAAAAGGCAATATGGCTCGGCTAAAACTCGACCATATGGTTAAGCTCCTATGGGGAAAAAATCTGCAAAAATGACCCTGAAAAGGGAGATTAATTGACTGGGTGTACGATGTCCAGACTCTATCTTCTGTTCCATGCAAACATGCCGTAATATGGTGGGTGGGCAAAAGTCAAAAAGAACCTATTGCTCTAGGTACCTGATGACCGACAGCGTCAAGGTACATATTCTTGCCAACACGACGAGATAGGATACAGGCATAATAGTACAAGCTGTACTCATCATCGCTTTGTGGGGTGATGTGGGGTGAGCATCAAAAAAAAAAAAAAGGGAAGGCCAAGACTGGTCTGACACTAATCTTAATTAAGGAGGCCTGATGATAACAAGTGAGGTAAAGTCTGCTGGAGAAGATACAATTTTTTTTTTTTTTTAAAGATGTATTGGTAGTGTCATCCTCTAGGTGCCAGCAGACTAAGCCAATGAAGGGCACGAGAAACAATATTTTACAAAATATATTTTGCACATGATTCGCCATATTCTGAGAGCTGTAACTGTTGTATTTTTCTACCAACAGAACAGTATGAGGGCTATTTTTTGCTAAATGAATTGACATTTCATTGATACCATTTTTTTTCTTTACATAGTACTTTATTGATCACTTTGTATTCCATCGTTTGCATATTAGCACGGTGAAAAGGTACATTAGCATTTTTTGTTATTTTCTTTACGATGTTCAAATAATGTTTACATTTCATAGCTTGATCGTTCTTGGTGCACCAATACCAATTATGTGTATGTTTTGGTTTTGCTTATTTTTGTTTTTTTTTTAAATCCAAAAAGGGGGGAACTTTACAACAAAGCCAAAATATGTTTTTAAAAAATATATAAGTTTATTGAAAACATTAAAATCACATTCTCACGGATCCCCACTCCGTGTAATTCGTCACGTATCCGCTCTCAGCAGGTGACTTGGGGTTGTGCCTGCAAGGGTTGATATATCTCCCCACTCTCAGTCCAGCATTCAACCTCTGTCCTATGCTATAATGGGAGCATAAATCACACACCGACCCAGGCCACACACCACCCGCTCACACGCTGCCACCACTCATCGAACACATGGGCGATGAGTATTAATATTAATAATAATATTGTCTACCACTCATAAGGCTGACACACCTTAGGCTATGGATTCGTTAGAACATTCAAGGTTCAACTTGTTAAAGATTATACTTTAATACAAAAAGGTTCAGTACTTACAGTAAGAAAAAGGTATAAAAATATAATAAAAAGACATACAACTTATGTAAAACAGTATAACAAACAGGAGAAAACTTACAGAAATCATCTAACTTGGTAGTCTGCTTTCTGCTCCCTGAGGGGGGGGTGAATATGGAGTTGGTGGAACACATCAGCTTCTCAGGCTGCACTCACATGTGAACACGATTCTAGGTATACAGGTCTAATTTATAGCTTTGGTCTGGAGGTCAGATTTCTAGACCAACCCCTCAGGTTAATATCACAATTGCTTGTTTTTGACTGGACCATAGCCGCGCTACCAATGAATATATTATTTTCTCTTGAGATACTTTGTGTAAACGTTCTCACAGAAATACTATCAGGAGGTAATTGACATCTCTCTTCCAAGAGCTAGGATGTGTCAAGTGTTACCCTTTCTTTTTGGGCCTAGCTAGACAGAAGTCTGCTTGTCTCAGGAAAATACATATTGACACCTGGGTGAGACATGCAGCCTTCAGGACAGATGCTACTAGTCACATAATACCTATACATAGGTCAGTGCAAATATATACTATATATATATATATATATATATATATATATATATATATATATATATATATATATATATATATATATATATATATATATATATGTACATATACACACACACATACATACATATATATATATATATATATATATATATATATATATATATATATATATATATATATATATACACACACACACACACACATTATATATATATTATATACTAGCTGTACTACCCGGCTTCGCCCGGGTTAATGACTGCTGTTAGCAAAATAGAATGTGTTAACAAAAATTTATTCTGCACACAAAAAACACAAAACAAATAGATAGAAATGTAATTATTAAAAGGCAAAAACTAAGCTAATAGAAGAATTTCACAACATATATTAGCTTTGTTATACTGAGAATGTCTTTGTTGCCTATATTAACCAATCAGAGCTCAGGTTAATTAACTGTAGCAAAATAGAAGCTGAGCTGTGATTGGTTGCTATTGGCAGCCTGATAAATCCCCAGCCAACAGGAAGCCCTCCCCCTGGCAGTATATATTAGCTCACACATACACATAATAGACTGGTCATGTGACTGACAGCTGCCGGATTCCTATATGGTACATTTGTTGCTCTTGTAGTTTGTCTGCTTATTAATCAGATTTTTATTTTTGAAGGACAATACCAGAATTGTGTGTGTTTTAGGGCGAGTTTCATGTGTCAAGTTGTGTGTGTTGAGTTGCGTGTGGCGACATGCGTGTAGCGACTTTTGTGAGATGAGTTTTGTGTGGCGACATGCGTGTAGCAACATTTTGTGTGTCGAGTTGCATGTGACAGGTTAGTGTAGCAAGTTGTGTGCAGCAAGATTTGTGCATGGCGAGTTTTGCGCGTGGCGAGTTTTATGTGTGGTGCGTTTTGAGTATGTGCAAGTTTTGTGTGAGGCAACTTTTGCATGTGGTGCAACTTTTGTACATGTGGCAATTTTTCTGTGTGTGCAAGTTTTGCATGAGGCGAGTTTTCCATGAGGTGAGTTTTGCACGTGTGGTGAGTTTTGCGTGAGCCTAGTTTTGCATATGGCGAGTTTTGCATGTAGCGAGTTTTGCGCGTTGCGAGTTTTGAGTGGTGACTTTTGTGTTTCGACTTTTATGTGGCGAGGTTGGTGTGTGTGTGGAGAAATGTGTGCTGAGGGTCGTATATGTGTTCAAGCACGTGGTAGTGTGTGGCGCATTTTGTGTTTGTGTTCATATCCCCGTGTGTGGTGAGTATCCCATGTCGGGGCCCCACCTTAGCAACTGTACGGTATATACTCTTTGTCGCCATCGCTCTCATTCTTTAAGTCCTCATTGTTCACATTTGGCAGCTGTCAATTTTCCTCCAACACTTTTCCCTTCACTTTTTCCCCATTATGTAGATAGGGGCAAAATTGTTTGGTGAATTGGAACGCGCGGGGTTAAAATTTCACCTCACAACATAGCCTATGACGCTCTCGGGGTCCAGACGTGTGACTGTGCAAAATTTTGTGGCTGTAGCTGCGACGGTGCAGATGCCAATCCCGGACATACACACATACATACATACACACATTCAGCTTTATATATTAGATATACCTGTATGTAATCTCCTGTATATAGTATATACCTGTGTGTCATCTCACCTATATATAGTATATATCTGTGTCATCTCCTCCTGTATATAGTATATACCTGTATGTCATCTCCTCCTATACATAGCATATACCTGTATGTCATCTCCTCCTGTATATACTATATACCTGTATGTCATCTCCTCCTGTATGTAGTATGTACCTGTATGTCATCTCCTCCTCTATATAGTATATACCTGTGTGTCATCTCTCCTGTATATAGTATATATCTGTGTGTCATCTCCTCCTGTATATAGTATATACCTGTGTGTCATCTCCCCTGTAAATAGTATATACCTGTGTGTCATCTCCTCCTGTATATAGTATATAGCTGTATGTCATCTCCTCCTGTATTAGCCCTCGTTCACACGTTATTTGGTCAGTATTTTTACCTCAGTATTTGTAAGCTAAAATGGCAGCCTGATAAATCCCCAGCCAACAGTAAGCCCACCCCCTGGCAGTATATATTAGCTCACACATACACATAATAGACTGGTCATGTGACTGACAGCTGCCGGATTCCTATATGGTACATTTGTTGCTCTTGTAGTTTGTCTGCTTATTAATCAGATTTTTATTTTTGAAGGATAATACCAGACGTGTATGTTTTAGGGCGAGTTTCGTGTGTCAAGTTGTGTGTGTTGAGTTGCGTGTGGCGACATGCATGTAGGGACTTTTGTGAGATGAGTTTTGTGTGGCGACATGCGTGTAGCAACTTTTTGTGTGTCGAGTTGCATGTGACAGGTTAGTGTAGCAAGTTGTGTGCAGCAAGTTTTGCGCATGGCGAGTTTTATGTGTGGTGCCTTTTGAGTATGTGCAAGTTTTGTGTGAGGCAACTTTTGCATGTGTTGCAACTTTTGTGCATGTGGCAATTTTTCTGCGTGTGGCAATTTTTCTGCGTGTGCAAGTTTTGCGTGTGGCGAGTTTTCCATGAGGTGAGTTTTGCACGTGTGGCGAGTTTTGCATGTGGAGAGTTTTGCGCGTGGCGAGTTTTGAGCGGCGACTTTTGTATTTCTACTTTTATGTGGCGAGGTTGGTGTATGTGTGGTGAAATGTGCGCTGAGGGTGGTATATGTGTTCGAGCACGTGGTGGTGTGTGGCGCATTTTGTGTGTGTGTTCATATCCCCGTGGTGGTGTGGTGATTATCCCATGTTGGGGCCCCACCTTAGCAACTGTACAGTATATACTCTTTGGCGCCATCGCTGTCATTCTTTAAGTCCCCCTTGTTCACATCTGGCAGCTGTTAATTTGCCTCCAACACTTTTCCTTTCATTTTTTCCCCATTATGTAGATAGGGGCAAAGTTGTTTTGTGAATTGGAAAGTGCGGGGTTAAAATTTCACCTCACAACATAGCTTTGACGCTCTCAGGGTCCAGACGTGTGACTGTGCAAAATTGTGCGCCTGTAGCTGCGACGCCTCCAACACTTTTCCTTTCACTTTTTCCCCATTATGTAGATAGGGGCAAAATTGTTTGGTGAATTGGAAAGCGCGGGGTTAAAATTTCATCTCACAACATAGCCTATGACGCTCTCGGGGTCCAGACGTGTGACTGTGCAAAATTTTGTGGCTGTAGCTGCGACGGTTCAGATGCCAATCCCGGACACACACACATACACACATTCAGCTTTATATATTAGATTAACAGTCTAAAACTAAACACATGATATAAAGTGTGCTGAATAATGATTATATATATATACTAGCTGTACTACCCGGCTTCGCCCGGGTTAATGACTGCTGTTAGCAAAATAGAATGTGTTAACAAAAATTTATTCTGCACACAAAAACCACAAAACAAATAGATAGAAATGTAATTATTAAAAGGCAAAAACTAAGCAAATAGAAGCATTTCACAACATATATTAGCTTTGTTATACTGAGAATGTCTTTGTTGCCTATATTAACCAATCAGAGCTCAGGTTAATTAACTGTAGCAAAATAGAAGCTGAGCTGTGATTGGTTGCTATTGGCAGCCTGATAAATCCCCAGCCAACAGGAAGCCCTCCCCCCTGGCAGTATATATTAGCTCACACATACACATAATAGACAGGTCATGTGACTGACAGCTGCCGTATTTCCTATATGGTACATTTGTTGCTCTTGTAGTTTGCTTATTAATCAGATTTTTATTTTTGAAGGACAATACCAGACTTGTGTGTGTTTTAGGGCGAGTTTTATGTGTCAAGTTGTGTGTGTTGAGTTGCGTGTGGCGACATGCATGTAGCGACTTTTGTGAGATGAGTTTTGTGTGGCGACATGCGTGTAGCAACATTTTGTGTGTTGAGTTGCATGTGACAGGTTAGTGTAGCAAGTTGTGTGCAGCAAGATTTGTGCATGGCGAGTTTTGCGCGTGGCGAGTTTTATGTGTGGTGCATTTTGAGTATGTGCAAGTTTTGTGTGAGGCAACTTTTGCATGTGGTGCAACTTTTGTACATGTGGCAATTTTTCTGTGTGTGCAAGTTTTGCATGAGGTGAGTTTTCCATGAGGTGAGTTTTGCACGTGTGGCGAGTTTTGCGTGAGCCTAGTTTTGCATATGGCGAGTTTTGCATGTAGCGAGTTTTGAGTGGTGACTTTTGTGTTTCGACTTTTATGTGGCGAGGTTGGTGTGTGTGTGTGGTGAAATGTGTGCTGAGGGTGGTATATGTGTTCAAGCACGTGGTAGTGTGTGGCGCATTTTGTGTTTGTGTTCATATCCCCGTGTGTGGTGAGTATCCCATGTCGGGGCCCCACCTTAGCAACTGTACGGTATATACTCTTTGTCGCCATCGCTCTCATTGTTTAAGTCCTCATTGTTCACATCTGGCAGCTGTCAATTTTCCTCCAACACTTTTCCCTTCACTTTTTCCCCATTATGTAGATAGGAGCAAAATTGTTTGGTGAATTGGAACGCGCGGGGTTAAAATTTCACCTCACAACATAGCCTATGACGCTCTCGGGGTCCAGACGTGTGACTGTGCAAAATTTTGTGGCTGTAGCTGCGACGGTACAGATGCCAATCCCGGACATACACACATACATACATACACACATTCAGCTTTATATATTAGATATACCTGTATGTAATCTCCTGTATATAGTATATACCTGTGTGTCATCTCACCTATATATAGTATATATCTGTGTGTCATCTCCTGTATATAGTATATACCTGTATGTCATCTCCTCCTATACATAGCATATACCTGTGTCATCTCCTCCTGTATATACTATATACCTGTAGGTAATCTGCTCCTGTATATAGTATATACCTGTGTGTCATCTCCTCCTGTATATAGTATATACCTGTATGTCATCTCCTCCTGTATGTAGTATGTACCTGTATGTCATCTCCTCCTCTATATAGTATATACCTGTGTGTCATCTCTCCTGTATATAGTATATATCTGTGTGTCATCTCCTCCTGTATATAGTATATACCTGTGTGTCATCTCCCCTGTAAATAGTATATACCTGTGTGTCATCTCCTGTATATAGTATATAGCTGTATGCCATCTCCTCCTGTATTAGCCCTCGTTCACACGTTATTTGGTCAGTATTTTTACCTCAGTATTTGTAAGCTAAAATGGCAGCCTGATAAATCCCCAGCCAACAGTAAGCCCACCCCCTGGCAGTATATATTAGCTCACACATACACATAATAGACTGGTCATGTGACTGACAGCTGCCGGATTCCTATATGGTACATTTGTTGCTCTTGTAGTTTGTCTGCTTATTAATCAGATTTTTATTTTTGAAGGATACCAGACTTGTGTGTGTTTTAGGGCGAGTTTCGTGTGTCAAGTTGTGTGTGTTGAGTTGCGTGTGGCGACATGCATGTAGGGACTTTTGTGAGATGAGTTTTGTGTGGCGACATGCGTGTAGCAACTTTTTGTGTGTCGAGTTGCATGTGACAGGTTAGTGTAGCAAGTTGTGTGCAGCAAGTTTTGCGCATGGCGAGTTTTGCGCGTGGCGAGTTTTATGTGTGGTGCCTTTTGAGTATGTGCAAGTTTTGTGTGAGGCAACTTTTGCATGTGTTGCAACTTTTGTGCATGTGGCAATTTTTCTGCGTGTGGCAATTTTTCTGCGTGTGCAAGTTTTGCGTGTGGCGAGTTTTGCACGTGTGGCGAGTTTTGCATGTGGAGAGTTTTGCGCGTGGCGAGTTTTGAGCGGCGACTTTTGTGTTTCTACTTTTATGTGGCGAGGTTGGTGTATGTGTGGTGAAATGTGCACTGAGGGTGGTATATGTGTTCGAGCACGTGGTAGTGTGTGGCGCATTTTGTGTGTGTGTTCATATCCCCGTGGTGGTGTGATTATCCCATGTTGGGGCCCCACCTTAGCAACTGTACAGTATATACTCTTTGGTGCCATCGCTGTCATTCTTTAAGTCCCCCTTGTTCACATCTGGCAGCTGTTAATTTGCCTCCAACACTTTTCCTTTCATTTTTTCCCCATTATGTAGATAGGGGCAAAATTGTTTGGTGACTTGGAAAGCGCGGGGTTAAAATTTCACCTCACAATATAGCTTTGACGCTCTCAGGGTCCAGACGTGTGACTGTGCAAAATTTTGTGCCTGTAGCTGCGACGCCTCCAACACTTTTCCTTTCACTTTTTCCCCATTATGTAGATAGGGGCAAAATTGTTTGGTGAATTGGAAAGCGCGGGGTTAAAATTTCACCTCACAACATAGCCTATGACGCTCTCGGGGTCCAGACGTGTGACTGTGCAAAATTTTGTGGCTGTAGCTGCTACGGTTCAGATGCCAATCCCGGACATACATACATACATACATACATACACACACACACACATTCAGCTTTATATATTAGATATATATATATATATATATATATATATATATATATATATATATATATATATATATATATATATATATATATATATATATATATATATATATATATTACACACAGTGGGTACAGAAAGTATTCAGACCCCTTTATATTCTTCACTCTGCTTCATTGCAGCCATTTGGTAAATTAAAAAAAAATTATTTTTTCTCATTAATGTACACTCTGCACCACATTTTGACTGAAAAATAACAGAAATGTAATTTTTGCAAATTTATTAACCCCTTCCCGACCTTTGACGCATACGCTGTGTCATGAAAGTCTGTGCCAATCCGACCTATGACGCAGCGTATGCGTCGTGGAATGATCGCGTCCCTGCAGATCGGGTGAAAGGGTTAACTCCAATCTCCCCGGATCTGCAGAGACAGGGGGAGTGGTGCTTCAGCCCAGGGGGAGTGGCTTCACCCCCCCCCCCCCCGTGGCTACGATCGCTCTGATAGGCTGTTGAAAGTGAAACTGCCAATCAGAGCGATTTGTAATATTTCACCTAAAAAACTGGTGAAATATTACAATCCAGCCATGGCCGATGCTGCAATATCATCGGCCATGGCTGGAAATACTCAAGTGACCCCCCCACACCCACCGATCGCCCCCCCAGTCCTCCGTTATGGGGTCCGGTCCCCTCAGTCCGCCTGCCGGCTCCCCCGTCCGCTCCCTCCTTGTTTGTATTCACCCCCCCTGTGCTCCGATTACCCCCCCTGTGCTCCCATCCACCCCCCCACCACCCCTTCATACTTACCGATCCTCCCGGTGTCCGTACGTCTCCTCGCTGGGCGCCGCCATCTTCCAAAATGGCGGGCGCATGCTCAGTGCGCCCGCCGAATCTGCCAGCCGGCAGATTCCTTACAGGTACATTTTGATCGCTGTGGTAGGTTCTATCACAGCGATCAAAATAAAAAAAATAATAAATAAACCCCCCCCCCCTTTATCACCCCCATAGGGACAATAATAAAATAAAGAAATTTTTTTTTTTTTTTTTCATTTTCCACTAGGGTTAGAACTAGGGTTAGAACTAGGGGTAGGGTTAGGGGTAGGGTTACGGGTAGGGTTAGGGGTAGGGTTAGGGTTATGGCATGTGCACACAGTGCGGATTTGGCTGCGGATCCGCAGCGGATTGCCGCGGATCCGCAGCGGATTGGCCGCGGATCCGCAGCGGATTGGCCGCGGATCCGCAGCGGATTGGCCGCGGATCCGCAGCGGATTGGCCGCGGATCCGCAGCGGATTGGCCGCGGATCCGCAGCGGATTGGCCGCGGATCCGCAGCGGACTAGCCGCTGCGAATTCGTAGCAGTTTTCCATCAGGTTTACAGTACCATGTACACCTATGGAAAACCAAATCCACTGTGCCCATGGTGCGGAAAACCAAATCCACTGTGCCCATGGTGCGGAAAATTCCGTGCAGAAACGCTGCGTTGTATTTTCCGCAGCATGTCAATTCTTTGTGCGGATTCCGCAGCGTTTTACACCTGTTCCTCAATAGGAATCCGCAGGTGAAATCCGCACAAAAAAACACTGGAAATCTGCTGTAAATCTGCAGGTAAAACGCAGAGCCTTTTACCTGCAGATTTTTCAAAAATCGTGCGGAAAAATCTCACACGAATCCGCAACGTGGGCACATAGCCTTAGGGTTAGGGTTGGAATTAGAGTTCGGGTTGGAAATAGGGCTAGGGTTGGAAATAGGGTTAAGATTAGGCTTGTGGTTAGGGTTACGGATAGGGTTAGGGGTGTGTTGGGGTTACAGTTGTGGTTAGGGTTGGGATTAGGGTTAGGGTTGGAATTAGGGTTACGGGTGTGTTGCGGTTAGGGTTGTGGTTAGGGGTGTGTTGGGGATAGGGTTGTGATTAGGGTTATGGCTACAGTTGGGATTAGGATTAGGGGTGTGTTGGGGTTAGTGTTGAAGTTAGAATTGAGGGGTTTCCACTGTTTAGGCACATCAGGGGTCTCCAAACGCAACATGGCGCCACCATTGATTCCAGCCAATCTTGCGTTCAAAAAGTCAAATGGTGCTCCCTCCCTTCCAAGCCCCAACGTGCGCCCAAACAGTGGTTTACCCCCACATTTGGGGTACCAGCGTACTCAGGACAAACTGGGCAACAACTGTTGGGGTCCAATTTCTCCTGTTACCCTTGCAAAAATAAAAAATTACTTGCTAAAACATAATTTTTGAGGAAAGAACAATTATTTTTTATTTTCACGGCTCTGCGTTATAAACTTCTGTGAAGCACTTGGGGGTTGAAAGTGCTCACCACACAACTAGATAAGTTCCTTGGGGGGTCTAGTTTCCAAAATGGGGTCACTTGTGGGGTGTTTCTACTGTTTAGGCATATCAGGGGCTCTGCAAATGCAACGTGACGCCCGCAGACCATTCCATCAAAGTCTGCATTTCAAATGCCACTCCTTCCCTTCCGAGCCCCGGCATATGCCCAAACAGTGGTCTACCCCCACATATGGGGTATCAGCGTACTCACAACAAACTGGGCAACAAATATTGGGGTCCAATTTCTCCTGTTACCCTTGTGAAAATAAAAAATTGCTTGCTAAACCATCTTTTTTGAGGAAAGAAAAATGATTTTTTTATTTTCACGGCTCTGCGTTGTAAACTTCTGTGAAGCACTTGGTGGTTGAACGTGCTCACCACACATCTAGATAAGTTCCTTGGGGGGTCTAGTTTCCAAAATGGGGTCAATTGTGGGGGGTTTCTACTGTTTAGGCATATCAGGGGCTCTGCACACGTAACATGATGCCCGCAGACCATTCCATCAAAGTCTGCATTCCAAAACGTCACTACTTCCCTTCCGAACCCCGACGTGTGCCAAAACAGTGGTTTACCCCCACATATGGGGTATCAGCATACTCAGGAGAAACTGGACAACAACTTTTGGGGTCCAATTTCTCCTGTTACCCTTGGGAAAATAAAAAATTGTGGGCTAAAAAATCATTTTTGAGAAAAGAAAAATTATTTTTTATTTTCATGGCTCTGCATTATAAACTTCTGTGAAGCACTTGGGGGTTCAAAGTGCTCACCACACATCTAGATTAGTTCCTTGGGAGGTCTAGTTTCCAAAATGGGGTCACTTGTGCGGGAGCTCCAATGTTTAGGCACACAGGGGCTCTCCAAACGCGACATGGTGTCCGCTAATGATTGGAGCTAATTTTCCATTCAAAAAGCCAAATGGCGTGCCTTCCCTTCCGAGCCCTGCCGTGCGCCCAAACAGTGGTTTACCCCCACATATGGGGTATCATCGTACTCAGGACAAACTGGACAACAACATTTGGGGTCCAATTTCTCCTATTACCCTTGGGAAAATAAAAAATTCTGGGCTAAAAATCATTTTTGAGGAAAGAAAAATTATTTTTTATTTTCACGGCTCTGCGTTATAAACTTCTGTGAAGCACCTGGGGGTTATAAGTGCTCACTATGCATCTAGATAAGTTCCTTGGGGGGTCTAGTTTCCAAAATGGGGTCACTTGTAGGGGAGCTCCAATGTTTAGGCACACAGGGGCTCTCCAAACGCGACATGGTGTCCGCTAACGATTGGAGCTAATTTTCCATTCAAAAAGTCAAATGGCACGCCTCCCCTTCCGAGCCTTGCCGTGCACCCAAACAGTGGTTTACCCCCACATATGAGGTATCGGCGTACTCAGGAGAAATTGCCCAACAAATTTTAGGATCCATTTTATCCTGTTGCCCATGTGAAAATGAAAGAATTGAGGTTAAAAGAAATTTTGTGTGAAAAAAAAGTACTTTTTCATTTTTGCGGATCAATTTGTGAAGTACCTGGGGGTTTAAAGTGCTCACTATGCCTCTAGATAAGTTCCTTGGGGGGTCTAGTTTCCAAAATGGGGTCACTTGCGGAGGAGCTCCAATGTTTAGGCACACGGGGGCTTTCCAAACGCGACATGGTGTCCGCTAACGATGGAGATAATTTTTCATTCAAAAAGTCAAATGGCGCTCCTTCCCTTCCGAGCCTTACCATGTGCCCAAACAGTGGTTTACCCCCACATGTGAGGTATTGGTGTACTCAGGAGAAATTGTCCAACAAATTTTAGGATCCATTTTATCCTGTTGCCCATGTGAAAATGAAAAAATTGAGGCTAAAATAATTTTTTTGTGAAAAAAAAAGTACTTTTTCATTTTTACGGAACAATTTGTGAAGCACCTGGGGGTTTAAAGTGCTCACTATGCTTCTAGATAAGTTCCTTGGGGGGTCTAGTTTCCAAAATGGGGTCACTTGTGGGGGAGCTCCAATGTTTAGGCACACGGGGGCTCTCCAAACGCGACATGGTGTCCGCTAAAGATTGGAGCCAATTTTTCATTCAAAAAGTCAAATGGCGCTCCTTCCCTTCCGAGCCCTGCCGTGCGCCCAAACAGTGGTTTACCCCCACATATGAGGTATCAGCGTACTCAGGACAAATTGTACAACAACGTACATGGTCCAGTTTCTCCTTTTACCCTTGGGAAAATAAAAAAATTGTTGCTAAAAGATCATTTTTGTGACTAAAAAGTTAAATGTTCATTTTTTACTTCCATGTTGCTTCTGCTGCTGTGAAGCACCTGAAGGGTTAATAAACTTCTTGAATGTGGTTTTGAGCACCTTGAGGGGTGCAGTTTTTAGAATGGTGTCACTTTTGGGTATTTTCAGCCATATAGAACCCTCAAACTGACTTCAAATGTGAGGTGGTCCCTAAAAAAAATGGTTTTGTAAATTTTGTTGTAAAAATGAGAAATCACTGGTCAAATTTTAACCCTTATAACTTCCTAGCAAAAAAAAAATTTGTTTCCAAAATTGTGCTGATGTAAAGTAGACATGTGGGAAATGTTATTTATTAACTATTTTGTGTCACATAACTCTCTGGTTTAACAGAATAAAAATTCAAAATGTGAAAATTGCGAAATTTTCAAAATTTTCGCCAAATTTCCGTTTTTTTTTCACAAATAAACTCAGAAATTATCGACCTAAATTTACCACTAACATGAAGCCCAATATGTCACGAAAAAACAATCTCAGAATCGCTAGGATCCGTTGAAGCGTTCCGGAGTTATTACCTCATAAAGGGACACTGGTCAGAATTGCAAAAACCGGCAAGGTCATTAAGGCCAAAATAGGCTGGGTCATGAAGGGGTTAAAAAAGAAAAACTGAAATATCACAGAGTCATAAGTATTGAGACCCTTTTCTCAGACACTCATATTTAAGTCACATGCTGTCCATTTCCTTGTGATCCTCCTTGAGATGGTTCTACTCCATCATTGGAAGCCAGCTGTGTTAAATTAAACCAATAGGACTTGATTTGGAAAGGTACACACCTGTCTATATAAGGCTGGGTTCACATTGCGTTAGTGCAGTCCGTTCAACGCATGCGTTAAACGGATTGCGTTAACGCAAGATCGCGTTATGCGATAGCGCTAGTGCAGATGCTCTATCTGCGCTAGCAGCGACAGACCCGCGACGCTGCAGACCGCGTCCGAGGGTCCTTGATAGAAGGACGGCACATCGCTAGAGCATGCCTATTATGGCATGCGTTGGCGATGTGCCCGATAATAGGGGTTAATGGCAGCTTTAACGGACTGCGTTACACCGCGTTATGCCGCAATGTAACGCAGTCCGTCTAATGGACTGCCATAACGCAGTGTGACCCCAGCCTATGACCTCACAGCTCACAGTGTATTTCAGACCAAATGAGAATCATCAGGTCAAAGAGACTAGCCAAGGAGCTTTGAGACAGAATTGTGGCAAAGCACAGATCTGGCCAAGGTTACAACAGAATTTCTGCAGTACTCAAGGTTCCTAAGAGCATAGTGGCCTCCATAATCTTTAAATGAAAGAAGTTTGGGAACACTAGAAGTCTTCCTAGACCTGGCTGCACAGCCAAACTGAGCAATCGTGTGAGACGAGACTTGGTGAGAGAGGTAAAGAAGAACCCCAAGATCACTGTGGCTGAGCTACACAGTTGCAGTAGGGAGATGGGAGAAACATCCACAAAGTCAACTATCACTGCAGCTCTCCACCAGTCGGGCCTTTATGGCAGAGTGGCCCGATGGAAGCCTCTCCTCAGTGCAAGACATATGAAAGCCCACAAAGAGTTTGCTATAAAAAAAAAAAAAAAAAAAAAAAAAAAAAACAACACATGAAGGACTCCCAGACTATGAGAAATAAGATTCTCTGGTCTGATGAGACGAATATAGACCTTTTTGGCGATAATTCTAAGCGGTATGTGTGGAGAAAACCTGGCTCTGCTCATCACCTGCCAAATACAATCCCAACAGTGAAACATGGTGGTGGCAGAATCATGCTATGGGGGTGTTTTTCAGATACAGGGACAAGATGACTGGTTGCAATTGAAGGAAACATGAATGCGGCCAAGTACACGGATATACTGGATGAAAACCTCTTCCAGAGAGACCTGAAAATGGCTGTGCACCAACATTCATCATCCAACCTGACGGAACTGGAGAGGATCTGCAAGGAAAAATGGCAGAGGATCCCCAAATCCAGGTGTGAAAAACTTGTGGCATCATTCCCAAGAAGACTCATGGCTGTACTAGCTCAAAAGGGTGCTTCTACTCAGTACTGGGCAAAGGGTCTGAATACTTATGACCATGCGATACTTCAGTTTTTATTTTTTAATACATTTGCAAAAATTTCTACATTTGTTTTTTTTTTCAGTCAAGATAGGATGCAGAATGTACATTAATGAGAACAAAAATGAACTTTTTTGAATTTACCAAATGGCTGCAATGAAACAAAGTGAAAAATTTAAACCGGTGTGAATACTTTCCGTACCCATTGTATACTTGAGGAAAACTGGCAGCACTGCATTTGCCTCTTGCACCTTTCCAAATCTTTCTGCAGTGCTGCCAGTTTTCCACGTGAATATATATATATATATATATATATCCACACTGACACAGCCTGTTAGACCCTGCTTATGGCAGGATCCAACATATCACAGTGCACTGAGGCAATTATGGTCGTAGGGTCTCGACAAGTTTAAGGAGGAGGCCTTCGCCCTCTATTAAACATCTAAATGCTGAAGTTGCGATTGACAGAGGAATCTAGGGGCTTAAACTGCCACAATCGATGCCAAACCCGATTGTGGCTGATGGTCTGCTATAATATAAAGTTAACACCCACTATATTCTTACCTGTCGGGCGGCATTATTTACTAAAATTTCCAGCACCGTCAGGATAAGTAAATAAAGGATTAAGGACCTTAATGACAACCTGTAAAAAGGCATATCAGTGGTTGTTAAGGGTTAAATATCAAATTGTCTAATATACTTGGGCTAGTTCACTTGCAATAGATTAACGGATCTGCAAACCGGAAATGAGCATGCAGCACTAAAAGACATCTTTTAGTGCAGGGCCAAAACTAATTTGCAGTAGCGATGAGCTCTTGCACCGAATCATGAATAGAAGTAGCTGGATGCCATCACTGATACTTTTAGATGTGTGTTATCTAACTGCATCTTTGTGCCAACTAAGGAAGGGATGGGCTAACACCAATTAGTATAAATAGGGGGAGCTGTTGTAGCAGTTAGGTAGCTGGGGAGCTGCTGTGGAAAAGGAGAGCTTTACTCTGATGCATCAGGGGCTTTGTCCCCCCAGTTAGTAAGTGTCTATGCCAGAAAACTGGTATAAATAAATAAATTGAAAAAAATCACTAAATTTTTGTGCAATGCAAAGGTGAGAAAACATTTTGCAACTTTTGGCATTTCCATTCCAGTTTGGGGCAGTTCTGCCAAAATGGTGTAAACTATGAAGCACTCGGAAGGAAGGGGCTGACTGCACCAACTTATCAAATTCTTCAAAAGAGGTCACGATTTGTATTCCAAAAATATTACTCCAGTAACTCACTGGAGTAACAAGTCTGGTGGGGCGCATGGAAGCCAGTGATAAAATGCATTGAATTCATTAAGTGGCGTGCGTTTCTTAATGAATTAGGTGCATCTTATTTCTGCCCCTCATTAGGACTCTGACTTAGAATGTTCACTGCAAGAGAAGAGGGTGACAAAAAGGCGAGCTCAAATCATGAGAAATGGTTCATACAGTTTGCTGGACATTTTTGGACAACCCGTTACAAGTGGTTGAATTATATTTTCAGACAAAAATGTCACATGGAAGTATTAAAGACATGAAAAAAAATATATGTCATAAATAAAACTTACTAAAGCAAATTCATCTACATGCAGTCTCGTTCTATCTATTTCCCCATTTTTGGCATTTGGAAGGATGGCAGACTCCGCTCCTTTGGTGAAAAGTATCTTTTCCCCTGGAAGGAATTAATGACATTTAAACTCATTAAAAAATGCTATTCTTAAAAGCGATAGACACATTTGCACAGATTTGTTCTAATTGTTTGATTATTTCACAAATGCAAATGGTCACAATTCAAATTTTCCTACTATTTTGCTGCTGTGGAGTCTGTGTGACTCCTGCAAATGGCCAGAGGTGCAAGCAGGACACTACACCTGGTTGCTCTTGGCAAGGGCTGAGGTCCTGTTCTCTCTGCCCTATTTCATCCTTCTCTAACTATTAGAGATAGTAGCAAGAGAGAGGACAGAGATTGCATACAACAGAGAAGACTGCATTAAAGGGGTAAAGGACCCAGATCCTGCTGCTGGATAGATCATACAGGCAGTGCAAACAGAAAATGAATCCTCAGCAGAACCTTCAGTAATGGGGGAGAGTAGTGAAGAACACATAAAGCATTAGTGTGAAGGAAAGATCACACAGAGCAAGCATTAGTGTAGAGCAGAGGTCCCCAACCTGTAGCTCGGGAGCCACATGTGGCACGCGGTCCCTTGAATTGTGGCTCGCGGCTGCCTTCCAGCTTGGTGCATTAGCTCCAGATTTAGTATACTGGTATGAGGAGCACATCTCAAAATGGTGAACTTTGTGAGTAGCCCTGCACAGAAGAGCAGATTTGGGTACACTTCTACTGGTCTTGGGGGTTTAGAGATAATTTAAGTATGGTACGCTGGAGACAGGATGATACTGTCGGTCAGAGGAGGTACTTGAAGCTGGATGTGACGGTTGGGAGTGCGTGATGGAAGAATGCTGAATGGGGATGTGGTGGGAACCCCTGGATCTTGGTATACTGCTTTTGGATGATTTGTGTGGAAAAGCATTGGTTATCATTATACCCGTAATGGGGGCTTTGGTTGCCACTACTGTGAGGGGGGGGGGGGGGGGGGGGGGGCAGTAGCTGGATGTGGCTCTCAACCCTCTTGCAGACCTGAATGTGGCTCTCAAGGTCAGAAAGGTTGGGGACCACTGGTGTAGAGGACAGAACTCACACCATGGCACAGGGTAGGTGAAATTATTTTGGAGCCGTAAAAAGGATAAATCAGAATAGTGATGAAGTTGTGCGGATACATGAAGACAACAGCATCCTGTACATGGACCTTACATGTATCATGAAATGTGAGGAACATTGCCCATATGTGTCATATCTGAAGCTAGAAGCAGTTTGAAACTGCATATGAGGGGGCTGAATATGAATGAAGATGGCAGACGAAACACAAAACAAGAAAAAAGAAAAAGAGTAACAACTCTGCATCACTACTAACATTAGTAAAAATCAATTTCCCCATAGCCCTTATGTAAACTTACCAGAAGGACTCTCAACAATGACACTCATCCGGCGCCGATTTGCATCAAACTCCAACACATGAAGAAGCTTGTACCTATTTAAAAAAAAAAAAAAAAAAAGAAGAGAAAAGGTGATTTTTGTTTACTTACCGTAAAATCTTTTTCTCCGAGCCACTCATTGGGGGACACAGGACCATGGGTGTATGCTTGCTGCCACTAGGAGGACACTAAGTAGACAGAAAGATTAACTCCTCCTCTGCAGTATACACCCCTTCACTGGATACAATTTCAACCAGTTCGGTAGTAAAGCAGTAGGAGCATGAACAAAGACAACTATGTCAAAACCAAAGAAGTAACAACAAGCCAAAACAGGCTAACAGGGTGGGTGCTGTGTCCCCCAATGAGTGGCTCGGAGAAAAAGATTTTACGGTAAGTAAACAAAAATCTCCTTTTCTCCTACGCCTCATTGGGGGACACAGGACCATGGGACGTACAAAAGCAGTCCCTGGGTGGGGAGCAATATGCTAATACCCCATGTACCACTGGCTTACGGCTTAAGGAACTGCCGCTCGCAGAATGCGCCTGCCAAGGGCGGCGTCTGCAGAAGAGATAGAATGAATGTGGTAATGCTTGGTAAAAGTGTGCAAACTGGACCACGTCGCAGCCTTGCAGACCTGCTGTGCCGACGCCTGATGCCGAATGGCCCACGAGGCGCCCACCGACCGAGTGGAATGAGCCTTGATCCCAGCTGGGATAGGCACACCTTTGACACGATAGGATTCTTGAATGGCTGACCGAATCCATTTTGCCAGAGTGGCTTTTGAAGCAGGAGAACCCCTCCTGGGCCCCTCTGGAAGTACGAACAGGACGTCTGACGCGCGAAAAGAAGCCGTCCTCGAGACGTACCGACGAAGAGCCCTCACCACATCAAGAGTGTGTAGAGCCTTTTCGATGCGATGGACAGGTGTCGGGCAGAACGAAGGTAGGACAATCTCCTCATTGAGGTGGAAAGAGGAGACGACCTTGGGCAAAAAGGTGGGAGAGGTCCTCAATACCGCCTTGTCCGGATGAAAAATTAGAAAGGGAGGGCGGCAGGAGAGCGCAGCCAACTCCGAGACCCGTCTGATGGACGTGACGGCTACCAGGAAGATTACCTTCCAAGAAAGGAAGGTTAAGGAAACGTCCTGCAGCGGTTCGAAGGGAGCCTCCTGAAGAGCTCCGAGAACTAAGTTGAGATCCCACGGATCCAAGGGTGACTTGTAGGGAGGGGCCACACGGGAGACTCCCTGGAAAAAAGTTTTCACCGGCAACCTATTGGCAATCTTCCGCTGGAAAAGAACTGACAATGCCGAAACCTGACCCTTTAGGGAGCTAAGGGCAAGTCCCGACTCTAGTCCGGACTGAAGAAACTCCAGTATGGAAGGAATAGAAAATACTAGAGGAGACCGTCCCTGTGCCTCGCACCATGAGAAAAAAATTCGCCAGGTACGGTGGTAACTACGCATGGAAACAGGTTTCCTAGCTCTGATCATGGTGGAGGACACCCTGGGAGAGAAACCCGCTTGGCCTAGAATCCAGGACTCAACAGCCAAGCCGTCAAAGACAGGGCCCCTGAGTTCTGGTGGTAAATTGGGCCCTGTGAAAGAAGATCCGCGCGATCCGGGAGACGCCAGGGGACGTCGGTTACCAGCTGAACCATTTCGGCGTACCATGCCCGACGCGGCCAGTCTGGCGCGACGAGAATCACTGGTACCCCCTCTGCCCTGATCTTTTTGATGACCCTCGGTAGTAGGGGAAGAGGAGGAAAAATGTACGGGAGGCGGAATTGGCGCCAAGGCAGGACCAGAGCGTCTACTCCGAGGGCCCGTGGGTCGAGGGACCGAGCAAGGAACTGAGGAACCTTGTTGTTCATCCTGGAAGCCATGAGATCCACATCCGGGGTCCCCCAGCGATGGCAAATCTGCTGGAAGACCTCCGGGTGGAGGGACCACTCTCCGGAGGCGATGCCCTGGCGGCTGAGGAAGTCCGCCGCCCAATTTTCCACACCTGGAATGTGGATCGCCGAAATGGGCGAATGGTTCGACTCCGCCCAATGGAGGATGTGAGACACCTCGAGCATGGCCGTTCTGCTGCGGGTTCCGCCCTGACGGTTGATATATGCCACGGCCGTGGCGTTGTCGGACTGGATTCTGACTGGATGACCTGCCAGAAGTCGGTGAAACTGGTACAATGCTAGCCTGATAGCTCGAATCTCGAGGATATTGATGGCAAGGCGAGACTCTTGAGCGGACCACCGCCCCTGGGCTGTGTGATGGTTGAAGACCGCTCCCCAGCCCATGAGACTGGCATCGGTGGTCACCACCAGCCACCGTACTGGGAGAAAGGACCTTCCCTGAGTTAGGGAGGACTTCAGCGTCCACCATTTGAGGGCCTTCCTGACCCGAGGGGACAGGATGAATCGGCGGTCGAGGGAGGACGGATTGCCGTCCCAAGCCGACAATAGTGCATGCTGCAGGGGACGGAGGTGAAACTGCGCAAAAGGGACCGCTTCCATGGCCGCTACCATCTGCCCGAGAACTCGCATGCTGGCGCGAATGGAGTGGGATACTGGACGAGAAAAACGCTGGGCTCCCTGCTGCAAGGCCAAAACCTTGTCTTGAGGGAGTATGACCAGACCGCGGGAAGTGTCCAGTATCATCCCCAGGAAGGAAATCTGTTGAGCCGGAATTGGAGAAGATTTTTCGAAGTTTATCTTCCATCCCAGACGAGAAAGAGTATCCACCGTGAGAACGACGGACTCTTCGCACGCTGGGTAGGAAGGACCCTTTATCAGTAGGTCGTCCAAGTACGGAATTACCACCACTCCCCTGGAATGAAGAATGGCCATGGCAGCCGCCATGACCTTCGTGAAAACTCTGGGAGCGGTGGCGAGACCGAAGGGCAAGGCCACAAATTGGAAGTGTTCCCCGCAAAAGGCGAAGCGAAGGAACTGCTGATGCGGAGGGAAAATCGGTATGTGCAGGTAGGCATCCTTGATGTCTATGGATGCCAGGAATTCTCCCTTTTCCATAGACGCGACCACAGAACGGAGGGATTCCATCCTGAAGTGTCTGATTTTTATGAATCTGTTTAGTAGCTTCAGGTCTAGGATCGGACGAAGAGATCCGTCCTTCTTTGGGACCACGAACAGATTCGAATAGAAACCCTTGAATCTTTGTTCTAGGGGGACCGGAATGATGACTCCGTCCCTTTGTAGTGCCCGTATTGCCTGGAGAAACGCTGTGGCCTTTGACCTTTGAGGGCAAGATTGGAAGAAGCGTGTAGGGGGGGGGGGAGGAAAATTCTATTTTGTATCCGGTGGACACCAGTTCTCTGACCCACTCGTCGGAAACGACTGAAAGCCAGGTTTGATGGAACAAGAGTAGACGTCCGCCTACTTTGTCGGAGTCCACCGGATGATGCAAGGAGTCATTGGGCGGAGGATCCCTGGGATGCGGATCCCTTAGATCCGGGAGGTTTAGGCCTGGGTCTCCAGTTACGATTAGGTCTGTAAGAGACCTGGGTGCCTCGGCCACCACGTGAACCTCGTCCTGATGCGGGGGTAGAAGATGAGGAAGACCAGTTGGTATTGGGCCGAAAAGGCCGAAATGGAGGTTGCTGCTGGTATCGAAAGGGCCGGGTAGGCTTTTGCTGGGGGAGAAATTTACTTTTCCCTCCGGTAGCATCCGAGATCATTTGGTCCAATTTTTCTCCAAATAACCGACCAGCCTGGTAAGGCAGGGCAGTTAGAGAACGTTTAGAAGCCGAATCTGCACGCCAATCCCTGAGCCACAGGGCTCTCCTGATGGAGATTGCATTGGCGGCTGCCTGTGCAGCGCAATTAGCTGCGTCCATAGAGGCGTTGACTATGAAGTCTCCAGCCTGCACTATCTGGTTAACCAGAATGCTGGCTTCTGGAGGTAAATCACTGGCTTGGATATTAGAGGAAAGAGTCTCAGTCCAAGAGACCATAGCCTTAGCCACCCAGGAGGCGGCGAAGGATGGGAAGAGAGACGCTCCTGTGGCCTCGAAGGCGGAACGGGCCAGATAATCAATCTGACGATCGGAGGGATTCTTAACGGAGGAACCGTCCGAAAGAGACAGGATGGTCTTGGACGCGAGGTGTGACACAGCCGGGTCCACCGAGGGAGACTGTAGCCAGTCTTTGACTAATTCCCGAGAAAAAGGGTATTTGGCCTCTATGAATTTTTGTCCTATGAAGCGTTTATCTGGGCGATCCCTATGTTTTTGTACAACCTCCTTGAAGTGGGGGTGAGTGACAAAAACATTTTTAACCCGTTTAGTTTTTTTGAAAGACACCGCGTGTTCGGGTTCCGATGCGGAGTCCTCGGTCACCTTCAGGGTCTGGTTTACCGCCTCAATGAGAGAGTCGAGAGACTCCTGGGAGGAGGGGGGGTCCTGAACGTAGGAAATGTCGGACTCATATTCAGAGCCATCCGATTTAGGAGAAGGGGACCGGGAAGCAGAGCTTGCGGGTACTGAAGGGCCCGCTAGCTGATGGTCAGGGGATGAAACGTGAACACGTTTTCTAGAGCCCCGGGTGGAAAGTGACCGGGTACGCCCCCTGCTGGTAGACGAATCCATATCGTCGTCTGAATCCTCCGTGGTCCGACCTGGAGGGGGGCCCCGGAGGGAGTCAATTGCCCTGGCTAGGGAAGCCACAGATCGTGACAGAGAGGTTGCCCACTCAGGGGGACTAGGCTCTACCGGGTCGACGGCTGCGGCATCGGCGACGGTACCGGCGTCGGCAGGGGGCGGCTGCACAGAGGGCGAAACGCAATCTGCACACAAAGGGCTAGTGTGGGCTCGGGGCAGGGCCGCATTGCAAGTGGCACATACAGTAAAAAATACTGTGTGCTTCTTGTTACCCTTTTTTGTCTCCTTGGATTGAGACATAGTGCCTTAGGGACAGAGCGGGCAGTTATGCAGAGAAAGGGTTAAGCTTTTTTGAAGCAGCTTACCCACGGTCCTATCTGTGTCCCCAGAGAGATAAGGCGTTCTCTTCTCCTTGGGCTCCGTGCAGGGAGAGAGGAAATATGGCCCCCGAGATTTGGAGGGCGCCTCTCGTCCCAGACGAGAAGCGCTGATGTAGGGGGGCGGAGCTACGGCCAGGGGAGGAGATTCTTCCACTGCGGCCTACTCCGGCTGAAGAAGCCGGGGATTAAATTTCTGGGCCCTGCCGACGATGAGCGGCGGCGGCCGCGACGGAGCGCCGCCTAGCACCACCGACCCCCGGTCGGCGGTGCCTCTCCCTGGGGACCCGGACCGCATCGCTGCCGCTAAGGGGGAGCAGGGGGGAGTCCCCTGAAAGTACTTACAGCCGCCATGTCCCGGTTCTCACAGGTCTGTTGCTTCTGTGAGGAAGTGAACTCGATCCATGCACCCTGGATGGGGATGGAGAGGCCCCTGAATGTATCACGCTGCTGCAGCAGATGGGGGCTGCGGCACAACATCCCCTCCGGACTGCATTCTTCTCCAGAATTACATTGCTGTAATGCAGGGTCCTGGAGGGGGTTGGGGGAAATCGGAACCGAGAGGAACCGTTGCCCTGGCGCAACCCTTTCGTGCGCCATACGTCGCAGGAGAGGAACGGGGAGGTATACTCGCCGTGCTCGCCTGTTGTTGATTCGGGGGAGAGCGGACCTTATGAAAAAAAGGACCCGTCGCCCCCTTCACTCCGTTAAATAAAAAATTAAAAATTTACATAAAATTAAAATTAAAATAAAATTGGGGTCTGGGAAAAAAGACCCAAGTGCCTCCTAAGACACTAAGCAAGAACTGGTTGAAATTGTATCCAGTGAAGGGGTGTATACTGCAGAGGAGGAGTTAATCTTTCTGTCTACTTAGTGTCCTCCTAGTGGCAGCAAGCATACACCCATGGTCCTGTGTCCCCCAATGAGGCGTAGGAGAAATTACCATTTTTATACAAACAGGACAAGAGAATATAACATTTCCTGCTGATCGCTTCATTTGATTTAACTTCTTTTTAAACTGGGTTGATATATGAAAAGGGGGTACACGTTTGCGCTACAATTAACAGATATCCTCAGGAGAAATCCAGGAGTTTCTATAAACTCAAATAAGGGTATGTTCACACCGGGCTTTTTTTGACGCTTTTTTTTATGCTAATTTTTAGCTGTTTTTTTACAGTACCAGCAAAGCCTAAGATTTCAGAAATCTCATGCACACACTGTTTTTTTTGTCATCAAGATTTTTTTCTTTGCTCCTTTTTTTTGGACATAGAGCATGTCACTTTCAGCATTTTTGCAGTGTTTTTCACCCATTGGCTTGAATGGGTGTTGAAAAAACACTGCAAAATCGCAGCAAAGGCGCAGGTATCATTACTTGCAGCTTTTTTCTGCAGAAGAGTCATGGACATTAGCATGGACAAAGACGCAATTTAGCCCAAAGACGAACCAAAAACACACAAAAAAACGCACCAAAACCGCAACAAATCCGCAACAAAAATGCACCTAAGGCTATGTGCACACGTTACGGATTTCCTGCAGATCCGCAGCGGTTTTTGCGGTGCAAGTGATTTACAGTACAATGTAAATCAATGTAAAACAAAACAAAACACTGTGCTAATGGTGCGGAAAATTCCGGGCGGAAACGCTGCGGATTAAAAGAAGGAACTTCTTTTGTGCGGATCTGCAGCATTTTTGTACCCAATCCATTATAGAAATCCACAGGGGTAAAAAACGCAAGAAATCCGCACAAAATCTGCAGCCAATCCACACAAAATCTGCATAAAAACGCAGCAAATCTGCACCTGCGTTTTCTGCCAAGAGATGCAGAATCCGCCCAAAAATTTCCAGAGGCTAATCCACAACGTGTGCACATAGCCTAAACCTGCGTTTTTGCCGCAGTTTCTTTCCTGCCAAGAAATCAGGACAAGAAAGCAGCAAAAAAAAGTGTGAACATGCGGATGGCATAGACAAATCACTAGGATCCCAGTGCCGCAAAGGCTTCATTCAAGGAGTAGGCATTAAAATACGTTTACAGGATATGGAACAAAGTCCAAAGCAATGTTTACATTTTTTCCAGAGTAATACAATTTATAGTTATAGAGAAGATATAATTTAGTTAACACCTACAGTGTTAAAGCAACACAAGACAGCATTACACTAGGCAAGGGGGGAAAGAAAAAGGACCCAAAACAACCATATATACCGTATATACTCTAGTATAAGCTGAGATTTTCAGCCCAAATTTTTGGGCTGAAAGTGCCCCTCTCGGCTTATACTCGAGTCATGATCGGCGGTGGGGTCGGCGGGTGAGGGGGAGAGAGGACTGTCGCATACTCACCTAGTCCCGGCGCTCCTGGCGCTCCCCCTGCCCGTCCCACGGTGGTCTTCGGTGCCGCAGCTCTTCCCCTATTCAGCGGTCACGTGAGACCGCTCATTAAAGTTATGAATATGGACTCCACTCCCATAGGGGTGGAGCCGCATATTCATTCCTCTAATCAGCGGTAACGGTGACCGCTGACGGAGTAAGAGGCTGCGGCACCCGGAGACCAGCTGTCCGGGATAAGGAGCCAGGGACGCCGGGAGCAGGTAAGTATGTCATAGTTACCTGTCCACGTTCCACCCGCCGGGCGCCGCTCCGTCTTCCCGTCCTCTTGCTCTGACTGTTCAGGTCAGAGGGCGCGATGACGTACTAGTGTGCGCGCCGCCCTCTCTGCCTGAACAGTCAGTGCGGAGAGACGCCGAGACGGGACACTGAGGAGCTGCGGGCAGCAAGAGAGATGAGTATGTCATTTTTTTTTTTTATGGCAGCAGCAGAATTATATATTGCACAGCTTTCTATGGAGCATCTATGGGACCATAATGAACGGTGCAGAGCATTATATATGGCACAGCTTTATGTGCAGCATCTATGGGGCCATACTGAATGGTGCAGAGCATTATATATGGCACAGCTTTATGTGGAGCATTTATGGGGCCATAATGAACGGTGCAGAGCATTATATGTGGCACAGCTTTATATGGATCATCTATGGGACCATAATGAACGGTGCAGAGCATTATATATGGCACAGCTTTATGTGGAGCATCTATGGGGCCATAATGAATGGTGCAGAGCATTATATGTGGCACAGCTTTATGTGGAGCATCTATGGGACCATAATGAACGGTGCAGAGCATTATATGTGGCACAGCTTTATGTGGAGCATCTATCGGGCCATAATGAACGGTGCAGAGCATTATATGTGGCACAGCTTTATGTGGAGCATCTATCGGGCCATAATGAACGGTGCAGAGCATTATATGTGGCACAGCTTTATATGGAGCATCTATGGGGCCATAATGAACGGTGCAGAGCATTATATGTGGCACAGCTTTATATGGAGCATCTATGGGGCCATAATGAACGGTATGGAGCATCTATTTTTATTTTTGAAATTCACCGGTAGCTGCTGCATTTTCCACCCTAGGCTTATACTCGAGTCAATAAGTTTTCCCAGTTTTTGTGGCAAAATTAGGGGGGTCGGCTTATACTCGGGTCGGCTTATACTCGAGTATATACGGTAACTAAAATGATAACCCCTTCTCAATCACTATATTCCGCCAAGTAAAACAACAACAGCCTACACTGACATCTGATGCTGACATCATTCCAGCAGTATCGGCTCCAGGTCCCGGGGTTCATCTGACACTGCTCCTAATGAGACGCTCAGTTCTCGCTTACTTTGGACAAAAAGGACATGGGAGGAAGTGATAACTGCCGCTCTCTCACCTCCGCCAGATGTCAGTTTCATAAGTAGGAAAAGAGAGTGATGTGACGGATTAGCAGAGCTCACATGATGTGACAAGACATAAGGTCATGCGAACCCCGGCACTGTTCCAGGGATGTTGCACTGGAGGCAAGTATAGGCTATTATTTTACTTGAGATGTTGTTGTCAGCGTAGTACCTAACCACATTAAATATTTTTCCTCCTATTTATATAAAGTGTTACCTCTCCAGTTTGCCAAGGATTTTGATTTCCATAGTTTCTCCAGTATTACCAAAAAATGCAACACCCATCCTGTGATCAAAAGAAAATTAAGTTATTACCTTGAATAGGAGTTAATCATCATTATCTTATCTAAAGCTCAGTAATTTAAAAAAAAAAAAAAAAAAGTAAGAATTGTCTGTGAAAGTCCCTGAAAATAAACGTATAATAACTTCTTAATGACCGCAAATACGTCTTTTTACTGACCTGCGATATAAGAGAATAGTATCCTCTGACATGTGACAATCCAGCAGCTGTCGGCTGTACACTATAGCTGACAACATGCTGCATCAGCCACGGTCAGTGTTAGCAACGACCATGGCCATTTAACCACTTAGATGCTGCTGTCAAGTGACTACAGCATCTAAATGGTTAACAGAGCGTGGGGCTCCCTCTTCAACCCCATTGGCACCCTGAGATCATGACTGTGTGGTCCTGATGTTTGTCATAGCAGTTCATGGCCAAATAACGGTCTTAAAGTTTGCCGGCTATAGCGATCTGTTCAGAAGTTAGCGACATTTAGGTGGTAAAAATCAACTTTTTCATTCCTGTTATACCACTTTGTATTAATTCCTGAAAATCACCTGAAGGGTTAATAAACTACCTGAAAGCAATTTTGAATACATTGAAGGTGTGTTTTTAAAATGGTATTACATTTGGAGGTTCCCAATATATAGGAGTCACTTCAAAACTGAACAGGTCTCTTAAAAAAGTTTTGCAAATTTCCTTGAAAAAGTAAAAAATGAGTGCCACATTATTAAACCCCCTAAAATGATAATAAAATAAGACAACAACATATAAAAAATGGTGCTGATGTAAAGCAGACATGTGGGAAATGTTATCTTTTAATGTTTTTGTGTGATTTGACCATCTGGATTAACCCCTTCATGACCTTGCCGTTTTTTGCAATTCTGACCAGTGTCCCTTTATGAGGTAATAACTCAGGAACGCTTCAACGGATCCTAGCGATTCTGAGATTGTTTTTTCGTGACATATTGGGCTTCATGTTAGTGGTAAATTAAGGTCGATAATTTCTGAGTTTATTTGTGAAAAAAATGGAAATTTGGCAAAAATTTTGAAAATTTTGCAATTTTCACATTTTGAATTTTTATTCTGTTAAACCAGAGAGTTATGTGACACAAAATAGTTAATAAGTAACATTTCCCACATGTCTACTTTACATCAGCACAATTTTGGAAACAAATTTTTTTTTTGCTAGGAAGTTATAAGGGTTAAAATTTGACCAGTGATTTCTCATTTTTACAACAAAATTTACAAAACCATTTTTTTTAGGGACCACCTCACATTTGAAGTCAGTTTGAGGGTTCTATATGGCTGAAAATACCCAAAAGTGACACCATTCTAAAAACTGCACCCCTCATGGTGCTCAAAACCACATTCAAGAAGTTTATTAACCCTTCAGGTGTTTCACAGCAGCAGAAGCAACATGGAAGTAAAAAATGAACATTTAACTTTTTAGTCAAAAAAATGACCTTTTAGCAACAATTTTTTATTTTCCCAAGGGTAAAAGGAGAAACTGGACCACGAACGTTGTTGTCCAATTTGTCCTGAGTACGCTGGTACCTCATATGTGGGGGTAAACCACTGTTTGGGCGCACGGCAGGGCTCGGAAGGGAAGGAGCGCCATTTGACTTTTTGAATGAAAAATTGGCTCCAATCTTTAGCGGACACCATGTCGCGTTTGGAGAGCCCCCGTGTGCCTAAACATTGGAGCTCCCCCACAAGTGACCACATTTTGGAAACTAGACCCCCCAAGGAACTTATCTAGAAGCACAGTGAGCACTTTAAACCCCCAGGTGCTTCACAAATTGATCCGTAAAAATGAAAAAGTACTTTTTTTTCACAAAAAAATTATTTTAGCCTCAATTTTTTCATTTTCACATGGGCAACAGGATAAAATGGATCCTAAATTTTGTTGGGCAATTTCTCCTGAGTACACCGATACCTCACATGTGGGGGTAAACCACTGTTTGGGCACATGGTAAGGCTCGGAAGGGAAGGAGCGCCATTTGACTTTTTGAATGAAAAATTATCTCCATCGTTAGCGGACACCATGTCGCGTTTGGAAAGCCCCTGTGTGCCTAAACATTGAAGCTCCTCCACAAGTGACCCCATTTTGGAAACTAGACCCCCCAAGGAACTCATCTAGAGGCATAGTGAGCACTTTAAACCCCCAGGTGCTTCACAAATTGATCCGCAAAAATGAAAAAGTACTTTTTTTTCACACAAAATTTCTTTTAGCCTCAATTCTTTCATTTTCACATGGGCAACAGGATAAAATGGATCCTAAAATTTGTGGGGCAATTTCTCCTGAGTATGCCGATACCTCATATGTGGGTGTAAACCACTGTTTGGGTGCACGGCAAGGCTAGGAAGGGGAGGCGTGCCATTTGACTTTTTGAATGGAAAATTAGCTCCAATCATTAGCGGACACCATGTCGCGTTTGGAGAGCCCCTGTGTGCCTAAACATTGGAGCTCCCACACAAGTGACCCCATTTTGGAAACTAGACCTCCCAAGGAACTAATCTAGATGTGTGGTGAGCACTTTGAACCCCCAAGTGCTTCACAGAAGTTTATAACGCAGAGCCATGAAAATAAAAAATAATTTTTCTTTTCTCAAAAATGATTTTTTAGCCCACAATTTTTTATTTTCCCAAGGGTAATAGGAGAAATTGGACCCCAAAAGTTGTTGTCCAGTTTCTCCTGAGTACGATGATACCCCATATGTGGGGGTAAACCACTGTTTTGGCACACGTCGGGGTTCGGAAGGGAAGTAGTGACGTTTTGAAATGCAGACTTTGATGGAATGCTCTGCGGGCGTCAGGTTGCGTTTGCAGAGCCCCTGATGTGCCTAAACAGTAGGAACTCCCCACAATTGACTCCATTTTGGAAACTAGACCCCCAAGGGAACTTATCTAGATGTGTAGTGAGCACTTTGAACCCCCAAGTGCTTCACAGAAGTTTATAACGCAGAGCCGTGAAAATAAAAAATGTGTTTCCTTTCCTCAAAAATATTTTTTTAGCCCAGAATTTTTTATTTTTGCAAGAGTAACAGGAGAAATTGGACCCCAAAAGTTGTTGTCCAGTTTCTCCTGAGTACGCTGATACCCCATATGTGGGGGTAAACCACTGTTTGGGCACATGCCGGGGCTTGGAAGGGAAGTAGTGACGTTTTGGAATGCAGACTTTGATGGAATGGTCTGCGGGCATCATGTTACGTTTGCAGAGCCCCTGATATGCCTAAACAGTAGAAACCCCCCACAAGTGACCCCATTTTGGAAACTAGACCCCCCAAGGAACTTATCTAGATGTGTGGTGAGCACGTTCAACCCCCAAGTGCTTCACAGAAGTTTACAACGCAGAGCCGTGAAAATAAAAAATCATTTTTCTTTCCTCAAAAAAGATGTTTTAGCAAGCAATTTTTTATTTTCACAAGGGTAACAGGAGAATTTGGACCCCAATATTTGTTGCCCAGTTTGTTGTGAGTACGCTGATACCCCATATGTGGGGGTAAACCACTGTTTGGGCACACGTCAGGGCTCGGAAGGGAAGTAGTGACATTTGAAATGCAGACTTTGATGGAATGGTCTGCGGGCGTCACATTGCATTTGCAGAGCCCCTGATGTGCCTAAACAGTAGAAACACCCCACAAGTGACCCCATTTTGGAAACTAGACCCCCGAAGGAACTTATCTAGATGTGTGGTGAGCACTTTCAACCCCCAAGTGCTTCACAGAAGTTTATAACGCAGAGCCGTGAAAATAAAAAATAATTGTTCTTTCCTCAAAAATTATGTTTTAGCAAGTAATTTTTTATTTTTGCAAGGGTAACAGGAGAAATTGGACGCCAACAGTTGTTGCCCAGTTTGTCCTGAGTACGCTGGTACCCCAAATGTGGGGGTAAACCACTGTTTGGGCGCACGTCGGGGCTTGGAAGGGCGGGAGCACCATTTGACTTTTTGAACGCAAGATTGGCTGGAAACAATGGTGGCGCCATGTTGCGTTTGGAGACCCCTGATGTGCCTAAACAGTGGAATCCCCTCAATTCTAACTTCAACACTAACCCCAACACACCCCTAATCCTAATCCCAACTGTAGCCATAACCCTAATCACAACCCTAACCCCAACACACCCCTAACCACAACCCTAAACGCAACACAACCGTAACCCTAATTCCAACCCTAATCCTAACCCTAATCCCAACCATAACCCTAATCCCAACCCTAACCACAACTGTAACCCCAACACACCCCTAACCCTATCCGTAACCCTAACCACAAGCCTAATCTTAACCCTATTTCAAACCCTAGCCCTAATTCCAACCCTAACTCTAATTCCAACCCTAACCCTAAGGCTATGTGCCCACGTTGCGGATTCGTGTGAGATTTTTCCGCACAATTTTTGAAAAATCTGCAGGTAAAAGGCACTGCGTTTTGCCTGCGGATTTACAGCAGATTTCCAGTGTTTTTTGTGCGGATTTCACCTGCGGATTCCTATTGAGGAACAGGTGTAAAACGCTGCGGAATCCGCACAAAGAATTGACATGCTGCGGAAAATACAATGCAGCGTTTCTGCACGGAATTTTCCGCACCATGGGCACAGCGGATTTGGTTTTCCTTAGGTGTACATGGTACTGTAAACCTGATGTAAAACTGCTACGAATTCGCAGCGGCCAATCCGCTGCGGATCCGCGGCCAATCCGCTGCGGATCCGCGGCCGATCCGCTGCGGATCCGCGGCCGATCCGCTGCCGATCTGCTGCGGATCCGCTGCCGATCCGCTGCGGATCCGCGGCCGATCCGCTGCGGATCCGCGGCCGATCCGCTGCGGATCCGCGGCCGATCCGCTGCGGATCCGCGGCCGATTCGCTGCGGATCCGCGGCCGATCCGCTCTGTGTGCACATGCCATAACCCTACCCCTAACCCTAACCCTACCCGTAACCCTAACCCTACCCCTAACCCTACCCATAGTTCTAACCCTAGTTCTAATCCTAACCCTAGTGGAAAAAGAAAAAAAAATATTTTCTTTATATTATTATTGTCCCTACCTATGGGGGTGATAAAGGGGGGGGTTTATTTATTATTTTTTTATTTTGATCGCTGTGGTAGAACCTACCACAGCGATCAAAATGTACCTGTAATGAATCAGCCAGCCGGCAGATTCGGCGGGCGCACTGAGCATGCGCCCGCCATCTTGGAAGATGGCGGCGCCCAGGGAGAAGACGGACCGACTTCGGGAGGCTCGGTAAGTATGAGGGGGTGGTGGGGGGGTGGATCGGAGCACAGGGGGGGGGATCGGAGGACGGGGGAGCGGACAGGAGCACGGGGGAGCGGACAGGAGCACGGGGGAGCGAACAGGAGCACGGGGGAGCGAACAGGGGGACGGAGGGGGGTACCGGACAGAACGGAGGACTGGGGAGGAGATCGGGGGCGGTGGGGGGGGCCAGAACATGATTTCCAGCCATGGCAGATGCTATTGCAGCATCGGCCATGGCTGGATTGCAATATTTCACCATTTTCATAGGTGAAATATTGCAAATTGCTCTGATTGGCTGTTGCACTTTCAACAGCCAATCAGAGCGATCGTAGCCACGTGGGGGCAAAGCCACCCCCCCTAGGCTGAAGTACAACTCCCCCTCTCCCTGCAGATCGGGTAAAATAGGAATTAACCCTTTCACCCGATCTGCAGGGATGCGATCATTCCATGACGCCACATAGGCGTCATGGGTCGGGAAGGGGTTAAAGGGAGAATCAAAGTTTGAAAATTTGTAAAATTTCTGATATTTTTATTACAACAAGTAAAACATAACTTAAATTTATCATTATCATAAAGCATAATGTGTCACGAAAAAACAATCTCAAAATCAATGGATATGTTGGAGCATTCCAGAGTTATTACTACATAAAGTGACATGTCAGATTTTAAAAAATTGGCCCGTCACTAATGGGTTAAATACATACCAAACAGAGCTTGTGTGGCCGCATGGGGAGTGTCTACAGTACTGTGGTATGGGGTTGTAATGTTGGCACATGTGCTTCTCTACTGCGTGACATGTGAAATGGGTTCAAGGGGGTATTCAGATTTATTTCTCCTATTCATAGGAGGGGATTTTCAATTATCACTTGTTAAAGCAAATGTCACTTCATAAAGACTGGACAGATCCTCACCTTCTGGAGGCTTCAACCAAGGCTTTTTCGTCAGGGGAGGATGCATAATATTCCAGTTGTGAGGAGATCCCATTGGAAAATCGGAGCCCATCACCACAACCATCAGGCTGGTCATGACTTATTTGTACCGTGTGGCAGAGGGAAACCGCTTTAAAGAAAAGTTCTTCTTCTATAGTCTAATAAATGGAAATATATTTTGAACATACATTTGTTTTTAGGAGCATAGTTACATAAAAGGCAGCACAATACAGCAGACCGCAAACGGGTGTTCATAAGTGATTGCAGTCTCACAATATCTGGCTGTGGTACAGCCACGCGTTTGGCTGCAGGCACCAGGGAACACACTAGGAATAGGTCTCTGCAGAAACAAGCAAGGAGGGCAGAGCATGGCCAGCCACAGCACTGACCACTTGCATCTCTCATACATAGTGCATCACCGGAGACTATGAACCCGATTCATTAAGAAAAGCATTGTATACACGCCAGTCCTAATGAAGAGGCGTGCATGAGTAGGATGAGCCAAGTTCATTAACTAGGTGCTGTGCGCCTCTGGCAGAGAGGTATTCAATCTCTGGCCGAAGTAATATTTCTAGCCAAAGATGCACTGCTAAAGTGGCATATCTCTTCATATAGTAGACAGGCAGGTGTAGCCATACCCCATCTCGCCTATGCTCCCCCCATTTTCGCAAACCTGTATGATGTTGGTCTGAAAACACCAAGTGTACAAACATTTTTGAACAATTCCTAAGTTGTGCTAAAATGTTACGACTTATTGTGGTGTATGACGCCAAAAACCTAGTGAAAACACCAAAATTAATCGGGGCCTCTGTCTTCAACAGCATTTAAACGCCAAGATACAGGCAGGGCAGAGATCACGAGATGCATTAGGCTTAGAGGATCTATCGCCATCATATATCACAGTATTCAGCACATATAACTAAACATGGAATTAGCTTTGGACATGTAATGACTGAGAATATAGCCATTATTATTTTTATTATTATTATTTATTATTATAGCGCCATTTATTCCATGGCGCTTCACATGTGAAGAGGGGTATACATAATAAAAACAGGTACAATAATCTTGAACAATACAAGTCATAACTGGTACAGGAGGAGAGAGGACCCTGCCCGCGAGGGCTCACCATCTACAAGGGATGAGTGAGCATACAGTAGGTGAGGATAGAGCTGGTCGTGCAGTGGTTTGGTCGATCGGTGGTTACTGCAGGTTGTAGGCTTGTCGGAAGAGGTGGGTCTTCAGGTTCTTTTTGAATGTTTCGATGGTAGATGAGAGTCTGGTATGTTGTGGTAGAGAGTTCCAGAGTAGGGGTGATGCACGAGAGAAATCTTGTATACGATTGTGGGAAGAGGAGATAAGAGGGGAGTAGAGAAGGAGATCTTGTGAGGATCGGAGGTTGCGTGTAGGTAAGTACTGGGAGACGAGGTCACAGAAGTATGGAGGAGACAGGTTGTGGATGGCTTTGTATGTCATGGTTAGGCTTTTGTACTGGAGTCTCTGGGTAATGGGGAGCCAGTGAAGAGATTGACAGAGCGGAGAGGCTGGGGAATAGCGGGGGGACAGGTGGATTAGTCGGGCAGCTGAGTTTAGAATAGATTGGAGGGGTACGAGAGTGCTCGAGGGGAGGCCACAGAGCAGGAGGTTACAGTAGTCGAGGCGGGAGATGATGAGGGCATGGACTAGGGTTTTTGCAGATTCTTGGTTTAGGAATGTACAGATCCGTAAAATATTTTTGAGTTGAAGGCGGCAGGAAGTGGAAAGGGCTTGGATATGCGGTTTGAAGGAGAGATCAGCGTCAAGGATTACCCCGAGACAGCGAGCTTGTGGGACTGGGGAGAGTAGCCATTTTCTGTAATGGATAGGTTCATTGGGGGGGTCGTGTGAGATGGGGGAAAGACAATGAATTCGGTTTTGTCCATGTTAAGTTTTAGAAATCTAGCGGAGAAGAAGGATGAAATAGCGGATAGACATTGAGGGATTCTGGTTAGTAGGGGGGTGATATCTGGTCCAGAGATGTAGATCTGTGTGTCGTCAGCATAGAGATGATACTGAAAACCGTGAGATTCTATGAGCTGTCCCAGGCCAAAAGTGTAAATGAAGAAGAGAAGGGGCCCTAGAACTGAACCTTGCGGGACTCCGACAGGTGGTGGTGTGTGAATGGGAGACGCTGAATGTTCAGTCAGTGAGGTATGAAGAGATCCAGGATAGGGCCAAGTCTGTAATGCCAAGGGATGAGAGGGTATGTAGTAATAGGGAATGGTCCACTGTGTCAAAGGCAGAGGACAGGTCCAGGAGGAGGAGGATACAGTAGTGTCGCTTGCTCTTGGCGGTTAATAGGTCATTGGTGACCTTAGTTAGGGCAGTTTCAGTGGAGTGGTGTGACCGGAAGCCTGATTGTAAGCGGTCGAAAAGGGAGCAGGAAGATAGATGGGAGGACAGTTCAAGATGGACGTGAGGTTCCAGTAGTTTTGAGGCATAGGGGAGAAGTGATATAGGGCGATAGCTAGATACAGAGGATGGGTCAAGAGAGGGCTTTTTGGGGATAGGTGTGATTGAGGCATGTTTAAAGCTTGAGGGGAAAACACCAGTTAAGCCATTATAATTATGAGAAAGCCATCCGCAGCTCATGGGAGAAACCATAATGGGATTGGCACATAATCCTGCTGTGTTCTAATAGGGCCCAGATTAAAGTCTCGCTGACATCAGCAGAGATGTGGCTCACAGTGTAGCTGCCATCAGCAGAGACGTGGCTCACAGTGTCGCTGCCATCAGCAGAGGCGTGGCTCACAGTGTCGCTGCCATCAGCAGAGACGTGGCTCACAGTGTCCCTGCCATCAGCAGAGACGTGGCTCACAGTGTCCCTGCCATCAGCAGAGACGTGGCTCACAGTGTCCCTGCCATCAGCAGAGACGTGGCTCACAGTGTCCCTGCCATCAGCAAAGACGTGGCTCACAGTGTCCCTGCCATCAGCAGAGACGTGGCTCACAGTGTCCCTGCCATCAGCAGAGACGTGGCTCACAGTGTCGCTGACATCAGTAGTGACATTATTAGCCTTGTTATGAGCAGTGTGATGAGCAGTGTCATGGCACACACATTTTTTACTATTGCTGTGTCCATGTGTCTAATGCTTAATAACTCAGTAATGCTTATCAGTTATATCTAAAGCTTGCCATACACATTAGATTGTCGACAACTATTTTTCAGACAAATCGTTTGTCCGGCAGCCATTTCCGTTGATTCTCCCATACTAATGAATGCTCGCACTGCCAAAGGTTCTTTACGAAAGACAGGTCTGGTGATCACTTATCTCCAGGAGACTAGAAGTATGGAAGTCCTAAATCAATAGCCCAGGGCCCTCACACGTTAGTTTTGCAGACATTAGTCCAATGTATATATGAAGCTTAAGCCTACTATGTTCAATACCAGATTGGTAAGCAAGAATACCTGAGCCAATGTTATTTTAGACATTACTAATTGACAAGTGTATCTAAGGCTAGGTTCACAGACATATTATGCTTTATGTGGAGCACTGTGTTGGGGTTGCCATGTAAATCTCTAGAAATCGTGATTTATTTGAAAACCCTCGATGGATGCAGTCACCTTAATGAGACAGTCACTTTGTACTCCAACTGATAAGACTATGCTTTTGTGACCGCCTACAAAAAAAACGGACACTGCCATAAAAGTCAGAAGGTGTACAAAGTGACTTCCTGCCTTTTTGTAGTGATTGCCTATGTTGGGGTTCCATCTAAATAACAATTTTCGGGTATTGTTGGCAATGCGCCAATTACAGTTTGACAGTATTGCACTAACATAAGTATTAACCCCTTCACGCAATCCGTCATACATGTCAGGGGTGTGCTCAGGATCCAACCTACACCATACCTGACAGCAGCAATTAACACAAGAACCGATCAAAGCTGTTAACTCATGCTACCTTTGTCCCTTAATGATGCAAGCCTAACAGGACACTGTTTCTGGCAGACCAGCCCACATGACAAACTTTTGGCAGCCCACAATAGCATCGTATAGGATGTGGGTCTGGTGGAGGAGGGTTGTTGAGGGGTAATTTGGAGTCAATTTCCTCACACAACAGTCTAAATGTCATGGCTGCCGTTGACTGAAGCAAGTAGAGGGTTTAACAGCCAAAGATAGTGCTGGCACCAGCTATGGCTGTTACAGCTGGAGTGGACAGCTAAGCCGTCCATTTGCAGGAACTACTTCCCGGATAAGGAGTACTATTATGTCTTATAACAGGAAGGGGTTAAGTGATTTTGCTACCATACAGAACTCATGGCTGTTTTGACTTTATATTACAGAACAAGAGCTGGCACTGCTTTACAAATTACTTGTAATGATTGTACAATGCATACTTTAATCCACTTTTGCCTTACCAAGCTTGTAGAGGCTCCATCAACATAATCTATGGTCACTCCTTCTGGAACAAGTTTTCCATTGATCTCTTGGTATTTCAGTCCATTTACTGAACATTCTCTAAACTGCATTTCATTTTCGGTCAATGTGCCGGTTTTATCTGTAAATACATATTCTACCTGTGAGAAGAAGAAAATCCTTTACTAACCGTAATTAGCTTTTGTCTTTCTAACAAAATGCAAGTGTAAAATATTTATAACCTAAAAGTTTACAAAAAAATAATTAAGCACTGACACATAAGTATTATGGTGAGTGACAGATACGGGCATCTAAATGGTTTGATGTGTGACTAGTAGAAGCTTTGCATTTTCTCATGTCATGGATTCTGGATTCCTTTGGATCTGGACCTGGCAATGCTTTGCACACTGACATTGTATTGGTAAAGAAGTGTCTTATCGAAAACTAATATAGGCTACTCATAGGCGTTATGGCACTTCTGGCTGCGGTACAGGCATAAGCCTCCAGGTGTACGAGCCGCAGCATGTCAATTATCTCCGCTACGTAATTACACCCTTAGCCATTCATTAGATGTGGTAAATCTGAACACAAAAAATGAACACATGCAAATTTATCTGCACGATTAGAATGAGTTCTGGATGCAGCGAAAATACGCCGTGTGCACACAGCCAAAGGGAACTAACAGTCGCTCTTAAACGCTCCTTACTAGTGATGAGCGAGTATACTCATTACTCGAGATTTCCCGAACACGCTCGGGTGGTCTCCGAGTACTTCAGCATGCTCAGGGATTTAGTTTATGTTGCCGTAGCTGCATGATTTGCGGCTGCTAGACAGCTTGAATACATGTGGAGATTCTCTAACAACCAAGCAACCCCCACATGTATTCAGGCTGGCTAGCAGTAGTAAATCATGAGGCTGTAGGGACAAACTAAATCCCTGAGCAGTCACAAATACTCGGACACCACCCAAGCGTGCTCAGGAAATCTCGAGTAACGAGTACACTCGCTCATCACTACTCCTTACTTTATAAAAATGGACACCATGTAATATTGCATTTTCCCTTTTAGCAGTCGCTGCAGGTCAAATCCCTGGCTTCCCTTCCCTTGGCAAAATCATCTATTCAACAGGTTGCAGGAAATGTCACATTGGCAATCAGTAGATGACCCCTAGGGAGGCATTCTGAAATGGGTTGTCTCCTCTAGATCTTAATTAGCTATATCCCAAGATCAGAAACAATGATGTCAACACTCCTCTTACAAGCAACAAGCAAGACATTTCCATCCAGAGAAAAATGTAATTGAAAACTTTTCATGTAAAAAAGGAGAAAACTAAAATAACATGGCCGCGTGCATATACATATTATATATATATATATATACACACACATATATATACATATATATATATATGTATGTGTGTGTGTCTGTCTGTCTGTCTGTCTGTCTGTCTGTCTGTCTGTCTATCTATCTATCTATGTATGTATGTATGTATATATATATATATATATATATATATATATAGATATATATATATATATATATATATATAGATATATATATATATATATACATACATACACAAACATACACATACATAAAGTACAGACCAAAGGTTTGGACACACCTTCTCATTTAAAGATTTTTCTGTATTTTCATGACTATGAAAATTGTACATTCACACTGAAGGCATCAAAACTATGAATTAACACATGTGGAATTATATACTTCACAAAAAAGTGTGAAACAAATGAAAATATGTCTAATATTCTAGGTTCTTCAAAGTAGCCACCTTTTCCTTTGATGACTGCTTTGCACACTCTTGGCATTCTCTTGATGAGCTTCAAGAGGTAGTCACCGGGAATGGTCTTCCAGCAATCTTGAAGGAGTTCCCAGAGATGCTTAGCACTTGTTGGCCCTTTTGCCTTCACTCTGTGGTTCAGCTCACCCCAAACCATCTCGATTGGGTTCAGGTCTGGTGACTGTGAAGGCCAGGTCATCTGGCGTAGCACCCCATCACTCTCCTTCTTGGTCAAATAGCCCTTACACAGCCAGGAGGTATGTTTGGGGTCATTGTCCTGTTGAAAAATAATTGATGGTCCAACTAAAAGCAAACCGGATTGAATAGCATGCCGCTGCCAGATGCTGTGGTAGCCATGCTGGTTCAGTATGCCTTCAATTTTGAATAAATCCCCAACAGTGTCACCAGCAAAGCACCCCCACACCATCACACCTCCTCCTCCATGCTTCACGGTGGGAACCAGCGATGTAGAGTCCAACCGTTCACCTTTTCTGCGTTGCACAAAGACACGGTGGTTGGAACCAAAGATCTCAAATTTGGACTCATCAGACGAAAGTACAGATTTCCACTGGTCTTATGTCCATTCCTTGTGTCTCTTCTGCTTGTTGCCTGTCCTTAGCAGTGGTTTCCTAGCAGCTATTTTACCATGAAGGCCTGCTGCACAAAGTCTCCTCTTAACAGTTGTTGTAGAGATGTGTCTGCTGCTAGAAGTCTGTGTGGCATTGACCTGGTCTCTAATCTGAGCTGCTGTTAACCTGCGATTTCTGAGGCTGGTGACTCGGATAAACTTATCCTCAGAAGCAGAGGTGACTCTTGGTCTTCCTTTCCTGGGGCGGTCCTCATGTGTGTCAGCGCTTGATGGTTTTTGCCACTGCACTTAGGGACACTTTCAAAAGTTTTCCCAATTTTTCGGACTGACTGACCTTCATTTCTTAAAGTAATGGTGGCCACTCGTTTTTCTTTACTTAGCTGCTTTTTTCTTGCCATAATACAAATTCTTACAGTCTATTCAGTAGGACTATCAGCTGTGTATCGCCGACTTCTGCACAGCACAACTGATGGTCCCAACCCCATTTATAAGGCAATAAATCCCACTTATTAAACCTGACAGGGCACACATGTGAAGTGAAAACCATTCCCGATGACTACCTCTTGAATCTCATCAAGAGAATGCCAAGAGTGTGCAATGCAGTCATCAAAGCAAAAGGTGGCCACTTTGAAGAACCTAGAATATAAGACATATTTTCATTTGTTTCACAGTTTTTTGTTAAGTATATAATTCCACATGTGTTAATTCATAGTTTTCATGCCTTCAGTGTGGCTTTACAATTTTCATAGCCATGAAAATACAGAAAAATCTTTAAATGAGAAGGAGTGTCCAAACTTTTGGTCTGTACTGTACATACACACAACCTTAAACTAATGCTTTGTTGAAGTACCCTTTGAATTTATGACTTTAGGCTTTTTATAGCCACTATACATACTAGTATATTTGTTCTATGAAGTAAAACTTCCTTTAGGTCTAGTCAACAGTAGCTTATTGAGCAACATAAATTCTCTCAGACTGCAAAATATTAACTAGAAAGATGCACGCATGGGACACATAAAAGAGAAAAATGTGGATCTCCCAAACAAAGCCTCAAGGAAAAACAGAATCTCCCGCAATCATCTGCTCCGCATGACAAAATTGCTACAAAGAGCAAGCAGCAAAGTGCAAGTATACACAGTGCGCATATCAATAAATTGGATTTAACTAGAAACAGAGAAAATCGCTTTTTTTTGTACCAAATGACAGAAATATATTATATGCTGCACATACAATCAGCTGATCGTCACCTCAAGACACTGTTTGTGCGCAGGAACCCTTCTTACACAAAACAAGCAGCTCAGGCTAAGGTGTGGCTGACAAATGGAAAGCAATGTGAAAGTCACATCTACAATTCCTGGAGACAAAACAAGGAAGGCTTTTGCATCAGGAGATCTCATTCAGCTAATGGGAACAGTGCCATGACAGATTAATCCTCTGACAGCGCTTTGAGGCTAGAGGGTGGCGAGCTTGAGATATCATCATCTACTTCACAGAAGAGTCAGCGTATTTATAGAGTATGGCTTCACAGATTAAAAATAAAAAAGTGAGAAAAATACAAGCCTTAAACAAAGCATTCAGAAGAAAAAAAACTAAAAAAGAAAGGAAATAAAAGTGGATGTACACGCTATTTAATAGCCGGCAAAACATTACCTGTCCAAGCTCTTCGTTCAGGTCAGATGTATTAACCTGGGCCCTTTGATTGCTTTCTTCGTGATACAGATCAAGGTCCCAACCAATGAAAAATGACCCAAGGAATTTCTGCATCTCCACCGTCACATACAGGGATATAGGGATGATAAAATTATACAGTACTAGAAATGCCAAAAAATCTGAAATGAATTTAAGAATCTAGAAAAAAAAATATCTACGTTAGTGAAGCATTTAATAGCCAATCAGGAAAATAACTCATTATTAAATTATATAAATGAGGGTGGACCAAAAGTAGGTGGACAGAAAATTTATTTTGATTTATATATAAAGTTATATTTACTAACACAAGCATGACATTGACAATTACATTTTATTCTGAACAATAATACAAAAGCCCTTAAATTTTACCAACGCAGGCGCTCAGACTGTTTTCCATCACAATTTGCACAGCTTTGAAGTCTGCCTCTTACGCTTCGACAAACATTTTTGCACAAGTCTCTTTGGGTATTAATTTCTTGAAATGCATCTCTAATGTAATTTTTCAAATCACTGACACTTTTTGGTTTTCGACTATAAACTTTGTCCTTGAGTACTCCCCAAAACAAAAAATCCATTGGGGTCAAATCATGGTGAACGTTCCGGCCAATCAAGTGGGCCTCTTCGGCCAATCCATTTATTAGGAAATGTTTCATCGAGATACTCGCGGACTACTCGTGAATAATGTGGAGGGGCCCCATCTTGTTGGAAATAAAGGTCATTTGAATTCGGCTGTTGCTGTAACTGGGGAACAACTTGATTCATTAGAATTTCGAGATACTTATCTCCTGTGACTGCTCCATCAAGAAAATAAAAATGGTCCAAAAACACCAAAACTTGAAATACCGCCCCAAACATGGACACCAGGCTCATTTAGTTGTTGCTCTAATGTTAAATGCATGTTCTCATTATACCAGTAAATACAATTATGCCTGTTAATATGGCCAGATAATCACCCCACATAATGTTATCTGAAATTACTGGATTTTCTTCAATTTCGTTAAGCATAATCTCACTAAATTGCAGCCGCCTGTCTGGATCATCCTCCAGTAAACTATGAATTAGACGTGGACGATAAGCTTTCCACCCAATAGATTTCAGGATTCGCATGATGGAAGCTCGTGAAATTCCCAATTCTAAAGAGACTCTTCTGGTGGACTTTTTTGGACTCTGAACAAATGTTTCAGCAACAAGTTGTTTGTTATTTTCTGTACAGGCTGTTTTGGGTCGACCAGTTTTTGGAGCATTAAATATTGAGCCAATGGCCTCGAATTTGTCAGGAATGCGGTAAATGGTTTGTCTCTTTGGGGCTTGAGTACCAAATGTTTCAACCCAATTTGCTGTAACTGTTTCAGCATTTGGAGATTTCCATGACGCTTTTAAAATCCATTTTCTTTGATCTGTATTTAAATTATTTGCCATTATGGGTTATATGAATTATCTGAAAAGAAAACAGATTTGGGGGAGATTTATCTGTGAAAACTGGATCTGTGAAACGGACTCAGTTGCCCTTAGCAACCAATCAGATTCCACCTTTCATTGTCCAAAGAGTTTGTGAAGAATGAAAAGAGGAATCTGATTGGCTGCTAAGGGCAACTGAGTCAGTTTCACTTTACATCATGTTTGATAAATCTCCCCCTTCATATCCCTTTTACACATACTGTCCACCTACTTTTGGACCACCCTGTATAATATAAAGGACCTGGGCAGGGTTAGTATTATTGAATTGTATTATTTTATTTGCCAAAAAATTTTAGGAAACCACATTTCTATAATTGAAAAGCTCCTGTAAAGAATCTGTCACCAGGTTTTTGCTATATTATCTGAGAGCAGAGTGATGTAGGGGAAGAAACTCAGATTCTAGAGATGTGTAATTTACTGGGCTGCTTGCTGTAGTTTTTATAAAATGACTTTCATCAGCAACAGATGACTAGAGGACTACTTGGCCTGCTGCCACACATTCCAACCATGTCCCCATGACGGACAGGCAGCTTTCTCTGTACGCTAGGAATAGGCAGAAAGTTGCCAATCAGTGGTGTGTGTGGAGGGGGCTTTACACAGTGCACAGCTTTCAGAGGACTGCTAGATCTGCAGCAGATTAAAGGGAACCTGTCACTCCCAACACTCCCAAAATCAATGGTGAGGTAAGGTCACCGTCATCAGCGGCTTATCTACAGAATTCTGTAGAATGCTCCGGACCGGACCGCGACGCCCATCGGACCCGGACCGCAGCTGGACCGCCCCTGGGTGAGTATAATCTAACCTCTTTTTCTCCTCTTTCAGGTAACATCGGGGGCTTATCTATGGCATTACAGAATGCTGTAGATAAGCCCCTGATGACTGTGAGCTTACCTCACCATCCATTTTGAGGGTGACAGGTTCCCTTTAACAACTAAAACCAGTAAATTGTACGTTGCTGGAATCAGGGACTCTGCCTCTAAATCATGCTGCTCTCAGATGGGGTAGCAAAAAGCTGGTGACAGATTCCCTTTAAATATCTTGAGCTTTTACGATGACCTCTATATACATACACACAATTTATTTGAGTATCACCAGTGCATGCTGGGATCGGGGGAGGAGGGTCTGTCACTACCTCTGCCCCTATCCTTGAAACGAAGCGCCATCAGTGACACTTGTTCATAATGTACGGTAATTAAAACAATGATTTATTGGAACACAACAGAAGATATAGAAGAGTCAATTCATTTAGCTTTTAAAGACTTGCATGCTCATATTCGCTGTTTCAGGGGATCGATCTCCGTAACAGATTCCCTCTAACCCAATAAAGGACCTTGCAATTTTCTATTTATTCCTCCCCTTCATCCAGGAGCCATAGCTTTTTTATTTTTCTGTCAGCATAGCCTTTTGAGAGCTTGTGGGAACAAGTAGAACTTTTGAATGACATAATTCAATTTATTATGTGATGCACTGGAAAGTGGGAAAAAAATTCCAATTGCACTGAAATTGGAAAAAAAAGGGCAATTACACAATTTTCTTTTTTTTCTTTACTATGCTCATTACATGTTAAAACTGATGGGGCAATAAGATTGTCCAGGTCAGTACGATTATGCAGATACCAAAAGATGTAGGGTTTTTTTTGTTTTGTTTTTTTTTTTTTTTTAATTTAAATGCTAAAAAAAAAAAGTTTGGAAATTTGAAACAAAAAAAAATTTTGTGGTATATTTGTGGGTGTGGTTTTTTTTACCTGTTTTGTATAAATTGCTGCATTTTAAAACGCAGCTCTGACAAAGAACACGGCCAGTGTTCGAAATGCGTTGCTGCAATATCCTTATGTCATGTCCATTTTACCAATTTAGTTTTTTTAAAATCCAAGAAGTATCGTTTCTCCTTGCAGAGAGTGACAGGTTAAGCATGTCGAGATGAGGAGACTTAAAGCCGCAATGCTCCTCTGGGAAATATGCAAATTGTCTCTTCAGAGAGGAAGAGGACTAGAACTCTAGTGCCACCTATTGGAAATAGCAATCCTAACAGTCAATGTCGACTCTTTAACGAGCCTTGTCACATGACTTAGGATAATAGCCAAACCAGAATCTCAATTTGCAGACACTGTGTTTAGGGGTACTGCCCCTCGTCAGTGCAAAGCGGAGATCTGGTTTGGCTGAGGGAGAGGCGTCAGACCGGGATCCAAGAGTCGACATTACTGTTAGGATTGCTACTTCCAATAGGTGGCACTAGAATTCTAGTCCTCGTCCTCTCTGAAGAGACAATTTGCATATTTCCCAGAGGAGCATTGCGGCTTTAAGTCTCCTCATCTCGACATGGTTAATATGTCACTCTCCGCAAGGAGAAACGATACTTCTTGGATCCCGGTCTGACGCCTCTCACACAGCCAAACCAGATCTCCACTTTGCACTGATGAAGGGCAGTACCCCTAAACACAGTGTCTGCAAATTGAGATTCTGGTTTGGCTATTATCCCAAGTCATGTGACAAGGCTCGTTAAAGAGTCGACATTGACTGTTAGGATTGCTACTTCCAATAGGTGGCACTAGAGTTCTAGTCCTCTTCCTCTCTGAAGAGACAATTTGAGTTTTTTATTAAAAAAAAAAAAATTGTGCTTGTGGCACCAAATTCCGAGACCCATAACCTTTTAATTTTTCCGAGATATGGGATGTTTACAGATTGGAATAATTTATTTTAGATTTTGCTAGATTGGACTTTTATGAACACATCGATTTCAAATATGCATATATTTTAATTCTTTTTTGATCGTTTTATTTTTAATGGGTCAAAAGGGGGGTGATTTTAACATTTATGGGGGGGAGCGGTTGGTTCAGTGGACTTGAAGTGGAGATCGCTTGTACTATAAATAGCCGTGCATCAGAGAAAATCACAATCTCCTATGAACACCGGATTTCACAGGAGGATCATAATGACTCGCACGGGGTCTTCAGCAGACCCTCAACTATCCTGGCAAGCCACCGACGCTCTGCGATCATGTCACTGGTGCACAGATGGGAGCATGGAATGATGCATCTCCCTGCCTGCACGTTACATGCGGGATTGAGAGCGGGATTTAACAGGTTAACAGCAGAGGGTGGAGCTCCACTTAAATTCTTTTGCTTTCTAATTGGCATGCAGAAAGAATTAGGTTCTCCAAATGCCACCTAGGTTAATCCCTTATTAATCCCACAGATAGTGACAATATAAAAGTCAACTGTCCTATAAACGCACGTTAACATATCACTCAAGCATTTTTATAACTTTTATTTTTTACCTTGCTGCTATTTCGGTCATGTTCTGTTTTTTGGTTGTACGATGGTTCATCCCATTTTTCCTCTGCTTGCCATGCATATTTTAAGATTGTACTGAGAATAGCTTCAAATAGGAGAATCATTAGGTAGACAAGCAAGAAGGTGTTCATGGACCTATGAAAATAAATGGACTGATGAAATATCGATTATAAATCAGAATATCACCCATCTTCTAGCTCTAGTAGGGTCCCACCACTTAAGCAGCAAACAAGGAACTTGGCACTCGTAGTAGATAAAAAGATAAATTATCACTATTTCACCAAAATTGCCTCACAGAACATGCATGAGATTTCAGTCATCTAGAAGACCTTCCTGAGATGCACATAAATTCTGTAAAGAGAGACATCAAAAGTGCTGTGGTATAACGGATCCCCGCAGAATGAGGGCGCCAGTGAAAAGCAGACGCCTTCTACTTTAATTTACTACTTATGCCAAGTTCCTTGTTTGCTGTTGAAACATTAAGACTGACAGCTACTAACAAAGTGCAAAATGTTAACAATAGGGCAATAAAAACTTAAGCCATTCCCACAAAAGGGTATTGTCAGACTGTTGTATTTACTAGCACACATTTTTGTGAAAGTGCACCGTGGGAAAATGCCGGGGAAGAGGATACCGCAGGTAATGTATCAATCTATTCCATCTATCCTATCAATCTACCTATCCTATCAATCTATCTATTCATTCTATATATCTACAGAAGTTTTTTTTTTGGGTGCACTCAACTTTATTGGCATGCACAAAGAGAAAAACACATTAAAAAACGCACCAAAAAACCCACAAAAAACGCAACTAAAACTTTCCTTCCAAGATGATCAGGTTTTGCTGCAGAAAAAAAAAGTAGCAAAAATGCCCTGTGTGAACTTACCCTTATACATCATGGTCTAATTACTGGATAGAATGGTACAAAGAAAAATGGGCTGTACAGTTTCATCATTTTGCTGAAAATGTTTCAGAGCAACACACCAGTGTTTTTTTTTCTACAACGCTGGAGTTGTGTCACTAATGTAAGTTCACTGCCCGGATCTCATACATACTAGCCGTTTTTTGTTACCCGCACCGCTCTGGTCATTCTCTAGCAGTTTGTGACCCGCTGGAGTGATCCGAAAGTCACAACTCAAGTAAGTCAGAACGAATCCTTAATGAGGCAATCAGAACCAAGAGCTTGTGACTTCTGGTCAGTCAGAAGCTGCAGTCACAATATGGCGGGGGGGAACTAGAGTGGCGCCAGGAAGCGCTAAAGACAGCATTTGGTAAGTATAAGACTAGGGTCAGGGAACTTAGATTAGTAGCACCTCTCCAGCACTGCAATAACAAATTATGGAGTGGTGCTTTAATATAACTTGTATTTTATTCGTTCAATCCCATGCTGAATTCACTGGACATTATACAAAAAACCGTGTGCACTACTGGAAAAATTTGGTGCTAAGGATAGGTTCCCACACCTTCATAGACTATGAAAAAGAACCTAGCACTCAACTTGATGCTTAGAAGTGAGTTTTATTGTAGTGGTACTCAAAAAACGTTTCGGTCCTACACATGGACCTTCGTCAGTAACGTACTAGAGAGTAATAGGAGGACCATAGGGTCAAAAAGGCACAAAAGCAGCGTCTTACAAGTGCGTCAGATAGGAGCGGTACTGCGGAGACCGTGACTGCTGGAAAACGTGGACAGACGCGGGCTAGCGGTGGAATCCGCGTCTGTCCACGTTTTCCAGCAGTCACGGTCTCCGCAGTACCGCTCCTATCTGACGCACTTGTAAGACGCTGCTTTTGTGCCTTTTTGACCCTATGGTCCTCCTATTACTCTCTAGTACGTTACTGACGAAGGTCCATGTGTAGGACCGAAACGTTTTTTGAGTACCACTACAATAAAACTCACTTCTAAGCATCAAGTTGAGTGCTAGGTTCTTTTTCAGAATTCACTGGACAGTCCTATGCGCTGATCGACATCTTCACTGTATGACTCTACATGCTGCATGTAGAGCAGACACCACTGTTCAATGTGACAGGCTTCTTTTAGCAAGATACTTTATATACAATAATTATAGTAACGCTATAGCACTGGGCTTGCTCTGGTTTACTGAAAACTAAAATGTCATACTTTTCCACTGCAGATCGCTTCTGTGATTTACTCTTGTAATTCAGAGCCATTTTTGCCTCCATCCCAGTATACACAGCAACTCCTATCAAATAAAAGTAGAATTAAATGTAATTATATAGAAAAGAGAAGTTACTGTGTCAGGGCTATCAACTTAACATTTCATAAATGTTAACTACCAAGTGGTTAATTGGAAAAATATTATTAAAGTAAAAAAAAAAATTATATATATTTTTCTACTCTTGTGGATTAGAAATACCAAATTGACATAATGAAAAATGGTCAGGCGCCAACAACGCCAGAGGAGCTCCCTATTTAATGCGTTTGTCATTCAGAAGGCATTTACATTCTCTTGGTGCTACTGGCTGTAGCAAGAGATTGGCATTTCTAAGTATGTCATGGGCATATACACAACTCAATGACCCTCAGTGTGATGGAGTCATCAAGTATAGGTCTACTGCTGAGCTCGGGCACACATGAATAAGCAATCATCAAGCAGCGAGTGAGGAAGACACACAGGATACTTCAGAGGCAAGGCTTCAAAATAGCAAGAGAGAGTCTTACTGTACAGATAACATTTTCAGATTAACCTCTTCCTAATAGTTGATTTTTGTCTTTGGACATTGTTTTTTTTTATGCTGCTCACTCCAAGAGCTAAAAGTTATTTTTCATTTGTTTGGGTTTTTTTTGTTATTTTTTTTAATACTTTTCAATCTCCACAGGGTAATTGAACACGCAATTGTACAAAACACTGCAATATATAAGTATTCTAAAATAATGTCAAGAACTATGAACTTTGGGTAATAAAGTGATTTTACATTGTGTGACTTTCTCCTTCGGCAGCTTGCAGAATTCAGTGGAGTCATCTTGTGATGACGGACTCTCGGTAAATCTACATACATCATGCCCAAAGCTTCTTCTAACTCTAGGTCTGTATCTTTTCATAAATTTTAGCAAAAGTCTTTCTCTGCCACTCGAAACATTGTATAAGACATCAGACAACCCCATATTATATTTTCATATGAAGTTGATTCTGTATGTGGTACAAAATGGTTTATACATTAAGAAATTGTGTTAGCTCCTCTTCCATCAAACCTCAATATATTTATTAAAAGGGGTAGAGGTAGTACATCTATCTGATTTACATTTGAATGCTTGTCCATGTGCTAGGTAAGTAGAGCCAAAAATAAGGCACAATAAATAAAGCTTAAATATTGTATAACAATGCGGGGATCCACAGAAGCAGCGGGAGCTCTATAGCAAGGTTTAAAGGGAACCTATCACCCCGTTTTTTTCGGTATGAGATAAAAATACTGTTAAATATGGCCTGAGCTGTGCATTACAATAGTGTAGTTTGTGGACCCCGATTCCCCACCTATGCTGCCGAAATACGTTACCAAAGTAGTCATTTTCGCCTGTCAATCAGGCTGGTCAGGTCGGATGGGCGTGGCTTCTTCCCCCAGATATTGCGTAGTTTTCCGTTGGTGGCGTAGTGGTGTGCGCATGTCCAACGTCCCCAATCCTGCACGGGGGGGTGAAAATAGCAGCGATGTCCGTTATTCCATTGGTGGTCGGTGGGCGCGGCCATCTTCCTTTGGCCGCGCGTGCGCAGAAGCGGCGCTCTGCTGGCCGCGGCTTCAGGAAAATGGCCGCCGCGATCTCCATCTGCGCACGCGCGGCATCCCGCGGCCATTTTCCTGAAGCCGCGGCCAGCAGAGCGCCGCTTCTGCGCACGCGCGGCCAAAGGAAGATGGCCGCGCCCACCGACCACCAATGGAATAACGGACATCGCTGCTATTTTCACCCCCCCCGTGCAGGATTGGGGATCTTGGACATGCGCACACCACTACGCCACCAACGGAAAACTACGCAATATCTGGGGGAAGAAGCCACGCCCATCCGACCTGACCAGCCTGATTGACAGGCGAAAATGACTACTTTGGTAACGTATTTCGGCAGCATAGGTGGGGAATCGGGGTCCACAAACTACACTATTGTAATGCACAGCTCAGGCCCTATTTAACAGTATTTTTATCTCATACCGAAAAAAACGGGGTGATAGGTTCCCTTTAAAGCCAAAAGTAAGGGTACCGTCACACAGTACCATTTACATCGCTACGACGGCACGATTCGTGACGTCGCAGCGATCGTATGATTATCGCTCCAGCGTCGTAGACTGCGGTCACACGTTGCAATCACGGCGCTGGAGCGATGCCGAAGTCCCCGGGTAACCAGGGTAAACATCGGGTAACTAAGCGCAGGGCCGCGCTTAGTAACCCGATGTTTACCGTGGTTACCAGCGTAAAAGTAAAAAAAAACAAACCGTACATGCTCACCATCTGATGCCCGTCAGGTCCCTTGCCGTCTGCTTTCCTCTCTGACTGTCTGCCGGCCGGAAAGTGAGAGCAGATCACAGCGGTGACGTCGCCGCTGCACTCTGCTCTCACTGTACGGCCGGATTCAGTCAGAGTAGGAAGCAGACGGCAAGGGACCTGACGGGCATCAGATGGTGAGCATGTACGGTTTTTTTTTTTTTACTTCTACGCTGGTAACCACGGTAAACATCGGGTTACTAAGCGCGGCCCTGCGCTTAGTTACCCGATGTTTACCCTGGTTACCAGCGAACGCATCGCTGGATCGCTGTCACACACAACGATCCAGCGATGTCAGCGGGTGATCAAGCGACGAAAGAAAGTTTGAAACGATCTGCTACGACGTACGATTCTCAGCAGGGTGCCTGATCGCAGTAGCGTGTCAGACACTGCGAGATCGTAACGATATCGCTACAACGTCACAAATCGTGCCGTCGTAGCGATAAAAATGCCACTGTGTGACGGTACCCTAAGGCAAAAAAAAAAAAAAAAGTCAGTGTAAATCAACATAGATCAAGCCCAGCTGGAGATCCGCAGAGTAAAGGGATTGTATCATAAATTAAGGGCAAAACTGTCCCGGTCGGACAGTTTCTGAGGATGAGGCGGATCTGCTCCACCAATGACCGATTTGAGAAACAAGCCCTCGACCTGAAAACTCGCTTTCAAGATAGGGGGTACAGTAACAGGTGTATAAAGAAAGGATACGACAGAGCAAGGAATACTATTCTGTATTTTTTACAGTTTACCCCAGTCCATACATGGATTTCAGGGCGCGCGATCATACCTGGCGTACCCAGATAAATGATGCCTTTCAGGACAGCGTTGGCACGGGTACCAGTGGGTGTAATAAGGATTTAGAGAGCATATATCACTTTAAAGATTTACTTAAAAAGAGAACTCGTATCTGGTGGAATCATGCTTTCCTAGACAAATATATTCAGAAGGAGCCGATTCCCCGTGGATTGCGTATTCAGGTTTTCCCAGCCTTTCCCATACAAGATGACGTCTTTAAAGACAAATGGGAGGAACTGGCAAATACCTGCTCTAAAGGATTTTTAGATCTCCTTAAGAATATGAATCAATGCTCATTAGACTCATTAGAAGTGGAAATTGAAGCCCTCCAGACTGCACTCCAAAAGGATATGACAGGTGACGCTTTGAAAAAAACTTAACGAGGAGGTTGATGCTGAACTGCAGAAATTAGCTAATGAAATTCAAACAACGAAAACAAAAAAATTCAAGAGAGATGTTCAAGATAAAATATCATGTAAAGTATATAGGTGGCGTAATCCGAACGATCGTTCTCGCCAACAACAAAGGAACTACTCGTGGTCCAGATCAAGGTCAGCCTCAACGAAGTCACATTTTTCATATGACAAGGAAATTCCATCTCAAACCCCTCAACCAAACAATTCTCTTCCTCCTGACCTGTCAAATAAGAGGATAATCACACGACAATCTACTAAAAATAAGAACAAAGGCATTGGCGGGGGGTCTGCCGCTGGCGGCACCCGGGGAGGACTTCAGGTACTTAACTTGTCAACACACGTTCTTTCTGACATACAACTGCAGGTTTTGGAAAAGGGTCTGACGTTTTCCCCCACTAACTCCTTTGATTATTTTTCAGCCTTAAGAGATCTTCATTTATTTTCCCGTAAGCTCCTATTAAGAAAACTTCACAACAAAAATCAATCAACCGAACCGTTGGATGACACCGAGAGGGAGGTACTTCACAATCTAGAGAGCCTCCTTGACGAACAGGCCTCTTCGTGTCAAGGTAGGTTTCCACGTGCTATTCTACCCAGATCGACAAGGTTCCCTCCCTTGTCCATTAGCCCAGCTACTGAAATTTTCACTAAACTTGTTGCTGAGGATTTCAAGAAATTGTCTACAAGACGCAGATTTGATAATTTAACAGCTGTACAGCGTCGGGCTATTGCTGAATTACAATCATCTGATGTGGTATTCAAACGGGCGGACAAGGGAGGGAACATTGTCGTCTGGCCTACCACTCTATATGAACGTGAGGCCTTTCACCAATTGAGAAATCCTCTCACATATTCAAAATTATCTTATAACCCTGTTACCTCCTTCTCGTGTGAACTCCAACGTATATTAATTTCTGCCTTAGAAAACGACGTAATTACAAAGTAAGTTCTTGAGAGTTTAACAGTCAGATCACCAAAAATACCTACCTTCTATCTTTTGCCGAAAGTCCACAAGGACGCCCTCAACCCACCCGGACGTCCCATTGTGTCCGGAATAGAGGGTCTCTGTGATCCAATCTGTAAGTTTATTGACTTCTACCTGAAACCATTAGTTGGAGTCCTTACCATCATATATCCGTGACACAACGGACGTCCTGACACGGGTTGACGGCATCCTTGTGGATGATAATGTTCTTCTAGTCACTGCAGATGTTGAGTCCTTGTACACCTGTATTGATCATAAGCACGGTCTGGATGTGGTCCGCCTTTTCCTCGGGACCTCCGACCTGGACGGCCCGATGTGCAACTTGATCATCGAGCTGATGCACTTTGTCCTAACCCACAACTTCTTCGTATTTAAGGACAACTACTATCTACAGAGGCGTGGCACAGCCATGGGCGCAGCCTGTGCGCCTTCGTATGCTAATCTCTTCCTGGGAGCCTGGGAGAGATCTTTATTTGGCGGCGAAGGCGCACAGGCCGCCTCCCATGTGCTGTGCTGGCTACGATTTATAGATGATGTACTGTTGTTGTGGGACGGGACGGTGGATCAGCTCGAGGAATATATGACATCTTTGAACAACAATACACTTAATATTAAATTAAGTTATAAATATAGTTCGGCTACTATTGACTTTCTGTACATCTCTCTACTGATCGATACTAATCGATCGGTTCAGACAGATGTCTACAGAAAGCCAACATCAGTAAACTCTCTTATACATGTCGACTCATCACATAACCCTGCTACTATTCGGGCTGTCCCAGTCGGACAGTTTCTGAGGATGAGGCGGATCTGCTCCACCAATGACCGATTTGAGAAATAAGCCCTCGACCTGAAAACTCGCTTTCAAGATAGAGGGTACAGTAACAGGTGTATAAAGAAAGGATACGACAGAGCAAGGAAGACCCCCGGGGTGATTTGTTATATCCACGTAAAAAGGAAACATTAACCGGCAGTGACTGTCAGAAAATTAGTTTTATCTCTACATTTAACCACGAATGGTATAAAATGAGAGACATTCTAGCCAAACATTGGGCCGTTCTTGGGGCTGAGTCCTCCCTGGGTCCCGCCATTGGCGACTTCCCACTGATGACATCAAGGAGATCTAAAAATTTGAATGATCTCCTCGTTAATAGCCATTATGTACCTAAAATGGCTAATCCTTTTTGTACTAAGGGCCCTATTCCGGGCTGCTTTCCCTGGGGCCACTGTCTTGCCTGCGCAAATGTCCTGCGCTGCTCTTTTTTTCAATCTTCAGATGGGTCACAACAATTTCAGATAAGACAACGAATATCCTGCGGTAGCAGTAATGTTATATACTACGCTACTTGCGGATGTTCTAAAATATATATAGGTTTGACCTCCAGAGAATTACGCATCCGCGTACGTGAGCACGTGCGGGACATTTGCGCGGCCAAGACAGTGGTCGACCCCCTCCAATTAAAAACTATCCCCCGCCACTTTAGGGCATATCACAATTGTGATGCCAAAACGTTGAAAATTAGGGGGATAGACATTATTCATCTAGGTATTAGAGGGGGTAATTACAGGAAAATCCTGGCCCAAAGAGAGGCAAAGTGGATTGTTAAGCTGGATACTGTGGCCCCCATGGGCCTTAATGAGTCTTTGAGCTTTGCTTCATTTCTATGAATAATTAGTCTCTCTTTTCCTGATTTATGCTCATATATTCACCCATTGATGGTTCTTTTGTGTGTGGTTTTATTATTATTGTTTTAACTCTTTCTATGTATTCTCTTTATTTTTAGTTATATTTTTATGTGGTTATTCGTCTCTGTTTTGGACCCTATTATGAACATTCTGCCGTGCAACCCATCACTGAAAAACAAGCGGAGAAATATATTGTGCCATTATTTTATTATATTTATATAGTATACTGTCCTCTCTTTATATCAGAATTTGTATGCCACCTTATTATATTGATAATATGTATGGATTTTATGTGTACCAACATGATTTGATATTCTGGCACATCTTGTAAGTTCAGATACCTCCCCTTTGTTCATATGCGGCCGTGCGCGCTGTTGTCCCCCGCTTCCGGCATTCAGTCGGGTGTCTATCAGCCTCCTGTGTGTGACCTAGGTGAATTTTTCACTGGCGAATGCGCAGTGATGCCTGACGCTCTGTCTGGATGCTAGGACCTGCGGGGACGCACTGCACACGCGCCGACAGCGACGCTTCTCATAGGGTGATCACAACCATGTGATACACCCTGTGACCCATTGTCATGGCAATATAAGGTCCTTCTATTCACCACTTACATCAGACCCCCTGAGGAAGTGTCTGGTATAGACACGAAACGTACGTCTGGGTCACCCGCCATCATTTGGGGCTCATTACCATCTGAGTAGTGTTATGCGCTGGGCTTGGTAAGTTTTGCCCTTAATTTATGATACAGTCCCTTTTCTCTGCGGATCTCCAGCTGGGCTTGATCTATGTTGATTTACCCTGACTTTTTTTTTTTGCCTTACTTTTGCCTTACTTTTGGCTTTAAACCTTGCTATAGAGCTCCCGCTGCTTCTGTGGATCCCAGCATTGTTATACAATATTTGGGCTTTATTTATTGTGCCTTATTTTTGGCTCTACTTACCTATCACATGGACAAGCATTCAAATGTAAATCAGATAGATGTACTACCTCTGAACTCCCATGTGCACCTCACTGCTGTATGTACTTCCGTGTCCTTGTCCTGATTGACAATTTTATTATGTGTTTTTCTTTGATTTTTTGAAATAAATTTTGTACTTTCTTACTTATTTATTGGTTACTCCAGTTTTTCTCCTATTTATATACCTAATATTTAGTTGTATACCCAGTTTTTCAGTACTCCTTCACATCTATGTTGCATAGAGTCAACCAACTTCTGGCACCTGACACCTGTTATTCCAGCCCAGAATGCTTGGATTACATCCCATAATTTTTTGGAATTTGTTGGCTTTGCTTCAGAAACGGCATTTTTAATGTCCCCCCACAAGTGTTCTATGAGATTAAGGAACGGGGATTGGGCTGGCCACTCCATAACCACAATTTTGTTGGACTGGAACCAAGATTTTGCTCGCTTACTGGTGTATTTAGGGTCATTGTCTTGTTGAACGCACATTTCAAAGGCATATCCTCTTCAGCGTAAGGCAACATGACCTCTTCAAGTATTTTAAAATATGCAAACTGGTCCATGATCCCTTGTATGCAATAAATAGATCCGACACCATAGTAAGGGAAACATGCCCATATCATGATTGCACCACCATGCTTCACTGTCTAGACAGAGTGTACTGCGGCCCTTAGACCCAAAAAGAACACTTTTACTTTCATCACTTCACAAAATGTTTCTCCATTTCTCTTTTGGCCAGTTGATGTGTGATTTGGCAAATTGTATCTGCTTCAGTACATGTCTTTATTAACAGTGGGACTTTGCGGGGACTTCTTGCTAAGAGATTAGCGTCACACAGACGTTTTCTGTCACAGTACTCACTTGAGACGGTCTTTGATCATCCTGGAGCTGATCACTGGCTGAGCCTTTGCCATTCTGGCTATTCTTCCATCCATTTGAATGGTAGTCTTCCATTTTCTTCCACGTATCTCTGTTTTTTCTTTACATTTTAAAGCATTGGAGTTCATTTTAGCTGAACCGACTATCATTGTCTGCACTTCTTTATAAGTTTTACCCTTTCCAATCAACTTTTTAATCAAAGTACGCTGTTCTCTGAACAATGTCACAAACTAACCATATTTCTCAGGCTTTCAAGGAGAAATGCATGTACAACATATCCTTGCTGCACCCTTAAATAATGCTCACACATTTCTTCACAGAATGATTGACCTCACTAATTGATCTGCACACTGCTATAATTTTTAACTCCCCCTTTCAATTAATTATTCTAATACACAGATTCAAAAACATGCAGATCATGAATGCGGAGTCTGTTGGTTTTCTTAGAATCTACTGCACCAATTGTTTCACTTGATAATATAATTTATACCAAAAACAGTCATTAATCTGGTTAGTCATATTGGTTGGCTATTATTTTGAACACTACTGTATAGCGCACCCACCGCACACTGTCAGGATTCTCAGTTATTGCTAGTGAGAGCAGGCAGTCTAGAAGTATGAAATCACCTGCCAACTAGATGTGCTCGGCCTCGCTCAATAAAAGTGAATACAAGTGCAAATCGTATACTTGAAGTCACATGATGGCTTGTTCTTGCTTGCAAAACCAGTGAAAGCTTGCAGTGTGCACAGAAGTCTGCAGTCAGAGTAGCTGCAGACTTTCACAAGAACACCAGACAACCCATTTAATGAAAGTCTATGAGAGCTTTGTTCTGCGTCTCAAAGACTTACATTGAAAAGTGATTACCGGTCACACAGAAGATGCTGTAATGAACCAGCTAATGAAACCTATGGTCACTTGATCCAGGAGAAATCAGGCTTGAAAATGACAGAAGGCAGTAATAAGTATAAGTTTTTATGTTATTTATAAGCTGAGATATTAACGAAAATTGGTTTTACGTCAGCCATTTTGTAAAATCCAATATGGCGGTCACGTGGGACTCGGGGCAAATGGAAACATTGTTTTTCGTATTGCTTATACTATAACCTTTCCAAAAATGTATAGTTTTCAGACTCTCCAAAAAATTCCGGCGAAGGCCTAAATCAATACATAGTGAACCGGGCTATAACTGCTAAGCACTTTAATGAACACACTTAACATAGTTTACCAATAGCTAACAAATGGTGAATATAATAAATAAATATATATATATATATATATATATATATATATATATATACACATACACACACACACACACACATACGTGTGCCGTAGTGAGACTTCAAGCATCCATGTAATGTACGCAAAAGACATTTACAAACAGTTTGCACATTTTATTTCCATTTACAACATACCAAAAATTTCCTTTGTGTTTTTCAACCTTGTCCCACGAAGCAAAAGATTTTCAGTACCAAGAGGCCTTTATCGAAAGAAACAAAGTTAGATAAATATGTAACATTTGCTTCCAACAACCAGGAAAACCTGAAAAACCTAGCTAGACAGTCTTTAAGAGAATAAAATGTGGATTACATGTTATAGGTTGTAAGTTAAGTGGAGGCCAAAAGTGTCATGTGAACAGAGCCCAAGTGTAAAGAGTGACATACTGTGCCATTTGTCGGGTAAAATTTCACTGTAAAAATTAAGGAAAAAAAAAAAAGAATATATTTAAAACGTATGCAATTTTTTTCTGAGACCATTAAATACAGATGTATGCTAGCCTGCTGATGAAATCTTATGGACAAAGTCTGCATGTTGCAAGCTTTTCTGGCATACAAGCTGAACGTCAATCACAAGCCCAATTTGAATGTAGTCTTATCCAAAACACAATCAGCGGCTACTATATTTCATTACTGGATAAAACTGGATTACTTAAAATGAATCTCCTAGTGTGTCTGCTTTTATTAAAGGTGTTGTCCCATAAACAAAGTACATTTTAATTATCAGATCTTGGAATAATATAATAACAATTGGAAGTGTGAAACATTTTTTCCTGTGACGAGATGATCTTATAAATGTTCATGGAACAAACATGTATATCTCCATATCATAACAAATCAAGAGCATCTTTTTGCACAACTTAGTTCTGTGCTATCTATTTTTATTTTTTAAATTTACCGGTAGCTGCTGTATTTTCCACCCTAGGCTTATACTCCAGTCATTAAGTTTTCCCAGTTTTTTGTGGCAAAGTTAGGTGTCTCGGCTTATACTCGGGTCAGCTTATACTCGAGTATATACGGTAGTTGTCAAAATGTGATCATCCATAGACGGATACTTTCAGTGCAGATTGGACAGTGTCAGTGTACCGAATTCACCCCAACTGATTCTACTGACAACAGTGCGGATTTTATAATCTGCACCGCATGTCAACTCTTTGTGCAGAATTCACTGCAGATGTATCACTTTAATGCCAAAATATGAGCATCCAATTAGAAGCATAAATGCAGCGTTTCAGTGTGAGCTTTTTCTTGTATGCAGAAATTCTTCTGTGTTTAACAGTTCAACCACATGGATGATTTCATGAAAACTCATGAGGAGAATCATAAAAACGCATTTGCATTTGCACTCTTAAGTGCAGCCATCCAATATTTCTACATGGCATAATTTGCACCAAAAACATAAAAAAAGGAGAAACAAAGCCAAAAAAAACCCCGCAATAATCACAGCAGATTGTTATTGTATTATGAAGACACCTCATGGAAAAAAATTCATATCCACAAGTGAGAGCTTGGCCCTAACTTTTATTTCAATGACATGCCCTATTTTACTCTGCCTTACTGCCCCTAAATATCTACAAGAAAACCTACATCTCCATTTCAGCATCAGCTGAGGTAGCTGCATTTAAAGGGAATCTGTCACCCCCTTGGAGGTACTTAAGCTATTAATACGGGCATACAGATTATAGAATACTTAAAATAGTCATACTACTTGTATGCTTCATATTTGTGGTCTTGTTCCTCAGAAATCATCTTTTAATCCTTTATGTAAAAGCGATCTTCCAGGCTCTGGGGTGTGCGGTGTCTGGAAGAAAACTCCTGCCTCCGGTCTTCAACTGCGAGCCCGTCACCTCCCGTCAGTGTCACAAGACCCTGAGACACCTAGTGGTTGTCCCGTGCCTGCACCCTACAATTGCGATATTCCACCCTTCTATGGGCATTGGCATCTTGTTTCTTCTACGCAGACACACGGATGCTGATGGGAGGCAACAGGCACGCAAATGAAGACGGGAGGCAGGAGTGTTCTTCCCGGCACTGTACACCCCAGAGCCTGGAAGAACACATTAACACAGGATTAAAAGAGGATTTCTGAGAAACAAGACTGCAGACATGAGGCATACAGGTAATGACATTTTAATAGGTTTTCCCAACTGGACAACAATAAAAAAAAAACAAAAAAAACCCACACCACCACAGTTTAGGTAATAAGGAAGCCTAGAGCCTAGGACGACTTCTTTACTCTGCTCAGACTACAGGCTACAAACAAGGCTGAGAATTACAGTTTGGTGTCCAGTGTGAACGGGAAACAAGAAACATGAACCAGAATTACCTTACAATATCCTCTGAATGTTCCTGCACGGTCATTCTTCCAACAAACCTAAGCAAACATTTACATTGCATCAGTACATACTGTAAATATGATTTATTTTAAGTTACATTTTTCACCATTTCTGCAGTAGGTATTTTTAGCCAGATAAAAACGATGTCAGCAAACAGTTATATACCGTAAATTTTACAACTTTCCAAAATATTCCCTGCATCAATTCCCAATGGTATTCAAGATCTCTGCTTGCAGTCATTCACTAGGAACCTTGAGGTTTTACTCTTGGGATAACCACCTGCCCATGACCTTGCGAGGCTCACACAGGTGCAGGGATCGGTACAGGGGAGCTCCCCTAACTGTATAGTAAATGCACTAATTCTTGCACAGGCTGGTCCATCTGACGCCCAGGACAGGTTTTCGTCCCATACAAGCAGAAATCTTGAAATGTGTGAGGAACAGATAAAGAGAAAATAGACTGGATAATTGTATAATTTTTCATTATACAAAAGTTAACAATTATGAAGCTGAAAATCTCTTTAATGAGAAACTAAATATTTACAAATGTTTTATATAGTCTTGGTCTTTAACAGCAGATTGGTGGAAGTCCAGGTCCTGAGACCTCTCTGATCGCTCTAAAAGCCACAGGCCAGCTTCTGTCTGACCGTGCACTCAGGAGTAAGGAGTACGAATTCAATAGAAAAACAAAGCACAGAGACCCCGTCAAAGCTTTTACACCAGGACAGAGCTCGTAATTGGCCCCAAATTGTGCGACTTTTGGCATTTTCTCAGATGGGGAAGGACAGAGGATTTCCCTGACTGGAGTAAGTTTTCTGGCAAGCCACTCATCAATTGCTCCACAGTCATTACCTCTTCATGAATCAGGAGTGCCCGACTCCAACACAACCCCTAATCAACATAGACGAGAAGAATCACCGGCCTTGATGAATCGGTGCCACAGACTTTCTGTTTATTCTGAATACTGAAGTCTGCTGCATTCATATTTTAACTTCCATCTTTTAAATTACATCTTTTTAATTATGAATTTGAATTAGACTGAATTGGACTGGAAGGTAACAGAATACCAAACCACTACAATGTTCCGATTTCTTTTCTCTTTCACCCCCATACTACTTTCCTTCTTACAATCTCCTGCAATCCCTGCACCTTGTAAGGGACTAGTCATTTCTTCCTCCATCCTCCCCAGCCATCTCACCTTCTCCTCAGAACTGTTCCTCCACATACAATCCTTTTTCTCAAGACACACACCGCCGCATCATGTCCTATCCTGCTCCCACCTTCTAATGCTCTGTCTGCTACTCCTCATTGCTGGTGACATATCCCCAAATCCCAGCCCTCCCCAACACACCCCCACACTCATTTCTAACCCCCTGCCACGATCCTCTGCATGTTTTCCCAACCATGATAACCTCATACCCATTCATCCAGCCCCCACTCCCCCGGTCCCCTTACCTGGAGCACTATGGAACTCACGCTCCGTCCGCAACAAACTGCCATTTATCCATGACCTCTTCATCACCAACAAATTCTCCTTCCTCGGCCTCACTGAAACCTGGTTCACTCCCTCTGACTCGGCCTCTCCAGCTGCGCTCTCCTATGGCGGATTCCACCTCTCTCACAGCCCTCGCCCCAGCAACAAACGTGGTGGACGAGTTGGCTTGCTCCTCTCAGAGACCTGCTCCTTCACTCCAATCCCGTTACCACCCTCCGCTACTCTTCCCTCGTTTGAGGTGCACTCTGTCCGCATCTATTCCCCCTACAACCTCCAGCTGGCTGTCATCTACCGCCCCCCAGAACTAGCCATCTCCACCTTTCTCGACCACTTCACCACCTGGCTACTTCATTTCCTCTCTGTTGACATCCCCACTATCATCATGGGTGATTTCAATATCCCCATTGACACTTCCACCTCAGCTGCCTCTAAACTTTTATCACTGACTGCCTCCTTTGGCCTCACTCAATGGTCCTCTGAGGCCACTCACAAAGATGGCCACACTCTGGACCTCATCTTCACCCGCCTCTGCTCCCTTACTAATCTCATTAACACACCCCTCCCCCTGTCTGACCACAACCTACTGACATTCTTTTCCCTCTCCTCTCCTAGTGTGCAACCCCCGCTCCACAAACTCCCTCGCAGAAATCTCAAACATCTCAACTTACAATCACTCTCGGAGTCCCTTCTCCCTCTTACAGACATAGCCTCCCTTCATGACACAGATGATGCTGCCACTTTTTATAACACCACAATAACAGCAACACTCAATTTGGCCGCCCCGCTCATGCATAGCAAAACTCGTACACTCAACAGGCAGCCCTGGCTGACCAGCCTGACCAAAGAATTGAGACGGGCTTCCAGGATCACTGAGCGGACATGGAAGCAATCCCGCTCTGCCAATCACTTCAATGCATACAAGCAGTCCCTCGCCAGCTTCAAGTCCGCGCTCACTGCCGCAAAACAAACTTACTCCTCATCTCTCATATCCTCCCTGTCTCACAACCCTAAACAGCTTTTCAACACTTTCAATTCTCTACTCCTTCCCCCAGCACCTCCTCCCTCCCCCCTCATTTCTGCTGAAGACTTCGCCTCTTTCTTTAAACAGAAGATCAATACGATCAGAGAAAGCTTTGGCCCACAGCGCCCACTGCCCCTCTTAGCAGCTCAACCCTGCTCCTCCAAAACCAGCTTCTCCACCATGACAGAAGATCAGCTCTCCACCCTCCTGTCAAGATCACACATCACCACCTGCAAGCTCGACCCGCTCCCATCCCACCTCATCCCTAACCTTTCCACGGTCTTCATCCCAACCCTAAAACATCTCTTCAACCTCTCACTCACAACAGGTGTCTTCCCCTCATCCTTCAAGCATGCCAAGTTCACACCCATCCTCAAAAAGCCCTCCCTCGACCCATCCTCTGTGTCTAGCTATCGCCCGATATCTCTTCTCCCTTATGCCTCCAAATTGCTGGAGCAACACGTCCATCTTGAACTGTCCTCCCACCTCTCCTCCTGCTCCCTCTTTGATCGGTTACAATCTGGCTTCCGTTCCCATCACTCAACTGAAACTGCCCTAACTAAAGTCACCAATGACCTACTAACTGCCAGGAGCAAGCGACACTACTCTGCCCTCCTTCTCCTGGACCTGTCTTCTGCCTTCGACACTGTGGACCACTCCCTTCCGCTACAAATCCTCAAATCTCTTGGCATCACAGACTTGGCCCTTTCCTGGATCTCTTCATATCTGACAGACCGAACATTCAGTGTCTCCCTCCCCCACACCACCTTCTCACTTCGCCCCTTGTCAGTTGGTGTTCCTCAAGGCTCTGTTCTAGGACCCCTACTCTTCTCCATCTACACTTTCGGCCTGGGACAGCTCGTAGAATCCCACGGTATGCAGTACCATCTCTACGCTGATGACACACAGATCAACCTATCCGGACCTGACCTCACCGCCTTACTTACCAAAATCCCGCACTGTCTGTCTGCTATTTCAGCCTTCTTTTCTGCTCGCTTTCTACAACTGAACATGGACAAAACAGAATTCATCATCTTTCCCCCATCTCACTCTACCCCTCCACCAGACCTATCCATCAATGTCAATGGCTGCTCACTTTCCGCAGTCCCACACGCCCGGTGCCTCGGGGTGATCCTCGACTCTGCCCTCTCTTTCAAGCCACATATCCAAGCCCTTGCCTCCTCCTGCCATCTCAAACTCAAAAATATTTCCCGGATCCGCTCATTCCTTGACCGCGACACCGCAAAAACGCTAGTGCATGCCCTTATCTCCCGCTTCGACTACTGCAACCTCCTACTCTATGGACTCCCCTCTAGCACTCCTGTACCACTCCAATCCATCCTACACTCTGCTGCCAGACTAATCTACCTGTCTCCCCGCTATTCCCCAGCCTCTCCCCTATGTCAAGCCCTTCACTGGCTTCCTATCACCCAGAGACTCCAATTCAAAACCCTCACAATGACATACAAAGCCATCCACAACCTGTCTCCTCCATACATCTGTGACATGGTTTCCCGGTACCTACCTACACGCAATCTCCGATCCACTCAAGACCTCCTTCTCTACTCCCCTCTCATCTCTTCTTCCCACAACCGCATCCAAGACATCTCCCGTGCTTCCCCCATACTCTGGAACTCTCTATCCCAACACATCAGACTCTCGCCTACCATAGAAACCTTCAAAAAGAACCTGAAGACTCACCTCTTCTGACAAGCCTACAGCCTGCAGTGATCCTGAACTTACTGAACTGCCGCACAACCTGCCCTACCCTCTCCTAGTGTTTCATCACCCATCCCCTGCAGACTGTGAGCCCTCGCGGGCAGGGTCCTCACTCCTTATGTACCCGTGTGCCTTGTTTTTTGCTCATGTTTAATGTATTTGTCTATATTTGCACCGTATTCACATGTAAAGCGCCATGGAATAAATGGTGCTATAAAAATGTATAATAATAATAATACCAATTTGCACAGCTATGTGCTTTTCCCTCCTGAGCTGCAAAATTCTGAGGAATATCTTGAGCAATTAGTGGAGATCTCCCTTTCTATACATAATTTGGCAATTAGAGATGAGCGAACTTGTTCGGAAACGTTCGCCAATTAAAATTTGGTATGACTGTTGCACAACCGGATTTGTGTTTGGATTCCCGAGCATTTTCCTCAAAATCGGAAAAATTTGGCCAAAGTTCAGTATATGATCGAGTTTCCACTAATGCTTTGGCTAGGACAGTGATGCTGTATGATGTGGGGAAGGGACAAGTTTGATGGGGAGGGTGTGGGGAGAGGTCAGAGTAGCATTGGACTGTATTTTCTTTTATTTTATTAACTTAATGTGTGGAGATTCCGGCAGCCAATCAGGATGCAGAAACCATCCACAATGTCCAGACACAAGGGCTTCTGTCATTGGCTGCCGAAGTCACATGCCACTCTCCAGAGACAAAGAAGACATGTTTATGCGCCCTTTTGTCAGTGGAACAGTGCAGACAAGCTGCTCCAGCAAACAGTCAGACAGTTCTGATAGATAGGATCCTGTGTGAAATCGACCTTCCAGCATTTAGTTTGTGCTAATAGTGTGGTCCAGACACCAGCCCACATTTCAGAATCTGAATCCATTTTGCTAATAGTTTGGTCCAGACATACTGTCTCAGCAAATAAAAACTGAATATTAATTTAGCGACAGGTGACTGACAGGTCTGGGACGGACTAGAGTTGTGAAATAGCTGGCTGAAAGAGGGAAAAGGTACATCCAACATGAGTGGGGAAAAAGCTAGGTTGTGTTGGAAGGGGGAATAGGCTTGGTGTTCAAGGTGTACGTGGGTTAAGTGGTAATGTTACTGAAAGCTCTACTGAACAAACGTCGTCTATTCCTATCCAAAGATAACGGACAACATAAACAACATCTGTTACTGGACAGGCTACTCTACTCCCTTTCCTTGGCAGCCGCAGAGGGGTATGCCTTGTAGATAAAGGCCAGAAAGGGCATGTGCTCCTCTGGATGGCAGCACGGTGGCGCAGTGGTTAGCACAGCAGCCTTGCAGCGCTGGAGTCCTGGGTTCAAACCCCACCAAGGACAACATCTGCGAAGAGTTTGTATGTTCTCTCCGTGTTTGCGTGGGTTTTCTCCGGTTTCCTCCCACATTCCAAAGACATACTGATAGGAAATTTAGATTGTGAGCCCCAACGGGGACAGTGATGATAATGTGTGCAACCTGTAAAGCGCTGCGGAATATGTTAGCGCTATATAAAAAAAAAGAAAGAAAGAAAGATGGCAAGCGCCGCATCAACTAGCCTCTCCTCCACCTTATCACACACAGTACAATCCTCAGATGTGGCACCCCAATTACACTCATTTCCCCCTGCATCACAACTCTCCAACCGCCCAACTGATTGTGGGAAACCACAGATGGGAGAGTCTGTAGTGCTGTCCACACATACTATTCCATGGGAATCAGATTTGCTCCAAAGATTAATATAATCAAGAAAGGAAAGCAACTGCACCGATGTCTGTAGTGCTGTTCACACATTCTATTCCATGGGAATCAGATTTGCTCCAAAGATTAATATAATCAAGAAAGGAAAGCAACTGCACCGATGCCCCAAGTTTTTTTCAGTTGAATCTGAGCAGAATCCAGACTCTTGTCACCAGACGTTAACCCCCGGGGGTGGAGGCGATCCTGATAAGACTAAGATACCTAAGGCGCACGCAGACTGTACTGCACTGTCAGGGCAGAAAGAGGAGGAGGGTGACTCTTGGGGTGAAGAGTGGGAGAACAGAGAGGATGACGATGAGATTGTAGATCCCCTTGGTGTGAACCCAGAAGCACGCAGCTGAATAGCTCAGCAGAGGAGGTGGAGGAGGAGGAAGACGAGGAGGTTATGTTGAGGCTTGCTGCACAGACACTGAGTGATGCAACCACGACAAGCACTGCATCCTCAGCCACATCTATATTTTTTATTTATGTACTCATATGCAAAGTCTGATGTATTTATTATTTCTTGATATATGATAAACAATCCTTTATCGAGACCTGAACCTAGCATAGATGTGATATGCTTCTGTTCATTTGAATTTTTCTTTCTTTTTCTATGGATTTGTTAATAGACATATGTCGGCTGTGAATAAAGATTCTTTATATCATACGGATATTCTACAGAAGCATCATTTTGAGCGCTGAAGGTCTTACTATAAATTTGTTGCCAGCAGTCACTGGTCTGCAGTTTGCAGAGACGGCAAGGGTTGCCTAGACTGAGACTTTTTTGAGAACGCAAAGGATGACCCACCTCACGTTATCGTTTGCAAAAAAAACCAAAAAACAATCCAGTAGTTGCAAATATTTCAATAATTTGACTAAAACAAGTATGAACCGGCACATGCGCGATCAACATGCGTTAGTTTTGGAATCTTACTGCGCTAAAATGCAGACTAGCAGGCCTCGCCAACCACCGGCCATCCCATTAACCACATCTGCTTCTTTCTCCTCAGTCACCGTGAAAAGTGTTCTCACACAGGTCTCCGGCAGCAGAACCTCCACTTGTTTACCCCCTACAGTCAAAGTGAGTGAAAGCCCATAAGCTGAGAGGACTGCAGTTTTTGTTTCACCAAGCAGATCACATCTTTCTCAATCCACCATAACATCTCCGCCTGCACCTCACTCACAGTCCAGCCGTTTGTCGTGTTCTCCCTACTCCACCCTCTCTCAGCACAGCAGCCAGCCCTCGGTCCCGTAGTTGTGGTCACGTAAAACAATGCTTCCTCCTACACATGCCAAAGCGAAGAGCTTGAACTCCATCTCCAAGCTGTTGGCCACGGAAATTATGACTTTCCATCTGGTGGATACAGACAGTTTCCGAAAGTTGATAGCCGGTGTAGTCCCCCAGTCGTCATTAGTTCTCTTAAGAAAGCGGTGCCTGCGCTACACCAGCGAAACAACATTACCCGTTCCTTGTAAAAATGTATGCCTCAGGGGTGCATTTCACCACTGCCACCTGGACGCGCAAACATGGCCAGGGGAATTACATTTTGCTGACTGGAGAATGGTGACTGTGGGGGCAGGCAGGAAAGGGGCTGCTCCACAAATCTTGGAATCCGCAAAGCTTGCAAGACAAACCTCTGTATGTTCCTCCACCGCTTCTGCCTCATCCACATCCTATAGGGCCTCCACCGGCCCCATCAACCTCTCCGTTAATGAGACATGCATTCCAACAGTGCAGAGACAACTCCCCCCACAGCACTGCGCAACCAGGGAACACCACAATCAGGCAGTGATTAATCCCTTAGCGACTGCCGATACACCTTTTAACGGTCCGATTTCCTATTTATTTCCCTCTCCTCTGATATGATCTAGCACATCAGAGGAGAGATAAATGGGGTCCCTGAGCCCCCCCAGTAGCTCCGATGTCCCCCAGTCGCTCCGGCTGTGTCCCCCGGCCCTCTGCGCCTTCTTCCGGGAAGGAAATGGCGGGCGCATGGGCAGTGCGCCTGCCGAGGTCTGCCAGCTGGCACCCGGCAACAATAGATTTTTCTTATTGGTTCTTTTTAATCACTGTGATAGACCCTATCACATACAGTCATGGCTAAAAGTATTCACACCCCTGCAATTCTGTCAGATAATACTCAGTTTCTTCCTGAAAATGATTGCAAACACAAATTCTTTGGTATTATTATCTTCATTTAATTTGTCTTAAATGAAAAAACACAAAAGAGAATGAAGCAAAAAGCAAATCATAGATCATTTCACACAAAACTCCAAAAATGGGCCAGACAAAAGTATTGGCACCCTCAGCCTAATACTTGGTTGCACAACCTTTAGCCAAAATAACTGCGACCGACCGCTTCCGGTAACCATCAATGAGTTTCTTACAATGCTCTGCTGGAATTTTAGACCATTCTTCTTTGGCAAACTGCTCCAGGTCCCTGATATTTGAAGGGTGCCTTCTCCAAATTGCCATTTTTAGATCTCTTCACAGGTTTTCTATGGGATTCAGGTCTGGACACATTGCTGGCCACCTTAGAAGTCTCCAGTGCTTTCTCTCAAACCATTTTCTAGTGCTTTTTGAAGTGTGTTTTGGGTCATTGTCCTGCTGGAAGACCCATGACCTCTGAGGGAGACCCAGCTTTCTCACACTGGGCCCTACATTATGCTGCAAAATTTGTTGGTAGTCTTCAGACTTCATAATGCCATGCACACGGTCAAGCAGTCCAGTGCCAGAGGCAGCAAAGCAACCCCAAAACATCAGGGAACCTCCGCCATGTTTGACTGTAGGGACCGTGTTCTTTTCTTTGAATGCCTCATTTTTTCTCCTGTAAACTCTATGTTGATGCCTTTGCCCAAAAAGCTCTACTTTTGTCTCATCTGACCAGAGAACATTCTTCCAAAACGTTTTAGGCTTTTTCAGGTAAGTTTTGGCAAACTCCAGCCTGGCTTTTTTATGTCTCGGGGTAAGAAGTGGGGTCTTCCTGGGTCTCCTACCATACAGTCCCTTTTCATTCAGACGCTGACGGATAGCACGGGTTGACACTGTTGTACCCTCGGACTGCAGGGCAGCTTGAACTTGTTTGGATGTTAGTCGAGGTTCTTTATCCAACATCCGCACAATCTTGCGTTGAAATCTCGTGTCAATTTTTCTTTTCCGTCCACATCTAGGGAGGTTAGCCACAGTGCCATGGGCTTTAAACTTCTTGATGACACTGTGCTCGGTAGACACAGGAACATTCAGGTCTTTGGAGATGGACTTGTAGCCTTGAGATTGCTCATGCTTCCTCACAATTTGGTTTCTCAAGTCCTTAGACAGTTCTTTGGTCTTCTTTCTTTTCTCCATGCTCAATGTGGCACATACAAGGACACAGGACAGAGGTTGAGTCAACTTTAATCCATGTCAACTGGCTGCAAGTGTGATTAAGTTATTGCCAACACCTGTTAGGTGCCACAGGTAAGTTACAGGTGCTGTTAATTACACTAATTAGAGAAGCATCACATGATTTTTCGAACAGTGCCATTACTTTTGTCCACCCCCTTTTTTATGTTTGGTGTGGAATTATATCCAATTTGGCTTTAGGACAATTATTTTTGTGTTTTTTTCATTTAAGACAAATTAAATGAAGATAATAATACCAAAGAATTTGTGTTTGCAATCATTTTCAGGAAGAAACTGAGTATTATCTGACAGAATTGCAGGGGTGTGAATACTTTTGGCCATGACTGTATATACTGCTGTACTTGCGTTTTTCCTTTTCTCAGCATTTCTTTCACCATTTGCCTTTCTCTTTGGATACAATAGCAGAGTAGACTGCTGTTATCTGCTGTTTCTGCAGATTTATCCCAGTGGTTTAATCCCTTTAGATGCCGCAGTCAGTACTCTACCGACCACCTACATGCTTTTACATAGTGTGGCAGCTCACCCTGTATGTCCATCGGCTCATCCTGCAAGGATTGCAAATTATTTAAGTGATCAAATGATTAAATTGGTCAAGTCCCCTATTGAGACTAAAAATGGTCATCTTCCCTGAAGAAAATGGCAGACGCATCAGTAGGAGATTTTTCCTACTGGTTCATTTTGATCACTGTGATAAACCCTATCACAGTGATCAAAATATAAAAAAATAGTAAATCAAACCGCCTTTATCAACCCCTTAGATAAAAATAAAAAAATAAATATTTATTTCTATTTTTCCCGTTAGGGTTGGGGCTAAGGTTAGAGTTAGGCTATGTGCACACGTTAAGGAAAGTGTGCAGAATTTTCCTGAGCAAATCCGGACTACTTTCGCAGGAAATCCACATGCTTTATTTTCGTGGTTTTTTTGTGCAGATTTTTCAAGTTTTTTTCCGGAGCTTCCCAATGCAATTATATAGCGGGAAATCCACGAAAAATCCCCAAAATTAATTAACATGCTGCGTTTTTTCCGCGATGCGTTTTTATCACGGAAAAAAACGCAACATGTGCACAAAAATTGCAGAATGCATTAAAAATGATAGGATGCTTAATGCAAGCGTTTTTTAAGCGTTTTTGCAGCGGAAATCCGCCGAAGAAACACAAAAAATTTGCAACGTGTGCACATAGCCTTAAGGTTGGAGCTAGGGTTAGAGCTAGAGTTGGGGCTAGAGTTAGAGCTAGGGTTGGGACTAAGGTTGTGGTGTTGGGGTTAAGGTTGTTGTGTATGGTTGGGGGTGTGTTGGGGTTAGGGCTGTGTTAGGGTTCGAGTTAGAATGGGGGGTTTCCACTGTTCAGGAACATCAGGGGGGTCTCCAAACGCGACATGGTGCCCGCAATTGATTCCACACAATTTTGCGTTCAAAAAGTCAAAAGGTGCTCCCTCCCTTCTGAGCCCTGCCATGCACCGAAACCGAGGCTTTCCCCCACATACGGGGTATCGGCATACTCAGGAGAAAATGAGCAACAAATTTTGTGGTCCATTTTCTCCTGATACCCTTGTGAAAATTAAAAAAAAAGTTCGGTTTTAAAGTAAATTTTTTGTGAAAAAAGTAAAACGTTTATTTTTTCCTTCCATATTTCTTTGGTTCTCGTGAAACACCTGAAGGGTTAATAAACATCTTGAATGTGGTTTTGCGCATCTTGAGGGGTTCAGTTTTTAGAATGTTGTAACTTTTGGGTATTTTCTGTTATATTGACCCCCCAAACTCGCTTCAACTGTGAGGTAGTCCCTAAAAAGAATTGTTTTGTAAATTTTGTTGGAAAAATTAGAAATTGGTGGTCAACTTTTAACCTTTACAACGTCCTAATAAAAAAAAATATTTATGTTTCCAAAATTGTGCTTATGTAAAGCAAACATGTGGGAAATGTTATTTATTATCTTTTTGTGAGATATGACTCTTTGATTTAAAGGCACAAAAATTAAAAGTTGCCGTGCTGACGCTTTTATTGATACCATTTTGGTGCAGATACGATCTTTTGATTGCCCGTTATTGCATTTTAATGCAATGTCGCGGCGACCAAAAAAAATTAATTCTGGCGTTTTGATTTTTTTCCAGCTACGCCGTTTAGCGACCAGGTTAATCCTCATTTTTATTGATCGATCAGGCGATTCTGAACGTGACGATACCAAATATGTGTATTTTTATTTTTTTTATTGTTTTATTTTGAATGTGGTGAAAGGGGGGGTGATTTAAACTTTTATGTTTTATTTTTTTTTTATATTTTTATAAACTTTTTTTTTTCTTACTTGTGGCATGGTTCAATAGTCTCCATGGAAGACTAGAAGCTGCCATAACCCGATTGGCTCTGCTACATACAGACCATGATCAGATTGCCTGTATGTAGCAGAAACAGGGGTCACTGATGGGCAGATTTCCGGCCCAATGGCCGGAAGAGCACGTTAAATGCAGCTGTCAGAGTTTGACAGTGGCATTTAAGGGATTAATAGCCACGGGTGGATCGTAATTTCACCCGCGGCTGTACTGGGCACATGTCAGCTGTTCAAAATAGCTGACATGTGCCGGGAAAGATGTGGGCTCACCGCCGGAGCCCACATCAAAGGGGAAAACACGACATGCACAGTATACTGTATGTACAGCGCATGTCGTGAAGGGGTTAAGTATTGTAAAATGCTGCTGGTCAAAGTACACATTCTGAAAAGTTTTGCTAATAATTACACACAAGTACAAATAAAAATAGAAGAAAAAAAAAGCCCACATGACATTTTAAATGTCTAAAAAACATAATACTCATAACTTCAGGGCTTAAGAAAATGTCCTGTAAATGAGCCAATTTAAATTCATTGACTTTGACCTTCTGAAATGTTTTACCTGTATAGATCTGCTTCAGGCTGCTGACACTCTATCACAGCTTTTAACGTGTCCAGCTCAGCAACAGACTGTAAAACTGCAGTTTCCGGTATAGCCAAATGTGTCTGAAAAATCGGCATAAGAGCATAGAAGCAGATAAAACTTCAGGTTAAGGATTTCATTTGTAAAGTTGTTCTATCAAAGTGTCAGCAACTAATTACAACATGTTTTACATTTTTATAGAGTAGCTTGGAAAGATACCCATGTCAGAAAAGGACTTATTGCTGAAATCAGATTTTTGTGATATATGCATGTTTAACCCCTTACCGACATTGCCATACATGGATGCTGCAAGTCCATAGCAGGTGTATAAAGTGGGCTCACGGGGTGAACATACCCCACATCTGGTAGGTAATGGCTGTGTGTTACAGCCAGGACCTGCCTCTGCGAGCAGAGATGCTTTTTTTTTTTATCCTCCAGGATTGGTAAAATCTATATTCAAGAGAAGAGGAGCGTTGCTACTGATAATATTCTATGTGGATAGAATGGGAAGAAGAAGTGAGGAGCCAGAGACAGAGCTCCTCCTTGCTCCTATCCCTCCGTCGACATAGAATCTTATCAATAGCAACGGTCATCTCCTCTCTCAGTAATGTAATGTCTTTACTGAATACAGATTTTACCAATAAATTGAAAATTTTGAAAATAATCAATCCTGGAGGAGAAAAAAGGCATATTACAAAGGTATTATTTTCACATGTATCACTGATTTCTGAAATAAAACTTATAATGTTGGTTACACTTGTAACTTACAAATGCGTTTGCAATACTTCTATGAAGCCCAGCTCTGGGAAGACAGAGGGGCCTTCAGAAGACCCCCACATGAAGGTCCACAGGTACCAAGGCAACTGATCTGTACCCCACAGTTCCATCATGTGCGGTGACGATGGATGTCAGACGTGAGAGCTGAAATGTTGAAGCCTATTAGATGCTGAAGTCACGCTTGACAACAGCATTTATGAGATTAAAGATGCAATGCCAACATGGAAAATAAAATACAACCTGCAAAATCATTGACTACTTTTAGCCCCATAGCTCTGTTCACACCTATTATTTCTGATGTTCTGTTCAGACGTAGAAATATATCCATGAAAATATCAGTGCTGAATCTCTGATTTGACTCATACCATCGGCGCCTGAAAACCCCCACTGCTCCTTTGAGTTTATCATAGGGCCCGGCATTTTACCATACAATACAGCATAGCTTATTTTTAAGGAATTGTCTAACGCTGACTCCACTGCTGATGCTCTTGTACACATATACTGATTTTGTACACGAGGAAGCCTGCATCTATGCTACTGCCAGGTGATAACACTTTCTGTCCCATCAGCTTTTGAAGAGTACACTTTTCTATATATGTGTTAGGCTACTTTCACACTAGCGTCGGTACGGGGCCGTCGCCATGCGTCGGCCCGACGTACCGACGCATGCTGTGAAATAAAAGCACAAAGGGGGGCAGCGGATGCAGTTTTTCAAAGCATCCGCTGCCCATTGTAATGTCCGGGGAGGAGGGGGCGCGGTCGGAAATGGCGGACACGATGCACAAAAAAACGTTGCATGTAACTTTTTTTGTGTCGACAGTCCGCCAAAACAAGGATGCGACGTGTGGCCATACGTCGCAATGCAAGCCTATGGAGAAAAAACGCATCCTGCGGGCAACTTTGCAGGATGCGGTTTTTTCTCCAAAACGACGCATTGCCACGTACAGCAAGAGACGCTAGTGTGAAAGTAGCCTAACAAATCATTGTAGAAACATACAAAGATAACAACAACTCACCTTGAGATTTGTCTCTCCATCCAGACTGGCAGTGGTTACATGACAGGAGCCATCAACCCTATCTGAGGATAACAGTACAAGATCAGCAGGAAAGGTTTCATCTTTGGCTACACGGACAATGTCACCAACCTTATAAAAAAAAAAAAAAAGTCAGAAGAGAGAGTTTTATTATCTACAAGTCTATCTCTTTATACAGATAAAAGATAGATGTAAACAATGCCCGTACATACCCTGATGTTTTTGGACCTAGTCTTAACAAGGCCGCCGCTTCTGACAACGTAAACTGGAGCTCCATTGACTTCATTGTCTGCTTTGTGCCGCAGCCAGTCCTCATAGCCCTGGAAGCCCAGCAGAATCGTCAGCTAACAAGAAGTTTCTCACTACAAGCTATTATGCATCACATAAGACTTTCTCCTGTGGTTTCAGAGATGAGTAATAGAGGGAATTATCAACATGACAAAATACAAATGATATTAGAAGGCTTGTTAACCAGAAAATCGTCCAACTATTTTGTGTGATCTAAAATATAAAGGAAAAAAAACACGCTGCTGGCGGCATGCTTCACCCCTTCACAATATCCTGCGGCAGGTAAAAGCCTTCACGATATTGTTAACCTGTTAAATGTAGTGTCAAATTGGCACAGATCTGCATGAGAATCTGCCCCAGAGATTATTTTAAATAAACGGGGCGTCATCAGTGTAAGACAAATAACTAACACAGAAGAGGAGAACTGAACCTTGTCTTCTTGCAAACACATTTTTTGCTGCTCTCTGAACTCTGCTGTTTTGTCACCATACTACAAACCTGTCTGCCTGTGAGATGGAGCTGAAGCGGAGAGGAACCTGCAGAGGTGTCAGTAAGGCTGGGTTCACATTGCGTTGGTGCAGTCCGTTCAACGCATGCGTTAAACGGACTGCAGCAACGCTAGTGCCTCTTAAAGACCGCGTTATGCAATCGGGATAAAGCAGATGCTCCACCTACACTATCGGTGACAGACGCGGAAACGCTGCAGCCCGCATCCGAGGGTCCGTCACAGAATGTCAGCACATCGCTAAGGCATGCCGATTATGACATACGTTAGCGATGTGCTACATAATGGCAGTCAATGGGTGCGCTGACGCATCCGTTACATAGCGTTAGTGCTGCTGTGTAACGGATGCCGTCAGAGCATTGCCACTGACACAATGTGAACCCTGCCTATAGTTACACAAAGCTCGGCAGTGAGATCAGGAGAGCAGAGACCGGCCATGACACATCACACTGGTAATGCCCCTTTCATATAAAATAATCTCTGCAGGTAGAGTCTAATGTGAGTAGCTGCTCTTTGGCTGGTAAATAATATTCTGTGTTTGATAAAGTTCAGGCTCTTTCCAGGGACTGAACGTTTTGGCAGATTTAAGCAGTGTATACTTTGCTGTCCACTGGGATGCAATAGTGATCTGCTAATATTGAATGTATGTCAAAAATCGCTGGACCAATTTTCCTGCAGTACTCTATGTGCCAGCGACGAGTCAAAATTATGTTGGATCTAAGCGCAAAACTACTTGAGATCCTCTTCCGCAGAAGACAGATAATCTAATCTTGTCGTGGTCACTCTGCTAATACCAAACCAACTTGGTAATACGTATTTTAGAAAAGTCTTGGGTTTGCTGATCTGCAATTGTATAAGAGGCTGTTAACACGTCCACCTCTACTGATGAGAGCTAAACGATTTCCAATAGATTGTTCAGTGCGCATAGGCTGCCATTGCTCTCGGCAGCACGAGTCCACAGGACGTAAACATTGATCAGCAGCACAAAATATCATTTCACCTAACGAACAAGCGTTTTGCCATTTCATCAGGCAACTGGCAGTCTGTTTACACTGCAATATTATCGATAATTTTACAGTGTATAAATTAACCTTTAGTTTCATCAACTTTTGCAATAGGATCTTTAAGGTTGAAGGTTGAATACTAGAATGGTGGTTACTACATACGGTATATTCTTTGGAAAAATACTGAACTGTCGGTGCACCTGGATAGTAATGTGACAAAGGAAAATAGGTGCAGAACAAACATTAACGTGTACTTCCACTTAAGCTCCAGATTCAGCATCAGGTATTGGGTGAAGCTACTGTACACTAAATTTACCGAGGCGTCATATCAAAGAAGGCAGTGCAAACTTTGTTCATGGAAGTGAAATGGAACAAACATGGGAATATAGATTTACCTGTTTGATGGCTGTTACTGTTATGACAAAAAATAGGGGAAGGCCACTTGTTACTGGGCTTGTTGGAGTATCAATCATAAGCTGAAAAAAACAAACCAAAATTGTGACCTGCATTGCAATTTATCTTTCTATTAACTTACATCTATGCAGAGACCTAACTTCTTAAAGCTGTAGGCCAACTCATGAGGCTGCACCACTGGAAAAAAAATAATGACCGTTCCCTTGCATTGTCAGGCAGGTCACAACAGCTGCCATCCCCCTTCTACATGGACCCAGCCTGTGAGCTGACAACTTGGACTAGGACCATGGAAGACGGAATTATTTGGGAACTACAGCCAGAGGTTTAAAGTGGGTTTAAGGGAACAGAACACGGATAGCCACTCACTAGCATAGGACCTGCAGCTGCTTGAAGGGACCATAATCATGTTAGGAGTCCCTGACATTATGTACATTGTATTGTAAGATCACAGGGTCACAGAGATAAATGTCTTACCTGGACCAGAAATATGATGAGAAAATAGAAATTGGCTATTCTTCTGAATTGTTCAAATAAGTTTTTAGGAATGAAGTTCAACACTGTGTACTACAAAGAGAAAATACATGAAAATACATTCAATATGCAGAAATAACACAATAGCAAAAGTTGCATATATATATATATATTGTAAGGCAGTGACCGGTGTCATATGCGAGGGTCGCTATGTATCCCCCAGGATGTGCTTAGAAGCATATTAGGTCCGCTGGAGTGCCCTGTGCTCACAGCAGGTTTGCCTGTGAGACACAGGGAAGAATAAAAGTGAGAGTGAGCTGGATCAAGTTATTTGACCCAAAAATTATTCAGGAAAACCCGGTATGGGCTTTTATTTTTTAAACGGACTGCAGGAAGGTAGTGGGGCCGGTCCGTTTCCTCCAGCCCAGATCTTATAGTGGCCCATGGCCATAGAATCTGGAGGAAAGTAAAAAAAACCCTGCAAGAGAGTTTGGGTGTGTCAGTATTGGTCTGGGAGTCAGACCTAGCAGGAGACCTATGAGGAGCTCTTTCCGTGTGGAGCAACACGGGCCAGGCAGAGCCTGAAAAGCCTGACACCCCAGCGTACACGGTGGTGTAATACGTTCACTGCAACGGATTGTGGATTGTCGTTACTTTTCCCGGCTGCATACCAAATGACTTGTTTGCTTATTTTTCGGTTTGTGAGTATGCTATGAAATAAACAAGACTTTATTTGAACTTTATATAGGTCACTGCCTACTCACTGCACAGCAAGGACATCGCTGCATCACATTTTGTGGAGAATGCGGGCAGTGTGAATTAAGGCAAACCCCAACACCATTTGCATGTCTGTTATTAAGCCTGCTATATTACAATTCAGGCCTACAGACAAAATGGAGGAGATCCTGAGGCAGCTGGTCCTCACACAGCAACAACAGCAACAAACTAATAACCTGTTGCTGCAGCAAATTACAGCCCTGCGTGAGGCACCTCCAGCACCGACCCCGGAACGTCGCGATGCCCGAGACAAGGTCCGCTCCGCTTTGAGGAAATGGAGTCCGGAAGATGACGTGGAAGCTTTCCTCACCGTCTATGAGCGCACGGCAGAGCGGGAGAATCTGCCAGCAGCACAGTGGGCTGAAGTTGTGGCTCCGTTCCTGAGGGGTGATGCGCTAAAGGCCTACTTTGACCTCAGTCGGGAGGATGCCCAGGACTATTCCAAGCTAAAAGGTGAGATCCTTGCCCGACTGGGGGTTAATACTTATGTGAGAGCTCAACGGGTGTTTTCTTGGACTTTTGTGGAAGCCCAGCCTGCCCGGTCTCAGATTTTTGACTTACTGCAGCTTGTGAAACGGTGGCTCCAACCTGAGACTTTAACCACAAGTCAGATAGTGGAGAGGGTGGTGGTCGACCGACTGGTGAGGGCTCTGCCAGCAGCCATACAGCGTTGGGTGGGTCAAGGGGACCCGGGTACCCTAGACCAGGTTGTAGGTCTGATAGAACGTTATAAGGCCACCCAGGACTTTATACGGGACACTGCTCCGCTTCGGCTGTCACGTAAGGCTCCGCCAGCTCAGGAGTCTGAGAAAAGTCCACGACCCTCCACTGGGACAAAGCCGGACCGAGTCCGTGCTGAGGGGTTGTCTCGGAAAGAGAGTGACCACAGACCTGTGTCCCCTAAACTGGCCCCAAGGTTACCTCGTGCCACAGTCATTACGTGTTGGCGATGCCAAGAACCTGGACATGTGGTTGCTAATTGCCCCCTAACAACAGAACCCATGGACTGCGGGTATACCCGTCGGGTGTCTATGTATGCCCAGCCAGTCTGCATTGCCACTACAGACCCTGCCGGTACCGAACCTTAGCTGTGTAGAGTACTCGTTAACGGGTACCAGACGGATGCTCTCTTGGACTCAGGGAGCTTGGTGACCCTGGTACATGGGTCCCTGGTTGCTGGGGACAGTCCTAATGGACGAAAGGTGGGGGTAGTGTGCATACATGGGGACCTCCGAGAGTACCCGACTGCGGAGGTCACTTTCTCCACCCCATGTGGAGAGATAAAACATGTGGTGGGCGTGGTAAAGACTCTTCCGTATGGGACTGTGATCGGTAGAGACTTGCCCCTGTTCTGGTCCCTCTGGGAGAACAGAGTTAACCCTCTCAGGGTAAAAAGCATTCCAGGTGCAGAACCTGAAGATCCCGAGTCAGGGATACCTGCCATAGGGGTCGCCACCATAGGGACAGTGTGTAATCCCGATAGGTTTCCCCTAGAGGTATTGGCAGGAGAGGTGGCGGAGAATCCACCAATTCCTGAGCTGGAGGTGTCACCTGGTAAGTTCGGGACTGCCCAGCTCCAGGATCCCACTCTGACCCGGGCAAGAGAAAGAGTAATCGAGGTGAATGGGGTGGCACAACAACCTGGTGCAGAAAAGGAGTTTCCCCGGATGATGATCAACCAGGAGTTACTGTACAGGGTTGATAAAATCCGGGATGAGGTGGTGGAACAACTGGTAGTGCCCCAACCCTATCGTCGGGTGGTGCTCGACATGGCTCACACTCACATGTTGGGGGGGCACTTGGGGGCCAAAAAGACATTAGAGCGCATATTACAGAGGTTTTTTTGGCCTGGTGTCTGCGCTGAGGTTACAAAGTACTGTGACACATGTCCTGAGTGTCAACTAACCTCACCCACCACGAACTACCGGAGCCCATTAGTGCCTCTGCCTATCATCGAAGTACCTTTTGAGCGGATAGCGATGGATCTGGTAGGACCCATAGTAAAATCCGCCCGGGGCCACCAGCACATATTAGTAGTCGTAGACTACGCTACCCGGTATCCAGAGGCGATACCGCTCCGGCACACTTCGGCTAAACTAATAGCCCGTGAACTGTTTACCATGTTTTGTCGCCTTGGGCTTCCCAAGGAGATCCTTACAGATCAGGGAACCCCTTTTATGTCTAAAGTGACTAGGGAGCTATGTAAATTGCTCCAAATTAAACAGTTACGTACGTCAGTGTACCATCCACAAACCGATGGGTTGGTCGAGAGGTTTAATAAGACCCTCAAAGCCATGCTCAAAAAGGTGGTCGCCAAGGATGGGAAGGATTGGGATATGTTATTGCCATATTTAATGTTCGCCATACGCGAAGTACCGCAGGCGTCCTTGGGGTTCTCCCCATTTGAGCTATTGTATGGCAGACACCCGAGGGGACTGCTGGATGTAGCCAAAGAGACGTGGGAACAGGAGCCCACTCCACATAAAAGTGTTATCGAGTATGTGGCAAGTATGCAGGATCGGATTGCAGTCGTGCAACCCATAGTAAAGGAGCATCTGTTGGATGCCCAGGCCACTCAGAGCCATACATAAAATAAAAGGGCCACGGTCAGGACCTTTAAAGAAGGAGACCGGGTGTTGGTACTAGTACCCACCCCAGAGAGTAAACTCATGGCCAAGTGGCAAGGGCCTTATGAGGTTCGGGGGAAGGTGGGGGAAGTGAATTACAAAGTGTACCAACCCGGGAAAAGAAAACCCGAGCAGCTGTACCATGTAAACCTGCTAAAGGCCTGGAAGGACCAAGAATGTTTGGTCACAGAAGCAACTACGGTCATACAATCGGAGGTCCCTCTGGCACTGGCCAAGGACACAGCCAGGTGTGAGGTAAGAGTCAATGATGCCCTCACAAAACAGCAGCGGCGGGAGGCTCGAGCTTTGGTACAGCAGAATATGGATGTATTCTCAGAGCTGACGGGGCGAACCTCAGTGATTCAGCATGACATTGTCACTGAGCCCTGGGTAAAGGTGCGAATGAAACCATACCGAGTGCCAGAAGCCCGAAGGCAAGCCATCGCAGCCGAGGTAAAGCAAATGCTTCAGTTGGGAGTCATTGAGGAGTCCCGAAGTGAGTGGGCTAGCCCCATTGTACTAATACCAAAGCCTGATGGGTCATTACGCTTCTGTAATGACTTTAGGAAGTTAAATGAAGTGTCAAAATTTGACCTGTATCCCATGCCACGGGTGGACGAGCTAATTGAGAGACTGGGGAAGGCCCAGTACTTCACCACGCTGGATCTCACGAAAGGTTACTGGCAGGTTTCCCTTAACAGAGTCAGCGAAAGAAAAGACTGCTTTTATAACCCCAGAGGGTCTCTTTCAATACGTTGTCTTACCTTTTGGGTTACATGGGGCTCCGGCCACATTCCAGAGGCTGATGGACATTGTGTTAGCGCCACATAGAGATTACGCGTCGGCCTATTTGGATGACATAGTCATCTTAAGTACCGACTGGGATACCCACCTGTCCCAGGTACAAGCAGTGCTGGAGTCTCTTAGAGTCGCAGGGTTAACAGCAAACCCAAAGAAATGCGCCATAGGTCTCAGGGAAGCCCGGTACTTAGGGTACGTGATCGGCCGAGGGGTTATCAAACCTCAAGTGAACAAAATTGAGGCCATTCAAAACTGGCCCAAGCCCTTAAGTACCAAACAAGTGAGGGCATTCCTTGGCATCATTGGGTATTACCGTCAATTTATACCCAATTTTGCTGGTAAATCGGCTTCCCTAACGGACCTGTTAAAAGGGAAGAAAACGGTGATGGTCAAGTGGAATCCTCAAGCAGAGGAAGCTTTCCAGTCTCTGAAGTCGGCGTTGTGTGGACAGCCGGTCCTCCTCAGCCCCGACCAATAAAACCTTTATTGTGCAAACCGATGCCTCAGAGGTAGGCTTAAGAGCGGTGCTGTCGCAAGAGGTGAACGGGGATGAGCATCCAGTCACCTATTTAAGCAGGAAACTGACCCCGGCAGAGAAAAATTATAGCGTAGTGGAGAAGGAGTGCTTGGCGATTAAATGGGCCTTGGAGTCCCTACGCTACTATTTGCTCGGGCGTCAGTTTCGGTTGGTAACGGACCATTCACCCCTTGTCTGGATGAGAAATGCAAAAGAGAGGAATGCCCGAGTCACCAGAGGTTTCTTGTCCCTACAAAACTTCAGCTTCTCTGTGGAACATCGGGCGGGGAAAGGGAAATGCGGATGCCCTATCACGGGCACCATGTATGCTGACGAATGTTCAACCCCACAAGTCTGAACAGAGGGGGGGTATGTAAGGCAGTGACCGGTGTCATATGCGAGGGTCGCTATGTATCCCCCAGGATGTGCTTAGAAGCATATTAGGTCCGCTGGAGTGCCCTGTGCTCACAGCAGGTTTGCCTGTGAGAGACAGGGAAGAATAAAAGTGAGTGTGAACTGGATCAAGTTATTTGACCCAAAAATTATTCAGGAAAACTCGGTATGGGCTTTTATTTTTGAAACGGACTGCAGGAAGGTAGTGGGACCGGTCCGTTTCCTCCAGCCCAGATCTTATAGTGGCCCATGGCCATAGAATCTGGAGGAAAGAAAAAAAAACCCTGCAAGAGAGTTTGGGTGTGTCAGTATTGGTCTGGGAGTCAGACCTAGCAGGAGACCTATGAGGAGCTCTTTCCGTGTGGAGCAACACGGGCCAGGCAGAGCCTGAAAAGCCTGACACCCCAGCGTACACGGTGGTGTAATACGTTCACTGCAACGGATTGTGGACTGTCGTTACTTTTCCCGGCTGCATACCAAAATGACTTGTTTGCTTATTTTTCGGTTTGTGAGTATGCTATGAAATAAACAAGACTTTATTTGAACTTTATATGGGTCACTGCCTACTCACTGCACAGCAAGGACATCGCTGCATCACAATATATATATATATATATATATATATATATATATATATATATATATATATATATATATATATAAATATATATATAATTGTTATAAAGTTATAGTAGTTATAAAGTTTCACTTATAGCTGTACCTAATCCTTCTTCTTAACCACTTCCGGAACACCCAGAGATTTCTAAAATGTCACTATATAGTTGAGCAGCTGCATGTGATCATGCAGGGCTGTGGCGTCGGTGTCCATTTTGATGGAGTCAGAATAAAATGAACAGTACGGTATATATTTTCGGACTGTAAGACGCACCGGACAATAAGACGCACAGGTAGAAAATAGGGAAAAATATATTTGAAGCCAAAAATGTGGTAAAATATTTAACAACATAAATAACATACTATTATATGTGTTGTTATTATATATACGGTAATAGTATGTTATGTTGGAAGCTACGGGTAGAAGATGGTGCTGCGGGACCAGTGTGGTGTCTGTAAAGCACTATATGAAGACGCTGGAGGGTGAGTATAAGAATGGGGGCACAGGGATTATATTTAAAGCACCACTCCAGCACTGAAAAATAACACTGGAGTGCTGCTTTAAGAACCCATGGGAGAACTATAACTCCCAGCATGTCCTGTAGATGCTATGGCATGCTGGGAGTTATAGTTCACCACAGAAGTGGTAGAGAGCTTTTTATGTTCTGTAATCACTAACCTTTTAACCCTAGAACGCATACCTGGGGCCTCGCAGGCCTGCCAGGTTACTTGTTTTCTATTTTCTGTAAAAGAACTTTAGTTAGAATTTTGAAAATCTAGGTAATCCTCAGGTATATAGTTGTTAGTAATTTCCAGTTATTCATATATTTTTACGTTACAGACATTTCGGTATAACAACCTTTTTTTGGGACTACCCCATATTCACGCACCTGGGGCCTTTTAGGCCTGTACTAGGTTTACATGTGATACTCAGTCTTTTTGTCTGTATTGTTGCTGGGCAAGAACTTTTATGACTCTGCTATTGCTGGGAAGAGTGTGGATTCTGCATTCCCTTTTTTCCAATATCCTTGATGTGTCAGCCCTCAATAGCTACATTGTTTATTGTCAAACTAATCCAGAATTCCATGCCAACAGGAAAGACAAGAGATGTCTATTTTTGACAGAACTTTGTTATGAACTTTTGAAGCCTACTATGATGGAGAGAAGCAGCATGATATGCTTATCAAGGCAAATTACGGAGGCAATGATCCGATGTGGAATACGCTTTCTGGAACATCCAGAGCAAAGAGAAAAAAAAAAGAAAGCGCTGCTATATTTGTCCAGCAAAGAAGGAAAGAAAATCAGAGCGTTTCTGTTCTACTTGCGGACAAAATTCATGCAAGGAACAATCAGACGAAAAAATAATATGCGAGAATTGTCGGGGGAATATGTAAAGTTACAAATAAATATTCCTGCACCAAGTTTGCTACAACCAAAAAATGTTTTCATAAAAAAATTGCATATAGAATGCCTATATTTGGCGTTTACTTACTTTTTTGTTGTTTTATGCACATAATTATGTTTTGAAATATACACATCTTAGGCTGTGTTCCCAGTAGCGCTGGGGTTCGCCAGAAGGGGATCCATAATGGATCTGACCTCCTGGTAACTCCAGCTAAGGCTGCCAGAATAGCGGGATTCTGCCAGCCTTAGCTGGGGTCACCAGGAGGTCAGATCCATTACGGATCCCCTCCTGGCGGACCCCAGAGCTAGTTGGAATGCATCCTTACCTTGCAATTGTAAAATAAATTTTGAAAAGTATTTTTATTTGAGTTATTCAGTGTTATTTGCACACAGGCCTAAAAGGCCCCAGGTGCGTGAATATGGGGTAGTCCCAAAAAAAGGTTGTTATACCGAAATGCCTATAACATAAAAATATATGAACAACTGGAAATTACTAACAACTATATACCTGAGGAATACCTAGAGTTTCAAAATTCTAACTAAAGTAATTTTACAGAAAATACAAAACAAGTAACCTGGCAGGCCTGCGAGGCCCCAGGTATGCGTCCGCCAGCCTTAGCTGGGGTCACCAGGAGGTCAGATCCATTACGGAATCCCGTCCTGGCGGACCCCTGCGCTAGTGGGAATGCATCCTTACTTGGCAATAAACTTTGAAAAGTATTTTTATTTGAGTTATTCCATGATAATTGTAAACAGGCCTAAAAGGCCCCAGGTGCATGAATGTGTAGATTCCTATGGGTATGCGCTCTAGGGTTAATTACCGTAATTCTTTCTTGTACAGGCTGTGCTCAGTGCAGGTCCTGCAGCCAGCCATGACCGCACAGTGCCCTCCCTCTTATGACCTCACCACAGATCATGTAAGACGAAGCTGCACTGTTTGTAGTGAGGTGTCTGCAGGACCTGTGATGACATCATGAAGAGGCAGGGCTTTGTGCGGTCATGCCCGTCCTCTTCATGACCTCAGCACAGGTCCTCCACAGAGCATTCAGCACTACATCAGCGCTGTCAGGCATGCGGGCATCCCTTCCTCCTGTGCCACCGTGCTCCTGCACCCTCCTCCACCGGACACAGATCTCCCCAGCTGCTGCAGTCATCCGGCGCTGGGGAAACCATGTGGGTCCGTAGTTTTTGTGAAGGAATATTCATTTGCTGCTCCCTGCTCGGCAATGACAGGTGGGCAGGGAAGTGGCTAATGAAGTATTTAAGTATTTGGACCACATGGTTTCCCCAGCGCCGGATTCCTGCAGTGGCGATGTTTTCCTGCCTCCTGCGATCCCACATGCTACATTCCAACCATAAGACGCACCCCATACTTTACTCCCACATTTGAAGGAAAAAAGTGCGTCTAATAAAAGTGAAAAATACGGTAATGAATTGGGAAGTAGTTCAATGCAGAATGTGCTGTAAATGTTGTCATAATCTGGGAAAGTTATGAAATGTCATGTAAATGTCTGTTCTGCTCCTGATCTGGGGATCTCGACTTTTAATTGAGATGAATCTGTGCTGCACTTTATGCACATGATCAGTAGTGACCAGTGCTGGGGGAGTCGGAGTCAGGGAAATGGAGGAGTCAGAAGTTTGGCTTACCACCTCCACAGCCCTGCGTGCAGCTGCGAGACAGTGTAGCCGTCTGTCCCCATAAGGAAGGCATAGATCCTTTATTACGGTCTCTGCCTTCCATATCGCTGTATACACAGCACTGAACTAGCACTGGATACAGATAAATAGGAAGCGCCACTAGCGCAGCCTCGTAAGGACTGGTGCAGGGTGGGAGCAGGAGCTGCTAGGTCCCAGTCCTAATATACCAGTCCCAGTTATAGGGAAATCAAATTATAAAGAAAATAGTACTCAAACACTGTAATGCACTAAAAGGCTTTTTATAACTTTATGGGAGTCCAAAATATAAAATAAATGTAAAATAAAAAGCAGATAAAAAATAAAATAAAGCCACATCCAATCCAAATCACTGTCAAAAACAAAACATTGTGTCCAATATACAAAATTAATTTGTACAGAAAGGGAAAAGAGTTTTAAATGCACAGTATTTCTGTGGCCTTGAACTAATGATTTAGCATTTTTTCAGACCAATAAACAATTAGTAGCTTGTCCTTTTCTTCAAGCTAGTATAAGCAGAATCATTTTCTGCAAAAATGATGTAGATTGTAAAGCCTTAACAAAAAAGGCATACATCTTAAAACCCATCACTAGATTCATGTGTCCTGATCTTCAAGCTGGGAATCTGTGAATTTGAGAGAAGTTTTACTTGGAAACCGAGCAGCATTTCAGAGAAAACTGTTTAAAAAGCTGGTCTGGGGTGTCACAGATAGAAACCCGACTAGTCCGTCGTGATAGAGACCCGACTAGTCCGTCGTAGCCCCCTTACGGCTTTCTCCATGCCTCGCGACAGTTGGTAGGTCTCCGGTATATGTAACATAGAGAGCGGTTAGTCAATCGGAGTGGGACATGGAGATGCCGGATGGGGGCTGAGCCAGACTAGTCAGGTATCTGCCTATAATCCCAGGCTGGCTTTTCAAACGATGTTTTCTCTGAAATGCTGGGTTTGTTTCAGAGTAAAACATATCTGGTTACAATTGCGCAGCTAGTGTAACTAATGTCACCCATGGTTCAGGCAGCATGAATCTAGTGACAGGTTTCCTTTAAACATCAGCTTCTTTGTTTTAGCCACACAGACCCCCCTTTTTAATTTGCCTCCACTTGTACTCCGTGCTACCTACAGAGAAAGCAAGTAAAGCACATTAAAGGGAGCCTGTCACGGCATTCCCTGTGGCTTCGCTTATACTCCATGTGCCACCCTGCAACGCTCCGCTGTTGCAGTTAAAACAGATTTTAAAACAGGTAAAGTAACAAGATGACTAGTAACCGAGGCGAGCCCCACCAAGCTCTCCCTGCCAGGCTATGCATGACTGACAGGTCTCTCCCTATGCACACACACATATAGGGACACTCCATAGTTGCTGCACTCTTCTATGTATGACATTTATGCAAGCAATTTGATAAAGGCCAAGTAACTACAGTTGTGGCCAAAAGTATTGACACCCCTGCAATTCTGTCAGATAATACTCAGTTTCTTCCTGAAAATGATTGCAAACACAAATTCTTTGCTATTATTATCCTTATTTAATTTGTCTTAAATGAAAAAACACAAAAAGAATTGTCCTAAAGCCAAATTGGATATAATTCCACACCAAACATAAAAAAGGGGGTGGACAAAAGTATTGGCAATGTTCGAAAAATCATGTGATGCTTCTCTAATTTGTGTAATTAACAGCACCTGTAACTTACCTGTGGCACCTAACAGGTGTTGGCAATAACTAAAATCACACTTGCAGCCAGTTGACATGGATTAAAGTTGACTCAACCTCTGTCCTGTGTGTACCACATTGAGCATGGAGAAAAGAAAGAAGACCAAAGAACTGTCTGAGGACTTGAGAAACCAAATTGTGAGGAAGCATGAGCAATCTCAAGGCTACAAGTCCATCTCCAAAGACCTGAATGTTCCTGTGTCTACCGTGCGCAGTCATCAAGAAGTTTAAAGCCCATGGCACTGTGGCTAACCTCCCTAGATGTGGACGGAAAAGAAAAATTGACAAGAGATTTCAACGCAAGATTGTGCGCATGTTAGATAAAGAACCTCGACTAACATCCAAACAAGTTCAAGCTGCCCTGCAGTCCGAGGGTACAACAGTGTCAACCCTTACTATCCGTCGGCATCTGAATGAAAAGGGACTGCATGGTAGGAGACCCAGGAAGACCCCACTTCTTACCCCGAGACATAAAAAAGCCAGGCTGGAGTTTGCCAAAACTTACCTGAAAAAGCCTAAAACGTTTTGGAAGAATGTTCTCTGGTCAGATGAGATAAAAGTAGAGCTTTTTGGGCAAAGGCATCAACATAGAGTTTACAGGAGAAAAAAAAGAGGCATTCAAAGAAAAGAACACGGTCCCTACAGTCAAACATGGCGGAGGTTCCCTGATGTTTTGGGGTTGCTTTGCTGCCTCTGGCACTGGACTGCTTGACCGTGTGCATGGCATTATGAAGTCTGAAGACTACCAACAAATTTTGCAACATAATGTAGGGCCCAGTGTGAGAAAGCTGGGTCTCCCTCAGAGGTCATGGGTCTTCCAGCAGGACAATGACCCAAAACACTTCAAAAAGCACTAGAAAATGGTTTGAGAGAAAGCACTGGAGACTTCTAAGGTGGCCAGCAATAAGTCCAGACCTGAATCCCATAGAACACCCGTGGAGAGATCTAAAAATGGCAGTTTGGAGAAGGCACCCTTCAAATATCAGGGACCTGGAGCAGTTTGCCAAAGAAGATTGGTCTAAAATTCCAGCAGAGCATTGTAAAAAACTCATTGATGGTTACCGGAAGCGGTTGGTCGCAGTTATTTTGGCTAAAAGTTGTGCAACCAAGTATTAGGCTGAGGGTTTTGTCTGGCCCATTTTTGGAGTTTTGTGTGAAATGATCAATGTTTTGGTTTTTGCTTCATTCTCTTTTGTGTTTTTTCATTTAAGACAAATTAAATGAAGATAATAATACCAAAGAATTTGTGATTGCAATCATTTTCAGGAAGAACTGCGTATTATCTGACAGAATTGCAGGGGTGTCAATACTTTTGACCACAACTGTATGGGGGAGAGAGCAGCATTGGTCATAACTGCTCTGGACGACAAGCCAACAATGGTAGGTGAGCTGCAGTGTAGAACTGGACACGGGAAAGTAAGAAGAAAAATTGTAGGACAAACATCAGTAACTAACCCAAGGTTGGTTTGATCCGTTATAATATCCTAGTGACTGCAATTAATCTGGAACACTTGCTGTTAGTTCTATGGAGAGGTTAGTTCTCCATAGAAGTCCATGCTAAGTTAGCGTCACACGTCCAAGTTTCAATTGTTTGTGCATGGACCATAATTTTCAGATTAGCTATAGGTCTCCTGACCCAATCGTAACCGATTCATATAAGCCTACAAAGCTGATGAGTTTGGGTCAGGAGGACCACAGCCAGTGTGGAAAACTGGCCTAAACAGAATTTCAGCTGGGTGTGAGGAAGGGTAAGATTCCAGATGCTGAATGTGATAGGGGACCAAAAAAATACATTAGGTTTGTTTTTTCTCCAAAGGGCGATTTGGATATTTATACTATTCTTCGTGGGTGGTACAAATCAGGCGCCAACTCCTCCCACAATGTAAATCCTGACACTGGCACTGACGCTGCCACTGGTATCAGGGTTTAATCTTTCACAGCACGTACCTCAGTGTTCAGTAGAAAATGCTACGCGTACGCGCTCTCAGAGCAGAAGAAATTAAAAGGTTGACGAACGTCAAAACACATTTGATAGCCCAAGCACTGCGGTTTCCGGTAATCTGCCAGGGAAAGGTCATCGAGAGCCGTAAATATCCCACGCGGGCTTGAGGTTCCCCATAGCTGGTGTAGCAGAATACATTTTCCACCAGTCATGTCTCCTCCACTCAGGGCAGACATAAAGGTAGGGTTTGCCTCTTGGTACTACTGACAGTGTGCTACATTCTAGTATATAATGTTACTGAAATAAACACAGCACAGTATATGGCCACTTTTACCACAGAGACTATGAAACCACAGCAACAGGTAGGCCTAAAAATAGATAATGATGGCCTGCACTGAACCTTCACACACTGACAACTCATCATTCCTTTACCTAAGCTACACAGATTTTTCTTAAGTCTCACGTCTAGGAGATTAACATACAATCTGTGCACAGGCTTACATCATGCACTCAGCACTGGCACACAGGGCAGTGGGCACCAGTCTATAATGGAAAACTTACCTTAGAGGAAATGATTCTGTTGTCTGCAAATTTTTGAGGAACGTAATGGCCATGTTGAGGGAATCTATTGGCCACATAAACCGTTCGGGTTTCGCTATGATTTGGTGGGTCACATCCCTGGGGAAAAGCATAGTAAAAGTTACTTAACCGAGAGAGAAAGCCACAGATAGCTCAGTAGTAAGTGTCAGCTTTGTGACCAACAGCCCCAAATGCAATGCAGAATAGACAATTACACAAGAGAGGATGCTCATAAACTGGAAATATACACGCTTCTTACACAAGCAGGTGAAATACTGAGGGATGATGCAAGCAGGTTGCAGAGGTGGATTACAGAACAGAGGAAATGGCAAGAGCAAAGGCAGTGTTCTTCTACATAAAGATATAGTGAATAATGAAGTCAGAGAGCGGCTGGCTCTGATACAAAGCATACCCAATATCCAAAACCCTGGAAAGACTAGCACGAGATGTGTCCTTCTGAATGTCATTCCCCAAACAGGAGGCCTCAGCATTGAGCAGTCAGATTTCTGTGCTACCTTTTGCTTATTTACCTGCCACATTGCTGCAGCCATGTGACATTTTTAAAGGCGAATCCCTACATAACAGTGATACGACGCACTCTGTTTTCTTTTTACAATATGCCAATGAAACGGAGCACCAGGATAACCCAGGAAAAAGTGCAGTTACACTGTATGATTATGGTTCCTATGCACGCTCATCCATGATAATCTGGCAGTGCAAACTGGCTGCCGAGCTCCCGATGAAAGAGCCAAACTTGTTCTTTGGGCTTGCCAAAAAGAAAATCATTCCGGATTGTCAGCAGCATATCATCCAGTATAAACAGGTCAAGAAAACCAGCAGGCTATAGCACCCTCATCGATCTATTACTGATAGGTCAGTGCGCCTCTGAAGTGCGGTCTGCCTGTGTAAACGGGATATTAAACAGAAGCCCACCAACAAACATGTGGCCAATCAACGATGCGCATCAGCAGCTGTAAATGCAGCTCAAAGGGAACCTGTCACCAGAAAAACACTAACCCCATATCTGCAGGTTAATAGCATTACTAACCAGCTCGGTGCCCGCATGTAGCCGAACACTGCCAGGAGAAAATGATCTCTATTCTCCCCAGCAGCATTCTGGTTTCAGTCACGGCTTTGAGTATACAGAGCAGCGGTTATAACTGGGCCTCCGGCACTGACTGACAGCCGACACTAATGCCGAGTCCATGCTGGTCAGCTGCCGCTAATGGGCTGACTGAAAGCAGAAGCACCAGGCAAGTTAGTAAGGCTATTATCTGAAAAAAAAACACCATTAACCTGGAAATATGGGGTTTATCCGCAGGTTAATAGTGGTTTTTTTGGTTCCCTTTAAGAATCCGGATTTATGAACCAAATAAAAACAAAATTGTATAATTGCAGCCAGTTTTCAAAGTAAATTGCAAAAAAAGGCAAAAAATTGTACAAAAACTTCCAAGGAATAAAGCATTGCTTTAAAAGAAAAATTCAGCTTCTGGACCATGTATGGAAAAAGTTTAAAAAAACCTGTGTGTGGTAAACCAGGGAAGAGCGAGTGGATTGTGACTGTTAGGGGATGGAGTGATTCTTAAAATCTCATTCACATGGTGCATTTTATTTTCATTTTTTTTGGACCTGTGGAACGATTTATTAAAAAAAAATAAAAAAAGACTGGGGCATGTTAATGTTATTCGCCATTTTTACTGCAGGCTTTCTTCATTGTAGACAATATAAGTTAGCAGAAGAAAAACAAAACATATAAACCCCCTTAAAAACGAGTTATTTCTACTACAGTTATTCATGCAGGTAGAAACCCAGACTAGCTCTAAATGCATAACGGACAGCTCATTCTCATCTTTACTATTTCTGGGTTTTTTAAATTTGTTTATAAAAACTGAAGCAGGTACACTGTCTGAACTTAATTTATCCAGTGAATCTTAGTAATGGACCAGTGTAAAATGGATGGAAATCTGAACAGATTACCATGGATTTTAATGGCAGAGTCCGATTTACATTGACGAACATGGTCTGATCATACCACATCTCCTGGGCAGTGGCGGATGCAAAAGAGTATACAGACCGGACAGGAGGGATCACAGCCGATTCTTTCTTTGAAACATTGTGTAACAGGCAGTGAAATGTTTTAACTTACAAAAAGAATCAGCTGTGATCCCCTCCTGTCCTGTCTGTATACTTTTTTGCTTCCTCCCCTGCCCAGGAGCTGCGATATGATCAGACCATGTTCCTGCACGGTCAGACACCGCCATTACACAGTACATAGCAGGGGCCCATGTGTAAAACACATATCCAATTGTGGAAATTATTATTACTCAAAGATCTATCGATTAAAATGTACTTGATCATGGGTAAACTCCTTTTATTTCCAGGAAGGGGTGGAGAGGGAAGCATTTTGGAAGTTCAATTCTAAAAGCCTCAATAGTCATGAAAGCATAAACCTAACAACAGATAAATGTCAATCCTTATTTAGTAGAAACCACAGAGCCGGATTCACTTAGCCATGCTGTCAGTCATGCCTAGCCCACATTCATCCCTGCATACAGGCTACCAACAATGCCTCCTGCTGCTATCATGTTCTTGGCTTGCAATGCAGGTCATGGCAAATTTGTAAAGTCATCAATTTCACTATTTTTCCCACACACACTAGATTAGCAGAAATGTAAGCTCAATGAGCTTGATATTACAGAGGATTTAAGGGGAATCTCTCAGCAGGAGGCATCACTGGGCAGGGAATAGAGCTGGAGTGACAGAGGATTTAGATCTACAAATAGTTCTGCAGCCTCATTAGTCTATCGATTCAAACACTGATTTCTCACTAATGGACTGGACGGGTCATGTAAAGTTATTACTGGACTTGTCATTGAAAGAAATACACAGTCAAATAGTTTGTTGGGTGAAATCCTGCTGACAGATTCCCTTGACAATGTAAGAAACCGTTACATAACTGACAGTTCATTACAGCCCACAGCTTGTGCAAATAGGAACAGAACCCAAGTATTGGCTGTGCAATACTTTGCTGGCTGGCTTGTAACATCTCCAGTTGAGGCAGGGTATTGCGTGGAAATGCTCTTTTACAGTATTTCAAGCAGAGAATGATGACTAAACACAGATCTGAATAATACAATTAACAAATATATTCAATGACATGCTTTCTGCTGACAAAATATTGATGCACTATCTGCAGCGACTAGAACACCATTTGACATGTCCAAACTTCAATTTTAGGTGCTCTGAAAGCAAACAAATAAAATATGGTAACTCACATTTGCCATTATGCTTACATGGGTTGCCCTGTTAAAACATGTTATCCCCTAAGTGATAACTCGCTCATCTGCACTGATCTGCAGATCTGGAATTTTTGATCACCGACCAGGAGCTTTTATTCCTGTTACAATATGGAGCAGCAGGTCGAATACCCGTCCACTGCTCCATTCATTCATTTTCCGGGCTGCCGGAAAAAAATACAAGCACAGCGCTCAGCAGCCACATAGGGAATGAATGGAAGGGGGAACACGGACACTGCCGCTCTATTAACAGGTGGTTTCCGGCTCTGCAGTGCGACGCAGGTTTTAGCAGCTGACCACTCACCGATTAACATATCTCCTATCCTGGGGATTGCTGATAAAGGGGTTGTTAAGTTTAAACAATGTTAATTTTTCAGATGTGACCTGCCATTTGCAGCCCTGGCTACTGCTCAGCTGTACTACACACTATGAGAAGACCACTGGTCAATGAATGCTGCTGTTACACACCACTAGACATTGGTGAACTACTATGACCTGTTCCAATTGCTTTTTTCCTTTAAATGAAACATAGTTTGGCGTTCAACAGGTTACAAATCTAGTAAGGTCCAAGGAATCTCCAAACATAGGGAAAAACTAAAAAAAAATCCTTGAAATCCTCCGGTCCCATGGAACCATCTTGTGACTACAACTTCTAATGGCTGGAAATCAGAAGTAATGGTCACACGCTCCCAATGCAAGTCTATGGGAGCCAGAACGAAGCTCTCATAGACTTGCAATGAAGTGTGACCTCTGCGTCACCCAGCAAACTCTGGAGCAATCCAGCAGGACACAAACTGTGGAGACTGAAGAGAGAAACGACAAGTATGACAGTACGTGCAGACCTTAGGTTGTAAGCACCACTTTAGTGGTAAAATAAGAAAAAACAATGCTGGCGTGGTGCTTTAAAGGGCTTTTACATGTTACTCCACACATTTATAGATCAGTAGCTTAGCTAAGATAGATGGCTCAAGCTGCAGAGCTCAGTAATTTGCTGCAGAAGTGATGTGAGCGGTCGATACAACGTCACCAATGTAGTCAAAACAAAGACTGGGCAACCGCAGAGAGACGGTGCTGGACCTGAGGAGGGCGAACACCTGCTCTGTTTGTTATGCTGAGTAAATAAACATTTTGGATGTCCAGTTTTCTTTAAAAAGAAAAAAAAAAATGGGGAAAAAGTTTCCACGTGGGGTGAAATGGTGGGAAAAACCTGCAGTTCCACCATTTTTGTTATTACTTCATTAAGGTGAGAATGACCGGGGAAAGGTTTCCCAAGCTTGTACATTTACGGTGATTTTTTTTTTTTTTTTTTTTTAGTTAAAGGGAACCTGTCTACCCCAAAATCGATGGTGAGGTAAGCTCACCGTCATCAGGGGCTTATCTACAGCATTCTGGAATGCTGTAGATAAGCCCCCGATGTTACCTGATAGAGGAGAAAAAGACGTTAGATTATACTCACCCAGGGGCGGTCCGGGTCCGATGGGAGGCTCCGGACCGGACCTGAGACACCCATCGGACCCGGACCGCAGCTGGACCGCCCCTGGGAGAGTATAATCTAACCTCTTTTTCTCCTCTTTTACGTAACATCTGGGGCTTATCTACAGCATTACAGAATGCTGTAGAGAAGCCCCTGATGACGGTGAGCTTACCTCACCATCGATTTTGGGGGTGACAGGTTCCCTTTAAAAAAAAAAAAAATGTAAAGCTCAACTTCAGCATTTTTTTATTGCTGCGAGTTGTGCCACTAATGCAAGTTCCCTGCACTTTGTCTTATACTTACCAGACGCCCAGTCTTCATCTGCTCGGCAATCAAAAATCAGGCCAAGACAAGGCTCTCATAGACTTGTATTGAGAGCTTGTAGCCATTTACCTCTGGCTTCCGATCAGTCAGAAGTTGCGGTCACAAGATTTGCGGCTTGGGACCACAGCGGCACTAGGAAGAGAAGATGGCAGGTGGCAAGTATAATACTAAGTGCATGGACCTTACGTTAGTAGCACCATTCACGTGGTGAAAGGCCTAGTGACCAGTGTGAAAATTGTAAGATTACGGATGTTTGACATAGCAATAGGATATAAAATAATTTTTTGATACAAATTCTTAACTTAACATCAAAATTGGAGTTAAACAAAAAGCCGTTTTCTGATGACCCATTCCCTTTAAAGGGCTTGACCACTACTCTGACAACCCCTAAGTTTTTCCTTTCCAGTAAAAAGGAACCACCTAAACTCACCTTTGGTGCCAGTGTCATTCCAGCGGTGTTGGCACTGGCTCTCCCAGGGATTGCGTGACATTCTTATGTCATGCGATCCTTATGTCATGCGATGAGGCCAATCAGGTCTGGCCTCACTCTGCTCTCCTATGGACACTGTTTACATCTGGAGAAAGCGAGAGCAGACGTAGCTCTCACTTCCTTTGGATGTCTGATTTGTCAAAAGGTAAGGAGAGTGAAGCTGGTTTTGACTGGCAGCAGGGCTACAACATCACACAATCCCCAGGCGAGCCAATGCCAACACCGCAGGAACCAGGACTGTGCAGTCAAAGTGAGTCAGTGTCCATTTTGCTGGAGTCAGAGTCGGTATAAAATGGACCAACTCCTAGAATACAATTATATAATAAATTGGGTACATCAGCGCAATGCACAATATGATACAATTTTTTTCATAAGAATCTGGGAAAGTTCTGAAATGTCCTATAAATGTCTGTTCTGTTCCAGATCTAATCTTTTAGTTAAGATGAATCTGTGCTGCACTTTATGTACAGGCTCAGTATTGAGGCATGGAGCCGGAGTCAGGGAAATTGAGGAGCTGGAGGATTGGATTACGGACTCCACAAACCTGGCCTGGAATGGCACCGGCAATGAGTATAATATTTTGTTATTTTATAAAAGGTGAACACAGTGATTAGGAAAAGGTTGACCGAGTAGTGGACAACCCCTATAAAAAAAAAAAAAAAAAAAAAAAAAGCCTTTTTTCCCCATCAATTCTAATAGGGCAGAACTACATGCACTTTAACACACGTAATGAGCAATGCAAGAGGGAGACACTTTTTTTCGTTAGTGATTTGTCATTTTGTTTTCTTCATTGATTCTAAAAATAACGCAGAGAAAAATAGGTCTAGACATAACGACAAAATTAATTTACAGAAATTGGCATTATGTTGTAAACAAAATAGATTTCATGAATCAAAGCAAAAGTGACAGCTATAAAAAGACAATTTATCTTCCCAGCGAAGCTGACCAATTTACACAAAAGTAGTCTCATTACAACGAACTAGTCTACAGGTTGTATTTTAGGCTTCTACTCTCAAACACAATGCAAAAAAGTGTTAGGCAACAATTTGCTAGTTAGGGTATGTGCACACGTTGTGGATTTCCTGCGGATCCGCAGCGGTTTTTGCGGTGCTGAAACGCTGCAGATCCGCCAGTGATTTACAGTACAATGTAAATCAATGGAAAAAAAAAATGCTGTGCTAATGGTGCGGAAAACTCCGTGAGGAAACGCTGCGGATTAAAAGAAGTAGCATGTCACTTCTTTTTTTGCGGATCTGCAGGGTTTTTGTACCCATTCCACTATAGAAATCCGCAGGGGTACAAAACGCAGTAAATCTGCAAAAAAATCTGCAGTAAATCCGCAGCAAATCCGCACAAAAAACGTGTCAAATCCGCACCTGCTTTTTCTGCGTGTCAAATCCGCACCTGCTTTTTCTGCCAAGAGATGCAGAATCTGCACCAAAAATTCCTAAGCCTAATCCGCAACATGTGCACATAGCCTAAAGAGAACCTGTCAGCAGGATCAACCCTCCTTAGCCATCTATATGGGCATGTAGGTAATAGGAAGCTGAATAAAATGATGCTAATAAATTCCCATTAAACACTGAGAAAATTGAAGGGTTTGGAGGAGGGAATATAATGCATATATATAGTAATTTCATTTGTAGGCACGTGTAGAAAAAGCCGACACTGCTGGTAGAGAATGTCGTGCTTGAGGAAAGGACAAATAGTCATAGGGTATGTGGACACGTTGCGGATTTGCCTGTGGAACTTTCTGCGCAGATTCTGCATCTCTTGGCAGAAAACACAATTAAAAATCTGCGCGTTTTTATGCGAATTTTCATGCGTTTTTGTAAGCCAAATAAAGATATATTATTTAACAAAAAAAATTGTGATGTCATTTCTTGTTCAACCTCTTCATTTACATACTCCATTGAAGAATAATGTTTACACCCACAGATAGATGATTGATAGATCTATAGATAGACAGATCTGTAGTTAGATATACATAGAGATAGATAATACCAAGCCCAATGTTTAGTAATAAACATAATAAAATGGTACATAAAGAGTTAAATAAACACAGACACACACAAAATCTGCATTAGGCCGGGATCACACTTGTGAGAAACTCGCATGAGTATCGCACCTCAATACCCAGCACTGCCGCCGGCACTCGGACCGGAGCTTTCAGCTGCATAGAAATACATGCAGCCGCACACTCCGCTCCCAAGTGCCGGTGGCAGTGTCGGGTATTGAAGTGCGAGACTCGTGCGAGTTTCTCACAAGTGTGACCACGGCCTTAAACGCAATATCTAATTAAAAAAAAAAAAAAATGAAAAAAAAATGTTGTGGGCTCCAGATGTGACAGCTCTCCACGGGAAATCGTTGTGGGACACTCGTCATTAAATGGATTACATCGGAACAGGGATTATACTGTTGGTTTATTTTTTACAGGCGATCGAGGGCGTCTGGGATTAGCTGTATGGCGAGTATGTTTACTGTATATGAGAGTATGTGTTTTTTTTTTGTTTTTTTACACAGTAGCCAGATGAGGGGACTACTAATGTCCCATCATCGGCTAGCTGTCACTGTAGCAGGCATAGCCGGATGGGACTAGTAGTCCCATGAGACGATGCCTGCCTACATACAGCACTGCACACACACATACACACATCTCCGCACACACACAGTCTCCGCCCCCACACACTCTTCCTCCTCCCGATCTGCAGAGTTTCTCGCACGCAACCCCGCAGCAAAACCGCAGATCTTTTTAAACCTGCGGGTTTGCTGCGGAATTGCCTGACTCAATGGTAGTCAGTGGGTGCAGAAACGCTGCAGAGCTGCAAAAAGAATTGACATGCTGCGGAAAATAAAACGCTGCAAATCCGTGCGGATTTTTCCGCAGCATCTGCACACCAATTGACTAACATTGCTTGTGCACTACATTGCAGATTTGATGCAATTCCGTGCGTCCAAAAACGCTGCGCAAACGCATCAAAATCCGCAACGTGTGCACATACCCTTATAACAATACTGTGAAAGCCTAAATAATGAGGACGAAGCCACCTCAGGAAAACGGCCGCCGCTATTTTCCTGAAGCGGCTACACTGGGGAAAACTCGGAGGGTCTGCTAGTGTCTAAATGACACTGTGGTCAGTGCACTTCTTTTAATGGCTTTGCGACTCTCAAAACCTGAAGCAGTTAATTAATAGGTTAAAAAAAAAAATGAACATATATACTGCAAGTTGTTCTGACATTGCAGTTCATATGTTCAGTCTTTTAATGTTTTAGAGATTTTTCAGGAAAGTTTTGAAGCTGACCCTCCTGGCCAAGAAGATGTGTGCACATTCCTTTATGGTATGTTTACATGAGTTTTACTTCAGGAGTTTTTAGAGAAAAAATTCTCCAAAACTACAAAGAATTCAAAAACCACAAGTTTTGGTTAGAGTCTCCTCTTAAAAAACTGAGAAAAATGTGCACATTCCCTTATAGATTCAGCCAGCCTTAACCCATTAGTGACCACTAATACGTCTTTTTACTGACCTGAGATATGAGAAAATTGCCGACCCATACAGTTGACAATCCAGCAGCTGTCGGCTGTACATTATAGCTGACAACTTTTTGCATCAGCCACTATCTGTGTTGGCACCGACCATTGCTGTTTAACCCCTTAAATGCTGCTGTCAATTGTGACTATGGTATCTAAATGGTGAAGACAGTGCGGGGGCTCCCTCTTTAACCCCATCGGCACCTTGAGATCTTGATCGTGTGGTCCTGATGTTTGCCATGGCAATTCATGGCCAAATATCTGTCTTCGAGTCTGCCGACTATAGAAGTCTGTTCAGAAGTTATAAAAATTTAAGTAGTAAAAATACATTTTTTCATTCCTGTAATGCCATTTTGCATTAATTCCTGAAAAGTACCTGAAGGGTTAATGAAGTACCTTAAAGCAATTTTTAATACATTGAGGGGCGCTGTTTTTAAAACGGTATCACATTTGGGGGTTTCCAATATGTTGGACCCCCAAAGTCAGTTCAAAACGAAACAGATTTCTAAAAATATCAGTTTTGTAAATTTCCTTGAAAAAAAAAAAAAAAGGAAAAATTACTAGTGATGAGCAAGTATACTCGTTGCTCGGGTTTTCCCAAGCACGCTCAGGTGACCTCCGAGTATTTTTTAGTGCTCGGAGATTTAGTTTTCATCGTGACAGCTGAATGATTTACAGCTACTAGCCAGCTTGATAACATGTGGGGATTCCCTAGCAACCAGGCAACCCCCACATGTACAGTTATATGAAAAAGTTTGGGCACCCCTATTAATCTTAAGCTTAATGTTTTATAAAAATTGGTTTGTTTTTTTGCAACAGCTATTTCAGTTTCATATATCTAATAACTGTTGGACACAGTAATGTTTCTGCCTTGAAAAGAGGTTTATTGCACTAACAGAAAATGTGCAATCTGCATTCAAACAAAATTTGACAGGTGCATAAGTATGGGCACCTCACCAGAAAAGTGACATTAATATTTAGTAGATCCTCCTTTTGCAAAAATAACAGCCTATAGTCGCTTCCTGTAGCTAAAATTTTAATGAGTTCCTGGATCCTGGATGAAGGTATTTTTGACCATTCCTCTTTACAAAACAATTCCAGTTCAGTTAAGTTTGATGGTCGCCGAGCATGGACGGCCCTCTTCAAATGATCCCACAGATGTTCAATGATATTCAGGTCTGGGGACTGGGATGGCCATTCCAGAACAGTGTAATTGTTCCTCTGCATGAATGCCTGAGTAGATTTGGAGCGGTGTTTTGGATCATTGTCTTGCTGAAAGATCCATCCCCTGCGTAACTTCAACTTTGTCACTGATTCATGAACATTATTGTCAAGAATCTGCTGATACTGAGAGGAATTCATGCGTCCCTCAACTTTAACAAGATTCCCAGTGCTGGCATTGGCCACACAGCCCCAAAGCATGATGGAACCTCCAACAAATTTTACTGTGAGTAGCAAGTGTTTTTCTTGGAATGCTGTGTTTTTTTGCGGCCATGCATAACGCCTTTTTGTATGACCAAACAACTCAATCTTGGTTTCATCAGTCCACAGGACCTTCTTCCAAAAAGAAATTGGCTTCTCCAAATGTGCTTTTGCATACCTCAGCCGACTGTTTGTGGCGTGCTTGCAGAAACGGCTTCTTTCACATCACTCTCCCATACAGCTTCTCCTTGTGCAAAGCGCGTTGTATAGTTGACCGATGCACAGTGACACCATCTGCAGCAAGTTGATGCTGCAGCTCTCTGTAGGTGGTCTGAGGATTGTCCTTGACTGATCTCACCATTCTTCTTCTCTGCCTTTCTGATGTTTTTCTTGGCCGGCCACTTCTGGCCTTAACAAGAACTGTACCTGTGTTCTTCCATTTCCTTACTATGTTCCTCACAGTGGAACTATGTAGGTTAAATCTCTGAGACAGCTTTTTGTATCCTTCCCCTGAACAACTATGTTGAATAATCTTTGTTTTCAGATCATTTGACAGTTGTTTTGAGGAGCCCATGATGCCACTCTTCAGAGGAGATTCAAACAGGAGAACAACTTGCAAGTGGCCACTTTAAGTAGCTTTTCTCATGATTGCATACACCTGGCTATGAAGTTCAAAGCTCAATGAGGTTACAAAACCAAAAAAAGTGCTTTAGTAAGTCAGTAAAAAGTAGGTAGGGGAGTATTTAAAACAAGAAAATGATAAGGGTGCACATACTTATGCACCTGTCAAATTTTGTTTGAATGCAGATTGAACATTTTCTGTTAGTACAATAAACCTCATTTCAAGGCAGAAACATTACTGTGTCCAACAGTTATTAGATATATGAAACTGAAATAGCTGTTGCAAAAAAAACAATTTTTATAAAACATTAAGCTTAAGATTAATAGGGGTGCCCAAACTTTTTCATATAACTGTACTCAGCCTGGCTAATAGCTGTATATCATTCAGCTGCCACGATGAAAACTAAATCTCCGAGCCCTAAAAATTACTCGGAGGACACCTGAGCAACGAGTACACTCGCTCATCACCAAAAATGACTGCTACATTATTAAACTTTCTAAAATGCTAACAAAACAAAGCAACATTTTGCAAATGGTGCTGATGTAAAGCAGAAATGATGGAAATGTTATTAAGGTTTCTGTGTGGTATGACTATCTGGATTAAAGGGATAATCAGTCTAAGTTTGAAAATTGCTATTTTAAAAAAAAAAAGTCATATTTCTGAAATTTTTATAAATTTATGCAAAACATATCAATCTGAATTCACCATTATCATAAAGTATAATGTGTCATGAAAAAAAGCTGTCAAAATTAATGGGATTTGTTGAAGCATTTCAGAGTTATTACTACATAATGTGACACTGGTCAGATTAAAAAAAAAAATAGCCTAGTCACTAAGGGGTTAAACCTTTTAACTGTCAGCACAGAGTTGAAGAAGTACTGTAAGTGCAAAGAGCCGCAGGTACTGAGCGCTCAAGCTAAAAAAAAACAAAAAAAAACGGCTTTAACAGAACCAACTCAGAAGTGTTTAATTTGCTATAATAGAAAAGGAGAATTAAGCCAATTTACCCACCAAAACTTTGAGACCTATGGTCCATTAAATATTTCCCCTCAAAGAGCAGACTAGGGGCCTGGAGCTGACCTACTTAATAGTACATTCAACTGTGTGCCACTACAAGGGACCAAAATAATAAAACCTCATAAAACAATGACAGGAACATGATGCTACATATATTTTTAGCTTACCAGTTGTGTAAAAATGAAACCAGCCATAATAAAGATCTCCCAAGAATAGTAGACATTTCTGATGCAAAACGAAACCTGAGAGATCTGGTCATGAATTTTGCAAGTGAACCACAGCTAGCGACACATCACACGAACTGTACGGTACAAACTCACTGCCCGTAAACACACAGGTTTTAAGAACCCTTCTGAATTCAGGGGGGCATCCCATAAATCAATTTCCTAAAAGCCTGTTAAAAGTCGTGCCGTTCACCACATGGCATAAATATTTTTATATTTTAATAGAAAAATTGTGCATGCAGTGATACCAAGTAAGATATTCTTTTAGATTTCACCATTTAGATATTGGGAAAACGTGTGAGGGGGGTGTGGTGGTAAGAAAACGACTGGCGTGTGATTTTGTGTGCCACTTTGAAATGGAAATTGCTGTGATTACGAAACGATTATGATTATATAATAATAAATGTATAATATTTAATTTAGTTGCAGAACATTTCTCAGTATTTCTTACTGTAGCACTGTTGGAGTTTTTTTAATTCCAGCAGTAGCAGCATCTTTTTCTTTGAGAGCTGCAGGAATGACCTGTGTTGTCTGCAGTCGTATCCACTTGCTCTTTTGGCTCCAACAAGCCTACGCCATATGCACTCAGTCATCATCTCATTGTCATTTATTACACTGCTATTTGGAGGTATTAAAGCTAGTCTGCTGAACGTACATGTGGGGAAACACTAAATATGCTTATTAAAAGTATCCATCTCCCCATTCTTACTAGATTATGAACACAATGTACAAATAGCAATTACAAGATAAAATTGCATCAGTCATCTGACATGATTACCACAAGCCAGAAGCTACAGCACTGTAAATAAACAGATATCCAAAAGCCACATCACAAGGAGCCATGTGTAGTGAGAGCACCTTGGGGCGGACTTACCATTCCTGACAGACAGCTTGAACTTACACCAGACAATATACGGATGCACCAAATTTACATGTTCATTTAATTTACTATGCATTAAAGAGAATTGATTTGCAGAACCACGGCCAAATCCGTATTCTATGGCTGCCTGCCGATAGCCCAGCAAACTACCTCCTACCATTTGTACAGCTGACTTGACACAAAGTGCATAATGATGAAATGATGGTGACATGCCAGGAACCAGGGATGCCTGTGCGACTGCACCGGAGCCCGGAGGTGGAGGGGGGCCCCTGCAGGGTGGCTAATAATGGCTAATCATGTGCCGCGGGCAAGGAGAGATTCCTGCAGCTCCGCTGCCTACAAGAGAGAATAGCAGCGGAGCTGCAGCGATCTGTCCTGCTTCCTGCCCGTGCTTCCTCTCACACAGACAGCAGCACCGCTGGATGACGTCATCATTCAGCGGCCGGCTGTGCTAGAGAGAGGAAGGCGACGGTGATGCTGCGGCAAAGAGTGCAGAGAGGTGCTGTGTGTGTACATGTGTTGTGTGTGTGTGTGCGCATGTGCAGCGCCCCAGAGTCCTGGTCGTTGCAGTAATGTCGCTCTGCCGCTAAGGGGAGTGATGTTACGTCTGACTGCACTAAAGGAGTTCACCTGATCAGGTAACACACACACTACACTTCACACTCCGGCCACCAGGGGGGGTGGTTCTATCTAGTAGGCCACTCCTCACACTCTGGTAAAACTGGGGGTTGGACAGGAAGACAGAGAGAAGTAACTGGGAAGAGCTAGAGAGAGGACCTGTCAGGGATGGGATCCTGACAGATGCCTAAGAAAGGACAAGAAGCGAGGTTTATTGTGCTGAGTGAGAAAGGCAGGAATACAGCAAAGAGGCAATAGGACCAGAAGGAGTTGTGCTGTAAGACCGAGGCAACATCCTTCTGAGGCGCAAACAGTCGGTGGCCGGAACGCCGAGAAAGAGACTTTAAGTATTACTTCAAACCACGGCAGGGCAGCCAATTATAGGTTGGCTGCCTCACTTAAACACCTAAGCAGACAACGGAGGCAGCTGTGGGAGAGGGGCGACTCTAGAGTCCCGGAAGAACTCCAGGCCTACCCCGTCATACGGGTGCGTCCTAGCCATATCATCTGGGGGACGGAGAGAACGAAGATCAGAGACAGACAGAATAAGTTGTGAGGACTATCCCGGGGTGCTCAGCAGGGAAGGACTACAACACACAGGCGCTAGAAGGTAGACACTGATTCCCACCTGTTAAAGGGGACTCCTGATGTGCCTTTGGACCGGCCGGTCTCAGACGGCCCGGTTAACAGTGCCCTGGATTGGACACCTCGAGACCTTCAGTAAAGAGGTAAAGAGACTGCAACCTGGTGTCCTCGTTATTTACCGTGACCAGCACTACACCACACCATAACGACATCCCATACCACCACCTTCATTATACGCCTATCAGCAGGGTCACGGACCGGGTCTAGCCACCGTGACAACTCCAGAACAGAGACCCGGTACCGGGTACCCCTCGGCCCTGCGGCAGTGGGGGCGCTACAACTTGGCGTCACGAACAGGATCTACTTAAGCCTGAAGAATCAGGTCATGTGTGCCTTGGAACTGTGATTTGTTGTGCTTGGCCTGTGACTTATTGCAAAGACTGTGCATTACTATTGCCGCCAAGAGTTCCCGCCACAATTCGCCATCGCCGCGCACAGAGGGAGGAGCCTTCGTTTCGTGGGCGGAACTGGTCAAAAGAAGCGCGGAACGAGAAAACGCGGCAAAGCGCCAACCCCGGAAGAGGAACCCCGACCTCCAGCAGGTTAGTGGGAGGAAGGGACAGCCATGTCCGAGTCGGGAGGAGCGGAGGCGGCGGTCGCAGCCGTGGACACGGGGGCAGCTCCGGTCCCCGCAGCGGACGTAGCCGCGGCCCTAATACCACCACCAAGTGCCGCAGAACCTGCTGCCCCATCAGCCAGTCGGACACTGCCGCTACCACGAAGGCCATAATGCCCTTCTCTATGCCGTACCTGCCCGGAGCGGCCTGGCTCCCACGATACTCCGGGGAGTCGCATACGTTCACTGACTTTAAAGAAGGGATCTGCAGCCTGCTTGAGTTCTATCCCCTGACAGAGCCTCAGAAGGTTCATATGATAATCGGCCAACTCTTTGGGGCGGCTTTGAGAGAAGTGAAGTCCTGGCCCGCCGCGGATAAAGGAACTGCACAGCAGGTTTTTGCAAAGCTTAAAGCCACCTTCGATACCCGTACTGCTACAGAAATTAAATTGACTTTCTATGGATGCAAACAGAGACCGCAGGATAGCTTACGGGACTATGCCCTAAATCTCCAGGAGCCGCTGCGGGCCATTAAGCAGAGTGACCCCGGCAGCATGCAAGATGAGGATAAACTCCTGAAGGAGCGGTTCATTGAGGGGCTCCTGTGCAGTCACCAAAGGGGCCAATTACACTTCCTGGCCATGCAGAATCCGGACTTGACTTTTGCGCAATTCAAGGATAAAGCTATCCAGGCGCTGCAGGAGCGGCAACCCAGCCGCGCAATACCACCCAGGCGTCCCGCTCTCACATACCACCAGGAGGTGGCGTCAGATGCCCCAGTCGCCGCCGAGGCCGACGCCCAGAGCCTAGAGGACGACTCCCCTGCGGGACTCCGCCTCCAGATGCAGGAGCTGACCAAGAGCGTTGCTGCCCTGGCCCGGACGGTGCAGTCCCTACAGGAGGCCCCCAAGGAGAAGATCCAGCTGACCCCCAGACCAGAGGATGTCCCTTGGATACGACGGAGGAGGACTCCGCCGACCAGAGGCCGGGACAACGATCGCTTCCATCAGGACGGACGACCCATCTGCCGCCGCTGTCATCAGGTGGGCCACCTTGCAAGGTACTGTCCTTTAAACGAGCAACCCCTGGGGCAAAGGGCCAACCCCCAGGAGTAGGACGATCAGGCCCGCAACATTGGAGAGCCAAATACGTTGGAGGGCGACCAGTTCTCCCTGTAGTGGTTGACGGTATTCCCATGAACGCTTTGCTGGACACTGGTTCTCAGGTGACGACTATGCCTTACGTACTTTATAAACGGTATTGGGAGGACACCGATATTACTCGTGGCCCCGATGACGATTTCACCATAATAGCCAGTAATGGTCAGCCATTGCCACAAGTGAGGTATAAAGAGGCCACCATCAAGGTGGGGCGGGTGGAATTGAAAGCCCAGGGGATTGTAATTGTTGATATTGACCGCCGAGAATGTAATCCCATGATGACTATCGGTACTAATGTTATAGAAAATTGTCTTGCAGAAGTTATTGTTCTGTTGCAACAGGTAGCAGAAACCGCTGGCCACAGTGAACAACGCGCCCTGCAAAAAGAAATCAGAGCTCTGATGCAAAGACAGCAGGTAGAGCTGACTGGTGGTGAGATTGGTCGTGTCACTGTGAGTGATTCAAACCCCATCGCGATACCCCCCAGGAGTGAGATGTTAATATGGTGTCAGGCAGCCATAGGCCTCAGGGGAAAGGACTACCAGGCCCTGGTAGAACCCGTCTATTCAGACAATAGACCTACGCTCCTAACAGCCAGGGGGGTGGTCGACGTCCGCCAGGGGAGGGTGCCAGTACGTGTCCTTAATTGCGGGGAGGAAGAGGTCCATCTCACCAAGTATGCCACGCTCGCCAAACTGTTCACCGTCAATAATAGTGTGATACAAACACCTGGACCCTTGGCCCCATCAAATCTGGTGGGGGACAACGGTTCTGCAGGGCCCTCGAAAGATTGGTGTCGGGAATTGCATGTGGGCACTGACTCCACCCCATCCCATCAGAAACAGGGGGCCTACAGGGTGGTTCACGAGTACGAGCGGGTATTTAGCAAACACCCCTTAGATTTTGGACAGGTGAAAGGGATCCAACACCATATCCCCACGGGTGATCACCGGCCCATAAAAGAGATACCGCCCTGTACCCCCAGCTCATTACCAGTGCGCTAAGGACATGTTGCGAGAAATGAAGGAGGCTGGGGTGGTGAGAGACAGTTGTAGCCCCTGGACAGCTCCGTTAGTCCTTGTTAAAAAGAAAGATGGCACAATGAGGATGTGCGTTGATTACAGGCAGTTGAATCGCATTACACATAAGGACGCATACCCACTGCCCAGGATAGAGGAGTCTCTGGCTGCCCTAAAGTCTGCTAACTATTTCTCTACCTTAGATCTCACCAGTGGGTATTGGCAGGTTCCCGTGGCGGAGGCGGACAAAGAAAAGACGGCCTTCACGACACCGATGGGTCTCTGCGAGTTCAACTACATGCCCTTCGGATTGTGCAATGCCCCGGGGACGTTCCAGAGAATGATGGAGTGCTGTCTGGGGCACAAGAACTTTGAGACCGTACTGCTGTATTTGGATGATGTCATTGTCTTCTCTAAGACCTACGAAGACCATCTGAAACACCTGGCTGAGGTGTTTGAAGCCCTGTCCAACTTTGGCTTAAAGGTGAAACCGTCCAAATGTCATCTGCTGAAACCCAAAGTGCAGTACCTGGGCCATGTGGTGAGTGCTGAAGGAGTGGCCCCAGACCCCGACAAGGTCACGGTGATCCAAGACTGGCCGAAGCCCAGCAACCTCCACGAAGTCCGGCAGTTCCTCGGGCTGGTAGGCTATTACCGGAGGTTCATTAAGGACTTCACTAAGAAGGCAGCGCCCTTGCAAGACCTGTTGGTGGGTCAATCAAAGAAGACCAAGGGGAAGAACACCCCATTTGATTGGAACGAGGGGCTGGAAGGATCCTTCACTTGCTTGAAGTCGGCACTGACGGGAGAAGAGGTACTGGCCTACCCTGAATACGACCAACCGTTTGTGCTGTACACGGACGCCAGCAATGTAGGATTGGGAGCCGTGCTGTCCCAGGTCCAGAAAGGCAAGGAAAGGGTAATCGCTTACGCCAGCAGGAAACTTCGCCCCATAGAAAGGAACCCTGACAACTACAGCTCCTTTAAGCTGGAATTCCTTGCCATCGTCTGGGCAGTGACAGAGAGGTTCAAACACTACCTGGCCTCAGCGAAATTCACCGTCTTCATGGATAACAATCCGCTAACGCATCTGGATACCGCCAAACTTGGGGCCTTGGAACAGCGGTGGATGGCCCGGCTGTCCAACTACGACTTCACCATCAAGTACCGGGCAGGACGCAAGAATGCAAATGCCGATGCCTTGTCTCGAATGCCAAATTTGCCAGAAACGGGGGAAGACCCGGAGGCACTTGAAGAGGTGGAGCTGCCTGCATTCCATCGCCCCAAAGCCACTCAGAACTCCCATCATGTGAGGAACAGGCACAAGAACCAACCGGATGCCACGCTGAATCTCCTGCCCCATCACGGATGGGCAGAAATTCAGGATGGTGACCCCGCGGTCCGTCGGGTGAAAGAGCTCTTGACGCAGGCAGGGCTGCATCCCGTCCCAGATGATCTACAGGAGACCCAACAGCTGTGGAAGGGGAGAAGCAAACTGTTTATCCATGATGGCAAGCTGTGCCGGAGAAGCATCGACCCACGTACTCACGAATTGGTATGGCAGATAATGGTGCCAAGGCGAGATGCGCCCATGGTTCTAGGAGCCTACCACGATGGAGCCGGACACTTCGGGTGGATGAAGCTGGAGAGGCTACTCCGAGGGAGGTTCTATTGGATTGGCATGAAGAGAGCCATTGAGAAGTGGTGTCGAGAGTGCGGCCCATGTAGCCTATGCAGGAGGGACCGTGACAGCCAGCGGGCTCCCTTGCAGCCTATCATCACCAGGCGGCCGCTCGAACTGGTCGCGCTGGATCATGTGAAGCTGACACCTAGCCGGTCAGGCTATATTTACGCTCTTACCATCGTAGATCACTACTCCAGATTTTTGGTGGTTGTGCCTGTCAAAGATCTAACGGCCAGGACTGCCGCCAAGGCCTTCCAGCAGTACTTTTGTAGGCCCCATGGCTACCCGGAGAAGGTACTGACCGATCAGGGACCAGCATTCGAAGCAGAAGTGTTCCAAGAGTTCTGCCAACTGTACGGGTGTAAGAAGATCAGAACCACACCGTACCATCCTCAAACCAATGGGATGTGCGAAAAGATGAACCAAGTGGTGATCGACTTATTGAAGACCTTGCCCGTAGAGGAACGGAACCTGTGGCCGACAAAGTTGCCTGAATTGGTGGATATATACAATCACATCCCAGTAAATTCTACCAACTGCACTCCAGCGTACCTGATGCGAGGAAGGTCTAGCCAGTTACCCGTTGATCTGGACATGGGGGTCCTAGTCCCCGAAGATACCTCGCCGGATGCAGATTGGGATGCAGAAAGGCAGCGAAGGTACCGCAAAGTACAGGAGTGCGTGGAAAGAAGTCTCGCCCAGGCTAGGCAGAAACAAGAAAGGGACTACAACCAGCACGCTCCTACGATTCCCCTGTCACCTGGTGAGCAAGTACTCAAACGAAAGATGAGACTACACAAGCTCGATGACCAATGGGAAGCGGAACTATATACCATCCTGCCATCCGATTTCGACAACACGAAGGTCTGTCTCATCAGCAAGGACAGAGGGGAGACCTCGACGGTGATATCCAGGGACCACCTTAAAGCCTGCCCTGATAAGCTGAGAGCGAAGGAAATGGATCCAGGAACCTCCCCACCTGTAGAAAAGGAGAAGATGATCCACACTGTCCTTGGTGACTTTCCCCAGTCCTGGACTCAGATAAATCAGGCCATCGTGGTACCTGTTCTAACGTTCCCCCAGCCGGACCCACCAGAAACAATGGTGGCACCAGATCATCCGGCCCCGCAGCCTCAACAAGCCCTACCTGAAGATGATGTGCCGACCGTTGAAATGGCAAATCCTCCCTCTGCTATCGACGAGCCTGCCGTACCCACTGTTGGAAGCAGCAGCCCTGAGAGCTCTAGCCTGCCAGTGCTACCCAGACTCACTAGAAGTGTAGCCAGAAGACAGTGCACTACACCAGCTGTAGCAAGCATAGCGGGCCCTGTTAGGTCAATAGCGACCCCTGCGCTGCGAAGGTCCACACGCAGCACTCAGAATCAAACTCCCCTCCGCTACAAAACTTGGAGGTATTAATGAGGGCTGCTATTTAGTTGAAAATGTTTGTGTGCATACCTTCTGTTACAGGTTTTAAAAATGGACAACGGAGTAATGGACAGTGAATTACTCCAAAAATTTCTAAAAGGGGACCCCTTTGTTTACCCGAGGTCCCCGCTGTTTCAACCACTGAACTGAGAGTCATAAACTGTGCATGACCTAACTTCCGCAACGTTCAAGAAGTCCTCACCTCCCATAAAGGGAAGCACCGTTATGTTTAATTGTTTATGATATTTCAAATTGTTGTGTGTTTCCTGTTAACATGTATTGTTGTTCTTGTTTTCCCAGTCCGGGAGTACTGGATTTAACTGGGGGGAGTGCAGCGCCCCAGAGTCCTGGTCGTTGCAGTAATGTCGCTCTGCCGCTAAGGGGAGTGATGTTACGTCTGACTGCACTAAAGGAGTTCACCTGATCAGGTAACACTCACACTACACTTCACACTCCGGCCACCAGGGGGGGTGGTTCTATCTAGTAGGCCACTCCTCACACTCTGGTAAAACTGGGGGTTGGACAGGAAGACAGAGAGAAGTAACTGGGAAGAGCTAGAGAGAGGACCTGTCAGGGATGGGATCCTGACAGATGCCTAAGAAAGGACAAGAAGCGAGGTTTATTGTGCTGAGTGAGAAAGGCAGGAATACAGCAAAGAGGCAATAGGACCAGAAGGAGTTGTGCTGTAAGACCGAGGCAACATCCTTCTGAGGCGCAAACAGTCGGTGGCCGGAACGCCGAGAAAGAGACTTTAAGTATTACTTCAAACCACGGCAGGGCAGCCAATTATAGGTTGGCTGCCTCACTTAAACACCTAAGCAGACAACGGAGGCAGCTGTGGGAGAGGGGCGACTCTAGAGTCCCGGAAGAACTCCAGGCCTACCCCGTCATACGGGTGCGTCCTAGCCATATCATCTGGGGGACGGAGAGAACGAAGATCAGAGACAGACAGAATAAGTTGTGAGGACTATCCCGGGGTGCTCAGCAGGGAAGGACTACAACACACAAGCGCTAGAAGGTAGACACTGATTCCCACCTGTTAAAGGGGACTCCTGATGTGCCTTTGGACCGGCCGGTCTCAGACGCCCTGGATTGGACACCTCGAGACCTTCAGTAAAGAGGTAAAGAGACTGCAACCTGGTGTCCTCGTTATTTACCGTGACCAGCACTACACCACACCATAACGACATCCCATACCACCACCTTCATTGTACGCCCCTCAGCAGGGTCACAGACCGGGTCTAGCCACCGTGACAACTCCAGAACAGAGACCCGGTACCGGGTACCCCTCGGCCCTGCGGCAGTGGGGGCGCTACACATGCGCAGCGCTGCGGGGGAATGTGCAGAGGTGAATGGTGCTTTGTGTGTGTAGGGGGAGGAGAGTGCAATGATGGGGCTGATGGGGAGAAGGCAATGATGGGGTGATGACAATGATGGGGTGATGGAGAGGGCAATGATGGGGGTGGAGGAAATGAAGGAGGTGGTGGAATGGGAAATGATGGGGTGGTGGGGAGAAGGCAATGATGGGGTGGTGGAGAGGGCAATGATGGGGTGGTAGGGGAGAAAGCAATTATGAGGTGGTGGGGAGAATGCAATGATGGTGGTGGTGGAAAGAACTGACAATAATGGTGGTGGAAAGGGCAATAATGGGGGTGGGGGGAGGAGGAAATGATGGAGATGGTGGAATAGGCAATGATGGGAGTGGTGGGGGAAAAGACAATGATGGGGTGGTGGGGGAGGAAATGATGGAGGTGGTGGAGAGGGCAATGATGGGGTGGTAGGGGAGAAAGCAATGATGGAGGTGGTGGGGAGAATGCAATGATGTTGGTGGTGGAAAGAACAATGACAATAATGGTGGTGGTGGTGGAAAGGGCAATAATGGGGGTGGGGGAGGAGGAAACGATGGAGATGGTGGAATAGGCAATGATGGGAGTGGTGGGGAAAAGACAATGATGGGGGTGGTGGGGGAGAGGAAATGATGGAGGTGGTGGAATGGGCAATGATATGGGGTGGTGGGGGAGAAAGCAATGATGGAGGTGGTAAATACGGCAATGATGGGGTGGGAGAGAGGACAATAATGGGATGCGAGGGTAGGAAGACAATGAGGGGTGTGGGGGATTGGGATGGGAGGAAGGGGGACGTATAATGGACTTAGGAACAGGGGGAGGTGGAGGAAGACAATATTATATCCTATGTCTAACAGTCCCTTAGTATAGAGTTTATGTACTTATTATGTATAACACAGTCCCTTAGTATATTAGTGTACTCACTTATTATGTATAGCTCTGTCCTTAGTTACCTAGTTTCCTATTTTATTATGTATAACATCGTCCTTTATTAAGGAACATCATCTAGTTATATATGGTACCATCCCTTATTATATAGCTTCCTCTGCTGTTATGTTATATACAGTGCACACTGTCTCTTACATAGTGTATGCTTGCTAATTTTGTCATTCACAGCGCCCTCTTTTACTACATAGTCCGCTCTCTTTTTAGATATAAAATGACTGCTGATAGAGCAGCCGTTGACCAGACGACCAGTCGTTCAGCTCCTCCATTATAAAAATATATATATATATATATATATATACACATACATACATACACTCACCGGCCACTTTATTAGGTACACCTGTCCAACTTCTTGTTAACACTTAATTTCTAATCAGCCAATCACATGGCGGCAACTCAGTGCATTTAGGCATGTAGACATGGTCAAGACAATCTCCTGCAGTTCAAACCGAGCATTAGTATGGGGAAGAAAGGTGATTTGAGTGCCTTTGAACGTGGCATGGTTGTTGGTGCCAGAAGGGCTGGTCTGAGTATTTCAGAAACTGCTGATCTACTGGGATTTTCACGCACAACCATCTCTAGGGTTTACAGAGAATGGTCCGAAAAAGAAAAAAAATCCAGTGAGCGGCAGTTCTGTGGGTGGAAATGCCTTGTTGATGCCAGAGGTCAGAGGAGAATGGGCAGACTGGTTCGAGCTGATAGAAAGGCAACAGTGACTCAAATCGCCACCCGTTACAACCAAGGTAGGCCTAAGAGCATCTCTGAACGCACAGTGCGTCGAACTTTGAGGCAGATGGGCTACAGCAGCAGAAGACCACACCGGGTACCACTCCTTTCAGCTAAGAACAGGAAACTGAGGCTACAATTTGTACAAGCTCATCGAAATTGGACAGTAGAAGATTGGAAAAACGTTGCTTGGTCTGATGAGTCTCGATTTCTGCTGCGACATTCGGATGGTAGGGTCAGAATTTGGCGTAAACAACATGAAAGCATGGATCCATCCTGCCTTGTATGGAGCATCTTTGGGATGTGCAGCCGACAAATCTGCGGCAACTGTGTGATGCCATCATGTCAATATGGACCAAAATCTCTGAGGAATGCTTCCAGCACCTTGTTGAATCTATGCCACGAAGAATTGAGGCAGTTCTGAAGGCAAAAGGGGGTCCAACCCGTTACTAGCATGGTGTACCTAATAAAGTGGCCGGTGAGTGTGTGTGTGTGTGTATATATATAATATATATATATATATATATATATATATATATATATATATATATATATATATATATATATATATATATATATATATATATATATATATATATATATATATATATATATATATATATATATATATATATCTCATACACACAAGCACACACACACACTTTGTCGCCATAAATGGAGGGGGGCCCAGACGTTTCTTGGGGGCTCCAAGCTACCAGTCCGCCCCTCCCGCAGAATACCAGCGCGGTAGCTGGACCAGGATCCGGCTAACTAACTTGCTCATTTCTATTTTGCACCAATACTTTTTGCCCTAAGATGTCACATTTTAAAGGGAACCTGTCACCAGATTTGGCCGATACAAGTTACGGCCACCGCCTTTCAGGGCTTATCTACAGCATTCTATAATACTGTAGATAAGCATCTGATCTGACCTGCAAAAGAAGAAAAATAAGTATTATACTCAATTGCAGGGCAGTCTGGTCAAATGGGTGTTGCTGGTCTTGGTCCGGAGCCTCCCATCTTCTTGCGATGCCGCCCTCCTGTTTGCTTCATGGCTCCTCGGCATCAAGCTCCTCTGCAGCACTTTACAGAAAAGTACATCTACGCATGAGCGCGATGCCGGGGAGCCATGAAGCAAGCAGGAGGGCGGCATCGCAAGAAGATGAGAGGCGCCGGACCAAGACCAGCGACACCCATCAGACCAGACCAACCTGCAGGTGAGCAAAATAAAGCTTAATTTTTTTTATCTTTCAGGTCGAACAGGGGGCTTATCTATAGTATTATAGAATGCTGTAGATAAGCCCTGAAAAAGTGATGACCGTAACGCGTATCTGCCAAACCTGGTGACAGGTTCGCTTTAAGCAAAGACCCTTTGCTGTCAAGTCCCTTCTTTTTAGATTGAGTCATTTCCACTTGTTGAGCGAGTTGCAAAAAGTGTCAAAAGCATATCACCAGATTTTAGGTGCAAATTGAGACAGAAATCTGGTACACTGATCTACGCAAGTCTGCCACATATATTCACCCAAGAAACCCAGCAGAGATCAAAGTCGATCAACACGCAGACATTAAATCTGACTTCACACTTGCAATCTATAGTACCCCTTCCTAATAGCCTCCATTATGCTGCCAGTACATCTGTCAGATCAGTGTCCTGTTACCTCCTCTCTTTCCCCCACCTCCAAATCCACCCCTGCAGAGGAATTGAGCACTTTAGAAACTATGAACTATGCTACTCTGCCTTTCTTTTAGTGTAGGATGGATCCACGGTAATGATTGATTCAATACTCTGGAAAATATACCGTATATACTTGAGTACAAGCCGAGAATTTCAGCCCATTTTTTAGGCTGAAATTGCTCCTCTCGGCTTATACTCGATTCATACCCAGGGGTCGGCAGGGGAGGGGGAGCGGCAGCTGTCTAATAATAATCACCTGCTCCTGGCGCAGTCCCTGCACGTCCCTGGTTCTCCGAGTGCCGGCAGCTTCTTCCTGTAGTGAGCGGTCACATGGTACCGCTCATTACAGTAATGAATATGGACCCGACTCCACTCCCATAGGGGTGGAGCCGCATATTCATTACTGTAATGAGTAATACCATGTGACCGCTCAACACAGGAAGAAGCTGCCAGAGAACCAGGGACTGCATCGCACCAGGAGCAGGTGAGTATAACGCAGTGTGCGATATTCACCTGTTCCCAGTACCACCGACGGCCGCCGCTGCATCTTCCCCATCCTCTGCACGGACGCTCAGGTCAGAGGGCACGGTGACGCGATTAGTGTGCGCGCCATCCTCTGCCTGAACCGTCAGTGCAGAGGATGCGGAAGACACAGCGGCGGCCGTCGGTGGAACACGGACCGGTGAATATAGCAAGTTCCGGGGGCCTGAGAGGTGAGTATGTCATTTTTTATTTATTTTTTTATCGCAGCAACAGCATATGGGGCAAATGTCTGTATGGAGCATCTTATGGGGCCATGTGCAGCGTTATATGGGGCAAATATCTGTATGGGGCCATGTGCAGCATTATATGGGGCTAATATCTGTATGGGGCATCTTATGGGGCCATGTGCAGCATTATATGGGACAAATGTGTCTATGGAGCATCTTATGAGGCCATAATCAGCATTTGTGGAGCATTATATGGGGCAAATGTCTGGAGCATCTTATGGGGCCATAATCAACATTTGTGCAGCATTATATGGGGCATATTTTAATATGGAGCATCTTATGGGGCCCATCATGAACTGTATGGAGCATTATATGGGGCTCCTGACTCAATATGGATATTCAAAAACACAACCTACTGATGTCTCAATTAATTTTACTTTTATTGGTACCTATTTTTATTTTTGACATTTACCAGTAGCTGCTGCATTTTCCACCCTAGGCTTATACTCGAGTCATTAAGTTTTCCCAGTTTTTTTGTGGCAAAATTAGGGGTCTCGGCTTATACTGAGGTAGGCTTATACTCGAGTATATACGGTACTTCAGTATTTAAGGCTAAATCTGATGCCCCCAGTCCACCTACTTACTAATCATGCACCACATCTCCAGGAATCATTCCTAATGTCTGACGTGGACTACAAAATATCTCCAACGCTTTCCAAGGAAAAAAAAAAAAAATAATGCAATGATCTTAATTTTTTTTTTTTTTTTTTTTAAATCTTTCAGCATTCCCCAGTCAATAATATAGCAACACGTTTATCATGAAATATAGTATGATCTGGTGTAATGCGTCAGTGTTATGTACTCCCTTACAGTAAACTAAAATAAAAAAAGGTTAATATTACATATTTTCACATGTAGAATTTATTTCTCATGTGGCTAAACTTTTGAGCCTACCCAGGGAGGAATTATGTCAAAGAAAAAAAAGTCTCCTTCCGGCCACCATGACCCAAGATAAAGGCTGATAAATTGAATTTTAACAGTGAGCATTGTGCACAGCATGTGCCATTAGCAGTACAGTTCACTGTAATAAAGAATGATTAGGTAATGTTCTAACAAACACACAGGCAGCGCATGTCCTACAAATAAGAGATCAGTCGCATTCAGGGAATCTGGTACTGATATTCAACAATGAAGTTAATTCGGGATGAGAAGACAGTAAAGTGCACTCACTTGCGCCACATCTGTATGTAGAAAGAAGCCATGTATGTCTTAATTCTCTGAAAGGAATAAGTATTAGTTCCCGTGCTCTGGGGAACACGCTCTCTGTGGTTAAGCAAACGTTAAAGATACGTCCTACACAAAATAACACCCAAGATATAAAACTGCTTCACACACAGCATTTACACACATTTGTTGATATTTTAATGTAATTTTTCACTACAAAATGCTGCCACCGAATGTTAAGGCTATGTGCACACGTCAGGATTTCTGGCAGAAATTTTCCTGACAAAAACCGGACATTTCTGCCAGAAATCCGCATGCGTTTTTTTCGCGATTTTACCGCGTTTTTGATGCGGGTTTTTTTGCGTTTTTTTTTCCCCAATGCATAGAATAGCGGGAAAAACGCGAAAAAAAAAACCACAAAATGAACATGCTGCTTTTTTTACCTCGATGCGTTTTTTTCGTGGAAAAAAACGCATCATGTGCACAAAAATTGCAGAATGCATTCTAAATTATAGGATGCATAATGCATGCCTTTTTAATGAGTTTTTATAGCGTTTTTAACGCGAAAAAATGCAAAAAAACCTGAACGTGTGCACATACCCTAAAGTTACACCTGTTTTTGTGGTGTGCGCAGCGTATCCATTCATACTGTAAAAAAATGTTGCATTTACATAGAATACACTGCGCAACCAATTTCAGGGAAGTTCCTGTCCCCTGAGAAGATTTTATTGTATCTTATAGATTTTGATATGCTGAACACGAATATGTGCACCAAAAGGTTTTTAACCCCATCATGACTGGAGATTTTTTCGATTTTTCGCTCCACTTCTTTCCAGAGCCATAACTTTTTTTTCCCGTCAATATGACCGTGTGAGAGCTTATTTTCTGCGGGACGAGCTGATGTTCTTAGGCTACGTTCACATTTGCGTTGTGCGCCGCAGCGTCAGCGCCGCAGCGCACAACGCAAACAAAAACGCGGCAAAACGCACGCTAAAACGCTGCGTTTTGCGCCGCATGCGTCGTTTTGGGCCGAAAGTTGGCCGCAAAAAAAATGCAACTTGATGCGTTTCTTGCGTCCAACGCTTGCGGCCATGCGGCGCAAAACGCAGCACAACGCATGTCCATGCGCCCCCATGTTAAATATAGGGGCGCATGACGCATGCGGCGCCGCTGCGGCGCCCGACGCTGCGGCGCTGACCGCAAATGTGAACGTAGCCTTAATGATACTTTTGTTCAGATACGTTCTTTTGACTGCCCGTTATTGCATTTTAACGCAATGTCGCGGCGACCAAAAAATCGTAATTCTGGCATTTTGATTTTTTTATCTCTACGCCGTTTAGCGATCATGTTAATTCATTTTTTTTATTGATAGATCGGGCGATTCTGAACACAGCGATACCAAATATGTGAAGGTTTGATTTTTTTAATGGTTTTATTTTGATTGGGGCGAAAGGGGGGTGATTTGAACTTTTATGGGTTTTTTTTATATTTTTAAACACTTTTTCACTTTTGTCATGCTTCTAGAAGCTGCCATAGCACGATCGCCTCTGCTACATAGAGGTGATGCTCTGATCACCTCTATGCAGCAGAATTATAGGCTTGCTATACAAGGTGGCGCTCATAGCAATCTGCCATCAACAACCATAAAGGAGACCTCTGGTTGTGATGGAAATGATCACGTGACGGGGATCATCGATGTGTGTATTTCTGGACCGGCGTCCGGTACACCACATTATGGGTGTCAGGTCAGAGCATTTCCACATGAAAAGTTTCCTGGAAAGTGGATTGGTCGTCCTGGGCCAGTTGAATGGCCACCAGGGTCTCCTGATCTGACCCCATTAGACTTTTATCTTTGGGGTCATCTGAAAGCAATTGTCTATGCTGTGAAGATACTGAGATGTGCAGCATCTGAAACAACGGATACTGGAAGCCTGTGCTAGCATTTCTTCTGCGATGTTGCTAGCAGTGTGTCAAGAGTGGGAGAAGAGGGCTGCATTGAAAATCCAACACAATGGGCAGCACTTTGAACACATTTTAGAAGTGGTCATAAACTTGTAAATAACTCATGAAAGAATAATGGTACGTCAAAACCAAGCACACCATTTTTTCTTGTGAAATTCTCAATAAGTTTGATGTGCCACATGACCCTCTTCCCATTGAAAAAAATAAAGTTGGATCCAAAATGGCCGTCTTCAAAATGGCCACTATGGTCACCACCCATCTTGAAAAGTTTTCCCCCTCCCATATACTAGTGTGCCATAAACAGGAAGTTGATATCATCAACCATTCCCATTTTATTTAGGTGTATCCATATAAATGGCCCACCCTGTAGATAGATATATCTATAGATACATGGATAATACCAAGCCTGATGTTTAGTAATAAGCATAACAAAATGGTACATAAAGAGTTAAATAAGGACACACAAAATGGTCACACTTGCGAGAAACTCGCACGAGTCTCTCGCATCAATACCCGGCACTGCCGCCGGCACTAGGGACCAGAGCGTTCAGCTACATAGAAATACATGAAGCACACTCCGGTCCGAGTGCAGGCGGCAGTGCCGGGTATTGAGGTGCGAGACTTGTGCGAGTTTCTCACAAGTGTGATCCTGGCCTTAAACGCAGTATGTTTATAAAGAAAATTGAGAAAAAAAATGGAGTGGCCTCCCGTGCAATTTTCTATGCCAGAGAGGGAAAGCCAGCGACTGGGGGCAAAAGTTTATAGCCAGGGAAGGGGTTAATATCCATGGATCTTCCTAGGCTATGAATATCAGCCCGCAGCTGTATATTTAGCCTTTACTCGCTATTAAAATAGGGGGACCCCTATACTTAATAGCCAGAAAAGGCTATGCAGACAGCTGCGGGCTGATATTCATAGCTTAGGAAGGGGACGTGGATATTGCCCCCTCCCCTGGCTACAGGGCCGGACTGGCCATCTGGCAATTCTGGCAAATGCCAGAAGGGCCTTTGTGATCATGGGCTGTCTTGTCTGCTACATTAACAGAATCGGTGTTCTCAAGACACCCATACTGTTAAGAGTTGTGATGGAGCACAAAGTCGCTGACTCCATCACTTACCCCAGCAGGCCACAGGTATCATTAGAAATATTGGTGTTGTAGACAATCTTTCTTTCCTCCATCCAGAGTAATATTAATAATATATTTCATCTGGTGCTTGGGGACAAGGACAACATGGGCCTGTGTGATTTCAAATGCCAGGTCTGAATTTCAGCCCCAGTCCGTACCTGCCTGGCTACAAATACCAGCACACAGCCGCCCCAGAAATGGCACATCTCTAAGATGCGCCAATTCTGGCACTTAGCCTCTCTTCCCACTGCCCTGTAGCGGTGACATATGGGGTTATAGTTGGGGTTTGATGCCACCTTTGAATTGTAAGGTGACATCAAGCAGGCTTAGTAATGGAGAGGCATCAATAAGATACCTATCCATTACTAATCCTATAGTTGTGAAAGGGTTAAATAAACAGCTAGAAAAAAAGTATTTTAATTAAATAAAACACAACACAGTTTTGCCATGTTTACTATCCTGCCAATCCATGCGACGCCCTCGATGATCTGCAAAAAAAGAAAAAAATAATAAACCAACACAAATACTCCCAGTCCAATTAATAACGAGTGTCCCATGATGATCTCACCTACAGAGCAGTCACATCAGGAGATGTAACTGCTCTATAGGTGTCTCGCGACGCACAGGAGACAATAGCTCCTGCAGTGCATCACTGAAGAGGTTACCTGAGTTCAGGCTCTCACGTCACGGAAACGCTGTGTGAAAATTTTCCCATGCAGCGGGTGCTGCAAGTGACAGCGACCTCTGACGGTGGAGTGATACAGTGCAGAGGATTACCTCCTGTCACTGTATCACCGGAGCCCCTGGAGATGTGACAGTTCTTAACAGGAGATCGTCGTGGGACACTCGTTATTAAATAGATTACATCGGAGCAGGGAGTATACTGTTGTGTGGTTTTTTATTTTATTTTTTTTTACGGGTGATCGAGGGCTTCGGGGCTAGGTGATTGGTATGTGTTTACTGTATGTCTCTGTGTGTATGTGTTTTGTTTTTTTACACTTCAACACAGTAGCCGGATGATGGGACTACTACTGTCCCTTCATTGGGCTAGCTGTCACTGTAGCAGGCATAGCCGGATGGGACTAGTAGTCACACACACACAGGGTCGGACTGGCCTGGTGAGGTTTCGAGGATATCTCTGGCAGCAAGAGGAAAAGGGGGAGAAAAAGAAAAAAAAAACAGTGCGTTTTTTAGGGTGCGGGCCCTTTAAAAGCAGAGAGAATGTGCAGGGGCTCGCGCACGCAGCACTCATTACCTGAACCGCGGCGTGCGTCTCGATCCTATTTGTCAAGTATGCGGCCGTCGTCACTGGCGTGTGACGTGTCATGCCCCGCCTATCAGCCGCCGGCCTCTGGTAGGTCGGCGGCCATTTTACTATGTGTGCGCCGACCTGCAGAGCGGAGGAGGACGCCAGGCACTAGAAGGTGGAATCATTTGTGTGTGTCTGGCTCTCTCTAGCTGGCTGGCTGTCTCTCTCTGGCCGTCTCTGTCTCCATGAAGCCAGGATAAAGATATGGGGGCAGGAAAAAAGGACCAGGATGAATATAAGGGGGAGGCATGATTAATATATGGGGAGCAGGAAAAAAGGACCAGGATGGATATATGAAGGGCAAGAAAAAAAGGACCAGGATGGATATATGGGGAGCAGGAAAAAAGGACCAGGATGGATATATACGGAGCAGGAAAAAAGGACCAGGATGGATATAAGGGGGGCGGCTGGATGGATATATGGGGGGGCAGGAAAAAAGGACCAGGATGGATATAAGGGGAGGCAGCAGGATGGGTATATGGGGAGCGGGAAAAAAAGGACCAGGATGGATACATATGAGGGACCAGGATGGATACGTATGGGGCGCCAGGATGGATACATATGGGAAGGCAGGATGCATATATATATGGGGGCCAGGATGCAGATATATGGGTGACCAGGATGGATATATGGTAGAGCCAGAATGCATATATATGGGGGCACCAGGATCGATATATAGGGAGCCAGGGTGGATTTATCGGGGGGCAGGACAAGAGAATAGGATGCATATATATGGGGGGCCAGGATGCAAATATATGGGGGAGCCAGGATGCATATATATGGGGGAGCCAGGATGGATATATATGGGGGAGCCAGGATGGATATCCACTGTGTGCAGAATTATTAGGCAAGTTGTATTTTAGAGGATTATTTTTATTATTGATCAACAACTATGTTCTCAATTAACCCAAAAGACTCAAATACCAAAGCTTAATATTTTTGGAAGTTGGAGTGGTATTTTTTTTTTAGATTTGGCTATCTTAGGAGGATATCTGTTTGTGCAGGTAATTATTACTGTGCAGAATTATTAGGCAACTTAATAAAAATCAAATATATTCCCATCTCACTTGTTTATTTTCACCAGGTAAACCAATATAACTGCACAAAATTTAGAAATAAACATTTCTGGCATGCAAAAACAAACCCCCAAAAAATTAGTGACCAATAAAGCCACCTTTCTTTATGATGACACTCAACAGCCTTCCATCCATAGATTCTGTCAGTTGCTTTATCTGTTTACGATCAACATTGCGTGCAGCAGCCACCACAGCCTCCCAGACACTGTTCCGAGAGGTGTACTGTATTCCCTCCCCGTAGATCTCACATTTTATGAGGGACCTCAGGTTTTCTATGGGGTTCAGATCAGGTGAACAAGAAGGCCATGTCATTATTTTTTCTTCTTTGAGACCTTTACTGACCAGCCACGCTGTGGAGTAGTTGGAGGCATGTGATGGAGCATTGTCCTGCATGAAAATCAAGTTTTTCTTGAACGATACCGACTTCTTCCTGTACCACTGCTTGAAGAAGTTGTCTTCCAGAAACTGGCAGTAGGTCTGGGAGTTGAGCTTCACTCCATCCTCAACCTGAAAAGGTCCCACAAGTTCATCTTTGATGCTACCAGCTCATACCAGTACCCCACCTCCACCTTGCTGACATCTGAGTTGGAGTGGAGCTCTCTGCCCTTTACTGATCCAGCCTCTGGCCCAACCATCTGGCCCATCAAGAGTCAATCATTTCATCAGTCCATAAAACCTTTGAAAATTCAGTCTTAAGATATTTCTTGGCCCAGTCTTGACGTTATCTTATGTTTCTTGTTCAAAGGTGGTCGTTTTTCAGCCTTCCTTACCTTGGCCATGTCCCTGAGTATCGCACACCTTGTGCTTTTTGTTACTCCAGTAACGTTGCAGCTCTGAAATATGGCAAAGCTAGTGGCAAATGGCATCTTGGCAGCTTCACGCTTGATTTTCCTCAATTCAAGGGCAGTTATTTTGCGCCTTTTTTGCCCAACACGCTTCTTGCGACCCTGTTGGCTATTTGCCATGAAACGCTTGATTGTTCGGTGATCACGCTTCAAAAGTTTGGCAATTTCAAGACTGCTGCATCCCTCTGCAAGACATCTCACAATTTTGGACTTTTCAGAGCCCGTCAAATCTATCTTCTGACCCATTTTGCCAAAGTAAAGGAAGTTGCCTAATAATTAAGCACACCTTATATAGGGTTTTGATGTCATTAGACAACACCCCTCCTCATTACAGAGATGCACATCACCTGATTTACTTAATTGGTAGTTGACTCTCAAGCCTGAACAGCTTGGAGTAGGACAACATGCATAAAAAGTATCATGTGATCAAAATACAACTTGCCTAATAATTATCCACACAGTGTATATGGGGGAGCCAGGATGGATATATATATGGAGCAGCCAGGATGGTTATATATGGGGGAGCCAGAATGCATATATATCGGGGGTCAGGATGGCTATATGGGGGAGCCAGGATGCATATATAAGTGGGATCAGGATGGATATATGGGGGGCGCCAGGATGGATTTATGGGGGAGCCAGGATGGATTTATGGGGGGGGATGCCCAGACAATGGACCACGATGGATATATGGGGGTCCAGGAGAGATATATTGGGGGGCAGAACAAGGGACATATGGGGGCCCATATGGATAGCTGGCGGGCAGGATGGATATCTGGGGGCCAGGCTGGGCGAGATTATTAAATAAAGGGGTCCAGGATGAGGGACTTAATTACTGTTTGGGGGCCAGAATGAGAAACAGGCTATATTAGGTTATGGTGACAAGTGGGGAGCATAATTTCTTTAGGGTCCAATTAGGGACATTATTACTGCAGTAATATAATGTACTTTTTAGGAAACTGTTTTCCATGGAGGGAACAAAAGGGGTCCTTTTACTGTGCAGGGCAGCACTACGTCGCTTTTTCTTCATTGACGTAGTGTAGAAGTCAGGAAAAAAGTGGGGAAAGTGCTCTGGAAGCGATCAGCTATTGATGACTGTGTGTTATTTTTTGCAGACATAAGTCCTGGCTGGAAGAAGTGATGGCAGTCTGTGCTGGTTGAAAAAATGTGAAGAAGAAGGACTTCAAATAGAGATGTCACCGGTGAGTCAGTGTATTACATGTACATGCACACTCTACACTGTGTACAGAGCTCCTGTGTATAATGTCACTTGTGATCACTGTATTACCTGTACACTATACACAAAGCTCCTGTGTATAATGTCACTGGTGGTCACTGTATTACCTGTACACTGATACTATATACAAAGCTCCTGTGTATAATGTCACTGGTGGTCACTGTTACCTACACACTGACACTATATACAGAGCTCCTGTGTATAATATCATTGTGATCCCTGTATTACGTGTACACTGACACTATATACAGAGTTTCTGTGTATAATGTCACTGGTGGACACTTACCTATACACTGACGCTATATACAGAGCTCCTGTGTATATTGTCACTGGTGATCCCTGTATTACCTGTACACCGATACTATATATTACCTGTACACCGATACTATATACAGAGCTTCTGTGTATAATGTCACTGGAGGTCACTGTATTACCTGTACACTATATACAGAGCTCCTGTGTATAATGTCACTGGTGGTCACTGTTACCTATACACCGACACTATATACAGAGCTTCTGTGTCTAATATCACTGGTGGTCACTTACCTATACACAGACACTATATACACTGTGTTCCAAATTATTATGCAAATAATATTTCCTCATATTTTCTCTAAATTACCTATCTGAATTGCAGTCATTGTTATTTTCCAGTCATCTACTATTCTAGTATAATTGCAATGTTTTGGAACAAACTGCCTATGAAAACAGTATATTTTTTTTTAAATAAACACTCAAAATGCATGTTCCAAATTATTATGCACAGCAGAGTTTTCAACCTTTTTTTTTTATTTTGAACAAAAAAATGGTCAATTGTGAAGTTATAAGCATTATCGGCTTATTACAAAATGAAATCAAACAGTTTTCAAGTGAAAACTTTATTCTAGGTGATGTTACATTTGCACATAGGACCCCTTGTTCGAAAGAAGCTTCTGAACTCTCTCGTCCATTGAATTTGTCAGTTTTTGGATGGTTTCTGCTTCAATTGTTTTGCATGTGGACAGAATACCCTCCCAGAGCTGTTGCTTAGATGTGAACTGCCTCCCGCCATCATAGACACTCCTTTTGATGATGCTCCAGAGGTTCTCAATGGGGTTGAGGTCAGGGGAAGATGGTGGCCACACCATAAGTTTGTCCTCTTTTATGCCCATAGCAGCCAGAGATGCAGATGTGTTTTTTGCAGCATGAGACGGTGCATTATCATGCATGAAAATGATCTTGCTGCGGAAAGCACGGTTCTTCCTCTTGAACCATGGCAGGAAGTGTTGTTTTAGAAACTCCACATAGATTATGGAGTTCATCTTTACCCCTTCAGGGATCATAAAGGGGCCGACAATCTCTCTCCCCATGATTCTAGCACAAAACATTACTCCACCTCCTCCTTGTTGGCGCCTTAGCCGTGTTTTCATGGGGTGTCCATCAACCAGCCATCCTCCACTCCATCCATCTGGACCATCGAGCGTTGCACGGCACTCATCGGTGAACAAAACAGTTTGGAAGTCAGTCTTCATGTATCGTTTGGCCCACTGGAGCCGTTTCTGCTTGTGTGCAGTGGATAGAGGTGGTCGACAGGATGGCTTACGCACAGCTGCAAACCTCTGAAGGACCCTGCATCTTGTTGTTCTGGGGACGTTGGAGGCACCAGCAGCTTCAAAAACTTGTCTGCTGCTATGACAAGGTATTTTTGCAGCTGCTCTTTTAACCTTACGCAATTGCCTGTTGGAAAGAGTCCTCAATTTTTCCTTATCAGCACGCACACGTGTGTGCTGAGAATCAGCTACATACTTCTTGATTGTGCGATGATCACGATGAAGTGTCTTGGCAATGTTGATTGTAGTCATGCCTTGACCTAAATACTCCACAATTTGTTGCTTCTCAGCAGCCGACACATCCTTTTTCTTTCCCATTTTGGCAAAAAATGTAGGCTGCTTAATAATGTGGAACAGCCTTCTTAAGTAGTCTTGCCTTTATTTGGACACACCTGCCAAACTAATTTGCACAGATATCTGCAATTGCTTTCAGTGATATTAAGAGCCCTGACACACATCACCATCAATGAGTTTCAATGACAAACAAAAAAATTCTAACCTTATCATTCCTAAACTCTTTGTGCATAATAATTTGGAAAACAGTATACAGAGCTTCTGTGTATAACATCACTGGTGGTCACTTACCTATAAACGGACACTATATACAGAGCTTCTGTGTATAATGTCACTGGTGATCCCTGTATTACCTTTACACTGACAGTATATACAGAGCACTTGTGTATGTCACTAGTGATCACTGTATTACCTGTACACCGACACTATATACAGAGCTTCTGTGTATAATGTCACTGGTGGTCACTGTATTACCTGTACACTATATACAGAGCTCCTGTGTATAATGTCACTGGTGGTCATTGTTACCTATACACCGACACTATATACAGAGCTTCTGTGTATAATGTTACTGGTGATCCCTGTATTACCTGTACACTGACAGTATATACAGAGCACTTGTGTATGTCACTAGTGATCACTGTATTACCTGTACACTGACTGTATAAACAGAGCTCCTGTGTATAATGTCCCAGTGACCACTGTATTACCTGTACACTGACAGTATATATAGAACTCTTGTGTATAATATCACTGGTGGTAATAAGAGTGTTGTTAGTATTTTGGTTTGTATTCATGATCAGTAGTGTAGTATTCAATCACTAGGTGGTGGTAAATTGTGGTCTGGTCACGGTATGGCAGTATTTATAGTAACATAGTAACAGTTATTAAGGTTGAAGGAAGACTTTAAGGGTATGTGCACACGTTGCGGATTTCTTGCAGAAAATTCCTGAAGAAAACCGGAAATTTTCTGCAAGAAATCCGCATTTTTTTTTTTGCGTTTTTTTTCCGTTTTTTTCGCGTTTTTTTAGCATTCTGCAAGCGTAATTAGCTTGCAGAATGCTAAAGTTTTCCAAGCGATCTGTAGCATCGCTTGGAAAACTGACTGACAGGTTGGTCACACTTGTCAAACATAGCGTTTGACAAGTGTGACCAACTTTTTACTATAGATGCAGCTTATGCAGCATCTATAGTAAAAGATAGAATGTTAAAAATAATAAAAAAAATAAAAAAATGCTTATACTCACCCAGACATCTCATCAGCGGCGTCCGTTCCTCTTTCTCTAGCTGGCGTGTGCGCACAGGACCTTCCGTGACGTCACGGTCCGGTCACGTGAGCGGTCACATGACCGCTCACGACCAATCACAGGACAGTGACGTCATTCGGCGAGGTCCTTCAGCGCACACCAGCTACAGGAACCAGCCAGCGTGCAGCACAGAGGCGGGAACACAGCGCCGGACATCGAGGGTGAGTATAGGACTGTTTTTTATTTTATTTCTTATTTTTTTACCAATTATATGGTGCCCAGTGCGTGGAGGAGAGTTTCCTCTCCTCCACCCTGGGTACCAACCGCACATAATCTGCTTACTTCCCGCATCGTGGGCACAGCCCCGTGCGGGAAGTAAGCAGATCAATGGACCCCTAGGTGTGCGGAATCCCCGCAATTCCGCATTTTTAATGAACATGTTGCTTTTTTTTCCGCTATGCGATTTTTTCGCGGAAAAAATCGCAACATTTGCACAAAAAATGCGGAATACCTTGTAAATAATAGGAGGCATATGTTAGCGTTTTTTTCGCGTTTTTATCACGTTTTTATAGCGAAAAAAACGCTAACAATCCTGAACGTGTGCACATGGCCTAAGTCCATCTAGTTCAACCCATAGCCTAACCTAACATGCCCTAACATGTTGATCCAGAGGAAGGAAAAAAAACCATGTGGCAAACAGTAAGCTCCACATGGGGAAAAAAATTCCTTCCCGACTCCACATACGGCAATCAGACTAGCTCCCTGGATCAACGCCCTATCAAGGAATCTAGCATATATAACCTGTAATATTATACTTTTCAAGAAAGGTATCCAGTCCCCTCTGAAATTTTAGTAATGAATCACTCATTACAACATCATACAGCAGAGTTTCATAGTCTCACTTCTCTTACAGTAAACGATCCACGACTGTTATTATGCTTAATCCTTCATTCCTCCAGAAGTAGAGGATGCCCCCCTTGTCTCTGTCGCAGGTCTATCTTTAAAAAGATCATCAGAAAGGTCTTTGTACTGTCCCCTCATATATTTATACATTAAAGGGAACCTGTCACCACGTTTTTGGAAGATGGGATAAAAATAGCGTTAAATAGGGGCAGAGGTGGGCGTTACATTAGAGTGTTTGTTATGCGTTTATTACCCACCTAAGTTGCCGAAATACCTTTGCAAAGTCTCCGTTTTCGCCTGTCAATCAGGCTGGTCTGGTCAGATGGCCGTTGTCTTCCCCCAGATTTTGCGTAGTTTTCCGTTGGTGGCGTAGTGGTGTGCGCATGCCCAAGGTCCCGAATCCTCTGCCAGGGGATTTCAAAGAGCGCGGTGTCCGTTATTGCATTGGTGATCGGTGGGCGCGGCCATCTTCCTTTGGCCGCGCGTGCGCAGAAGCGGCGCTCTGCTGGCCGCGGCATCAGGAAAATGGCCGCGGGATGCCGCGCGTGCGCAGATGGATATCGCGGCGGCCATTTTCCTGAAGCCGCGGCCAGCAGAGCGCCGCGGCAAGCAGAGCGCCGCTTCTGCGCACGCGCGGCCAAAGGAAGATGGCCGCGCCCACCGATCACCAATGCAATAAGGGACACCGCGCTCTTTGAAATCCCCTGGCAGAGGATTCGGGACCTTGGGCATGCGCACACCACTACGCCACCAACGGAAAACTACGCAAAATCTGGGGGAAGACAACGCCCATCTGACCAGACTAGCCTGATTGACAGGCGAAAACGGAGACTTTGCAAAGGTATTTCGGCAACTTAGGTGGGTAATAAACGCATAACAAACACACTAATGTAATGCCCACCTCTGCCCCTATTTAACGCTATTTTTATCCCATCTTCCAAAAACATGGTGACAGGTTCCCTTTAAAATAAGATCACCCCTTAGCCTTCGTTTTTCCAAACTAAATAGCCTCAAGTGTAAATAACCTATCTTGGTATTGCAGACCCCCCAGTCCACTAATAACCTTGGTCACTCTTCTCTGCACCTGCTCTAGTTCAGCTATGTCTTTCTTATACACCGGAGACCAGAACTGTACACAGTATTCTAAGTGTGGTCGCACTAGTGACTTGTGTAGAGGTAAAGATTTACCTCATTTAATGCATCCCATTATTTTATTTGCCTTTGCAGCAGCTGCCTGACACTGGCCACTAAATGTGAGTTTATCATCCACCCATACACCCAGGTCTTTTTCTTTGACGGTTTTGCCCAGCGTTTTAGAGCTAAGCACATAGTTATACATCTTATTACTTCTACCCAAGTGCATGACCTTACATTTATCCCCATTAAAGCTCATTTGCCATTTATCAGCCCAAGCTACTAGTTTACATAAATCATCCTGTAATATAAAATTGTCCTCCTCTGTATTGATTACCCTGCAGAGTTTAGTGTCATCTGCAAATATTGAAATTCCGCTTTGCATGCCCCCTACAAGGTCATTAACCCCTTCCCGACCCATGACGCCACGTAGGCGTCATGAAAACCCGTGCCAATCCGACCCATGACGCCTATGTGGCGTCATGGAATGATCGCGTCGCTGCAGAGCGGGTGAAAGGGTTAACTCCGATTTCACCCGTTCTGCAGGGACAGGGGGAGTGGTACTTCAGCCCAGGGGGGGTGGCTTCACCCCCCCGTGGCTACGATCGCTCTGATTGGCTGTTGAAAGTGAAACTGCCAATCAGAGCGATTTGTAATATTTCACCTAAAAAACTGGTGAAATATTACAATCCAGCCATGGCCGATGCTGCAATATCATCGGCCATGGCTGGAAAACCTGAAGTGACCCCCCCCCCCACCCCACCGATCGCCCCCCCAGTGCTCCGTTATGGGGTCCGGTCCCCTCCGTCCTGTGCTCCGCTCCCCCGTCCTCCTGCCCGCTCCCCCCCTGCTCCTATGTCACCCCCCCGTGCTCCGACGCGCCCCCCGTGCCCCGATCTCCCCCCCCCTTATACTTACCGAGGCTCCCGGTGCCCGTCCGCCTCCTCCATGGGCGCCGCCATCTTCCAAAATGGCGGGCGCATGCTCAGTGCGCCCGCCGAATCTGCCGGCCGGCAGATTCATTACAAAGTACATTTTGATCGCTGTGGTAGGTTCTATCACAGCGATCAAAATAAAAAAAATAATAAATAACCCCCCCCCCCCCCTTTATCACCCCCATATGTAGGGACAATAATAAAATAAAGAAAATATTTTTTTTTCTTTTTCCACTAGGGTTAGGGTTAGAACTAGGGTTAGAAATAGGGGTAGGGTTAGGGTTAGGGGTAGGGTTACGGGTAGGGTTAGGGTTATGGCATGTGCACACAGTGCGGATTTGGCTGTGGATCTGCAGCGGATTGGCCGCGGATCCGCAGCGGATTGGCCGCGGATCCGCAGCGGATTGGCCGCGGATCCGCAGCGGATTGGCCGCGGATCTGCAGCGGATTGGCCGCGGATCTGCAGCGGATTGGCCGCGGATCCGCAGCGGATTGGCCGTTGCGAATTCGTAGCAGTTTTCCATCAGGTTTACAGTACCATGTACACCTATGGAAAACCAAATCCGCTGTGCCCATGGTGCGGAAAATTCCGTGCAGAAACGCTGCGTTGTATTTTCCGCAGCATGTCAATTCTTTGTGCGGATTCCGCAGCGTTTTACACCTGTTCCTCAATAGGAATCCACAGGTGAAATCCGCACAAAAAAACACTGGAAATCTGCTGTAAATCCGCAGGTAAAACGCAGTGCCTTTTACCTGCAGATTTTTCAAAAATCGTGCGGAAAAATCTCACACGAATCCGCAACGTGGGCACATAGCCTTAGGGTTAGGGTTGGAATTAGAGTTAGGGTTGGAATTAGGGCTAGGGTTGGAAATAGGGTTAAGATTAGGCTTGTGGTTAGGGTTACGGATAGGGTTAGGGGTGCGTTGGGGTTACAGTTGTGGTTAGGGTTGGGATTAGGGTTGGGATTAGGGTTAGGATTAGGGTTGGAATTAGGGTTACGGGTGTGTTGCGGTTAGGGTTGTGGTTAGCGGTGTGTTGGGGTTAGGGTTGTGATTAGGGTTATGGCTACAGTTGGGATTAGGATTAGGGGTGTGTTGGGGTTAGTGTTGAAGTTAGAATTGAGGGGTTTCCACTGTTTAGGCACATCAGGGGTCTCCAAACGCAACATGGCGCCACCATTGATTCCAGCCAATCTTGCGTTCAAAAAGTCAAATGGTGCTCCCTCCCTTCCAAGCCCCGACGTGCGCCCAAACAGTGGTTTACCCCCACATTTGGGGTACCAGCGTACTCAGGACAAACTGGGCAACAACTGTTGGGGTCCAATTTCTCCTGTTACCCTTGCAAAAATAAAAAATTACTTGCTAAAACATAATTTTTGAGGAAAGAACAATTATTTTTTATTTTCACGGCTCTGCGTTATAAACTTCTGTGAAGCACTTGGGGGTTGAAAGTGGTCACCACACATCTAGATAAGTTCCTTCGGGGGTCTAGTTTCCAAAATGGGGTCACTTGTGGGGGGTTTCTACTGTTTAGGCATATCAGGGGCTCTGCAAACGTAACATGATGCCCGCAGACCATTCCATCAAAGTCTGCATTCCAAAACGTCACTACTTCCCTTCCGAGCCCCGGCATGTGCCCAAACAGTGGTTTACCCCCATATATGGGGTATCAGCGTACTCAGGAGAAACTGGACAACAACTTTTCGGTCCAATTTCTCCTGTTACTCTTGCAAAAATAGAAAATTCTGGGCTAAAAAAATATTTTTGAGGAAAGGAAACACATTTATTATTTTCACGGCTCTGAGTTATAAACTTCTGTGAAGCACTTGGGGGTTCAAAGTGCTCACCACACATCTAGATAAGTTCCCTTGGGGGTCTAGTTTCCAAAATGGAGTCACTTGTGGGGAGTTCCTACTGTTTAGACACATCAGGGGCTCTGCAAACGCAACCTGACGCCCGCAGAGCATTCCATCAAAGTCTGCATTTCAAAACGTCACTACTTCCCTTCCGAACCCCGACGTGTGCCAAAACAGTGGTTTACCCCCACATATGGGGTATCAGCGTACTCAGGAGAAACTGGACAACAACTTTTGTGGTCCAATTTCTCCTGTTACCCTTGGGAAAATAAAAAATTGTGGGCTAAACAATCATTTTTGAGAAAAGAAAAATTATTTTTTATTTTCACGGCTCTGCGTTATAAACTTCTGTGAAGCACCTGGGGGGTTATAAGTGCTCACTATGCATCTAGATAAGTTCCTTGGGAGGTCTAGTTTCCAAAATGGGGTCACTTGTGTGGGAGCTCCAATGTTTAGGCACACAGGGGCTCTCCAAACGCGACATGGTGTCCGCTAATGATTGGAGCTAATTTTCCATTCAAAAAGCCAAATGGCGTGCCTTCCCTTCCGAGCCCTGCCGTGCGCCCAAACAGTGGTTTACCCCCACATATGGGGTATCATCGTACTCAGGACAAACTGGACAACAACATTTGGGGTCCAATTTCTCCTATTACCCTTGGGAAAATAAAAAATTCTGGGCTAAAAATCATTTTTGAGGAAAGAAAAATTATTTTTTATTTTCACGGCTCTGCGTTATAAACTTCTGTCAAGCACCTGGGGGGTTATAAGTGCTCACTATGCATCTAGATAAGTTCCTTGGGGGGTCTAGTTTCCAAAATGGGGTCACTTGTAGGGGAGCTCCAATGTTTAGGCACACAGGGGCTCTCCAAACGCGACATGGTGTCCGCTAACGATTGGAGCTAATTTTCCATTCAAAAAGTCAAATGGCACGCCTCCCCTTCCGAGCCTTGCCGTGCACCCAAACAGTGGTTTACCCCCACATATGAGGTATCGGCGTACTCAGGAGAAATTGCCCAACAAATTTTAGGATCCATTTTATCCTGTTGCCCATGTGAAAATGAAAGAATTGAGGCTAAAAGAAATTTTGTGTGAAAAAAGAGTCCTTTTTCATTTTTGCGGATCAATTTGTGAAGCACCTGGGGGTTTAAAGTGCTCACTATGCCTCTAGATAAGTTCCTTGGGGGGTCTAGTTTCCAAAATGGGGTCACTTGTGGAGGAGCTCCAATGTTTAGGCACACAGGGGCATTCCAAAAGCGACATGGTGTCCGCTAACGATGGAGATAATTTTTCATTCAAAAAGTCAAATGGCGCTCCTTCCCTTCCGAGCCCTGCCGTGCGCCCAAACAGTGGTTTACCCCCACATATGAGGTATCAACGTACTCAGGACAAATTGGACAACAACGTCCGTGGTCCAGTTTCTCCTTTTACCCTTGGGAAAATAAAAAAATTGTTGCTAAAAGATCATTTTTGTGACTAAAAAGTTAAATGTTCATTTTTTACTTCCATGTTGCTTCTGCTGCTGTGAAACACCTGAAGGGTTAATAAACTTCTTGAATGTGGTTTTGAGCACCTTGAGGGGTGCAGTTTTTAGAATGGTGTCACTTTTGGGTATTTTCAGCCATATAGAACCCTCAAAATGACTTCAAATGTGAGGTGGTCCCTAAAAAAAATGGTTTTGTAAATTTTGTTGTAAAAATGAGAAATCACTGGTCAAATTTTAACCCTTATAACTTCCTAGGAAAAAAAAAATTTGTTTCCAAAATTGTGCTGATGTAAAGTAGACATGTGGGAAACGTTATTTATTAACTATTTTGTGTCACATAACTCTCTGGTTTAACAGAATAAAAATTCAAAATGTGAAAATTGCGACATTTTCAAAATTTTCGCCAAATTTCCGTTTTTTTCACAAATAAACTCAGAAATTATCGACCTTAATTTACCACTAACATGAAGCCCAATATGTCACGAAAAAACAATCTCAGAATCGCTAGGATCCGTTGAAGCGTTCCTGAGTTATTACCTCATAAAGGGACACTGGTCAGAATTGCAAAAAACGGCAAGGTCATTAAGGCCAAAATAGGCTGGGTCATGAAGGGGTTAATATGTTAAAAAGAAGAGGGCCCAATACTGACCCCTGTGGTACCCCACTGCTAACCGAGACCCAGTCCGAGTGTGCTCCAATAATAACCACCCTTTATAACCCTATATGTGGTATTATTCGGTCACTATGTGGTGGAATGTGTAGTCTAGTTATGGTGTGGCGGTACTTCTCCTTGTATGTGGTATTATTTGGTGCCTATATGCTGGTAATGTGGTGTTATTCTATGTGATCTGTTCATGGTGTCGTGGTATTTCTTCCTGTATGTGGTATTATTGGTATAGTGGATTGTGTTGTGTATGGCGGTCATCTGTTCTCTCTGATATTAATTATGAGAAGATTCTTTATTTCCATTAGAGATGAGATACTTGGATCACAGCATCAGAGATGCACTTACAGGGGTTCTCCTGTGAAAAAAGTGATCACCTCTCCACAGGATTAGTGATAACGTATTGACTGGTGGTGGGGTCTGACTGCTGGGACCCAGTCGGCAGAATGTGGAACTTTTTATCCCCATTAGACTGGAGCAGTATGTCCGACTTGACCACTGATCCATTCATTCACTCTGTGGCTGCGATCGCTGCTCTTGTTATTTTCTGGAAGCCCCCAAAGAGAACGAATGGATCTGCGGTCAGACATCTGATCTGCTGCTGCTTTTTAAAATGGGGATAAGTGTCATGGATAAAACTTCCCCATTCTTCCGATTGGTGTATTTCTAATGGTCGGACCTAAGCGATCACCTATCCTGTGGAGTCCATGGTGATCACTTGCTTTAACCATAGAACTTTTAATGTAAAATACCGTAATTATACATCCCAGTTATGGTGGCGCACAGTAGATATGCAGGAGCCCCTTGTGTTTTACAGTCGATGCTCCACTATAATGGGGATAACGACTTACAGATATTTGCATATAGCTGTAGGATGGGCCCCTAGAGTCCATTCCCCTGGTGGGACCCAGACGCCCCAGTCCAAACCTGCACAAAGACACGCACATCTTCTCCACCCACACACTCTTCCCCCTCCCGATCTGCGGCATTTCTCGCAGGCACATCTGCAGCAAATCCACAGATCTTTTTTTAAACCTGCAGTTTTACTGCGGATTGGCCTGACACAATGGAAGTCAATGGGTGCAGAAACACTGCAGATCCGCAAAAAGAATTGACATGCTGCAGAAAATAAAACGCTACATCAGTTTTTTTGCTTTTAGTATAAAAATATGAGGTTTCAGAACAACATGGTGTGAAACAGGCTTTACGAAAGTACTGATAGTTGAAAAGATATATTTAAATGTGCTCAAAATAATAATTAAAAAAATCCAGACCATTCTAGAACATATTTACCAATTACCCTAAAATACACCGCTCCCAGTTATTTGTAAAGCCACAATATGACAATCACGTTTTATAACACAGTTTTGGAAACAGGTGGGGGGGTAGCAGAAAAGTGTGGGAATAGTAGAATCTTCCTTATTTTTTTTTATTTTAGGTCACAAGAAATTATCACAAAAACTATTATCACAACAAGAAAGGGTTATTCTGAAGTGAATATTGTAAATATAAGCAACTTTGCTATTTACTTCTAATGAATAAATCCTCTCTGTTCTCCAAAACTTTATCTAATTTTATATATAATTTACTGCTCGTTGCCCAAGTTACTGGCTACCTCTGCAGTTTATCAGCAGCTGCAGGTTTCCTAGGCAAGAAACTCAGCACTTACAAGATCTTACTACGCAACTTGCAAGCATTGCTCTGAAGCTGGTGGACTTGATGGACCCGGCCAGCTTCATTGCCCCTGCTGTCCGCCTGATGCTGCAGAGTCAAAACTGTCTCTTCTTGCAGCATGGACGTTCTATCTGTAAAAACACGGACAGAATACATGTCACTCACAGCGGTCTGATTGAGGCCTAAGAATAATAATTTTGTATTGACTCAAAATTTCTAAAAAATTTGTCATATGAACAGCAAAGTGGATTTTGCATTTAAATAAATAGGAAAAGGATTGAAATAGTATCTGAACTCTATGTGAAGCTAGCCTTTTAGGGTGCTGCCATGGATTCTATTGCAGAAATACAAAAACCAAATAGAAAAAAAGCAGCATTGAGTCCGGATAGATATATATAACAAACTTTATTAATAATTATTCCAAGCTTAAAAATGACAGAGGGAAATGATCCCCGTGCTGTACTCAGCACGCACCTACATGAACAGGGGATAGGTGCCTATAGTATACATATATCCACATTGTAACCGAAACAGGTATCACAGAAAATCAAAGTGACTGTGCATTAAATAGGATTCAAGAAACCTGCATTGGACACACAGGTCCATAAGATTGTCTAACAAGCACATTTCACACTGAATATAAAGTACTATACATACCAGGTAATGTGGAGAGCAATCATGGCGTGGACTGGCACTTCACCCCTGCTACAAAAGACCGGCACATCGCTAGCGCGTGCCGAAAATGACACGCGCTAGCAATGCGCTTAAACACTGCTGGCAATGGGAGCGCTAACGGACGCGGTGCACGGCGTTAATTTCGCCGTGCAACGCTGTCCGTTAGCGCTCACCCATTAACGCAATGGGAACCTAGCCTTAGTAAAGTCGCCGTTTTCGGCTGTCAATCACGCAGGTCTGGTCAAAAGGGCATGGTGAAATTGCTGTTTGTCCCCCACCTCTTGCTTTTCTTCCCGGCGTTGGCGTAGTGGTTGGCGCATGCGCAACAGCCGAATGCACTGCGCAGCGGCAGAAAAAGAGCGCGATCTTCGCTATTCAGAGGTTTATCGGTGGGGGCGGCCATCTTTCTGAGGCCGCGCGTGCGCAGATGGAGTGCTCTGCTTCCCGGGGCTTCAGGAAAATGGCCGCAGGATGCAGCGCTTGCGCAGATGGCATGGCGCCAAGCATCTCGGCTTCAGGAAAATGGCCGCCGCGATATCCATCTGCGCACACGCGGCATCCCGCGGCCATTTTCCTGAAGCCGCGGCCAGCAGAGCGCCGCTTCTGCGCACGCGCGGCCAAAGGAAGATGGCCGCGCCCACCGATCACCAATGAAATAACGAACATCGCGCTCTTTTCAATCCCCTGGCAGAGGATTCTGGACTTGGGCATGCGCACACCACTACGCCACCAACGGAAAACTAAGCAAAATCTGGGGTAGACACCACGCCCTTTTGACCAGACCAGCCTGATTGACAGGCGAAAACGACTACTTTGGTAACGTATTTTGGCAGCATAGGTGGGGAATCGGGGTCCACAAACTACACTATTGTAATGCACAGCTCAGGCCCTATTTAACAGTATTTTTATCTCATACGGGAAAAACGGGGTGACAGGTTCCCTTTAAGGCTACAAGTCCATCTCCAAAGACCTGAATGTTCCTGTGTCTACCGTGCACAGTGTCATCAAGAAGTTTAAAGCCCATGGCACTGTGGCTAACCTCCCTAGATGTGGACGGAAAAGAAAAATTGACAAGAGATTTCAACGCAAGATTGTGGGGATGTTGGATAAAGAACCTCGACTAACATCCAAACAAGTTCAAGCTGCCCTGCAGTCCGAGGGTACAGCAGTGTCAACCATACTATCCGTCGGCGTCTGAATGAAAAGGGACTGCATGGTAGGAGACCCAGGAAGACCCCACTTCTTACCCCGAGACATAAAAAAGCCCGGCTGGAGTTTGCCAAAACTTACCTGAAAAAGCCTAAAACGTTTTGGAAGAATGTTCTCTGGTCAGATGAGACAAAAATAGAGCTTTTGGGGCAAAGGCATCAACATAAGAGTTTACAGGAGAAAAAAAAGAGGCATTCAAAGAAAAGAACACGGGTCCCTACAGTCAAACATGGCGGAAGTTCCCTGATGTTTTGGGGTTGCTTTGCTGCCTCTGGCACTGGACTGCTTGACCGTGTGCATGGCATTATGGAGTCTGAAGACTACCAACAAATTTTGCAGCATAATGTAGGGCCCAGCGTGAGAAAGCTGGGTCTCCCTCAGAGGTCATGAGTCTTCCAGCAGGACAATGACCCAAAACACACTTCAAAAAGCACTAGAAAATGGTTTGAGAGAAAGCACTGGAGACTTCTAAGGTGGCCAGCAATGAGTCCAGACCTGAATCCCATAGAACACCTGTGGAGAGATCTAAAAATGGCAGTTTGGAGAAGGCACCCTTCAAATATCAGGGACCTGGAGCAGTTTGCCAAAGAAGAATGGTCTAAAATTCCAGCAGAGCATTGTAAGAAACTCATTGATGGTTACCGGAAGCGGTTGGTCGCAGTTATTTTGGCTAAAGGTTGTGCAACCAAGTATTAGGCTGAGGGTGCCAATACTTTTGTCTGGCCCATTTTTGGAGTTTTGTGTGAAATGATCTATGATTTGCTTTTTGCTTCATTCTCTTTTGTGTTTTTTCATTTAAGACAAATTAAATGAAGATAATAATACCAAAGAATTTGTGATTGCAATCATTTTCAGGAAGAAACGGAGTATTATCTGACAAAATTTGCAGGGGTGTCAATACTTTTGGCCACAACTGTATATGTGCCGTGTATAGCGGTAGTATACATAAGTGCCGTGTATAGCGGTAGTATACATAAGTGCCGTGTATAGCGGTAGTATACATAAGTGCCGTGTATAGCGGTAGTATACATAAGTGCCGTGTATAGCGGTAGTATACATAAGTGCCGTGTATAGCGGTAGTATACATAAGTGCCGTGTATAGCGGTAGTATACATAAGTGCCGTGTATAGCGGTAGTATACATAAGTGCCGTGTATAGCGGTAGTATACAAGTGCAGTGTATAGCGGTAGTATACAAGTGCAGTGTATAGCGGTAGTATACAAGTGCAGTGTATAGCGGTAGTATACAGTATATACGCAGTGTCCAGTACACAGCGGGTCTTCCGACCACCAGGACTCCTCTCCCTCAGGCTCCTCTCCCTCAGGCTCCTCTCCCTCAGGCTCCTCTCCCTCAGGCTCCTCTCCCTCAGGCTCCTCTCCCTCAGGCTCCTCTCCCTCAGGCTCCTCTCCCTCAGGCTCCTCTCCCTCAGGCTCCTCTCCCTCAGGCTCCTCTCCCTCAGACCCCTCTCCCTCAGGCTCCTCTCCCTCAGGCTCCTCTCCCTCAGACCCCTCTCCCTCAGGCTCCTCTCCCTCAGACCCCTCTCCCTCAGACCCCTCTCCCTCAGGCTCCTCTCCCTCAGGCTCCTCTCCCTCAGGCTCCTCTCCCTCAGCCTGTGCCGTGTGACAGGGATGAGTTCACACTCACTACACGGAGTGCCGCACACAAAGTTGTGTAAGTGGCCATGGTGAGGCTTTCCTGCTCCGCCATTGTGCGCCCCTCTCACCTCGTCCCCCGCAGCACAACTATCCGTCCACGGACAACAAAGTTCTTGTCAGAGACTGAGATTGAGGCCTACACCGATCCCCGCTGTGTCCTGCAGAGCTGCCCGAGATCCCCGCGCCCAGAGTGACGGGACAGGATGGGAGGCTACGTACCAATTGCTGCCAGACCCAGCGCGGAAGAAAACAGTCCCGCCAGGAATCCATGCCAGCGGCGCCAGTATCACCGCGCCAGCATGGCCATCCGGGAAAAGACGTGGAGTTCGAATCGGCGGCGACTCCCCCGCTGTGAGACCGGCCCGTCAGTCGCGCTCCCTCCGCGGTGCGCGTTCACAACAGCAGCAAAGACGCCGGGAACGCGCACAGGAGGGTGAAGCTGAGGAGGATCCCGCCCACTGGCTACAACGTCACCAACCGGGCGTCATGTGAGACGGACGGAGCCCGGAGTTGTGCGGTGACCTGAGGGAACGAAGTGTCCATACTGCGCCGTCACCTCACCGGCCGCGCTCCTGCCTTCCTTCCCGCTGTGAGCTTCTCCTCCTGCTTCTCAGGATTTTACTGTACAGAATGACTCTGAAATAAAGGCTGTGCTGTCCGTGCCCATGATGAGGGGAGAATCGGTAACTTCTGCGTGTGGTTCTTCACCGCAAACACCACTGCCCGCACTACGACAGAAGGGAGACACAACCGGGGACTCTGTGGAAGCGCAACGTCACAGTGTTCAGTTATAGGAGCAGCTGGTGATGGTGACCCTGTTCTTTGAAGCTACTGAGCTGGTTGTTACATCCAGAACTGTCACTTAAGCTTTTCGGTTGTGCTGCAGTCCTGTGGGCCCGCTGTTGGCGGTTGTACTACAGTCCTGTGGGCACGCTGTTGGCGGTTGTACTACAGTCCTGTGGGCCCGCTGTTGGCGGTTGTACTACAGTCCTGTGGGCCCGCTGTTGGTGGTTGTACTACAGTCCTGTGGGCCCGCTGTTGGTGGTTGTACTACAGTCCTGTGGCCCGCTGTTGGCGGTTGTACTACAGTCCTGTGGGCCGCTGTTGGCGGTTGTACTACAGTCCTGTGGCCCGCTGTTGGCGGTTGTACTACAGTCCTGTGGGCCCGCTGTTGGCGGTTGTACTACAGTCCTGTGGGCCCGCTGTTGGCGGTTGTACTACAGTCCTGTGGGCCCGCTGTTGGTGGTTGTACTACAGTCCTGTGGCCCGCTGTTGGCGGTTGTGCTGCAGTCCTGTGGGCCCGCTGTTGGCGGTTGTACTACAGTCCTGTGGGCACGCTGTTGGTGGTTGTACTACAGTCCTGTGGGCCCGCTGTTGGCGGTTGTACTACAGTCCTGTGGGCCCGCTGTTGGCGGTTGTACTACAGTCCTGTGGGCCCGCTGTTGGTGGTTGTACTACAGTCCTGTGGGCCCGCTGTTGGCGGTTGTACTACAGTCCTGTGGGCCCGCTGTTGGCGGTTGTACTACAGTCCTGTGGGCCCGCTGTTGGCGGTTGTACTACAGTCCTGTGGGCCCGCTGTTGGTGGTTGTACTACAGTCCTGTGGGCCGCTGTTGGCGGTTGTACTACAGTCCTGTGGGCCGCTGTTGGCGGTTGTACTACAGTCCTGTGGGCCCGCTGTTGGTGGTTGTACTACAGTCCTGTGGGCCCGCTGTTGGTGGTTGTACTACAGTCCTGTGGGCCCGCTGTTGGCGGTTGTACTACAGTCCTGTGGGCCCGCTGTTGGTGGTTGTACTACAGTCCTGTGGGCCCGCTGTTGGCGGTTGTACTACAGTCCTGTGGGCCGCTGTTGGCGGTTGTGCTGCAGTCCTGTGGGCCCGCTGTTGGCGGTTGTACTACAGTCCTGTGGGCCGCTGTTGGCGGTTGTACTGCAGTCCTGTGGGCCCGCTGTTGGCGGTTGTGCTGCAGTCCTGTGGGCCCGCTGTTGGCGGTTGTGCTGCAGTCCTGTGGGCCCGCTGTTGGCGGTTGTGCTGCAGTCCTGTGGGCCCGCTGTTGGCGGTTGTGCTGCAGTCCTGTGGGCCCGCTGTTGGCGGTTGTGCTGCAGTCCGGTGGGCCCGCTGTTGGCGGTTGTGCTGCAGTCCTGTGGGCCCGCTGTTGGCGGTTGTGCTGCAGTCCTGTGGGCCCGCTGTTGGCGGTTGTGCTGCAGTCCTGTGGGCCCGCTGTTGGCGGTTGTGCTGCAGTCCGGTGGGCACGCTGTTGGCGGTTGTACTACAGTCCTGTGGGCCCGCTGTTGGCGGTTGTACTACAGTCCTGTGGGCCCGCTGTTGGCGGTTGTACTACAGGCCTGTGGGCCGCTGTTGGCGGTTGTGCTGCAGTCCTGTGGGCCCGCTGTTGGCGGTTGTGCTGCAGTCTTGTGGGCCCGCTGTTGGCGATTCTGGTAGGCCACATTGTCCTCATCCCAAGTGTTTGCAAGGCAGGCTGTAGTCACGGTATGTTACTTTAGGTTGTAAGTGTCCCTGTAGTTGCCCAGTGTCAATCATTTAGTTCAGGGTGTTCTCCAGTTCCATCTCACAGGTAGACATTACAGGTGATCCTAATTGATTATGGTGTGCAGAGCATCCACGTCTCTGCAGTCTACTATTTCAGAAGTCCAGAGCAGGACTACTGATCTCATTTCATTAATCTACTGACTGGTGTACTTGATGACTAGCAGCGTGGACCATCTAACTGTTTGTTTCTGACCAAAAGCATAATCACAGCCTCGTTTTGTACTCCGGACCTTCCTAAGATGAAATATGTTGTATTACGCTCTGGAGTTCTGCTCCTGTAGCCTATGACCCTTCAAACAAAAGGGAAAATGATTATAGAAGAAAAGTTGAACACTACTATGAATCCTGTGTTTGTGGGAACAGTAAAATACCCTAAGACCAATCGCATGTGCGGTTGCTTTTTATCTAAGAGAGGTTTTTTTTGTCTAAGACCAGTGCAATGAATAAAGTATGGTATCTAAACATCATCCAAGAGCAACTTCTCCCAACATTACAGGAGCAATTTGATTATTATTTTTATTTATTTCATGGCGCTTTAGACATGTGAGAAGATTAAAAACAAGTACAGTAATCTTAAAGGGAACCTGTCACCCCCAAAATCGAAGGTGAGCTAAGCCCACCAGCATCAGGGGCTTATCTACAGCATTCTGTAATGCTGTAGATAAGCCACCGATGTATGCTTAAAGATGAGAAAAAGAGGTTAGATTATAAGATTTACTCACCCAGGGGCGGTCCCAGGGCGTCGGGAAAGGTCAGAGAGGCCCGGCGGCTGCGCACTGCAGTACTTTGCTCTGCCCTCAACAGGGCAGACAAAGTACGCCTGCGCCAGAGCCGCAGCGTGACTACAAGAAGAGGACGTCATCGTAAGAAGATGGGAGGCCCCAAACCGTGACGCCCACCGTACCAGGACCGCAGCGGGACTGCCCCTGGGTGAGTATAATCTAACCTCTTTTTCTCATCTTTCAGGATACATCGGGGCTTATCTATAGCATTACAGAATGCTGTAGATAAGCCCCTGATGCTGGTGGGCTTAGCTCTCCTTCGATTTTGGGGGTGACAGGTTCCCTTTAATGCTTAATTTCATGTCACAAGGCTAAATGGTTATCTAACTGGCCTGGTAAATACAATTTTGAAATTTTCCAGATGTTAATCCCATTGAGAACCTGTGAACAATCCTCAGAATGAAATAATTTTTAAAAATTGGCTTGGAGTCCCCTATATTTGTTAACCAGCCAGAGTAAAGGAGACAACTGGGACTATTTCAGGCTGGTAAGGATCCAATATCCATCAACCTTACCAGCTTGATAATACAAGGCCACAGGAGTCTGCTTACCTTGTATGGTTACCAAAATGGTGGGATCCCCTCCCCAAAAAGTGTGGGGTCCCCCTATTTTTGGTAACCATGCAAGGAAAAAGCAGACAGCTGCGGCCTGGTATTCTCAGGCTGGCGAGGCCCATGGATTTTTGCCCTCACCAGCCTAAAATAGCAGCCGCCCCACAATTGGCACATCCAAAGATGCGCCAATTGTGGCACTTAACCCAGGCTCTTCCCACTTGCACTGTAGCGGTGGCAAGTGGGGTAATATTTGTGGGGTTGATGTCACCTGTTTATTGTGATATTGTCTATAAGACACCTATCCATTTCTAATTCTATAGCTATATGGTCAATAAAGACACGGCCAGAATAAAATCCTTTAATAATCTTAACCCCTTAAGCCCCGAGGGTGGTTTGCACGTTAATGACCGGGCCAATTTTTACAATTCTGACCACTGTCCCTTTATGAGGTTATAACTCTGGAACGCTTCAACGGATCTTGGCGATTCTGACATTGTTTTCTCGTGACATATTGTACTTCATGTTAGTGGTAAAATTTCTTCGATATAACTTGCGTTTATTTGTGAAAAAAACGAATATTTGGTGAAAATTTTGAAAATTTCGCAATTTTCCAACTTTGAATTTTTATGCCCTTAAATCACAGACATATGTCACACAAAATACTTAATAAATAACATTTCCCACATGTCTACTTTACATCAGCACAATTTTGGAACCAAAATTTTTTTTTGTGACGGAGTTATAAGGGTTAAAAGTTGACCAGCAATTTCTCATTTTTACAACACCATTTTTTTTTAGGGACCACATCTCATTTGAAGTCATTTTGACGGGTCTATATGATAGAAAATACCCAAGTGTGACACCATTCTAAAAACTGCACCCCTCAAGGTACTCAAAACCACTTTCAAGAAGTTTATTAACCCTTCAGGTGTTTCACAGGAATTTTTGGAATGTTTAAATAAAAATGAACATTTAACTTTTTTTCACACAAAATTTATTTCAGCTCCAATTTGTTTTATTTTACCAAGGGTAACAGGAGAAAATAGACCCCAAAAGTTGTTGTACAATTTGTCCTGAGTACGCTGATACCCCATATGTGGGGGTAAACCACAGTTTGGGCGCATGGCAGAGCTTGGAAGCAAAGGAGTGCCATTTGACTTTTCAATGCAAAATTGACTGGAATTGAGATGGGACGCCATGTTGCATTTAGAGAGCCCTTGATGTGCCTAAACATTGAAACCCCTAACAAGTGACACCATTTTGGAAAGTAGACCCCCTAAGGAACTTATCTAGATGTGTGGTGAGCACTTTGACCCAACAAGTGCTTTACAGAAGTTTATAATGCAGAGCCGTAAAAATAAAAAATCATATTTTTTCACAAAAATGATCTTTTCACCCCCAATTTTTTATTTTCCCAAGGGTAAGAGAAGAAATTGGACCCCAAAAATTGTTGTGCAATTTGTCCTGAGTACACTGATACCCCATATGTGGGTGTAAACCATTGTTTGGGCGCAGGGCAGAGCTCAGAAGGGAAGGAGCGCCATTTGACTTTTCAATGCAAAATTGACTGGAATTGAGATGGGACGCCATGTTGCGTTTGGAGAGCCCCTAATGTGCCTAAACATTTAAACCCCCCACGAGTGACACCATTTTGGAAAGTAGACCCCTTAAGGAACTTATCTAGATGTGTGTTGAGCACTTTGACCCAACAAGTGCTTCACAGAAGTTTATAATGCAGAGCCGTAAAAATAAAAAATCATATTTTTTCACAAAAATGATCTTTTCACCCCCATTTTTTTATTTCCCCAAGGGTAAGAGAAGAAATTAGACCACAAAAGTTGTTGTGCAATTTGTCCTGAGTACGACGATACCCCATATGTGGGTGTAAACCATTGTTTGGGCGCATAGCAGAGCTCAGAAGGGAAGAAGCGCTATTTTACTTTTCAATGCAAAATTGACTGGAATTAAGATGGGATGCCATGTTGCGTTTGGAGAGCCCCTGATGTGCCTAAACATTAAACCCCCCCACAAGTGACACCATTTTGGAAAGTAGACCCCCTAAGGAACTTATCTAGATGTGTTTTGAGAGCTTTGAACCCCCAAGTGTTTCACTACAGTTTATAACGCAGAGCCGTGAAAATAAAAATTATTTTTTTTTTTCACAAAAATGATTTTTTAGCCCCCAGGTTTGTATTTTCACAAGGGTATCAGGATAAATTGGACCCCAAAAGTTGTTGTCCAATTTGTCTGGAGTACGCTGATACCCCATTTGTGGGGAGGGACCACTGTTTGGGCGCATGACAGAGCTCGGAAGGGAAGGAGCGCCATTTGGAATGCAGACTTAAATGGATTGGTCTGCAGGCGTCACGTTGCATTTGCAGAGCCCCTGATGTACCCAAACAGTACAAACCCCCCACAAGTGACCCCATATTGGAAACTAGACCCCCCAAGGAACTTATCTAGATGTGTTGTGAGAACTTTGAACCCCCAAGTGTTTCACTACAGTTTATAACGCAGAGCCGTGAAAATAATTTTATTTTTTTTTTTCACAAAAATGAAATTTAGCCCCCAGTTTTGTATTTTCACAAGGGTATCAGGATAAATTGGACCCTAAAAGTTGTTGTCCAATTTGTCCTGAGTACGCTGATACCCCCTATGTGGGGGGGAACCACTGTTTGGGCGCATGACAGAGCTCGGAAGGGAAGGAGCGCCATTTGGAATTCAGACTTAAATGGATTGGTCTGCAGGCGTCACGTTGCATTTGCAGAGCCCCTGATGTACCCAAACAGTACAAACCCCCCACAAGTGACCCCATATTGGAAACTAGACCCCCCAAGGAACTTATCTAGATGTGTTGTGAGAACTTTGAACCCCCAAGTGTTTCACTACAGTTTATAACGCAGAGCCGTGAAAATAAAAATTATTTTTCTTTTTCACAAAAATGATTTTTTAGCCCCCAGTTTTGTATTTTCACAAGGGTATCAGGATAAATTGGACCCTAAAAGTTGTTGTCCAATTTGTCCTGAGTACGCTGATACCCCCTATGTGGGGGGGAACCACTGTTTGGGCGCATGACAGAGCTCGGAAGGGAAGGAGCGCCATTTGGAATGCAGACTTAAATGGATTGGTCTGCAGGCGTCACGTTGCATTTGCAGAGCCCCTGATGTACCCAAACAGTACAAACCCCCCACAAGTGACCCCATATTGGAAACTAGACCTCCCAAGGAACTTATCTAGATGTGTTGTGAGAACTTTGAACCCCCAAGTGTTTCACTACAGTTTACAACGCAGAGCCGTGAAAATAAAACATATTTTTTTTCCCACAAAAATGATTTTTAGCCCCCCAAATTTTTATTTTCCCAAGGATAACAAGAGAACTTGGACCCCAGAAGTTGTTGTTCAATTTGTCCCTAGTACGCTGATACCCCATATGTTGGGGTAAACCCCTTTTTGGACGCACGGGAGAGCTCGGAAGGGAAGGAGCACTGTTTTACTTTTTCAACGCAGAATTGGCTGGAATTGAGATTGGACGCCATGTCGCGTTTGGAGAGCCCCTGATGTGCCTGAACAGTGGAAACTCCCCAATTCTACCTGAAACCCTAACCGTTTACTGAACATTTTCTGACAGTCATAAGTGCCACGTATATAAGTGCCACGTATATAAGTGCCACGTATATAAGTGCCACGTATATAAGTGCCACGTATATAAGTGCCACGTATTTAAGTGCCACGTATTTAAGTGCCACGTATTTAAGTGCCACGTATTTAAGTGCCACGTATTTAAGTGCCACGTATTTAAGTGCCACAATATTTCAGTGCCACAATATTTCAGTGCCACGTATTTCAGTGCCACGTATTTCAGTGCCACGTATTTCAGTGCCACGTATTTCAGGCACTGAAAAATACGTGGCACGTAAATACGTGGCACTTAAATACGTGGCACTTAAATACGTGGCACTTAAATACGTGGCACTTAAATACATGGCACTTAAATACGTGGCACTTATATACGTGGCCACTGAAATATCGTGGCACTTATATACGTATATAAACGTATATTTCAGTGCCACGTATTTCAGTGCCACGTATTTCAGTGCCACGTATTTCAGGCACTGAAAAATACGTGGCACGTAAATACTTCAGTGCCACGATATTTCAGTGCCACGATATTTCAGTGCCACGATATTTCAGTGCCACGTATTTCAGTGCCACGTATTTCAGGCACTGAAAAATACGTGGCACTGAAATACGTGGCACTGAAATACGTGGCACTGAAATACGTGGCACTTAAATACGTGGCACTTAAATACGTGGCACTTATATACGTGGCACTTATATACGTGGCCACTGAAATATCGTGGCACTTATATACGTATATAAACGTATATTTCAGTGCCACGTATTTCAGTGCCACGTATTTCAGTGCCACGTATTTCAGGCACTGAAAAATACGTGGCACATAAATACTTCAGTGCCACGATATTTCAGTGCCACGATATCTCAGTGCCACGATATTTCAGTGCCACGTATTTCAGTGCCACGTATTTCAGGCACTGAAAAATACGTGGCACTGAAATACGTGGCACTGAAATACGTGGCACTGAAATACGTGGCACTGAAATACGTGGCACTGAAATACGTGGCACTTAAATACGTGGCACTTATATACGTGGCACTTATATACGTGGCCACTGAAATATCGTGGCACTTATATACGTATATACGTATATAAACGTATATTTCAGTGCCACGTATTTCAGGCACTGAAAAATACGTGGCACTGAAAAATACGTGGCACGTAAATACGTGGCACGTAAATACGTGGCACGTAAATACGTGGCACGTAAATACGTGGCACTGAAATACGTGGCACTTAAATACGTGGCACTTAAATACGTGGCACTTAAATACGTGGCACTTTTATACGTGGCCACTGAAATATCGTGGCACTTATATACGTATATACGTATATAAACGTATATTTCAGTGCCACGTATTTCAGTGCCACGTATTTCAGGTTAGGGGTAGGGTTAGGGTTTTTTGTTTTTTTCTTGTTTTCTTGTGTTTTTCTATAAAAACGCATGCGTTTTACCGCGTTTACATGCATTTTTTCACACATGTGGTTTTTTTAAAAAACGCATGCAGATAAAAACGCAAGTGTGAAACCAGACTAAAAGACGCTTTTTATAGCAAAAAAGTTTTTGCGTCTCCACATTTTGAGACCTATAATTTTTCCACATTTTGGTCCACAGAGTCATGTGAGGTCTTGTTTTTTGCGGGACGAGTTGACGTTTTTATTGGTAACATTTTCGGACACGTGACCATTTTTTATCACTTTTTATTCCGATTTTTGTGAGGCAGAATAACCAAAAACCAGCTATTCATGAATTTCTTTTGGGGGAGGCGTTTATACCGTTCCGCGTTTGGTAAAATTGATAAAGCAGTTTTATTCTTCGGGTCAGTACGATTACAGCGATATCTCATTTATATCATTTTTTTATGTTTTGACGCTTTTATACGATAAAAACTATTTTATAGAAAAAATAATTATTTTGGCATCGCTTTATTCTGAGGACTATAACTTTTTTATTTTTTTGCTGATGATGCTGCATGGCGGCTCGTTTTTTGCGGGACAAGATGACGTTTTCAGCGGTAACATGGTTATTTATATCCGTCTTTTTGATCGCGTGTTATTCCACTTTTTGTTCGGCGGTATGGTAATAAAGCGTTGTTTTTTGCCTCGTTTTTTTTTTTTTTTTCTTACGGTGTTTACTGAAGGGGTTAACTAGTGGGCCAGTTTTATAGGTTGGGTCGTTACGGACGCGGCGATACTAAATATGTGTACTTTTTATTGTTTTTGTTTGTTTTTTTTAGATAAAGAAATGTATTTATGGGAATAATATTTTTTTTTTTATTATTATTTATTTAGGAATTATTTTTTTTTTTTTTTACACATGTGGAAATTTTTTTTTTTACTTTTTTACTTTGTCCCAGGGGGGGACATCACAGATCGCAGATCTGATAGTGTGCACAGCACTCTATCAGATCCGTGATCATACTTTCATCGGAGCAGGCTGCAGCTTTCATCTGCAGCCTGCTCCGACCCGGAAGTGCTCCCTGCAGGACCCGGATACAGCCCCTCGGCCATTTTGGATCCGGGGCCTGCAGGGAGAAGACGTTCGGTACGAGGTGAGTACATCACCTTGTACCGATCGTCTCAGGGAAGCCCGCAGGGAGCCCCCTCCCTGCGCGATGCTTCCCTGTACCGCCGGTACACCGCGATCATGTTTGATCGCGGTGTGCCGGGGGTTAATGTGCCGGGGGCGGTCCGTGACCGCTCCTGGCACATAGTGCCGGATGTCAGCTGCGATATGCAGCCGACACCCGGCCGCGATCGGCCGCGCTCCCCCCGTGAGCGCGGCCGATCGCGTATGACGTACTATACTGTCACCGGGAATTAAGGCCCACCCCACCTCGACGGTATAGTACGTCATATGGGATTAAGGGGTTAATTAACCATACTTACTGCATCGCCTAATCCCCAAAGTCCTCAATCTCCTGCAAAAAAAATAATAAACTTACACAAATATTCCCTGTCCGAGTGTCCCATGACGAGTCAAGCTCTGCTACATCTGGATGCCTTTGGCTAACTGTGGCATTATGCCACCATCCAGCCTGACATCCAGACACAGCAGAGCTTGTAGTGCACTGCAGTTCTCACGATCAGCTGACAGTGAGAACTTTGCTAGTGACCGGAGATAATCCCAGCGGTCACGTGCACGGCAGTTCTCGTGGTCAGCTGATATCATCGCGAGAACTGCAGTGGACGCAAACTTTCGGCTGAAACAAGGTAAGACATTATTTAAATTAGTACACGTGCGTAGTAAGCTGTGTTTCTGCACTTACTACGCATGTGACTTTACAGATGATGCAGTTTTACCGCATCTAATGATAATCTATGAGAAATTTATGCTGCGGAGATTGAGCGTCTCCACAACATAAATAGACATGCTTCAGGCCAGAAAGACATACTCCATGTCCATTTACACAGGGAGCCGCGGCCATCTTTTAACGCATAGTGGAAATCCCCTCCACTATGCTGTAACATCTGGATGCTGCAGGTGTGACTCTGCGGCTGTACGCAGCTTCAAACCCACAGCGTTTACTGATCGTGGAAACATACCCTAAGGGTATGATTTCATGGTCAGGAATAGCTCAGAATTTGACGCAGGTAAAATCTGCATCTGAAGTCACTGGCAGGTCACCTGCGTTTTTGATGCGTTTTTTACATTCGTTTTTTCATTGCATGCATTTTTTTTTTTGTCACTTGAAATAAAGCTAATTGAAAGTTGGCTTCTGGGAAGGAAAAAAAGTAATTTCCTTTTTGCAGATATATTGGGGTATGTTCACACGGTCAGTAAATGCTGCGGGTTGGATGCTGCATGTGTCTGCAGCTTCCAAACCACAGCGTCCAGCTGTTGCAGCATTGTGGATTGGATTTCAAGAAATCCCATGCCCACTATGCGTGCACCGATGCCTGCGGCTCACCCGCAGAGACGGACATGCGGCGCGTCTTTCCAGACTGCAGCATGTCAATTTATGTAGTGAAGGCGCTCCGTCTCCGCTGTGTAAATGACCCATACACTTTTATTAGATGTGGTAAAGCGGCATTATCTTCCTAGTCACATGCGCATTAAGTGCGGTAACGCAGCTTACTACGCATGTGTACTAATTTACATAACGGTGAATCTTGTGACACAGCCGGACGTACATGACACAGGAAGTGGTGGAAAGCACAGAGAGAGGTCCCCTCCTTTTTTATAAAATTTTAAAAAAACAATAGTTTGGGGTCCCCTATATACAGTTATATGAAAAAGTTTGGGCACCCCTATTAATCTTAAGCTTAATGTTTTATAAAAATAGTTTTTTTTGCAACAGCTATTTCAGTTTCATATATCTAATAACTGTTGGACACAGTAATGTTTGTGCCTTGGAATGAGATTTATTGTACTAACAGAAAATGTGCAATCTGCATTCAAAGAAAATTTGACAGGTGCATAAGTATGGGCACCCTTATCATTTTCTTGTTTTAAATACTCCTACCTACTTTTTACTGACTTACTAAAGCACTTTTTTTTTTGTTTTGCAACCTCATTGAGCTTTGAACTTCATAGCCAGGTGTATGCAATCATGAGAAAAGCTACTTAAAGTGGCCACTTGCAAGTTGTTCTCCTGTTTGAATCTCCTCTGAAGAGTGGCATCATGGGCTCCTCAAAACAACTGTCAAATGATCTGAAAACAAAGATTATTCAACATAGTTGTTCAGGGGAAGGATACAAAAAGCTGTCTCAGAGATTTAACCTGTCAATTTCCACTGTGAGGAACATAGTAAGGAAATGGAAGAACACAGGTACAGTTCTTGTTAAGGCCAGAAGTGGCAGGCCAAGAAACATCAGAAAGGCAGAGAAGAAGAATGGTGAGATCAGTCAAGGACAATCCTCAGACCACCTCCAGAGAGCTGCAGCATCAACTTGCTGCAGATGGTGTCACTGTGCATCGGTCAACTATACAACGCACTTTGCACAAGGAGAAGCTGTATGGGAGAGTGATGCGAAAGAAGCCGTTTCTGCAAGCACGCCACAAACAGAGTCTGCTGAGGTATGCAAAAGCACATTTGGAGAAGCCAATTTCTTTTTGGAAGAAGGTCCTGTGGACTGATGAAACCAAGATTGAGTTGTTTGATCATACAAAAAGGCATTATGCATGGCGGCAAAAAAAACACAGCATTCCAAGAAAAACACTTGCTAGCCACAGTAAAATTTGGTGGAGGTTCCATCATGCTTTGGGGCTGTGTGGCCAATGCCGGCACTGGGAATCTTGTTAAAGTTGAGGGACGCATGGATTCCTCTCAGTATCAGCAGATTCTTAACAATAATGTTCATGAATCAGTGACAAAGTTGAAGTTACGCAGGGGATGGATCTTTCAGCAAGACAATGATCCAAAACACCGCTCCAAATCTACTCAGGCATTCATGCAGAGGAACAATTAGGCTATGTTCACACGATCCTTTTTTTGATCCTTTTTTTTTCAGGTCCTTTTTCCATGCAGGGTACAGTCCAATGTTACTCTGTGGAAAACAAAAACCGCTGTGCCCACTATCCTTTTTTTCTCAGGCAAATCCGCGTGGATTTGCCTGCAGAAAAAAAGAAGTACCATGTCACTTCTTTCTGCGGATTCAGCTCCTGTTTTCAACAGGCACCAATAGGAAAGTGCTGTTGAAAACCCGCAGAGGAATCTGCAGAAGAAACTGCAGGAAAATCAGCAGTGCAGTTTTGCACTGCGGGTTTTCCAAATCAGGACCTGAAAAAAAAAGGATCAAAAAAAGGATCGTGTGAACATGGCCTTACACTGTTCTGGAATGGCCATCCCAGTCCCCAGATCTGAATATCATTGAACATCTGTGGGATCATTTGAAGAGGGCTGTCCATGCTCGGCAACCATCAAACTTAACTGAACTGGAATTGTTTTGTAAAGAGGAATGGTCAAAAATACCTTCATCCAGGATCCGGGAACTCATTAAAAGCTACAGGAAGCGACTAGAGGCTGTTATTTTTGCAAAAGGAGGATCTACTAAATATTAATGTCACTTTTCTGGTGAGGTGCCCAGACTTACGCACCTGTCAAATTTTGTTTGAATGCAGATTGCACATTTTCTGTTAGTACAATAAACCTCATTTCAAGGCAGAAACATTACTGTGTCCAACAGTTACTAGATATATGAAACTGAAATAGCTGTTGCAAAAAAAACTATTTTTATAAAACATTAAGCTTAAGATTAATAGGGGTGCCCAAACTTTTTCATATAACTGTATGTTAACCAGCCAGAGTAAAGCAGACTACTGGGACTGGTATTTCAGGCTTGTAAGGATCCAATATCCATGAACCTCACCAGCCTGATAATACCAGGCCGCAGAAGTCTGCTATTCTTGGATGGTGAGCAAAAATAGTGGGATCCCCTCCCAAAAAACAGGTGTGGGGTCCCCCTATTTTTGTTAAATAGCCAAGGAAAAAGCAGACAGCTGTGGCCTGGTATTCTCAGGCTAGCGAGATGCGCCAATTATGGCACTTTACTCGGCTCTTCCCACTTGACCTGTAGCGTTGGCAAGTGGGATAATATTTGTGGGGTTGATGTCACCTATGTATTGTCCGGTGACATCAAGCCCACGGATTAGTATTGGAGAGGCATCTATAAGACACCTATCCATTACTAATCCTTTAGTTATATGGTAAATAAAAACACTGCCAGAATGAAGTCCTTTAATAATCTTAATTAGCCATACTTACTGCATCGCCTAATCCTGGACGCCCTCGATCTCCTGCAAATAAAATAATAAACCAACACGACGAGTCCAGCTCTGGCCACCATCCAGCCTGACATCCAGACACAGCAGAGCTTGTAGATGACCACCGGAGATAACTCGGTCTCCAGCGGTCACCTGCACTGCAGTTCCCACGATCAGCTCATCAGCTGACCGTGAGAACTTTGCTAGTGACCGGAGATTATTTTTAACCCCTTTCTGCCATCAGACATACTATTCTGTCCATGTGACCTGGGCCCTAATTCCCATGGACGGAATAGTACGTCATGCCCTTTAATGTGACACTGCAACTTAAGTGGCGGTAATCGCATTAAAATTCTAACGCCATCTTACCTGGAGGAAGATGGTGTCGGCATCCCAGAGCCTGTCTCCGAACACCCGGCCTCCCGATCGCTGTGATTGGCTGTTCAATTCTGAACAGCCAATCGCAGCCTTTCTCATTGGCTGAAACAGTGAGGTCCCAGGCTAGGATCGAGGACTGATGTTCAAAAACCCCTCGGATTGGCATGATCAACGATCACATCGATCGTGTCAATCACAGGGCACAGCCACGGTGTTACCGCTCTGTGCCCTGCCGGTACCGGCCTAGAATCGGTGCTGTGAGAGCACCGATCCTAGGCCGGTGCCTAGGACAGGACAGGCATGGCCCGCAGCTGCTGATTGGCGTGATCGATGTGATCGTCGATCACGTCAATCACAGGGTACAGCCGCGCTGTGACCTGCCTAGGATTGGAGCTGTGAGCTCTGATCCTAGGCAAGTGCCTAGCAACAGCGGCATCACCAGGGCCACCTCTGATTGGTGGGATCGATGTGATCATCGATCCCACAAATGACAGGTTACAGCACCGGTATGACCGCTCTGCAGGAATCCCCACACTAGCTTGAGGGTTCCTGCAAAGCGGTCACACTGCTGGATCTCCCTCTGTGCTGGGACTTGTGGTGCAACAGTAGCCTGTGATAGCACAATTCCTGCTGAAGACAGAAGAGAGACTACAACCGTAAGTGTTGATCCCCAACCTCTCTTCATCCACCCCAATCCCCCCATCCCTTTCCCCCTCTTTTTACCAACCTCCACTCCCCCTTTGCATCGCCTCCTTGCACACATTAGCAGCCGCCGAGCGTTGATTGGTGACGCAGTTCACCGATCAACACTCGTGCTCCCTTTTCTTTCTCACCCCCCTGTGCGCACATCCAGCAGCCGCCGAACTTTGATAAGTGACGCAGTTCACTTATCAGAGCTCGTGCCTGCTGTTTTCCATTTTTTTCACACCCCCGTGCGCACATCCAGCATCCGCTGATCTTAAATAAGTGACGCAGTTCACTTATCAGACCTCGTGCCTGTTTTCCGATTTTTTTCACCCCTCTTGCGCCACACCCCAGTGCGGACATACCGCAGCTGCCGATCTTTGATAATTGACGCAGTTCACTCATTAGAGCTTGTGCCTGCTGTTTTCCTTTTTTTTTTCACACCCTCGTACGCACATCCAGCAGCTGCCGATCTTTGATAAGTGACGCAGATCACTTATCAGAGCTAGGGCCTGCTGTTTTAGACATTTCTTTTCACAGATATTTTTTTCTCCCTATTAGCTTTTTTCTTTTAGCTTTTTCTTTTCAGACAAGTTTGCACCAATCATTATCCCCCCCCCACACACACACACACTCACATATAGTTATAAATAAAATACACACAAAGTACCATATTCAAACAAAAAATGTCCCTCCTGTCACGTTTGTCCCAACAGCGCTATTCAGTGGAGGAGGCACATGCTTTCCTTGCCTCTGACACTGATAGCGAGGGAGAGGATCCCACTTTTCTTTACTTTTCAGATTCTCCATCCTCTTCCTCTTCCTCATCTTCCTCCTCTGGTCTTGCAGAACTGCCACGCAGACCTCCCAGGACAGAAGATGAGGCAACACCCACTCCTGAAGATAAACCAGCACACCCCTCTTCGGACCCTGTATGGTACTCGCCCTCCCCCCGAAAATTACGAGCCACTGATTCCTGATTTTGTGGCAAAATCAGGAATCAATTTTGACACCACCGGCCTCTCAGAAATAGACTTTTTCAGAGTCTTTTTCTCCTGAGGACTTTATTAATCTCATGGTGGAGCAAACTAATTTGTACGATTGTCAATTTTTGGCACACAACCCTGGTTCATCATATTCCAACTGGTCTCCTGTAGATGCATTTGTAATTATGCAGTTTTGGGGCCTGGTCCTTCATATGGGGCTACTGAAGAAGCCAGAACATCGGCAATATTGAAGTGTTGATCTTTTATACAACACTCCAGTGTTCCGAATAGTCATGGCCCGGACGCATTTTGAGGCCATCCACAAATTCCTGCATTATACCGATAATGCACAGTGTCCCGCACGAGATGACCCCAACTTTGACCGTCTGTTCAAAGTTCAGCCGGTCATCGAACACTTCAACAAAAAGTTTGGTAAAGTGTACGTGCCCAAAAGGGACATCTATGTGGGTGAGTCCTTGGTTCATTTTAAGGGAAGGCTCAGATTCTATCAGTACCTGCCCAGCAAGAAGCCCAGGTACGGAATCAAACTCTATAAGCTGTGTGAGAGTACCTCAGGGTATACCTACAGCTTTAGAGTATACGAAGGGAAGGACACCAGGATTGAACCCCCTGAGTGTCTCCCTGTCCTGGGAGTGAGTGGGAAAATTGTTTGGGATTTGGTGCACCCACTGATGGATAAAGGTTATCACCTCTCCACTGATAACGTTTATTCCAGCATCCCACTCCAAATCCCTCTCTGGGTGAGGTACCGCAGCCTGCAGTACTGTCCGTAAAAATCAGAGGCCTCCCAAAAACGCTACTTGGGCAGATGCTCAGTAAAGGTGACAGCAGAGCCCAATGTAGCGACCACCTGGTGGTGGTCAAGGACAAGAGGGATGTCCTTCTCTTGACCACCATACACGGTGATGGCAGCGCCCTCAGCACTGTACGGGGTACCTCTACACAGGTCAGCAGACTGGACTGTGTACTGGGGTACAACAAAAACATGGGGGACGTTGATCTCTCATCAACTCCAACCATACAGTGCTTTGAGAAAGGCCAAGGTGTGGTACAAAAAGCTGGCCGTGCACATCGTACAGATGGTACTGCTCAACGCTTTCCTGCTGTCACGATGTGCAGGCCACATCGATACGTCGTACCTTCAGTTCCAGGAGGTAGTGGCTAAGGCCCTGATATTTGGCACGAGGGAAGGAGCGGGCCCCAGTACTCCCGGAACTGAAGGTGCTTGTATCGTACCAGGTCAGCATTTCCCGGGGAAGGTCCCACAAACTGGGAAAAAAAGGTAAGGCGCAAAAAAGGTGCCGAGTGTGTTACAAAAGAGGAATACGCAAGGACACCATTTATCAATGCGACACCTGCCCCGGAAAACCTGGCCTGTGTATGAAAAATTGCTTCAAATTGTACCATGCACTCCATGCATTACTAATTAGATTTACAGGAAACAGTAGATTACTTTATTTTTACGCCAAGGCATTATAAACTTTAGTGAAACACTTGGGGGTTCAAAGTGCTCACCACATATCTAGATAAGTTCCTTAGGCAGTCTGGTTTCCAAAATGGGGTCACTTGTGGGGAGTTTCCACCGTTTAGGCACATCAGGGGCTCGCCAAATGCGACATGGTGTCCAATCTCAATTCCAGACAATTTTAGTTTGAAAAAGTCAAACGGCGCTCCTTCCCTTACAAGCTCTGCCGTGCGCCCAAACAGTGGTTCCCCTCCACATATTGGGTATCAGTGTACTCAGGACAAATTGGACAACAACGTTTGGGGTCCATTTTCTCCTTTTACCCTTGGGAAAATAAAAAGATTGTTGTTTTTCCTTCCACGTTGCTTCTGCTCCTGTGAAACACCTGAAGGGTTAATAAACTTCTTGAATGTGGTTTTGAGTACCTCGAGGAGTGCAGTTTTTAGAATGGTGTCACTTTTGGGTATTTTCTGCCATATAGACCCCTCAAAGTGACTTCAATGTGAGGTCCCTAAAAAAAATGGTTTTGTAAATTTTGTTGTAAAAATGAGAAATCACTGGTTAACTTTTAACCCTTAACTTCCTAACGAAAAAAATTGTTCCAAAATTGTGCTGATATAAAGTAGACATGTGGGAAATGTTATTTCATAACTATTTTGTGTGACATATTTCACGCTTTTAAGGCCATAAAAATTCAGAGTTTTAAAATTTTTGCCAAATTTCCCTTTTTTTACACAAATAAACGCAAGTTATATCGAAGAAATTTTACCACTAACGTGAAGTACAATATGTCACGAGAAAACAAACTCACAATCGCCAAGATCCGTTGAAGCGTTCCGGAGTTATTACTTCATAAAGAACAGTGGTCAGAATTGTATAAATTGGCCCGGTCATTAATGTGCAAACAACCCTCGTGTAAATGGGTTAAAAATGAAAGCAAGGTAGTAGATAAATGTTATGCATCTTTTTGCAAGATGTACTTCATGTAAGCAAATCTAACCTTCAGAAATGGATCTGACTCTCAAAAGGTACTAGTTATCCTGATTGATCAGTATATGTACACTGCGTCGCTAATGCAAGTCAATGGAGAAAAAACGCATCCTGCAAGCACTTTTGCAGGATGCGTTTTTTCTACAAAACGACGCATAGCGACGTGCAGTGCACGACGCTAGTGTGAAAGTAGCTTACGACACAGTGTGAAAAAAAAATGCTGCCCTGGGCACACGTGACGTCATTGGTTACAGGCTCTTCCTTAGGCAAAAAAAGCGTGGCTTAATCTTACACATTTCTGAGGTGTCGTCTTCATTACATGTGTGCCCAAGGTGGCAGGTTTTTTTCACACGGTGTCTTAGCAAGTGTGTGCGGCCGGAACGCTGCCGACATTGTTGTTCATCTAAATTCCAAGCACAGGAAGAATGATCCCGTGTACCAGCTCTACTGACCGCGAGCAAGTAAAGGAGACTTTGCATGCTATCGGTGCAGGGGGAAAGCCACCTAATAAGGTAGACTATTATGTGACAGCTACCATATGTGTACATATTCTAATCAATCAGATATAGCTAGTACCTTTTGAGTATCAGATCCATTTCTCACTGTTAGGCTATGTGCACACGTTCAGGATTTCTTGCAGAAATTTCCTGTGCAAAACTGAACATTTTCTGCAAGAAATCCGCATGCTTTTTTACCGCGTTTTGGTGCGTTTTTTTTGCTGATTTTTCCGGAGGTTCCCAATGCAATAATATAGTGGGAAATCCGTTTTTTACCGCGATGCGTTTTTTTTGTGGAAAAAAACGCATCATGTGCACAAAAATTGCGGAATGCATTCTAAATGATGGGATGCATAATGTATGCGTTTTTATAGAGTTTTTATAGCGAAAAAACGCGAAAAATCTGCAACGTGTGCACACAGCCTAACGCTATGGTCTATCAGTATTTTGTCAGAATATTACTCGTGTATAAGTATATACATGTACTGTCGTATACACTCGTGTATAAGTTAACCCGAGTATAAGCCGAGGCACCTCATTTTACCACAAAAAACTGGGAAAACTTATTGACTCGAGTATAAGCCGCTTATGCATTGTTCCCTCATCCCTATCTTTGTATGCATTGTCTCCTCATCCCTATTCTTGTATGCATGGCTCCCTCATCCCCATCCTGGTATGTATGGCTCCCTCATCCCCATCCTGGTATGACTGGCTCCCTCATCCCTATCCTGGTATGCATGGCTCCCTCATCCCTATTCTGGTATGCATGGCTCCCTCATCCCTATTCTGGTATGCATGGCCTCCTCATCCCTTTCCTGGTATGCATGGCTCCCTCATCCTTATCCTGGTATGCATGGATCCCTCATCCCTATCCTGGTATGCATGGCTCCCTTATCCCAATTCTGGTATGCATGGCTCTCTCATCCCTATTCTGGTATGCATGGCCTCCTCATTCCTATCCTGGTATGCATGGCTCCCTCATCCCTATCCTGGTATGCATGGCTCCCTCATCCCTATCCTGGTATGCATGGCCCCCTCATTCATATCCTGGTATGCATGGATCCCTCATCCCTATCCTGGTATGCATGCCCCCCTCATCCCTATGGTGGTATGCATGGCTCCCTCATCCCTATTCTGGTATGCAAGGCCTCCTCATCCCTTTCCTGGTATGCATGGCCCCCTCATCCCTACCCTGGTATGCATGACTCCCTCATCCCTATCCTGGTATAGATGGCTCCCTCATCCCTATGGTGGTATGCATGGCTCCCTCATCCCTATCCTGGTATGGATGGCTCCCTCATCCCTATGGTGGTATGCATGACTCCCTCATCCCTATCCTGGTATGCATGGCTCCCCCATCCCTATCCTGGTATGCATGGCTCCCTTATCCCTATTCTGGTATGCATGGCTCCCTCATCCCTATCCTGGTATGCATGGCTCCTCATCCCTATCCTGGTATGCATGGTTTCCTCTTCCCTATCCTGGTATGCATGGCTCCTCATCCCTATCCTGGTATGCATGGCCTCCTCATCCCTATCCTGGTATGCATGGCTCCCTCATCCCTATCATGGTATGGATGGCTCCCTCGTCCCTATTCTGGTATGCATGGCCCCCTTATCCCTATCCTGGTATGCACGGCCCCCTCATCCCTATGGTGGTATGCATGGCTCCCTCATCTCTATTCTGGTATGCATGTCTCCTTCATCCCTACCCTGGTATGCATGGCTCCCTCATCCCTATCCTGGTATGCATGGCCCCCTCATCCCTTTGCTGGTATGCATGGCCGCCTCATCCCTATGGTGGTATGCATGGCCTCCTCATCCCTATCCTGGTATGCATGGCTCCTCATCCCTATCCTGGTATGCATGGCTCCCCCATCCCTATCCTGGTATGCATGGCTCCCCCATCCTTATCCTGGTATGCATGGCCCTCTCATCCCTATCCTGGTATGCATGGCCTCATCCCTATCCTGGTATGCATGGCTCCCTCATCCCTATCCTGATATGCATGGCCCCCTTATCCATCTATATATATAATTGTCTAAGGGTTTTTCCGTCTGTCTGTCTGTCTGTCCTGGAAATCCCGCGTCTCTGATTGGTCGAGGCCGCCAGGCCTCGACCAATCAGAGACAGGCACAGCATGGCGACGATGATGTCATAATGGAAATCCCACGTCTCTGATTGACCAATCAGCGACGGGCACAGTATCGACATAGATGTCATAATGGTTGCCATGGCGACGATGATGTCATAAAGGTTGCCTCGACCAATCAGCGACGGGCACAGTCTGCCGCGAATTCTGGAATCATCATTGTCCATATACTACGGGGACATGATGCATATTCTAGAATACCCGATGCGTTAGAATCGGGCCACAATCTAGTATCTTGATATGCATGGCCCCCTCATCCCTATCCGGGTATGTATGGCTCCCTCATCCCTATCCTGATATGCATGGCCCCCTCATCCCTATCCTGGTATGCATGGCTCCCTCATCCCTATTCTGGTATGCATGGCCCCCTCATCCCTATCCTGGTATGCATAGCCCCCTCATCCCTATGGTGGTATGCATGGCTCCCTCATCCCTATTCTGGTATGCATGGCTCCTTCATCCCTATCCTGGTATGCATGGCTCCCTCATCCCTATCCTGGTATGCATGGCCCCCTCATCCCTATCCTGGTATGCATGGCCCCCTCATCCCTATGGTGGTATGCATAGCTCCCTCATCCCTATTCTGGTATGCATGGCTCCCTCATCCCTATCCTGATATGCATGGCCCCCTCATCCCTATCCTGGTATGCATGGCTCCCTCATCCCTATTCTGGTATGCATGGCCCCCTCATCCCTATTCTGGTATGCATGGCTCCCTCATCCCTATCCTGGTATGCATAGCCCCCTCATCCCTATGGTGGTATGCATGGCTCCCTCATCCCTATTCTGGTATGCATGGCCCCCTCATCCCTATCCTGGTATGCATGGCCCCCTCATCCCTATGGTGGTATGCATAGCTCCCTCATCCCTATTCTGGTATGCATGACTCCCTCATCCCTATCCTGATATGCATGGCCCCCTCATCCCTATCCTGGTATGCATGGCTCCCTCATCCCTATTCTGGTATGCATGGCCCCCTCATCCCTATTCTGGTATGCATGGCTCCCTCATCCCTATCCTGGTATGCATGGCTCCCTCATCCCTATGGTGGTATGCATGGCTTCCTCATCCCTATTCTGGTATGCATGGCCCCCTCATCCCTATCCTGGCATGCATGGCTCCCTCATCCCTATTCTGGTATGCATGGCCCCCTCATCCCTATCCTGGTATGCATGGCCCCCTCATCCCTATGGTGGTATGCATGACTCCCTCATCCCTATCCTGGTATAGATGGCTCCCTCATCCCTATCCTGGTATGCATGGCCCCCTCATCCCTATGGTGGTATGCATGGCTCCCTCATCCCTATCCTGGTATGGATGGCTCCCTCATCCCTATGGTGGTATGCATGACTCCCTCATCCCTATCCTGGTATGCATGGTTTCCTCTTCCCTATCCTGGTATGCATGGCTCCTCATCCCTATCCTGGTATGCATGGCCTCCTAATCCCTATCCTGGTATGCATGGCTCCCTCATCCCTATCATGGTATGGATGGCTCCCCCATCCTTATCCTGGTGTGCATGGCCCTCTCATCCCTATCCTGATATGCATGGCCCCCTCATCCCTATCCTGGTATGCATGGCCTCATCCCTATCCTGGTATGCATGGCTCCCTCATCCCTATCCTGATATGCATGGCCCCCTTATCCATATCTTGATATGCATGGCCCCCTCATCCCTATCCGGGTATGCATGGCTCCCTCATCCCTATTCTGGTATGCATGGCTCCTTCATCCCTATCCTGGTATGCATGGCTCCCTCATCCCTATCCTGGTATGCATGGCCCCCTCATCCCTATCCTGGTATGCATGGCCCCCTCATCCCTATGGTGGTATGCATAGCTCCCTCATCCCTATTCTGGTATGCATGGCTCCCTCATCCCTATCCTGATATGCATGGCCCCCTCATCCCTATCCTGGTATGCATGGCTCCCTCATCCCTATTCTGGTATGCATGGCCCCCTCATCCCTATTCTGGTATGCATGGCTCCCTCATCCCTATCCTGGTATGCATGGCTCCCTCATCCCTATGGTGGTATGCATGGCTTCCTCATCCCTATTCTGGTATGCATGGCCCCCTCATCCCTATCCTGGCATGCATGGCTCCCTCATCCCTATTCTGGTATGCATGGCCCCCTCATCCCTATCCTGTTATGCATGGCCCCCTCATCCCTATGGTGGTATGCATGACTCCCTCATCCCTATCCTGGTATAGATGGCTCCCTCATCCCTATGGTGGTATGCATGGCTCCCTCATCCCTATCCTGGTATGGATGGCTCCCTCATCCCTATGGTGGTATGCATGACTCTCTCATCCCTATTCTGGTATGCATGGCTCCCTCATTCCTATCCTGGTATGCATGGCTCCCTCATCCTTATCCTGGTATGTATGGCTCCCTCATCCCTACCCTGGTATGCATGGCCCCCTCATCCCTATCCTGGCATGCATGGCTCCCTCATCCCTATTCTGGTATGCATGGCCCCCTCATCCCTATCCTGTTATGCATGGCCCCCTCATCCCTATGGTGGTATGCATGACTCCCTCATCCCTATCCTGGTATAGATGGCTCCCTCATCCCTATGGTGGTATGCATGGCTCCCTCATCCCTATCCTGGTATGGATGGCTCCCTCATCCCTATGGTGGTATGCATGACTCCCTCATCCCTATTCTGGTATGCATGGCTCCCTCATTCCTATCCTGGTATGCATGGCTCCCTCATCCTTATCCTGGTATGTATGGCTCCCTCATCCCTACCCTGGTATGCATGGCATCCTCATCACTATCCTGGTATGCATGGCCCCCTCATCCCTACCCTGGTATGCATGGCCCCCTCATCCCTACCCTGGTATGCATGGCTCCCTCATCCTTATCCTGGTATGTATGGCTCCCTCATCCCTATCCTGGTATGCATGGCCCCCTCATCCCTATCCTGATATGCATGGCCCCCCTCATCCCTATCCTGGTATGCATGGCCCCCTCATCCCTACCCTGGTATGCATGGCCCCCTCATCCCTACCCTGGTATGCATGGCTCCCTCATCCCTATCCTGGTATGTATGGCTCCCTCATCCCTATCCTTGTATACATGGCTCCCTCATCCCTATCCTGGTATGCATGGCTCCCTCATCCCTATCCTGGTATGTATGGCTCCCTCATCCCTATCCTTGTATGCATGGCTCCCTCATCCCTATCCTGGTATGCATGCCTCCCTCATCCCTATCCTGGTATGCATGCCTCCCTCATCCCTATCCTTGTATGCATGGTTCCCTCATCCCTATCCTGGTATGCATGGCCCCCTCTTCCCTATCCTGATATGCATGGCTCCCTCATCCCTATCCCTGAATGCATGGCCCCCATGAGAAAAGCATTTAAAAAAGCCTCCTACTTGCCTTCCCTGCACAACTTCACAGCATCCTGTTCCGGCTTCCAGCAGCTCCTGCGGCCGAGCAATCATGTGTCCCCGCTCATTATGGTAATGAATATTCACCTCTCTCCACTCACCGGGGACATGTGATCGCTCGGCCGCAGGAGCTGCTGGAAGCCAGAACAGGATGCTGCGAGGACTTTTACCATAGAGACTAAAGTAATATGTTGGAACATGACAAAATGTGCCCCATTCGTTATTTGTGATTTGGATCACTTTTTTTTTGTCCTGTGGTATTCGCTGACATTTATTGTGTGTGATTTTCTTTGAAATGGCGCATGCAGTCCATGAATAAAAATTGTTCTTTACTTTTGTCTTGAACCATTTTTTGCATCTTTTCAAGCACCAAAAGTCATAAGTCCTTTAAAAATGCACCAAGTTGAAAACTTCAAAAACCTTATTCCACGAGGAACTGGAATGAGATGCACCACAAAAAAATTGCAAGACTTGGTAAAAGTGGCAGTTCATTAATCTGTTCAAAACACTTAGAACTGAAACGTGTTCCAGAAAACTGGAGAAATGGCAGATGAATCTGGACCAACAAGTCAGTTACTTCATTAGTTCCATACAGCAACTTAGTTCAGGAATATGTTTTTCTGTAAGACGTTGTGGGGTACTGCTCAGATCAAGCCCCTTATATGAACATGCCCAGACCTAATACTCTACTGAAAATCTCATAATGACACAATCTATTATGAAATGCACCTGATTACCAAATACATGTGCTAATTACTTGGGACAGCATTTTATTACAACATGTCCATATGTAAATACACAAGGCCTGCCAATGAAATTAGACAAACCACCAGAATGTATAGTTCAAAATTAAACAGCCTTTATTAATACAATGATAAAAACCCAATATTGGTATAACACCAATCAAAATGTAAAAATGCCTCCGATCATAATGAACAGGGCTCAAGCAAACCCCCACATAATGCCTAATGACATAACACACAATTGATAAATGTTATAATGGCAATGGAAAATTATTTATATATATATCAAGGAGATAGATCTATGACATGAAACATATAGCAATCATTAGACAAAATATGCTCAGACTTGATGTATTATTACTCTTGTAGCTTGTACTGCAGTTCAAAGTAAAAGTGGCTACAACCAATTAATGATGAAATACTAATGTAGCTACTACGGTTAATCTCCTGATAAAATTTACCAGAGTGGAGGCTGCATGAGACCTGCTGAATCCCCAACGCGCGTTTCAAACGAATTCTTCCGGGGGGGTGTGGTAAGGAGGGAAAAGGGAGTCTATTTAAATACAAGCCAGCCAATCCTAAGCGCGCATATAAGCGCTATAGTTAGCACCCACTTTGACCTCACAAGCCCACGTGGGGCCGTTGCCAAGTTACACATCAACGCTGTCCTGAGAGTGCGCAATATCGGAAGTGCCCATTCATATAAGGGATGCCGCAGAAAGAGCCGTAATAAAATATGTATTTAATTTCTATAGTGAAGGACTACATCCCAGTATTAGGCTGATGAGGCGCTAAATAATATATAAAGATATAAAATCAGAGCGACGTATGCGCTGTGTTACAGGGATCCGCCCCCCGACGGCTCTTTATTACGGCTCTTTCTGCGGCATCCCTTATATGAATGGGCACTTCCGATATTGCGCACTCTCAGGACAGCGTTGATGTGTAACTTGGCAACGGCCCCACGTGTTTACAGTTTGAAACCATAAAATGTTGAAAAATTATGTCATTCTTGAGTATATCACTCAGGCAGAGCACAGGGGCCCCAGGCAGCATATGGGGCCCCAGGCAGAGCACAGTGGTCCCAGGCAGAGCACAGGGGCCCCAGGCAGCCTATGGGGCCCCAGGCAGAGCACAGTGGCCCCAGGCAGAGCACAGGGGCCCCAAGCAGCATATGGGGCCCCAGGCAGAGCACAGGGGCCCCAGGCAGCATATGGGGCCCCAGGCAGAGCACAGTGGCCCCAGGCAGAGCCCAGGGGCCCCAGGCAGAACATGGGGCCCCAGGCAGAGCACAGGGGCCCCAGGCAGCATATGGGGCCCCAGGCAGTGCACAGGGGCCCCAGGCAGCATATGGGGCCCCAGGCAGAGCACAGCGATATTTTGGACCACTGTGCGGTGTTTCAGACCCCCTGTGTGATGTCTGGGGCCCTGTTCTTAAGTATATTAAAGATTAAAGTAACGTATATTAAAGTATATTATAGATCAAATTTGACACGTTTATGAGCACCATTGAGTGATATACTCAAGAATGACATAATTTTTCAACATTTTATGGTTTCAAACTGTAAACACTCAGAGTTTTTTTTACTTCAACCAGAAAACCTTAACGGTTCATAAAAAACTTGACTGTTCAGGATATGATAAAAGTCATAGTATTCTGAATCTTTAACTTATAAAGATACCTTTACATGGGGTGATTATTGGTTCCAGAGAGGCTTTCGGCCGATAATCGTACACATGGCTGGTGACAGGACAATACAATATAAACGTTCAAAGGTAAACACTGATAACATTAAAATCTAATATATAATTGCCTAGAATACTACTTCCGGCAATTTGTGCCAACTTCCGTGGCTTTGTCCGGAGATAATGTCCGGAGATAAGTGACGTCACCAGCGTCCTACACCCGCTCAGGGTGGACAAAGATATATGCCTTCGTGGTGCGCGGCACTTTTCTGATTGGTTGCCGCCTGCTGCGAGCGACCAATCAGAAATGTGCCGTACTGTCAAGAATTGTCAAGAGCTGGTGAGTGCAGCCATTTTTTGTTCTTTCTTACTATTATTTATTAATTGTATTATTCTTACATTTGAATAAATAAAGTATATATGGATTCTAGACTCCCGATTCTTTAGAATCGGGCTGCCATCTAGTATATAAATAATTTTCCATTGCCATTATAACATTTATCAATTGTGTGTTATGTCATTAGGCATTATGTGGGGGTTTGCTTGAGCCCTGTTCATTATGATCGGAGGCATTTTTACATTTTGATTGGTGTTATACCAATATTGGGTTTTTATCATTGTATTAATAAAGGCTGTTTAATTTTGAACTATACATTCTGGTGGTTTGTCTAATTTCATTGGCAGGCCTTGTGTATTTATGTTATCTTGAATGTGTTCGTATGTATTTTGGGGACTAATATGCATATAACATGTCCATATGTTAGCGTGCCTGGTTGCTGCATACCCTAGCGATTAGGCTCAATTCACAATATGTTTGTGGCATGTGGTTTTCATAAATTTCAATAATATTCTTTTTATTTGGAGGATTTTTTTTAACAATTTTTGCAGAGGGGAGTTAGCATAAATTTCAATACAATCCCCCAAATTCAGTGCAGATGTGTATGTTCGTATACGTTTGGCCAGTGTACACCGAGACCCACAGTCTGCAAGCTACTGCCCACTTCACAATAAAAAACCCTCACAATAAATGCATACTGCATAATTATAATACATGATATGCTCCTTTTAAATTGTATTTCTAGCTTAGGTTTTGTCTGTTTAATGGCCAGTGTCAACATGCTCCTACACATTGCATGAATACCAACTTATAACCTAGTTCATTTCTTTCAGTTTTACACTGCTTTAGAAATCAGAGATACCCTCCCTGCTCCATGCTGGTCAGGTTGTGCTAGACTTGGGGGCATATGCCCCATGGGCCAGTCCTCTAGTAACTGTTTAGGGTCCTTAGATCCCTAGCTGCTTTAGCAGCTTGTGGTAAAATTGGTAATGCAGCTTTATTCCTGTGGTCAGTACGATTACAGCGATACCCAATTTCTATAGTTTTATATGTTTTGGCGCTTTTACGCAATAAAAACTATTTTATATAAAAAAATAATTATTTTTGCATCGCTTTATTCTGAGAGCTATAACTTTTTTATTTTTCTGCTGATGAAGCTGTATGACGGCTTTTTTTTGGGGGGGGGACAAGATTATGTTTTCAGTAGTATCATTTGTGTTTACATTTGTCTTTTTGATTGTGTTTTATTGTACTTTTTGTTTGGCGGTATGATAAAGCATTGTTTTTTGCCACGTGTTTTATTTATTTTTTTATCGTGTTCTCTGAAGGGATTAACTAGTGGGATAGTTTTATAGAGCGGGTTGTTACGGATGCGACGATACCAATTATGTGTACTTTTGTTGTTTATTTTCTATTTACTTAAATGTATTTATTGGAAAAATGCTTGATTCTTTTTTTCTCTGGGTATTTTTAATAACATTTTTACACTTTTTTACTATATATATATATATCTAATATATAAAGCTGAAAGTGTGTGTGTGTGTGTGTGTATGTGTGTGTGTATGTCCGGGATTGGCATCTGCACCGTCGCAGCTACAGCCACAAAATTTTGCACAGTCACATGTCTGGACCCCGAGAGCGTTATAGGCTATGTTGTGAGGCGAAATTTTAACCCCGCGCATTCCAATTCACAAAACAATTTTGCCCCTATCTACATAAGGCCTGTCCCACACGTCCAGATAATTCCGGTACCGGAAAAATCGGTACCGGAGTTATCCGTGTCCGTTTGTCCGTGTGCTCACGTGGCACATCAGTGTGGCACACGTGCAGCAGCCGTGTGCCGACTGGGTACCACACGGACCGTGCACGAGACAGCGCTAGAGATAAGCTCTGTCCCCTGCATCTGGTGCTGAAGTCGGAATTCATTCCTTCCCCCCAGCAGCGTTCGCTGGAGAGAAGGAATGAAAAATCTTAGTTTTTTTTATTTTTTGTGTGTTTAAAATAAAGATCCCGGTCTCCGCCCGCCTCCCACCCCCTGTGCGCCCGCCCGCTGGAAATCAAATACTCACCCGGCTCCCTTGATGCTTCCTCTCAGTGCCGCAGCTTCTTCCTGTTTGAGCGGTCACGTGGTACCGCTCATTAAAGTGATGAATATGTGGCTCCACCCCTATGGGAGGTGGAGCCGCATATTCATCACTGTAATATTTTGCTACAGTTAATTAATCCGAGCTCTGATTGGTTAATATAGGCAACAAAGGACATTCTCAGTATAAGGCTGGAGTCACACTGCCGTATTTCTCCTGCGAGAATCGCATCGTAAAACTTGTACTGGCTGACGGCTCTCCTGATCTGAGCTTGACAGCTGCATAGTAATCCATCATGCTGTCATGCTCGGGTCAGGAGAGGTGCTGGCCAGTCCGTGCAGTGCGATGCGATTACCGCATGAGAAATACGGCAGTGTGACTCCAGCCTAACAAAGCTTGTTTGAGGTCAGTTAGGGTGTGTTGGTGGAAAGGCTGATGTCAGTCACATTACCTCTATGTGAGAGGATATAGAAACTGCCAGTTACAGACTATTTTTGCCACAATAATGCCTCATAAGAAAAGGAATTCCATGGCAAGAATGTCAGCTGATGCAAAAAGAAAAGCTGCATTGCGGGCCAATGAAAAATGTGAAAACTGAGAAACAAGGCTGACACACATGAGAACAGCAGCTGCTTCCTCAAGAGCCAATGAACTTTCTGAACAGAGGGAAGCGAGGCTTGCAGACATGAAAACAAGATGAAATATATGTTGTGAAATGCTTCTATTAGCTTAGTTTTTGCCTTTTAATAATTACATTTCTATCTATTTGTTTTGTGTTTCTTTTTGTGCAGAATAAATCTTTGTTAACACATTCTATTTTGCTAACAGCAGTTATTACCCAGGGGAAGCTGGGTAGTACAGCTAGTATATATATATATATATATATATATATATATATATATATATAATATTTTTTTTACATTGTCCTGTATGGTGTCAGATGGCTGATCTGATACTCTGCACTGCCTCCTTCCCTGCACAGGACCCCGCGACCATCTTGCAGCTGGGGATTTCCATGGAAACCATTAGGACAACGCGATCGCATCGCTTTGTCCTAATGGAAGAGCGTAGGAAACTCATTCCCTGCACGATGTTCATCTATGCTGCTGTCACTACTGACAGAGGCATCAGATGGGTTAAATGCCCGCGATCGGTGCTAGTACCGTTGCTGGTGCCAGCTCTGTGGCGGGGCGATCATGCTGCGTACATGTACTGCTGTTTACGGGAACGCAGCTCCCGCAGAGCAGTACATGTACGCCGCATGTCAGGAAGGGGTACCATGGAGGTCAGGATATGGAATGATACTCAAAATCAAAATGGAAAATAACATTACAGGCTGATCCAACTTCAGTGGAAATGCCTCAAGACAAAGAAATTATGCTCAATAGTGTGTGTGGCCTCCACGTGCCTGTATGACCTCCCTACAACGCCTGGGCATGCTCCTGATGTGGCGGCGGCGGCAATGAAAAAATGAGAAAGTGACCAAAACAATAGGGTTTCTTTGAAAACAAAGAAATGGTCTGTGGTCACCCCCCACAGAATGACTCTTTTATAGGGGTTGTCTTGCTAATTGTCATTTCTACCTGTTGTCTGTTCCATTTGCACAACAGCAGGAGAAATTGATTCACAATCGGTGTTTCATCATAAGTGGACAGGTTGATTTCACTGAAGTGTGATTGACTTGGAGTTACATTATGTTGTTTAAGTGTTCCCTTTATTTTTTTGAGCAGTGTATATTTACAAATTTATAGAAACAAATATAAATAAGCATAAACAAAGTAAATTTCAGTAAAGCCATTGGAAAAATAAAAATACATTAAAAAATGAACAAAACAAAGCAAACAACAGAAAACTCAAAATTGCAAATACACAAACTACATGGGAATAAGCAACAGCTGGATTGTATAGTATATGCAGAGGCTGAGAGGAGCAATGTTCTTGCAGAATGGGGCTGAGATCAGTGATATGCTGCAACTTTATTGTATGTACTTTATAGGTGATATAAAGTGATATTTTTGATCCAGTCCCTGGGTGGTGTGGCCCCAGCCACCATATACATGGGAGATTTTGTGGCTCCTGTCACCTACTTGAATGTGCAGAAATGCAGAGACACAACATCCTGACACCATAGTGGGAGGAGTGAAGGGAGCCAATACAAGGCAAATATTTGCCGGCATGCCCCTGATCCTGGTAGGAAAGCTAGTGATACACCTGTGAAGTAGTGAGCAACTACAAGTGCTATGACAGGGAGCCATAAAATACTTTTGGGGAGAGGCGACAAATAACTGATAATTCAGGCAAGTTTATTGCTTGAGCTAAGCCACGACTGAAGCAGCATTACCATGTCCTCATTCAGAGATGTGGATTCATACTGTTAAAGGGAACCTGTCACCTCAAATTGGTGGGATATTTAAATGAGTTTTTACTCTTCATTTCTCCACCCCATCCATCCCTGTTGTCCGCAATATGTTAGTGAATTAGAGTATGTGAGCACCATAGTTGGCGCGTGTGCAATGCAATCTTCGGTGGCGCGTGCGCAATGCAATCTTCGGTGGCGCACGCGCAGTATGCTTTGCCCATCTGCGGGCAAAGCCGAAAAGCATTACTGCGCATGCATCCGTGCACTATGTCCCGCAACACAGCAAAATACTTCCGGGACATAGTGCGTGGGCGCATGCTGTGTGCCGGGCAGACTGCAGCTGCTGAGACCGGAGCCAGGAGCAGCGCGGGGCACGAGGAGAGGTGAGGATTATATGGGGTTATTTTTAATATATCAATGAGTGATAACTGGATTGTGGGGCTATTGGGGGGCGCTACATTACATTCTATGGGGGGCTGTATTACATTCTATGGGGGGTTGTATTTTATTCTATGGGGGGCTTTATTACTTTCTATGAGGGCTGTATTACATTCTATGGGGACCATATTACATTCTATGGTGGGCTATATTACATTCTATGGGGGGTTGTATTATATTCTATGGGGGGCTGTATTACATTCTATGAGGGAGGATTGCATCATATTCTTTTATGGTGCTACATTATATTCTATGGGGAGGTAGGCTGTATTATATTTTATATTAAATGTATTCTATATATTGAATTTATTATATTCTATGAGCGGTGATTGGATCATACTCTTGAGGGGGCTACATTATATTCTATGGGGAGTGTTATGATCCCTAGTGGCTGAGGATCACAAATAGATCAGCAAGTGATTAAACTAAGGACGAGCTCTAGAGAGATGGTAACTGGACTGATCGCAAATCTGAACCTATCCAAAACAACTAGAGGTAGCCGGTGAACGTGCCTAAAAAATTCCTAGACGTCTCGAGCCTCGCTTGCCTCCAGAGAAATAATCCCCAAAGATATAGAAGCCCCCAACAAATATTAACGGTGAAGTAAGAAGAAGGCACATACATAGGGATGAAATCAGATTCAGCAAAAGAGGCCCACTAGTACTAGAAAGCAGAAAATAGAGCAGGGGTCTATGCGATCAATAAAAAACCCTTACAAAATATCCATCCTGAGATTTCAAGAACCCACACACCAACTAACGGTGTGTGGGGAGAAACTCAGCCCACTAGAGCAACCAGCAAGCGAGGGAATTACATTTTAGCAAGCTGGAACAGAAAACATGATAAACACTGCTGATCAAAAAATGAGCAAACAAAACTTAGCTTATCCTGGATGGACAGGGAGCAAGGTAGTCAGAAGGAATCTGAGTAGCACTGATTACATCGACAGCCGGCAACAAGTGGAAGTAAAACAGAGCTAAATAGGAACCTCCCAGAGGATAACGAACCAGCTGATAGCCAGAGACCAGCAGGATAACAGGCAAAGCCACCAGGGGGAGCCCAAAGCAAAAGTCACACCATACCACCAGTGACCACAAGAGGGAGCCTGAACACAGAGTTCACAACAGTACCCCCCCCTTGAGGAGGGGTCACCAAACCCTCATGAAAACCACCAGGGCGATCAGGATGAGCCACATGGAAGGCACAAACCAAATCGGCTGCATGAACATCAGAGGCGACAACCCAAGAATTATCCTCCTGACCATAGCCCTTCCATTTAACCAAATACTGGAGCCTCCGTCTAGAAATACGAGAATCCAAGATCTTCTCCACCACGTATTCCAATTCTCCCTCAACCAGCATCGGGGCAGGAGGCTCAACCGGAGGAACCACAGGCACCACATACCTCCGCAACAACGAGCGATGGAACACATTATGAAAAGCAAATGATGCTGGGAGGTCCAGACGAAATGACACAGGGCCAAGGACTTCCAGAATCTTATAAGGACTGATAAACCGAGGCTTGAACTTAGGAGAGGAGACCTTCATAGGAACGAAGCGAGAAGACAACCACACCAAGTCCCCAACGCAAAGTCGGGGACCCACACAGCGACGGCGGTTGGCAAAGAGCTGAGCCTTCTCTTGAGACAGCTTCAAATTGTCCACCACATGATTCCAAATCTGATACAACCTATCAACCACAACATCCACTCCAGGACAGTCAGAAGGCTCCACCTGACCCGAGGAAAAATGAGGATGAAACCCTGAATTACAAAAGAAAGGAGAAACCAAAGTAGCAGAACTAGCCCGATTATTAAGGGCAAACTCGGCCAACGGCAAAAAAGTAACCCAGTCGTCCTGATCAGCAGAAACAAAACATCTTAAATAAGTCTCCAAGGTCTGATTAGTTTGCTCGGTTTGGCCATTCGTCTGAGGATGGAAGGCCGACGAAAAAGACAAATCAATGCCCAATTTAGCACAAAAGGTCCGCCAAAATCTAGACACAAACTGGGATCCTCTGTCAGAAACAATGTTCTCAGGAATCCCGTGCAAACGAACCACATTTTGAAAAAACAGTGGAACCAACTCGGAGGAGGAAGGCAACTTAGGCAAGGGCACCAAATGGACCATCTTAGAAAAACGATCACACACCACCCAGATGACAGACATTCTCTGAGAGACAAGGAGATCTGAAATAAAATCCATGGAAATGTGCATCCAAGGCCTCTTCGGGACAGGCAAAGGTAACAGCAAACCACTGGCTCGAGAACAGCAAGGCTTAGCCCGAGCACAAATTCCACAAGACTGCACAAAGGAACGCACATCCCGCGACAAGGAAGGCCACCAAAAAGACCTGGCCACCAAGTCTCTGGTACCAAATATTCCAGGATGGCCCGCCAACACCGAAGAATGAACCTCGGAGATGACTCTGTTGGTCCATCTATCCGGGACAAACAGTCTCTCCGGTGGACAGCGATCAGGTCTATCTGCCTGAAACTCTTGCAGCACACGTCGCAAATCTGGGGAGATGGCAGACAAAATCACCCCTTCTCTAAGAATACCAGCCGGCTCTGAATCTCCAGGAGAGTCAGGCACAAAACTCCTAGAAAGAGCATCAGCCTTCACATTCTTCGAACCAGGCAGGTACGAAACCACGAAATCAAAACGAGAGAAAAACAACGACCAACGAGCCTGTCTGGGATTCAGCCGCTTGGCCGACTCGAGATAAATCAAATTCTTGTGATCAGTCAAGACCACCACACGATGCTTAGCTCCCTCGAGCCAATGTCGCCACTCCTCAAATGCCCACTTCATAGCCAACAACTCACGATTACCGACATCAAAATTCCGCTCGGCAGGCGAAAACTTTCTTGAAAAGAAAGCACATGGCTTCATCACAGAGTCATCGGAGCTTCTCTGCGACAAAACAGCCCCCGCTCCAATCTCGGAAGCATCAACCTCCACCTGGAAGGGAAGTGAGACATCTGGCTGACATAAGACCGGAGCCGAAGAAAACCGGCGCTTCAGCTCCCGAAAGGCCTCCACAGCCGCAGAGGACCAATTAGTCACATCAGAACCTTTCTTGATCAAATCCGTCAAAGGCTTAACAACACCAGAAAAATTAGCTATGAAGCGATGGTAAAAATTAGCAAAACCCAAGAACTTCTGAAGACTCTTAACCGATGTAGGCTGCGTCCAGTCATGAATAGCCTGAACCTTAACTGGGTCCATCTCAATAGTAGAAGGAGAAAAAATGAAACCCAAAAAAGAAATCTTCTGGACTCCAAAAATACATTTTGAGCCCTTCACAAATAAAGCATTGTCACGCAGGACCTGAAAGACCATCCTGACCTGCTTAACATGAGACTCCCAATCATCCGAAAAAAACAGAATATCATCCAGATACACAATCATAAACTTATCCAGATATTCACGGAAGATGTCGTGCATAAAGGACTGAAAGACTGAAGGAGCATTAGAAAGTCCAAAAGGCATCACCAGGTACTCAAAATGGCCTTCAGGCGTATTAAATGCAGTTTTCCATTCATCACCCTGTTTTATATGCACAAGGTTATACGCACCACGAAGATCTATCTTGGTGAACCAACTAGACCCCCTAATGCGAGCAAACAAATCAGTTAACAATGGCAAAGGATACTGAAATTTGACCGTGATTTTATTCAAAAGGCGATAATCAATACAAGGTCTCAGGGAACCATCCTTCTTAGCCACAAAAAAGAATCCCGCACCAAGAGGGGAAGAGGACGGGCGAATATGTCCCTTCTCCAAAGACTCCTTTATATAACTCCGCATGGCAGCATGCTCCGGCACAGATAAATTGAAAAGTCGTCCCTTAGGAAACTTACTACCAGGAATCAAATTTATAGCACAATCACAGTCCCTATGAGGAGGTAGAGAATTGAGTTTGGGCTCCTCAAATACATCCTGGTAGTCTGACAAAAACGTAGGGACTTCAGAAGGAGTGGACGAAGCAATTGACACCACAGGAGCGTCACCATGAATTCCCTGACAACCCCAACTTGACACAGACATAGCTTTCCAATCCAGGACTGGATTATGAGTCTGCAACCATGGTAGACCCAACACGACAACATCATGCAAATTATGCAATACAAGAAAGCGAATCACCTCCTGATGAACAGGAGTCATGCACATGGTCACTTGTGTCCAGTACTGAGGTCTATTCGTAGCCAATGGCGTAGAGTCAATTCCCCTTAGTGGAATAGGGAATTTTAAAGGCTCCAAATCAAAACCACAGCGCCTGGCAAATGACCAATCCATCAGACTCAGGGCAGCACCTGAATCTACAAAGGCATTAACCGGGTAAGATGACAGGGAACAAATCAGGGTAACAGACAAAATGAACTTAGGCTGTAAAGTACCAATGGTGACAGATTTATCAACCTTTTTTTTGCGCTTAGAGCATGCTGAGATAACATGAGCTGAGTCACCACAGTAAAAGCACAACCCATTTTGCCGTCTATAATTTTGCCGTTCACTTCTGGTCAGAATTCTGTGACATTGCATAGATTCAGGTGTCTGTTCAGAAGACACCGCCAAATGGTGCACAGGTTTGCGCTCCCGCAACCGCCAATCAATCTGAATGGCCAGAGTCATTGACTCATTCAGACCTGCAGGCGTAGGGAACCCCACCATGACATTCTTAATGGCTTCAGAAAGACCTTCTCTGAAATTTGCAGCCAGGGCACACTCATTCCACTGAGTAAGCACCGACCATTTCCGAAATTTCTGGCAGTACACCTCTGCTTCATCTTGCCCCTGCGAGAGGGCCAATAACGCTTTTTCAGCCTGGTTCTCAAGATTAGGTTCCTCATAGAGCAATCCAAGGGCCAGAAAAAACGCATCCACACTGAGCAATGCAGGATCCCCTGGCGCGAATGCGAAGGCCCAATCTTGAGGGTCACCACGCAAAAAGGAAATAATAATCCTAACTTGCTGAACGGCATCACCAGAGGAACGAGGTTTCAAAGAAAGAAACAACTTACAATTGTTCTTAAAATTTAGGAACCTAGATCTATCTCCAGAAAACAACTCCGGAATAGGTATCCTAGGCTCAGACATAGGACTGTGAACAACAAAATCCTGAATACTCTGAACTCTAGCAGCAAGATGATCCAGACTGGAAGCCAAGCTCTGGACATCCATGTCAGCAGCTGAACTCAGAGCCACACCAAGATTAAGAGGAGGAGAGAAGCTAGCACAGCAGCTAGACACACGGCAACAACAAGGAAAAAAAAAAAAGATTCTCAAGGCTTCTTTTCTTCTGCTTCTGCCATGCGATTAACACTTTGCGGGCCGGCTGTACTGTTATGATCCCTAGTGGCTGAGGATCACAAATAGATCAGCAAGTGATTAAACTAAGGACGAGCTCTAGGGAGATGGTAACTGGACTGATCGCAAATCTGAACCTATCCAAAACAACTAGAGGTAGCCGGTGAACGTGCCTAAAAAATTCCTAGACGTCTCGAGCGAGCCTGAGGAACTAGCTACCCCTAAAGAGAAAGAAAGACCTCGCTTGCCTCCAGAGAAATAATCCCCAAAGATATAGAAGCCCCCAACAAATATTAACGGTGAAGTAAGAAGAAGGCACATACATAGGGATGAAATCAGATTCAGCAAAAGAGGCCCACTAGTACTAGAAAGCAGAAAATAGAGCAGGGGTCTATGCGATCAATAAAAAACCCTTACAAAATATCCATCCTGAGATTTCAAGAACCCACACACCAACTAACGGTGTGTGGGGAGAAACTCAGCCCACTAGAGCAACCAGCAAGCGAGGGAATTACATTTTAGCAAGCTGGAACAGAAAACATGATAAACACTGCTGATCAAAAAATGAGCAAACAAAACTTAGCTTATCCTGGATGGACAGGGAGCAAGGTAGTCAGAAGGAATCTGAGTAGCACTGATTACATCGACAGCCGGCAACAAGTGGAAGTAAAACAGAGCTATATAGGAACCTCCCAGAGGATAACGAACCAGCTGATAGCCAGAGACCAGCAGGATAACAGGCAAAGCCACCAGGGGGAGCCCAAAGCAAAAGTCACACCATACCACCAGTGACCACAAGAGGGAGCCTGAACACAGAGTTCACAACAGGGGAGCTGCATTATACTACATGAGGAGGGCTGCATTGTATTCTATGGAGGGGCTACATTATATTCTATGGGAGGCTGCATTATGCTCTATGAGGGGACTACCATATATTATATATGCAGGGGCTGCATTATACTATATGAGGGGGCTGCATTATATTCTCTGGAGGTTACATTATACTCGGGGCTACAATATATTCTGTGGGGTGGCTGCATTATATTCTGGGGTGGCATCATTATATTATATGTGGGCTGCATTATACTGTATCAAGGACTATGGGGAATACCTTATACTATATGAAGAACTATGGGGTGCATTATACTATGGAAAGTGAATTGTACTACATGGATGACTATGGCAGTGCATTATACTATATGGAGCACTATGAAGAGTGTATTATACTATATGGAGGACTGAGCAGTGTATTTTAATATATGGAGGACTATGAGGAGTATATTATACTATATGGAGGACTGAGCAGGGTATTTTAATATATGGAGGACTATGAGGAGTGTATTATACTATATGGAGGACTGAGGAGTGTATTATACTATATGGAGGACTGAGGAGTGTATTATACTATATGGAGGACTGAGGTGCAGATTATAATATATGGAGGACTATGGGGTGTATTATACTAAACAAGCAAAATGCTGCCTATTCATCGAGTGATTGCATTGTTTATGTGGGAACAGAAATCCTTGTTCTGTGCTGCTGATAACATGATACTGTATGGGGCAGATTGATCTAATTGTGATTGCTCTGTTCCCTTCATTCTTTCTCAGTTGGTGTAAAGAGGCCAGGAAACAAGTGAACGACTTCAGTATTGTCAATCTCACTCGTTTAGCGGCCTGAGATCAGCGCATGTAAATACAGCAGAAATGCTTCGCAGGGAGACCAGGCAAGGATGATGACAGTTGTAGTTAGCACCCGGTGCCTGGGAAAAGCGCTAACTCTACTGCTTTTCCCAGCCGCTAAAGCATTAAATTCTGGTATGTGTAATGATTTTTAGGGTTGCGTAATGTCAGCTGCCATCAATCCCTGGTGTAAGTAATGGAGAGGTGTCTATCAGACACCCCCACTACTAGCCCAGACCTGGCAGGACCCAGCGACTCTGAAGAGCGGTGACGGTAGCGCACCGTGACATCCCCCTTGTGACCCAAAGGACGCGGTACCGAGTACCCCACTGCCCTACGGGGGCGATCCAGTAACAATACCGCTCTTCACAGTCGCCGAGCTCAGCGCAAGACCCAGAGTCACCTGGTCTCATGCTGCGCAGCGGGACCAAAAGTGTCTGTAGGCAAAGTTTATGGAGCATCAGAATGAGGTTCCATAGCCTTTGGTCATCTCAATCCCTTCATTATCTTCGAGATCCAGTTATGTAAGTAAAGTAGTGGCTTTTCTTGGTACTGCAACTAAAAGCAATACATAGGACTGAGCTGTAATGCTGGATACAGCTGTGATTATATGTTATATAGTCGTGTTACACTCCCCTCACTTCTTGTAACCTACAAGTGTACAAAGATATTATACAGTCACCATGTGACAAGTGGGCCTGTGTAACTTCAAATGCCAGGGCTGAATTTTAGTCCCAGTCTGGCCCTGCTCATCAGTAAATAAGACTATTTGAAAATTAGTCTTCATGTATGTCTGGGCCCACTGCAACCATTTCTGCTTGTGAACACTGTTTAGGGGTGGCCGAATAGTAGGCTTATGAACCAAAACAAGTCTTTGAAGGATCCTACACCTTGAGCTCCGAGGGACTCCAGAGGCACCAGCAGCTTCAAATATCTAAACTACAGAAAATGCACCTCCGCACTGCTGTAGAAGGCTGACCCCAAAAATCGCCAAACACCAAACCACAACCTTTTTGTGCTGTACTGTGGCCAAAAGAATCCTCTATTTTACCAATGGGGTGCTGCGTCCAGAAAAAAAAAATGCAATGTCCATGGAAACAAAAAAAGAAAATATGGAGCGCACTTACCCAGGTAAATCAGTCACCACTTTATTAGGACATCATACAAAACATCAGGGAGGGATGTGAACAAATACGGACAACGGCCGTTTCGTGCGTCAAGGCACTTCAACGGGACCCGTTGAAGTGCCTTGACGCACGAAACGGCCGTTGTCCGTATTTGTTCACATCCCTCCCTGCTGTGTTTTGTATGATGTCCTAATAAAGTGGTGACTGATTTACCTGGGTAAGTGCGCTCCATATTTTCTTTTTTTGTTTCCAAGCTTCAAATATCTGTTTGCTGGTTTGTAATGGTTTTTTAGCAGCTGCTCTCTTAATCCGATGAACTTGCCTGGCAGAAACCTTCCTCATTATGCCTTTATTAGCACGAACACGTCTGTGCTCAAATTCAGCCACAAATCTCTTAACAATACAATGATCATGCTTAAGTTTTCGGGAAATATCTAATGTTTTCATCCCTTGACCAAGGCATTGCACTATTTGATGCTTTTCGGCAGCAGAGAGATCCTTTTTCTTTCCCATGTTACTTGAAAACTGTGACCTGCTTAATAATGTGGAACATCATTTTTAAGTAGTTTTCCTTTAATTAGAATCACCTGGAAAACTAATTATCACATGTGTTTAAGATTGATTTCAGTGATCTATTGAGCCCTGAGACACAATACCATCCATGAGTTTATTTGAAAAACAAAACAATTAAATCGTTATGACACTTAAATCCAATTTGCATAATAATTTGGAACACAGTGTAGAATCCCTATCAGTATGTCTTTGGAATGTGGGAGGAAACTGGAGAACCCGGAGGAAACCCACGCAAACATGAGGAGAACATACAGATGTTGTCTTTGGTGGGATTTGAACCCAGGACCTCAGCGCTGCAATGCTAACTGAGCCACCGTGCTTCCCCAATTGAGAAGCATTGAATAAAGACTATTCCACACACAATGACGCTGATTCATAAAAGTGTTTTCATGCAAAATCTGACGTAAAACATCACAGGGGGGTACAGAAGACACAAGAGTTCCTGAGCCGATTCTTCTGGTGACCAACTTGCCTGAAGGATACCAAGGACTATGTTCTCTCTTGCGAGGTATGTGCCCGTTACAAGACTCCTCATGTGGCACCTACGGGTCTTCTACAACCATTACCTGTTCCGTCCCGCCCTTGGGGGTCTATATCAATGGACTTTATTGTGGAGCTGCCTACATCGGGGGGCATGAATACAATCATGGTGGTAGTTGATCGCCTGACTAAAGCTGCTCATTTTGTTCCATGCACCGGCCTCCCCTCAGCTGAAGATACAGTGAACTTGGTTATACAGAATGTCTTTCGGTTGCATGGGGTTCCGGATGAGATCATCTCTGACCATGGAGTACAGTTCACTTCACGATTCTGGAAGGGGTTTTGCTCTGCACTCAATATTAATGTCTGTCTCTCTTCCGCTTACCATCCCCAGACAAATGGTCAGACTGAGCGTACCAACCAGACGCTGGAACAATATCTAAGATACTATGTCAGCCATCTCCAGGATGATTGGTTGGAGTTGCTGCCGTTAGCTGAATTTTCATATAATAATTCTCAGAGCGCCTCCACTAAATTTACACCTTTCTTTGCCAATCTGGGTTATCATCCGTGTATTTTACCTAGGTCTCCAATTTATTCTCCAGTTCCGGTAGTGGAGGAAAGGCTGACTGTGATGAGACAAAATCTGGAGGTTCTGAAGGAATCCCTGACCACAGCTCAAGAACGTTATAAGAGATCGGCTGATAGATTCCGTAAACCTGCACCCATGTTCAAGGTAGGAGATTCCGTGTGGTTAGCAACTAAGAATCTGAAGTTAAACGTTCCTTCACAAAAACTTGGACAGAAATTCATTGGCCCTTTCAAGATCAACGGTATTGTGAGCTCTGTGGCCTGCCGCCTGAAGCTGCCTAGGACTATGAAGGTACACCCAGTTTTTCATGTATCTTTACTAAAGCCTGTATCTCCTAATACCTTCCAGGGACGTGTTGTGCCACCTCCGCAGCCTGTGGTGATTGATGGGCAAGAACAATTTGTGGTGGAGGAAATTGTTGATTCCAGGATTTGCAGGAATCGGCTCCAATATCTGATAAGATGGCAGGGATATCCCCCTGAGGAAGACTCTTGGGAACCTGTGGAAAACATCAATGCCCAACAGAAGATTTCTCGTTTTCATCAGAGATTCCCTGAGAAACCAGGTCCAGAATCGTCCTGAGGCCGCTTCTAAGGAGGGAGTAATGTCAGGACATTTTTTACCTTTTGTGCATTACTACCCTTTTCCAAGATGGCGTCGTTGGTCTCATGTGCACTGTGTCTTCCTGCTATAAAACTCCACCCCAGCCTTCAGTCTGTGCTAGAGTATTCTGCCTTGCATCCAGCTCCTGACCTCTGATTACTCCCTGGCTATATACCTGCTCCTGTGAACCTGTGTGGTGATCCTGCTACTCTGCTCTGAGTTCCTGCTGCATACACCAGTTTTTCAGTAATCCTCCTTCATCTGCTGCTCGTGTTTACTTCCATCTGCATTTGCTGGACATGTAAGCTGTTTCTGCTCTGCAAAAACCTGAGACTATTAACCGGGCCTCCCTGGTTGAGCTAAGATATGATTTGAACTGCCTTATAAGCTTATCTATCTGTGTTTGGACTAAGACAAGGATTTATTCGTGTCAAGTATCCTCAAGAATAACTGTGCTTCATAGACTTTCTGCTTGATTGCATTTTCCTCTGAAGTTTCCTATAGACTGCTAAGCTGCGTTTGATATTTACACCAAGTGTTGTGGACTTGAGTTTCTCTCTGCACCTGTTTGAATCACCGTGTGATAATATAGACTTTACCACTTATAAATCTGTGTCCTGTAGTTGTCTTGTTCCACGCAAAGAGTCTCCTGAGTTATCCCCTATAATTATTACAATTCCAGAGTACCTGAATGACTTTGAGGATGTGTTCTCTGAAAAAGAGGCTGAGGTTTTACCACCACACTGCCCGTTTGATTGTACTATTGACCTTGTTCCTAATGCTAAATTGCCCAAGGCTTGTTTGTACAACCTCTCTGCTCCAGAGCGAGCTGGCATGAAAGACTGTTGAGGGAGGATCTAAATTGATCCTTCACGGTTGACTCAGTAATTTCCAAATTAATCTACAGGGCGTTGCCGGCAACTGAAAATGACCAGACGGAGACGTGTGCCTCTGTATGGGGGATCGAGCAGATCTCTGGCCCTCGTTTTATTGTGTATTGCTTTTCATAATCATAGAAATTATACTTCAACCAATCAGCATAAGAACACGCTCACAGTTCTTAACCTATAAGAATGTTTAACCCATGAAAATACAGAAAAACCGGAAACTACAGATATGGTCGGGTCTTCTTGGCATAGAAGAAGCATACCAACAGATGGATAGCGATACACCCCCGAGTCCCTTACCTGGCTCGAGTCAGAGCATTCAAGGTCTTTATTGCAATTATGAACCATAGCCTAGTTGAATAACAGGCTTGTGAACAACAAGATAAAATTATTTCATGGCAGCTATAACCTTTTACCTAATTAAATAACAGAATTTATCTTTAAGCAACAAGAAAATGGAGTCAAAAAGCACAAAATGGAGAATCTTTCTTAATTTGTCCCTTCACATTCCCCCCTAGATAAATTTTGTTAATTAATGTCCAGCTACAAAGGTACTATCCCAAGCTATAAGCTCGAGGGGTACTGGTCTTCACATGACTGGTGCCATGTTACCATCCATGGTTGTTACGGCGTACCCGTCCCCCCTGTATACTAGAATTTACGAATAACAATTATTGATAACAGTAGTGGGGATATTTTGAAGATAGCCTTGCACTTGGCTTCAACATCTTCATCAGGTAACTTTGTGAAATCGGTGTAGAGAAGAGCAGGAGTGGCAACACTTTTGGTATCATCATTAGTTGTCTTAGTGCAGAATTTCCTAATACAGAAATACACCAAAGAACAAGTTTTAGTATTACATACATAACAAGGATAAAGGCAACAGTATATAACAAACTTTGAAAGATTTCAGCTATCCAGCCCCCAGGTCCCTCAAACCAATTGGCTGGATTAAGAAAGGAGAAGGTGTCTGCCCACCAACTGTCCTTATTACGGTCATTGTCTTTATTATAATGATCTCTGAGTCTTTGAATATCCTCTAACTTTAACTTCATAGTGCTATTGGGATCTGTATAATGACAGCATGCGGGTCCAATAACCAGACACGTACCACCCTGTGCTGCTGCTAAGTAATCCAGTACTATAGTATATTGATTAGTGACTATGATAAGTTGGTTTTGGACAGCAACAGTAGTATTAAGTATATCCAATATATCCCAAATTTGATCATCTACTCTGTGGCCCTAACCAATTTATCCCACATTTGTGTAATCATAGGGTAAATGTAAACAGAACTGACAATTTTATTGGCTATACCCATCTGTACTACACGTGGTCTCCCCAAAGGGAAAAACCAAAACATTATGTCCCCTTATTTGCTATTAGCCTGTTTAACCAGCGTGCATCGCGATGCATAGATCCACGTCGGTCTTCCTTCCAGCTTTACTGACATAGGAGTAATGAGGAGGACTTGGTAGGGACCGTCATACAAGGGTTCTAGTCCGTGTTTTCTGACATGGCTTTTCACGACCACAAAACCACCAGACTTTAAGTTGTGACAAGTGTCGGTTTCTGCTTAATCTGGAAGGGAAGAAAAAAACTAAAACATGGGTGTTAGCAAGATTTTTACTAAGCTGAATAACATATTGAACAGCACGGTCAGTTTCCTCTGATAACTACTGAGGCTGGAAATTTGCAAATGAGGGCCTAGCACCAAACAATATATCATATGGGGACAGGCCATGTTTTGCCTTAGGGGTAGTACGAATATGGTACAGTACAATGGGTAGGAGCTCTGGCCATGGAGCCGTAGTCTCCTGCATCATTTTGGTCAATTGTCCCCTCAGTGTTCCGTTCAGCCTCTCAACTTTCCCACTAGTTTGTGGATAGTACGGAGTATGGAGGGCTACAGTAGATCCAAGCATTGTCAGAACCTCCTGATACACATGAGAAGAAAAGGCCGGGCCTTGGTCACTTTCGACGACTTTTGGAACACTATATCTGCATATGACTTCCATCACCAGTTTCTTCGCTGTGGTTTTTGCAGTAATTTTGGTAACCGGGAATGCTTCAGGCCAACTGGAGAACATGTCGACAACCACCAGACAATATTCATACCTTCCAGACTTAGGCAATGTGATGTGGTCCACTTGGAGCCTTTGGAAAGGATAGTCGGGCTTAGCAAGATGCTTCGGGGGTACACGTTGAAGTTGACCGGGATTGCAGGTCTGACAGATATTACATGGACGGTTGAGTGCTGTCAGGACAGTAGAAATACCTGGAGCCCAGTAGAATTTTTGTACCAGGGCAAGGGCCTGGCTTTTCTTTTACGCGATATGTGGGCCCATGTGCCGACATGGCAATAGCAGGGTACATCCGCTTAGGGAGACACACAAGTTGGTCCTTTTTCCAGAGACCATTGTCCATACATTGCTCCATCAGCCTTCCACTGCTTCACTTCTTCCTTTTGGGGACATTCTCTGCATCGTCATTAAGCGGTCTCGCGGGGTCCGACAGAAAACCTCAGTCTGTCGTGGATCATCAGGTTCCTGTAGAGTCAGTGTTTCTTGTAACTGTTTATGCTGAGAGCGTGTGGTCACCATAGCTGGTATGGTCTGTTCAACGGGTAGGAGAGCAGCAGCTTTTGCTTGCATATCCACAAAGGCTATGTCAAAAGAATTTTGTATATACTTGAGTATATACCGGTACGCGCTGGGTAGTGGCAAAAGTAAGAGAAAACACGAGCACAGACTTCCACAAATAGAATACTGGCAATATAGCCCAGGAGAACTGTAACAATTAAGGTGTATTAGAATCCGTTATCCCTACCTTTGCTGGTAAGTTCGCATGGACAAGAGGGGGGTTTGTCTTGAACTGTGGGGGCAATCATATATATTGCCCCCACAGTTCAAGACAAACCCCACTCAGTTCAACTCACTCTTTCTCACACTAGATTAAAAGGTTTTTTTCCTTGCGGAAAGTGCAAGGTATGTAAACAGGTGCTCACTAAAAAGGGCACATGTATTATAAGAGGGGAAAAATCAATACTGATTCAAGATTTCATTACATGTTCAACCACAGGGGTAATCTATACTATTGAGTGCCCCTGTGGAAAACTATATGTGGGGAGGACCAAACGATCACTAAAAGTTAGGATTGGTGAACATATCTGCAATATCAAAAAGAAGTTTATGGGACACCCACTTTCCCAACATTTTATAGATCACCATAGTGCACAAACAGAGCAAATGAAGATACAAGGCATAGCTACGGTACAACAACATTGGAGAGGGGGGGACTACATTAAAGCTATGTCCAGATTGGAAACTAAATGGATTTTCACTCTTGATACCATTATACCAAGAGGTCTTAACGCTGGAGTGGAACTGTTCGGTTTTCAGTAATCAACTAATAAGGGGTCAGGCTATATAAGGATCGCCAGTACGGGGCACGGATTAACCCTGAGAAAGGAGGAAGTTTCCTCCGAAACGCGTTGGTTTTTGATCCTTCTCGCACCCCGTACTCACTTCGGCTTCTGTTAAGCGGTCACGTGACAACTTACGTCACACAGGTCCTGCGCACTATCCGGATCACCGCTTACACCACACGCGGCGCCGGTAACGCTGGACCCCCGCTCTTCACAGAAGGTTAGTTCCAGGTGGCTGCTACCGGCCGGGGCAGCCACAAGCTTGGACACACGTACTACCACCTGGATCCAATAGGAGAAGAACACACACATCGCTTCAGCCTCCTCATTTGGTGAACTTTTATCATTACAGTCCTCTTGTCCATGCGAACTTACCAGCAAAGGTAGGGATAACGGATTCTAATACACCTTAATTGTTACAGTTCTCCTGGGCTATATTGCCAGTATTCTATTTGTGGAAGTGTGTGCTCGTGTTTTCTCTTACTTTTGCCACTACCCAGTGCGTACCGGTATATACTCAAGTATATACAAAATTCTTTTGACATAGCATTTTCTTACAGGCTGTCTGTGGAAGCCTGTTGGTGTCGCTGCGGGTAGCTGGTTTTGTGACACTTTTGCGCCACCATATCCTATATTTTTATATCCACAAAGGCGTTACCAACAGTGTGTGGACTTTTCCTTGGACCGTGCGCCTTAATTTTGATAATGGCCACCTGGGCAGGTAATTTGATTGAGTCCATGAGGGTTTTAACAGCTTCAGCATTCTTCACTGGAGTCCCAGCGGTGGTAATAAACCCTCGATTGGCCCATAGGGCTCCGAAATCATGAGCAATACAAAATGCATACTGTGAGTCCGTGTATATATTAGCCCGCCTGTCTTTGGCCAGAACACATGCCGTAGACAGAGCCTGAAGTTCTACTTCTTGTGCTGACAGTGAGGGAGGGAGTGCAGCTCCGTTCACTACAGTATCTTCCGTAGTAACAGCGTATCCGGTGTGGAATCTGCAAAATCATCAGCACATCTTAAACCGTCTTCCAGGGCATTGTAGAGAGGTTGCATTATGCGGGATGCGTCCGATATCCACTGACGACAATAAGTACATAGTCCAAGAAAACACTGGAGTTCAGTCTCATCTTTTGGTAAAGGAAGGGAGCTGACAGCTATTTTTCTTTCTTTTGTGAGGTGTCTGACACCCTGAAGGAGACAGTGACCCAAAAATATCACTTGACCAAGGCAGAACTGAAGTTTCGAGGCCGAAACCCGACACTTCAGATCTGCCAGATACTTGAGGAGGCTAACAGTGGCAGCAATGGCTTCCTGCTCTGTTGTCGTCCCTGATAAATAAATGCTAACAGAAACTGGCAATTTGGGTGTAATTGAATGCTGAAGAAGGCATTGGCAAGGTCGATGACTGTGAACCAAGCAGGATCCTGAGGTATTTGGGACAAAAGAGTATGTGGATTAAGCACCACCGGAGTTTCTAGAACAGTAACTGCATTAACTGCCGGAACACAGGTGGTTGGCCGGGTGGGGTCTTTTTCTTAACGGGAAACAAGGGCGTGTTACATGGGGAAACACAGGGTACTAGGGGACCATTATCGAGTAACGTTTGTATTTGCCCCTTGAGGCCCCGCTCCTGATCATGTTTCAAAGGGTACTGATGGACTTTAGGAAAAGGGGCACCAGGTTTGAGAAACACTTTTACTGGTTCTACAGGCATTATTGGGGGTGGATCTGGGCCTATCAGGGCCATCATAACCGTGGGAAGGGTGTGTAGGATACAGATCTCATTGTGTTCATCTGCATAGGGGTTATATAATGTAAGTACCATCTGACCATCATCTTGGAATTGTATTCTGGAGCGGAACTGTGATAATAAATCTGCCCCCAGTAAATTTACCGGACATATAGGAGAGATTACGAACTGAGCCGTGACTTCAGGGAAGGGTCCCAATGGGATGGGTTTTGTAAGAGTATATTTATTGGGTCTGCCATCTACTCCAATTAAAACAAGCTCTTGATTTGAGAATTGACATGGCGGGGCTGGGGAGCGAGATTCTCACACATAGGGTTAAAAGGGATATTGGAGTTTGGGACTGGATTTGTGTACGGTGGGAGGGCTGGAGCTGGAGTCTGTTACATGGGCCACTGATAAGGAACGGAGCTGCGTCCTTGTAGCTTGTAGCTGCGGTGGGGGCTAGGGTTGGAGCAGAAATCGCTGCGGCTACTGATTTAACCTTTAATTTCCCTGCTGATGCAGAGCGGGCTAAGTTCTTTTGAAAACTCTTTACTATTTTTCAATGCATCATCCAGAGTGGAAGTCTCAATATCAGGTCTAACTGACATTATTGCCTCTTTCAATTCAGATTTAAGGCCGGACATTAAAGCTGCCACAAAAATGTGTGAATGGGCTTTATTTTACAATGAAAATCCCAGATCTTTAAATACTACCATGAGACGCCCATAGAACTTCTCGGCAGTCCAGAATATACTGGTGCATTGGGGTTAAGGGGCATAGGGCTTACAGTCGGGAGTAGAGGCTTAATTTCCTGGGGAGGGACCATATTATCTAGCAGGAAGACCCCCTGTCCCAAATTTTTGATTGCTTGCTTTCCCGACACATTAATCTCAGTCACTTTCTCAGTTCCGTCTTGCACCACAAAACATCCAGTTTTTTGTCATAGTAATAAACAACTTTCCTTTTTCAGTGTAATTCACTTCCTCTGTTGACCCTCAATTTGCTATATATCAACAACTCAACTTGAAGCAGGTGAATCTTTTACCAATCTTTCAATTACACTGATAATCAAACAATCTCTTACAAGTTTCCTTCTAAAACTAGGTACCATAGTTCACTTTCAACTTCCAACTTACAATATTTCTTTCTACTTCAATACAATATTGTACTATCGTTTAAACACAAATCTTCCAGCACGACAGAAAATATAGAGAAACTTAGAACGCAGCTACGTGCCCCCTCCATATGAGAGACACAGCAGAGATAAGAAAATCACAGCATTCCTCAACACAGAGAAAGCAATAACGCAGCTGTTTGACCCCTCCCATCAGGTATCTTAGAGATAACGCACAGAAACGGAATACAGCAGTTCTCAGACTTAATTAATTTCTACAAAACCTTCATCACACAATTCATATGCCAGACCACCTTAGAAAAACCCATGATTGAGAATATTGTTCCTGCATTCCTGACAGATTTATTTCCCTGTCTTTGGGCTAACAATATCAGATTCATCACACAAATTCAAAGTCTTCTTTTCCTTCCATGGAAACTGATTCTCCTTTAGAGCTAAATATCCTTACTTTAGTTGTGCACAATACCGAGCGGCCTTATGGTTTTGTTCCACTGGGTCTCTCTGTCCCCCGCTGGGACAACCCAAAAACGCAGTACTCAGTGAAAGGAGGAGGGCGTCTTAGACTTTCCCTCTGGACATATATAAATATATATAATTCCTGAGTTACGCATCCTACCCAATCTTCGATCACCTCACCACTAGTGTTGAGCATTCCGATACCGCAAGTATCGGGTATCGGCCGATACTTGCGGGTATCGGAATTCCGATACCGAGATCCGATACTTTTGTGGTATCGGGTATCGGTATCGAAACAACATTAATGTAAAAATGTGTAAAAGAGAGAATTAAAATAAAAAATATTGCTATACTCACCTCTCCGACGCAGCCTGCACCTTACCGAGGGAAGCGGCAGCGTTCTTTGTTTAAAATTCGCGCTTTTCTTTCCTTACGTGAAGTCCCGGCTTGTGATTGGTCGCGTGCCGCCCATGTGGCGGCGACGCAACCAATCACAGCAAGCCGTGACGTAATTTCAGGTCATTCAGTATTTTAAAATTACGCTCCGGCTTTGTGATTGGTTGCGTCGCAGTCACATGGGCGACGCAACCAATCACAAGCCGTGACGTCACGGGAGGCTGGACACGCGCGCATTTTAAAATGCCCGCGAGTCCAGCCTCCCGTGACGTCCCGGCTTGTGATTGGTTGCGGCGCGGTCAACCAATCACAAGCCGGGAGGCTGGACACGCGCGCATTTTAAAATGCCCGCGAGTCCAGCCTCCCGTGACGTCCCGGCTTGTGATTGGTTGCGGCGCGGTCAACCAATCACAAGCCGGGAGGCTGGACACGCGCGCATTTTAAAATGCCCGCGAGTCCAGCCTCCCGTGACGTCCCGGCTTGTGATTGGTTGACCGCGCCGCAACCAATCACAAGCCGGGACGTCACGGGAGGCTGGACTCGCGGGCATTTTACTTTACTTTTACTTTACTTTCAAGTATCGGACGGTATCGCTCAACACTACTCACCACGCCTGATTCTAACTGATCAGGAATTCAGGATATTTTGACTATAAAGAGAATTACATCACTGGTCAATCCGGGGTGTCCGTCCCTTATGAGGTATGGTTCGAGCACTGGGCTCCCAACGGAACTACACCTCTATATGATTCCACCTAAAAAATCACCCCACCATCAGGGACAAACCTCAGATCCTCTTTGCAGCAACAAACACTGGAAAACCACACCAAACGGTCAGTCTGGACAGTATAACTGCCAACTTACCGTGGTTGTTGTGGGGGATGATCAGTCCCAATTTTCCAGTGCCTGTGTCCGGTCTGAGGGTCCTTTGTCTTGTTGTCCTCCAGGGGGCAGAGGCGTAGCTGTTTGGGGCCCCACGTTGGGCGCCAACTGTTGAGGGAGGATCTAAATTGATCCTTCACGGTTGACTCAGTGATTTCCAAATTAATCTACAGGGCATTGCCGGCAAGTGAAAATGACCAGACGGAGACGTGTGCCTCTGTATGTGGGATCGAGCAGATCTCTGGCCCCCGTTTTATTGTGTATCGCTTTTCATAATCATAGAAATTATACTTCAACTAATCAGCATAAGAACACGCTCACAGTTCTTAACCTATAAGAATGCTTAACCCATAAAAATACAGAAAAACCGGAAACTACAGATATGGTCGGGTCTTCTTGGCATAGAAAAAGCATACCAACAGATGGATAGCGATACACCCCCGAGTCCCTTCCCTGGCTCGAGTGAGAGCATTCAAGGTCTTTATACCAATTATGAACCATAGCCTAGTTGAATAACAGGCTTGTGAACAACAAGATAAAATTATTTCATGGCAGCTATAACCTTTTACCTAATTAAATAACAGAATTTATCTTTAAGCAACAAGAAAATGGAGTCGAAAAGCACAAAATGGAGAATCTTTCTTAATTTCTCCCTTCACAAGAGTACATCTCCGAGAGTCTCCATAAAGGGCACATTCGCCCCTCGGTTTCACCCGAGGCAGCTGGGTTCTTTTGTGTTAAAGAAAAAGGATGGTAGATTACACCCATGCCTAGAGTTAAATAAGGTTACTGTGAAGAATAATTACCCCCTCCCACTTATTCCTGATTTATACAACCAATTTTCTAGGGCTAGATGGTTTTCCAAGTTGGACCTCCGGGGGGCATATAACCTTATCCGGGTACAGGAAGGGGATGAGTGGAAAACTGCTTTTCTCACTTCTGAGAGGCTGTTTGAGAATTTGGTTATGCCCTTCGGTCTGACTAATGCACCAGCAGTTTTCCAGAATTTTATTAACCATGTTTTCTCTGACTTTATTGGGTTCTTTATGATGGTTTATCTGGACGATATCCTAATTTAATCAGTTGATAAACAGGCTCACATGGGTCTCCTTCATGCAGTTTTTCAGAGGCTCCAGGGAAACTCTCTCTTTGCTAGACTGGAGAAGTGTTCATTTTTTGTTCAGGAACTGTCCTTTCTGGGTTTCATCTTGTCTGCTGGAGGTTTTCGTATGGACCCTAGAAAGGTTCAGGCCATTGTGGATTGGGTACAACTTGAAAGGTCTTCATCGTTTCTTAGGGTTTGCTAATTATGATCCGAAATTCATAAGGGGGTTCTCTCAGATGGTCAAACCCCTCACTGATCTTACTCAAAAAGGGGCTGATTTCAAGAATTGTTCAGCTTCAGCTATAGCGGCGTTCTCTTAGTTAAAAAAGTGTTTCATGTCCGCCCATGTATTGATCCAACTGGATCCGTCTGAACCATTTATTATTGAGATGGACGCCTCTGAAGTGGAGGTGGGGGCGGTATTGTCTCAGGGACCCACCACTTTAACCAATTTAAGACCCTGTGCTTTCTTCTCAAAGAAGTTCTCTCCAGCAGAAAGGAATTATGATCTCGGTAACCGGGAGCTACTAGCCATTAAACTGGCTTTCGAAGAATGGAGGCATTTTTTTGAGGGAGCGGTCCATTCAATCACTGTAGTTATGGATCACAAGAATCTGGCTTACATTGAGTCTGCCAAAAGGCTGACGCCTATGCAGGCGAGATGGTCACTTTTTTTTGCGAGATGGTCACTTTTTTTCACGATTCCAGTTCTCTATCACCTTTAGGCCGGGTTCCAAAAATATCAAGGCGGATGCCTTATCTCATAGTTTGGACCCAATATCACCCTCCTTCCTCCATTCTTCAACATGGTGTAGTAGTGGCTGGGGTTTCTTCAGCATTACAGCAGGTGATTCGTGAGGCTCAGTCTCTTGTTCCTCCATCGAGGCCTATTTAGTAAGCTTTTTGTGCCTGTGCAATTTCGTCTCAGGGTGCACCGGGAGTTCCACAACTCGGCCCTGAGTGGGCATCCTGGAATCTCGGCCACCCGGCGAGCCATTGCTTGGTTCTTTTGGTGGTCCCCGTTGGCCTTGGATGTTGTGAGATTTGTGTCTGCTTGTGAGGTATGTGCTCGAGCTAAAAACTCCCATAACTGGCCGGCCGGTGAATTGGTGCCATTGCCAATTCCAGATAGACCATGGACTTATCTATCCATGGATTTTATCACCGATCTTCCTCCTTCCGATGGTAATACTGTCATTTGAGTGGTTGTGGACAGATTTAGTAAGCAGGTGCATTTTGTGCCTTTCACAGGTTTGCCCAATGCTGAAATATTATCTAAATTGTTTGTCAAACATGTGGTGCGGTTGCATGGTGTGCCTTGGAGTGTGGTTTCGGATAGGGGTGTACAGTTTGTATCCAAGTTTTGGAGGGCTTTTTGTAAAAAGTTGGGCATTTGTTTGACGTTTTTGTCCGCTTACCATCAGGAGACTAATGGTCAGACTGAGAGGACCAATCAGTCTCTGGAACATATTGTGCAATGTCTGAACACAGCTTGGCAGAATGATTGGTGTTCTTCTTTGCCTTTGGCTGAATTTGCTTTTAACTACCGTATTAATCAGTCCACGGGTACCTCCCCTTTATTATGGAATTATGGTTTTCACCCTCATTTTGGGAAATTTTCCCGACCGGATTCGGGATGTCCTGGGGCGGATTTGGCGATCCAGCAGTTGGGGGAGGTGTGGAGGGAGGTCCAGAGGAACATTGGGGAGGCTCAGGGCAAATATATATTTTTTGCTGGCAAAAAAGGATCTGTGGGGCTTGTATTCAGGGTTGGGGATAAGGTGTGGTTGTCTACCAGGAATATAAGACTTAAGTTTCCTTCTGCTAAGTTGGGGCTTAAGTTAATTGGCCCTTATGAGATTATGGACGTGGTCAATCCTGTGGCTTTCCGTTTGCGCCTTCCTCCATCTCTACGGATCCCCAACATGTTCCATAAATCTCTTTTGAAGCCGTTGGGGGGTCTCCATTAGGGGGGTCTTTGTCTCCCTCGCCACCTCTCTCGGTGGATGGTCAGACTGATTATGAGGTGGAACGTGTTGTAGATTCTTGCATGGTCCGCCGTTCACTTCAATATCTGGTTCATTGAAGGGGTTACGGTCCTGAGGACTGGTCGTGGGTTCCGGTGTGGTCGGTCCATGTGGATTGGTTGGTTCGGGCCTTTCATACTCGGTATCCTGGGAAACCTGGGGGTCTGGTGGCCCCCGTTGAGAGGAGGATACTGTCATGATCCAGGTCGAGGTTTGCATTCTACTTTTCTTTCCCTGGCCTGGTCATGTGGGGGTTAACCTTCTCTGCCTCTCTCTGGTGTATGGGTGGCTATTTCTCAGCGCGGCCGCCGGTAACTCGTGTCAGTGATAGTTACGGTCCTTGGACTGAGCAGCTTACCTAATTCACCCTCAGTGTTCTTTGCTCCCTGAGCTCCTGTGTTCGTATTCTCTTTGTTCCCTATCCCCAACTTAGTGTTTACTCTGCAGTGTATGACCCGGCTTGATTTCTGACCTGCCCTTCTGCCTTCCCTTTCTGTGTTCTCCAATACTGACTAGCTATGACCTTTTTTCGGCTTGCTTCTGACTGTGCTCTCGTCTCACCACTCGGATACCGTGCTCCTGACTGGCTCTGACCTTTTGGCTTGCTTCTGACTCTGCTCCAGTCTTTCGCTCTGGTACCTCTCTCCCAGCTATTACCGACTTGGCAAGATCGACTACTCTACTGACTCTTTTCAGGGCTTGCACTTCGGCTCCACAGGTCTTCGCTTATGGTGAGCTCCTGCTTCCCTCACTCCATCACCCTCTGGTGGTTGGTCCTGGTGCTGCATCCCTAGTGTCACAACAACAACACTGTTGTTACTGGCCGGCGACAGTGTCTCTGGCACTGTGACATTCTCGACCTTGGCTTCAGGATGGGCCCCTAGGCACGTTGCTTCTACCTGATCCCTGTTCCACCACGGTTTCAGCAGGTTGATGTGGTACATTTGGTACTACTTCCTTCTCCCTGGTTGGTGGACCTTATCGTTGACATCACTTGACTTCTCGACCACCTCGTATGGCCCTTGCCATTTGGCCAGGAAATTGCTTTCCATGGTGGGGATCAACATGAGCACCTGGTCCCCAGGGCTAAACTGTCTCAGCCTTGCAGCCCGGTTGTAGACCCTCGCCTGGACTTCTTGTGCTTGAAGGAGACTTTCCTTCACAATCAGCATCATCCTTGTGATTCGGTCCTGCATTTGGGCCACATGCTCAATGACACTTCGGTGGGGTGTAACTTCTGCTTCCCAAGTCTCCATGGAAAAAACATCTAGAAATCCCCGGGGGTGCTATCCATATAGCAGCTAGAATGGTGAGAACTCTGTAGAGGCCTGTGGGACTTTCCTGACAGAGAACAGTAGGTATGGTAGGAGACAATCCCAATGTCGGCCATCCTTCTCTATGACCCTCTTCAGCATGGACCTCAAGGTCTTATTGACACTCTCCACCAGGCTGTCTGTCTGCGGATGGTACACCAACGTCCTAAATTGGGTAATTTGGAGTGCCTTACACAACTCCCTCATTTTCTTGGAAATAAACGGTGTCTGTTGTGTATCCGCTTTTTGGGCTCCCCTGGTGGTTGCTGGTGGTACTGGTGACTTGTTTGCACTTTGCTGCTTCTGTTCACCTGCTTCCATCAGTGTTTGGGAGTTTCCTATTTAGCCTTGCTCTCCAGTCATTTCCTTGCCGGTCATCATTGTAACCAGAGTCTTTCGGTTGCATGTTCCTGCTACTAGTCTGCTGATCAGCTAAGTGGACTTATTGTCCTTATCGTTTTTGTATTTTTGTCCAGTGTACAGTTTTGTCATTTTCTGTTGCTGGAAGCTCTCGTGGTCTGATATTGCCACTCCTGTGTGATGAGTTGACACAGGAGTCTTAAAGTAATTTCAGGATGGTTTTTTTGAAAGGGTTTTCAGTTGACCGTGAAGTCCTCTTTTGTATCCTTCTGCTATCTAGTAAGTGGACCTCTCTTTGCTAAATCTACTTTCATACTGTGTATGTCTTTTCCCCTGAAATCACCGTTAATATATGTGGGGGCTGCTATCATCTTTGGGGAATTTCACTAGAGGTAAGCCAGGTCTGTTTCTTCCTCTACCAGGCGTAGTTAGTCCTCCGGCTGGCGCGTGGCATTTAGGAAGCCGTAGGTATGCTCCCTGGCTACTATTAGTTGTGTGGTAGATTTAGCTCACGGTCAACTCGAGTTTCCATCACCCGAGAGCTCGTTCGTTATTTATATGTTTCTTACGTTCCCTTGCCATTGGGAACCATGACAGTATGACCGGCCCGTGTTAAACTTATTGGCAGAAGAAAGGAGAGAAAAAAGAAGTCTGTAAATTTTTTTTTTTTTTCTTTTTCCCTATGCTTGCTCCATAGTTGGATCAGTTGTATTTCAGCTCTAATTACAGCCTTTGCCTTTCTCTCCTTATAATCCTTGAATGGCTCTGAGCTCACCTGTTTAAAGATGGATCCCCAGAGTTTGGCTGCAGGTTTAAATAATCTTGCTACGAAGGTTCAAAATTTACAAGATTTTGTTATGCATACTCCTATTTCTGAACCTAAAATCCCTACACCAGAGGTGTTTTCCGGAGATAGATCTCGGTTTCTGAATTTCAAATATAATTGTAAATTATTCCTTTCTCTCAGACCTCACTCCTCAGGAGATCCTGTTCAGCAGGTTAAGATTGTAATTTCTTTGCTGCGAGGTGACCCTCAAAATTGGGCATTTTCATTGGCACCAGGGGATCCTGCGTTGCTCAATGTGGATGCGTTTTTCCTGGCTTTAGGGTTGCTTTATGAGGAACCTAATTTAGAGATTCAAGCTGAAAAAGCTTTGATAGCCCTATCTCAAGGGCAAGATGAAGCTGAGATATACTGCCAAAAATTTCGTAAATGGTCTGTGCTTACTCAGTGGAATGAGTGCGCCTTAGCGGCAAATTTCAGAGAGGGCCTTTCTGATGCCGTTAAAGATGTTATGGTCGGGTTCCCTGCGCCTACGGGTCTGAATGAGTCCATGACAATGGCAATTCAGATTGATCGGCGTTTGCGGGAGCGCAAACCCGTGCACCATTTGGCGGTATCTTCTGAAGAGACGCCAGAGAAAATGCAATGTGACAGAATTATGTCCAGAAGCGAGCGGCAGAATTATAGGCGTAAAAATGGGTTATGCTTCTATTGTGGTGATTCTGCTCATGTTATATCGGCATGCTCTAAACGTACTAGGAAGGTTGACAAGTCTATTTCAATTGGCACTTTACAGTCCAAATTTATTTTGTCTGTAACCTTGATTTGTTCATTATCAGTTATTACCGTGGATGCCTATGTGGACTCTGGCGCCGCTCTGAGTCTTATGGACTGGTCCTTTGCCAGGCGCTGTGGGTTTGATTTAGAGCCTCTGGAAGTCCCTATACCTCTGAAGGGTATTGATTCTACACCTTTGGCTTGTAATAAACCACAGTTCTGGACGCAAGTGACTATGCGTATGACTCCAGACCATCAGGAGGTGATTCGCTTCCTTGTGTTGTACAATTTACATGATGTTTTGGTGCTTGGATTACCATGGTTACAGTCTCATAACCCAGTCCTTGACTGGAAAGCTATGTCTGTGTTAAGCTGGGGATGTCGGGGGGCTCATGGGGACACTCCTTTGGTGTCCATTTCGTCATCTATTCCATCTGAGATTCCGGCATTTTTGTCTGATTATCGTGATATTTTTGAAGAGCCTAAAATTGGTTCACTCCCTCCTCACAGGGATTGTGATTGCGCCATAGATCTGATTCCTGGCAGTAAATTTCCAAAGGGTCGTTTGTTTAACCTATCTGTACCTGAACATGCTGCTATGCGCGAGTATATTAAGGAGTCCCTGGAAAAGGGACATATTCGTCCTTCTTCATCACCTTTAGGAGCCGGTTTTTTCTTTGTCTCTAAAAAGGATGGCTCTCTGAGGCCTTGTATTGATTATCGACTCCTGAATAAAATTACAGTCAAATATCAGTATCCGTTGCCTTTGCTGACTGATTTGTTTGCTCGCATAAGGGGGGCTAAATGGTTCTCTAAGATTGATCTTCGTGGGGCGTATAATTTGGTGCGAATTAAGCAGGGGGATGAGTGGAAAACCGCATTTAATACGCCTGAGGGCCATTTTGAGTATTTGGTAATGCCTTTCGGCCTTTCTAATGCACCTTCTGTCTTTCAGTCCTTGATGCATGATATTTTCCGGGAATGTTTGGATAAATTTATGATTGTGTACTTGGATGATATTTTGATTTTTTCTGATGACTGGGAGTCTCATGTTCAGCAGGTCAGGAGAGTTTTTCAGGTTTTGCGGGAGAATTCTTTGTGTGTAAAGGGTTCAAAGTGTGTTTTTGGGGTTCAAAAAATTTCCTTTTTGGGGTACATTTTTTCCCCTTCTTCTATTGAGATGGACCCTGTCAAGGTTCGGGCTATTTACGACTGGACGCAGCCTACTTCTCTGAAGAGTCTTCAGAAATTCTTGGGCTTTGCTAATTTTTATCGTCGATTTATAGCTGGTTTTTCTGGCGTTGCTAAACCTCTGACGGATTTGACTAAAAAGGGTGCTGATGTTGCCAATTGGTCCCCTGCTGCTGTGGAGGCCTTTCGGGAGCTTAAACGCCGCTTTTTGTCTGCCCCTGTGTTGCGCCAGCCTGATGTTTCTCTTCCCTTTCAGGTTGAGGTTGATGCTTCCGAGATCGGAGCGGGGGCGGTTTTGTCGCAGAAAAGTTCCGACTGCTCAGTGATGAGACCTTGTGCGTTCTTTTCGCGAAAATTTTCGGCCGCCGAGCGAAACTATGATGTGGGTAATCGGGAGCTTTTGGCCATGAAGTGGGCATTTGAGGAGTGGCGTCATTGGCTTGAGGGTGCCAGACATCAGGTGGTAGTTTTGACTGATCACAAGAATTTAATTTATTTGGAGTCTGCCAGGCGCCTGAATCCTAGACAGGCACGTTGGTCGTTGTTCTTTTCCCGGTTTGATTTTGTGGTCTCGTACTTACCGGGTTCTAGGAATGTGAAGGCAGATGCTCTTTCTAGGAGTTTTGAGCCTGACTCTCCTGGGAATTCTGAACCTGCTGGTGTCCTTAAGGATGGGGTGGTTTTGTCTGCTGTCTCTCCAGATCTGCGACGTGCTTTGCAAGAATTTCAGGCGGATAGACCTGATCGTTGTCCGTCTGGTAGACTGTTTGTTCCTGACGATTGGACCACTAGAGTCATCTCGGAAGTTCATTCTTCTACTCTGGCAGGTCATCCGGGAATTTTTGGCACCAGAGATTTGGTGGCTAGATCCTTCTGGTGGCCTTCCCTGTCTCGAGATGTGCGTGTTTTTGTGCAGTCTTGCGATGTGTGTGCTCGGGCCAAGCCTTGTTGTTCTAGGGCTAGTGGGTTGTTGTTGCCCTTGCCTATTCCTAAGAGGCCTTGGACGCACATCTCTATGGACTTTATCTCGGATCTCCCTGTTTCTCAGAAGATGTCTGTCATCTGGGTGGTGTGTGACCGTTTTTCTAAAATGGTTCATTTGGTGCCATTGCCTAAGTTGCCTTCCTCATCTGAGTTGGTCCCTCTGTTTTTTCAAAATGTGGTTCGCTTGCATGGTATTCCGGAAAACATCGTTTCTGACAGGGGTACCCAGTTCGTGTCTAGATTTTGGCGGGCAGTCTGTGCCAGGTTGGGCATTGATTTGTCCTTTTCGTCTGCATTCCATCCTCAGACCAATGGCCAGACGGAGCGAACTAATCAAACTTTGGAGACTTATTTGAGGTGTTTTGTGTCTGCGGATCAGGATGATTGGGTTGCCTTTCTGCCGTTGGCGGAGTTTGCTCTTAATAATCGGGCTAGTTCTGCCACTTTGGTTTCTCCTTTCTTTTGCAATTCAGGGTTTCATCCGCGTTTTTCATCTGGTCAGGTTGAATCTTCGGATTGTCCTGGAGTGGATGCGGTAGTGGATCGGTTGCATCGGATTTGGGGACAAGTGGTGGATAATTTGGAATTGTCCCAGGAGAGGACTCAGCACAGTTTGCTAACCGTCGTCGTCGTGTTGGTCCCCACCTTCGCGTTGAGGACTTGGTGTGGTTGCCTTCCCGTTTTGTCCCTATGAGGGTTTCTTCTCCCAAATTTAAGCCTCGGTTCATCGGTCCTTATAGGATTTTGGAGATTCTTAACCCTGTTTCCTTTCGTTTGGACCTCCCGGCATCTTTCGCTATCCATAATGTGTTCCATCGGTCGTTGTTGCGGAGATATGAGGTACCGGTGGTTCCTTCTACTGAACCTCCTGCTCCTGTGCTGGTGGAGGGTGAATTGGAGTACGTCGTAGAGAAGATCTTGGACTCCCGTATTTCCAGACGGAGACTTCAATATCTGGTTAAATGGAAAGGCTATGGTCAGGAAGATAATTCTTGGGTAACTGCCTCTGATGTTCATGCCTCGGATTTGGTTTGTGCCTTTCATAGGGCTCATCCAGATCACCCTGGCGGTTCTTGTGAGGGTTCGGTGCCCCCTCCTTAAGGGGAGGGTACTTGTTATGACCCCAATGGCGAGGGTCTCAGAGATATCAGCAAGTCTGCGAAGTACAAAAATCCAGCTCATAGGGCAGTGGTAACTGGGTTGACCATATATCTACTCCTAACGCCAACACTAGAAGTAGCCGGGGAACATGCCTACGTTGGTCGCTAGATGTCTCGCGCCAGCCGGAGGACTAACTACCCCTAGAAGAGGAAAACAAAGACCTCTCTTGCCTCCAGAGAATAGACCCCAAAAGTAGGATACAAGCCCCCCACAAATAATAACGGTGAGGTAAGAGGAAATGACAAACACAGAGATGAACTAGGTTTAGCAAAGAGAGGCCCGCTTACTAATAGCAGAATGTAGTAAGATAACTTATATGGTCAACAAAAACCCTAACAAAATTCCACACTGGAGATTCAAGAACCCCCGAACCGTCTAACGGCCCGGGGGGAGAACTCCAGCCTCCCTAGAGCTTCCAGCAAGGAAAGGATACAGATAATGAACAAGCTGGACAAAAATGCAAACAAAAACAAATAGCAAAAAGCAAGAAAGCGGACTTAGCTTAATCACGCAGGAACCAGGATCAGTAGACAAGAGCACTACAGATTAGCTCTGATATCAACGTTGCCAGGCATTGAACTGAAGGTCCAGGGAGCTTATATAGCAACACCCCTGACCTAACGACCCAGGTGAGCATACAAGGGATGATAGACATACCCAGAGTAAAATCACTAGTAGCCACTAGAGGGAGCCAAAAGGTAAATTCACAACAGTACCCCCCCCCTTAGTGAGGGGTCACCGAACCCTCACCAAGACCACCAGGGCGATCAGGATGAGCGGCGTGAAAGGCACGAACTAAATCGGCCGCATGCACATCAGAGGCGACCACCCAGGAATTATCCTCCTGACCATAGCCCTTCCACTTGACCAGGTACTGAAGCCTCCGCCTGGAGAGACGAGAATCTAAGATCTTCTCCACCACGTACTCCAACTCGCCCTCAACCAACACCGGAGCAGGAGGCTCAGCAGAAGGAACCACAGGCACAACGTACCGCCGCAACAAGGACCTATGAAATACGTTGTGAATGGCAAACGACACCGGAAGATCCAGGCGAAAGGACACAGGATTAAGGATCTCCAATATCCTGTAAGGACCAATGAATCGAGGCTTAAATTTGGGAGAGGAGACCTTCATAGGAACAAATCGAGAAGACAGCCATACCAAATCCCCAACACGAAGTCGGGGACCCACACCGCGGCGGCGGTTGGCAAAACGCTGAGCCTTCTCCTGTGACAACTTCAAGTTGTCCACCACATGATTCCAGATTCGCTGCAACCTATCCACCACAGAATCCACTCCAGGACAGTCAGAAGGCTCCACATGTCCCGAGGAAAAACGAGGATGGAAACCGGAGTTGCAGAAAAATGGCGAAACCAAGGTGGCAGAACTAGCCCGATTATTAAGGGCAAATTCAGCCAACGGCAAGAAGGTCACCCAATCATCCTGATCAGAAGAGACAAAACACCTCAAATACGCCTCCAGAGTCTGATTAGTTCGTTCCGTTTGTCCGTTAGTCTGTGGATGAAAAGCGGAGGAAAACGACAAATCAATGCCCATCCTACCACAAAAGGATCGCCAGAACCTGGAAACAAACTGGGATCCTCTGTCCGACACAATATTCTCAGGAATGCCGTGCAAACGAACCACGTTCTGGAAGAACACAGGAACCAGATCAGAAGAGGAAGGCAGCTTAGGCAAAGGAACCAGATGGACCATCTTGGAGAAACGATCACATATCACCCAGATGACAGACATGCCCTTAGACACCGGAAGATCCGAAATGAAATCCATAGAGATGTGTGTCCAAGGTCTCTTCGGGACAGGCAAGGGCAAGAGCAACCCGCTGGCACGAGAACAGCAAGGCTTAGCTCGAGCACAAGTACCACAGGACTGAACAAATGACCGCACATCCCTTGACAAGGAAGGCCACCAAAAGGACCTGGCCACCAGATCTCTGGTGCCAAAAATTCCCGGGTGCCCTGCCAACACTGAGGAATGAACCTCGGAAATGACTCTGCTGGTCCATTTAGCAGGCACAAACAATCTGTCAGGTGGACAAGAGTCAGGCCTACCAGCCTGAAATCTCTGCAACACACGTCGCAGATCTGGAGAAATAGCTGACAAGATAACTCCTTCCTTAAGAATACCCTCAGGTTCAGCGACTCCAGGAGCATCAGGCACAAAGCTCCTAGACAGAGCATCGGCCTTCACATTCTTAGAACCTGGTAAATACGAGACCACAAAGTCAAAACGGGAGAAAAACAATGACCAGCGGGCCTGTCTAGGATTCAGGCGTTTAGCAGACTCGAGATACATCAAATTTTTGTGATCAGTCAAGACCACCACACGATGCTTAGCACCCTCGAGCCAATGACGCCACTCCTCAAATGCCCACTTCATGGCCAACAACTCCCAATTGCCCACATCATAATTTCGCTCTGCCGGCGAAAACTTCCTAGAGAAAAAGGCACAAGGTCTCATAGTAGAGCAACCAGGGCCTCTCTGCGACAAAACGGCCCCTGCCCCAATCTCCGAAGCATCCACCTCAACCTGAAAGGGAAGTGAGACGTCAGGCTGGCACAAAACAGGCGCCGAAGTAAACCGGCGTTTCAACTCCTGGAAAGCCTCCACGGCAGCAGGAGCCCAGTTAGCTACATCAGAGCCTTTCTTGGTCATATCCGTCAGCGGTTTAACAACGCTAGAGAAATTTGTGATAAAACGACGGTAGAAGTTAGCAAAACCCAAGAACTTCTGAAGACTCTTAACTGACGAGGGTTGAGTCCAATCATGAATAGCTCGGACCTTGACTGGATCCATCTCCACAGCAGAAGGGGAAAAAATGAACCCCAAAAAGGGAACCTTCTGTACACCAAAGAGACACTTTGAGCCTTTTACAAACAAAGAATTTTCACGCAGAATCTCAAAAACCATCCTGACCTGCTCCACATGCGAGTCCCAATCATCAGAAAAAACCAGAATATCATCCAGATAAACAATCAAAAATTTATCCAGATACTTCCGGAAAATGTCATGCATGAAGGACTGAAAAACTGAAGGTGCATTAGAGAGCCCAAATGGCATCACCAAGTACTCAAAATGACCTTCGGGCGTATTGAATGCGGTTTTCCATTCATCGCCCTGCCTAATGCGCACAAGGTTGTACGCACCACGAAGGTCTATCTTGGTGAACCACTTGGCACCTTTAATCCGGGCAAACAAATCTGACAACAGCGGCAAAGGATACTGAAATTTGACAGTGATCTTATTTAAAAGCCGATAGTCAATACAAGGCCTCAAAGATCCGTCCTTTTTGGCCACAAAAAAGAATCCCGCACCAAGAGGGGAAGAAGAAGGACGGATATGCCCCTTCTCAAGAGACTCCTTGATATATGAACGCATCGCGGTATGTTCAGGTACCGACAGATTAAACAGTCTCCCCTTAGGAAACTTACTGCCAGGAATCAAATCTATTGCACAGTCACATTCCCTATGAGGAGGCAGTGCACTGGACTTAGACTCGCTGAAGACATCCTGATAATCAGACAAATACGCCGGAACTTCCGAAGGCGTAGAAGATGCAATAGACAAGGGCAGGGAATCTCCGTGAATTCCATGGCAGCCCCAGCTTGACACTGACATAGCCTTCCAGTCCAAGACTGGATTATGGGTCTGTAACCATGGCAAACCCAAAACAACCAAATCATGCATTTTATGTAGAACAAGAAAACGTATTACCTCCCGATGTTCGGGAGTCATGCACATGGTAACCTGTGTCCAAAACTGCGGTTTATTTTTTGCCAATGGCGTAGAGTCAATACCCCTAAGAGGGATAGGATTTTCCAATGGCTCAAGCACAAATCCGCAGCGCTTGGCAAATGACAGATCCATAAGGCTCAGGGCAGCACCTGAGTCCACAAACGCCATGACAGGATACGATGACAGTGAGCAAATCAAAGTTACAGATAGAATAAATTTAGGTTGCAAATTACCAATGGCGACCGGACTAACAACCTTAGTAAGACGTTTAGAGCATGCTGAGATAACATGTGTAGAATCACCACAGTAGTAACACAAGCCATTCTGGCGTCTATGAATTTTCCGCTCATTTCTAGTCAGGATTCTATCACATTGCATTAAATCAGGTGCCTGTTCAGACAACACCATGAGAGGATTTGCGGTTTTGCGCTCCCGCAACCGCCGGTCGATTTGAATAGCCAGGGCCATAGAATCATTCAGACCTGTGGGAATGGGAAAACCCACCATCACATTCTTAATGGCTTCAGAAAGGCCATTTCTAAAATTTGCAGCCAATGCACACTCGTTCCACTGGGTCAGCACGGACCATTTCCGAAATTTTTGGCAATACACTTCGGCCTCGTCCTGGCCCTGAGACATCGCCAGCAAGGCTTTTTCTGCCTGAATCTCAAGATTGGGTTCCTCATAAAGCAAACCGAGCGCCAGAAAAAACGCATCAATGTCAGCCAATGCCGGATCTCCTGGCGCCAGCGAGAAGGCCCAATCCTGAGGGTCGCCCCGTAAAAAAGAAATAACAATTTTTACTTGCTGAGCGGAGTCTCCAGATGAACAGGGTCTCAGGGACAAAAACAATTTACAATTATTCCTGAAATTTCTAAATTTAAATCGGTCTCCGGAAAATGGTTCAGGAATCGGTATCTTAGGTTCTGACATAGGATTTCTGATAACATAATCTTGTATGCCCTGCACACGAGCAGCAAGCTGGTCCACACTTGTAATCAAGGTCTGGACATTCATGTCTGCAGCAAACACAAGCCACTCAGAGTTAAAGGGGAAAAGAAAAAAAAAACGAGAGAGAGAAAAAAAAACTCAGAACTTTCTTTCTTATAATCCCGCTTCTGCAATGCATTTAACATTTAATAAGGGCCTGGCAAACTGTTATGACCCCAATGGCGAGGGTCTCAGAGATATCAGCAAGTCTGCGAAGTACAAAAATCCAGCTCATAGGGCAGTGGTAACTGGGTTGACCATATATCTACTCCTAACGCCAACACTAGAAGTAGCCGGGGAACATGCCTACGTTGGTCGCTAGATGTCTCGCGCCAGCCGGAGGACTAACTACCCCTAGAAGAGGAAAACAAAGACCTCTCTTGCCTCCAGAGAATAGACCCCAAAAGTAGGATACAAGCCCCCCACAAATAATAACGGTGAGGTAAGAGGAAATGACAAACACAGAGATGAACTAGGTTTAGCAAAGAGAGGCCCGCTTACTAATAGCAGAATGTAGTAAGATAACTTATATGGTCAACAAAAACCCTAACAAAATTCCACACTGGAGATTCAAGAACCCCCGAACCGTCTAACGGCCCGGGGGGAGAACTCCAGCCTCCCTAGAGCTTCCAGCAAGGAAAGGATACAGATAATGAACAAGCTGGACAAAAATGCAAACAAAAACAAATAGCAAAAAGCAAGAAAGCGGACTTAGCTTAATCACGCAGGAACCAGGATCAGTAGACAAGAGCACTACAGATTAGCTCTGATATCAACGTTGCCAGGCATTGAACTGAAGGTCCAGGGAGCTTATATAGCAACACCCCTGACCTAACGACCCAGGTGAGCATACAAGGGATGATAGACATACCCAGAGTAAAATCACTAGTAGCCACTAGAGGGAGCCAAAAGGTAAATTCACAACAGTACCCCCCCCCTTAGTGAGGGGTCACCGAACCCTCACCAAGACCACCAGGGCGATCAGGATGAGCGGCGTGAAAGGCACGAACTAAATCGGCCGCATGCACATCAGAGGCGACCACCCAGGAATTATCCTCCTGACCATAGCCCTTCCACTTGACCAGGTACTGAAGCCTCCGCCTGGAGAGACGAGAATCTAAGATCTTCTCCACCACGTACTCCAACTCGCCCTCAACCAACACCGGAGCAGGAGGCTCAGCAGAAGGAACCACAGGCACAACGTACCGCCGCAACAAGGACCTATGAAATACGTTGTGAATGGCAAACGACACCGGAAGATCCAGGCGAAAGGACACAGGATTAAGGATCTCCAATATCCTGTAAGGACCAATGAATCGAGGCTTAAATTTGGGAGAGGAGACCTTCATAGGAACAAATCGAGAAAACAGCCATACCAAATCCCCAACACGAAGTCGGGGACCCACACCGCGGCGGCGGTTGGCAAAACGCTGAGCCTTCTCCTGTGACAACTTCAAGTTGTCCACCACATGATTCCAGATTCGCTGCAACCTATCCACCACAGAATCCACTCCAGGACAGTCAGAAGGCTCCACATGTCCCGAGGAAAAACGAGGATGGAAACCGGAGTTGCAGAAAAATGGCGAAACCAAGGTGGCAGAACTAGCCCGATTATTAAGGGCAAATTCAGCCAACGGCAAGAAGGTCACCCAATCATCCTGATCAGAAGAGACAAAACACCTCAAATACGCCTCCAGAGTCTGATTAGTTCGTTCCGTTTGTCCGTTAGTCTGTGGATGAAAAGCGGAGGAAAACGACAAATCAATGCCCATCCTACCACAAAAGGATCGCCAGAACCTGGAAACAAACTGGGATCCTCTGTCCGACACAATATTCTCAGGAATGCCGTGCAAACGAACCACGTTCTGGAAGAACACAGGAACCAGATCAGAAGAGGAAGGCAGCTTAGGCAAAGGAACCAGATGGACCATCTTGGAGAAACGATCACATATCACCCAGATGACAGACATGCCCTTAGACACCGGAAGATCCGAAATGAAATCCATAGAGATGTGTGTCCAAGGTCTCTTCGGGACAGGCAAGGGCAAGAGCAACCCGCTGGCACGAGAACAGCAAGGCTTAGCTCGAGCACAAGTACCACAGGACTGAACAAATGACCGCACATCCCTTGACAAGGAAGGCCACCAAAAGGACCTGGCCACCAGATCTCTGGTGCCAAAAATTCCCGGGTGCCCTGCCAACACTGAGGAATGAACCTCGGAAATGACTCTGCTGGTCCATTTAGCAGGCACAAACAATCTGTCAGGTGGACAAGAGTCAGGCCTACCAGCCTGAAATCTCTGCAACACACGTCGCAGATCTGGAGAAATAGCTGACAAGATAACTCCTTCCTTAAGAATACCCTCAGGTTCAGCGACTCCAGGAGCATCAGGCACAAAGCTCCTAGACAGAGCATCGGCCTTCACATTCTTAGAACCTGGTAAATACGAGACCACAAAGTCAAAACGGGAGAAAAACAATGACCAGCGGGCCTGTCTAGGATTCAGGCGTTTAGCAGACTCGAGATACATCAAATTTTTGTGATCAGTCAAGACCACCACACGATGCTTAGCACCCTCGAGCCAATGACGCCACTCCTCAAATGCCCACTTCATGGCCAACAACTCCCAATTGCCCACATCATAATTTCGCTCTGCCGGCGAAAACTTCCTAGAGAAAAAGGCACAAGGTCTCATAGTAGAGCAACCAGGGCCTCTCTGCGACAAAACGGCCCCTGCCCCAATCTCCGAAGCATCCACCTCAACCTGAAAGGGAAGTGAGACGTCAGGCTGGCACAAAACAGGCGCCGAAGTAAACCGGCGTTTCAACTCCTGGAAAGCCTCCACGGCAGCAGGAGCCCAGTTAGCTACATCAGAGCCTTTCTTGGTCATATCCGTCAGCGGTTTAACAACGCTAGAGAAATTTGTGATAAAACGACGGTAGAAGTTAGCAAAACCCAAGAACTTCTGAAGACTCTTAACTGACGAGGGTTAACATTTAATAAGGGCCTGGCAAACTGTTATGACCCCAATGGCGAGGGTCTCAGAGATATCAGCAAGTCTGCGAAGTACAAAAATCCAGCTCATAGGGCAGTGGTAACTGGGTTGACCATATATCTACTCCTAACGCCAACACTAGAAGTAGCCGGGGAACATGCCTACGTTGGTCGCTAGATGTCTCGCGCCAGCCGGAGGACTAACTACCCCTAGAAGAGGAAAACAAAGACCTCTCTTGCCTCCAGAGAATAGACCCCAAAAGTAGGATACAAGCCCCCCACAAATAATAACGGTGAGGTAAGAGGAAATGACAAACACAGAGATGAACTAGGTTTAGCAAAGAGAGGCCCGCTTACTAATAGCAGAATGTAGTAAGATAACTTATATGGTCAACAAAAACCCTAACAAAATTCCACACTGGAGATTCAAGAACCCCCGAACCGTCTAACGGCCCGGGGGGAGAACTCCAGCCTCCCTAGAGCTTCCAGCAAGGAAAGGATACAGATAATGAACAAGCTGGACAAAAATGCAAACAAAAACAAATAGCAAAAAGCAAGAAAGCGGACTTAGCTTAATCACGCAGGAACCAGGATCAGTAGACAAGAGCACTACAGATTAGCTCTGATATCAACGTTGCCAGGCATTGAACTGAAGGTCCAGGGAGCTTATATAGCAACACCCCTGACCTAACGACCCAGGTGAGCATACAAGGGATGATAGACATACCCAGAGTAAAATCACTAGTAGCCACTAGAGGGAGCCAAAAGGTAAATTCACAACAGGTACTGTTGTGTATCCGCTTTTTGGGCTCCCCTGGTGGTTGCTGGTGGTACTGGTGACTTGTTTGCACTTTGCTGCTTCTGTTCACCTGCTTCCATCAGTGTTTGGGAGTTTCCTATTTAGCCTTGCTCTCCAGTCATTTCCTTGCCGGTCATCATTGTAACCAGAGTCTTTCGGTTGCATGTTCCTGCTACTAGTCTGCTGATCAGCTAAGTGGACTTATTGTCCTTATCGTTTTTGTATTTTTGTCCAGTGTACAGTTTTGTCATTTTCTGTTGCTGGAAGCTCTTGTGGTCTGATATTGCCACTCCTGTGTGATGAGTTGACACAGGAGTCTTAAAGTAATTTCAGGATGGTTTTTTTGAAAGGGTTTTCAGTTGACCGTGAAGTCCTCTTTTGTATCCTTCTGCTATCTAGTAAGTGGACCTCTCTTTGCTAAATCTACTTTCATACTGTGTATGTCTTTTCCCCTGAAATCACCGTTAATATATGTGGGGGCTGCTATCATCTTTGGGGAATTTCACTAGAGGTAAGCCAGGTCTGTTTCTTCCTCTACCAGGCGTAGTTAGTCCTCCGGCTGGCGCGTGGCATTTAGGAAGCCGTAGGAATGCTCTCTGGCTACTATTAGTTGTGTGGTAGATTTAGCTCACAGTCAACTCGAGTTTCCATCACCCGAGAGCTCGTTCGTTATTTATATGTTTCTTACGTTCCCTTGCCATTGGGAACCATGACAGGTGTCCCCTGGTCCATCAGGATCTACTTCGGCAGGCCCTAGGCTACAGTCATCTCTTCAGAGGACAAGAGACAATGGGCAGCTATATGTCCAGGACCACGACATCTCCAGCAAAGCAATTCTTTACCCGTGGCCTTTGACAACCCCTCAGTGACCCTTTGGGATCTAGGACTTCCCCAGTGGTGGCATTACTACCCCTCTTTTTGGGCTCAGGTTCTTGCTGGTACCCCAGTATGAGGATGTACCACCCCCTGCCTGTCTTAGGGACCTCTCGGCCACCTGGAACCATTCCATTAGTCCCACCAGTTCATCTGCATTACGGGGATATCCCTGGGTAACCCAGGTCTGCAGTGGCCTAGAAAGAGAGTGCAGAAATCTGTCCATGAAAACGCTCTCGACCATCTGGGCTGGAGTGGAGGATTCCGGCTGCAGCCATTTTTTGCACCAGATGTAGTAGGTCAAACATTTGGGATCGAGGTGGTTTGTCCCCACAATAGGCCCAGTGGTGAACCCTTTGTGCTCTGACTTACATAGTCCCTCCTGCACAAAATTTCAGTTTTTAGTTTGGCATACTCCTGCACATCCTGCAGGGCCAAATCATAATAGGCCTTCTGGGGCTCACCTGTCAAATAGGAGGCCAACACTTCCGCCCACTGCTCTGGTGGTAGCTTCTCAAGCTCCACCACCCAATTGAACACCGTCAAAAAGGCATCCCACATCACCCGGGGTCATTTTTTGCATGGCTCATCTTACCGTCTTCCGGACGTACGTGTCGTCACCTGGACTTGGGGGAGGGGCTGTCGGCCTTCCACGAACCGCCTCAGCTAGTAAGTCAATCTGCTGCTGGTGTTGATGCTGCTGCATTTGTTGTATAAGCAACTTACTGGTCTCTTGTTGCGCCATCTATTGCTGCTGTAATTGCTGCTGATGTTGTAGCTGCAGTTGCTGCTGTGCTTGTAGCAGATGTTTGAGCAGGTCCTCAATTTTGCTTGACATCTATGCTGGCTCGTGACCATCACACGTGTTCGCTGGGAAACTACACACACCTCTAACACCACCTGTGGTAGAGCGGCTCACTCAGCTCGACACAGGGGTATAACTGGAACACTGTCTCTTTAAGAAAAGGCTTGGTTTATTGTAGCAGCATAAACCAAGCTGGGAAAGAAAACACGGTCCTCTGGGCAAAACAGCAAAGCAAAGAAACAAAAAAAACGCAGTCCTTTTCCTAGCGGGAATTAGCCCGCTCATAGGTAGCAATGTCCACGGTTCAGAATGAGCACACAACTTCCTGATGTGTTCTCTTTCCAGGCAACCACTGAACACTTAAAGCTCTGGCAGTCAGCCATGTAAGCCCAGTCCATGTGACTCCTCCATCATGTGTTTGATCACATAATCTCGACATCACACAAGTCCTGTCAGGACACTGCAGGTGGAGAAACCGTTGAGATATGGTAGACCCCCTCCCACCTGCTCTATGGAGGTCCACTAAAACCAGCCCATAAATAACATAACTCTCATTTAATCCTCTCAACACGTAGTGTTCTGGAGGAAACTACCCTGGTTTCACATCACTGATGCAATCATGCGCAGTGACACGTATCTCCACCCCATCACTTCACCAGTGACTGTCACAGGGGGCACAGTTCTGGTTAATTGGTTTATATTTTGAATGATCCATGGCTATTAGTATGTTCCTGGTGTAAATACATATACCGGAGTATATACCGGAGTGCCGGTGCCAGAGCTTGTATTTAATCTGCAAGACTTGCCCGTATCTCGCTGTAGTGTGACTCCGGCCTTAGACTTTCATTGAGTCGGGCATATCCGGAGCAAAACCGCAGATGTAAAAAAGATCTGCAGTTTTGCTGCAGATGTGGGTCCGAGAAACGCTGCAGTTCGGGAGGAGGGAAGTGTGTGGACGTTGACTGTGTGCGTGTGCGGGACTGTTCGGGGCTGTGCGGGGGGTCTTTTGGGGTGTGTGTGTAGGCATCATCCGATGGGACTACAAGTACGCAGCATCCAATCTGCAGCTAATTCGGATGTAAGGCTACTTTCACCGTCAGTACGGGGCCGTCGCAAACCGTCGGCCCAACGTACCGACAAACGTTGTGCTAAATTTAGCACAACGTGGGCAGCGGATGCAGTTTTACAACGCATCCGCTGCCCATTGTAATGAGCGGGGAGGAGGGGGCGGAGTTCCGGCCGCGCATGCGCGGTTGGAAATGGCAGACATGTCGCACAAAAAAACGTTACATTGAACGTTTTTTTGTGCGTCGTGTCCGCCAAAACACGACGGATCTGTTGCACGATGGATGCGACGTGTGCCCATCCGTCGCAATCCATCGCTAATACAAGTCTATGGGCAAAAAAATGCATCCTGCAAGCACATTTGCCGGATCCGTTTTTTGCCCATAACGACGGATTGCGACGGAGCCCAGAAGACAGAAGTGTGAAAGTAGCCTAATCCGGACAGTGGACACACACCCTACACTATCCATACATCTATCAATAGATATATCTATCCAGATATATCTATAGATAGATATATGAATAGATAGATGTATGCATCTATAGATCTATCTACGTACATGTAGATCTGTCTATCCATTTCATCTATCATCTATCTGTCTATCTGTGTGCATCTGTGTGCAATTGAGTGTATGTTGGACAAATATAAAAGAGAAGGTTGGACAATAATGACATCACAAATCTTTTTTTTTGTTCAATAACATATCTTTATTTAGCTTTCAAAAATGTATACAAAAACCGTGCAAAAACCACACCAAAAAAATTAAAAAATGCATCAAAACCGTGAAATTTTTTTACCAAAAACGCATCAAAACTGCATCAAAAATGCATCAAAACTGCACCAAAACTGCATCAAAACTGCACCAAAAACTGTATCAAAACCGCAGCAAAAACTGCATCAAAACCGCACCAATACTGCATCAAAAACACAAGAAAACTGCACCAAAAAAAGCATCAAAACCGCACCAAAAACTGCATCAAAACCACAGCAAAAACTGCATAAAAAACGCATGACAACCGCACCAAAAACTGCATCAAAAACTGCATCAAAAACTGCATCAAAACCACACCAAAAACTGCATCAAAACCGCACCAAAAACTGCATCAAAACCGCACCAAGAACTGCATCAAAACCGCACAAAAAAAGGCATCAAAAACCGTGAAAAAAACGTGAAAAAAATGCATAAAAAACGCCGCTGCGTTTTCTTCAAGGAGATGCAGATTTTGTGCAGAAAATTCTGCACCCAAATCTGCAACGTGTGCACACAGCATAAAACTGGCCTGCCATTATGATTCTCCAGGTCATTACGAGTTCATAGACACCAAACACATCTAGGTTATTTTTTATCTAAGTGGTAAAAAAAATTCCAAACTTTGCTAAAAAGAAATAAAATAATTGCGCCATTTTCTGATACCCATAGCGTCTATATTTTCTGAGATATCGGGTTGGGTGAGGGCTAATTTTTTGCGTGCCGAGCTGACGTTTTTAATGATACCACTTTTGTGCAGATACGTTCTTTTGATCGCCCGTTATTGTATTTTAATGCAATGTCGCGACGACCAAAAAAACATAATTTTGGCTTTTGATTTTTTTTTCTCGCTACGCCGTTTAGCGATCATGTAAATTTTTTTGTTGTATTGAAAACAGCTGACATGTTGCGGCTTTGAAGTGGGCTCACTGCCGAAGCCCACCTCAAAGCGAGGGATACTGCCAGCTGACCTACTATTCCGTCAGCTGGCAGAAAGGGGTTAATGAACACTATGCTTCAGTTAAAAAAAACGAAAAAAGAAAAAACCGCGTGGGCTCCCGCGCAATTTTCTGCGCCAGAGGGGGAAAGCCGACGGCCGGGGGCCAATATTTGTAGCCTGCTATGAATATCAGCCCGCAGCTGTCTGTGCAGCCTTTGCTGGCTATTAAAATAGGGGGACACCAAAAAAAGAAATGACGTGGGGTCCCCCTATATTTTATAGCCAGAAAGGCTACGCAGACAGCTGCGGGCTGATATTCATAGCCTAGAGAGGGGCCATGGATATTGGCCTCCACCCCGGCTACAAATACCAGTCCGCAGCCGCCCCAGAAATGGCGCATCTCTTCCCACTCCCGTGTAGCGGTGGGATATGGGGTAATAAGGGGTTAATGTCACCTTGCTACTGTAAGGTGACATTAAGCCAGGTTAATAATGGAGAGGCGTCAATAAGACGCCTATCCATTATTAATCCTATAGTAGTGAAAGAGTTAAAATGTTGCATGTTGCATGTCGTCACATGTCGCATGCTGCATGTCATCGCATGTTGCATGTCGTCGCATGCTGCATGTCATCGCATGTTGTATGTCACATGTTGCATGTCGTCGCACATTGCATGTCGCATGTCGTCGCATGTCACATGTCGCATGTTGTCACATATCGCATGTCATTGCATGTCGCATGCTGCATGTCGTTGCATGTCGCATGCTGCATGTCATCGCATGCTGCATGTCATCGCATGCTGCATGTCGTCGCATATTGCATGTCGTCGCATGGTGCATGTTGCATGCTTCATGTTGTCGCATGTTGCATGTCATCGCATGTTGCATGGCATCGCATGTCGCATGTCGTCACATGTTGCATGTCGTCGCATGTTGCATGTCCTCACATGTCATATGTCGCATGGTGCATGTCGTCGCATGCTGCATGTCATCGCATGTCGCATGCTGCATGTCATCGCATGTTGCATGTCGTCGCATGTTGCATGTCGTCGCATGTCGCATGGTATCGCATGTTGCATGTCACATGTCGTCACATGTCGCATGTTGTCACATGTCGCATGTCATCGCATGTCGCATGCTGCAAGTTGTCGCATGTCGCATGCTGCATGTCATAGCATGTTGCATGTCGTAGCATGTTGCATGTCGTTGCATGGTGCATGCCATCGCATGTTGCATGTCACATGTCGCATGTTGTCGCATGTCGCATGTTGTCGCATGTCATCGCATGTCGCATGCTGCATGTTGTCACATGCTGCATGTCGTCGCATGTCGCATGCTGCATGTCGTAGCATGTTGCATGTCGTCGCATGTTGCATGTCATCGTATGTCACATGCTGCATATCATCGCATGTCGCATGCTGCATGACATCGCATGTTGCATGTCGTCGCATGGTGCATGTCGCATGCCGTCACATGTTGCATGTCGCATGTCATCGCATGTCACATGTTGCATGTCGTCGCATGTTGCATGGTGCATGTCGTCACATGTTTGCATGTCGCATGGTGCATGTCATCGCATGTTGCATGTCGCATGTCGTTGCATGTCACATGTTGCCGCATGTCGCATGTTGCATGTCATCGCCTGTTGCATGCTGCATGTCATCGCATGTCGCATGTTGCATGTCGTCGCATAGTGCATGTCGCATGCCGTCACATGTTGCATGTCGCATGTCATCTCATGTCACATGCTGCATGTCATCGCATGTTGCATGTCGTCGCATGTTGCATGGTGCATGTCGTCGCATGTTTGCATGTTGCATGCTGCATGTCATCGCATGTTGCATGTCGTCGCATGTCATGTCGCATGGTGCATGTCGTCGCATGCTGCATTTCATCGCATGTCGCATGCTGCACATCATTACATGTTGCATGTCGTATGTTGCATGTCACATGTCGTCGCATGTTGCATGTCGTCGCATGGTACATGTAGCATGTCGTCGTGTGTTGCATGTCGCATGTCATCGCATGGTGCATGTCGCCGCATGGTGCCAGTTGTCGCATGTTGCATGTTGCATGTCGTCGCATGTCACATGTCGCCACATGTCGTCGCATGTTGCATGTCACATGTCGTCGCATGTTGCATGTCGTCACATGTTGTCACATGTCGTCGCATGTTGTCACATGTTGTCACATGTTGCATGTTGTCACATGTCACATGATGTCGCATGTTGTCACATGTTGCATGTCGCATGTTGTCACGTTGCGTGTTACATGTTGCATGTCATGGTGTATGCTGTCTGTATGTACTGTATGTCTGTATGTTGTATGTACTGTATATGTGTATTTGGTTTTTTTTACATTCAACACTTTAGCCGGATGATGGGACTACTACTGTCCCATCATTGGCTAATGTGTCACTCACTGTCACTGTGCAGGCAGAGCCCGATGGGACTTGTAGTCCCATCAGATGATGCCTGCACACAGAGACACACAGCAATGGCGCCCGCTGCAGACCCCAGCACGGCCAGCGGACCCACCGCACCGCCTGGCGCAGCCCCACGGCACATCCTGGTGCTGACACATCCCAGCGCAGGCACCGGCACAGGCACCACGGCACATCCCGCAGACTCTCCCACGCCTGCCCACCCCAGCACAGCGTTCACCCCAGCACAGCGTTCACATCCCTGCCTACTACCTAGCCCCGCCCGCCCCCAGCACAGCCCCGCAGGCAGCCCCCAGCGCCGCCCACAGCCCAGTCACTCTTGATGAGTGACTGCTGTCTGTGAAAGCTGGGTCACGCTAGCTCATGACGTCACGTCAATTTCCAGAGTCTGGAAATTGACGTGACGTCGGCGGAAATTAGCGGTGGCTGCAGCCTGGGCGTCACGTGACCCGGACTCAGCCGCCGCCATAGCGCCGCTCACAGGCGAAAACGGCAACGGAACGTATTTACACATTTCATTAGGTGCCCCGGGGGGATACATTGGGGGGTAATTAAAAGTAGTGGACAACCCCTTTAATTACATAGTTTCCGCTTTTAGTATGTGTAACACTGTCCTTTATTATGTACCATCCTGTGTAGTTATGTAAGGTTCTGTTTCTTAATATATAGCATCCTCTGTTATATACAGCACCGTCCTTTATTATATAGTATGATCTCTTGTCATGTACAGCACCATCTCTTACATAGCATATTCTCAATATTTTTGTCATTCGCAGTACCCTCTCTTTATTAAATAGTCCTCTCTTGTTAAATATAAAATAAAATGACTTCTGATGTAGCAAAATCTGACCGGAAGACCAGGCTATCAGCGTCCTCCATTAGAAAAGAAGATTTACGATCACCAGGCATTCCATATCTAACATGAGAAGTAAATGCAGTACCCCAGAGTCCTGGTCGTTGCAGTACTGTGGCTCCGCCGCTAAACGTTCCCGGGAACGTTACGGGACCGCACCTGCACGATATAGCGGCGGTACCCCAAGAAAGGACAAGAAGCGAGGTTTATTGTGCTGAGTGAGAAACGAGATCAACGCAACAAGGAGAATACCAGTAGGGGTTGTGCTGTACAAGGCAACATCCTATTGAGGCGCATAACCGGTGGCCGGAACGCCGAGGAAGTATAGAGCTCCAAGCCAAACTTCAAACCTACGGCAGGACAGTCAGTTATAGGCGGGCTGTCTCACCCAATTGACCCAGGGAGACACAGGGGGGTAACAACAGGAGTGGGGCGACGCTAGAGTCCCGGAAGAGCTCCGAGCCTCCCCGTCATACAGGTGCGTCTTAACCATAAGATCTGGGGGACGTGGAAGAACATCAGAATCGAGTTGTGAGGGAACACGAGAAACAGACACAACAGTTGTGAGGACTATCCCGTGGTGCTCAGCAGGGAAGGACTACAACACACAAGCGCTAGCGGGTAGGTACAGATTTCCACCTGGAAAGGGAACTCTGGATGTGCCATCGGACCGACCAGGCTTGCGCAGCCCGGTTAACCGTATTCTGGATTGAGGACCCTGAAGCCTTCAGTAAAGAGGTAAAGAGACTGCAACCTGGTGTCCTAGTTATTTACTGCCACCTGCACCGCACCACCACAACCTCATCACCATTCCCTCACACCTATCATTGTACGCCCCTCAGCAGAGCAGAGACTCAGAGGCCCGGTACCGGGTACCCCTCGGCCCTGCGACAGTGGGGGCGCTGCAATTTTGGCGTCACAAACAGGATCTACTTAAGCCTGAAGAATCAGGTCATGTGTGCCTTGGAACTGTAATTTATTATACTTGGACTGTAACTTATTGCAAAGACTGTGTATTGCCACTTGCCGCCAGAAGTTCCCGCCAAAAACCGCTGCCATTACAGCGCTAAGGAGAGCGCAGGAGAAGAAGAAGGGCGTGGAAGTGGGCGTAAACAAGCTGAAGAGCGCGAAAGACAATGGCCGCCCAGTCTAAGTATTTCTGTCCCTTGAGGACGTGTCCGTCAGCAGCCGAGATCCGCCTACTGATCCTCAATGGGGGGCGGAGACAACGAAAGCGAAACCGCCCACGAAGGAGAGAGCGGGAGAAGGACAAAGAGGAAGAAGAAGCGAACCACGTGGAGGACGCCATGGCGAGCTACCCGGAGCGTGGGGTAGGAGCAGAGGACTCCCCCAGCTACCCGGAGAGGCACCGCAACCAGGCCTCCACCGCTGATATTGACTTCCTGCAGGCCGGAGTGGATGAGCTCGGTGACCAACTCCGGCGGACGCAGCTGAGCACTGAGGCCGGGTGGAAGAAGACCTTCATCGGGAGCCTCATCAGACGTCTGTCGGCAGCCTCGTCTGGTCCGGAGCAAGAAAGAAGTTCCAGCGCTCCGAAGCCAGAAAGCAAGGCCCTGCCGGAAAGCGAGATGCTGCAAACGGAGATGACAACACCGCAGCGCAAGGCCCTTCAACTAGCGTTCCAGACCCCAGCGGAGACGGAGCAGATCGGCACCGGAGGGACCGCATCTGAAACAGGTATGAAGAACGATCCTGCCCCGCCAGCAGAGGCCCTGCTGATAGGCCCCGTTGCGGCACCTCCTCTCCCTGGGACCTATAGACTCCGGTGCTTTACACCCTGGGATTGGGCCACGGGTATGGAACACTTCTTAAAGGCCCTGATCTCGCCGATCCCCTTGCAGAGCGAGGTCTATGCGGAGCTACGGCCGCCAGAGCGAGAGTAAACCTCGATGCCATGGATATGTAAATAGTTAACTGCTTGTTTCCCTGCTTTTTGCTGCTTTAAACCCGACTAGGGTTATTCTTAAAGGGATCTCTTCATTTACCCGGGATCCCTATTGCTTTTATTTTTGCTTTTATTTTCCTTTTTGCTCCCTGTTCACCCATGTTATAAAGACTGCCGAATCATGGACAGTGAATGATTCAAAAACTGATGTTGTAAATAGTTTGCACCTTCTTAAAGGTGCTCTCTACTGGTTTTATACAAGGAAAGGACTCTTTGCGAAGACACTGGTCTTGGAACCAGCACCGGAGTCCTTGCTGCGAACAGACTTGCAGCTTGAGAAGTTGCACTACCTCATAGAGACTTGGTCCCCTCTTAAAGGGAATGTTCACATATTGCACTTATGAACAGTGTTGCCTTAAGATGGTTAAATGGCAATAATGTCTTGAAAGAAGAAGTTAAATGTAACTAACTATTTGATTGTAAGAAATGTTGGTAATGTGCTCTGAAATAAAGTCCTGTAAAGGTGAAAGCTAGAAGAAAGATGCAGCAGACCCGTAGGGGTAGACATAGCGTCCTGCATACATGTCAGTAAGAAAGTAATGAAGGAAGTTTAATGTTTTATTTAATAGAAAATGTTTAATAATGTGCTAGAAAATGGGGACAGGAAGTGAACCCGTAGGGGTTAGTGGTGAGTCCTCTTAGGAGCCATACAGAGATGGCTCGGTAATCTTGAACTGAAAGATGGATGATATGTTCTATACTGTGTATAGTAGTGGAAAGACAGTAGGCCCGGGCGGAAAGGGGCGGTCCTGTAACAGAAAGGAGAGGCAGTAGGTCTGGAGCAGTTAGGACAGGCGGTCCTGCAGATTTGAAGAAGGAGAATGCATAAACGTTGAATAACCTTATAATGTGTTATAAGAAGGTCTTTAGTGGATTCAGCGAGTACGTCCTTAAAGGCAAAGTTAAATTATTGTTCAAAGATGTTGCACTTAGTAGAATACCCGGTTGGGTAAGAAAAGTTATTTAAAATATTTAACCATGTTTGTAACGTTCAAGTGTCCTCACCTCCCATAAAGGGAAGCTCTGTTAAAAAGTTTACTTGTACTTGCATTTTCAAAATTGTATGTCTTTTTGCTGACATGTATTGTTGTTTTCTTCCCAGTCCAGGAGTACTGGATTTAACCGGGGGGGAGTGCAGCGCCCCAGAGTCCTGGTCGTTGCAGTACTGTGGCTCCGCTGCTAAGGGGGGCTATGGTACGTCTGATGGCACTGAAGGAGTTCATCTGACCGGGTATCACAGACACCAATACATTTCACAGTCTGGCCTCCAGGGGGAGCTAAGGGTTCTATTTATTAGGCCACTCCTCACAATCTGGTAAAACTGGGGGTTAGGCAGGAAGTTAGGAAGAAAGCTGACTGGGTTGGAACCAGGCAACACCTTGTGGCAGAGGGTGTTGTAGGGGAAGATTCAGAGGGGTCCCTGTCAGGGGTGGGATCCTGACAGAGGCCTAGCAAACAGAGAAGAACGTTACGGGACCGCGCCTGCACGATATAGCGGCGGTACCCCAAGAAAGGACAAGAAGCGAGGTTTATTGTGCTGAGTGAGAAACGAGATCAACGCAACAAGGAGAATACCAGTAGGAGTCGTGCTGTAAGACGAGGCAACATCCTATTGAGGCGCATAACCGGTGGCCGGAATGCCGAGGAAGTATAGAGCTCCAAGCCAAACTTCAAACCTACGGCAGGACAGTCAGTTATAGGCGGGCTGTCTCACCCAATTGACCCAGGGAGACACAGGGGGGTAACAACAGGAGTGGGGCGACGCTAGTGTCCCGGAAGAGCTCCGAGCCTCCCCGTCATACGGGTGCGTCTTAACCATAAGATCTGGGGGATGTGGAAGAACATCAGAATCGAGTTGTGAGGGAACACGAGAAACAGACACAACAGTTGTGAGGACTATCCCGTGGTGCTCAGCAGGGAAGGACTACAACACACAAGCGCTAGCGGGTAGGCACAGATTTCCACCTGCAAAGGGAACACTGGATGTGCCATCGGACCGACCAGGCTTGTGCAGCTCGGTTAACCGTATTCTGGATTGAGGACCCTGAAGCCTTCAGTAAAGAGGTAAAGAGACTGCAACCTGGTGTCCTCGTTATTTACTGCCACCTGCACCGCACCACCACAACCTCATCACCATTCCCTCACACCTATCATTGTACGCCCCTCAGCAGGGTCACGGACCGGGTCTAGCCACCGTGACAATCCCAGAGCAGAGACTCAGAGGCCCGGTACCGGGTACCCCTCGGCCCTGCGACAGTGGGGGCGCTGCATAAAGACAGGGCCCATAAATAACAATATAATCTGGTATGTAAGGTACCCTCTCTTGTATGTAACAAGAGAGGGAACTATGTAATAAGGGATGGTAATCTTCGTGAAAGTAGACTATGTCAGTGTCACTGGCACTGGCAGGTTACACAGCCCTGACATTGCTCGAAAGGCGCCTGTCTGGAAGAGGATTTTCTATTTTTTTCATTTTCTTACAGTTCCTTTAAGAAATTGCAATTTTGGCTCATATGTTGAATTTTAATTAAATGTATACACAAATTAATTCTTTAAAAATGTTATGCTTATTGCTGATGTAGCAGTTAGGCTACGTTCACATTTGCGTTGTGCGCCGCAGCATCGGTGCCGCAACGCACAACGCAAACAAAAACGCAGCAAAACGCATGCACAACGCTGCGTTTTGCACCGCATGTGTCCTTTTTTTCATTGATTTTGGACGCAGCAAAAATGCAACTTGCTGCGTCCTCTGCGCCCGGACGCGGGCGCCGCAGGGACGCATGCGGCGCAAAACGCAAGTGCGACGCATGTCCATGCGCCCCCATGTTAAATATAGGGGCGCATGACGCATGCGGCGACGCTGCGGCGCCCGACGCTGCGGCGCAGACCGCAAATGTGAACGTAGCCTTAAGGATGTCAGATTTTGGCAGCATGCATGTTGAATTTCTTATAAATTTCTCATCAGTATCAAATAGTAGAGTCTACTGAAAGTCTTTTTCTTTTTAAGCATGAAGAATATTAATTTTACACCCAGTTTGTTTGTGAATGGTTCCAGTCCATACGTATGCGGGTAGCTGACCGCTCATGATGAGCAACACGTGTTCAGTCTTTCTTGAGGACACAAAACCACTGAAGAATCCTTTCTCCAGTCTTGCTGACCAAAGACTGCCTCTAAAGCCCAGTTATTTAAACCCCAGACCAATGCGACTCTTTCCCCCATGTGATTGAACACATTACTGTGACATCACACATGTCCTGTGCTGGTGGAGATAAGGTGGACATTCTCGCACCCACTCTATGTATGTCCACATAAAATCCAGCCCATTTATGCAACTTGGCTAAAAAAAACTCACAACACCTAGTGTGCATGAGGAAAATATTCTGGATTATACAAGTGTAGAGAGTGTGACACAGTACTTCCAGTACTCTACCAGTGACTTTGTCTCATATCCCTCCTCTCTGCCCAAAGCCGGGTTTTGGCACCTTCACTCGTTAAGCAGGGGAGTCTGGACAGGGCATCTGCATTCCCATGCAACTTTCCTGGCCTATGCTCGATGTGAAAAGTGAAATCTTGGAGGCCTACGAACCACCTAGTTACCCAAGCATTTTTGCCCTTCTTTTCCCTCAACCACCTCAGGGGGGCATGGTCAGACACCAGCTTAAACCTATGGCCTAGCAGGTAATATCTCAGGGTATCTATGGTCCATTTTATGGCTAAGCACTCTTTCTCGGGTATAGCATAGTTTCTCTCACATGAAGAGAGCTTCTGGCTCAGATACAGGATGGGATGCTCCTCCCCATTCACTTCCTGAGACAGCATGGCTCCCAAGCCGACTTCTGACACATTTGTCTGGACCAGGAACTCCTTGCTGAAGTCTGGTGCGACCAGAACCTGGTTCAGCTCCTGGAAAGCTATCTCAGTCTCAGCAGACCATTTAATCAATGACAATTTTGTGCATTGAAGGAGGTCCGTTATTGGCTCCCGCAATTCCAAGAAACGCCGTCCCTTGCTTCTTGGAAAGCGGTTGTGGCCACTTCTGAATTGCCTCAATCTTGTTTGCCTGAGGCTTAATTTCGCCCTTCTGACGAAATAGCCTAGGCATTTTGCCTCTTCTTCCCACATAGCACATTGTTTTGGGTTTACAGTGAACCCCGCATTCCTCAATGCATCCAGGATTGCCTGTACTTTTGGTAGATGATTACCCCAGTCAGGGCTGAAGACCACAATGTCACCTCGCTCAGTTATTCCACCACCTTGTATGGTCCTTGCCACTTGGCTAGGAACTTGCTCTTCACTGTGGGGATAAGCACTAGCTTGCAGTCCATGCGCTGGAACTGCCTCAGCCTTGCTGAATGGTTATACACCCTTGCCTGTGCCTCCTGTGCCTGGAGAAGATGCTTGTTCTTGATCAGCATCACCCTTGTGATCTGGTTCTGCATTTGGGCCACATGCTCGATGATGCACCAATGAGGTGTAACTTCTGCTTCCTAGGTCTCCTTTGCAACATCGAGAAGTCGTCCATATAGCAACTCAAACGGCGAGAACCCTGTAGAGGCCTGGGGAGCTTCCCTGATAGAGAAAAACAGGTATGGCAGTTAGCAATCCCAGTATTGGCCATCTCTCTTCATGACCTTCTTAAACATAGACTTCAAAGTTTTGTTGAATCTCTCCATCAGGCTGTCCATCTGTGCATGGTACACTGATGTGCGGAGTTGTGTAACCTGGAGAGCCTTACACAACTCCCTTATCACTTTAGACATAAACAGAGTTCCTTGGTCCATTAGGATCTCCTTTGCCAGGCCTGTCTAAGAAAAGATATGGACTAACTCTCGGACGATGCTCCTGGCGGAGGAGGTTCTGGGAACAGTGTGGCATAGTCCTTCACTACTAGGATGTGTGGCACCCCAGGGGTTCAGGTACAACAGTGGTACTGCCTTCCTCTCAGGGAGGGTGATGCCATGCCTGGAAATGAGGAGGATCCCTTTGGCAGGTATCCTGTACATGCAACACTTTCTGACTCCAGGCCAGAAGGGGGAGCTATAGATCCAGTTTCAGGGGAGCTTCCCTAGATTTATATTCTGGCTTCGAGGAGGAGTTAGTTAGTTTAGTCTGGAGTTTGTGTGAGTCAAAGAAAGAGGAAGTAGCAGAGGAGAAATGAGGAGCTGGAGGGGAGCTGCGACTGGGCTCCCTCCACACTGAAGCGCAGGAACCGGACACCAGGAGTCTGAGGCTGTGTGGGACTGTATGCCCCACAGCAGAAACCAGAGGGCAGGATTGTTAAAGTAACTTGCCCACACCTACACCCTGAGGTACAGCAACATACAGAGCCTGGAGTCACCATGACTAGAGACCCCTATAAAATGGCTCTCGTTGCCTACCATGCAGGTACTGTCTCAGGACAGTGACCTTGAAAGAAGCCATAGGCAGCAAGGACTATTATACAGCGCATAGAGGTAGGCTCCCAGTCTGACCTGGCAAAGGGAATTCTGTTATGACCTGGTGGTTACGGAGTGGTACTGAGATGACCTGGTGGGTAAAACCAATCATGGACAAGCTCAGAGGAGGTGGCAGCTCTACAGACAGTAATCACCTATATGACCTAGTGATTACGGAGCAGCACTGAAATGACCTAGTGGGTAAAACAAATAATGTACTAGCTCTGAGGAGATGGTAACTTTACTGACCGCAATCCCTACTCCTAACACCAACACTAGAAATAGCCGTGGAGCGTTGCTATCTCTGCCTAGACGCCTCTTCACAGCCTAAGAACTAGCTACCCCTGAAGATGGAAACGGAAAACTATCTCGCCTCAGAGAAACCCCCAAAGGAAAGATAGCCCTCCACAAATATTGACGGTGAGTGAAGAGGGAAATGACAAACTCAGAAATGAAACTAGATTTTAGCAAAGGAGGCCACTACTATCTAAATAGACAGAGAAAGAAAAGGCTACTGTGCGGTCAGTATAAAAACTAAATGTCCACGCAGAGTTTACAAAAATAACCTCCACACCGACTCACGGTGTGGAGGGGCAAATCTGCAACCCCAGAGCTTCCAACTAGCCGGAATATTTCATGATTACAAGCTGGACAAAAGAGACATAACTTAAACTGAACAAAAGGTCATAGGCAGGGAAACACCCAAAAACTAGCAGAACTTATCTTAAGCTGAAATGGACTGGCCAACAGAGAACTTCCAGGAAAGGACTGAATCCACAGGAAGGAACATTGACAGCTGGCATCAACTACAGCCTAAAGCCCAGTTAAATAACAAGGCCAGGGCACCGATTAGTGAAAACAGCTGCTAAGTTCCACTTGAAACCACCAGAGGGAGCCCAAGAGCAGAACTCCCAAAAATACCATTCATGACCACAGGATGGAGCCCAAGAACAGAATTCACAACAGTACCCCCCCCTTGAGGAGGGGTCACCGAACCCTCACCAGAGCCCCCAGGCCGATCGGGACGAGCCAAATGAAAAGCACGCACCAAATCGGCAGCATGGACATCGGAGGCAAAAACCCAAGAGTTATCCTCCTGGCCATAACCCTTCCACTTGACCAAATACTGAAGTTTCCGCCTTGAAAGACGAGAATCCAAAATCTTCTCCACCACATACTCCAGCTCCCCCCCAACCAACACCGGAGCAGGAGGGTCAACGGAGGGAACCACGGGCACCACATATCTCCGTAACAAAGATCTATGGAACACATTATGAATGGAAAACGAAGCTGAAAGGGCGAAACGAAAAGACACCAGATCGATAATTTCCGAAATCCTATAAGGACCAATAAAACGAGGTTTGAACTTAGGGGAAGAGACCTTCATAGGAACATGACGAGAAGACAACCAGACCAAATCCCCAACCCGAAGCCGGGGACCAACGCACCGACAGCGGTTAGCAAAACGTTGAGCCTTTTCCTGAGACAATGTCAAATTGTCCACCACATGAGTCCAAATCCGCTGCAACCTGTCCATCACAGAATCTACCCCAGGACAGTCCGAAGGCTCAACCTGCCCTGAAGAAAAGCGAGGATGAAAACCAAAATTACAAAAAAAAGGCGAAACCAAGGTAGCAGAACTAGCCCGATTATTAAGGGCAAACTTGGCCAACGGCAAGAAGGTAACCCAATCATCCTGATCAGCCGACACAAAGCATCTCAAATAGGTTTCCAAGATCTGATTGGTTCGCTCCATCTGTCCATTTGTCTGAGGGTGAAACGCCGAAGAAAAAGACAAATTAATGCCCATTCTACCACAAAAGGACCGCCAAAACCTAGAAACAAACTGGGTACCTCTGTCAGACACAATATTCTCCGGAATACCATGCAAATGAACCACATGCTGGAAAAACAAAGGAACCAAATCAGAGGAGGAAGGCAACTTAGGCAAAGGTACCAAATGGACCATTTTAGAAAAACGGTCACAAACCACCCAGATGACAGACATCTTCTGAGAAACAGGAAGATCAGAAATAAAATCCATGGAAATATGCGTCCAGGGCCTCTCAGGGATAGGCAAAGGCAAAAGCAACCCACTAGCACGAGAACAGCAGGGCTTAGCCCGGGCACAGATCCCCCAGGACTGCACAAAGGAACGTACATCCCGTGACAAAGAAGGCCACCAAACGGACCTGGCAACCAAATCTCTGGTACCAAAGATCCCAGGATGACCAGCCAACACTGAACAATGAATCTCAGAAATCACCTTACTAGTCCATCTATCAGGAACAAACAATTTCCCCGCAGGACAGCGGTCGGGTCTATCAGCCTGAAACTCCCGAAGCACCCGCCGTAAATCAGGGGAGATAGCAGAAAGAATCACCCCCTCCTTGAGAATACCAGCCGGCTCACGGAGAATCAGGCAAAAAACTCCTAGACAGGGCATCAGCCTTCACATTCTTAGATCCCGGAAGATACGAGACCACAAAATCAAAACGGGAGAAAAACAAAGACCACCGAGCCTGTCTAGGATTCAACCGCTTGGCCGATTCAAGGTAAATCAGATTCTTATGATCGGTCAAGACCACAACACGATGCTTGGCTCCCTCAAGCCAATGTCGCCACTCCTCGAATGACCACTTCATAGCCAACAACTCCCGATTGCCGACATAATAATTACGCTCAGCAGGCGAAAACTTTCTGGAGAAGAAAGCACACGGTTTCAACACAGAGCCATCAGAACTTCTCTGAGACAGAACAGCTCCTGCCCCAATCTCAGAAGCGTCAACCTCAACCTGAAAAGGGAGAGAGACATCTGGCTGACGCAACACAGGGGCAGAAGTAAAACGACGCTTAAGCTCCTGAAAGGCCTCCACAGCCGCAGAGGACCAATTCACCACATCTGCACCTTTCTTGGTCAAATCGGTCAGAGGTTTAACCACAGTAGAAAAATTAGCAATGAAGCGGCGATAAAAATTAGCAAAGCCCAAAAACTTCTGAAGGCTCTTCACAGATGTGGGCTGCGTCCAATCATAAATAGCCTGGACCTTAACAGGGTCCATTTCAATAGCCGAGGGAGAAAAAATGAACCCAAGAAAAGAAACCTTCTGAACTCAAAAAAGGCACTTAGACCCCTTCACAAACAGTGTATTAGCACGAAGAACCTGAAATACCATCCTGACCTGCTTCACATGAGACTCCCAATCATCGGAAAAAAACAAAATATCGTCCAAATATACAATCATAAATTTATCCAGATACTCCCGAAAAATATCATGCATAAAGGACTGAAACACAGATGGAGCATTAGAGAGCCCGAAAGGCATCACAAGATATTCAAAATGGCCTTCGGGCGTATTAAATGCTGTTTTCCATTCATCACCCTGTTTGGTGCGGACCAGATTATACTCCCCTCGAAGGTCAATCTTGGTAAACCAGCTAGCCCCTTTAATCCGAGCAAACAAATCAGAGAGCAAAGGCAAAGGGTACTGGAATTTGACCGTGATCTTATTGAGAAGGCGATAATCTATACAGGGCCTCAAGGAGCCATCCTTCTTGGCAACAAAAAAGAATCCCGCTCCCAACGGTGACGAAGACGGGCGAATATGCCCCTTCTCCAAGGACTCCTTTACATAAGTCCGCATAGCGGCATGCTCTGGCACAGACAGATTGAAAAGTCGACCCTTAGGGAACTTACAGCCAGGAATCAAATTAATAGCGCAATCACAGTCCCTATGAGGAGGCAGAGGACTGGATTTAGGCTCCTCAAATATATCCTGGAAATCCGACAAAAACTCAGGAACTTCAGAAGAAGGGGACGAGGAAATTGACATCAGAGGAATATCACTATGTATCCCCTGACAACCCCAACTAGTCACAGACATAGATTTCCAATCCAGTACTGGATTATGTACCTGTAACCATGGAAACCCCAGCACAACCACATCATGCAAATTATGCAACACCAAAAAACGAATATTTTCCTGATGTGCTGGAGCCATGTTCATGGCTAACTGTGTCCAGTACTGAGGTTTATTCTTGGCCAATGGCGTAGCATCAATCCCCCTTAAGGGAATAGGACTCTGCAAAGGCTCCAAGGAAAAACCACAGCGCTTGGCAAATTCTAGGTCCATTAAGTTCAGTGCAGCGCCAGAATCCACAAATGCCATTACAGAAAAGGACGACAATGAGCAAATCAGGGTAATAGACAAGAGAAATTTAGGCTGTACAGTACTGATGGTAACCGAACTAGCAACCCTCATAGTTCGCTTCGGGCAATCAGAGATAGCATGAGTAGCGTCACCACAGTAAAAACACAGCCCATTCTGACATCGGAACTCCTGCCGTTCTGCTCTTGTCAAAACTCTATCACATTGCATAGGCTCAGAACTCTGTCCAGAGGACACCGCCATATGGTGCACAACCGTAAGTTCACGTAGGCGCCGATCAATCTGAATGGCCAGAGACATTGATTCGTCAAACCAGCAGGTGTGGGAAACCCCACCATAACATCTTTAAGAGCTTCAGAAAGACCCTTTCTGAAAATAGCCGCCAGGGCATCCTCATTCCATTTTGTAAGCACAGACCACTTCCTAAATTTCTGACAATATATCTCTGCCGCTTCCTGACCCTGACACAGAGCCAGCAAAATTTTTTCTGCCTGATCCACAGAATTGGGTTCATCATAAAGCACTCCAAGTGCTTGAAAAAATGAATCTACATTGAGCAATGCAGGATTCCCTGGCTCAAGGGAGAATGCCCAATCCTGCGGGTCACCACGCAGCAGAGAAATAACAATCTTCACCTGCTGAATGGGGTCACCAGAGGAACGGGGTCTCAGAGCAAAAAACAATCTGCAATTATTTTTAAAATTCAAAAACCTAGATCTATCCCCAGAAAACAAATCAGGGATAGGAATTTTAGTCTCAGAAACAGGAGTTTGAACAACATAATCTTGGATACTCTGTACCCTTGCAGCGAGATGATCAACATGCGCAGACAGACCCTGAACCTCCATATCAGTACCAAGCTCCTGCACCATCCAAAAATCAAGGGGAAAAAAAAAGACGAAACAAGCAACAAGGAAAAAAAAACTATGACTCAGAACTTTCTCTTCCCTCTTTGGAGATGCATTTAACACTTTGTGGGCCAGCTGTACTGTTATGACCTGGTGGTTATGGAGTGGTACTGAGATGACCTGGTGGGTAAAACCAATCATGGACAAGCTCAGAGGAGGTGGCAGCTCTACAGACAGTAATCACCTATATGACCTAGTGATTATGGAGCAGCACTGAAATGACCTAGTGGGTAAAACAAATAATGTACTAGCTCTGAGGAGGTGGTAACTTTACTGACCGCAATCCCTACTCCTAACACCAACACTAGAAATAGCCGTGGAGCGTTGCTATCTCTGCCTAGATGCCTCTTCACAGCCTAAGAACTAGCTACCCCTGAAGATGGAAACGGAAAACTATCTCGCCTCAGAGAAACCCCCAAAGGAAAGATAGCCCCCCACAAATATTGACGGTGAGTGAAGAGGGAAATGACAAACTCAGAAATGAAACTAGATTTTAGCAAAGGAGGCCACTACTATCTAAATAGACAGAGAAAGAAAAGGCTACTGTGCGGTCAGTATAAAAACTAAATGTCCACGCAGAGTTTACAAAAATAACCTCCACACCGACTCACGGTGTGGGGGGCAAATCTGCAACCCCAGAGCTTCCAACTAGCCGGAATATTTCATGATGACAAGATGGACAAAAGAGACATAACTTAAACTGAACAAAAGGTCATAGGCAGGGAAACACCCAAAAACTAGCAGAACTTATCTTAAGCTGAAATGGACTGGCCAACAGAGAACTTCCAGGAAAGGACTAAATCCACAGGAAGTAACATTGACAGCTGGCATCAACTACAGCCTAAAGCCCAGTTAAATAACAAGGCCAGGGCACCGATTAGTGAAAACAGCTGCTAAGTTCCACTTGAAACCACCAGAGGGAGCCCAAGAGCAGAACTCCCAAAAATTCCATTCATGACCACAGGATGGAGCCCAAGAACGGAATTCACAACAGAATTCAACTCGTTTCCAGGGCCTGGACTCCACCGTCACCTGTTACTTGTACCCTGGCCTGTGGCCGTAAATCACCAGGAAAACAGGTAAAGAGACTGCAACCTTGTGTCCTCTGATTATTTCTGGCACCACACTATCTTTGCCGAATACATCGGGAGCCCAGGGGACCCTGTTTCACCTGTGGGAAGCCGTACCATCCTTGCTGCAGAGCCATCACTCCCCAGAGGACCCCTTTAAGCAGCGTCAGTCACCACTAACCGAATACCCAGGTGGCGTCACGAACATTCTTATTTTTAATAGCCCCTTTAAAGACCTTCTCTTTAATTTTGACTCCCAGGGCCATGGACCAGGTCGCTGCCACCGTGACAATCCCTTTAATGGCGACCGGACCCAGTACCGAGTACCCCTAGGCTCTGGCGGGTGCTCCAGATGTATTGGTGCCCTCTGGTGGACTTAGCTAGGGGCCCTACAAGGTCTATGAGAATCTGGTTAAACGGGACCTCTATAATGGTTAGTGGCACTAGGGGACTTCGGAAACGGGCCACTGGAGCAGTAAGTTGGCAAGTAGAGCAGCCAGGCCAGTAGAATCTCCTAAGGACCAGTTCATGAGTTTTGTTTACTCCTAGATGTCCATCCAAAACATGAGGATGGTTCAGGTCAAACACCCTACGCCTATAGGGACCCAGGACTAACAACTGTTCCACCATTTCCTCTCTCATCCTAGTGACCCTATTTAACAATTGATCAGTCCCAAATTTCCACCAGAAACCCCCAGTTCAGGAATCCCTTCCTCACTGGTCACTGTCTCATCCTCATCACCAGCCAGGACACACAAGGTGAACTCTTCCACCTCTGACTGTGATGGGGAATTATCAGTGTTGAGCTGGCTTCTGTCTAACTCACTTAACATTCTCTCCTTTCCCCACAAAACAGGCTGAAGTCCCGTGCAGTTATAATGGGGTGTGGTAAGTCTCTCACCACCCCTAACTCAAAGGACTCAGTACCCTGGCTTGTTTTTAATCAACACTCTGGCGATGGGTTAAAACAGAAACACATGAGCCCTGCACACAGTGAACAGGCCTATAAGGACACTGTTAACACCACCAGGAGACAATCCACACAAAAAAGGCACAGTAAAACCAAAAAATACTCTGTTGGCAAAAAAAATATAACAGTAAACAGCAAGTGCTAATAAAAAGATGGAAAAACACAGGGTATTTTGTTAATACGTTTTTTGCAAAAAATGTATATTAAGCCGCTCTACCAAACGTCAAGGTATACCCATATTAGAGCAGTCCTAACTAATGTATGTAATCCCTATCTGATGTATTTAAAAATCTGGTCATATGTATAATACCTGTATGAGCAGGATTCAGAAAGGTAATGTCCAATGGCAATCAGGGTCACCGAATTCCTTGAGTCCAACAGTCCTGACACCAGCACCCCATTTACGATCACAGGACATGACTGCGGCCCCTCTCCGGACAGATAATTCACTCTGCAAGCAGGATAAGCATAGTATTAGCACTGCCTGCCTAGGCTACAATCCATCTGCTTGGAAGACAAACGACAATGGGCTGCTATGTGTTCAGGACTGTGACACTGCCAGCATATCAAGTCTTTGCCAGCAGCCTTTTGCAACCCCTCAACGGCTCCTTGGGACCTCGGACTTTCCACAGTGGTGGCTCTGCTACCCCTCTTTTGGGACTCGTGCTCCCGTTGGTACCCCAGTACAGAGATGTCCCACCCCCAGCTTCCTTAGGGACCTCTCGACCACCTGGTATCTTTCTACTAAGCCGACCATGTCATCCGCATTTTGCGCATTCTCCTGGGCAACACAGGTCTGCACAGACCTGGGAAGGGAATGGATAAATCTGTCCATTATGACCGCTCTACCATCTGGGCTGTGTGATGAAACCTCCACCAGGGGGAGCTGGAGAGGGAAGAGAGGTTAAACATAAGTGAAGTAAGACAGAGCTCAGGCACAGGTGTCACAGGTAAAGAGAGAAGTCATACAAGCCTAAAGTCATACACAAGAATATCAGCGTGGTACAGAAGGGGCGAGCAGAGACTAGTCGGGGACAAGCAAGACGTCAGAACCTACCGGGATCGTGGTAACCAAATCGTGAGACGTAAGAGAAAGTCGGGACACAAGCAAAGTCAGAGCCAGGAGGGTAACGTGGTATCAGAGACAGAAAACCAAAGCCGAAGTCCAGGGAACAGATCGAGTCATACACGGGTATGGGCAGACAGAGGCACAAGGATCACCAAGATCAGGATACAGGTCAGGGGCTCAAGCTGGGAAGCATGAACTATCACTAACAGTGGTAGGCAGGCTGTGAGGGACTGAAATAGCCCAGCTAGCTCAAGAACGAGGCTGATAAGATTAACCCCCGCATGACCAGTCTAAAAAGAGGAAAAATGAAAATAAACTCCGGACTGGACCATGACAGGCTGGAGCGGAGGACTTCGGCTGCAACCACTCCTGGGGTTCGCTGGTTAGCTAAGTGGCCAGGACCTTGGCCACTGGCCTGGCGCCTTAAATAAGATCTTGGTATTCAGACCATTAGAAATATGGGTATTCCATTTGGATTCACTATGCAGTACTTTGCGTCTATTGTCCCATCCCCTTGATTGTCTGTGAACCTTTTCTATACCCATGAACATAAAATGTCCGTTTTTTCTGGCAGCGAGGAAGACAAGGGCCAATACCAGTCTATGGCTCCATGAAAAAACGCACTCAGCACACAGATGGCATCCACGTGCTATCCATGTACTTTTCTTGTTTAACATTGCAAAGTAAAGGAGAAGATTTTTAACACTGATGAAAACACAGATAACCCACTGATGCAAAACATTGATGACACCAAAACCATTTTTTCATGTACGTGTTTAAACATTAACTTGTGAATGAAATCTAATAGTGATTTTGAAATGTGTCAAGAAAAATGTATAACAAACAAATAAAGTTGCACTCTGTAGTGCTAAAGCATGTAAATAAGTAATATATGAAATATGAATAGCATTCCTGCTCTAGATAATAGGAAAAAATTGAGATACTTAGCACATAATTTGGCCAATCCATGCATGCCCAGCAGCCAATAACAAGGCTGTTTGTAATGCCTGCTGCAGTGCAGTAGCATACAACCTCCACCAGGGGGGTGCGGGTGAAGAAAAACAGGTACACTCACAGTGAAATCACAGAGCAGCAGGCAGAAGCCACTAGGTGGCGAAAGAGTAGTCAGACAAAGCCAGGTCAGCAACAGAGAGGGAACGAATTACCAGAGGTCGCAGCAATACACGTAGTCAGAAACAAGCCAAAGAAGTCAGAGCTGATCGGGAGCAGGAAAGCCAGAGACGCAAGACAATCAAACAGGTCAGAGGATGAGCCGAGTCAAATACCAAGGTGTCACAACACAGAGAGCGAGTATATAACAAGCGATGTAACAAGGGAACACAGAAACGGGATCATTGACCTTATGTCTTTTTTCAATGAATGTTTTCACAGTTTTTGCTCTATGGCAGGATGCATTATCATCTTGAAAAATGATATCATCATCCCCAAACATCCTTTCAATTGATGGGATAAGAAAAGTGTCCAAAATATCAACATAAACTTGTGCATTTATTGAAGATGTAATGACAGCCATCTCCCCAGTGCCTTTACCTGACATGCAGCCCCATATCATCAATGACTGTGGAAATTTGCATGTTCTCTTCAGGCAGTCACCTTTATAAATCTCAATGGAACGGCACCAAACAAAAGTTCCAGCATCATCACCTTGTCCAATGCAGATTCGCGATTCATCACTGAATATGACTTTCATTCAGTCATCCACAGTCCACGATTGCTTTTCCTTAGCCCATTGTAACTGTTTTTTTTCTGTTTAGGTGTTAATGATGGCTTTCGTTTAGCTTTTCTGTATGTAAATCCCATTTGCTTTAGGCAGTTTCTTACAGTTCGATCACAGACATTGACTCCAGTTTCCACCCATTCATTCCTCATTTGTTTTGTTGTGCAGTTCCTGTTTTGGAGACCTATTGCTTTAAGTTTCTGTTCTTGATCCTTTGATGTCTTCCTTGGTCTACCAGTATGTTTGCCTTTAACAACCTTCCCATGTTGTTTGTATTTGGTCCAGATTTTAGACACAGCTGACTGTGAGCAACCAACATCTTTTGCAACATTGCGTGATGATTTACCCTCTTTTAAGAGTTTGATAATCATCTAATTTGTTTCAATTGACATCTCTCGTGTTGGAGCCATGATTCATGTCAGTCCACTTGGTGCAACAGCTCTCCAAGGTGTGATCACTCCTTTTTAGATGCAGACTAACGAGCAGATCTAATTTGATGCAGGTGTTATTTTTGGGTATGAAAATTTACAGGTTGATTCCATAATTTTTTCCTCAGAATTTAGTTATTCCATAATTTTTCCCCTATGCTTGGTTAAAAAAAGTAACCATTACTGACTACCACATTTTTTGTTCTTGATTTCTTTTAGTGTTTCTTAAAGCCAGAAAGTTGCCATTTGAAATGACTTTAGTTTTGTGCCATGTCTGTGATCTGCTTTTTTTTCTACAAAATTAAACAACTAAATGAACATCCTCCGAGGCTGGTGATTCCATAATGTTTGCCAGGGGTTGTATATAGAGATGGCTATTCCTAGTTCGCACCTGTATTCACCAGTTTTATGATTTGGAACTGCCAGTCAGTTTTTTGCTATTTATTCAAGGAAAATGTATGGCTTGAAATCTGTCAAATTTACTTAAGGCATTGGCTTATATTTGGTGAAATATACACGTGTAGCTATTTGGTAGACATGCAAGAGCATAATTTCTATTAATATATTACAATTTATAATATTACTTGAGACCATGTTGCACTGTCACAAGCTAACGTATATGGGATTTTTCTTTATGGGATAGAAGACCCACGGGAGAATCATTCTGTAGCATGGCATGTAATGAATCCAACAGAAAATCCTTCTTATGGCACCATACAACGTAAGGTCACCTTTTCAGGTTTCCTTATTACAAAACTCTAATATAACTGTTGAAAAAATAAACTAGCTGTTTAGAGGGAACATGACAACCGATTAATGCTATACGAACCATTGGTGTACTGAATCAAAATCTGGGTCTCTCATTTCATCAGATGTATCTTACTCTGAAACGCTGCAGCATTTGAGAGAAAACATACATTTTAAAGCCAAGTGGGGACTATGCCACTCAAGTGACAAGGCCAAGAGGTCAGTCTCCAGCACATGCTCCCTGCCCCTCTGCTCTTCAGTGACAGGTCTCTCGCTACACGCGTATATAAGACTCAAGAGGAGCGGGTGTGGAGAAATAGACAGAAACTGGTCTCTTCGACAAGTCACAGAAGCTGCACGGTCCCCAGCTGGCTTGTAATTGTGTATTTTCTCTGCAACACTGCAGTGTTGCAGAATAAAACACACCTAGCTGAAATTACAGAGCCAGTATCTGATTCATGAAACAACTGTGAGGTTCATTGTAAAGAGAATCTTTCAGTTTAATTAACTCCATCAAAGAGATAACATGACTGTATAGGCTATGAGAATATGAGTAATGATATTCTTTAATTTACCAAATATGCCAGTTTTGCTGACATCTTCACTGGGCACTGTTGCCTTGCAGGCAGGGGGCTTGAGTTCTAATTTCACCAGGGACGAAATCTGCAAGAAGTTTATATGATCTCCTTATGTTTGTGTGGGTTTCCTCCCGGATTTCCAGTTTTATTTCCGCATTCCAAACACATGCATGTTTTATAAGATTTTCCTACATTTAAATTACGAATATAGATTTAGAATTTTACAGCTTGGTAGAGAAAACAATTGGCTACTGTACGGTAAATCCATGAATGTGCCAACTAAAGAAAGCTGATATTTTCAATTAGCCCTTAACAGTGCTCTCTGTGTGCAGTACAGCCTTCCGAACACGTTGGGCTGCCCTGTAAATTCCACCAGCATCTTATCTTGTTGTAAGGCTTCCCTGTGCTCCTATGTCAGAAGGTTTCATTTACAACTAGAACGATCACCTATCGCTCCGATTCATTGTCAGGATACCTGTTCTCTCAGTTCCTCAGTGAGAGAGAAGCCCTATGCAGCCATGAAATACTATACCTGGTCCACTGGGTATCTTATTGCCCTTTATCGTTAAGTGTAATTCCACTTTGGAGTACTCGTTTTCCATGAGAACAAACCACTGGCTAACTTCTCTAATGCACACTGACAGTGCGGTGCTGGGCACTAGTCCTACAGAAAGGTCCCCGGCGGCTTCTCTCCGGTTGCTGACAGTGACTGACAAGTCTCTGTTATACGCCCACGTAGGATGGCATTTGTCAGTCACTGTCAGCGGGCGGGGAGAAGCCGCCAGGGACCTGTCTGTAGGACTCGTGCACAGCACCGCACTGTCAGTGTGTGAGGAGAAGGTGCCAGGGACCTGTCTGTAGGACTCGTGCACAGCACCGCACTGTCAGCGGGCGGGGAGAAGCCACCAGGGACCTGTCTGTAGGACTCGTGCACAGCACCGCACTGTCAGCGGGTGGGGAGAAGCCGCCAGGGACCTGTCTGTAGGACTCATGCACAGCACTGCTCTGTCAGCAGGTGGGGAGAAGCCACCAGGGACCTGTCTGTAGGACTCGTGCACAGCACTGCTCTGTCAGCAGGTGGGGAGAAGCCACCAGGGACCTGTCTGTAGGACTCGTGCAGAGCACCGCACTGTCAGTGTGTGGGGAGAAGCCACCAGGGACCTGTCTGTAGGACTAGTGCACAGCGCCGTTTGCTATTAGTATGTTTTTCTCTGAAAAGCCGCAACTGAGACCAACATACCTGGTGAGACACTACAGCTGGGGCTTGATACACGCTGCATATAGTTTGAATAGCCTGTATCACCTGTCAGGCTTCCTTTAACCCCTTCACCCCGAAGCCTGTATTCAACTTCCTGACCAGGCCATTTTTTCCAATTCTGACCACTGTCACTTTATGAGGTCATAACTCTGAAACGCTTCAACGGATCCTGGTCATTCTGAGAATGTGTTCTCGAGACATATTGTACTTTATGATAGTGGTAACATTTCTTCGACTTGACTTGCGTTTATTTGTGAAAAAAACAGAAATGTTGCGAAAATTTTGAAAATTTTGAAATTTTTGAACTTTGAATTTTTATGCTCTTAAATCAGAGAGATATGTCACAAAAATTAGTTCATAAATAACATTTCCCACTTGTGTACTATGCATCAGCACAATTTTGTAAGCAAAATATTTTTTGGTCAGTAAGTTATAAGGGTTAAATATGACCTGCGATTTTTCATTTTTTCAATAAAATTTAGGAAACCATTTTTTTTAGGGACCACCTCACACTTGAAGTTACTTTGAGGGGTCTATATAACAGAAAATACCCAAAACTGACACCATTCCAAAAACTGCACCCCTCAAGGTACTCAGAACCACATTCAAGGAGTTTATTAACCCTTCGGGTGCTTCACAGGAGCTGAAGCAATGTGGAAGAAAAAAATGAACATTTAACTTTTTAGTCACAAAAATGATCATTCGGCATCAATTTGTTTATTTTCACAAGGGTAAAAGGAAGAAAATGATCCACTGACATTGTTGAGCAATTTCTCCTGAATACGCCGATACCCCATATGTGGGGGAAAACAACTGTTTGGGCGCACAGCAGGGCTCGGAATGTAAGGAGCACCTTTTGACTTTTTGAACGCAAAATTGGCTGGAATTGAGAGTGGACGCCATGTCGCATTTGAAGAGACCCTGATGTGCCGAAATATTGGAAAACCCCCATAAGTGACCACATTTTGGAAACTAGACCCTTTAACGAACTTATGTAGCTGTGTGGTGAGCACTTTGAACCCCCAGGTGCTTCACAGAAGTTTATAACGTAGAGCCGTGAAAAAATCACATTTTTGCCACGAAAATGATCTTTTAGCAACAATTTTTTTATTTTCACAAGTGTCAAAGGAGAAAATGGTCAACTAACATTGTTGAGCAATTTCTCCTGAATACGCTGATACCCCATATGTGAGGGAAAACCACTGTTTGGGAGCACAGCAGGGCTCGGAAGGGAAGGAGCGCCTTTTGACTTTTTGAACACAAAATTGGCTGAAATTGAGAGTGGACGCCATGCTGCGTTTGAAGAGCCCCTGATGTACCTAAACATTGGAAAATCCATTTTGGAAACTAGACCCTTTATTGAACTTATGTAGCTGTGTGGTGAGCACTTTGAACCCCCAGGTGCTTCATAGAAGTTTATAACGTAGAACCGTGAAAAAAAAATCACATTTTTCCACAAAAATTATATTTTAGCCCCAATTTTTTTATTTTCACAAAGGTAACGGGAAAAAATAAACCTCTAAAGTTGTTGCACATTTTCTCCTGAATACGCCGATACCCCATATGTGGAGAAAACCACTGTTTATGCGCACAGCAGGGCTCAGAATGGAAGGAGTGACGTTTTGGATTGCAGATTTTGATGGAATGGTCTGCAGGCTAATCAGTGGAAACCCCTCACAAATGACCCTCATTTTGGAATCTACACCCCTGAATGAATTTATCTAGAGGCATAGTTTTATAGTATTGATTATAATGCTTTTTGTTTTACTGGTGTATGAATTTATAATGTGGTGTTATATGTAAGATGTGCGGAGTACATCAGATTTATAAAAGTGTGTTGTGTCAACAGGGTATAAACAAATTTTATTAATTTGTGGATGTGTGGTATGCTTTGAAGCAATCCTTAATGCAAAGGCTAGGTTTCTCAGGGCAGGTTTCACAATGGTAAATTGCGTCCTTTCGGATTCCCCTCTGCACCGTTTTTGTGATCTCGCTGTTTGGGGAACCTGTCCTGGGAAATGTTGACCTGGGACAATAGGGGCACTATCAGATTCAGAAGTACTGGGGCCCTCACCTCTCCGAGTGCCAAACATTAGGGCCTTGATGACTTCCTCTGAAGGAAGGTACCCGTATTGCCTGCAGATCGGGACAGCACAAAAGCATTGTACAGTGCCATCTGTACAATGTGCGCGGCTAATTTTTTGTACCATACTTTGTCTTTTCACATGGCACTGTATGGTTGGAGGACCTGATCTAAAAGATCCACACCCCCCATGTACTGATTGTAATCCAAGATACAATCTGGCTTTCGGACTTGTGCTGTGGTCCCACGAACAGTGACAAGGATGCTGTTGTCACGGTGTATGGTGGTCAGGATAAGGACATCTCTTTTTTCCTTATACTTGACCACTAGCATGTTGTCGCTGCATTGGGCTCTGCTTTCCCCTTTTCTCAGCATTTGCCCAATTAGCGGCTTAGGGAGGCATCGCTGATTTTTTCGCACGGTGCCACATGCAGCTGTACCTCTGGCAGAGAGGGCCTTGAAGAGTGGGATGCTGGTGTAAAAGTTGTCAATGTAGAGGTGATAACCCTTATCCAGCAGTGGGTGCAGCAATTCCCACACAATTTTCCCACTCACCCCCAGGATGGGGGGGGGGGCATTCAGGGGGATTAATTTGGGTGTCCTTCCCCTCGTAGACCCTAAATCTGTGGGTGTACCCTGAGGTACTCTCGCACAGTTTGTACAGCTTTATTCCGTACCAGGACCTCTTACTTGGCAGGTATTGTCAGAATTTTAGCCTCCCTTTGAAATGAACGAGAGATTCATCAATAGCGATGTCCCTCTGGGGTATGTACGCCTCAGCAAATTTTCTGCTGAAATGTTCAACCACTGGCCGAATTTTATATAGACGATCAAAGTTAGGATCGTCTCGGGGAGGACACTGTGCATTATCACTATAATGCAAAAATCTTTGGATCCCTTCAAATCGTGTCCTTGTCATGGCCATGCGGAATACCGGTGTACTGTAGAGAATATCAGTACTCCAGTACTGACGAATCTCTGTTTTTTTATTATGCCCATATGCAGCACAGTTCCCCAAAATGTCATCATCTCTGCTGCATTTACGGGGGTCCATCTGGCGTATGATGACGTGGTAGATGGATGAAAAATTGCTGGGCATACAGGTTCGTCTGGGCCACCATAAAATTTATTATTTCCTCACTGAAAAAGAATTTGAAGAAGTCAATTTCAGTGAGGCCAGTGGTGTCAAACTGGATTCCTGAGCTGCTGCTGAAATCCAGAATGACGGGCTGAAAATTTTCGGGGGGTGCAATCCATACGGGATCGATTGCTACAGGAGTTGCCTGGGTCCTAGGGCGCCTTGTTGGGGGTCCTTCCTCACCAGATGAGGAGGATGAGGAGGAGGAGGAATAGAGGAATGTGGGATCTTCCTCACTGGCTGTATCCGTGTCAGACGCAAGGATGGCGTAAGCCTCCTCTGGTGAATAGTGCCTTGTTGACGAATGGGCCATTTTTATTTTTTTTCCCAAACCCTGGGGATGTTTGTGTAAATGGTGCTTTTACACGTGTAATGTGCAGGGCTTGTGTATAGGGTACTCTTTATTATAACAAAACAGAGAAAAAAGAAGTAGAGAGATAAAATGTAGAAGAAAAAATGTAAAGAAAAATCAGATTAAAAAAAAAAAGTTTTGATAAAAAAAACAGACGTTCACTACACTAATGCCTTCCCTATAAATTTATCCAACGAAAATTCTTTTTTACAAAAGAAAAACGGACGTCACCAACAATGTGACGTACGCTACCCTAATGCACTCCCTAAAAAGTTAATCGACGCAACTAAGGCTACTTTCACACTAGTCCGTCGGTACGGGCCGTCGCAAACTGTCGGCCCGACGTACCGACGGACAGTGTGCTAATTAATCACAACGTGGGCAGCGGATGCAGTCTTACGATGCATCCGCTGTCCAGTGTGATGAGTGGTCGGAAATGGCGGACACGACGCACAAAAAAAGTTACATGTAGCGTTTTTTGTGCCAACGGTCCGCGAAAACACGACGCATCCGTCGCACGACGGATGCGACGTGTGGCCATACGTCGCAATGCGTCGCTAATGTAAGTCTATGGGGAAAAACGCATCCTGCAGACAACTTTGCAGGATGCGTTTTTTCTCCTAAACGACGCATTGCGACGTATTCCAAACGACGCTAGTGTGAAAGTAGCCTAATTCTTTTTTTTTTACAAAAGAAAAATGGACGTCACCAACAATGTGACGTACGCTCCCCTAATGCACTTTTTATGCAAGAAAAAAAAGCTACCAACCTACCTATAAGGCCTTGTTCACACGATCCTTTTTTCGCTGCGGATTTTTCAGGTCCTGATTTGTGAAACCCGCAGTGCAAAACCTGCGGTGGTTTTCACTGCGGTTTTCAGTCCTTTTTCTACTGCGGATTCCACTGCGGGTTTCCAGCTGCTTTTTCCTATTGGTGCAGGTGGAAACCCGCTGCGGAATCCGCAGAAAGAATTGACATGGTACTTCTTTTTTTCCGCAGAAAATCAGCGCGGATTTTCGAGCGGAAAAAAGGAACGTCGGAACAGCGTTTTTTTTTTCCATAGGGTAACATTGTACTGTATACCCAAAGAAAGTATCTACTGACAACTCAATAAATAATTTTAATCAAATTCATTTTATTTGTATTAAAAGGACATAACACAACAATTATCATTATTTTATTAGAATTTTAACCGTTAAAATAACTGAATATATATTATTTTTAAAAAATATAAAAAAAATATATATATATATAAATATATAGCCTGTATGTGGGGGGCTGTGGTACACAAAAATGGACTGGCAACAAAAATGACAATAGACCAAATAAAGTGCTAATGCGATTACAATCAGGGTTATTTAAATATTAGAAGCACAGTCATAAACCGGCCATAATGTGCAAATATAATAACATATGCAGAAGAATTGGAGACAAAATTTACATATAAATAATGCAAATGCAAGCGCCTAATTGATATACTATTGGAAAAATTAAATAGATATATAAATATATGTGAGAGATATACAATATAATAAAAAATATATAATAATTAATAATCCAAGAGAATATTTAACAAATGCAAAATGAATATATCTATATAATATATTAAAACAAGCAAAAATAAATATCTATATATGTGTATATATATTTATAAATAATTGGTGAAATTAGTGAATCAACACAAAATTTGCAAAATCATATGTGAGAAAGCTGAAAAACAATCACTCTGAATGAATACATCAAGCAAATAACTGTGAGTATAAATAATAAAAAATATATATATATATATATATATTAAAACAAATATATGTGCCAAAATGTGAATTGATATAATGTGAATCAATTAAATTGTAATCAATTGTATATCTATATTATTGCCATAATATGCATTTGTCCCTGACGAAGCAGGTGCGAAACGTGCGTTGGAGTGGTGTGTGTGGAGGCTGCGGTGCACTCGTCCTTTTGGTAAGGTCCGGCTTCCATCTGTGTATGCCTTTGCATACCATGTGCATAACTTGAAGAAATGCGTTATAACTAATGACACTATTACTGCACTTTAGAATTTGGAGGGTTAAATGCATATTATGGCAATAATATAGATATACAATTGATTACAATTTAATTGATTCACATTATATCAATTCACATTTTGGCACATATATTTGTTTTAATATATATATATATATTTTTTTTTATTATTTACACTCACAGTTATTTGCTTGATGTATTCATTCAGAGTGATTGTTTTTCAGCTTTCTCACATATGATTTTGCAAATTTTGTGTTGATTCACTAATTTCACCAATTATTTATAAATATATATACACATATATAGATATTTATTTTTGCTTGTTTTAATATATTATATAGATATATTCATTTTGCATTTGTTAAATATTCACTTGGATTATTAATTATTATATATTTTTTATTATATTGTATATCTCTCACATATATTTATATATCTATTTAATTTTTCCAATAGTATATCAATTAGGCGCTTGCATTTGCATTATTTATATGTAAATTTTGTCTCCAATTCTTCTGCATATGTTATTATATTTGCACATTATGGCCGGTTTATGACTGTGCTTCTAATATTTAAATAACCCTGATTGTAATCGCATTAGCACTTTATTTGGTCTATTGTCATTTTTGTTGCCAGTCCATTTTTGTGTACCACAGCCCCCCACATACAGGCTATATATTTATATATATATATATTTTTTATATTTTTTAAAAATAATATATATTCAGTTATTTTAACGGTTAAAATTCTAATAAAATAATGATAATTGTTGTGTTATGTCCTTTTAATACAAATAAAATGAATTTGATTAAAATTATTTATTGAGTTGTCAGTAGATACTTTCTTTGGGTATATGTTTGTCGTGCAGTATTTACTGGATAGATCATATTTTTAGAATTGTTGGTATTTCTTTTCTATATAGGATTTTTTAACATTGTACTGTACCCTGCATGGAAAAAGGATGCGGATCCGCAGCTTCAAATCCGCTGCGGATCCGCAGCAAAAACCGCATCGTGTGAACATAGCCTTAAACTACTCTGTACTTTTTTTTTCCTAAAACAAGATCGGTCGTCACTAATGCTGTGACGCCGGCTGTACTAACACGCTACCACTAAAACTACGTTGTACAATTTTTTTTTCTCTAAAAGAAGATCAGTCGTCACTAACGATGTGACGCCGGCTACTCTACCTTGCTATATCTAAAACTATGCTGTACTAACTAATATTATTTTTTTCTAAAAAAACTTGGACGTCGCTTAGACTGCGAAGTCCGCTACACTAACTAGCTAAGGCTATTTTCACACTAGCGTCGGGCTCGGCCCATCGCAGTGCGTCGGGCCGAGGTCACCGGCGCTAGTGTTGTCTCCGCCGCACAACGGGGGCAGCGGATGCATTTTTCCAGCGCATCCGCTGCCCCATTGTGAGGTGCGGGGAAGTGCGGGGAGGTGGGGGCGGAGTTCCGGCCGCGCATGCACGGTCGGAAAAAGCGGACCGTCGGGAGCAAGAAACGTTACATGTAACGTTTTTTGCTCCCGACGGTCCGCCACAACACGGCGCAACTGTCGCACGACGGTTGCGACGTGTGTCAATGCGTCGCAAATGCGTCGCTAATGTTAGTCAATGCAGAAAAAACGCATCGTGCAAGCACTTTTGCAGGATGCGTTTTTTCGGCAAAACGACGCATTGCGACGTATTGCAGTTAACGCTAGTGTGAAAGTAGCCTTAAAAAGAAAAATTCCCGTGGTGCAGTCTCTGATCAGCAGCAATACTGATCAAAGCGCTGCGGACACAGGAAGAGCACGAATGCTCTGCGTGGGATGACGCGCACAGGAAAAAAAGTGCAAAAAAGTGCGCAAAAAAATTAATTGGAGGGAGGAGAGGGAGGCGGGGTACTGGAACAGGGAGGTGGGATGGGAAAGTGGACGTCATACACTGACGCTGGCTATGGTACTTTGCTGAGCCTGAAACTACACTGTACTAGCTACAATTATTATTTTTTCTTAAAAAAAAAAATCGGACTTCGCACAGGAAAAAAGCGCAAAAAAGTGCGCAAAAAAATCAATTGGAGGGAGGAGAGGGAGGGGGGTACTGGAACAGGGATGGGGGGATGGGAAAGGGGTGGGGGAGGTGCTGCTGCTGCTGTGATCACGGGCCTCACCTCACACAGCAGGCAGATGGCAGCAGAGAGCACAGAGCACAAGCACAGAGCACGGAGCTGGAGCAGCACACAGCACAGGAGGGCAGGAGATCGCCGGGTTGATCACACTGGCCACCAATGGAATTTTTGACTCAGGCCAGACAGAGGGGCTTGGACAACTGCTCTGTACGCCAAATCTGAGAGAAAGATGGTGTGCAGGGCTGTGATTGGTATTTTAAATTAACCGCTTTGGCGCTGATTGGCTGGAAGCTATTGTTCAGCCAATCAGCGCCATAGGGGTTAATCTGGTGAGGTGACGTGGCGATCACCCCACCTATTGTGACGGCTGTGATTGGTGCGACGTCACACAGCACCAATCACAGCCTGTAACATGCTTTTTTTTTTTTTAACAACTTTATTGGCAGCTTTGCTGTGATTGGCTGGTGAGAGTTCACCAGCCAATCACAGCGATCGCCGATGCGGGGGTGGCGGATCAGCCCCTCGTGGTGACGTGCCAGGATGGCCTGCTGTTAGAAACAGGAGCCATCCTCACCCGGTCACCGCGCGATGCAGTTCCCGTAGCGCAGTACTAGTACGGCGCATGTCAGGAAGGGGTTAAAGGGATAGTCTAGGCTTGGGATAAAAGTCTGCAGTCAATCTATGTGACTGCAGACTGCCAAATCATGACAAGGTGCAGTGCGCCTGCTGCCATGAGTCCGATCAGGTGCGATCAGGCAGTCATGCAGGCGCATGTTTGCTATTTGCACAGACCGCCTAGATATGGCATCTTTCAATAAAAAAGAATTGAGAGAAGCCGAAAGAGTGTAGTCAACACAGACTGCAAGTTGTATAACTGTGGTGACATGTCCGCCTGCTCACATCACTGATATTATTACTGTACATGGAAGGACTCAGTGGACATTACCGTACATCGGGGGACTCATGGGCCATTAATACTGTACATAAGGGACTCATGGGCCATTATTACTGTACGTACATGGGGGACTCAGGGGTCTTTATTAAATGTTAATATACTGTAAGTAGAACTCAGCACTCGAGAGGTATGCAACAAGAATTACATTATATTCACAATCCAATTAGTCCAATGTGAATACAATTTCAGGGAGCCCCCATATAGTGAGGGGGCCATTACACAATGTGAGGACTGTTGGGGCCATTATACAGTTTGGGAGTTAATGAGAGGGCCATTACACAGCTTGGGGGTTAATATGGGGACAACTGTGAGAGGCCCTCATACAGTGTGGGAGCCAATATAAAGTGTGGGGACTACTGTGGGGCCATTAAACAATGTGAGAGCTAATATGAGCCCCATTATACAGTTTAGGGGCCATCATACAGTGTGGAGACTACTATAGAGGCTAATATAAAGTGTGAGGGCAAATATGTAATATTGGGGCTACTGTGGGAGCCATTAGACAGTGTGAAGGCCATTACATAGTGTCGGTGTTACTGTGGGGGTCATTATATTGTGTGTGATGGAGCAGTGGGCCCATTAGACTGTATGTAGGGCAGCTGTGGACCTACCCTGCTATGTATAGGGCAGCTGTAGGCCCTTCATACTGTGCATAGAGGAGCTGTGGACACATTGTACTGTGTATAGAGAAATGTGGGCCCACAATACTGTATATGTGGAAGCTGTAGGCCACTCATACTGTATTTAGGGGAGCTGTAGGGGAAATATACTATATATAGTGGAGCTGTACATTTTGGGGACTCGGGACAATATTAAATGTTAAGTGGGCACTTAAGAACCATTATTCTTATAGGGGCACTCAGAGTTTTGTGACTGTCAAAGGTGGCATTATCAGTAGGATGATGTGTAGGCAGGGAATAGATGGGAACAGTGTTGGAAAAGTGAGAAATCAAATGTGTCTTTGCTGTAATGTCTGCAGCTGAGTCCTGGCAGGAGAAGTTGTCGTGTCGGTCTGGGCCATATGGAAAAGATGGGAAAAGTGAACGTTTCCATCAGTAAGAATGTCACCTGTAAGTCTCTGTTTATAACTGTAGTGTAATCTTCTGTATGTTCTGCAGTAGTGGTATCTAGCACCCTATGGCGGTAATAACAGTGTTTTTTATAGAGATTTATTTTCACTAATACCATGGTCATTGGCTGATGCTCCCCCATGCCGACAATTAGGGTGTGCCACTATAGTTGGAATCAGGGTTGCCTGGTTAGGGGCCCACTCAGATGTTTTGCCCCCCTGAGCTAAATTCCTAGCTACGCCTCTGCCTCCCTCCCTATTCCCCTCCCTCCTCATACTGTCTCCTCTCACATCCCCCTATTCACCATACTGTCTCCTCATACCCCCTCACTTCCTATACTGCCTGGTCACCTAACTCCCCATACTGTGTCTGTACACATCCCATCACCCTCACTCCCCATACCCTGTCCACATACATTTTTCACATCGCTACTCATACTGTGTCCGCATACATTCCCCGTTCGCTCCTCATACTGTCTGCACCCATCCTCCCATACTGTTTCCTCATATATGTCCCCCATTCCCCATACTGTTTCCTCATACATGCCCCCATTCCCCAGTACTGTTTCCTCATACATGCCCTCATTCCCCCATACTGTTTCTTCGTACATGCCCCCCATTTCCCCATACTGTTTCCTCATACATGCCCCCCATTCCCTCGTACCGTTTCCTCATATATGTCTACATGTCCCCATTCCCCCGTACTGTTTACTCATACATGCCCCCATTCCCCTGTACTGTTTCCTCATATATGCCCCCCCATCTCCCCCTTTAGTCTTCATTTTGTGTCCTCAAATCTCCCCGACACATTAAATCCCCCCATCCCCACTACAAATCTCCCCAGACACAATAACCCCATCTCCACTCCAAATCTCCTCACACACATTAAATGCCCCATCCAAAACTCCAAATCTCACCCCACACATTAAACACCCCCATCCCCACTCCAATTCTCCCCGCACACAATAAATTCCCGCATCCCCACTCCAATTCTCCCCACACATAATAAATCCCAACATCCCGACTCAAATTCTCCCCATACATAATAAATCCCCCTATCCCCACTCAAATTCTCCCCACACATAAGAAATCCCCCTATCCCGACTCAAATTCTCCCCACACATAATAAATCCCCCCATCCCCACTCAAATTGTCAACCCTGTGCACTTAAAGGGAACCTGTCACCTGAATTTGTCGGGACCAGTTTTGGGTCATATGGGCGGAGTTTTAGGGTGTTTGATTCACCCTTTCCTTACCCGCTGGCTGCATGCTGGCCGCAATATTGGATTGAAGTTCATTCTCTGTCCTCCGGAGTACACGCCAGTGCAAGGCTGGCTGCATGCTGGCCGCAATATTGGATTGAAGTTAATTCTCTGTCCTCCGGAGTACACGCCAGCGCAAGGCAATTGCCTTGCGCTGGCGTGTACTCCGGAGGACAGAGAATGAACTTCAATCCAATATTGCAGCCAGCATGCAGCCAGCGAGTAAGGAAAGGGTGAATCAAACACCCGAAAACCCCGCCCATATGACCCAAAACTGGTCCCGCCAAATTCAGGTGACAGGTTCCCTTTAATCTTCGGTGTCTTCAGCTCCACTGGAGCACTTACCACCAGTGTTCGCCTCTGGAGCGCGAGTGACTAACGTCAGCAGCGTGATCACATGATCTGATCATGCTGCTCGCGTCGCTCTGACCCGGCAGTCAGAGCCTCAATTGTACTCGCTTCTGTAAGATGCGAGTACAATTGATCCCTGGGCAGGGGTGGTCACTGACAGCTTGGGGCCCCTGTGCAAGAAATGTGTCTGGGCCTCCCTTCTTTTATGTAGAAAAAGATATATATATATACCCACACACACACACATGTGTATATATTTATTATGTACATTGCCGTCCCTTATTATACAGTGCCCTCTCTTGTTATGTACAGTACTGTCCCTTACATATTGGATTATATAGAGCCCTGTTGTTAGCTGTATAATGCACTGATGGCTGATGGAGCATGGGAAAGCTTCTTTTCTAATGGAGGAGCTGATGGACTGGTCATCTCGTCACCAGCTCCTCCATCAGCAGTCATTTTATATAAAAAAAGAAAGGGGAGTATGTAATAAAAGAGGGTTCTGTGAATATAAAAATTAACAAGAATACAATATGTAAGCGACAGCACTTTACATAACAGCAGAAGAAGCTATATAATAAGGGACGGCACCATATATAGCTAGAGAGAATGGTCTGTAATAAGGGACGATTTTATACATAATAAAAGAGGAATCTATGTAACTAAGGATGGTGTTATACAGAATTAGTGAGTACACTATATACTAAGGGACTGTGCTTTATATAATAAGTGAGTATGCTATACACTAAGAACTGCGTTATACATAAGTACGTACACTCTATGCTAAGGGACTGTGTTAGACATAATAAGCGATAATAATGTCTTCCTCCACCTCCCCCTGTTCCTAAGTCTGTTATAAGTCCCCCTTCCTCCCATCCCAATCCCTAACACCCCTCATTGTTCCCCTCCCCCCGCATCCCATTATTGTCCTCTATCCCACCCCATCATTGCCCTCTTCACCACCACTATCATTGCTTTCTCCCCTACCACCCCATATCACTGCCCATTCCACTACCTCCATCATTTTGTCCTCCCCCACCACCCCATCATTGTCTTTTCCCCCACCACTCCCATCATTGCCCATTCCACCACCTCCATCATTTCCTCTTCCCCCACCACCCCCATTATTGCCCTTTCCACCACCACCATCATTGCATTCTCCTCCCACCTTCATCATTTCCTCCTTCCCCATCACCCCATCATTGCCCTTCACACCACATCCATCATTTCCTCCTCCCCCACCATCCCCATCATTGCCCTCTCCATCACCCCATCATTGCCTTCTCCCAATCAGCCCCATCATTGCCTTCTCCACCCCCCACACACACAACATCTCCTTAAAAGCAAGTCTTTACCAGTGACCTTTGACAACCTCTCAGTGACCCCTTGGGATCTAGGACCCCCCCAATGGTGACTTTACTACCCCTCTTTTGGGGATCAGGTTCTCGCTGGGTACCCCAGTATGAGGATGCACCACCCCCTGGTGTCATGTCGGATGCTATTCACACTAGGGCGTGCGACAGACAGCGGTAATTCCACATTCGTCCACTATACGTTCTGTGGCGCCGGCTAGACTTTATCCAGGTTGTCCGGAGTTAATCTAGCTGGTAATCGGGTTGGAGGCTGGGTCACGCCCGTGGCGTTTAAATAGTCATTCTGGAGTTTGGGCGTCGACGATTATAGCTTGTGTCTTCTGCCTGGTGATCTCGGTCTGGAGTGGTGGTCTAGGAGAAGAAATATCGTATCTGGTGGTGTATTATCCTTTGTCATATTTCTCCTTCCTATATTTGTATTTGTCTTGCCCTGTGCACATTTTAGTGTTTTCCTGTGTGTCTGCGGCGTGGTGCGTTTTTAGTTTTCCCTGTCTGTGCTTTCTGTAGGGGTTGGTGTGTGGTCTAATCACTGGGTGGCGGGTGAAGGTTTCAGCATAGGACTGAAACAGGAGTCAGGGTCAGGCCTGGCGGCCCAGACAATCACACCATCAGTGTAAATTCTGGGAGAGGGACAGACAGGGTTTTCCCTAGTCTAAGGGATATCGCAGGGGCCCTGATAATCAGCTGTAGTCTACCCAGTACCCGCATGACACCTGGCTTTCTTAGAGACCTCTTGATCACCTGGAACCGTTCCACTAGGCCCACCAGTTCGTCTGCATTTCAGGGATCTCCCTGTGCAACCCAGGTCTGCACCAGCTTAGGAAGGCAGTGCACAAACCTGTCCATGACAACGCACTCGACCATCTGGGCTTGAGTGGAGGATTCCGGCTATAGCCATTTTTGCACCAGATGCAATAGGTCAAACATTTGGGACTGAGGCGGTTTGTCTCCATAATATCCCCAGTGGTGAACCCGTTGTGCTCTGACAGACATAGTCACTCCTGCGTGTGCCAAAATTTCAGTCTTTAACTTTGCATACTCCTGCGCATCCTGTAATGTGAAATCATAATAAGCCTTCTGGGGCTCACCAGTCAAATAGGGTGCCAGCACCTCTGACTACTGCTCTGGTGGTAGCTTCTCACGCTCCGCTACCTGCTCAAACACAGTCAAAAATGCCTTCACATCATCACCCATGGTAATTTTTTGCATGGCTCCTCTTACTTTCTTCTGAACTTCTGTGTCATCACCTGGACTTGAGAGAGGGGCTGCCAGCCTTCCACGAACCGCCACTGTAAGCAAGTCAATCTGCTGCTGGTGTTCCTGGTGCTTCTGCATCTACTGTATAAGCAGCTTACTTGTCTCCTGTTGTGCCATCTGTTGCTGCTGCAATTGCTGATGATGTTGTAGCTACTTTTACTGCTGTGCTTGTAGTAGATGTTTGAGTAGGTCCTCCATCTTGCCTGACTATTTCCGCTGGCTTGTGGCCATCACATGTGTTCACCGGAAACGCTGCGTGTACTTCTAACACCACCTTTGGTAGATCGGTTCACTCGGCTGCACACGGAGGTAGTCAATGGAACACTGCGCCTTTAAGGATGGACTTGGTTTATTAGTACAGCATAAACCAAGGTCATAAGCACAAAAATAATAAATACGTCCTTTTGGGCCAAGCAAAACAAAACGGTAGCACTTCCTGCAGTCCTTGCACTAGGGCCCACTCAGGGTTAACAATGTCCTTACACAAACGCTATGTGCACAAACACTCTCCTGGAGTCTTCCTCTCCAGGCCCTCAATAATAATAATAATAATAATTTTATTTCTTTAGCGCTAACATATTCCGCAGCACTTTACATTTTAGAGGGGACTTGTACAGACAATAGACATTAAGCATAACAATAAACACATAGATCAACCGATACTAAGAGGAGTGAGGGCCCTGCTCGCAAGCTTACAATCTATGAGGAAATAGGGGAGACACGAAAGGTGGATGGTAACAATTGCTTTCATTGTTCAGACCAGCCATAGTGTAAGTGTTCATGTAATGCTGCACAAACCGGTTATCAGCCAGAATACGTAAAAGTACAGACACAGAGGGCTATTAAATGCATAACATGCAAAAGGTGCAAGAGAGCACGATGCAAGGAACCAGGTTGTGGTAAAAATTTTGAATGGGCAACACAGGGATAGTTAGATTAATGTGTTGAGGTGGTAGGCCAGTCTGCAGAAATGCGTTTTTAGGGCACGCTTAAAACTGTGGATCGGAGACCCCGCAACATCATTGCAGGCTCCCGATCGTTGCCATGGTGACCCAATATCAGCACTTAGGGGCTCCGCAAACTATTCTAGAAAGGCAGGAGGCAAATAGCACTCCATCCCTCCCGAGTCTCGCCATGTGGATAAGTAGTACTATACAGCCACATATGGGGTATTACCACATTCGGTAGAAATTGTGGAACTCATTTTGGTGCCATGTGTGCCATTCTTGTGTGAAAATGTAAGATTTGGGGCGAAAACTAAATTTTGGTAGTAAAAATGTAATTATTTTTTCATCAGTGCACAGTAGTATAAAATTCTGTGACACACCCGTAATGTCAGTATGATCACTGCACCCCTACATTAATTCATTGAGAGGTGTAGTTTGTAAAATGGGGTCACTTATGGGGGGAGTTCTGCTGTTCTGGCACCTTATGGGCTCTTCCAGTGAGTCATGGTAACTGCAAACCATAACAGTAAAATCTGCACTATAATATGGCGTTCTTTCCCTTCTCAGCTTTGCACTGCGCCTGAAAAGTATTTCTGATTACATGTAGGGTATTGGCGCACTCAAGAAAAAGTGGACCTCAGTTTGTTCTAAAAATTTTATTTATTTAGTGTAGCGCCCCCACTGCCGCAGGGCCGAGGGGTACCCGGTACCGGGCCTCTGAGTCTCTGCTTCTGGGGTTGTCACGGCGGCTAGGCCCCGGCCCGTGACCCTGCCGTGGGGCGCACAGTGAATGATAGGTGTGGATGTTGGTGGTGCAGTTGTGGGGTGCAGGTCGCGGTAAATAACGAGGACACCAGGTTGCAGTCTCTTTACCTCTTTACTGGAGATCTCTGAGTCCTCAGTCCAGAATACGGTTCACCAGGCTGCGCAAGTCCGGCCGGTCCAATGGCACCTCCAGAGTTCACTTCACAGGTGGAAATCGGTGCCTTCCTTCTTAGCGCTATGTGTTGTAGTCCTTCCCTGCTATGCTTACGGAAAGTACCCCACAACCGTTGTGTCTGTTTCTCGTGTTCCCTCACAACTCGATTAACTGATCTGCTAATCTTCCGTCCTTTCCTGATGTTACAGTTAGAACGGCACCCGTTTGTCGGGTAGGCCTGGAGTTCTTCCGGGACCCTAGAGACGCCCCTCTCCCGCAATTGCCTCCCAAGACTTCATAGGTGATTTAGGTGAGACAGCCCGCCTGAGACTGACTGTCCTGCCGCTGTTTAGAGTATTGCTTGAAGCTGTCTAATGAAATACTCCCTCGGCGTTCCGGCCGCCGGTAGTGCGCCTCAGTAGGATGTTGCTCCGGTCTTACAGCACGACCCCTACTGGTATTCTCCTATTGCTTGATCTCGTTTCTCACTCAGCACAATCTATCTCGCTTCTAGTCCTTTCTTGGGTCCCGCCGCTTCCCGGAGCTGGCGCGGACCCGTTACGTTCTTTTCAATGCCAAGCCTCTGTCAGGATCCCACCCCTGACAGAGACCCTACTGTCTCTTCCTCCACAACACCCTCTGCCACTAGGTGTTGCTTCGTCCAATCCAGTCAGCGTTCTCCTCCAACTTCCGGCCTGACCCCCAGTTTTCCCACTATGGTGGGGAGTGGCCTAATAAATAGAACCCTTAGCTCCCCCCGGAGGCCCAGCTGTGAAATCTATTGGTGTCTGTGATACCTGATCAGATGAACTCCTTCAGTGCCATCGGACGCACCATGGCTCCCCATAGTGGCGGAGCCACAGTACTGCAACGACCAGGACTCTGGGGCGCTGCACTCCCCCCTGGTTAAACACAGTACTCCGGGACTGGGAAGAAAACAACAATACAGGTTAGCAAAAAGACATACAATTTTTGTTGAGTGCAAATAATAATAAGTATACGTGAACAGAGCTTCCCTTTATGGGAGGTGAGGACACTTGAACGTTACAAACATGGTTAACATTATAAATTACAGGCTATAAATAACTCCTGTTACCCAACCGGGTATTCTACTAAGTACAAAATTGTTGAACAATAATTTAACATTGCCTTTAAGGATTCACACTCTAAATCCACTAAAGACCTTCCTATAATCACATTATAAGGTATTTTAACTTTCCCATTCGCCTTCTTTAAATCTGCAGGACCGCCTGTCCTATCGGCAACAGACCTACTGCCTCTCCTTTCTGTTACAGGACCGCCCCGTTCAGCCAGGGCCTACTGCCTTTTCAACTACTATACACAGTATAGAACATAACATTACTTTCAGTTTAAGAGCACTAAGTCATCTCTACATGACTCCTATGAGGACTCAGGGTTTACCTTCTATCCTAACTATATATCAACATTATCTAAACATCTTCTATCGAACATTAAGCCTTCTCATTATCTTTCTTCCTTTCTTGCATGCTGGACACCACATCAATCTCTACGGGCCCACTGCATCCTTCTTCTATCTTTCACCTTTTAATTCTCAGAGCACATCATCAGTATTTCTTCACATTTAACTAATTAAACACATATAACTTTCTCGTACAAACATTATCATCACTTTTCTCTCATCATCATTATTGCTACTTGTCTTAAGCAATATTACTATCGAAACGCGACAAATGAACATCCCCTTTAAGAGGGGACCAAGTCTCTGTGAGGTTGCGCGTCTTCTCAAGCTACCAGTCCATACTCAGCAAAGGTTCCAGTGCGGTATCTTCGCAAAGAGTCTTTCTTTAAGTAAAACCAGTAGGGAGCGCCTTTAATAACGTGCAAACTATATACAAAAAGTTCGGATCATGCACTGTTCATGATTTCAGCAGTTCTGTAAACTTTGTGCAAAAACTTGGAAAACAAACAAGAAAACAAAACAATAGGGATCCCGGGTCAACAAAGGGATCCCTTTAAGAGTTTACCCTGAGCGGGTTTAGCAGCAGGAAATAGTAACTATATACATACTCATGGTATCGAGGTTTATTTTCATAGTAAATCACAAGACATCAGCCGAAAGTGGGTACCTTCCGACTGCAGACTGTGATCCTAGGTCAGCAGCTGATGCCGCACCAGTATCACCAATGGATTTCCCTGGTGCAGTCAGACCACCCGATGTCTGGACCCGAAGGCGGACTCTAGCCGCCAGCTCAGTCGCTGCAATGAGACGTACGGCGGCAATGTTGGTAAGATCCGTTACGTCTGGTTCCATCATGGTGGAAGTACCAGACGACGCTCCCCCAAGCTCACAACGGCGCACGTCCCGGGCATACCACCCGTATGCATTCCGATGACGGGTGTAAGTCACCGGATCTCCCCTTTGTAGCGGATCACCCCTTCGGCCACAGCAGGGGGCCCTCACGTTGCAACTGGCAACGAAGACGTCGGTTGGCAGCCCCGGTTCCTGTATGGAGCCCCATCCTCTCTTCGGGTGGAAGGCCAATACAGTGCCCCGCCTCACCATGTCCCGGTCATCACATGCAGGTGGTGGTTGTCGTACCCTCGGTGGGGCAATCAGCTCTGCCTCTTTCTGCCTTTTCCAATGTAGGATCAGGCATTGTTTGTATTGCTCCCAGGTAAGCACAGCAAGGGTGAATCCTTCTTCCCGAACCCCATCTGGCCCAACCCAGGGGGTGTCCCACTGGAGGGTCACCCCATCTGGGCCTACATCTACGGGTTCCCCCATCCTAGTCGGCAGCGGTGGCACCAGCTTCCCCATTGCATCGGGGGGTAACACCACTAGCTCTGCCGATAGTAGGCGGCTTTTACTGGGGTGAGGACCGGTCGCGGGAGCGGGATCGAGCAGGGGAGCAGGGGCGTCTCCCATACCTGCGCCTGATGTGGTTCCACCGATGTCGATCCGGTCCATTGACGAGAACGCTGGAGTCGGCCGCAGCCCGGACCGCGGCTCCTCCAATGGGGTCCCCGGGTGCGGCTCCGCCCACCATGGTTCCTCCTCCGCTGGCTCCGAGGACGGGATGGGTAAGCTCAACCCCGCGGCCGGTTCCAAAGAATTCGGATCTTTCCGCTGCAGTGGACATAGGTCCGCCTCTGGTGAAGGAGGGCAAGCCGGAATCGCTTCTTCCTCGTTCAGGTACTTGCTGCTCGTCATCGCTGCCTGATAGTCGGTGGCAGTGCATGCACCTGACTCCGCCATTTCTCCTGGGCCGGGCTTCTCCATCTCCGGCTTCCCGCCGTTGCAAATCAGGGGGTGGTCTTGTACTCCGAGGCAGGTCATCGCTTTGCAGCCAGAAACACAGGGGGCGGTAGCCATTTCTCGCGCCACTCTGATAGTCTCCTCCCATGGCACGCCCTCCTTCTTCTCTGGCGTAGCAATGGCGGCGGCTTTTGGCGGGAACTTCTCTTGGTCAATGGCAGTACACAGTCTCTCAATAAAGTACAGTCCAAGCACAACAAATTACAGTTCCAAGGCACACATGACCCGATTCTTCAGGCTTAAGTAGATCCTGTTCGTGACGCCAAGTTGTAGCGCCCCCACTGCCGCAGGGCCGAGGGGTACCCGGTACCGGGCCTCTGAGTCTCTGCTTCTGGGGTTGTCACGGCGGCTAGGCCCCGGCCCGTGACCCTGCCGTGGGGCGCACAGTGAATGATAGGTGTGGATGTTGGTGGTGCAGTTGTGGGGTGCAGGTCGCGGTAAATAACGAGGACACCAGGTTGCAGTCTCTTTACCTCTTTACTGGAGATCTCTGAGTCCTCAGTCCAGAATACGGTTCACCAGGCTGCGCAAGTCCGGCCGGTCCAATGGCACCTCCAGAGTTCACTTCACAGGTGGAAATCGGTGCCTTCCTTCTTAGCGCTATGTGTTGTAGTCCTTCCCTGCTATGCTTACGGAAAGTACCCCACAACCATTGTGTCTGTTTCTCGTGTTCCCTCACAACTCGATTAACTGATCTTCTGCTAATCTTCCGTCCTTTCCTGATGTTACAGTTAGAACGGCACCCGTTTGTCGGGTAGGCCTGGAGTTCTTCCAGGACCCTAGAGACGCCCCTCTCCCGCAATTGCCTCCCAAGACTTCATAGGTGATTTAGGTGAGACAGCCCGCCTGAGACTGACTGTCCTGCCGCTGTTTAGAGTATTGCTTGAAGCTGTCTAATGAAATACTCCCTCGGCGTTCCGGCCGCCGGTAGTGCGCCTCAGTAGGATGTTGCTCCGGTCTTACAGCACGACCCCTACTGGTATTCTCCTATTGCTTGATCTCGTTTCTCACTCAGCACAATCTATCTCGCTTCTAGTCCTTTCTTGGGTCCCGCCGCTTCCCGGAGCTGGCGCGGACCCGTTACGTTCTTTTCAATGCCAAGCCTCTGTCAGGATCCCACCCCTGACAGAGACCCTACTGTCTCTTCCTCCACAACACCCTCTGCCACTAGGTGTTGCTTCGTCCAATCCAGTCAGCGTTCTCCTCCAACTTCCTGCCTGACCCCCAGTTTTCCCACTATGGTCGGGAGTGGCCTAATGAATAGAACCCTTAGCTCCCCCCGGAGGCCCAGCTGTGAAATCTATTGGTGTCTGTGATACCTGATCAGATGAACTCCTTCAGTGCCATCGGACGCACCATGGCTCCCCATAGTGGCGGAGCCACAGTACTGCAACGACCAGGACTCTGGGGCGCTGCATTAGCCCTTAGAAAAATTAAAAACTTGAGGCTAAAACAACATTTTAGTGGTGAAAATGTAATTTATTGTTTCTTCACCACTCAATAGTCTAGGAGAAATTGCACAACAAAATGTATGGTGCTAGTTCTCCTGTTACCCTTGTGAAAAGAAAAAAAATGGAGCTAAAATAACATTTTTTTATTTTATTTATTTTTTTATTTTCACTGCTCATTGTTATAAACTTCTGTGAAGCACCTGGGGGTTCAAGGTGCTCACAATACATCTAGCTAAGTGCCCCGAGGGGTCTAGTTTCCAAAATGGGGTCACTTGTGGGGGGATTTTCACAGCTTAGACACATCAGGGGCTCTCCAAACGTGACATAGTGTCCAATTATTCTAGCAAATCTTACATTCAAAAAGTCAAGTGGTGCTCTTTCACTTCTGAGCTCTGCAGTGCACACAAATAGTGGTGTCACTCATGTATAGGGTATTGGCATGCTCAGGAGAAATTGCACAACAAATTTACCCTTGTAGAAATAAAAAAATTTGTGTCTAAATTCAAATTTTTGTGAAAAAAGTTATATGTTCATTTTTTTCTCACATTCCAAAAATTCTTGTGAAGCACCTGAAGGGTTAATAAACTTTTTGAATGTGGTTTTGAGCACCTTGAGGGGTGCAGTTTTTAGAATGGTGTCCCTTTTGGGTATTTTCTGTCACATAGATCCTTAAAGTTACTTAAAATGTAATGCGGTCCCTAAAAAAAAAAAATGGTTTTGTAAATTTTGTTGGAAAAAGGAGAACTCACTGATCAATTTTTAACCCTTATATATTTCTAACCAAAAAAAATGTTTCAAAAATTGTGCTGCTTTAACCCCTTCACCCCCAAGGGTGGTTTGCACGTTAATGACCAGGCCAATTTTTACAATTCTGACCACTGTCCCTTTATGAGGTTATACCTCGGGAACGCTTCAACGGATCCTGGTGATTCTGACATTGTTTTCTCATGACATATTGTACTTCATGATAGTGGTAAAATTTCTTTGATATTACCTGCGTTTATTTGTGGAAAAAAACGGAAATTTGGTGAAAATTTTGAAAATTTCGCAATTTTCCAACTTTGAATTTTTATGCAATTAAATCACAGTGATATGTCACACAAAATACTTAATAAGTAACATTTCCCACATGTCTACTTTACATCAGCACAATTTTGGAACCAAAATTTTTTTTTTAGGGAGTTATAAGGGTTAAAAGTTGACCAGCGATTTCTCATTTTTACAACACCATTTTTTTTTAGGGACCACATCTCATTTGAAGTCATTTTGAGGGGTCTATATGATAGAAAATACCCAAGTGTGACACCATTCTAAAAACTGCACCCCTCAAGGTGCTCAAAACCACATTCAAGAAGTTTATTAACCCTTCAGGTGTTTCACAGGAATTTTTGGAATGTTTAAATAAAAATGAACATTTAACTTTTTTACACAAAAAATGTACTTCAGCTCCAATTTGTTTTATTTTACCAAGGGTAACAGGAGAAAATGGACCCCAAAAGATGTTGCACAATTTGTCCTGAGTACGCCGATACCCCATATGTGGGGGTAAACCACTGTTTGGGCGCATGACAGAGCACGGAAGCGAAGGAGCGCCATTTTACTTTTCAATGCAAAATTGACTGGAATTGAGATGGGACGCCATGTTGCGTTTGGAGAGCCCGTGATGTGCCTAAACATTGAAACCCCCCACAAGTGACACCATTTTGGAAAGTAGACCCCCTAAGGAACTTATCTAGAGGTGTGGTGAGCACTAGGGTTGAGCGAAACGGATCGTTCATTTTCATAAGTTGCCGACTTTTGGCAAAGTCGGCGTCTCATGAAACCCGACCCGATCCCTGTGTGCGGTCGGCCATGCGGTACGCGACTTTCGCGCCAAGGTCGCGTTTCAATGACGCTAAAAGCGCCATTTCTCAGCCAATGAAGGTGGATGCAGAGTGTGGGCAGCGTGATGACATAGATCTCAATCCCCACCATCTTACAGAAGGGCATTGCAGTGATTGGCTTGCTTTCTGCGGCGTCACAGGGGCTATAAAGGGGCGTTCCCGCCGACCGCCATCTTACTGCTGCTGATCTGAGCGTAGGGAGAGGTTGCTGCCGCTTCGTCAGAAGCAGGGAGAGCGTTAGGCAGGGTACATTCACCCCCAAACCGCTTGTGCTGTAGCGATTTCCACTGTCCAACACCACCTTTTGTTTGCAGGACAGTGGAAGCTACATTTTTTTTCCCTCAGTGCTGTAGCTCATTGGGCTGCCCTAGAAGGCTCCCTGATAGCTGCGTTGCTGTGTGTGTGTACGCCGCTGTGCAAACCAACTGCTTTTTTCAAAGCACAAATCCTGTTGTTCCTTCCTTTCTGCACAGCTATCTTGTTTGTTTGTCCACACTTTTGTGTGCAGCAGTCCTTTTTATAGCTGCCTGCCATACTTTTCTGAGATTACTGCAGGGAGATAAAGATTGGCAAGTCTGCCTCTGCTCCAGTGCTGTGTGTGGCATCTGTCTCTCATTGTGTGCCACAGAAAACCTAGTGTGTAATATTGTTTGTTTTTGTTTTTTTTAACTCTCCCTGAAAAAATAAATAAATAAATAGTGGGAGATAAAGATTGGCAAGTCTGCCTCTGTGCCAGTGCTGTGTGTGGCATCTGTCTCTCATTGTGTGCCACCAAAAACCAGTGTGTAATATTGGGCCATTTTTTTTTTTTGGTAAATTCTCCCTGTAAAAAAAAAAAAATAATAGTGGGAGATAAAGATTGGCAAGTCTGCCTCTGTGCCAGTCCTGTGTGTGGCATCTGTCTCTCATTGTGTGCCACCGAAAACCAGTGTGTATTATTGGGTCATTTTTTTGGGGGGGTAAATTCTCCCTGTAAAAAAAAAAATTAATAGTGGGAGATAAAGATTGGCAAGTCTGCCTCTGTGCCAGTGCTGTGTGTGGCATCTGTCTCTCATTGTGTGCCACCGAAAACCAGTGTGTAATACTGGGCCATTTTTTTTTTTTTGGTAAATTCTCCCTGTAAAAAAAAAATTAATAGTGGGAGATAAAGATTGGCAAGTCTGCCTCTGTGCCAGTCCTGTGTGTGGCATCTGTCTCTCATTGTGTGCCACCGAAAACCAGTGTGTAATATTGGGCCATTTTTTTGGGGGGTAAATTCTCCCTGTAAAAAAAAAAATTAATAGTGGGAGATAAAGATTGGCAAGTCTGCCTCTGTGCCAGTCCTGTGTGTGGCATCTGTCTCTCCTTGTGTGCCACCAAAAACCAGTGTGTAATACTGGGCCATTTTTTTTTTGGGGGGGGTAAATTCTCCCTGTAAAAAAAAAAATTAATAGTGGGAGATAAAGATTGGCAAGTCTGCCTCTGTGCCAGTCCTGTGTGTGGCATCTGTCTCTCCTTGTGTGCCACCGAAAACCAGTGTGTAATACTGGGGGCCATTTTTTTTGGGGGGTAAATTCTCCCTGTAAAAAAAAAAATTAATAGTGGGAGATAAAGATTGGCAAGTCTGCCTCTGTGCCAGTGCTGTGTGTGGCATCTGTCTCTCATTGTGTGCCACCGAAAACCAGTGTGTAATACTGGCACATTTTTTTTTTTTTTAAATTCTCCCTGAAAAAAAAAATAGTGGGAGATTAAGATTGGCATTTCTGCTTGAGTGCCGGTCCTGTGTGTGCCATCTGTCTCAAATTATTGGGGCACAGAAAACCTAGTGTGTAACATTGGGCCTGATTTTCCTTTCAGTGTCAGGCACCTATAAAGGTATATATAAATCCTACAGAAGTTTGAGTTCACCTTATAAGTTGTTTTACAGTAACAAATACCGTTACTTTGGTTACGTTTTGCAAACAATGAGGAAGTCTAGTGGAAGAGGTCGTGGCCGTGGGCGGTCATTGTCAGCTGGTAATGATGCTAGTGGTGGTGGAGCATCAGGTGGTCGTGGTAAAAGCAGTACAGCACCTAAGTCTCGAGTTGTTGAGCCAGGTTCGTCGTCTGGCTACACAAGGCCTCGAACGCTCTCTTTTCTGGGAGTAGGAAAACCACTTTTGAAGCCGGAGCAGGAGGAACAAGTATTGGCTTTCATTGCTGACTCTGCCTCTAGTTCTTTTGCCTCCTCCTCGGATAGTGCCAAATGTCAGAGCAGTGCATCGTCAGTGGATGCTCCCGGACAGGAACAAGTCGCTTCCTTGTGTCCTTCACCCAGAACAACAGTGAAGGATGCGTCAGTCGACACAACAGGTTACTCCATGGAGCTCTTTACACATACCGTTCCTGGGTTAGACAGTGAAACAGTTAACAGGCCATGCCCATTAGAAGTTGAATCGGACATGGAGTGCACAGATGCACAGCCACAGCCAGATTACTATGCTGTTCCTTTGACTCAGACCAGAACATTGCCCTCGCAGTGTACTGAGGCAGAATCAAACCCAGCGGAGACTATGGTGCCCCGTCACGAACGCTATTGTAGCGCCCCCACCGCCGCAGGGCCGAGGGGGGGGGGGTACCCGGTACCGGGCATGTGAGTCTCTGCTCTGGGGTTGTCACGGTGGCTAGGCCCGGTCCGTGACCCTGCCGAGGGGCGTACAGTGAATAAGTATGACGGATGATGGTGGTGAAGCTGTAGTGGTGCGGTGCAGTAAATAACGAGGACACCAGGTTGCAGTCTCTTTACCTCTTTACTGAAGATCTCTGGGTCCTCAGTCCGGAATCCGGATAACCAGGCTGCGCAAGTCCGGCCGGTCCAATGGCACCTCCAGAGTTCTCTTAGCAGGCGGAAATCTGTGCCTTCCTTCTAGCGCTATGTGTTGCGGTCCTTCCCTGCTGTGCTTACAGAAAGTCCCCACAACTGTTGTGTCTGTTTCTTAAGTTCCCTCACAACTCGATGAGATGATGTTCTGCTAATCCTTCGTCCCTCCCTGGTGTTATGGTTGGGACGGCACCCGTTTGACGGGTAGGCTCGGAGCTCTTCCGGGACCCTAGAGTCGCCCCTCTCCACAAGTTGCCCCCCAAGACTGCATAGGTGATTTAAGTTAGACAGCCCGCCTTAGACTGACTGTCCTGCCGCTGTTTGGAGAATCGCTTGAAGCTGGATGTTGTAATACTCCCTCGGCGTTCCGGCCACCGGTAGTGCGCCTCAGCAGGGTGTTGCCTCGGTCTTACGGCACGACCCCTACTGGTATTCTCCTTATTGCTTGATCTCGTTTCTCACTCAGCACAATCTATCTCGCTTCTGGTCCTTCCTTGGGCACCGCCGCTATCCTGAGCAGGCACGGTCCCGTTACGTTCGTTCAAGTTGCCAAGCCTCTGTCAGGATCCCACCCCTGACAGAGACCCTACTGTATCTTCCCCCACAACACCCTCTGCCACAAGGTGTTGCCTGGTTCCAACCCAGTCAGCTTTCTGACTAACTTCCTGCCTGACCCCCAGTTTACCCACTATGGTGGGGAGTGGCCTAGTGAATAGAACCCTTAGCTCCCCCCGGAGGCCCGGCTGTGAAATGTATTGGTGTCTGTGATACCTGATCAGATGAACTCCTTCAGTGCCATCAGACGCACCATAGCTCCCCATAGTGGCGGAGCCACAGTACTGCAACAACCAGGACTCTGGGGCGCTGCACTCCCCCCTGGTTAAACACAGTACTCCGGGACTGAGAAGAAAACAACAATACAAGTTAGCAAAAAGACATACAGTTTTGTTGAGTGCAATAACAATAAGTATATTTAAACAGAGTTTCCCTTTATGGGAGGTGAGGACACTTGAACGTTACAAACATGGTAAAATATCATAGCAACATGCTATAATTAACTTTCTTTTACCCAACTGGGTATTCTACTAAGTGCAAAATTGTCGAACAATAATTTAACATTGCCTTTAAGGACGTACACTCTGAATCCGCTAAAGACCTTCTTATAATCACATTATAAGGCAATTTAACTTTTACATTCTCCTTCTTTAAATCTGCAGGACCGCCTGTCCTAACGGCACCAGACCTACTGCCTCTCCTTTCTCACAGGACCGCTCCTTTCAGTCCGAGCCTTCTGTCTTTTCAACTACTATACACAGTATAGAACATAACATTACTTTCAGTTTAAGAGCACTGAGCCATCTCCATATGGCTCCTAGGAGGACTCAGGGTTCACCTTCTATCCTCGTTGCCTATCAACATTATCAAACATTTTCTATATAACATTAAACCTTCTCATTATCTGCTTACTGACATGTATGCTGGACACTACGTCTACCCCTACGGGCCTACTGCATCCCTCATCTAGCTCTTACTTTCTTTCAGGGAACATTATCAGCATTTCTTTACAATTAACTAGTTGGACACATATAACTTTCTCATGTAAACATTATCATCACTTTCTTTCGTCAAAACATTATTGCTACCTATCTTAAAGCAATATCACCATTCAAGTGCAACAAATGAACATCCCCTTTAAGAGGGGACCAAGTCTCTATGAGGTAGCATACCTTCTCAAGCTACCAGTCTGTATTCGGCAAAGGTTCCAGTGTGGTATCTTCACAAAGAGTCCTTTTTGAAGTAAAACCAGTAGGGAGCACCTTTAATAAGGTGCAAACTATTTACAAAAAGTTTGTATCATGCACTGTTCATGATTGCGGCAGTTCTGGAAACGTTGTGCAAAACTTTAGAAAAATCAAACAAAACAATAGGGATCCCGGGTCAACAAAGGGATCCCCTTAAGAGTTAACCCTGGACGGGTCTAGCAGCAAAACAGGAAACAAACAAACAGTTAAGGAACTATTTACATGTTCTGCAGTTTCTTACTCAGTCTCTCGGTAGAGAAGGTGGTTCCCCACCCCTGGCTGAGGCAGCACCCATGCCGGTAGTTGGTCTCTCAGGCGCCATCAGATCAGCCGGTGTCTGGATTTGAAGGCTAATCCTGCTTGCAAGTTCAGTAGCCGCTACAAGGTGTACGGTGGTGATAGGAACAAGATCTGGCAAATCGGGATCAGTCATGATCGGGGCAACAGGGGGCGCTCTCTCAGGCTCACACCGTCGAACGTTCCGGGCGCACCATCCTTGTGCATTCCGATGACGGGTGTAGGTCACCTGATCCCCCCTTTGTAATGGGTCACCATCTCGACTGCAGCAGGCTGTTTTCACGTTGTAACTAGTAACAAAGACATCAGTTGGTAGTCCCGGTTCCTGTATGGAGCCCCATCCCCTCTTCGGGTGGTAGGCCAGCACAGTTCCCCGCTTTACCACGTCTTTCCTGCCGTGCGCAGACTTTCTACGTTGTGTATCATGCTGTTTGGCCTCGTCTCGATCCTTCCAGTGGTGGATTAGACATTGCTTATATTGCTCCCAAGTGAGCATGGCAAGGGTGAGGCCGTCCTCCCGGGCTCCATCCGGCCCGGTCCAGGGGGTGTCCCACCGGAGGACCACTCCGTCTGGGCCCACATCTATGGGTTCTCCCATCTTGGTTGGTAGCGGAGGCACTAGCTTCCCCATCGCGTTAGAGGTGAGGATCACCCGCTCCACCAAGAAGGAACGATTATTGCTGGGGAGAGGAGTGGTCACAGGAGCGGGATCGGTCAGGGGAGCCGGATCGGTCGGGAGAGCAGAATCGGCCGGGGGAGTAGGGGTGCCGTCCATACCTGTGTCTGATGTGATTCCACCGATGTCGATCGGTTCCGTTGAAAAGGACACTGGAATCGGCTGCAGCCCGGACCGCGGCTCCTCCGGAGTCACCTCTCGATGTGGCTCCGCCCTCCATGGTTCCGTGGCTGGGATAGGTAGGCTCGGCTCCTCCACTGGCGGCTCCAAGGAGTTCAGGTCCTTCACCGGCGGTGGACGCGAGTCCGCCTCTGATGGGTGAGGGCAAGCCGGGATCACCTCGCCGTTGCTCGGGCACTTGCTGCTCATCGTCGCTGTCTGGCATTCGGCGGCAACGCATGCACCTGGCTCCGCCATTTCTCCGAGGTCGGGCTCCTCCTTCACCTCGTTCCCGCCGTTGCAAATCAGGGGGCGGTTCTTCTCTGCTGCTGGGCAGGTCGTCCTCTCGCAGCAGGAGTTGGAGGGGGCGGTCGCTACTACTGGCGCCGTTTTGGTAGTCTCCTCCCATGGCACGCCCTTCTTCTTCCTCTGCGCTCCCTGTGACGCTGCAATGGCGGCGACTTTTGGCGGGAACTTTTGGCGGCAAATAGCGCAGCACAGTCCTTACAATAAAGTACAATTCTAAGCACAATAAATCACAGTTCCAAGGCACACATGACCTGATTCTTCAGGCTTAAGTAGATCCTGTTCGTGACGCCAAGTTGTAGTGCCCCCACCGCCGCAGGGCCGAGGGGGGTACCCAGTACCGGGCCTGTGAGTCTCTGCTCTGGGGTTGTCACGGTGGCTAGGCCCGGTCCGTGACCCTGCCGAGGGGCGTACAGTGAATAAGTATGACGGATGATGGTGGTGAAGCTGTAGTGGTGCGGTGCAGTAAATAACGAGGACACCAGGTTGCAGTCTCTTTACCTCTTTACTGAAGATCTCTGGGTCCTCAGTCCGGAATCCGGATAACCAGGCTGCGCAAGTCCGGCCGGTCCAATGGCACCTCCAGAGTTCTCTTAGCAGGTGGAAATCTGTGCCTTCCTTCTAGCGCTATGTGTTGCGGTCCTTCCCTGCTGTGCTTACAGAAAGTCCCCACAACTGTTGTGTCTGTTTCTTAAGTTCCCTCACAACTCGATTAGATGATGTTCTGCTAATCCTTCGTCCCTCCCTGGTGTTATGGTTGGGACGGCACCCGTTTGATGGGTAGGCTCGGAGCTCTTCCGGGACCCTAGAGTCGCCCCTCTCCACAAGTTGCCCCCCAAGACTGCATAGGTGATTTAAGTTAGACAGCCCGCCTTAGACTGACTGTCCTGCCGCTGTTTGGAGTATCGCTTGAAGCTGGATGTTGTAATACTCCCTCGGCGTTCCGGCCACCGGTAGTGCGCCTCAGCAGGGTGTTGCCTCGGTCTTACGGCACGACCCCTACTGGTATTCTCCTTATTGCTTGATCTCGTTTCTCACTCAGCACAATCTATCTCGCTTCTGGTCCTTCCTTGGGCACCGCCGCTATCCTGAGCAGGCACGGTCCCGTTACGTTCGTTCAAGTTGCCAAGCCTCTGTCAGGATCCCACCCCTGACAGAGACCCTACTGTATCTTCCCCCACAACACCCTCTGCCACAAGGTGTTGCCTGGTTCCAACCCAGTCAGCTTTCTGACTAACTTCCTGCCTGACCCCCAGTTTACCCACTATGGTGGGGAGTGGCCTAGTGAATAGAACCCTTAGCTCCCCCCGGAGGCCCGGCTGTGAAATGTATTGGTGTCTGTGATACCTGATCAGATGAACTCCTTCAGTGCCATCAGACGCACCATAGCTCCCCATAGTGGCGGAGCCACAGTACTGCAACGACCAGGACTCTGGGGCGCTGCACTATACCACCGGCTTACACGGTGACACAGACGAAGTTGCACACGACATAGAAGAGCAGGTCATAGATGACCCAGTTGTTGACCCCGATTGGCAGCCATTGGGGGAACAGGGTGCAGGCGGCAGTAGTTCTGAAGCGGAGGAGGAGGAGCCACAGCAGGCATCAACATCACAACAGGTTCCATCTGCCGGGCCCGTATCTGGCCAAAAACGCTTGGCAAAACCAAAACCAGTTGGAGGACAGCGTGGCCATCCGGTTAAAGAAGCTCAGTCTGCAATGCCTGAAAAGGTATCTGATAGTAGAAAGAGTGCAGTCTGGCATTTTTTTAAACAACATCCAAATGATCAGCGCAAAGTCATCTGTCAAAAATGTTCAACTACCTTAAGCAGAGGTCAGAATCTTAAAAGTCTAAATACAAGTTGCATGCATAGACATTTATCCACCATGCATTTGCAAGCCTGGACTAACTACCAAACGTCCCTAAAGGTTGCAGCACCCTCAGCCAATGAAGCTAGTCAGCAACGCTACATCCCTTCCCTCACTGTAAACCCACCATTTCCCGCACCACCTGCAGTATCTGTGCAGCTTTCGTCGCCAGGCCAAAGCAGTCAGGGAATCACCAGGTTTGCAGTAGGAAACACTGCATGTAGGGCACCGGCAAGAATACCATCTCCAACCCTCTCTCTGTCACCCATGTCCACCGGCACCACCGCTAGTTCCACGATCTCCAGCTCTCCAGTCCAGCTCACCCTACATGAGACTCTTGTTAGGAAAAGGAAGTACTCATCCTCGCATCCGCGTACACAGGGTTTGAACGCCCACATTGCTAGACTAATCTCATTAGAGATGATGCCCTACCGGTTAGTTGAAAGCGAAGCTTTCAAAGCGCTGATGGACTACGCTGTACCACGCTACGATCTACCCAGTCGACACTTCTTTTCTAGAAAAGCCAACCCAGCCCTCCAACAGCATGTTAAAGACCACATCGTCCATGCACTCAGGCAGTCTGTGACTACAAAAGTGCACCTGACAACAGATGCATGGACCAGTAGGCATGGCCAGGGACGTTACGTGTCCATCACACCACACTGGGTGAATGTGGTGGATGCAGGGTCCACAGGGGACAGCAATATTGGGACAGTTCTGCCTAGCCCACGGTCAAGGAAAGAGTTGGCTGAAGGCGTTCGCCCCCCCTCCTCCTCTTCCTCGTCCTCCTGCAGAAGCGAGAGCTCGTCCACAGACCGCAGTCGCACATCCACTCCATCTGCAGCTGCCACTGTTGCACACCAGGTGTGCCATTATGGGACAGCTAGTGGCAAGCGTCAGCAGGCTGTATTGGCAATGAAGTGTTTGGGCGACAACAGACACACCGCGGAAGTTCTGTCCGAGTTCTTGCAGAAAGAAACTCAGTCATGGCTGGGCACTGTACATCTTGAGGCAGGCAAGGTAGTGAGTGATAACGGAAGGAATTTCATGGCTGCCATAGCCCTTTCCCAACTGAAACACATTCCTTGCCTGGCTCACACCTTAAACCTGGTGGTGCAGTGCTTCCTGAAAAGTTATCCGGGGTTACCCGACCTGCTCCTCAAAGTGCGCAGACTTTGCTCGCATATCCGCCGTTCGCCCGTACACTCCAGCCGTATGCAGAACTATCAGCGGTCTTTGAACCTTCCCCAGCATCGCCTAATCATCGATGTTGCAACAAGGTGGAACTCCACACTGCACATGCTTCAGAGACTGTGCGAACAGAGGCGTGCTGTTATGTTTTTGTGGGAGGATACACATACACGGGCAGGCAGTTGGATGGCAGACATGGAGTTGTCAGGTGTGCAGTGGTCGAAGCTACAAGACCTGTGTCAAGTCCTTCAGTGTTTTGAGGAATGCACACGGCTGGTTAGTGCAGACAACGCCATAATAAGCATGAGCATCCCCCTAATGCGTCTGCTGATGCAAAGTTTGACGCACATAAAGGAGCAGGCGTCTGCAGCCGAGGAAGAGGAAAGCCTTGATGACAGTCAGCCATTGTCTGGTCAGGGCCGTGTAGAGGATGCGGTAGCGGGCGAAGAGGAGGAGGAGGAGGACGAGGAGGATGATGGGGATGAGTACTTTTTTAATGAGGAAGCTTCTCCTGGGCCAACCGAAATTAGTGGCGTTGCAAGGCCGGGTTCAGTTTTTTTAAGGGAGACAAGTGACGTAGATTTGCCTGTAACTGCCCCTCAAACCAGCACAACCGCAGATTTGACAACTGGAACTTTGGCCCACATGGCGGATTATGCCTTATGTATCCTCAAAAGGGACCCACGCATTATTAAAATGATGAGCGATGACGATTACTGGTTGGCCTGCATCCTTGACCCTCGCTATAAAGGCAAATTGCAAAATATTATGCCACATGAGAACCTCGAACAAATATTAGCAACCAAACAAGCTACTCTTGTAGACCGTTTGATTCAGGCATTCCCAGCACACAGCGCCGGTGATGGTTCTCACACGAGCTGCAGGGGGCTACAGGGCAGAGGTGTTAGAGGTGCACAAATCAGAAGTGGCGTTGGACAGAGGGGTTTTCTGACCAGGTTGTGGAGCGATTTCGCAATGACCGCAGACAGGTACTGCAGCATCTATTCAAAGTGACAGGAGACATTTGTCCAGTATGGTTACTAACTATTTTTCATCCCTTATCGATGTTCTCCCTCAAGCGTCATTCCCATTTGATTACTGGGCATCCAAATTAGACACCTGGCCTGAATTGGCAGAATATGCATTGCAGGAGCTTGCTTGCCCAGCAGCTAGTGTGCTATCAGAAAGAGTATTCAGTGCTGCTGGTTCAATATTAACCGAAAAAAGGACTCGTCTGGCTACCCAAAATGTGGATGATCTAACCTTCATTAAAATGAACCACTCCTGGATTTCAAATTATTTTGCCCCACCTTTCCCGGCTGACACCTAGCTTTCCTATAAAAAGGTCTTGCTTGTGGACTGGTCTTACTGATTGTTCCAATTTCTTAATTTGCAGCAGCTGTTTGTCCAGCATACGACATGTTTACACCTCCCTCAATGGGAAAACTCCCCCCACGGGGCCGTGGTCTCGCCACTTGGCGCAAGCACCCGTTAGAGTGCCATTTGTCTGAAGAGGTGGGTGTGCCCGCTTTTGGTCGACGGCACTGCCACTGGGTCCCTCATAGTACAATAAAGTGTCTCTGGCGGTGGTGGCGCGCACCCAACGTCAGACACACCGTTGTAACATGAGGGGCCCTGGGACGGTACCGCCAGCCACAAGATAGTTCACCCCCCCTTCCCAGCTCAAACTGTGCTCTACCACGTGAAAAATTATCTCTCACAGCTCCATTAATGTTTAGTCTATGCGCTGACATCATTCAATGCCTGGCACTGACAATACCAATTTGTTGACATCTATGATGCTAGTTAAAGTAGTCTGGGTCAGTGTCCTATATTGACACCAGTAAATACTTACTGCCAAATTACTATGTCAGAAACTCAGCAGATGAGCCCACCCCTGTACCTAAGTATGCCACACTTTTTTTTTTGTTTTTTGGCGAGACATTAACATCTATCTATTTTTTGTGAGTACTAACTGTGTCAGACACTCCTTGCAATCGTCCTCCGCTGACCACACCAATGCTGCCTGTGTACCCCTGCGAGATAACTCTAAGTGCCTTGAGCCTATTTTTATTTATTTTAGGCCTAGTAAGCCTGTCTGCGGTCCCTCCTTGCAATCCTTCTCCATTGACCACAACAATGCTGCCTGTGTACCCATGTAACCTATTTAAAACTGCATAGAGCCTATTTTTATTTATTTTAGGCATAGTAAGCCTGTCTGTGGTCCCTCCTTGCAATCCTCCTCCTCTGCTGACCACAATGCTGCCTGTGTATCCATGTAACCGATTTAAAACTGCCTTGAGCCTATTTTTATTTATTTTAGGCCTAGTAAGCCTGTCTGCGGTCCCTCCTTGCAATCCTCCTCCTCCGCTGACCACAATGCTGCCTGTGTATCCATGAATTTCAATATTTGCAGATGACACTAAACTCTGCAGGGTAATCAATACAGGGGAGGACAATTTTATATTACAGGATGATTTATGTAAACTAGAAGCTTGGGCTGATAAATGGCAAATGAGCTTTAATGGGGATAAATGTAAGGTCATGCACTTGGGTAGAAGTAATAAGATGTATAACTATATGCTTAATTCTAAAACTCTGGGCAAAACCGTCAATGAAAAAGACCTGGGTGTATGGGTGGATGACAAACTCATATTCAGTGGCCAGTGTCAGGCAGCTGCTACAAAGGCAAATAAAATAATGGGATGTATTAAAAGAGGCATAGATGCTCATGAGGAGAACATAATTTTACCTCTATACAAGTCACTAGTTAGACCACACTTAGAATACTGTGCACAGTTCTGGTCTCCGGTGTATAAGAAAGACATAGCTGAACTGGAGCGGGTGCAGAGAAGAGCGACCAAGGTTATTAGAGGACTGGGGGGTCTGCAATACCAAGATAGGTTATTACACTTGGGGCTATTTAGTTTGGAAAAACGAAGACTAAGGGGTGATCTTATTTTAATGTATAAATATATGAGGGGACAGTACAAAGACCTTTCTGATGATCTTTTTAATCATAGACCTGAGACAGGGACAAGGTGGCATCCTCTACGTCTGGAGGAAAGAAGGTTTAAGCATAATAACAGACGCGGATTCTTTACTGTAAGAGCAGTGAGACTATGGAACTCTCTGCCATATGATGTTGTAATGAGTGATTCATTAATTAAATTTAAGAGGGGACTGGATACCTTTCTGGAAAAGTATAATGTTACAGGGTATATACACTAGATTCCTTGATAAGGCGTTGATCCAGGGAACTATTCTGATTGCCGTATGTGGAGTCGGGAAGGAATTTTTTTCCCCATGGTGGAGTTACTCTTTGCCACATGGGTTTTTTTTGCCTTCCTCTGGATCAACATGTTAGGGCATGTTAGGTTAGGCTATGGGTAGAACTAGATGGACTTACAGTCTTCCTTCAACCTTAATAACTATGTAACAATGTAACTATGTAACTATGTAACCGATTTAAAACTGCCTTGAGCCTATTTTTATTTATTTTAGGCCTAGTAAGCCTGTCTGCGGTCCCTCCTTGCAATCCTCCTCCTCCGCTGACCACAATGCTGCCTGTGTATCCATGTAACCGATTTAAAACTGCCTTGAGCCTATTTTTAGTTATTTTAGGCGTACTACGCCTGTCTGTGGTCCCTCCTTGCAATCCTCCTCCTCCGCTGACCACACCAATGCTGCCCGTGTACCCCTGGAACCTATTTTAAAGTGCATAGAGCCTATTTCTTTATTTTATGTAATATTAAAAAAGCCATGATGGACTACGCTGTCCCACGCTACGAGCTACCCAGTCGACACTTCTTTTGCAAGAAAAGCCATCCCAGCCCTCCACCAGCACCACCTCCATTGTCCATGCACTCTGGCAATCTGTGAGTACAAAGGTGCACCTGACAACAGACGCATGGACCTGTAGGCATGGCCACGGAAGGTTACGTGTCCATTACGGCGCAATGGGTTAATGTGGTGGATGCATGGTCCACAGGGGACAGCCTACTAAGTCTGTCTGCAGTCCCTAATTCAAATTTTCCTCCACTGTCTAAATCTGAGCTTCAAACTTCTGGCTCTCATTAACTGCGTTTTTTTTAAAAAATTGGTGGTTGGGGCCTAATAACTCTGTTTGCCGCTCCCTGGTGTTGTCCTCCTCCTGAGTGTTCTCCTCCTCCTTGGTGTTCTCCTCCAGGTTGCCTTGTCTGAGCTTCAATCTTCTGGCTCTCATTAAGTGCTTTTTTTAAAAAAATTGGTGGTTGGGGCCTAATAACTCTGTTTGCCACTCCCTGGTGTTGTCCTCAACTGAATAAATCTGAGCTTCAACCTTCTGGCTCTCATTAAGTGCTTTTTTAAAAAAAATTGGTGGTTGGGGCTTAATAACTCTGTTTGCCGCTCCCTGGTGTTGTCCTCAACTGAATAAATCTGAGCTTCAACCTTCTGGCTCTCATTAAGTGCTTTTTTTTAAAAAATTGGTGGTTGGGGCCTAATAACTCTGTTTGCCGCTCCCTGGTGTTGTCCTCCTCCTGAGTGTTCTCCTCCTTCTTGGTGTTCTCCTCCAGGTTGCCTTGTCTGAGCTTCAACCTTCTGGCTCTCATTAAGTGCTTTTTTAAAAAAAAATTGGTGGTTGGGGCCTAATAACTCTGTTTGCCGCTCCCTGGTGTTGTCCTCAACTGAATAAATCTGAGCTTCAACCTTCTGGCTCTCATTAAGTGCTTTTTTAAAAAAAATTGGTGGTTGGGGCCTAATAACTCTGTTTGCCGCTCCCTGGTGTTGTCCTCAACTGAATAAATCTGAGCTTCAACCTTCTGGCTCTCATTAAGTGCTTTTTTTTAAAAAATTGGTGGTTGGGGCCTAATAACTCTGTTTGCCGCTCCCTGGTGTTGTCCTCAACTGAATAAATCTGAGCTTCAACCTTCTGGCTCTCATTAAGTGCTTTTTTTAAAAAAATTGGTGGTTGGGGCCTAATAACTCTGTTTGCCGCTCCCTGGTGTTGTCCTCAACTGAATAAATCTGAGCTTCAACCTTCTGGCTCTCATTAAGTGCTTTTTTTAAAAAAATTGGTGGTTGGGGCCTAATAACTCTGTTTGCCGCTCCCTGGTGTTGTCCTCCTCCTGAGTGTTCTCCTCCTCCTTGGTGTTCTCCTCCAGGTTGCCTTGTCTGAGCTTCAACCTTCTGGCTCTCATTAAGTGCTTTTTTAAAAAAAATTGATGGTTGGGGCCTAATAACTCTGTTTGCCGCTCCCTGGTGTTGTCCTCCTCCTGAGTGTTCTCCTCCTCCTTGGTGTTCTCCTCCAGGTTGCCTTGTCTGAGCTTCAACCTTCTGGCTCTCATTAAGTGCTTTTTTAAAAAAAATTGGTGGTTGGGGCCTAATAACTCTGTTTGCCGCTCCCTGGTGTTGTCCTCAACTGAATAAATCTGAGCTTCAACCTTCTGGCTCTCATTAAGTGCTTTTTTTAAAAAAATTGGTTGTTAAGGCCTACTAACGGTGTCTGCTGCTCCATGGTTTTGTCCTCCACTGTATAAAGCTGAGCTTCAATCTTTAGGCTTTTGGCCTATAGTAGCAGATATTAAACTGCATTTGGCCTACTAGTGTGGTTGGGCCCTTAAAACAGTGTCTGCTGCTCCTGGGTTTGCTACTCCACTGAACAAAGCAATGCCGCCTGTTTAGTCCTGTTACCAATTTTGAACTGAATTTAGCCTACTTTATTCTTTGGCCCTATATCTGTGTTTCCTCCTCATCCTGCCCATTGCCCAGCCACTGCTAGATGAGTCTGCTGGTACATTGACCTAGACCACTACATTCCCCTTGCACTCTACACAGCCAGAATCTGACCCTGCTGAAAGTAAGGTTCCCCTTCCCGCATGTTATACCACCTTACACAGGGACAAAGAGGAAGGTGCAGATGAAAGTGCAGGTTCCTTCATCAGGTGGGGGGCATACTCGTTGGCGACGTCACTGGCACAGGGCCCCTCAGAGTACGCAAAAGTGTTGCTGCTGGTGGGAGGCGCCCCCGCTGTGCAAACACACCGCTGTACTTTGAGGGGCCCTGTGCCAGTGCCAATGCCAACGAGTGGGCCCCCCCTGCTTGCTTAGGATCACAGCACTTGCAAACTTGACATACTTACCTCTCACTGCTCCACCGCCGTGACATAGTCCACGTTTCCTGGGCCCACTAAAACCTTGAACCAGCCCTATCCCCCACAACTTTTGCCAAATGACCCCCAATTTCCAATGCCCAACTATTATTATAAAGTTAATTAAGATTGACAAGCTTCAGAAACAAGAATGGATGTTTTTGGCATTAAAATGGGCACTGTAGGTGTTTTCCTGGCCTCCACTCACTGCCGACTATGCTTCCCCATTGACTTGCATTGGGTTTCGTGTTTCGGTCGATCCCCGACTTTTAGCGATAATCGGCCGACTGCACTCGACTCGACTTTGGACAAAGTCGGGTTTCGCAAAACCCGACTCGATCTTAAAAAAATGAAAGTCGCTCAACCCTAGTGAGCACTATGACCCACCAAGTGCTTCACAGAAGTTTATAATACAGAGCCGTAAAAATAAAACAAAAATTTTTTCCCACACAAATTATTTTTTAGCCATCAGTTTTGTATTTTCCCGAGGGTAACAGGAGAAATTGGACCCCAAAAGTTGTTGTCCAATTTGTCCTGAGTACGCTGATACCCCACATGTGGGGGGGAACCACCGTTTTGGCACATGGGAGGGCTCGGAAGGGATGGAGCGGCATTTGGAATGCAGACTTAGATGGAAGGGTCTGCAGGTGTCACATTGCATTTGCAGAGCCCCTAATGTACCTAAACAGTAAAAAACCCCCACAAGTGACACCATTTTGGAAAGTAGACCGCCTAAGGAACTCATCTAGATGTGTTGTAAGAGCTTTGAACCCCCAAGTGTTTCACTACAGTTTATAACGCAGAGCCGTGGAAAAAAAAAAAAAATTCCCCCCAAAATTATTTTTTAGCCCCCAGTTTTGTATTTTCCCAAGGGTAACAGGAGAAACTGGACCCCAAAAGTTGTTGTCCAATTTGTCTTGAGTACGCTGATACCCCACATGTGGGTGGGAACCACCGTTTGGGCGCATGGGAGGGCTCGGAAGGGAAGGATCGCCATTTGGAATGCAGACTTAGATGGAATGGTCTGCAGGCATCACATTGCGTTTTCAGAGCCCCTAATGTACCTAAACAGTAGAAACCCCCCACAAGTGACACCATTTTGGAAAGTAGACCCCCTAAGGAACTCATCTAGATGTGTTGTGAGAGCTTTGAACCCCCAAGTGTTTCACTACAGTTTATAAATGCAGAGCTGTGCAAATAAAAAATATTTTTTTTTCCACAAAAATTATTTTTTAGCCCCCAGTTTTGTATTTTCCCAAGGGTAACAGGAGAAATTGGAACCCAAAAGTTGTTCTCCAATGTGTTCTGAGTACACTGATACCCCATATGTTGGGGTAAACCCCTGTTTGGGCGCACGGGAGAGCTCGGAAAGGAAGGAGCACGGTTTTACTTTTTCAACGCAGAATTGGCTGGAATTGAGATCGGACGCCATGTCGCGTTTGGAGAGCCCCTGATGTGCCTAAACAGTGGAAACCCCCCAATTATAACTGAAACCCAAATCCAAACACTCCCCTAACCCTAATCCCAACGGTAACCCTAACCACACCCCTAACCCTAATCCCAACCCTATTCCCAACCGTAAATGTAATCCAAACCCTATCCCTAACTTTGGCCCCAACCCTAACCCTAACTTTAGCCCCAACCCTAACTGTAGCCTTAATCCTAGCCCCAACCCTAACCCTAACCCTATCACTAACCCTAACCCTAGCCCTAACCCTAGCCCTAACCCTAACTGGAAAATGGAAATAAATAAATTTTTTTAATTTTTAAATGTTTCCCTAACTAAGCAGGTGATGAAGGGGGGTTTGATTTACTTTTATAGCAGGTTTTTTAGCGGATTTTTATGATTGGCAGTCGTCACACACTGAAAGACGCTTTTTATTGCAAAAAATATTTTTTGCGTTACCACATTTTGAGAGCTATAATTTTTCCATATTTGAGTCCACAGAGTCATGTGAGGTCTTGTTTTTTTGCGGGAAGAGTTAACGTTTTTATTGGTAATATGTTCGGGCACGGTAGATTTTTGATCGCTTTTTATTCCGATTTTTGTGAGGCAGAATGACCAAAAACCAGCTATTCATGAATTTTTTTTGGGGGAGGCGTTTATACCGTTCCGCGTTTGGTAAAATTGATAAAGCAGTTTTATTCTTCGGGTCAGTACGATTACAGCGATACCTCATTTATATCATTTTTTTATGTTTTGGCGCTTTTATACGATAAAAACTATTTTATAGAAAAAATAATTATTTTGGCATCGCTTTATTCTGAGGACTATAACTTTTTTATTTTTTCGCTGATGGTGCTGTATGGCAGCTCGTTTTTTGCAGGACAAGATGTCGTTTTCAGCAGTACCATGGTTATTTATATGCGTCTTTTTGATCACGTGTTATTCCACTTTTTGTTTGGCGGTATGAGAATAAAGCGTTGTTTTTTGCCTCGTTTTTTTTTGTACAGGTGTTCACTGAAGGGGTTAACTAGTGATATAGTTTTATAGGTGGGGTCGTTACGGACGCGGCGATACTAAATATGTGTACTTTTATTGTTTGATTTTTTTTTTATTTAGATAAAGAAATGTATTTATGGGAATAATATTTTTTATTTTTCTTTATTTAGGAATTTTTTTTCTTTTTTTTTACACATGTGGAAATTTTTTTTTTTTACTTTTTTACTTTGTCCCAGGGGGGGACATCACAGATTGGTGATCTGACAGTTTGCACAGCACTCTGTCAGATCACTGCAGGCTTACCAGCGCCTGCTCTGAGCAGGCACTCGGTAAGCCACCTCCCTCCCTGCAGGACCCGGATGCCGCGGCCATCTTGGATCCGGGATCCGGGAAGGAGGTAGGAGACCCTTGGAGCAACGCGATCACATCGCGTTGCTCCGAGGGTCTCAGGGAAGCCCGCAGGGAGCCCCCTCCCTGCGCGATGCTTCCCTGTACCGCCGGCACACCGCGATCATGTTTGATCGCGGTGTGCCGGGGGCGGTCCGTGACCGCTCCTGGCACATAGTGCCGGATGTCAGCTGCGATAGGCAGCTGACACCCGGCCGCTATCGGCCGCGCTCCCCCCGTGAGCGCCGCCGATCGCGCTGAACGTACTATTCCGTCCTTGGGAATTAGGGCCCACCCCACATGGACGGAATAGTACGTCCAATGGCAGAAAGGGGTTAAAGTAGACATGTAGGAAATGTTATGTATTAACTATTTAGTGTGGCATATCTCTCTGATTAAAGGGCATAAGAATTCAACATTTGAAAATTGCAATTTGAAAAAGCAGGAACGTGAAACTTGCATCAAGGGGCCGCAGGGACGGCTGTGAGATTTGCTATTTATGACGGGCAAGCAGGATTTATTTATGGCAGCACAAGTTTCTGGTATTTAGGATATTTATTCCGTTTACTACTTTTTTACCAGTCCTCTGCAGCTGTTGGTGTACACAATGGTTATTTATTTTTTCCTGCCCCCTTTGTTATCCTTTGTCTCCCACTCCCCCCCTAGTTTACCTTCATGTCTTCTCAATGGGTGGGTCACCCGAATACACGCGAATACCAAACTACTTCTGATTTATTCACACTGTTATTATTATTAGTGTCTTCTGATTTATTCACACTGCGGGGCTGGGATTCGCAGGCAGGGCAGCCGCGCAGGCGCAGTCAGCTAGACTGCATATGAGGACAGACGGGCAGCGCTCACTGCGCCTGCCCAAGGCGGGAGAAAAGAGCGCAGGCGCCGGCTCATTTGCAAACAGCGCAGAGGAGGCGGCGCCCGGCGCCAAGAAGACTTGAGTGACGGCTGTGTGGCGTCTGCAGCAGGGGGGGGAGACCTGCCTCCAGGACTGAAGAAAGGTATTTAGGACAAATTACAAAACGGATTATTTCTGCAGTTACAGCACCAATAACTAAAAGAGCCACCTTGGCAGAATGCAGCATTACTGCTGCGTAAGGTGGCTCTTTTAGGCTACGTTCACATTTGCGGTCAGCGCCGCAGCGTCGGGCGCCGCAGCGGCGCCGCATGCGTCATGCACCCCTATATTTAACATGGGGGCGCATGGACATGCGTTGTGCTGCGTTTTGCGCCGCATGGCCGCAAGCGTTGGACGCAAGAAACGCATCAAGTTGCATTTTTTTTGCGTCCAACTTTCGGCCAAAAAGGACGCATGCGGCGCAAAACGCAGCGTTTTAGCGTGCGTTTTGCCGCGTTTTGTTTGCGTTGTGCGCTGCGGCGCCGACGCTGCGGCGCACAACGCAAATGTGAACGTAGCCTTAGTTAAAAACACCTGGGGGGGGGGGGGGGTGAGAGGTTCCCTTTAAAATGCCTAAAAAACACTATTGGTGAGGGTTCAAAACCCAACACCCCCAAAATAGCAGCTGTTATTTCAGTGTCCGGATGAAAAGATTAAATGGAGCTGAACAGCACAGCTCTGATCAATCTGTAAAGACTACTGCCGAGAAATGCAAATCAACTCCTAGTTTAGATAACCAGGACTGCCCGTTTAAATTATCTAGCCATAATAAGCAGTTTAGTCTGCCGCATGTCTCCTAAATTCTAGCTGTATACACATATATAGTAGTTGTCTAAAATAAAGTGCAAATGTATAGTATATACTTTCATTCTGCTGTAATGGCCTTGTGTAAAATAACAATATATGCAATACGACTGTGGATTATAATTCCAAATATGTGCAGAGACCACCACCTAGTGGTCTTTTACATGAGGTGCATTTAAGAACAAACAATATTTTTAGCATTTTACACACAGGAAAGCACCAATACTTTATACACAGGCCAAGTGAAATCTAAAAATATATAGTTTTTATTTAACAATTCATAAAATCAATCCATAAAATGAGAAACATAAATGTAAACAAAAAACCCAGACATAATATATACACAAAACCCCCACACATAATATATACACAAGTAAAATACATATGTATCATGTAATAGAAATAACAGCAAAAAAAGTATCCTCCAGAGTTATTTAGGGCCAGAGCAGTATATTAGAGAGAACACAAATGACCAGATCACATACTACCACCATATAGTGACCGAATAATACCACATACAGGGGACAAATACCGCCACTAGTGATGAGCGAGTATACTCGTTGCTCTGGTTTTCCGCCACATCATGACCAGATCACATATTGCTATCACATAGTGACCAAATACTACAATACTGATCATTAATAAAAACAACAATACTAATAACACTAATATTACAACTGGTAACCTTATATACAGGAGCTCGGTATATAGTTTCAGTGTACAGGTAATATAGTGATCACCAGTGACATTATACACAGGAACTCTGTATATAGTATACAGTGTATAGTGTCAGTGTACAGCTAATGCATTGATCTCCAGTGACATTATGCACAGGAGCTCTGTACATAGTGTACAGGTAATATAGTGACCACCGATGACATTATACACAGCAGCTCTGTATATAGTATACATTGTATAGTGTCAGTGTACAGGTAACACACTGACTCACCAGTGATGTTTGTAGTTGAAGTCATTCATCTTTGCTTTTCTTCTTCAGCCAGTGCAGACGGCCATCGCTTTTTCCAGCCAGGAAAGGCAATTATCTGTGCTGTGAAGATACGAAATGTGCAACATCTGAAACAACGGATACTGGAAGCCTGTGCTAGCATTTCTTCTGCGGTGTTGCTATCAGTGTGTCCAGAGCGGGAGAAGAGGGTGGCATTGACAGTCCAACACAATGGGCAGCACTTTCAACACATTTTATAAGTGGTCATAAACTTGTAAATAACTCATGAAAGAATAAAGCTACGTTAAAACCAAGCACACCACTGTTTTTCTTGTGAAATTCTCAATAAGTTTGATGTGCCACATGACCCTCTTCCCATTGAAAAAAATAAATTTGGATCCAAAATGGCTGACTTCAAAATAGCCGCCATGGTCACCACTCATCTTGAAAACTTTCCCCCCTCCCATATACTAATGTGCCAAAAACAGGAGGTTGGTATCACCAACCACTCCCATTTTATTTAGGTGTCTACTATATAATTGTCTAAGGGTCACTTCCGTCTTTCTGTCTTTCTTTCTGTCACGGAAATCCCAAGTCGCTGATTGGTCGTGGCAAAACGGCCACGACCAATCAGCGACGGGCACAGTCCGGCGGCAAAATGGCAGCTCCTTACTCCCCGCAGTCAGTGCCTGCATTCCATACTCCCCCCCCAGTCAGCGCTCACACAGGGTTAATGGCAGCGTTAACGGACCGCATTATGCTGCGGTGTAATGCACTCCGTTAACGCTGCTATTAACCCTGTGTGACCAACTTTTTACTATTGATGCTGCCTATGTGGCATCAATAGTAAAAAGATCTAATGCTAAAAATATATATAAAAAAAAAATAAATCATTATATACTCACCTTTCGTGGGCCCCCGGGTCCAGCCGAGGCCTTTCTCGCTCCTCGCGACGTTCCGGTGACCAGTCCATGCATTGCGGTCTCGCGAGATGATGATGTAGCGGTCTCGCGAAACTGCTACATCATCATCTCGCAAGACTGCAATGCATTCTTGGGACAGGAGCGTCGCGACGAGCATCGGTAAACGTCTCGGCTGGATCCGGCGGCTCCGGAAGGTGAGTATATAACTATTTTTTATTTTAATTATTTTTTTAACAAAGATATGGTGCCCACATTGCTATATACTACGTGGGTTGTGTTAGATACTACGTGGGCTGTGTTACATACTGCGTCGGCTGTGTAATATACTACATCTCTGTGCTATATACTATATGGGCTGTGCTATATACTATGTGGCTGTGGTATATATTACGTGGCTGGGCAATATACCACATCACTGTGCTATATACTACGTGGGCTGTGTTACATACTGCGTGGGATGTGTAATATACTACATCTCTGTGCTATATACTATATGGGCTGAGCAAAATACTACGTCTCTGTGCTATATACTACGTGGCTGTGCTATATACGTGGCTGTGCTATATACGTGGCTGTGCAATATACTACGTGGCTGGGCAATATACTACGTGTCTGCTATATACTACGTGGCTGGGCAATATACTACGTGGCTGTGCTATATACTACGTGGCTGTTCTATATACTAAGTGGCTGTAAACTACATACATATTCTAGAATACCCGATGCGTTAGAATCGGGCCACCATCTAGTATCCATATAAATGGCCCACCCTGTATTGTAAATTCTATAATCGCTCAGTCACCAGCGAATTCTCGCAGCGCACAGCACACAGAGTGACTGCAGACTTATCATTTTTGACCGGACAGTATAGTCCTCCATACATTTTTGTGGGCACCACATTGTCCTCCAAACAGTGTTATGGGTACCACATAATGCTACATACAGTATTATGGCCTCATACATTGCTCCATACAGTATAATGGCCTTATATTGCTCCATACAGTATAATGGCCCAATATATTGCTCCATACAGTATGATGACCCCATATAGTGCTCCACACAGTACAATGGGCCTCATATATTACTCTAATCAGTATAAAGGGCCCCTTTTATTGCTCCATACAGTATAATGGGCTCTACACAGTGCGCCATACAGTATAATGGGCCTCATATATTACCCTATACAGTATAATAGGCACTATATAATGCTCCATACAGTATAATGGGCTCCTTATATCGCTCCATACAGCATAATGGGACCCATATATCGCTCCATACCGTATAATGGGCTCCACATAGTGCTCAATATAGTATAATGGCCCCCATATAATGCTCCATACATTATAATAGGCCCCATATAATGCTCCATATATAGAAAAATCAAATAATCACCTCTCACTTTCCATGCAGTTCTGGTCTCCTCGGCGTCTTCTGACTCTCTGCAGTGCTCAGCACAGAGGGTGCGATGTAGTGACGTCATCATGCCCTCTGCCTCGAGACATCACAGAGTCAGTAGACACTAAAGACACTTGAGCTACGAGGAAAGGGGAGAGGTGAGTATTTGAGTGGTGTGGGGCTTGGTGCCAGCGCTGGCACTGGGCTCCCCTGACTCATGGGCCCCATAGCGTGCCGGTGTCCCTGAGGGTGAGTGAGTCTCCCCATTCGTCCAGGACTTCGGCAGTTGCCCGGGTGCGGCAGTTGCCCGGGTGCGCCAGGTGGTGATGCCGGCCCTGGTCTTCGTGGCGGGTCACATAATGAACTCTGAGTGAACGTGCCCCAGTCTGCACTGTGCAGATGAAAACATTTTTTTTTCATTCATCTCTCTCTTGGGCCCACCTGGCATTTCACCGGTACCTCGCCAGCCAGTCCGACCCTGGTATTACATAGCGTTGCATTATCGATGCTTACCAACATGGCCAAGGATGTCCAATCATGTGACCAAATTAGGTTACATGACCCAATAGCATCACCGCTGAGTCCCAGTCATGTGACCAATAATGTCACATGATCGTGTTGAATCACGTGACTCAGAAAGGGAGATTGGCAATTGTAGCTGTTAGAAGAAACAAAAGAACGGACATATGCTTGAGATGATCACATGATAGACCTGACCTTAAGGTGTACATAGATATAATGCTAAATATACGTGCATGAAAAGGTGAGAGTTATCCAATCTTTGTCAATTTTTCTAAAAAATGTTTGCAGTATTCAAAAGATATACCTGTTAGGCCGGAGTCACACTACCGTATAATACGGACGAGTGCTATGCTATAAAAAATCGCATAGCAGTCGGACCAATGTTAATCTAGGGGGCAGCTCCCATCATAGTTTTTTTTTCTCTGCCGTATTATACGAGTGAATGAAATCGCAGCATGCTGCGATTTGCACCGTATATCGGCTGAGACTCGCCAATGAAAATCTATGGGTGCGAGAAAAATTCGCACACCACACAGACCATCAGTGTGACTTGCAAGAAATACGTATCGGTGTCCTTTAGAAAAGCCGACAATTCAGTGCAGTGTAATGTAAAATCACACTGACAGGTTAAAATAGAATCTATATATACTGAATAACTAGCTGAAGAGCCCGGCGTTGCCCAGGCATAGTAACTAACTGTTAGTTATAGCACCTCACTTCTCTCATTTTCCCATCACTCCTCTCATTTTCCCCCTCACATCTCTCATTTTCCCCTCACATCTCTCTTTTTCCCCTCACTCCTCTCATTTTCCCCCACACCTCATTTTCCCCCTCACACCTCATTTTCCCCCTCACACCTCTCATTTTCTCCCCTCACTTCTCTCATTTCCCCTCCTAACACCTGTCATTTTGACCTCACACCTGTCTTTTTCCAATCACTCCACTATTTTCCCCTCACTCCTCTCCTTTTGCACTCACACTTCTTCATTTTCACCTCACACCTCTTATTTTCCCCTCAGTATATACCTGTATGTCATTTCCCCTGTATATAGTATGTAACTGTATGTCATCTCCTCCTGTATAGAGTATATACCTGTATGTCACCTCCTGTATATAGTATATATCTGTATGTCACCTCCTGTATATAGTATATACCTGTATGTCATCTATCCTGTATATAGTATATACCTGTGTGTCATCTCCCCTGTATATAGCATATGCATGTATGTCATCCCCTGTATATAGTATATACCTGTATGTCACCTCCTGTATATGGTATATACCTGTATGTCATCTCCCCTGTATATAGTATATACCTGTTTGTCATCTCCCCTGTATATAGTATATACCTGTATGTCATCTCCCCTGTATATAGTATATACCTGTATGTCATCTCCTGTATTGTTGTGAACTCTGTTTTTGGGCTCCCTCTTGTGGTCACAACTGGTACTGTGTGAGTGCTGTCTTTGGGCTCCCTCTGGTGGCTCTTTGTGTCATTCTGCAGGTCTGAGGCTTGATCAGCTGTCTCGTTATCTGTTAGCTGGTTTCCTATTTAGTTCACCTGGACTCTCAGTTGTTGCCTGCTGTCAATGTCTTCAGTGCTATTTTGAAGCTCTCCTGCAGTCCTTCGTTATCAGTCTCTTCAAGAGAAGCTAAGTTTCTGTTTGTTCATTTTTTGATCATCAGTGTTCAATATGTTTCTTGGTTTATTATCTGTCCTTGTCCAGCTTGCTAATATGTGATTTCCTCGCTTGCTGGTAGCTCTAGGGGGCTGAGTTTCTCCCCTCACACCGTTAGTTGGTGTGGGGGTTCTTGAATTCTCAGCGTGAATATTTTGTATAGGGTTTTCTACTGACCGCACAGTTTCCTATCTGTCTTCTGCTATCTAGTACTAGCGGGCCTCATTTGCTGAATCTGTTTCATTTCTACGTTTGTATTTTCCCCTTACCTCACCGTTATTATTTGTTGGGGGCTTTCTATATCTTTGGGGTTATTTCTCTGAGGCAAGTGAGGTCTTACTTTCTTTCTCTCTAGGGGTAGCTAGTTTCTCAGGCTGCGTCGAGACGTCTAGGAATTTAGGCACGTTCACCGGCTACCTTTAGTGTGTTTGGTTAGGATCAGGTTTTGCGGTCAGTCCAGTTACCACCTCCCTAGAGCTCGTGTCTATGTTCATAAACTTAGCTAGTCCGTTTTGTGATCCTCAGCCACTAGGATCATAACAGTACAGCAGGCCGAAAAGTGTTTAATGCATCGCAGAAGTGGGATAAGAGAAGCCCTGAGTACAATTTTTTTTTTCCTCTCTATCCTTGCTGCAGTCTGTCCAGCTTCTCTCATCCCCTTAATTTCTGGGTGGTTTTGTGTTCAGCTGCAGACATGGATATTCAGAGTCTGACTTCTAGTGTGGATCATCTTGCTGCATGGGTGCAAAGCATTCAGGATTTTGTTGTTCATAGCCCTATGTCAGAGCCTAAAATACCTATTCCTGAGTTTTCTGGAGATAGATCTAGGTTTCTGAATTTTAAGAATAATTGTAAATTATTTCTATCTTTGAGACCTCGTCCCTCTGGTGATTCCGCTCAGCAAGTTAAAATTGTTATCTCCTTGTTACGTGGCGACCCTCAAGATTGGGCCTTCTCTCTGGTGCCAGGAGATCCTGCATTGCTGAATGTGGATGCGTTTTTTCTGCCGCTTGGACTGCTTTATGAGGAACCTAATCTTGAGAACCAGGCAGAAAAGGCCTTGCTGGCTCTTTCTCAGGGCCAGGATGAAGCTGAGGTGTATTGTCAAAAATTTCGGAAATGGTCGGTGCTTACTCAATGGAATGAGTGTGCCCTGGCTGCAAATTTCAGAGAAGGTCTTTCTGAAGCCATTAAGAATGTTATGGTGGGGTTCCCCACGCCTGCAAGTCTGAATGACTCAATGGCTTTGGCCATTCAGATTGATCGGCGTTTGCGGGAGCGCAAATCTGCGCACCATCTGGCGGTGTTTTCTGAACAGAGACCTGAGTCTATGCAATGTAACCGAGTTCTGACCAGAATTGAGCGGCAAAATCATCGACGTCAAAATGGGTTGTGCTTTTACTGTGGTGATTCAACTCATGTTATCTCAGCATGCTCTAAGCGCATTAAAAAAATCGCTAAACCTGTCACCATTGGTACTATACAGCCTAAATTCATTTTGTCTGTTACTTTAATTTGTTCTTTGTCATCCTACTCGGTTATGGCTTTTGTGGATTCAGGTGCTGCCCTGAATCTGATGGATTTGTCATTTGCCAGGCGCTGTGGTTTTGTCCTGGAGCCTTTGGAATTCCCTATTCCACTGAGAGGAATTGATGCTACGACATTGGCTCGAGGGAGCTAAGCATCGTGTAGTGGTCTTAACTGATCACAAAAATCTGATTTATCTCGAGTCTGCCAAGCGGCTGAATCCTAGACAGGCTCGTTGGTCATTGTTTTTCTCCCGTTTCGATTTCGTCGTCTCGTACCTGCCTGGTTCGAAGAACGTGAAGGCTGATGCTCTTTCTAGGAGTTTTGTGCCTGACTCTCCGGGAGTTTCAGAGCCGGCTGGTATCCTCAGAGAGGGAGTGATTTTGTCTGCCATTTCCCCAGATTTGCGACGAGTGCTGCAGAAATTTCAGGCGGATAGACCTGACCGTTGCCCACCAGAGAGACTGTTTGTCCCAGATAGATGGACCAGCAGAGTTATTTCCGAGGTTCATTCTTCGGTGTTGGCAGGCCATCCTGGGATTTTTGGTACCAGAGATTTGGTGGCTAGGTCCTTCTGGTGGCTTTCCTTGTCGCGGGATGTGCGTTCCTTTGTGCAGTCCTGTGGGATTTGTGCTCGGGCTAAGCCTTGCTGTTCTCGTGCCAGCGGGTTGCTTTTGCCTTTGCCTGTCCCGAAGAGGCCTTGGACGCACATTTCCATTGATTTTATTTCGGATCTTCCAGTCTCTCAGAGAATGTCTGTCATCTGGGTGGTGTGTGATCGTTTTTCCAAAATGGTCCATTTGGTGCCCTTGCCTAAGTTGCCTTCCTCCTCCGATTTGGTTCCTCTATTTTTTCAGAATGTGGTTCGCTTGCACGGCATCCCTGAAAATATTGTGTCTGACAGAGGATCCCAGTTTGTGTCCAGATTTTGGCGGATCTTTTGTGCTAAGATGGGCATTGATTTGTCTTTTTCGTCGGCCTTCCATCCTCAGACGAATGGCCAAACCGAGCGAACTAATCAGACCTTGGAAACTTATTTAAGATGTTTTGTTTCTGCTGATCAGGATGATTGGGTGACTTTTTTGCCATTGGCCGAGTTTGCCCTTAATAATCGGGCTAGTTCTGCTACTTTGGTTTCGCCTTTTTTCTGCAATTCTGGTTTTCATCCTCGTTTTTCCTCGGGTCAGGTTGAGCCATCTGACTGTCCTGGGGTGGATTCTGTGGTGGATAGGTTGCAACAGATTTGGAACCATGTGGTGGACAATTTGAAGTTGTCTCAGGAGAAGGCTCAGCGCTTTGCCAACTGCCGTCGCGGTGTGGGTCCCCGACTTCTTGTTGGGGATTTGGTATGGCTGTCTTCTCGGTATGTTCCTATGAAGGTTTCCTCTCCTAAATTCAAGCCTCGCTTCATCGGTCCTTATAAGATTTTGGAAATCCTTAACCCGGTGTCATTTCGTTTGGACCTCCCAGCGTCGTTTGCCATTCATAACGTGTTCCATAGGTCTTTGTTGCGGAGGTATGTGGTGCCTGTGGTTCCTTCTGTTGAACCCCCTGCCCCGGTGCTGGTTGAGGGCGAATTGGAGTACGTGGTGGAGAAGATCTTGGATTCTCGTATTTCTAGACGGAGGCTTCAGTATTTGGTTAAGTGGAAGGGCTATGGTCAGGAGGATAATTCCTGGGTTGTCGCCTCTGATGTTCATGTGGCCGATTTGGTTCATGCCTTCCATGTGGCTCATCCTGATCGCCCTGGGGGTTTTGATGAGGGTTCGGTGACCCCTCCTCAAGGGGGGGGTACTGTTGTGAACTCTGTTTTTGGGCTCCCTCTTGTGGTCACAACTGGTACTGTGTGAGTGCTGTCTTTGGGCTCCCTCTGGTGGCTCTTTGTGTCATTCTGCAGGTCTGAGGCTTGATCAGCTGTCTCGTTATCTGTTAGCTGGTTTCCTATTTAGTTCACCTGGACTCTCAGTTGTTGCCTGCTATCAATGTCTTCAGTGCTATTTTGGAGCTCTCCTGCAGTCCTTCGTTATCAGTCTCTTCAAGAGAAGCTAAGTTTCTGTTTGTTCATTTTTTGATCATCAGTGTTCAATATGTTTCTTGGTTTATTATCTGTCCTTGTCCAGCTTGCTAATATGTGATTTCCTCGCTTGCTGGTAGCTCTAGGGGGCTGAGTTTCTCCCCTCACACCGTTAGTTGGTGTGAGGGTTCTTGAATTCTCAGCGTGGATATTTTGTATAGGGTTTTCTACTGACCGCACAGTTTCCTATCTGTCTTCTGCTGTCTAGTACTAGCGGGCCTCATTTGCTGAATCTGTTTCATTTCTACGTTTGTATTTTCCCCTTACCTCACTGTTATTATTTGTTGGGGGCTTTCTATATCTTTGGGGTTATTTCTCTGAGGCAAGTGAGGTCTTACTTTCTTTCTCTCTAGGGGTAGCTAGTTTCTCAGGCTGCGTCGAGACGTCTAGGAATTTAGGCACGTTCACCGGCTACCTTTAGTGTGTTTGGTTAGGATCAGGTTTTGCGGTCAGTCCAGTTACCACCTCCCTAGAGCTCGTGTCTATGTTCATAAACTTAGCTAGTCCGTTTTGTGATCCTCAGCCACTAGGATCATAACACTGTATATAGTATATACGTGTATGTCATCTCCCCTGTATATAGTATATACCTGTATGTCATCTCCTGTATATAGTATATACATGTATATCATCTCCCCTGTATATAGTATATACCTGTATGCCATCTCCTCCTGGCTGTCAAATTGCCTCCAACACTTTTCCTTTCACTTTTTCCCCATTATGTAGATATGGGCAAAATTGTTTGGTGAATTGGAACGCGCGGGGTTAAAATTTTGCCTCACAACATAGCCTATGACGCTCTCGGGGTCCAGACGTGTGACTGTGCAAAATTTTGTGGATGTAGCTGCGACGGTGCAGATGCCAATCCCGGACATACACACATACACACACACATTCAGCTTTATATATTAGATTGTCTAAGGTCCACGTCCGTCTGTCTGTCTGTCACGGAAATCCCGCGTCGCTGATTGGTCGCGGCTGGCCGGGCGTGACCAATCAGCGACAGGCACAGTCCGGCTGCGAACTGGCCCCTTCCAACTCCCCTCCAGTCAGTGCCCACTCCATACTCCCCTCCAGTCAGTGCCCACATAGCATTTTAGCAGTCCGTTAAACAGACTGCATTACACCGCGGCATAACGCGGTGTAACGCAGTCCGTTAATGCTGCCATTAACCCTGTGAGTGTGACCAACTTTTTACTATTGATGCTGCCTATGCTATATACTACGTGGCTGTGCAATATACTACGTGGCTGTGCTATATACTACATGGCTGTGTTATGTACTGCGTGGGCTGTGCTATATACTATGTGCTTGTGCTATAAACTACGTGGCTGTGCTATATACTACGTGGCTGCTATATGTACTACGTGGCTGTGCTATATACTCTGTGACTGTGTTATATACTACGTAGCTGTGCTATATACTATGTGGCTGTTCTATATACTATGTGGCTGTGTTATCTACTAAGTAGCTGTGCTATATACTATGTGCCTGTGCTATATACTACGTGGCAGTGCTATATACTATGTGACTGCTATATACTACATGGCTGTGCTATATACTACGTGGCTGTGTTATACACTACGTAGCTGTGCTACATACTATGTGCCTGTGCTATGTACTACGTGGCTGTGCTATATACTACGTGGGCTGTTTTATATGCTACGTGAGCTGTGAGATTCTTTCGCCCGGTGCCCTCAAAAACCTGCAGCTGGCCCTGGCTTCACTGATTGGTCGTGGCCGGCCGCGAACAATGAGCGACTGGCGCAGTCCGGTCGCGAATTGCCGCGGGATTTGAACCACGCTTCGATAATTGGTCGCGCCCGGCTGGCCGAATCCTGTGTATTCATTGCATTATCTGAAATCTTCATAAAGAAACTACATACATATTCTAGAATACCCGATGCATTAGAATCAGGCCACCATCTAATAGATAAAACAAACGTCTACACCTAGTATAGGTAAATATATATATATATATATATATACAGTATATATGTACGTAATGTAATACCAAGCCCGAGGTTTAGTGATGACCAGGTGTCAGCCAGATACCATCATTAATAAAATGGTAAATAAAAAGTTAAATAAAAGACACACACTCACACACCCATGAAATCTGTTTGAAATGCAATATCTTTTTAATTTTCAAAAACTTTATAAGGGTATGTTCCCAAGGTCATTAAACGCTGTGGGTTGGACGCTGCGTACATCTGCAGCGGCCAACCCACAGCGGCCAGATGTTACAGCATAGTGGATGGGATTTGAAGAAATCCCATCTCCACTATGCGTGCAGCAACACCTGCAGCTTCCCTGCGGAGATGGATATGTGGCGCGTCTTTCCACATCGCAGCATGTCAATTTATCTTGTGGAGACGCGCAGTCTCTGCAAGCTAAACGTCCAAGTACAACGTATTGGGTGCTGTGATTGCACACGGTTCAATGAACCCTTGCAGAATCACCTGCATTCAAAAGCCGGCAGCGCTTTGGATGGAGCGGACATGTGCTGCGTCCAAAGCGCTGCCGGTTCCTGACCATGGGAACATACCCTAAAAAAAAAATTGCATGGACTCCAGCGTAATTTTCTTAACCAGCAGAGGGAAAGCCGACGGCTGAGGGCTGATGTTAATATTTTGTGAAGGAGCCAATAGCCATAAAGGTTCCCAGGCTATTAAATAAAATAATAAACCAACATAAACACTCCCTGTCCGCTATACTCCATTTAATATTGAGTGTCCCACGACGATCTCCCGTGTAGAACAGTCACATCGGGAGATGTGACTGCTCTACACACCTCCAGTGATACACTGAGAGTTCATCGGAGTTCGTGCTCTCACGGCACCGCTGTGTGAGAATTTTCTGATGCATCGGTGCCGCAAGTGACAGCATGAACTCCGGTGAGCTCTCTCACGGCGGCGTAGTGATACCTCCTGTCAGATTATCACCCGAGGCCAGGTAGATCAGTCACATCTCCTGATGTGACTGTTCTACACGTTGAGATCGCTGTGGGACACTCGTTATTTAATGGATTACGGCGGAAAGGTAAGTATATGTTGGTTTATTATTTTATTTTTATTGCAGGAGATCGAGGGTGTCGGGGAATTAGGTGTTTGGTGAGTATGAATATTGTATGTGATTATGTAAATGTGTTGTTTTTTTTTTACACTTGAACACAGTCGCCGGATGATGGGACTACTACTGTCTCATCATCGGCTCATGCTGTCACTGTTATATGTGACAGCAGACATAGCCGGATGGGAGCAGTAGTCCCATAGCCTGGATACACACACAGACACCCGCAGGCACACAGACCCGCTCAAAGCCGCATACACACCTGCAGACACCCACACACACACACACAGAGACACACAGAGCCACCCGCAGACATCCACACAGACCCGCACACAGCCGCGCACACACCCACAGACACCCGCACACACACAGGGACACACAGACACCTGCAGATACCCACACACACACACAGATAAATACAGATACCCACAGACAGACCTGCACATGTTCTCTGCTCACATATTCTCCGCCACACACATAGTCTCCGCCCACACACTCTTCATCCTTCCTTTCTGCAGCATTTTTGGCAAGCAAATCCGCAGCTAATCCGCAGACCTTTTTACACCTACGGTTTAGCTGCGGATTTGACTGACTCAATGTAAGTCAATGGGTGCAGAAACGCTGCAGATCCACAAAAATAATTTACATGCTGTGGAAAATAAAACGCTGAGAATCAGTGCGGAATTTTTCGTAGCATGTGCACACCAATTCTGGATTCCCATTGATTAACATTGCCTGGGCACTCTTTGCGGATTTGGCACAAATCAGCATGGATAAAACGCTGTTGATCAGCAACAAAATCTGAAAGTGTGTGGAGCGCTCACTAGAGCCATGGAGACACTCGGTACCAGGCCGGTTCTTAAAGGTATGTGTCACGACAGCAGTGATCCGGTCTGTGGCCCTGGGCATCCAATAAATGTGAATTAAAGGGGAAAATACAGCTATGGGGGATAGTTCGTGACGCCACCTGTGGTATTCAGAAAAGGATAGCCGGCGCTGCTTAAAGAGACTGCTGAGGCTGAGGCTGATGGTGATGTAGCAGAGTTGGTACAGCTCTCCACAGGTAGAGCTAAATCCCAGGGCACTTATGAGGTGAAAGATAGTAGTGATGTTTGTAGTGCAGAGTGGATGGTGCAGTAAATAACTCTGAGGACACAGCAGGGTGCAGTTTCCACACTTTTATTCACAGTTTGTGGTGCAGTCCATGACACTGATTACAGATGGTAATGGAGGTCTGGGCAGCCTGGAAGCAATTTGGGATCCACCTAACCAGGTGAGTTCAGAGAAGGCCTCCCTATTGCGTTGTATTTTGAGGTCCTTGCTGCCTAAAGCTGTGCTCACTCCTCTGCTCCTTCTTGTTCTTAAGTCCTTGTCTGTATGGCAGGCAGCTTGAGCATATTACAGGTGTCACTCCTTCGTGGTGGCTCCGGGCTCTCATTTGCTGCTGTGCCTTCAGATGTTGTGATGGGCCAGGAGACCTGCAGTCCCCTGCCGTCTGTATTTAGCTGCCAGGACTTCAGTACCTGCGCAACCACGGACTCCGGCATCCAGTCTCTAGCACTTGGCCCTGAGGGGAGCTTATCTGCAGTTCCAATCCTCAGGTTCTTCCTTGACTTCCTCTCTTCTCTTTGTCCTCCACAGACTAACTAACTCTGCCTCCAAGCCAAAACTTATATCAGGAAGCTCCCCTGAAATCAGGTGTTAGAGCTCCCCCTTCTGGTCTGGAGGAGGAAAGGTGTTGCATGCTGATGTATTATCTGCTAAGGGAATCCCTCCTTGCTTCCAGTCATGGCATCACCCCCTGTGAGGGAGGCAATGCCACTGTGGCAACCGGAGTCCTGGGGTGCCACATTTGCACATAGCCTAAGAGAGGTATTCATATAGATAGGAACCCATCAGTCTTTGAAACCACCTTGACGCTGATTGATGGGCAGACATAATTTGGCCAAATTTTGTTCATGGCATCTCATTTTTTTCTAGTATTCAAAAGCTGTATTGCTATTCATATTTCATATATTTCACATTAACATTCTTTAGCATGATAGAGTGCAACTTTTTTTTGTATACCATGTATTCTGTGCAGCAGCTCCTGAGGATTAAAGCCTGGTTACAGTGGAGTCCTGCGGCCTACAAGTGAATGTGATGCACCCCACTCCCTACAGCATACTGGGACTGGGACACCCCTTGTCTTTAAAGTGTCAGAGCACAACCTGGACAGCAGCTTGTCATGACTTCAGTTCTGCAGCAATTTACACCTGTGAATTTTCTGTCACTGGTTCACTGTGACAGAGAGGAGTCAGAAGACCGCATCGTCTGATTTCTCCTACTCCTGCACTGATTAGAAGCACTTCACCTTCATATAAAATGCTGTAAGTTTTTTTTAGCAGTGCAGGGGTTAATCTTCTTAGTTGAGAGCCTCCAGCAAGCTTTCCTGCATTTAGGCTCTAGTTGTGCACTGCTAGCCACTCCCATCTCCTAGATAAGTTGGGTCCTGGCTAGCACTCACTGTCATAGTAGCTTATGCTGCATGGCTGGACGTAGTTGATGGTTGTTATTGGAGAAGGCGTTTGGTGGATTTATCTGTGACTGTTGCTATGTTTTGAGTGTGTGATAATTTCCTTTCTTCTCCTAGTTTGGTTTAACCCCATCCCCCACTCCCCGGTGTTTACCTCCGTTGTTTATGCGTGTATATTTGTATGATTGGTATTTTCCTGTTCGTATTACCTTGTCAGTCTGGTTGTTGTATTACGGTACACATCAGAAGTAATCCGGGGAACAGGGCGAGCTAGGGCGCCCCTAGAGTTAGGGAACGAGAAGAAGCCCCTGGTCCTAGGACATTCAACAACAGAGTAGTGACTTTTTCTATTACTTACAAGCATTTTCTTTCATCATCACACTGTAACCTTTAAAAAAATATATGCATTTTACTATAAACCGAATTGCAGCAGTGAAGTCCTCCATTGGTATTTTATTACAGATAGATTGTGGCCTTTCAGCTCACAAAAGGTGACTTATAATAATTTTGTATAGTAAAAATAAGAAAAAATACTTGATCCCATATAGTTTAACATTTCTGAACAACTAATTTGAATGGAAACCTTGCTTGTCAATTTGCCTGAGAATACCAACCCCCTACTGTCTGCTTTAGCAAGGTTGGTTGCCACAAATGGGGGGGACCCCACGCCGTTTTTTAAATTATTTATATAAATAATTAAAAAATACGAAGTGGGGACTCCTCTATTCTTGATAACTAGCCTTGCTGAAGCTGACAGCTGAGGATTGCAGCCCCCAGCTGTGAGTTTTGCCTGGCTGGTTAACAAAAATACAGGGGAACCCAAGCCGGGTTTTTTTTAATTATTTATTTACAGCGCAGCAGTGGCTGATGAATTCTTCCACCCGCCGCTCCTGCTCTCTCTGTTATTAGCGGGAGCAGGTGTTGGATGATGGAGCAGTAGTCCCATCAGCTGACACCAGTGACCAGAGGTAAACTGTATACCTCCGATCACAGCTGAGGACTCACGTGGTCTTCTGACAGCATGGGAACTGCGGCTCTCTGACTGGCGGGGATGATTTCACTGACGATCAGAAGAGGTGTTTTCTGCACATGACAGTGCAGCAAACACTGGATGTTAGGGCCTCCCCATTCAAGTGAATGGGGTCCGGGTTCGGGTTTGGCCAAACAGTTACAAACAGAGCGGGTTCGGGTACCAGATCAGTACCCGGACCCAGACCCCATTCACTTGAATAGGGGGACCGAACATCCAGGTGTCCACCCATCTCTAATGTTCAATTATATATATATATATATATATATATATATATATATATATATATATATATATATATATATCTAATATATAATTGCCTAGAATACTACTTCCTGCAATTTGTGCCAACTTCCGTGGCTTTGTCCGGAGCTAATGTCCGGAGCTAATGTCCGGAGCTAATGTCCGGAGCTAATGTCCGGAGCTAATGTCCGGAGATAAGTGACGTCACCAGTGTCCTACACCCAGGCAGAGCACAGGGGCCCCAGGCAGCATATGGGGCCCCAGGCAGAGCACAGTGGCCCCAGGCAGAGCACAGGGGCCCCAGGCAGCATATGGGGCCCCAGGCAGAGCACAGTGGTCCCAGGCAGAGCACAGGGGCCCCAGGCAGCCTATGGGGCCCCAGGCAGAGCACAGTGGCCCCAGGCAGAGCACAGGGGCCCCAGGCAGCATATGGGGCCCCAGGCAGAGCACAGTGGCCCCAGGCAGAGCACAGGGGCCCCAGGCAGAACATGGGGCCCCAGGCAGAGCACAGGGGCCCCAGGCAGCATATGGGGCCCCAGGCAGAGCACAGTGGCCCCAGGCAGAGCACAGGGGCCCCAGGCAGCATATGGGGCCCCAGGCAGAGCACAGTGGTCCCAGGCAGAGCACAGGGGCCCCAGGCAGCCTATGGGGCCCCAGGCAGAGCACAGTGGCCCCAGGCAGAGCACAGGGGCCCCAGGCAGCATATGGGGCCCCAGGCAGAGCACAGGGGCCCCAGGCAGCATATGGGGCCCCAGGCAGAGCACAGTGGCCCCAGGCAGAGCACAGGGGCCCCAGGCAGAACATGGGGCCCCAGGCAGAGCACAGGGGTCCCAGGCAGCATATGGGGCCCCAGGCAGAGCACAGGGGCCCCAGGCAGAGCACAGGGGCCTCAGGCAGCATATGGGGCCCCAGGCAGAGCACAGGGGCCCCAGGCAGCATATGGGGCCCCAGGCAGAGCACAGTGGCCCCAGGCAGAGCACAGGGGCCCCAGGCAGAACATGGGGCCCCAGGCAGAGCACAGGGGCCCCAGGCAGAGCACAGGGGCCCCAGGCAGCATATGGGGCCCCAGGCAGAGCACAGGGGCCCCAGGCAGCATATGGGGCCCCAGGCAGAGCACAGGGGCCCCAGGCAGCATATGGGGCCCCAGGCAGAGCACAGTGGCCCCAGGCAGAGCACAGTGGCCCCAGGCAGCATATGGGGCCCCAGGCAGAGCACAGTGGTCCCAGGCAGAGCACAGGGGCCCCAGGCAGCTTATGGGGCCCCAGGCAGAGCACAGTGGCCCCAGGCAGAACATGGGGCCCCAGGCAGAGCACAGTGGCCCTAGGCAGAGCACAGGGGCCCCAGGCAGAACATGGGGCCCCAGGCAGAGCACAGGGGCCCCAGGCAGAGCACAGGGGCCCCAGGCAGCATATGGGGCCCCAGGCAGAGCACAGGGGCCCCAGGCAGCATATGGGGCCCCAGGCAGAGCACAGTGGTCCCAGGCAGAGCACAGGGGCCCCAGGCAGCCTATGGGGCCCCAGGCAGAGCACAGTGGCCCCAGGCAGAACATGGGGCCCCAGGCAGAGCACAGGGGCTCCAGGCAGAGCACAGGGGCCCCAGGCAGCATATGGGGCCCCAGGCAGAGCACAGTGGTCCCAGGTAGAGCACAAAGGCCCCAGGCAGCCTATGGGGCCCCAGGCAGAGCACAGGGGCCCCAGGCAGCATATGGGGCCCCAGGCAGAGCACAGGGGCCCCAGGCAGCATATGGGGTCCCAGGCAGAGCACAGTGGCCCCAGGCAGAGCACAGGGGCCCCAGGCAGAACATGGGGCCCCAGGCAGAGCACAGGGGCCCCAGGCAGAGCACAGGGGCCCCAGGCAGCATATGGGGCCCCAGGCAGAGCACAGGGGCCCCAGGCAGCATATGGGGCCCAAGGCAGAGCACAGCGATATTTTGGACCACTGTGTGGTGTTTCAGACCCCCTGTGTGATGTCTGGGGCCCTGTTCTTAAGTATATTAAAGATTAAAGTAACGTATATTAAAGTATATTATAGATCAAATTTGACACGTTTATGAGCACCATTGAGTGATATACTCAAGAATGACATAATTTTTCAACATTTTATGGTTTCAAACTGTAAACACTCAGAGTTTTTTTTACTTCAACCAGAAAACCTTAACAGTTCATAAAAAACTTGACTGTTCAGGATATGATAAAAGTCATAGTATTCTGAATCTTTAACTTATAAAGATACCTTTACATGGGGTGATTATTGGTTCCAGAGAGGCTTTCGGCCGATAATCGTACACATGGCTGGTGACAGGACAATACAATATAAACGTTCAAAGGTAAACACTGATAACATTAAAATCTAATATATAATTGCCTAGAATACTACTTCCGGCAATTTGTGCCAACTTCCGTGGCTTTGTCCGGAGATAATGTCCGGAGATAAGTGACGTCACCAGCGTCCTACACCCGCTCAGGGTGGACAAAGATATATGCCTTCGTGGTGCGCGGCACTTTTCTGATTGGTTGCCGCCTGCCGCGAGCGACCAATCAGAAATGTGCCATACTGTCAAGAATTGTCAAGAGCTGGTGAGTGCAGCCATTTTTTGTTCTTTCTTACTATTATTTATTAATTGTATTATTCTTACATTTGAATAAATAAAGTATATATGGATTCTAGACTCCCGATTCTTTAGAATTGGGCTGCCATCTAGTATATATATACTAGCTGAAGAGCCCGGCGTTGCCTGGGGCATAGTAAATATCTGTGGTTAGTTATAGCACCTCACTTCTCTTATGTTCCCATCACGCCTCTCATTTTCCCCCTCACATCTCTCATTTTCTCCCTTATGCCTCTCATTTTCCCCCTCATTCTTCTATTTTCCCCCTCACTCCTCTCATTCCCCCCTAACACTTGTCATTTCGACCTCACATCTGTCATTTTCCGATCACTCCACTATTTTCCCTCACTCCTCTCATTTTGCATTCACACCTTTTCATTTTCACCTCACACCCCTCATTTTCACCTCACACCTATCATTTTCCCCTCAGTATATACATGTTTGTCATCTCCCTTATATATAGTATACACCTGTATGTCATCTCCTGTATATAGTGTATACCTGTATGTCATCTCCCCTGTAAATAGTATATACCTGCTATATGTCATCTCCTCCTGTATATTGTATATACCTATGTGTCATCTCCTCCTGTATATAGTATATACCTGTATGTCATCTCTTCTGTATATACTATATACCTGTATGTCATCTCCTCTTATATATAGTATATACCTGTATGTCATCTCCTGTATATAGTATATACCTGTATGTCATCTCCCCTGTATATAGTATATACCTGCTGTAAGTCATCTCCTCCTCTATATACCTATGTGTCATCTCCTCTTTTATATAGTATATACCTGTATGTCATCTCCTCCTGTATATAGTATATACGTGTGTCATCTCCTCCTGTATATAGTATATACCCATAAGTCATCTCCTCCTGTATATAGTATATACCTGTGTGTCATCTGCTCCTGTATATAGTATATATCTGTGTGTCATCTCCCCTGTATATAGTATATACCTGTGTCATCTCCTGTATATAGTATATACCTGTGTGTCATCTCCTCCTGTATATAGTATATATCTGTGTGTCATCTCCCCTGTATATAGTATGTACCTGTATGTCATCTCCTCCTGTATATAGTATGTACCTGTATGTCATCTCCTCCTGTATATAGTATATACCTGTGTCATCTCCTCCTGTATATAATATATACCTGTGTGTCATCTCCCCTGTATATAGTATATACATGTGTGTCATCTCCTCCTGTATATAGTATGTACCTGTATGTCATCTCCCCTGTATATAGTATATACCAGTGTGTCATCTCCTCCTGCATATAGTATATACCTGTGTGTCATCTCCCCTGTATATAGTATATATGTGTGTGTCATCTCCTCCTGTATATAGTATACACCTGTATGTCATCTCCTCCTGTATATAGTATATACCTGTGTGTCATCTCCCCTGTATATAGTATAATCTGTGTGTCATCTCCCCTGTATATAGTATATATCGGTGTGTCATCTCCTCCTGTATTAGACCTCGTTCACACGTTATTTGCTCAGTATTTTTACCTCAGTATTTGTAAGCTAAATTGGCAGCCTGATAAATCCCCAGCCAACAGGAAGCCCTCCCCCCTGGCAGTATATATTAGCACACACATACACATAATAGACAGGTCATGTGACTGACAGCTGCCGTATTTCCTATATGGTACATTTGTTGCTCTTGTAGTTTGTCTGCTTATTAATCAGATTTTTATTTTTTAAGGATAATACCAGACTTGTGTGTGTTTTAGAGCGAGTTTCAGGTGTCAAGTTGTGTGTGTTGAGTTGCGTGTGGCGACATGCATGTAGCGACTTTTGTGAGATGAGTTTTGTGTGGCGACATGCGAGTAGCAACTTTTTATGTGTCGAGTTGCATGTGACAGGTTAGTGTAGCAAGTTGTGTGCAGCAAGTTTTGCGCATGGCGAGTTTTGCTTGTGGCGAGTTTTATGTGTGGTGCGTTTTGAGTATGTGCAAGTTTTGTGTGAGGCAACTTTTGCATGTGTTGCAACTTTTGTGCATGTGGCAATTTTTCCATGTGTGCAAGTTTTACATGTGGCGAGTTTTCCATGAGGTGAGTTTTGCACTTGTGGCGAGTTTTGCGTGAGCCTAGTTTTGCATATGGCGAGTTTTGCGCGTGGCGAGTTTTGAGCGGCGACTTTTGTGTTTCGACTTTTATGTGGCGAGGTTGGTGTATGTGTGGTGAAATGTGTGCTGAGGGTGATATATGTGTTCAAGCACGTGGTAGTGTGTGGCGCATTTTGTGTGTGTTCATATCCCCGTGTGTGGTGAGTATCCCATGTCGGGGCCGCACCTTAGCAACTGTGCGGTATATACTCTTTGGCGCCATCGCTCTCACTCTTTAAGTCCCCCTTGTTCACATCTGGCAGCTGTCAATTCGCCTCCAACACTTTTCCTTTCACTTTTTCCCCATTATGTAGATAGGGGCAAAATTGTTTGGTGAATTGGAACACGCGGGGTTAAAATTCCGCCTCACAACATAGCCTTTTGGCTGTAGCTGAGACGGTGCAGATGCCAATCCCGGACACACACACACACACACACACACACACACACACACACACACACACACACACACACACACACACAGCTTTATATATTATATATATATATATATATATATATATATATATATATATACAGTGTGTATATATGTATAAGATAATTGTAATTATAATTTTTAATTTGTTTGATTTTTTTCGTTTTAGCTTCAGTTTTTTTTACTGATAATTTTTTTAATTTCATTTTTACACTTATTGCTTTGGGTCTGGAGAAAGCAGGTGTTAAATCACTATTATCTGTGATCTACACAAAAAAGAGTGCTTGGAGGAGAAAGATCATGTCCTCCCAGCAAGCTCCCCTACCCCATGGCCCAGTGTGAAGCTGTGACATCACGGGTTTCCATGGCAATGGCCCAAATTCAGGATAGAAGCTTTCTGCATTTGAGTCCCAGAACTAAACCCAGTACTCACTTTCTATGACTGAACACTGCGACCGTTCCATAACAGAATATAAACTATTTGAGACAGTAAAGTAACATTTCCTATGATTCGCCATGTTATGGTCTGAGTTCCACCAATATTGTGGAAAATGTTGTGTATGTACTGGCCAGTGAGTGAGCAGACTCGTGCTATCTAACTCTTTTGTTGCAGGGGATGCATATTGCTGCAAGTAAGTTGAAGTTTACGTGCACAATGAGAACTTGGGTTGGCTAAGGTTAGAGGCTATGTTCTAGGTGATGCTTGAGTATTTAACACCTATACGACCTTGCGATTTTCCACTTTTTAGCTTTCGTTTTTCGTATCCTTCCAAGAGTCATAACTGTTTATTATTCTGTCAATATGGCCATATGATGGCTTGTTTTTTTTTTGCAGGATCAGGTATACTCTTGAATGACATCATTCATTTTATCATGTGATGTACTGGAAAGCAGGAAACAAATTCAATGCGGGTTGAAATTGCAAAAAAAGTGCATTTCCACAATTTATTTATTTGTTTTTTTTAATTTACCATGTTCACTATATGATAAACCTGACTGGCAATATGGTTCTCTAGGTCAATACGAGTATGTAGATACCAAACATGTATAGTTTTTTTTATTTAAGTGTTGAAAAAAAAATAGAATTTTTTAAATCAAACACATATAACACAACATATTAAGATATCACACTTCACATTTAACCCTCTGTTGACTCGACATCTTCATCTACCCCGATACGTAAGCCAAATTGAAAAACCACATATTGAAATGTCCCTCTGGGGTACTAAAGCTGTTTCTTTTTCAGCCTCACCTGTTAGTGATATCTGCAGTGGACTTTTGTAAAGTCTAATAATAATAATAATAATTGTATTTATATAGCGCCAACATATTCCGCAGGGTTTTACAAATTATAGAGGGGACTTGTACAGACAATAGACATTACAGCATAACAGAAATCACAGTTCAAAATAGATACCAAGAGGAGTGAGGGCCCTGCTCGCAAGCTTACAAACTATGAGGAATGGTGTAATGTACAGTAACTTACAGCGCCATGTCTGTCAATCAGCTCATCCACTCCACTGAAGAATCATAAAACTGTCACACAGTATTCAGCCTCCAAAAGTCATTGTAAGGCCATGTGCCCACGCTGCGGATTCCATTGCGGAATTTTCCGCAGCGGATTTGATTAAATCTGCAGTGCAAAAAGTACTGCTGATTTATCGCGTTTTTTTGTGCGGTTTCCACTGTGGTTTTAGACACCTGCGGTTTTTTAATATGGAGCAGGATTCCGCACAAAGAATTGATATGCTGCGGAAAATAAACCGCAGCGTTTCCGCGTGGTTTTTTCCACAGCATGTGCACAGCGGTTTTTGTTTTCCATAGGTTAACATTGTACTGTACACCGCATGGAAAACTGCTGCGGATCTGCAGCGTCAAAAACGCTTCAGATCCGCAGCAAAAAACCGCAACGTGTGCACATACCCTTAGGCTATGGTGCCAGGAATTACGTATATGCTGTACTGCATTTTTCTGAATACACCGTATGATATTAATATCACTTAGTAACCCCTTGGCCAGCCTTCTTCATTGTACTGTTTATATGGTTTTAATATTGGGGGTGTATTACCTTTCTGAATGAATAATGTCTGGGGTGGTACCTGGTACCAGGAAGAAGCACCACTCTGACGCAAAATGGTTGTTGTCCATATAATGAGGTACGCCATATGCTATTACGCTGTATTTTTATATTTTTGGAATTGTCTTCCGAATTTTGATGCACGGGTGAGTGCTGCATTTGATTTTTCTTTCTTGTACATAGTCTTTGGACTTCTTAGGCCGGTTACACACGTCAGTGGCTCCGGTACGTGTAGTGACAGTTTTCTCACGTACCGGAGACACTGACAGACGTAGACAAATTAAAATGAATGTGTCTCTGCAGATATCAGTGATTTTTCCCAGACCGTGTGTCCGTGTGCAAAACACGGAGACATGTCAGTGTTCGTGGGAGCGCATGGATCACACGGACCCATTAAAGTCAATGGGTAAACACGTACCGCACACGGATGCCATCCGTGTGCTGTCCATGTGCGTTTTTCCTGTCATAGGGTTAAAATTGTAAATTGTTGCAATAATTGTTGCAATACACGGACACGGACACATGTACAGCACACGGACAGCACACGGACCTTAAAAACGTACTCACGGACATCACACGGATTCCACATGGATAGTCTACGTGAGCACACGGTCACACGGACATGGATAACTCCGGTACTGATTTCTCCGGTGAAGTGTGATGTGCCCACACTTCAAATTAGTCCTCATTGGCTGAATTCTGGCTCTGTGAATTATGGGAACTTCCGATTCCAGTATCCGATATACTGAAAGTATCGGAACTCGGTATCGGAATTCCGATACCGCAAATATCGGCCGATACCCGATACTTGCAGTATCGGAATGCTCAACACTAGCCACAGCACATTTTCACTTCATATGTCATTGTAGTTCCCTTACAGCTTTAAATGTACTACTATTTTTTCAGCATTCTGTGAATAAGGTTTTCTGGGTCTGACCTCTAAGCATGATTTTGGTGTCAGGCAAAATATCTTTAACCTAAAGCAGCACTTTGAAGTTTTTAATTTATTCTGTCACTGGTTCCCCAATTTATATAATTCAGCTAGCATTACCTTATCTAGTAGCGCCTTCACATCTAAAAATTCATTGTATACATCTCTTAAGACCATGTGCATGTGATTTAATCAGTATTGAAAAGTTAATATTAGCACTCAGCAATAACATTTACCCAAGTACTTAAGCGGTGCTCAACAAATATATGTGAGGCCAGTCTCACACATCCAGATAATTCTGGACGCAGTACATACCTTCGCTTCGCCTCTCACTCATCTCCTTCTGCCTTCTTCAGACTGTGCGGCATCAGCTGATCCCTAATCACATGCCACGGCCGTGACGCCGCACAGTCTGAAGAAGGCGGAAGGAGATGAGTGAAAGGCGAACTGCGCTTGGCCATGAATCCCAGGTCCGCAGTGGGATTAAATCAGAAGACTCTGCGAGGCAGGTTCTCGGGCAGCGCGGCCGCACAGTCACAGTCAGCCAGACACCAAATGATGTCAGAAGACGGACAGCGCTAACTGCGCATGGCCAAGGTTGAACATAACAGCGCAGGCTCCGCAACAGATTCAAACAATGCTGAGGAGGCGGCGCACGGCGACAAAGGGGTAGGAATGACGGCTGTGTTGCATCTTATTATGAAGGAAAGTCCCACCTCCGGGACGGTTTCACCGTATCAGGGGACACATTTTATAAGTGTTTAGTTCAGCATTTGCAAGGAGCATAATTAAAAGAGCCACCTTTCCCTTGTGCAGCCTTAGTGCTGCACAAGGTGGCTCCTTCAGTTACTAACGCCTGCGGGGGGTTAAAGGTTCCCTTTCAACTTGCGCCAATTAGGCCTCGACCTACACTCTGCTCCTCCTGCATTCCCTGGGTTCCAACACCGCCAGTTGTTTCCCGGAAGTGCTGTCTGCACAGACAAAAACGCTTGCTCCAGTGTTAGTGGGGTTCAGTAACGCCAGCTGCTCCCCTGCTGTGTGTGCAGCAATCACTCAAGTCTGCTCCTCCTTCTGTCCCTGGGATCCAACACTGCCTGTTGCTTCCCGGAAGTGCTGTCTGCACAGAGAAAAACACTTGCTCCAGTGTTAGTGGGGTTCAGTAACACCAGCTTCTCCCCTGCTGTGTGTGCGGCAATCACTCAAGTCTGCTCCTCCTGCTGTCCCTGGGTTCCAACACCGCCAGTTGTTTCCCGGAAGTGCTGTCTGCACAGAGAAAAACACTTGCTCCAGTGTTAGTGGGGTTCAGTAACGCCAGCTGCTCCCCTGCTGTGTGTGCGGCAATGTGTCCTGCGAACACCACGCTGACACAACAACAGATATTAAACTGCCTCGAGTGCAGGCTTCGGCCTACACTCTGCTCCTCCTGCTGACCCTGGGCTCCAACACCGCTAGTTGCTGCTCGGAAGTGCTGTTTGCACAGTCAACATTTGCTGCCGTGTTATTGGGTTTCAGTAATGTCAGCTGATCCCCAGCTGTGTATCCGGCAATGTGTCCTGCGACCGCCACGCTGACACAACAACAGATATTAAACTGCCTTGAGTGCAGGCTGCGGCCTACACTCTGCTCCTCCTGCTGTCCCTGGGCTCCAACACCGCTTGTTGCTGCTCGGAAGTGCTGTCTGCACAGAAAAAAACACTCGCTCCTGTGTTAGTGGGGTTCAGTAATGCCAGCTGATCCCCAGCTGTGTATCCGGCAATGTGTCCTGTGACCGCCACGCTGACACAACAACAGATATTAATCTGCCTCGAGTGCAGGCTTCGGCCTACACTCTGCTCCTCCTGCTGTCCCTGGGCTCCAACACTGCTAGTTGCTGCTCGGAAGTGCTGTTTGCACAGTCAACAGTTGCTCCTCTGTTATTGGGTGTCAGTAACGTCAGCTGATCCCCAGCTGTGTATTTGGCAATGTGTCCTGCGACCGCCACGCTGACACAACAACAGATAATAAACTGCCTCGAGTGCAGGCTTCGGCCTACACTCTGCTCCTCCTGCTGACCCTGGGCTACAACACCACTTTTCTCCTACCTCACCATTTAATTTCTTTACAGCCGTGAAAGACCTCCATTTATTTGCCAGGAAACTTGTTCTGCATAAATTACATCAAAGAAAAAATGCAGACAATGCACAATGGACTATCGAGGAACAAGAAACTATTGAAATTTTAAATGAACTATGTGAGGAATCTTCCCCTGGTATACCTAAGGGTAAGTTTATACTCCCCAAGTTTAAACGTTTTCCTCCCCTTAATCTGTTTCCTGAAATTGAGACATTTGTCCGAGTGGTTACGGAGGACTTTAAGAAGATTCCAGTGGGTTCACAGCACGACAATTTGACCCGCAAGCAGCGACAAGCATTAACTGAGCTACGCTCTATGAGTCAAATACTTATTAAACCTGCTGATAAAGGCGGCAATGTCGTGCTGTGGCCCACTGAGATGTATGAAAAAGAGGCTTTCCGGCAGCTTCGTGATGGGGATACGTATAGGAGGTTAAGTTTTAATCCCACCTCTATCTTTCAGGCGGAATTATCTGATATAGTGGAGGAAGCTTTCATTGATGGAACAATCACTAAGGACTTGAGGGATGGTTTGGTTCCTAATACACCTCGGACCCCATGTCTGTACTTATTGCCTAAAGTCCACAAGAATTTGACGTGTCCAACGGGCCGCCCTATTGTTTCTGGAAATGGGGGACTCTCTGAGAACATCGGTAAGATGTTGGATTTTTATCTCAAACCTATAGTGGAAACACTACCATCCTATCTGCGAGACACAGGGGATATTCTATCCAAAATCTCTAACATCAATTTGGAACCTGATATGTGGCTGGTGACATTAGACGTTGAGTCTCTCTATACGTCTATTAGACATACCGATGGCATGGAGGCGGTTAGTTTCTTTTTGAACAACACCGACATTGATGATTACCTCAGCAAATTTTTACTGTCCTTGCTGGAGTTTGCACTAACCCATAACTTTTTCATTTTTAAGGAGGCACTCTACCTACAGCTCCAGGGTACAGCCATGGGGGCGGCCTTTGCGCCGTCCTATGCATGTCTGTTCCTGGGGCTGTGGGAGAGGAGGGTCTTTATCACTGATGCTACACCCCTTTCGTCTAATATACTTATGTGGTCTAGATATATAGACGATGTCTTTGCAATCTGGCAGGGTACTGAAAGTGATTTGAAAAAGTTTGTAGAGGAACTAAATGTCAATGATACTAATATCAAGCTTACCTGCCATTACAGTCGGGACAGCGTGGACTTCCTTGATGTGCGTATCCATAGGGGTAGTGATGGCTTGCTACAAAGTGATCTGCATCGGAAAGAGACATCGGTCAACAGCTTGCTGCACTCTACGTCAGCACATCCTAGACATCTCAAGAACAGTATCCCCTATGGACAGTTCCTCAGAGCTAAACGTATCTGCTCTGAAGAAGTAACATACCATAAACATGCAGAGGATATCTCTAACAGATTTCTGGACCGTGGTTACTCATCAAGAACAATCCGGAGATGTAAAAGAAGAGCCTCTAGGATAGATCGGACCAATCTCTTAAAGACAAAAAAGGAATCCAAAATATCCAATCAGGTGAGATTTATAGCCACGTACTCAAATAATTCTATACTAATGAAAGAAGTCTTAGACAAATACTGGCCTATCATCAAACATGACACAGTACTTACTAAATGCCTGACTGATACATCCTCCATTACATACCGGAGGAATAAAAATCTCCGTGACTTGCTAACTCATAGTCATTATAGGGGTCAGGAATCCAAATATATTTTTGGTTCTAGGGGCCCCAGGTGGGGCTTTTTTCCATGCCGGGATTGTACGGCATGTAGAAATTTGGAGCGCTGTTTTACTTGCCTATCCAGTGACGGATCTAAAGAATTCCGAATTACCCAGCATATCACGTGTTCCACGGATCATGTGGTGTATTACGCCACATGCCCATGTGGACTTATATACGTCGGCTTAACATCACGCCAGTTACGTATTAGAATCCTGGAACATATTCGTGACATTAAGGCAGCATCCAATCCATCGGCTGATGAATTTTTGAAGCCCATACCAAGGCATTTTAAAGAAAAACATGAATGCAACAGTCAACTACTTCGAGTGCGTGGCATTGACCGTGTCATCATGGATGGACGAGGTGGTGACTTGAAGAAACGTCTTGCCCAATTGGAAACCCAATGGATAGTGCGCATTGATTGCATCCGTCCTAAGGGTCTCAACGAGGTCCTTAGTTTTGTCCCATTTTTATAGTTTTTTATAGTCCCTTTTGGTTTCTATTTAAAACGGTTTTAGTCTAGTGTTTTTAATCTTTGTTTCATTTTTTGATTCTTATATTTGTTTCTCTTTTTTCTACTCAACAGATTATATTCTAATATGTTTTTCCCTATGTGATCCCTGGAGGCGGTTATGGACTTTCGATACTGGAGTGGCCTTTGACTGTTCCTGACTGGGATATTTGTTTTAACTGTGGAAGCACTTAATTTTTTACACTAAGTTTTATGTGTGTACATGTGCACACATATATATGTGTGTATATGTACACACGTGTACTTATATATGTGCACTCATATGCACTTTATTATCTTATTACATATAGTTTGGCCCCTGTGGGCATTTTATAGTGTATTTCCTTTTGTACTATATGCACTGTCACTTTTATACATAAGTAGATTATGTATATATATACAGATTATTTTGCTCACTGTGCACGGCTTTATGTGCCTTATATTTATCACATGCATTTGTAATGTATGTGTCCCCATTTTTTTGATGGTACACATGCTCTATTTTCAATGATGTATTTTACTCTTGCACCCATTTATATCGGATATCTTATTATTTCCACTTATTTACCCTCTCTTTATCTTTATTTCTACCCTCACTTTTTCCAGTCAGCCATGTGTATTTTTACACATAGGTTGCCCGTGCCATGGTCTTTTTGTACGGCCGCCTCCCTTTCTTCATCTCTCTGCTCCGTGCGGTGTGCGCTGCTTCTGGCCGGCGCTTGTTGGTTGCCGTGGATACGCGTCCTTTCGGCGTCGCTCCTTTGGCTCCTCCCACTGGCGCGTCAGTGTGGGGCGCCTGGGAGTGACGTCGGACGCCGGTTCGGCCGCTTCCGGCTGGCGCTGGGCTGAATTAGCGCCGCCATTACCGCGCCGAGCATATATTCTTCACATATATAAAGAGTCTCGTTCCTACCCTAGCACTAGCGCCCCCCGAGGAAGCAATATATGTGAAACGCGCGTCGGGGCTCCTCTTTTCCGCATACGATTACAGGGTGTGATTCTACGTGTGCATATACCTTCTTATTTGTAAGTATACCATGGTCTGATTAATGTATGTGCTGGGGATCTTTTCCCATTATAACTTGCACACAGACACTATGACTCGTCTTTCAAGACTTGCATGAGTCACTCTATTTATTTATTTATTTACTTATTATTTTCTGTGACTCACACACACACCTTTTGTCCCCCTGTACCTGCTTTCTTAGTGTGAACCAGCACTTTATTGCTGCTATTATAGTTGTATACCTTCATTACAATCAGGTGTCACACATTGGGTTTTTCTGCCATAATTTATTTGCACTAGGCACTTTAATTAATATATCTTTTCTTTTGACTCACATACCTTGTCTTTTATATCTACCTACTATATGCGTATTTTTACTTCATTATTTGACAGGTTATTGATTGAGAGTCACTGGAATATCATCAAAATATTTATCGTGCATTGTGCTATGGCATATTTCCCTTCTTTTTTCACCTTTAGAGCAGGATATATATGTATGCGGCACTAGTGTTGCCTTTCTACTTTTATTTTTTGCCTTACTATATACCCTATTTGTATCTTGTAATGTTTTAATGGTTCTTTAATAAACTGTAATTTTTAGCTTTGGAGTCCATCTTTTTTTCGGTTTACTACAACACCACTAGTTGCTGCCCGGAAGTGCTGTTTGCACAGTCAACACTTGCTGCCATGTTATTGGTTTTCAGTAACGTCAGCTGATCCCCAGCTGTGTATCCGGCAATGTGTCCTGCGACCGCCATGCTGACACAACAACTGAAATTAAAGGGAACCTTTCCCCCCCCAGGTGTTTGTAACTAGAAGAGCCACCTTGTGCAGCACTAATGCTGCATTTGGACAAGGTGTCTCTTTTAGTTAGTCACCTTGCACACGCAGAACTAAACACTTATAAAAGGTGTCCCTTGAGACCGTTAAACCGTCCCGGAGGTGTGACTTTCCTTCGTAATGACACGCAGCAACCCCCTTGTCACCGTGTGCCGCCTCCTCAGCGTTGTTTGAATCTGTCCCTGAGTCTGCACTGTTATGTTATCCCTTGCCCATGCGCAGTTAGCGCTGCCCGTCTTCTGACATCATTTGTTGTCAGGCTGGCTGCGCCTGTGCGGCCACCCTTCCCGAGATCATGCCCCGCAGTGTCTTATTTATTCTCACTGCGGGGCTGGGATTCATGGGCATGTGCTGTGCATATCTTCGCCTCTCACTCATCTCCTTCCGCTTTCTTCAGACTGTGCGGCTTCACGGCCGTGGCATGTGATTAGGGATCAGCTGACGCCGCACAGTCTGAAGCAGGCGTAAGGACATGAGTGAGAGGCGAACATATTTACTGCGCAAGGCCATGAATCCCAGCCCAGCAGTGTGAATAAATCAGAAGACACTGCGGGGCTGGGATTCATGGGCAGCCGACCGCACAGGCTGACATCAAATGATGTCAGTGTCAGAAGACGGGCAGCGCTAAGAGCGCATGGCCAAGGGATAACATAACAGCGCAGACTCCAGTACACAAAAAAGCAACGCTCAAGAGGCTGTGCCCAGCACCAAGGGGTTTTGTTTGACAGCTGTGCTGCGTCTCATTAAGAAGGAAAGTACCGCCTCCGTGACGGTTTCGTTTCGTTCAGCGTGTGCAAGTAGCATAATTAAAAGAACCACCTTTTCCTTGTGCAGCATTACTGCTGCACAAGGTGGCTCTTTCAGTTACTAACGCCTGGGGGGGTTTAAGGGTTCCGTTTCAATTTGCTCCAATTCGGCCTCAGCCTACACTCTGCTCCTCCTGCTGACCCTGGGCTCCAACACCGCTAGTTGCTGCTCGGAAGTGCTGTTTGCACAGTCAACAGTTGCTCCTCTGTTATTGGGTTTCAGTAACGTCAGCTGATCCCCAGCTGTGTATCCGGCAATGTGTCCTGCGACCGCCACGCTGACACAACAACAGATATTAAACTGCCTCGAGTGCAGGCTTCGGCCTACACTCTGCTCCTCCTGCTGTCCCTGGGCTCCAACACCACTAGTTGCTGCTCAGCAGTGCTGTTTGCACAGTCAACAGTTGCTCCTCTGTTATTGGGTTTCAGTAACGTCAGCTGATCCCCAGCTGTGTATCCGGCAATGTGTCCTGCGACCGCCACGCTGACACAACAACAGATATTAAACTGCCTTGAGTGCAGGCTGCGGCCTACACTCTGCTCCTCCTGCTGACCCTGGGCTCCAACACCGCTAGTTGCTGCTCGGAAGTGCTGTTTGCACAATCAACACTTGCTGCCGTGTTATTGGGTTTCAGTAACGTCAGCTGATCCAAAGCTGTGTATCCCGCAATGTGTCCTGCGACTGCCACGCTGACACAACAATGTCATGTCGGACGCTGTTCAGACCAGGTCGTCCGACAGACAGCGGTAATTCCGCTTTTGTCCACTATGCGCTCATTGGCGTCCGCTAGATTTTATCTAGCTGGTCCGGGGTTAATTTACCTGGTGATCGGATTGGAAGCTGGGCCATGCCCACTGCCTTTAAATAGTTCTCCTGAACATTGGGCGTCGCCGCTTATAGCTTCTGTCTTGTGCGTTGTTATCTCGGTCTGGAGTGGTGAGCTAGTAGTTGGAGTATCGTATCTGGTTGTGTATTTCCCTTTGTCTTATTTACTCCTTCCTATATTTAACAAAATACCTTCACAAGACTCATGCCCACAAAAAATTATTTGTATGAAAAGAAGAGAATATAATCATGTACAGTGGGCAACATACTAGGATGTTGTAGGGTAATCGCACATGATATAAACCAAAAGAACCGCAGCAACTACGCGATCAAAAATACCCAGAGGAATCTATTAATGTTAAATACAAAATTGCATGATTAAAAGGTATATACACTGTCGTCACATGTGAGTGTACTGACATTTGCCAAAAAATAGTTTGCAAAGTAGATAAAACATATAATTTACCTGGACCGCACAGAATCAATCCAACCACAGCGGGCACCTTTTAATCATGCAATTTTCTGCACTTTCTTATATATTTAATACCAATCCTACGGTGTGCACCCTAGCATTTCCAAACATGTGTGAAACGATGTAAGCCTTGCTCCCCTATGTCTCCTGTCCTGATTGATTGTTTCTAATAAAGTTGATTTTGTATTTAACATTAATAGATTCCTCTGGGTATTTTTGATCGCGTAGTTGCTGCGGTTCTTTTGGTTTTCCTTCCTATATTTGTATTTATTTTGCCCTGCGCATTTATAGTGTATTCCTGAGTGACTGCGGCGTGGTGTATATTTTCCGTTATCCTTGTCTGTGCTAACTGTGGGTATTGGTGTATGATCTTTTCACTGGGTGGAGGGCGGTGGTTTCAGCCTAGGGTTGGAACAGGAGACAGGGCGAGGGTCGAGGCCTAGACATGCACACCATCAGTGTAAACTCTAGGTAGAGGGTCAGTCAGGATTTCCCTAGTCTGAGGGAAATTGCAGGGGCCCGGGTTATTAGCTCTTGCCCACCTAGTCTTCCCGTGACAAACAACAGATATTGAACTGCCTTGAGTGCAGGCTGCGGCCTACACTCTGCTCCTCCTGCTGTCCCTGGGCTCCAACACCGCTTGTTGCTGCTCGGAAGTGCTGTCTGCACAGAAAAAAACACTCGCTTCTGTGTTAGTGGGGTTCAGTAACGCCAGCTTGGCCCCTGCTGTGTTGCGGCAATAATTCTACCCTGCTCCTCCTGCTGTCCCTGGGCTCCACCACCGCTAGCTGCTGCTCAAAAGTGTCTTTGCCAGAGGTACTCCCTCCTGCCCAGCCCGGTTACAGCACGCCAGCTGTTTCCTGGTAGTGTCAAGGTCACTTGGCCTCCAATACGTTGTCCTGTCGGGTTAGACGACTCCATGGTGCCTGCAGTTTAGGTGCTTCCTATGTGGGCTGCGGGAACTGGCAATCAAGGCTGGTTCCGTAGTGCCAATAGGACAAGCTCCCCCTGTAGGACTGTGGATTTTCGGTAACCACGGCCGGCTCGCGGCCTAGCAGCTTTTGTTTTTCCTGTGGACCTTCTACCTATCTGAGTTCCAGCACCATTAGCTGGTTCTTAGGAAGACAATCTTGAATAGGTCCCCCTGGTTCCAGTACCGTCAGCTGGTTCCAGGCAGAACCTTTGGCTTAGGTGCCTCCTTCTGGGCATCCAAGTTCCACCAATGTCAGGGGGTCCTTGGTAGTGCTTTCTGGCACGGGTACGTCCTGCTTAGTAACCGGGTTCCAGTACCGTCAGCTGGTCCTCGGTTGTTCCATTGGCTCTTTTACCTTCTGCTACCCATCCGGGTTCCAGTAACGTCAGCTGGTTCTCGGCAGTGTCTTTTGCCCTTGTGCCTTCTGCTTCCCATCCTGGTTCCAGTACCGTCAGCTGGTTCTGGGCAGAGCCTTTGGCTTAGGTGCCTCCTTCTGGGTATCCGAGTTCCACCAACGTCAGGTGGTCCTTGGTAGTGCTTTCTGGCACTGGTACCTCCTGCTTAGTAACCGGGTTCCAGTAACGTCAGCTGGTCCTCGGTAGTTCCATTGGCTCTTGTACCTTCGGCTACCCATCCGGGTTCCAGTTCCGTCAGCTGGTTCTCGGCAGTGTCTTTTGCTCTTGTACCTTCTGCTCCCCATCCTGGTTCCAGTACCGTCAGCTGGTTCTGGGCAGAGCCTTTGGCTTAGGCGCCTCCTTCTGGGTATCCGAGTTCCACCAACGTCAGGTGGTCCTTGGTTGTGCTTTCTGGCATGGGTACCTCCTGCTTAGTAACCGGGTTCCAGGACCGTCAGCTGGTCCTCGGTAGTTCCATTGGCTCTTGGACCTTCGGGTAGCCATCCGGGTTCCAGTACCGTCAGCTGGTTCTCGGCATTTCCTCAGCCTTTTTGTACCTTCTGCTACATTTCCAAGTTCAAGACCCTAAAGACGACGACCCTGAAGACCACCCCTAAGATGACGACGACCCCTGAGATGACGACCCCTGAGACGACGACCCCTGAGACGACGACCCTGGAGACGACGACCCTGAAGACCACCCCGAAGATGACGACGACCCCGGAGACGACGACCCTAGAGACGACGGACGACCCTGGAGACGACGACCCCGAAGACCGAGAAGCAGAAGAACAAGAAGCTGCAGAACAAAGAGCAGAAGAACATTAAGCATAAGACTAAAAATCAGAGCAAAAGATATTATCTAAATTATAAGCAGAAGAAGACTAAGCAGTGTATGGGGGTGAGTCCATTCCTCCTCATGGTGCCCCTGGAAAAAGCCTGCTGCTGCAGGACAAACTGAACGCAGACAAATCCTGTTGTAACTCTTTTGTGACAGGCAGAACGGAAGGTGTAATCTTCAAACTTTTATAGATAACAACGACAGGAATGCCTGTCACAAATAAGAATATGATGAAGAAGTAGAATATGAAGAAGAATAATAGTGGAATAAAAAGAATATGAAGAATGTAACAAAAAAGAATAATAGGTAGAAGATGAAGAAGAAGATGAATAAGGTGAAGAAAAAGTTGATGTAAAAGATGCTGCTGCTGAGGATGATGAAGAAGAAAGTGTCGGAGAAGTAAAAAAGAAAGTGGAGAGCATGGAATTAGTGAAACATCAATATCTGACAAAATATAAAATAATCTTAACTTAGGGTACTGTCACACAGTGGCACTTTGATCGCTACGACGGTACGATCCGTGACGTTCCAGCGATATCCATACGATATCGCAGTGTCTGACACGCAGCAGCGATCAAGGACCCTGCTGAGAATCGTACGTCGTAGCAGATCGTTTGGAACTTTCTTTCGTCGCTGGATCTCCCGCTGTCATCGCTGGATCGTTGTGTGTGACAGCGATCCAGCGATGCGTTCGCTTGTAACCAGGGTAAACATCGGGTTACTAAGCGCAGGGCCGCGCTTAGTAACCCGATGTTTACCGTGGTTACCAGCGTAAAAGTAAAAAAAAAAAAACAGTACATACTTACATTCCGGTGTCTGTCCCCCGGCGTTCTGCTTCTCTGCACTGTGAGCACCGGCCGGCCGGAAAGCGAGCACAGCGGTGACATCTGACGTCACCGCTGTGCTTTCCGGCTGGCGCAGACACAGTGGAGAGAAGCAGAATGCCGGGGGACAGACACCGGAATGTAAGTATGTACGTTTTTTTTTTTTTTTTACTTTTACGCTGGTAACCAGGGTAAACATCGGGTTACTAAGCGCGGCCCTGCGCTTAGTAACCCGATGTTTACCCTGGTTACCCGGGACCTCGGCATCGTTGGTCGCTGGAGAGCTGACTGTGTGACAGCTCCCCAGCGACCACACAACCACTTACCAACGATCACGGCCAGGTCGTATCGCTGGTCGTGATCGTTGGTAAATTGTATAGTGTGACAGTACCCTTAGTCAATATCTTTGTTACTCCGAACGTCTTAAAAAAAAAAACTTAATTCCTGCTATTCCATTTGACTGCGCTAAACCTCTATGCCTTTACTGTCTCCTCCACCTCCCCCAATACATCCTACATTATTCTTAGTTGTTTTCCTTCATGTAGAATGAACCTACAAGGAAAGAAAGGGTTTATTTTAATTCCGATATTTTGGTCCCATTGACTTGCATTGGTATCGGGTATCGGTATCGGCGATATCCGATATTTTTTGAATATCGGCCGATCCAATCCGTTACCGATACTTTTCAATATCGGAAGGTATCGCTCAACACTAGCTGTGTCGCATTTATGGGCAGATGCTGCCATCTAGTGGACAGAGACAGTCAATGAAGACACTTGGTAGATAAGAGACTGCCCAGGGGGAAACAGAAGTTGGGTGTCAAGGGACATGTGGCCTTCTGTGTATCAGGTGAAAAATACAAAAAGCCACAAAGGTCAGTGGACTCATCACTACCTGTGGAGAGGAACACAGCACTGGCTTACAGCCAAGCCCTCGGAGGACGTTTTGGAGGATGCAGCAACAGCACTGGATGTGGACTTATTTCCAGAAGATAAGGCATCCGGTTTACTGAAATGAGAATAGAATACTGCAATGGATCGTTTGAGTGACTAGATTAATCAATCGAGTGACCAGAGGAATAGATCGCATGACCAGATTAATCAATTGAGTGACCAGAGGAATCGAACACGTGAGCAGTGGACAGTGGTGAACAGGGGTGCATCTCCTCTGAGACTTTAGATGGTGAGAGAAGGTCTGTGATGAATAGATTTGTGTGTGGCCCTCAGTGTGAGACCGGGCTGAGATTTGCAGCCTAATGGAAGTGCATAGTTGCTGAATTCCTGCTACAGCCCGGTGTGATGACCGTCACTAGACGTTGGAGCTGGATGATGTAAGCCCACACGGATTCAATGTGGACGCTGTCGGCTGACAGGTTACCATATCCTTACCACCATGCTTTCATGTGCATTTACATAGCTGTTTGTAGAACTATGTGCACTGTATATGCCCAATGTTAGTACTGATATTCCAGCTGTAATTGCATTTAGTCTATACCCTATAGTGACTGGACCAGCAGATAGTTGAGCAGCACAAAGTTTAGTAGTCTAAGAGTCAGAGGCTACATATGTCTGGGAAGTACAGGTATTGGCAAATAGTGCATTGGCGTCAAAGTTCTCTGTGTGGTAGCGCCAGGTTTGCTTGTTTTCTAAGGCAGCATTCAGGGTACCAGGGCACTAACCAGGACCAGACTGGTAGCCAAAGAATTCAACCAAAAATTAAAGGATAAAATACCATAATGATAGTGGAGCGGCCCCCAGACGCAGGGCAGCGGGGTACTCTGTACTGGGTCTCTCGGTTCTGGGGATGTCATGGTGGCCTGACCCGGTCCGTGGCCCTGCTAAGGGGCGCCCAATTAAAGATGTAGGTGACGGTGTAGGTCGCAGTTAATAACAAGGACACAGGGTTGCAGTCTCTTTACCTTTGTTCTTTCTCTCCGTCCCCCAGATGATATGGATAGGACGTACCCGTATGACGGGGTAGGCCTGGAGTTATTTTATAGGGACCCTAGAGACGCCCTTCTCCCACAATTGCCTTCGTTGTCTTCATTAGGTGTAAAAGGTGAGACAGCCAATCTAGAGTTAACTGCCCTGCCGTAGTTCAAAGTAATGCGTAGAGTCTATTACTTCCTCGGCATTCCGGCCGCTGGCTACGCACCTCAGAAGGATGTTGCCGATCTCGGGGCACGACTCCTTCTGGTTTTATCACCTTTGTGCTGTGATCTCGTTTCTCACTTCTCCACAATATACTTCGCTTTGTGTCCTTTCTTAAGATGCCGCCGCAATGAGGTGCAGGCACGGCTCCGTAATGATCTGTCCTTTTGCTAGGCCTCTGTCAGGATCCCACCCCTGACAGGGACCTCCCTGTGTCTTTCCAAGCAACCTCTTCTCTCACAAGATGTTACCTGGGCAAAACCCAGTCAGCTTCTCCCTAACTTCCTATCCAACCCCCAGTTTTACCCATGTGTGAGGAGTGGCCTAATATATAGAACCTTTTGCTCCCCCTGGTGGCCGGAGTGTGAAGTGTAATGTGTGACTGTGACACCTGGTCAGGTGAACTCCTTTAGTGCAATCAGACGTACCATCACTCCCCTTAGTTCCGGAGCGACAGTACTGCAACGACCAGGTCTCTGGGGCGCTGCACTAGTAACTCCAACATGACAGTATGTATAAATCTATAACAAATGAGAATAGTCCAAAATGTAGTCAAATGTTTCAAAATTGTATTTATTTCATATTAAAACCATAAAAAATATAAAAAATTCCATAGGCAGTACATTATAATTACATGTCCTGCCCCAATTCACTATGTTTTCATGTCCTCTCTCCCACCCTACAATTCATTCTAATATCATGTCCTCTCCTGCTCCCAATAAACACAATTTTTAAAAAAGAAACAAGACAATCCTCCGCAGCTCCGCTTCCATCGCCCTCTGTTTATGCTACCAGCTGGCTGAGTCATAGAGAAAGCAACGGGCAGGACACTAAGAATGCTGCTGCTCTCTATAATATGGGCTATCTTCCACTTGTCCCCCGGAGCCTTGGGCCTTATTGTATAGAAATAGCTGAGATTTGCATGAAAATCGGCATTTTAAATTATTTTCAAAACATAGCATGGTGCATTTCTCGCACATTTCTTCTGAATTTGCTACAGATTGCATAGCAGTAGGTGAAATCTGAGGCAACATTTGCAACTAACACCTCTGCATGATACATTGACTTCCTTCTGGAGAAAAGCATTTTGCATTAATATATTAATAGTTCTGCTTGTACATCAATATTCTCCTATTGTCATTGTATATAATGGATTTTCGTTTTGTTGATAAGAGGAAATTGTAGGAGAAAATAAAGATTAGTTGCATAAATGCAATAGACAATAATTGATATTGGATATCACATATTTTGTACTTCAGAAAATGCCTATTGTTCACTGTGCGTTGTAGACATGCTTGCTTTAGAAAATCCACTATGTGGCACTCTTGACTTATAGCTAAATGTAATATAATATTTCTTGGAATCTGATGATAAAATGGAGGATACATCCATTGCCGGCTTGGTGACTTCTATAGATCTGGAATGTGTATAGTGTCCTCTTGAAAAGGGCACCGTTACTGTACAGCACAATAGCTGCGGGGAGCACTTATGTCAGCCACTGTAAATACAGCTGATAGCTCAGGAAATGTGGTCTTTCAGTTCTTCTCTTTGTGAAATTTCCAAGTAATTTCTCATTTATCAAATCATAATGGAACAATTAAAGGAAAATGTTCTGGATTACGATATATGTGGGTGTGTGTGCACTTGGGTCCATACATATTGTCCATATGATAACACATAAGGGACCCTAAAATACCAATTCCAAGTTTGAGGGATGCACAAGGAGGATGTCAGGTAATATTTATTCATATGCCCAATCATATATTAACTTTTGGGGACGATTCATTAAAGGGAATCTGTTAACATTATCAAACCTCTGTGAGGCAGTGACGGTGTTACATGTAGGGGTCACTATGTGTTCCCCCCAGGATGCACACGGAGGCGTATTGAGACCATGGGAGTGCATGGCAGTCACCGGCGTAGCTGTGATTGCAATGTGGAATAAAAAGTGTTAGTCTTGGGCAAACTATTTGTCCAAGGCAGATTTAAGAAAACCTGCAGTGGGCGTTTGTCTTTTGAAACGGACTACAGAATGGTAGCGGTGCAGTCCGTTTCATTCCTGGCCAGGTTTTCCATGTGGCTGAAGTCCACAGGTTGCTTGTAAAAACCCCTGAAGCAGAGAGTTGGGTGTGTCAGGGTCAAAGTCAGTGTCAGTCTGGTGTTTGCAGGAGTACAGAGCAGTCGGCTCTGCAGAGCTCCACCTGTGTGAGGCAACACAGGCAAGTGGAGCCAAACAGCCAAGGGAGCTGGGAGGCTTGGCACCCACAGCATACGTGGCGGTGCAGTCACCCACGTCAACCGGTCTTGGAGGTGGACTGGCGTGTATCTCGGCTGCAATCTGAAGGATATGTTTCCCGCCTGCAAAGCGGAGGATATCGTGTGCTGTGTACTTTATGTGAGAGACTTTTGTTTTGGAATTTTGCTGAGTCACTGCCTCATCACTGCATAGGGTGCTACCCCTGCACTTCACCTCCTAAGCCATCTATATGGGCATGCAGGTCATAGGAAGCTGAATAAAATGAAACCTAGATATCTGTGATCCAATGTCTCATTCCAGAGAAAACACTGTTTTTCTTAATATGTAAATGAGCTGATAAGATCTACAGGCCGGACATAGACCTCCCTGAGAATCTGCCTCCAGAGCTTATTTTGAATAAAATTGGAAGTTACCAGTGTGCGACAATGTAATGACTGACTGTCTGCTCTCCTGGTCTACATGTCTCACGCTGGTAATGTGCCTCTTTCATTTAAAATAAGCTCTGGAGCCAGAATCTCAGGGAGTGTCGGCCCATTAGATCTTAACAGTTCATTTACATTTTAAGAAAAATGTAATTACACTGGAATAAGGCATCAGATTGCAGATATCAAGGTATCATTTTATTTAACTCTGATTTACATGCTCATATACATGGCTTCAGAGGGTTTATTTTACTGACAGATTTCCTAATACCCTAATGAATCACAATGTCTTTGCGTAACTTGGTTTGAAGAAAAGTTGAACAAAAATATTGCAACTTTTGGAGTTTTCATGCTAGTCCTGTACATCTAGGCCAGTATGTTGTGAGCATAGGGGAATACAGCCTGTCAAATTCATGAAAACTTATTCCACTTACTTCAGCAGAACACATTTCCGCTGGAGGACCAAGGTACTTGTCAGATGCGCCTAATTCATTAAATGGTGTGCGCCTCTTAATGAACTAGGCGCATATTACATCAGCGGCCATGTTCATTAAGACTGATGTGCATGGCCCCATTTTTACTGCAGAGGTGTATATAGGTTTTCCAGCAGCCGGGGCGAGAATTCAGTTTGGCGCCCCACCCACATCCCAAGCACATGCGATTTGCACACTTACAGTCACATGCCGACAAACTGTTCTCCCTAAATCTCTGTGTTAAGTGAAAAACTGAGAGAAGCAGTAAATAAAGCTTGCTGTCACGTGACAATCAGTGTGAAAATCACATATGAGTGAAGTGGCCATGTGATGACTGATAGAACCAGCAAGCAGAGCTGAATCCTGACAGTGAGTATATTACACACTGTTAGGAGTGGCCTGCTATAGGGCTTCATTTTATACTTAAAGGCCTTGTCCAGGTTAGAGAGGAAAGTCTGCAGTCACTCTATGTGACTACAGGCTTCTGCATTCTCACAGCGCATGCTTTTAGGATTCTCCCTTGCCGGTGGCAAGAGTGAACTGGCATATGAGCAAAAGTATGCGATCTGTATACTTCTGGCCACATTCCAACTAAACGTGTCCGACCTGGCTTAATTAATTTTCATTGAGATAGGCCACTCATTTCTAGTTGTTATGTGACCGCATGTATGAAAATCACCGGCACCAGAGAATCCTGACAATGTGCAGTGAGCACTGTGAGAATTCAGAAGTCTACAGTCACATAGAGTGATTACACACTCATCACAATCTTGTACATCCCCCTTTAGTGCTCTTAGCATAAATTAAAATATGAGAATTAGTATCACAAAAACATTTACATCTAGGTACCTTATAGATGACCTTGTCTCTGATTGGAGTCGTCTTTCTTTTCTTCTTCAACTTGTCTAGACTCCCTGATGAAATTTAACAGCCACTGCTAATCATCCCCACATGATGTCAATAAAAATAGCAGGATCGTTATAATGCTCCTGAATAAAAATATCTGCCCTATGCTGAGCCCCTGAATAAATAATTGCCCTTCACTATATTCCCTGCACAAATTATGATACACACACTGTGCCTCTTATGATACATGCTCTACCTACTGCCCCCTCCTATAATACTGGGGCAACTGTTATGATCCTAGTGGCAAGGATCGCAGGACAGACTAGCTAAGTAACTGAACAGACGACTAGCTCTGGTGAGGTGGTAACTAGATTGACCGCAACCTGATCCTATCCGCAAACAACTATAAGTAGCCGTGGAACGTTACCTGAAAATCCTAGACGTCTCTTCACGGCCTGAGAAACTGACTATTCCTGGAGGGAAAGAAAGTCCTCTCTTGCCTCAGTGGAATGACCCCAAAGATATAGAATAGCCCCCCACAAATATTAACGGTGAGTTAAGGGGAAAGCACAAACACAGAGATGAAATCAGATTTAGCAAATGAGGCCCGCTAATACTAGATAGCAGAAAATAGGAAGGAAACTGTGCGGTCAATAAAAAACCCTATTCAAAATATCCACGCAGAGATTGCTCGAGCCCCCGCACCAACTAACGGTGCGGGGGAAGCAACTCCGTACCCCAGAGCTTACCAGCAACAAGAAATCACATATTAGCAAGCTGGACTAGACTCATCTTACACAGAAATCATATTGCAGGCAGATGAGCAAAAAATATTCAAACAGAACTTAGCTTATCCTGAAGAGGCAGAAAACGAGATAATCAGGAGTAATCAGAATAGCACTGAATACATTGACAGCCGGCAACAAGTGGAAGTGAAGCAGAGCTAAATAGGAACCTCCCTGGTGAATAACGAGGCAGCTGATCCAGCCAGACCCGCAGGATAATAAACCAAACCACCAGGGGGAGCCAAAAAACCAAAGTCACACAATACCATCTGTGACCACAAGAGGGAGCCTGAAAACGGAGTTCACAACAGGCAACTTTTCACATTGTCCTCTCACACTGTGTCCCCCTAAAGGGCCCAGTTTCTATACTGTGCCCCCTCATCACATTCCCCCACCTTGGTATACTGAACCTTCCTTTCTGTGTCCTTACACTGTTCCCCCAATGCTACCCCAAACTACGTCTTTATTCTGTGTTCACTCACACTTTTTTCCCCCACACTGTCTGCTCACATATTTTCCCATCCCGCCTCATACTGTCACCTCTCACATCCCCCGCTAACCATACTGTCTCACATATTCATCCCTTTGGCTCTCCATATTGCCTCCTCATACATCCCCCCGGCTCCCTATACTGTGTCTGCACCCATCCCATCACCCTCACTCCCTATACTGTGTCCAAATACATTCGTCCTCTCGCTCCTCATACTGTGTCCAAACCCATCCCCCACTCACCATACTGTCTCTGCACCCATCCCCTCCCTCGCTCCCTATTCTGTATCCTCATAAATTCCCCCTCGCTCCTCATACTGTGTCCGCTCTCATCCCGCCCACTCATTATACTGTGTCTGCACCTATACCCCTCTCATACTGTATCCGTATACATGCCACCCATCCCTCCCTTTGCGCCTCATAGTGTGTCCTCATTTTTTTCCCTCCCCATATTGTGTCTTTACCCATCCCTTTCTTGTTCCCCAAACTGTGTGGTCAAATCTTATTTCTTCCCCTCCAAAATTGTGTCCTCAAATCTTATTTCTTCGTCCTCAAACTGTGTCCTCAAATCCTAATTCTTCCCCCTATTACAATAAAACTTCAGCATCTTCTCCACTGTAGCATTTACCACCATTGTTGTATGTGCCTCTGCAGCGCCGGCAAGTTACATCATCAAACTGATCATGTGCCCTGATCACACTCCTGGAGATCAGGGCTTCAATTGACTCCCAGGCAAAATACAGCCACCGGGAAGACACCTCGAACCACCACATCAAACGGTCTGAAGGGGTGCGCTTGCCGTCTGCGCCCGGGGCCGATTCCCCGCATGCCCCCCTAGATAATATGCCTCTGCCTTTGTAACCCCTCCTCTGGTGACTGGGACAGAGTAACAGTTATTCCCATCTTGACCATGAATGCCAAAGAAAGTAATAACCCTGTAAATCCTTGTACTTTGCATGCACCTTCTTTAGAAGATTTCTGGTCCAGGGACAAATTTTAATATGTGATGGGGTATGCCTTCTTTGTAGGAGAGTAGTTTTCCTTATGAAGAAATTAGTATAAAACACTATTAAAAAGATAACTTGAATATATGCTAGATATTTTATCTGGTTGTTGTTTCTAGAGACTAGTTCTACATTAGTGCAATCTTATTTTGGTATTTTTTACCTTTGCTTTTCAGTGAAAAAGCATGTGCATAGGAAGTAAGTAATAGTAATATGGCATTATATGGTATTATTTAAACGTCACCCATCAAAGAGGTCTGTTATAATAACAGATTTATTACAAGTAACACATTCTGATTAAAACAATAACTAATATCTTGGTATTAACAGCTAAAACTTTTCTTTGTGTTGAACCAAAGAATTTAATTGCTTTCCAAGATATATATTAAAGTATAAACGTTCCTTTCATTTTGACTTCGAAATTTGTGTTAGGTTTATAGTAAGTAAACCTTAAAATCCACATTTGCTACCCGTTTGTACAGGTCTGAAGTGAAATGTGTAAATAGCAAAGTAACATCCAGAGAGTAGAACAGTCTCGTAAAAATCATCAAGGCTATTGTATTTTGTAAAAGTGGTTTTAACAGCTTGCATAAAACATTTTAACAACACTACTACATTCATTCTCAGCATTGTACACCTTGTGTACAGCCATTAAGAGGTCTCGAAACATTATAGAAGAACGATTTGCTTTAGTAACTAGAAGGACTTATGTAAATTTAAGAAGCATTAACATTACCTTTTTATACATTTTTCCATCTTCTGATGATATGTACAGTACAGATCTAAAGTTTGGACGCACCTTCTCATTTAAAGATTTTTTCTGTATTTTCATGACTATGAAAATTGTAAATTCACCCTGAAGGCATCAAAACTATGAATTAACACATGTGGAATTATATACTTAACAAAAAAGTGTGAAACAACTGAAAATATGTCTTATATTCTAGGTTCTTCAAAGTAGCCACCTTTTGCTTTGATGACTGCTTTGCACACTCTTGGCATTCTCTTGATGAGCTTCAAGAGGTAGTCACCGGAAATGGTTTTTACTTCGCAGGTGTGCCGTGTCAGGTTTAATAAGTGGGATTTCTTGCCTTATAAATGGGGTTGGGACCATCAGTTGTGTTGAGCAGAAGTCAGGTGGATACACAGCTGATAGTCCTACTGAATAGACTGTTAGAACTGTTAGAATTTGTATTATGGCAAGAAAAAAGCAGCTAAGTAAAGAAAAACGAGTGGCCATCATTACTTTAAGAAATGAAGGTCAGTCAGTCCAAAGAATTGGGAAAACTTTGAAAGTGTCCCCAAGTGCAGTTGCAAAAACCATCAAGCGCTAAAAAAAGAAACTGGCTCACATAAGGACCGCCCCAGGAAAGGAAGACCAAGAGTCACCTCTGCTTCTGAGGATAAGTTTATCCCAGTCACCAGCCTCAGAAATCGCAGGTTAACAGCAGCTCAGATTAGAGACCAGGTCAATGCCACACAGAGTTCTAGCAGCAGACACATCTCTACAACAACTGTTAAGAGGAGACTTTATGCAGCAGGCCTTCATGGTAAAATAGCTGCTAGGAAACTACTGCTAAGGACAGGCAACAAGCAGAAGAGACTTGTTTGGGCTAAAGAACACAAGGAATGGACATTACACCAGTGGAAATCTGTGCTTTGGTCTGATGAGTCCAAATTTGAGATATTTGGTTCCAACCACCGTGTCTTTGTGCGACTCAGAAAAGGTGAACGGATGGACTCTACATGCCTGGTTCCCACCGTGAAGCATGGAGGAGGAGGTGTGATGGTGTGGGGGTGCTTTGCTGGTGACACTGTTGGCGATTTATTCAAAATTGAAGGCTTACTGAACCAGCATGGCTGCCACAGCATCTTGCAGTGGCATGCTATTCCATCTGGTTTACGTTTAGTTGGACCATCGTTTATTTTTCAACAGGACAATGACCCCAAACACACCTCCAGGCTGTGTAAGGGCTATTTGACCAAGAAGGAGAGTGATGGGGTGCTACGTCAGATGACCTGTGTCATGAATCCCCAATGGCTAGGGATAGCACAGGATTAGCAAAATATAATAAATATCGGACGAGCTCTAGGGTGATGGAACCTGGGCTGACCGCTGCCCTACGCCTGACAAACGCAACTAGAGATAGCCAGGGAGCGTGCCTACGTTGGTTCTAGACGCCACGCACCAGCCTAAGAGCTAACTAGTACTGCAGAGGAAACAAAGACCTCACTTGCCTCCAGAGGAATTAACCCCAAAGATATAGTTGCCCCCCACATGTATTGACGGTGAAATGAGAGGAAGGCACACACATAGAGATGATGTATATAGCTTTAGCAAATAGAGGCCCGCTGAAAACTAGAAAGCAGAATGACACAAAAGGGGACTGAGCGGTCAGCAAAAAACCCTAATCAAAAAAAACCATCCTGAGATTACAAGAACCCATGTGCCAACTCATGGCACATGGGGAGAACCTCAGTCCACTAGAGCAACCAGCTAACAAAGAGACATTCTAAGCAAGCTGGACAAAAAACCAAACAACTGAAAATCAGCACTTAGCTTATCCTGAAAGATCTGGGAGCAGGTAGGCAGGAACCAAACAGAGCACATCTGAACACATTGATAGCCGGCAAGGGAAATGACAGAAAGGCCAGGTAAAATAGGAAACACCCAGCCTCTGATGGACAGATGGAAACCAAAGGCCGCAACCCACCAAAGTCACCCAGTACCAGCAGTAACCACCAGAGGGAGCCCGCAAACAGAATCCACAACAGACCTGGCCTCCACAGTCACCAGACCTGAACCCAATCGAGATGGTTTGGGGTAAACGTGACTGCAGAGTGAAGGCAAAAGGGCCAACAAGTGCTAAGCATCTCTGGGAACTCCATCAAGATTGTTGGAAGACCATTTCAGGTGACTACCTCTTGAAGCTCATCAAGAATGCCAAGAGTGTGCAAAGCAGTCATCAAAGCAAAAGGTGGGTACTTTGAAGAACCTAGAATATAAGATATTTTCAGTTGTTTCACACTTTTTTGTTAAGTATATAATTCCACATGTGTTAATTCATAGTTTTGATGCCTTCAGTGTGAATTTACAATTTTTACAGAAAAATCCTTAAATCTTTAAATGAGAAGGTGTGTCCAAACTTTTGATCTGTACTGTGTGTGTATATATATATATATATATATACACTCACTGGCCACTTTATTAGGTACACCTGTCCAACTTCTTGTTAACACTTAATTTCTAATCAGCCAATCACATGGCGGCAACTCAGTGCATTTAGGCATGTAGACATGGTCAAGACAATCTCCTGCAGTTCAAACCGAGCATTAGTATGGGGAAGAAAGGTGATTTGAGTGCCTTTGAACGTGGCATGGTTGTTGGTGCCAGAAGGGCTGGTCTGAGTATTTCAGAAACTGCTGATCTACTGGGATTTTCACGCACAACCATCTCTAGGGTTTACAGAGAATGGTCCGAAAAAGAAAAAAAATCCAGTGAGCGGCAGTTCTGTGGGCGGAAATGCCTTGTTGATGCCAGAGGTCAGAGGAGAATGGGCAGACTGGTTCGAGCTGATAGAAAGGCAACAGTGACTCAAATCGCCACCCGTTACAACCAAGGTAGGCCTAAGAGCATCTCTGAACGCACAGTGCGTCGAACTTTGAGACAGATGGGCTACAGCAGCAGAAGACCACACCGGGTACCACTCCTTTCAGCTAAGAACAGGAAACTGAGGCTACAATTTGTACAAGCGCATCGAAATTGGACAGTAGAAGATTGGAAAAACGTTGCTTGGTCTGATGAGTCTCGATTTCTGCTGCGACATTCGGATGGTAGGGTCAGAATTTGGCGTAAACAACATGAAAGCATGGATCCATCCTGCCTTGTATGGAGCATCTTTGGGATGTGCAGCTGACAAATCTGCGGCAACTGTGTGATGCCATCATGTCAATATGGACCAAAATCTCTGAGGAATTCTTCCAGCACCTTGTTGAATCTATGCCACGAAGAATTGAGGCAGTTCTGAAGGCAAAAGGGGGTCCAACCCGTTACTAGCATGGTGTACCTAATAAAGTGGCCGGTGAGTGTATATATATATATATATATATATATATATATATATATATATATATATATACACAGCTCTGACAAAAATTAAGAGACCACTGCAAAATTTTCAGTTTGTCAGATTTTTCTCTTTATAGGTATATTTTTTAGTAAGATGTAAATTGTTCTTTTATTCTATAAACTACTGACAACATGTCTTAGAAGTTTCAAGCAATAAATTTTGTATTTATTTTCTAAAAATGAGAACTGGTCAAAATAACAAAAAAATGCATTGCTTGCAGACCTCAAATAATGCAAAAAACCCCCCCAAAAGCAAGTTCATAATCATTTAGAAACAACAATACTAATGTTTTGACTCAGGAAGAGTTCAGAAATCAATATTTTGTGGAATAACCATGATTTTTAATCACAGCTTTCATGCACCTTGGCATGCTTTCCACCAGTCTTTCACACTGCTTTTGGGTGACCTTATGCCACTCCTGGTACAAAAATGTAAGCAGTTCTTCTTTGTTTGATGGCTTATGACTATCTATCTTCCTCTTGATTACATTCCAGAGGTTTTCAATGGGGTTCAGGTCTGGAGATTGGGCTGGCCATGACAGGAATTTTCATTTGGTGGTCATTCATCCATACCTTGATTGACCTAACTGTGTGGCATGGTGCATTGTCCTGCTGGAAAAACCAGTCCTGAGAGTTGGGAAACATTGCCTGAGCAGAAGGAATCAACTGCTTTTCCAGGATAACCTTGTATGCGGCTTGATTTATACATCATTCGCAAAGAACAAACTGTCCAATTCCAGCCTTGCTGAAGCATCCCCAGATCATCACCGATCCTCCACCAAATTTCACAGTGAGTGGAAGACACTGTGGCTTGTACGCCTCTCCAAGTCTCCGTCTAACCATTAGACGACCCGGTGCTGATCTGGGGATGCTTCAGCAAGGCTGGAATTGGACAGATATGGACATAAGTATTCAGACCCTTTGCTCAGGCACTCAAATTTAAGTCACATGCTATTTCCTTGTGATCCTCCTTGAGATGGTTCTGCTCCTTCACTGGAGTCCAGCTCTGTCTAATTAAACTGATAGGACTTGATTTGGAAAGGCACACACCTGTCTATATAAGACATCACAGCTCACAGTGCATGTCAGACTAAATGAGAATCATGAGGTCAAAGGAACTGACCAAGGAGCTCAGAGACAGAATTGTGGCAAGGCAGAGATCTGGCCAAGGTTACAACAGAATTTCTGCAGTACTCAAGGTTCCTAAAAGCACAGTGGCCTCCATAATCCTTAAATGGAAGAAGTTTGAGACCACCAGAAGTCTTCCTAGACCTGACCATCTAGCCAAACTGAGCAATCGTGGGAGAAGAGCCATGGTGAGAGAGGTAAGAAGAACCCCAAGATAACTGTGGCTGAGCTCAAGAAATGCAGTAGGGAGATGGGAGAAAGTTTTTGCAAAGTCAACTATCACTGCTGCCCTCCACCAGTCAGAGTTTTATGGCAGAATGGCCTGACGGAAGCCTCTCCTCAGTGCAAGACATATGAAAGCTCGCATAGAGTTTGCTAAAAAACACATGAAGGACTCCCAGACTATGTGAAATAAGATTCTCTGATCTGATGAGACGAAGATAGCCTTTTTTTGGTAATAATTCGAAGTGGTATGTGTGGAGAAAACCAGGCACTGCTCATCACCTGCCCAATACAATTCCCACAGTGAAACATGGTGGTGGCAACATCATGCAATGGAGGTGTTTTTCAGCTACAGGGACAGGACGACTGGTTGCCATTGAAGGAAACATGAATGTGGCCAAATACAGAGATGTCCTGGATAAAAACCTCTTCCAGAGTGCTCTGGACCTAAGACTTGGCCAAAGGATCACCTTCCAACAAGACAATGACCCTAAGCACACAGCTAAAATAACAAAGGAGTGGTTTCAGAACAACTCTGTGACAATTCTTGACTGGTCCAGCCAGAGTCCTGACCTAAATCCAATTGAGCATCTTTGGAAAGACCTGAAAATGGCTGTCCACCAACGCTCACCATCCAACCTGACGGAACTGGAGAGGATCTGCAAGGAAAAATGGCAGAGGATCCCCATATTTAGGTGTGAAAAACCTGTTGCATCATTCCCAAGAAGACTCATGGCTGTACTAGCTCAAAAGGGTGCTTCTATTCAATACTGAGCAAAGGGTCTGAATACTTATGACCATGTGATATTTCAGCTTTTCTTTTTTAATACATTTGCAAAAAATGTCTACATTTCTGTTTTTTTCAGTCAAGATGGGGTGCAGAGTGTAAATTAATGAGAAAAAAATGAACTGTTTTGATTTTACCAAATGGCTGCAATGAAACAAAAAGTGAAAAATTTAAAGGTGTATGTGCAGCGCCCCAGAGTCCTGGTCGTTGCAGTAGTGTCATTCCTCCACTAGGGGGAGTGATATTACGTCTGGAGGCAATAAAGGAGATCTTCTGTCCAGGTATCACAAACACACCACACACTTCACACTCCAGCCACCAGGGGGAGCAAAGGTTCTATCTATTAGGCCACTCCTCACAGTTTTAGGTAAAACTGGTAGTTGGAGGGAAAGTTAGTCAGAAAGTTCCTGGCTGGAGACTGAGAGAGAAAGGTCTCCAGACCGAGCTGGCTGGAGCAAGTTCCAGTCAGATCCAGGCTACGGTCTGTGGAAGACGAGGGTCCACGGAGCTGCGCCTGCCCCAGCCTGCCTGCGGCAGCATCCAAAGAAAGAGACACTGAAAGGAAGCGTGTTGTAGTGAGTGAGAAACGAAGGCATAGCAACAAGTGGATACCAGAGAGGATAGTAGACGTGAGGAGCTACATCCTTCTGGTGTGCGTTCCGGTAGCCAGAATACTGAGGGAGTAAAGTGCTCTACGCCATTGCTTCAGACACTGGCAGGACAGTCAATTCCAAGTTGGCTGCCCGACCTTAATACCTAAGAAGACAGGTGGCAACTTGTGGGGGTCGGGGCGTCTCTAGGGTCCCTATAAACAAGCCTCAGGCCATCAGTCATACGGGTTTTGTTCTATCCAACCACGGGGAACAGAGAGAGAAGAGTAATAACAGTGAGGACTTCATTAGAGCTTAAGCAAGTGAGGACCTACTGTGTTACTGTGCGCATAGGAAGGCTATTGCATTCCACCTGGATAAGGAGACTCTGGATTTGCCTTCAGACCGGCCGGACTCTGCCTACCCCGTGATCCGGTGCAAAGGACTGTGGACACTGAAGCCTTCAGTAAAAGGTACTGAGACTGCAACCTTGTGTCCTCGTTATTCACCGCGCCTTACACCATCACCATCTACACTTCTGGGAAGCCCTGGGGATACACTTCACCTGTGGGAAGGTATACCATCTAGCTGCCATAACATCACCCCAGTGGACCCCTAAGCAGCGTCGGTCACCCTGACCGAATACCACAGGTAGCGTCACGAACATCATACAAACTTTCCTTTTTTTTTACTGGACGCCCCTCAAAGGGCCACGGACCGGGTCGGGCCACTGTGACATCCCCTGAACCGAAGGACCTGGCACCGAGTACCCCATTGCCCTTGCGTGGGGGCACTCCATGTGAATACTTTCCATACCCACTGTACATATATATATATATACACTCACCGGCCACTTTATTAGGTACACCATGCTAGTAACGGGTTGGACCCCCTTTTGCCTTCAGAACTGCCTCAATTCTTCGTGGCATAGATTCAACAAGGTGCTGGAAGCATTCCTCAAAGATTTTGGTCCATATTGACATGATGGCATCACACAGTTGCCGCAGATTTGTCGGCTGCACATCCCAAAGATGCTCCATACAAGGCAGGATGGATCCATGCTTTCATGTTGTTTACGCCAAATTCTGACCCTACCATCCGAATGTCGCAGCAGAAATCGAGACTCATCAGACCAAGCAACGTTTTTCCAATCTTCTACTGTCCAATTTCGATGAGCTTGTACAAATTGTAGCCTCAGTTTCCTGTTCTTAGCTGGAAGGAGTGGTACCCGGTGTGGTCTTCTGCTGCTGTAGCCCATCTGCCTCAAAGTTCGACGCACTGTGCGTTCAGAGATGCTCTTAGGCCTACCTTGGTTGTAACGGGTGGCGATTTGAGTCACTGTTGCCTTTCTATCAGCTCGAACCAGTCTGCCCATTCTCCTCTGACCTCTGGCATCAACAAGGCATTTCCGCCCACAGAACTGCCGCTCACTGGATTTTTTTTCTTTTTCGGACCATTCTCTGTAAACCCTAGAGATGGTTGTGCGTGAAAATCCCAGTAGATCAGCAGTTTCTGAAATACTCAGACCAGCCCTTCTGGCACCAACAACCATGCCACGTTCAAAGGCACTCAAATCACCTTTCTTCCCCATACTGATGCTCGGTTTGAACTGCAGGAGATTGTCTTGACCATGTCTACATGCCTAAATGCACTGAGTTGCCGCCATGTGATTGGCTGATTAGAAATTAAGTGTTAACAAGAAGTTGGACAGGTGTACCTAATAAAGTGGCCAGTGAGTGTATATATATATATATATATATATATAGTATTGACGTACAATATTTATTCATGAATACATTTTGTGCACAGTTGGTGTCTCTCTAAAGGCATCATGAGAAAATAAAGTATTGATTAGATCGTTTTTTTTCCTAAACATATTTTTTCAGTATCTAAAACTGAAAATGTATCCTGTAATTTTGCAGTTTTCACACTGATCATAATCAACTGTCCTTTGTTCTATAGAGATCACTTTCCAGGATTCATCTCATTATCACTACAAGCAGGGTTCTCTGATAAAGAGAAGCCACAATATCACACCTGATCGTAACATTTCACCTCCTCTCACTCCCTGCAGAATGACATCTGTGCAGAGCTTTCCTAGAGGACTCTCTCCCATTGATGTCAATGAACATTTCCAAACTACAGGTTTATTATAGGCCATGAGGTTGCTATATAGTGTCATGATCCAGACAGGGTTTTGAGTCCTGTCTTCCCTTTTCCCGCTCTGATCATGTCAAGGGTTAACTTTTCTCAGCCTCAGTCTGGTCTCAGGTTTGCTATTTAGCCCCGCTGTGTCCTGCAGATCATGTCAGTTAGTCTTCTTTCACACTTCCGTCGGCAGGCGGCCGTCAGAATGCGTCGCTGCGACGTATCGACGGATGCCTTAAAAATAGTGGAAAACGGATGTAATGCATCCAGTTTCTTGACGGATGCGTTGAATTAGGCGCTGCCTGAATTTGAATGTAGAAAATTCTGGAGAGAGAAAGAGCGAGAGAGAGAGAATTTTCCCCTGACTAGGAAATCCCTCCAGGCATGCTCAGTATTGAAAAACGGGATATGTCACTGGATTCCTGTTTTTGATGGTCAGCGACGGATCCTGCATCCAGAGGCTTCCATTATAGCCAACGACGGGCAGCGCAGGATCCGTTGCTGAGCGAGTGAAACATTCCTCTGAACGCTTTCTCCACCCGACGGAGAGCAATTTTCTGACAGCTCCAGTGCACGACGGATGAAACGGATGGCTATCCATCACAATCCGTCGCTAATACAAGTCTATGGGAAAAAATAGGATCCTGCAGAAAAATTTGCAGTATCCTGTTTTTTCAAAAATCGACGGATTTTGACGGGAGCTAAAAGACGGAAGTGTGAAAGAGGCCTTATAGTTTCTGCCTAGTGCTGTTGTAAGCTGACTCTGATTGCTCCGATTTGTCCTGCGGCGTTTGCTGTCTGAACCCATGTCTCTGTTTTCCCCTGTTCCCGTCTTGACTCAGTGTTTCCCTTTAGTGTGCAGACTCCTCAGTTTGACCTGGTGTGTATCCCGACCTGTTTCTGTCATTTGTCTTATCTGCTCCTGACTGTTACTGTTACTCCTGACAATTAGCTAAGGCAGGGAAAATGTAATATAATATGTTGCCACTTAGATATGTATGGGCAACTATGTAATATATGGCCATGTCGAAGGCATTTTTTTATGTGAGCCATTCATCTAAATAACACAGATAGCGTGTGTGTATTGGAATGTTCACTACATACAGCTCTGGCAAAAATTATTATTATTATACATTTTTATAGCTCCATTTATTCCATGGCGCTTTACATGTGAAAAAGGGGGCAAATATAGACAAATACATTAAACATGAGCAAAAACTAAGGCACACAGGTACATAAGGTGGGACGACCCTGCCTGCGAGTGCTCACAGTCTGCAGGAATGAAAAGACCGCTGCAAAATGTTCAGTTTGTTTGATTTTTCTCTTCATAGGTAAATTTTTGAGTAAAATGTAAATTGTTCTTTTATTCTATAAACTTCTGACAACATGTCTCTGAATTACCAAGCAATACATTTTGTATTTTTTTTCTGACAAAGAAAAATGGTTAAATAAACCCAAAAAACCCCCCCCAGTGCTTTCAGACCTCAAATAATGCAAAGAAAACAAGTTCATAATCATTTAGAAACAAGAATACTAATGTTTTAACTCAGGAAGAGTTCAGAAATCAATATTTTGTGGAATAACCATTATTTTTAATCACAGCTTTCATGCGTCTTTGCATGCTTTCCACCAGTCTTTCACACTGCTTCTGGCTCAAAAATGTAAGCAGTTCTTCTTTGTTTGATGGCTTGGGACTATCCATCATCCTCTTGATTACATTCCAGAGGTTTTCAATAGGGCTGCCCATGACAGGACTTGGTGGTCTCTTAATTTTTGCCAGAGCTGTATACACATTGGTGGTCAGTGGTATTGTCATGGAAATTTGGTTTGGATAAATCTATCCCTGTGTGTGCTGCGGCCGTTCCCAATAAGACTGAGTATTTTGAGCGCTCATCAAGAATGAGACTGCACAACACTGTGTCAATAACATTCCATCAATACTGATCATTTATTGTACATACATAGTTTTATAATTGCATATAGAAAGGAGTGGTTAGGGGTTGTTAGGGGTGGTTAGTTAATTACCATATTGTCTAGCTATTATTTCATTGGCTGACTGAATACATAAATACATAATGTATTTAACTGAGTACATCGCATATTCTGACTGAAGTCTACCTGGCAACAAGCTGATTTAGCACTCTTGGACCTAGCTGTCACCCTATTCTGCTATTTCAGCAAGACTTAGCGATATTCTAGACATTACTTCAGGACATCTGGCCTAAGTTCCTGTTTTTGCCTGGAAAACCCCATACAGTTTGTCTGGCTTATATCAGTTTGTCAGCCATTTTAAGCCATTGATTATAATGTATATATTAGCTGTGAGTATATGATAATATATGATTATAGAGGAGTATACATGCAAATGAGATCTACATGATATATATATTTCTATCACAGTATATATCATTTCTATTATGCCAAGTATATTTATTCCTAGTGCATGAACTCAGCCTCCTTTTTACTACATTGATCTTCACAGACTGCAGCAAGGTTTAATGTCTGTAGGAGAATAGGAGTAATCAGTTCTAAAGATGAATAAAAATAATCAGGAAACATGATGGGAAGCCAATAGTTAGCAAGCAAACTGTCAAGACTGGAACCCAGCAGCTCTTGTGCACCAGGCAGCAGTTATTCCCTCTGAGCTATTCAGCTTGCTAGACAGTTCTGTGTTAACCCAGATGCTTGTACCTGTGTTGTTTGATTGTCTTCACTGTGAGTTCCTGATTGTCTCCACCCTGATTCAACATCCCATTTAAACCTGGCATTGCACTCCATTCCATGATATTATTGAGCTATCAGCCTCTAGTCAAGCTTCCTTTCACCTGTTCCTTCATTTCTTTATTCTAAGATTATACTGATGCTCCTGTGTATCAACTCCTTGGTTATCCCTTACTACGTTATGTGCTGCTCCTGTGTACTGACTCCTTGGCTATCCCTGACTATGCTACCTGCAGCTGCTGGTCCTAGTGGTTGCAATACTACTACTCCAACCCGGGTTAGTCCTTCACACAAGTGTTTGAAGAGTAACACTTCTTGAAAAGTATGACTTACTGCAGTCCAAAGGGGAAGATCTAGATTTCAGCCATTTTTCTTATTATTCCAATGTTTCTGAAATATGAAGCAATTTTCAGAGTTGCAAAATTAAAAATCTTCTATTATGTCATGCTCTATGGGTAGAATGGTGGCTCAGTGGTTAGCACTGTTGCTTTGCAGTGATGGGGTCCTGGGTTCAAATCCTGGGTTCAAGGACAACATCTGCAAGGAGTTTGAATGATGGCAGTATATAAGCAAAGCATAGTAAAAAAATAAAAAAATAAATGTTTATGACTGCTAATGAGACCTATGAGTTTCAAAGGTATCGGTGCAAAAACAATTCACAGTTTTTTCTGACAAATACATTTGGTAAGTTATCAAAAATTAGTGCACAGTTAAAGGGTAATATTTCTGTGTAGTCAGACTATACAGATTATTTTAGAAAAATATATGTCTCTAGAAGATCTTTAGACACAAACAATATATATTTTTAATTAGATTGAATGGCAAACTTCATTTTTTGTTGTTGCTGCTTTTGAAATAATTGGGAAGGTGGACCTGCTCTTTAAGTCTATTATATTTTTCTGTTATGTCCAATTAATATCTAGTTTCTAGTGAAATTGTTGATATATTTCTTGTTTAGAGGAGCACTTACCTTCAGGCCATGTGTACACATAATGTACTGCCGACTAAGTGAAAACTTTAGTGTGGAATCTGATTTCACACATTTAAAGATTAATTACCATTTCATAAAATATTAAACATGACATAAACCGTAGTTAGTGGGGATCTGGGTATTGAGACTCCGACAATCACTGAAATGAAGGACCAAAAGCACTATGTTAATCTCTGTGCCATTTTGAATATAATGTAGAAAAAACAGATGGAAAGCGCTCCTTGAGCAGATAAATAATTCTGAGTAGAGGAAAGTGGCTTCTACTCACATGGATCGATTGTGAAGCAACAGGCACAACCCTGTTAATTGCAGATTATTTCTCCACGGCTGCAACTATGCCTTCTGAACCTCAATGTATAACAAATAACAAAATCCAAGTCCAAAATCCAAAAACTGAATTTCAGTTGTGAAAAAAGGAAAATGAAATTCCAATCCCCAGGAATTGTTCATTTGATGAACAAAAGATTGCGCTTCTTCAGATGTCCCAGTCCATAGAGAGGAGCGAGCAATGTGAACAGACTTTAAAAGACCCATGAATAGGTTGGCATAACTAGGCGCAAACCGTGTACCCATTGAGCAGCCCTTCACCTCCTGGTAGGTCACACCCTCAAATGAAAAAAATGTGTTCCAACACAAATCTGATTCCATCCAACAGAATTTTTATTTGTAGTGAATCTTCTATAGGAAATATTTCAATGTCTGTAACCATATAGACATTGCAAATAATAAAAGACTGACAGTCACTTCCAAACAGAAATCAGTTGTGAACAGGTGCTTACTAAGAGCAGCCATCTCCACATATAACCAACATTACTGCACTAGAAAATATGAAAAATTGAGGATACTTGGCTCACAAATTCGCCAATTAATGTGTACCTGGCAGCCACCATAAGGCGATTTTCGTTGCTGGGAACCTACCTAATGTGAATCCTCTAAAGTGCAGTAATGAAATCCAAATTTCATATTTCATGTTTGCATGTTATAGCGCTACAAAGTGCTGCTTTATTTGTTGGTTATATGTGGAGATGGCTGATATTTGTATACATTGGCCCTCTTACTAAGCACTCCATCCCTCAGCCATTTTTAATTACAGCAGGATCCTACCTACCCATAGAAATGTAGACTTTAGTCTAAGAGAAGATTCACACTGGGTAAGTTCCTAGGACCGAGAATCGCCTTATTGTGGCTGCTGGGTACACGTGAAATGGCCAATTGTGTGCTAAGTAGTCTCAATTTTTCATATTTTCTAGTGCAGTACTGTAATTCAAATGTCATATTTCATGCTTGCATGCTATAGCACTACACAGTGCTGCTTTATTTGTTGGTCATATAGACATTGCATCACTGCCATCAATGCACAAGTGTTATGTTTGATTTTTAATTATATACTGTATATTGTGGTAGATCAGCTCAGTCAGTTGTACATGGAGGTAGACACAGGAACACTGCAACTTTAGGAATGTACTTGGTTTATCTAGATGTGGCATGAACCAAGGCGAAGCACAAAGTAAACGCGGTCCTCTGGGCAAAACAGCAAAAACAAAACGGTAGCACTAGGCACAGTCCTTGTATTAGCGGGGATCAGCCCACTCAGTGTTAGCAATACCCACAGTTCAGGTATCAGCAAACCACAAACTCTTCTCTGGAGTGTGCCTCTCCAGACACTGAACACTGCTGAAGGGGCGCATGATCTGACACACTGCTGCCTTTGGAGGCCAGCTACTTAGACCCCAGGCTACACCCTGAGGTGGAAATAAGGTGGACATCCTCCCACCCACTCTATGGATGTCAACATAAAAGCCATCCCATTATACATAATTAGCTTAACCCCTCACTGCACTTAGTGTACTGGAGGGAAAAATTTTATATCACTGACATCATTAAGCATAAGGTCAATAGGTATGGTATAAATGATGGCATGTATTAGTCTGTATGCATAGCTCAATAAATGTTAAAGTTTAAACATTAGAATTGTGTCCTTGGATCATTGCAGTGCTCCTAGAAGCCCAATTTTTGTTTCCATTTTTTTTACTTCAAATATAATGGCTATGTTCTTATTCCATAGTAACATGTCGGAAGTTTTGATTGGTGAGTGACCGCTTACTGAGAATGTCATCGATCACTGAAAAATTCAGATTTTGCAGCACATTTAAAAACATAAAATCATATGTACATGCCCTTAGTTATGTATTTGACGTACCAGAGCGTCTGTCACCACATTTAACCTATCTAAACTAATAACATGGGCACCCCTCGTCACATGTAAAGCGCCATGGAATAAATGGTGCTATAATAATAATAATAATAATAATAATAATAATACAGGCTACAGAATGCTGAAAAAAGTCCTACCTGTATTTCTCATATCAGATGCCTTGTTGTTGAGCAATCCTCTTATCACTTTATATAAGTGACCTCTCTCTGGCTCCTGGGAGGATGGTGCCTGGAAGATAACTTTGCCTCCAGAGCTTATTTTGTATGAAGAGGAGTTACCAGTGAGACATGTAGCTAATACAGAACAGGAGAAATTTACAAACACATTTTTTGCTTCTCTTAGGGTACTGTCTCACAGTGGCACTTTTGTCACTACGACGGTACGATCTGTGACGTTCCAGCGATATCCATACGATATCGCTGTGTCTGACACGCAGCAGCGATTAGGGACCCTGCTGAGAATCGTACGTCGTAGCAGATCGTTTGGAACTTTCTTTCGTCGCTGGATCTCCCGCTGTCATCGTTGGATCGGTGTGTGTGACACCGATCCAACGATGCGTTCGCTTGTAACCAGGGTAAACATCGGGTTACTAAGCGCAGGGCCGCGCTTAGTAACCCGATGTTTACACTGGTTACCATCGTAAAAGTAAAAAAAAACAAACACTACATACTCACATTCCGGTGTCCGTCAGGTCCCTCGCAGTCTGCTTCCCGCTCTGACTGACTGCCGGCCGTAAAGTAAGAGCAGAGCACAGCGGTGACGTCACCGCTGTGCTCTGATTTCACTTTACGGCGGCACTCAGTCAGAGCGGGAAGCAGACGGCTAGGGACCTGACGGACACCGGAATGTGAGTATGTAGTGTTTTTTTTTTTTTACTTTTACGATGGTAACCAGGGTAAACATCGGGTTACTAAGCGCGGCCCTGCGCTTAGTAACCCGATGTTTACCCTGGTTACCCGGGGCCTTCGGCATCGTTGGTCGCTGGAGAGCGGTCTGTGTGACAGCTCTCCAGCGACCACACAACGACTTTCCAACGATCACGGCCAGGTCGTATCGCTGGTCGTGATCGTTGTAAAGTTGCAGAGTGTGACAGTACCCTTACATCACACTGGTAACTCCCATTCATGTAAAATAAGCTCTAGAGGCAGAGTTATCTTCCAGGCACCATCTGCCTGGGAGCCTGGAAGAGGTCACTTATATTATGTGATTAAAGATGATTTCTCAGCAACAAGGCATCTGATATTAAGCATAAAAGTAAGGCTATTTGTCAGCATTCTATAGCCTGTATGACCATATTAATAGTGTAGATAGATCAAATGTGGTGACAGATTCTCTTTAAAACATTTACACATTAATACGCTTTGAGGTTGGTGTCACTGCTGTTCTTCAAATTGTCTTTTAGCCATTTTTTCTTAGTAAGATAAAACTGTAGCTTCATTTATTTCTTCTGCTTATTTTTTGCTAATTGCCTTTAATTAAATATACTGGATAATAATTGCCTATCTGTGCACATTGATTCTTAATTGCAGAGCCCATGATCCTTATAAACCCAGGGACTTCATTAAAACTTGGAGAAATGGACTACATTTCACTTTCTCTCTTTTAAATTAGTTCTTTTTGTTCATTTTGGTTTGAAATTCCTGCTGTTTGACATTAATATTATAACATAGTTGCGAATTTTAACTTCAAAACTTCAACGGTGATATTTTAGGTTTTCTTTTTTATGAAATATGCAAAAATTCTACATTTCTATTTCTTTCAGTCAAGATGGGGTGCAGAGTTTACATTAATGAGAAAAAATGAACTTTTTTGAATTTACCAAATGGCTGCAATAAGAGTGAAAAATGTAAACGGTCTGAATCAGAGGTGTAGCTAGGGTTTTGGTTCAGGGGGGGCGAAACTTCTCAGTGGGCCCCTAACCAGGTAACCTTGATTACAACTTGGTGACACACCCTAATAGTGGAGGAGAACCTCAGCAGATGACCGCACTGTTACTGAAGATAATCTCTATATAACGACCAACATGGATATTACTGCCATATGGTCTGTGGTAGATACCAGCCCTACAGAACATATAAGAGATCACTGCACAGTTACAGATAATGTCTTAGGCTACGTTCACATTTGCGTTGTGCGCCGCAGCGTCGGCGCCGCAGCGCACAACGCAAACAAAAACGCGGCAAAACGCACGCTAAAACGCTGCGTTTTGCGCCGCATGCGTCCTTTTTGGCCGAAAGTTGGACGCAAAAAAAATGCAACTTGAAGCGTTTCTTGCGTCCAACGCTTGCGGCCATGCGGCGCAAAACGCAGCACAACGCATGTCCATGCGCCCCCATGTTAAATATAGGGGCGCATGACGCATGCGGCGCCGCTGCGGCGCCCGACGCTGCGGCGCTGACCGCAAATGTGAACGTAGCCTTACCACTGACGATCTTTCTGATGGAATTGTTCACTTTTCCCGTCTTTTCCATCTGGCCCAGACCGACACAACAACTTCTTCCAGCTAGGACTCGTCTGCAGAGAATACAACAAAGACACGTTTCACTTCTCATATTCCAGCCCCATCACCATCTATTCCCAACCTGCACAAACTCCTCATCCTGCTGATACCCCAATACTGAGCCGCTGCTGCCGTATGTGTCCCTATTACTGCCCCTGATACCCCGACACTGAGCCGCTGCTGCCGTGTGTCCCTATTTCTGCACCTGATACCCCAATACTGAGCTGCTGCTGCCGTATGTGTCCCTATTACTGCACCTGATACCCCAATACTGAGCCGCTGCTGCCGTATGTGTCCCTATTACTGCACCTGATACCCCAATACTGAGCCGCTGCTGCCGTATGTGTCCCTATTACTGCACCTGATACCCCAATACTGAGCCGCTGCTGCCGTATGTGTCCCTATTACTGCCCCTGATACCCCGACACTGAGCCGCTGCTGCCGTATGTGTCCCTATTTCTGCACCTGATACCCCAATACTGAGCTGCTGCTGCCGTATGTGTCCCTATTACTGCACCTGATACCCCAATACTGAGCCGCTGCTGCCGTATGTGTCACTATTACTGCACCTGATACCCCAATACTGAGTCGCTGCTGCCATATGTGTCCCTATTACTGCACCTGCTGTGTGGTTCTCTGTGCCCTCTAAATTCTAAAGCACCCCTCTATAATATAGTAATGTCAGGCACAAGTGCCCTAGAAAACAGTGCCCATATTGTGCCCCCTAGAAAGTAATAATGCCCTGTGTGCCCCTTTGACAGTCACAGTAACCTGAGTTCCCCTATAACAATAAGTGCCCACTTTACATTTAATAATGTCCCGGGTCTCCCCCTGTACAGCTCCCTTATACACAGTATAATGCCCATTCACTGTATAGTACCACCCACACAGTATAATGACCCCTTAGTAGCCCCCAAACTGTTTGATGACTCCAACACTGTATAATTGCCCCTTCACTGTAATCCCCACACTGTATGATGGCCCAATAGATAGCCTTCATATAGTATAATGTGACAGATAGTCCTCAATATAGCACAAGGCAGCACCCCCATAGGTAGACCCTATAGTATAAGGCAGCACCCCTATAGGCAGACCTTGTAGTAAAAGGCAGCACCCCTATAGGCAGACCTTGTAGTATAAGACAGTACCCCTATAGGCAGACCCTGTAGTATAAGGCAGCACCCCATAGGCAGACCCTGAAGTATAAGGCAGCACCCCCATAGGCAGACCCAGTAGTATAAGACAGCACCCCTATAGGCAGACCTTGTAGTATAAGGCAGCACCCCTATAGGCAGACCTTTTAGTATAAGGCAGCACCCCTATAGGCAGACCCAGTAGTATAAGACAGTACCCCCACAGGCAGACCTTGTAGTATAAGACAGTACCCCTATAGGCAGACCCTGTAGTATAAGACAGTACCCCTATAGGCAGACTCTGTAGTATAAGACAGTACCCCCATAGGCAGACCCTGTAGTATAAGACAGTACCCCTATAGGCAGACCCTGTAGTATAAGACAGTACCCCTATAGGCAGACCCTGTAGTATAAGACAGTACCCCTATAGGCAGATCCTGTAGTATAAGACAGTACCCCTATAGGCAGACTCTGTAGTATAAGACAGTACCCCCATAGGCAGACCCTGTAGTATAAGACAGTACCCCTATAGGCAGACCCTGTAGTATAAGACAGTACCCCTATAGGCAGACCATGTAGTATAAGACAGTACCCCCATAGGCAGACCTTATATTTTAAGGCAGCCCCCATAAAAAACAATAAATGCTCACCTTTCTTCCTCCTGCTTCCCGTGCTGCGATGAGCTCCCGCTCATCTCCTGACAGCGGACGCTGGGCATTGACATCATCGCGCCCGCTGTCAGTGTCGGTGACGCCAGACGCTAACAGGGGATGATGGGAGAAGGAGCAGAAAATGCCTTCTCCCATCAATGCTGTGAGCTGTATCAGCTAGATGCCGAAACACCAGCTCACCTTGCGATGACAGGCGGGGGGCCCAATGCTGGCACTGGGCCCCCTGCCTGCTCAAGGGCCCCATAGCGGCAGAGCAGGGAGATCGATTCTCCCTGCTCTGCCGCAGAATGCCGGCTACCAATGCAGTTACAGTAGTGTAGCTCCGGGTGGGCCCCCTCTGGCCCGGGGCGCCTGTACCCTCTTCCTCCCGGTAGCTACGCTACTGATCTGAATACTTTCGGTACCGAGTGTATTAATACATTTCTAATTTAAATTCAAAATTATAATACTTTTTAAAGTAGATGACAATTGTAACAATCTTTTAAAATTTACTAAAAATCAAGATGTTTGGTTGAATTGTTTGATTAAACATATTCTTGGTTGAAAGGTGAATGTCTGTGACCTCTTTTTAACTTCACTACTGTATTTCAGTTGACCCCATGCCTGCAAGGCCATGTCATGTTATTCCTCCTTCAGTCATCATGAAACTCATGTACAGTGCCAGTTTGTTATGTAATACCTGGTCTATTGTATCAGGCTCAGAAACATGCATGGGGCTTCAGGCTTGTTTTAGTGGCTTAGCCAACCATTGAGAAGACCTGGATTATTTAGTCACTTCAACTCCCCAGAGTTAGGTTAGTATTGGTGGAAGAGGGTAGACTCCCACCCAGGTCAGGACAAGGTACCATGAACTCATGAACACCTTTTGCATTGGAATCCAGGTTCATTTAAGAATTATAGTGTTTATGGAATTATTGTATTGACCATTCCCTGTTATATACATTTTGTGGTGTCACTAACTCTAGTTCCACCACCTAAAATACCTTACATTTTATGAATTACATAAGAGGTTCTCTAAGATTTATAAAATAGGTTGTTTTGGATTTTTAAATATAAAAAATATCCCCAAACAGTACTGTAATCTTAAGGGGAGCCTGTGATGTTTTACATGCAATCTGTTCAGTGGACAGCATGGCATATAGAAGAAGTTGAGCAGAGGCAGATATATAGGTAGGAAATGATCCAGTATAACTCATATTTTATTCTTAGAAATCCCTTTTGTTTGTATGCAAATGAACCTAGTGAGCGGTCCTACTCAATGATTGACAGTCTTCACTTTATGACTATAGACTATACATCACTGAGTGGGACCACCCACTAGGTTCATTAGCATGCAAACACCAGGGATCTCAATAACTAAAATGCTAATTTTACTTAAGCTTTTCCCACAAAAATGTATATCAGCCTGATTAGCTCCTCCTGTTCTATAACATCCTCCCTGCTATCAGACACTCTTTTCATGATGGCATGTTTCCTTTAATTTTCTGTTCTTTCTTTGCCATTCCCAGGTTTTTCCCTGATTTTAACTTGAACACATTGAATGAGACATATTAGAGTTTTATCTTCCTTGGAGAATAATTTATTTATTTTGACAATTTATGAGGCAACATAATACTTTACATTACCAAGTGAACATCTGCATTAAAAGGAGATTATTGATGCTGCCGTAATGACTACCAAAATATAGTTTTGTCATGATCCTTTTTTTTATGAATTTGTGGAATTAGACTATTAGATGTCTTTGGACCAGAAATAATATATTATTTCCAAGCCATATGAAGTAAAATTGTTCATACACTTAAGATAATGATGATTTGTCAGACAATTATGTTCTTTATCTTCTTCATTAACATGTTATTGGAACGGAGAGAAAGCATTGCCAGGCAGATCTGGCATTGCTTACTACTCTGGGAGACAATAGATCAGAAATGGTAAAATTAACCTATTAGATTGTTAGTGGATCCTAGAATTCAGTAGCATTAAGGCTCGTTTACATTGGCCCACCAATGGCTATCATTGATTAGCTACATGTTTGGCTATGGGCAGTCTGTTAATAGCCTGTTTAGACAAACAAAGTGTGCTAACGATGTGCACAGAATACGATCCAATCCGATCCGATACTTTATTGATCCTGGGGGAAATTACGGTATTACAGCAGCAATACAAACAGCAGTACATAAAATATTCGGACACAAATCTTGCACAAGTATACCAACATTACATAACAAATAAATGTGGGTAGTTCAGGTATATAAGTCACTGTTAATTGACATTAGTACACCAGCAATCAGTCATTGTTGTCTACCACCCATAGGAAATTATTATACATCCCCATAGCAGTAGGTACAAACGATTTCCTGAATTTCTCCTTCTTACAGCTTAGTAGGATTAGACAGCTGCTGAATTGCTCTTCTGCTTCAAGAACAGCTCGTATAGTGTGTGTGTATTATTGATCATTATAGCCCTACACTTCTTCTGAATTCTATCCTCCAATACCTCCTCAAAAGAGTCCAGATGGAGGCCAACAGCCGCGCTTGCCTTCTTGATAAGTTTGTTGAGCTTATTAGCGTCAGAAATTCGCACACTACTGCCCCAGCATATGATAGCAAAAACAAAATGGCGCTTGCCACGGCAGACTGGTAGAGCATTTCCAGCATTTTACTGCACACATTGAATGACCTGAGCTTCCGAAGAAAGTACAGTCTGCTCATTCCCTTCTTGTAAACCTTCTCTGTATGACGCCTCCAATCGAGTTTACTGTCAAGGTAAACCCCCAAATATTTGTAGCTCTCAATAATCTCAACCTCCTGGCCAGCAATATTGATCGGTAAGTAATACTCGTTTTTCCTTCTATAACTTACCACAAACTCCTTGGTTTTCTTTACATTTAGTTCTAGACAGTTAGTCTGGCACCAATCCACAAAGTCAGAAACCATCCTTCTATATTCCTCCTCCCCTCGGCCCCTCACAATGCCCCCTACAATCACTGAGTCATCTGAGAATTTTTGGAGGTGACAAAATTCTGATATATACTGAAAGTCCGCTGTATACAATGTGAAGAGGAAGGGCGACAGCACTGTACCCTGAGGGGCTCCAACACTGCTCCATACTCTGACAGATACCACCTCCCCCATCCTTACAAACTGTGGTCAGTCTGTCAGGTAGTCGTTTATCCAGTTCACCATCCCCTCATCTACGGCCATATCAGTCAACTTATTACATAGTAAGGGCGGCTGTAAGGTATTGAAAGCACTTTATAAGTTTGTTAAGCTTATTAGCATCAGAAACTCGCACACTACTGCTCCAGCATTTAATAGCAAAAAAAAATAGCGCTTGCCACAACAGACTGGTAGAACATTTCCAGCATTTTACTGCACACATTGAATGACCTGAGCTTCCGAAGAAAGTACAGTCTGCTCATTCCTTTCTTGTAAACGTTTCCTGTATGACATCTCCAATCGAGTTTACTGTCAAGGTGAACCTCCAAATATTTGTAGCTCTCAATAATCTCAACCTCCTGGCCAGCAATATTGATTGGTAAGTAATCCTCCTTTTTCCTTCTATAACTCACCACCAACTCCTTGGTTTTCTTTACATTTAGTTCTAGACAGTTAGTCCGGCAGCAATCCACAAAGTCAGAAACCATCCTTCTATATTCGTCCTCCCCCGGTCCCTCACAATGCCCCCCACAATCACTAAGTCATCTGAGAATTTTTGGAGGTGACAAAAATCTGATTTATACTGAAAGTCCGCTGTATACAATGTGAAAAGGAGGGGCGACAGCACTGTACCCTGAGGGGCTCCAACACTGCTCCGTACACTACCAGATACCACCCCCCCATCCTTACAAACTGCGGCCTGTCCGGCTGATAGTCGTTTATCTAGTTCACCATCCCCTCATCTACTGCCACATCAGTCAACTTACTATGTAGTAAGAGTGGCTGTAAGGTATTGAAAGCACTTGAGAAGTCAAAGAACATGGCACGCTCTGCAGTTCCATCGTTGTCCAAGAATGAATGCACTGAATGTAGCAGAGACACTACAGCATCATCCACCCCCAATCTCTGCTGGTTCACAAACAGTAGGGGGTCAGTAAAAGCCCTCACCCTCGGACACAAGTACGCAAGTATTATTCTCTCCAAGGACTTCATAGCATGTGAAGTTAAGGTCACTGGACGATAGTCTTGTAGGGAAGTTGGAAAAGTGGTCTTAGGAACCGGCACCAGGCAGGGGGTCTTCCACAGTTCTGGTACCCCGGTGATTGAAGGCTCCAGTTAAACAGGTGCTGGAAGACAGTACACAGTTGGTTTGCACACGTTCAGAGGACACGTGGGCTGAGGCCATCAGGCCCGAATGATCAGTAATTATATGCGGTGTCATTGTTCTTGACAGCACATCTCCTTCTTGCACACAATGTGCTGACTAGAAAGATGGTTTCCTAGAAACACTCGTTCCTGATAATCATGCTGTGTAAATGGCAATAAACATCTGTTGAGCCATAGCCATCTTAATGCTGGTTTCACAAGTTGTGGTCACAGAGTATTCCCTGGATTCTTTTGAAATTGTGGAAATGTCAATTTAGCAAAATTGCAGGCAAAACAAACCATGGCTGTGTATGAACTTAGCTTTAAAGGGAATCTGTTAGCAGGTATTTGCTATGTAATTTAAGAGCAACATAATGTAGTGACTGATACTCGTATTCCAGTGATCTGTCACCTACTAGCCTGTGTGTTTTTGTTTCAATAAAATCAGTATTTTATCAGATTATCACTACAGGACAAGCTGCCTTCATGCCTTGTAGTCCAACCACACTCACAGCATTGGTTAGCAGCTTTCTCTCAATTTACAACATTCTCAGAAAGCTATAAATCAGTGGTTTGGGTGGGGTTACATAGGGCTCAACATTCTGAGCTCTGCTAGAAAAGCAGCAGAGAAAACTGTGATTCTATTGTGATAGAAATATATATATCATGTAGATCTCACTTGCATGTATACATCATATATACTCATATTCTCACAGCCAATATATACATTATAATCAATGGATTAAAATGGCTGACAATGAACTGATATGAGCCAGACAGATTGTATGGGGTTTTCCATCTCTCAAAAGCAGAAGAGTGTCAGATGTTTGGTGACTGCTGATCAGATGTCTCCACTTTGTCCTAGACACAGAACTCAAGTTTAGTTGCTTAATCCGCTGTCATATGAGCATTAGTCACAATATTCCATATATGTTTAGATAACCAATGACAGAGGAGCTAGACAATATGGTAATTAACTAACCACCCCTGACAACCCCTAACCACTCCTTTCTATGTGAAAATATAAAACTATGTATGTACAATAAAGTATCAGTATTGATGGAATGTTGTTCTGTCACAGTTGTGTACAGTCCATTCTTGATGAGCGCTCAAAATACTCAGTCTTATTGGGAGCGGCCACAGCACACACAGGGATATATTTATCCAACCCTAATATTTCCATAACATTAATGGCGCCCAACAGCGAGGCACGGATGAAACGCACGGGATCCTTCTAACCGGAGATACGGAAGTTGTAGCCGTGGCCTTGGCACAGGGGCAGGAGACTGCGCAGCTCCATAAGTAAGGTAAGAAAATGTTATCATCTTACCTGAAAGTCCCCTGTGCCCAGTCCTTGTCTATACCTCTTGCCGGTCAGGTGTGGTCTGGTCACAAATTCCCAGGTAGTGTAAAAAATCCGTAGCCACGAATCCACCCTGGGAGGTGTCTGCTGTGGACCGTGTATGTGTTTGTGTAAAATCCGAGAGAAGGAAAAAGTGACTTTTGTTTGTGGTTGCTGGGAAACAGACCGCAGGAGGTCAAATCGCTCGATAAGTTATTGCAGGATTCCCGTGCATAGGAGGAACAGGTAGAGTTCCGGGGCAGGTAGTCCCATGTTCCAGGCACGGGTAGTGATAACTTAGAGGGCTACTGCAGATTCCCGTAGCCGGCGGCCAGTCAGGACGTCCGGACCGGGGTGGTAGATTTCCCGCTTGTTGTGCTTCTCACTCAGGCACTCAGGCGGCCCGGGCACAGGTGTGTCCAGTGCGATTGGCAGTAGTCTGTTCCCAGCGCAACCTGCACGTGTCACAGAATTTCAAAGGGAATCTCCCGGATTGTCTATCTGTTTCTGTTTGTGTCATGTACTATTGCCGCTTTAAGGGCATATAACCGTAAAAGAAAGTTTTTTTTCTCTCTCTCTTCTCCGAACTTCCTCTTTCTCCGTGCTGTTTAGCAGAGAGATCTATGCATTGTAAATCACACTGTCACATCGGGTTTTTTTTACTGACTATTTTCAGCTGCAATGCTGGCTATGTGTAGCTTTTTGTGAAGAAGTTAAGTTAAATTGTATCTATCATTTTTGATGTGACATACATGTTTTCAGATATGTGATTTTAGTGACATTTGATATTATTGCAATAGCATACGGAATAAAAAGAGGAAGTGTGTCTCTGACTGCATTTGAGCGCAGAGATTCTAAAAAAAAAAAAAAAAAAGGAGAAGAGAAAAGCCGTTTTCATTTTTAATTTTTTTTTACTCTCTTAAAGGGTCTTTTTCTTTTTGCGGCATTTTAAAATTTTTAATTAAGTTTTCCTCAATCTTCAATCTCTTTACCTTTTTATTTTTTTATTTATTTATTTATTTTTGGAAAAAGTTTTTTTTCTTTCCTTTTGTATTATAATTTTGAGTTTTTGGTTGTGAACTAAGTTTTTGACGGTTTTTCTTATCGTTTTGGGTTTTTCTTAGAGTTTTATATACTCATTTTTAGAAGTTTTTTTAGTACTGTTTTTTTCATTATTGTGTGTTTTTCTTTTTTTGCTTTTTCCATGGGGAATAAAGTGGCCGAGCAACAGGAAAGTCTTTTTACTTCCTGATGAGAAAACAGCCCCTAGATAGTGGCAGAACACGAAGGTGTTAAGTATGTGAAGATTTTTGGAAGGAATAAAGTACGTGAAATTCATAAGAATGGCAGACTTCAAGCTGCGGAGTGGCATGACGTAGAAAGGAAAATAAGGGAAGTTAGCTGATGTTAGATTGCTGAATACTAATACATGGTATGAAGTAGCAGCAGAGCTTACATCGTTTAGGTGGTACAGAAAGTTATGTGAGCAAACCAGGAAGTGATTTTTGTGGGTATGAGACAGGAGAATCTGCGCAGTAGGTAGTTATTTTTGCACAGTATGTGGTGCGCCCCGTCTCTCCCTACAGGGAGAGGGCATAATTGCTCCTCTCTATTATTCTTGTTGTTCTCCTCTATCCTCTTTTTTTCCCTGTCAGTCTTTTCTCTCCGCATTCTCTCTCTCCTTTCCTCTCCTCTTCCTCCACATTTTTTTCTCTTCTCTCTTCCCCTCTCTATCTCTCCCCTCCATACCCTCCATCTTCTCCTCACCCTCTCACTCCCCTCCTTCTCCACTCCTCTCTTCTCCTCCCTCTTCTCCACATTCTCTCTCCCCTCCTACTATTCCTTTGTCTCACTCCTCAACCCCTCCTCCTTCTTCTTCCTCTTTTTTCCTCTTTGTTGCCGGCTGGGCCAACGCCCAATTCGAACAATATGGTGCTTACAGCACAAGGTTTCCCTCTATGCCCCTGGCACAAACCAGCCATTGCCAGCTGTCATATCGGGGAAAGAAGGTGAAAGTTCCCCCCTACAGTGGGCAGCCCCAGACACATCAGGCAGCAGGCAGCTCAGCCCTGGGTGCAGAGGGGGGAGGAATGATATCAGAACGAGCTCACTGACAGATCCTCCGTTACCTCATTTCACAGTCAACAATATTGTAACCGTTAAGGTTTTACATGAACTTTGATATCACCATGTATTGATAATGTACAACTTCAGCACCGGTCAGAGCTGCCTACATTCACACCAACATAGAACTATAAGCCTAATCCATCATAGCTTCAGCAAGGGGGGAGACATCCTCACATAAAAAGCAACTTCTGAGTCCAATATCAGCCAGTGTATGACCCCAGTACAAGCTATCACAACTATTCCTCTGATGAAGATGAAGAGGGAACATCATATATGCTGTCCAGTACTAGAAAAAGAAACCCACAGGCACCAAGAATACAGGGGCAGATAGAGGCACCACCATTACACTATGTGCACTCCACCCCAAGTCAGGTGACAATCTTCCAGACCCAGGGATGCATCCCATGCCATTTTACCGAAGAAAGTGGCAGAAGCAGTAAACATATGAAGCCACCTGATATGCAGCCACCTGGAATGATCTCTGGGCCATGAATGAAAATAGAAGCAGGTGATGCACTCTGGCCAATCATGAAGGAACAATTCAAACTTCCAGCAGAATTAGATGTACATGCTTGGGAGTCAGGGCCACAGCTAATATAACAGCTCAGAGAGTGGGCCAAAGGCAGATTGGCAGGACAAGCCATGACATGAGCCAAAACAAGACAGAGTCTGTAAAGAAGTTTCATGGCAGAGTAATGCAAGTATTCCAAGACTTGGGCTTCACCATTCAAGACCAGATACACAGGCAAATGTTGGCACAGGTCTTTGTGCATGGACTGAGACAGCCAATCAGGAAACCACTGATAGTGGCTAGGCCTAGGAACAGGTCAATAGCAGTGGACTGACCCAGCAAAATGTTTTATGTGCGCCTAGGAGACTGTTTATTGCTAATTGTTGCCAAAACTGCCGCCATTATAGCACCACAAAGAGCGCAAAGAAGGAAACGGGTGCCGTGCTGCTGAGAACGCCGGAAGGGGAGCCAGAGGTGAAGACGCTGCAAAGTGCCGATCAACACACTGGAAGAACCGCTGCAGACTCCAGAGAGGAGACACCGACCTCAATAAGGTTAGCAAAGGGGAGAAGCTATGTCGGAGCAGGGGTAAGAAGTGACGGCAGATGCAGCCGCAGCCCCTGTAATGCCCCAAGACCTTGGGTTGGATGCAGCCGTCGGTCTCATGGCACCCCCGGGCCTCGCCACGAATGCACCTGCAGGCCCCGTCTTACCACCGCAGCTTCAATCAGCAGGCCGGACCCCGCTGCCGCTGCAGTACCCATCATGTTGTCCACAGTAGCCAAAGGGATTGAGTCCCAACCAGGGGTGCAGAAGACAGCCCCTCTCATGGTGACCACTGACCTGGAAGCGCAACCACCCTACGAAGACAGAAGAAGTGTCAAGTGTTACATCTGTGGCAAGTTTGGCCATTTCCAGAACCAGTGCAGGGCACCCACGCCCCCGAAGAGACTGGACCCATGCAACCCAAGAGTTGGTCCAGAGAAACAGGTCAAGGAAGAAGTGCAGAAAGCAGTGAAGTACCCCGTCCATAGGACAGAGGCAAGCAAGCCAGGCCCGCAAGACACTATGCTCCTGATATGTAAAACTTCATCTGCAAGACCACTACCTCAAATTACCCTTAAAATGGATGGCATTGTCAGATCCAACGTGGTGTAGCCAGAAGTGTGATGACACCTGTGGAACTCACTGATCCCACCTGCCTATCAGAATCCTCTGTGTCTCGCATGGGCATTGATGGTCAAGTCAGACATTCTCAGCTTACAAAGCCACTGAGCATGTGCACTCAGCCAGGACACTCTATCCTGTCCCAGTTTGTGGTGTAAAGGACCTGCCACTCAACCTGCTGGGAGCGAACCTACTGCAGAAGCTGAAGGCAACCATAGTGTTCCACGAAGATGGGACAGTGACACTTTCTTCATCCCTGACCCAAGAAGAGTCATGCTGGCGGCCCTACAAGAACATTAAGCAACCAATGAGGCCTACTCAAGGAGGTACTGGACGTAGTACCAGAAAGTCTATGGTCTAAGGGACCCCAGCACGTGAGAAAACCTCAAGTTGCCCCAGTACGGGTGTCACTCAAGCCATGTACCCCGTACCCTCGTAAGGCCCAGGCCAGGCCTAGAGTCAAGCTGCCTCTGACCGACTGAAGGTCTACCTGGAAATAGGAATCATTGTTCCTCGCACATCGCCTTGCAATACCCCGCTTTTCCCCGTCAAGAAAAAGACTGTAAAAGGAGAGCCAGCCAAGTTCAAAATGGTACATGACCTGAGAGCTGTGAATGACGTCACGGTGTTTGAAACTCCAATTGTTCTGAATTCGCACACTCTGCTCTCAAATGTGCCTGCCACAGCAAAAGTGTTCACAGTGACCGACCTGGCTAATGTTTTCTTCAGTGTTCCCCTTCACCCGGATGACCAGTTCCTGTTTGCCTTAATGCACCAGGGGGGACACCACACATGGACAGTGATGCCACAGTGGGCCCAGAACAGCCCTTCACCGTTCACCAAAGCAATGTCCACAGTCCTCACCAACTGGGTCGCAGAACATGCAGAAGTAACCCTGCTACAATACATGGACAATCTACTCCTTTGTGCAATTGACTCTGACACGTGTAAAGCCCATTCCTTGCATCTCCTACTCTACCTGGCGGAGCAGCACTGCAAGATCTCAAAGAACAAAGTCCAGTGGTGTCTGAAGCAAGTTACGTTCCAGAGACACTGTATTGCTCACCAGGCGAAACACCTGACAGATGACCGGAAGACCACAGTGGAGAAGATGGTCCCTCCGACAACTCCAAAGGTGCTACAGGCCTTCCTTGGTCTAGTTTCGTATTGCAGAGCCTGGATCCCTGATGCTTCCGTCCTAATGCAGCCTCTGTGTGAATACGTCAGCGTGACCCTGTTCCTCCAGACAGGTGGCCTTCAGTTCGTTCAAGAAGTTAAAAGGCTCTGTAGTCTCAGCGCCAGCACTAGGCCTATCTGACTACAAGAAGCCATTCCGTCTCTACTTGATGAGAAGAGAAGGCCTTGCTACTGGAGTCCTGACACAGCTTCAGGGGGGAAAGCAGAGACTTTCGGACTACTTTTCAGCTTGCCTGGATCCAGTTGCAAGGGGAGCCTCTTCCTCCCGCTTGAGAGCAGCAGTTGCAGCACACGCCCTCCTGGACAGGACTACTGACGTCAGTGGAAAAACCATTGGAAATCCTGGCTCTGCATGACATCTCAGCAATCCTCAACCAAACCCAGCCAAAACATCTCTCCACCGCCAGGCATCTTCGCCTCCAGTGCTCTCTACTCCTGCCCGACAATGTCACCATCTCCAGATGCACAGTCCTCAACCCGTCCACTCTACTCCCACTCCCAAGGGGGGATACAGATATGGACCCTCAGATAAAAAGTCTGCATGGGAACTGAATTTGCTCCGGACGGATGACCATGATTGCTTCAGCATCATGCAACAGGAAACAGCAGGACTACCCAAGGTGGCAGAAGAGCCACTGACCAACCCAGAGTTGATCCTCTATGTGGATGGCTCCAGATTCGCAGATAATGAAGGAAGATTCCACACGGGATGTGCAGTGACCAGCAATCAAGAGATCCTGTGGTCCAGAAGTCTGCCGCCCAGTCTGTCAGCCCAGGAAGCAGAACTGATAGCGCTGATGAAGGCCTACCAGATGGCAGAAGACAAGACTGAGAAAATGTATACCGATTCAAGGTACTTGCATGGCATAGCACACAACTTCAGACCCATCTGGGCTGCAAGGGACTTCATCACAGCAAGCGGAACAACCGTGATGCATCAATGGAGCCATTAAGGACCTGCTGAACACACTTCAACTTCCAAAAGTGGTGACAATACTAAAAGTCAAAGCGCATGGAAAACTAAACACAGTAGAGGCACGAGGCAACAACATGGCGGATATGGCAGCCAAAGAAACAGTCAAGGGAAGACAATATGGACAAGTGGAAGAGGTCGTGGAGCCGGACGGCTACTACAGGACTGCTGAAGACAGGAAACCTGACAAGATGACATCCTGGGATCTGCTCAAAAAAGTTGCAAGAGCAAGCCCCAAAGGACAAGAAGGAATGCTGGATGCAGAAGTGAGCAACACATGAAGAAGGAAGGGTATCCTCAATGGACTACAAACCCTGTTTACCCCGAAGCATGTACCCTATGGTGGCACATGGGCCCACACACAGATTAAAGACACATATGAATGATCCGATTGGTGCTTACTGGTTCGCTCCAGAAATCTCCACCCTAACAGCCAAGTTCATAAACAGCTGTCTGACCTGTGGCAAATGCAACCCTGGAAGAATGAAGAAAGTTCCCACACATCGTCTGGCCAGACCACTGTACCCCCTTCCAGAGGATCCAGATAGACCACATCCAAATTCCGCCAAGTGAAGGATTCAAATATGCCCTTGTGGTCGTGGACATGTTCTCAGGATGACAGCCAGAAGCTTTCCCAGTGAATAACCAGTCAGCAAAGACTACTGCAAAGAAGCTACTCTCAGAGACGAGATATGCAGCTATGGGGTCCCAGAAGTGATAGAGAGTGACCAGGGACCCGCATTCACAGCAAACCTCACATGAGATCTAGTCAGCAGTAGGGTCAGACTTAGGCCTACACACTCCCAATCACACTACTCAGTGTTAGGCACACTCCCATAGGCCCAGAAAAGCTGTCACCGTATGAAATTTTGTTTGTGTCTAGTCCCAGGTTAGCGGTATCCTTTCCCTTAGCAGCTGATTATGTAATATGATACTTTGTCTGCTTATGTAATTGAACTCACCAAGAAACTTGCTAACATCCATTCTCGAGTTTTTTCTTCATTGCCAGATCCAGATTCAGTGTCCGGTATGCACTCCTAGAAGCCAGGAGACTGGGAGTTGGTGGAAAAAAGTTTGTAAGGAGAACACCACTCGATCCCAGATTTGATGGTCCTGTTCAAGTGCTGCTGATGACACCAAACTCTGCGAAACTGGAGGGAAGACCCGCTTGGATCCACTCATCGCATCGCAAGAAAGCTCCCCTACCAGAAGATGACACCCAAGCCAGAATGATGTTGCGGCCTGACCGAAAAGATGACCTACCTGATAAAGACTACACATCGCTCACTACACCTGCTATTGACTAAGAGACTGATTGCAACGAACCCCCGTTAGGGACAGATCTCCTGACCGCCCATTTGCGAAAAGTCTGTACGGAGTGGGGCACAGGCGTTAGGCTTGTGTCAGTTCGCCGACAGCACAAAAGAGTTGCAGCGCTTTGGGACAGGAGGCTAGGATTAGGGCAAGTGATATCTAAGGGGGGCTTGTGATAGAAATATATATATCATGTAGATCTCACTTGCATGTATACCCCTCTATAATCATATATACTCATATGCTCACAGCCAATATATACATTATAATCAATGGATTAAAATGGCTGACAATGAACTGATATGAGCCAGACAGATTGTATGGGGTTTTCCATCTCTCAAAAGCAGAAGAGTGTCAGATGTTTGGTGACTGCTGATCAGATGTCTCCACTTTGTCCTAGACACAGAACTCAAGTTTAGTTGCTTAATCCGCTGTCATATGAGCATTAGTCACAATATTCCATATATGTTTAGATAACCAATGACAGAGGAGCTAGACAATATGGTAATTAACTAACCACCCCTGACAACCCCTAACCACTCCTTTCTATGTGAAAATATAAAACTATGTATGTACAATAAAGTATCAGTATTGATGGAATGTTGTTCTGTCACAGTTGTGTACAGTCCATTCTTGATGAGCGCTCAAAATACTCAGTCTTATTGGGAGCGGCCACAGCACACACAGGGATATATTTATCCAACCCTAATATTTCCATAACATTAATGGCGCCCAACAGCGAGGCACGGATGAAACGCACGGGATCCTTCTAACCGGAGATACGGAAGTTGTAGCCGTGGCCTTGGCACAGGGGCAGGAGACTGCGCAGCTCCATAAGTAAGGTAAGAAAATGTTATCATCTTACCTGAAAGTCCCCTGTGCCCAGTCCTTGTCTATACCTCTTGCCGGTCAGGTGTGGTCTGGTCACAAATTCCCAGGTAGTGTAAAAAATCCGTAGCCACGAATCCACCCTGGGAGGTGTCTGCTGTGGACCGTGTATGTGTTTGTGTAAAATCCGAGAGAAGGAAAAAGTGACTTTTGTTTGTGGTTGCTGGGAAACAGACCGCAGGAGGTCAAATCGCTCGATAAGTTATTGCAGGATTCCCGTGCATAGGAGGAACAGGTAGAGTTCCGGGGCAGGTAGTCCCATGTTCCAGGCACGGGTAGTGATAACTTAGAGGGCTACTGCAGATTCCCGTAGCCGGCGGCCAGTCAGGACGTCCGGACCGGGGTGGTAGATTTCCCGCTTGTTGTGCTTCTCACTCAGGCACTCAGGCGGCCCGGGCACAGGTGTGTCCAGTGCGATTGGCAGTAGTCTGTTCCCAGCGCAACCTGCACGTGTCACAGAATTTCAAAGGGAATCTCCCGGATTGTCTATCTGTTTCTGTTTGTGTCATGTACTATTGCCGCTTTAAGGGCATATAACCGTAAAAGAAAGTTTTTTTTCTCTCTCTCTTCTCCGAACTTCCTCTTTCTCCGTGCTGTTTAGCAGAGAGATCTATGCATTGTAAATCACACTGTCACATCGGGTTTTTTTTACTGACTATTTTCAGCTGCAATGCTGGCTATGTGTAGCTTTTTGTGAAGAAGTTAAGTTAAATTGTATCTATCATTTTTGATGTGACATACATGTTTTCAGATATGTGATTTTAGTGACATTTGATATTATTGCAATAGCATACGGAATAAAAAGAGGAAGTGTGTCTCTGACTGCATTTGAGCGCAGAGATTCTAAAAAAAAAAAAAAAAAAGGAGAAGAGAAAAGCCGTTTTCATTTTTAATTTTTTTTTACTCTCTTAAAGGGTCTTTTTCTTTTTGCGGCATTTTAAAATTTTTAATTAAGTTTTCCTCAATCTTCAATCTCTTTACCTTTTTATTTTTTTATTTATTTATTTATTTTTGGAAAAAGTTTTTTTTCTTTCCTTTTGTATTATAATTTTGAGTTTTTGGTTGTGAACTAAGTTTTTGACGGTTTTTCTTATCGTTTTGGGTTTTTCTTAGAGTTTTATATACTCATTTTTAGAAGTTTTTTTAGTACTGTTTTTTTCATTATTGTGTGTTTTTCTTTTTTTGCTTTTTCCATGGGGAATAAAGTGGCCGAGCAACAGGAAAGTCTTTTTACTTCCTGATGAGAAAACAGCCCCTAGATAGTGGCAGAACACGAAGGTGTTAAGTATGTGAAGATTTTTGGAAGGAATAAAGTACGTGAAATTCATAAGAATGGCAGACTTCAAGCTGCGGAGTGGCATGACGTAGAAAGGAAAATAAGGGAAGTTAGCTGATGTTAGATTGCTGAATACTAATACATGGTATGAAGTAGCAGCAGAGCTTACATCGTTTAGGTGGTACAGAAAGTTATGTGAGCAAACCAGGAAGTGATTTTTGTGGGTATGAGACAGGAGAATCTGCGCAGTAGGTAGTTATTTTTGCACAGTATGTGGTGCGCCCCGTCTCTCCCTACAGGGAGAGGGCATAATTGCTCCTCTCTATTATTCTTGTTGTTCTCCTCTATCCTCTTTTTTTCCCTGTCAGTCTTTTCTCTCCGCATTCTCTCTCTCCTTTCCTCTCCTCTTCCTCCACATTTTTTTCTCTTCTCTCTTCCCCTCTCTATCTCTCCCCTCCATACCCTCCATCTTCTCCTCACCCTCTCACTCCCCTCCTTCTCCACTCCTCTCTTCTCCTCCCTCTTCTCCACATTCTCTCTCCCCTCCTACTATTCCTTTGTCTCACTCCTCAACCCCTCCTCCTTCTTCTTCCTCTTTTTTCCTCTTTGTTGCCGGCTGGGCCAACGCCCAATTCGAACAATATGGTGCTTACAGCACAAGGTTTCCCTCTATGCCCCTGGCACAAACCAGCCATTGCCAGCTGTCATATCGGGGAAAGAAGGTGAAAGTTCCCCCCTACAGTGGGCAGCCCCAGACACATCAGGCAGCAGGCAGCTCAGCCCTGGGTGCAGAGGGGGGAGGAATGATATCAGAACGAGCTCACTGACAGATCCTCCGTTACCTCATTTCACAGTCAACAATATTGTAACCGTTAAGGTTTTACATGAACTTTGATATCACCATGTATTGATAATGTACAACTTCAGCACCGGTCAGAGCTGCCTACATTCACACCAACATAGAACTATAAGCCTAATCCATCATAGCTTCAGCAAGGGGGGAGACATCCTCACATAAAAAGCAACTTCTGAGTCCAATATCAGCCAGTGTATGACCCCAGTACAAGCTATCACAACTATTCCTCTGATGAAGATGAAGAGGGAACATCATATATGCTGTCCAGTACTAGAAAAAGAAACCCACAGGCACCAAGAATACAGGGGCAGATAGAGGCACCACCATTACACTATGTGCACTCCACCCCAAGTCAGGTGACAATCTTCCAGACCCAGGGATGCATCCCATGCCATTTTACCGAAGAAAGTGGCAGAAGCAGTAAACATATGAAGCCACCTGATATGCAGCCACCTGGAATGATCTCTGGGCCATGAATGAAAATAGAAGCAGGTGATGCACTCTGGCCAATCATGAAGGAACAATTCAAACTTCCAGCAGAATTAGATGTACATGCTTGGGAGTCAGGGCCACAGCTAATATAACAGCTCAGAGAGTGGGCCAAAGGCAGATTGGCAGGACAAGCCATGACATGAGCCAAAACAAGACAGAGTCTGTAAAGAAGTTTCATGGCAGAGTAATGCAAGTATTCCAAGACTTGGGCTTCACCATTCAAGACCAGATACACAGGCAAATGTTGGCACAGGTCTTTGTGCATGGACTGAGACAGCCAATCAGGAAACCACTGATAGTGGCTAGGCCTAGGAACAGGTCAATAGCAGTGGACTGACCCAGCAAAATGTTTTATGTGCGCCTAGGAGACTGTTTATTGCTAATTGTTGCCAAAACTGCCGCCATTATAGCACCACAAAGAGCGCAAAGAAGGAAACGGGTGCCGTGCTGCTGAGAACGCCGGAAGGGGAGCCAGAGGTGAAGACGCTGCAAAGTGCCGATCAACACACTGGAAGAACCGCTGCAGACTCCAGAGAGGAGACACCGACCTCAATAAGGTTAGCAAAGGGGAGAAGCTATGTCGGAGCAGGGGTAAGAAGTGACGGCAGATGCAGCCGCAGCCCCTGTAATGCCCCAAGACCTTGGGTTGGATGCAGCCGTCGGTCTCATGGCACCCCCGGGCCTCGCCACGAATGCACCTGCAGGCCCCGTCTTACCACCGCAGCTTCAATCAGCAGGCCGGACCCCGCTGCCGCTGCAGTACCCATCATGTTGTCCACAGTAGCCAAAGGGATTGAGTCCCAACCAGGGGTGCAGAAGACAGCCCCTCTCATGGTGACCACTGACCTGGAAGCGCAACCACCCTACGAAGACAGAAGAAGTGTCAAGTGTTACATCTGTGGCAAGTTTGGCCATTTCCAGAACCAGTGCAGGGCACCCACGCCCCCGAAGAGACTGGACCCATGCAACCCAAGAGTTGGTCCAGAGAAACAGGTCAAGGAAGAAGTGCAGAAAGCAGTGAAGTACCCCGTCCATAGGACAGAGGCAAGCAAGCCAGGCCCGCAAGACACTATGCTCCTGATATGTAAAACTTCATCTGCAAGACCACTACCTCAAATTACCCTTAAAATGGATGGCATTGTCAGATCCAACGTGGTGTAGCCAGAAGTGTGATGACACCTGTGGAACTCACTGATCCCACCTGCCTATCAGAATCCTCTGTGTCTCGCATGGGCATTGATGGTCAAGTCAGACATTCTCAGCTTACAAAGCCACTGAGCATGTGCACTCAGCCAGGACACTCTATCCTGTCCCAGTTTGTGGTGTAAAGGACCTGCCACTCAACCTGCTGGGAGCGAACCTACTGCAGAAGCTGAAGGCAACCATAGTGTTCCACGAAGATGGGACAGTGACACTTTCTTCATCCCTGACCCAAGAAGAGTCATGCTGGCGGCCCTACAAGAACATTAAGCAACCAATGAGGCCTACTCAAGGAGGTACTGGACGTAGTACCAGAAAGTCTATGGTCTAAGGGACCCCAGCACGTGAGAAAACCTCAAGTTGCCCCAGTACGGGTGTCACTCAAGCCATGTACCCCGTACCCTCGTAAGGCCCAGGCCAGGCCTAGAGTCAAGCTGCCTCTGACCGACTGAAGGTCTACCTGGAAATAGGAATCATTGTTCCTCGCACATCGCCTTGCAATACCCCGCTTTTCCCCGTCAAGAAAAAGACTGTAAAAGGAGAGCCAGCCAAGTTCAAAATGGTACATGACCTGAGAGCTGTGAATGACGTCACGGTGTTTGAAACTCCAATTGTTCTGAATTCGCACACTCTGCTCTCAAATGTGCCTGCCACAGCAAAAGTGTTCACAGTGACCGACCTGGCTAATGTTTTCTTCAGTGTTCCCCTTCACCCGGATGACCAGTTCCTGTTTGCCTTAATGCACCAGGGGGGACACCACACATGGACAGTGATGCCACAGTGGGCCCAGAACAGCCCTTCACCGTTCACCAAAGCAATGTCCACAGTCCTCACCAACTGGGTCGCAGAACATGCAGAAGTAACCCTGCTACAATACATGGACAATCTACTCCTTTGTGCAATTGACTCTGACACGTGTAAAGCCCATTCCTTGCATCTCCTACTCTACCTGGCGGAGCAGCACTGCAAGATCTCAAAGAACAAAGTCCAGTGGTGTCTGAAGCAAGTTACGTTCCAGAGACACTGTATTGCTCACCAGGCGAAACACCTGACAGATGACCGGAAGACCACAGTGGAGAAGATGGTCCCTCCGACAACTCCAAAGGTGCTACAGGCCTTCCTTGGTCTAGTTTCGTATTGCAGAGCCTGGATCCCTGATGCTTCCGTCCTAATGCAGCCTCTGTGTGAATACGTCAGCGTGACCCTGTTCCTCCAGACAGGTGGCCTTCAGTTCGTTCAAGAAGTTAAAAGGCTCTGTAGTCTCAGCGCCAGCACTAGGCCTATCTGACTACAAGAAGCCATTCCGTCTCTACTTGATGAGAAGAGAAGGCCTTGCTACTGGAGTCCTGACACAGCTTCAGGGGGGAAAGCAGAGACTTTCGGACTACTTTTCAGCTTGCCTGGATCCAGTTGCAAGGGGAGCCTCTTCCTCCCGCTTGAGAGCAGCAGTTGCAGCACACGCCCTCCTGGACAGGACTACTGACGTCAGTGGAAAAACCATTGGAAATCCTGGCTCTGCATGACATCTCAGCAATCCTCAACCAAACCCAGCCAAAACATCTCTCCACCGCCAGGCATCTTCGCCTCCAGTGCTCTCTACTCCTGCCCGACAATGTCACCATCTCCAGATGCACAGTCCTCAACCCGTCCACTCTACTCCCACTCCCAAGGGGGGATACAGATATGGACCCTCAGATAAAAAGTCTGCATGGGAACTGAATTTGCTCCGGACGGATGACCATGATTGCTTCAGCATCATGCAACAGGAAACAGCAGGACTACCCAAGGTGGCAGAAGAGCCACTGACCAACCCAGAGTTGATCCTCTATGTGGATGGCTCCAGATTCGCAGATAATGAAGGAAGATTCCACACGGGATGTGCAGTGACCAGCAATCAAGAGATCCTGTGGTCCAGAAGTCTGCCGCCCAGTCTGTCAGCCCAGGAAGCAGAACTGATAGCGCTGATGAAGGCCTACCAGATGGCAGAAGACAAGACTGAGAAAATGTATACCGATTCAAGGTACTTGCATGGCATAGCACACAACTTCAGACCCATCTGGGCTGCAAGGGACTTCATCACAGCAAGCGGAACAACCGTGATGCATCAATGGAGCCATTAAGGACCTGCTGAACACACTTCAACTTCCAAAAGTGGTGACAATACTAAAAGTCAAAGCGCATGGAAAACTAAACACAGTAGAGGCACGAGGCAACAACATGGCGGATATGGCAGCCAAAGAAACAGTCAAGGGAAGACAATATGGACAAGTGGAAGAGGTCGTGGAGCCGGACGGCTACTACAGGACTGCTGAAGACAGGAAACCTGACAAGATGACATCCTGGGATCTGCTCAAAAAAGTTGCAAGAGCAAGCCCCAAAGGACAAGAAGGAATGCTGGATGCAGAAGTGAGCAACACATGAAGAAGGAAGGGTATCCTCAATGGACTACAAACCCTGTTTACCCCGAAGCATGTACCCTATGGTGGCACATGGGCCCACACACAGATTAAAGACACATATGAATGATCCGATTGGTGCTTACTGGTTCGCTCCAGAAATCTCCACCCTAACAGCCAAGTTCATAAACAGCTGTCTGACCTGTGGCAAATGCAACCCTGGAAGAATGAAGAAAGTTCCCACACATCGTCTGGCCAGACCACTGTACCCCCTTCCAGAGGATCCAGATAGACCACATCCAAATTCCGCCAAGTGAAGGATTCAAATATGCCCTTGTGGTCGTGGACATGTTCTCAGGATGACAGCCAGAAGCTTTCCCAGTGAATAACCAGTCAGCAAAGACTACTGCAAAGAAGCTACTCTCAGAGACGAGATATGCAGCTATGGGGTCCCAGAAGTGATAGAGAGTGACCAGGGACCCGCATTCACAGCAAACCTCACATGAGATCTAGTCAGCAGTAGGGTCAGACTTAGGCCTACACACTCCCAATCACACTACTCAGTGTTAGGCACACTCCCATAGGCCCAGAAAAGCTGTCACCGTATGAAATTTTGTTTGTGTCTAGTCCCAGGTTAGCGGTATCCTTTCCCTTAGCAGCTGATTATGTAATATGATACTTTGTCTGCTTATGTAATTGAACTCACCAAGAAACTTGCTAACATCCATTCTCGAGTTTTTTCTTCATTGCCAGATCCAGATTCAGTGTCCGGTATGCACTCCTAGAAGCCAGGAGACTGGGAGTTGGTGGAAAAAAGTTTGTAAGGAGAACACCACTCGATCCCAGATTTGATGGTCCTGTTCAAGTGCTGCTGATGACACCAAACTCTGCGAAACTGGAGGGAAGACCCGCTTGGATCCACTCATCGCATCGCAAGAAAGCTCCCCTACCAGAAGATGACACCCAAGCCAGAATGATGTTGCGGCCTGACCGAAAAGATGACCTACCTGATAAAGACTACACATCGCTCACTACACCTGCTATTGACTAAGAGACTGATTGCAACGAACCCCCGTTAGGGACAGATCTCCTGACCGCCCATTTGCGAAAAGTCTGTACGGAGTGGGGCACAGGCGTTAGGCTTGTGTCAGTTCGCCGACAGCACAAAAGAGTTGCAGCGCTTTGGGACAGGAGGCTAGGATTAGGGCAAGTGATATCTAAGGGGGGCTTGTGATAGAAATATATATATCATGTAGATCTCACTTGCATGTATACCCCTCTATAATCATATATACTCATATGCTCACAGCCAATATATACATTATAATCAATGGATTAAAATGGCTGACAATGAACTGATATGAGCCAGACAGATTGTATGGGGTTTTCCATCTCTCAAAAGCAGAAGAGTGTCAGATGTTTGGTGACTGCTGATCAGATGTCTCCACTTTGTCCTAGACACAGAACTCAAGTTTAGTTGCTTAATCCGCTGTCATATGAGCATTAGTCACAATATTCCATATATGTTTAGATAACCAATGACAGAGGAGCTAGACAATATGGTAATTAACTAACCACCCCTGACAACCCCTAACCACTCCTTTCTATGTGAAAATATAAAACTATGTATGTACAATAAAGTATCAGTATTGATGGAATGTTGTTCTGTCACAGTTGTGTACAGTCCATTCTTGATGAGCGCTCAAAATACTCAGTCTTATTGGGAGCGGCCACAGCACACACAGGGATATATTTATCCAACCCTAATATTTCCATAACATTAATGGCGCCCAACAGCGAGGCACGGATGAAACGCACGGGATCCTTCTAACCGGAGATACGGAAGTTGTAGCCGTGGCCTTGGCACAGGGGCAGGAGACTGCGCAGCTCCATAAGTAAGGTAAGAAAATGTTATCATCTTACCTGAAAGTCCCCTGTGCCCAGTCCTTGTCTATACCTCTTGCCGGTCAGGTGTGGTCTGGTCACAAATTCCCAGGTAGTGTAAAAAATCCGTAGCCACGAATCCACCCTGGGAGGTGTCTGCTGTGGACCGTGTATGTGTTTGTGTAAAATCCGAGAGAAGGAAAAAGTGACTTTTGTTTGTGGTTGCTGGGAAACAGACCGCAGGAGGTCAAATCGCTCGATAAGTTATTGCAGGATTCCCGTGCATAGGAGGAACAGGTAGAGTTCCGGGGCAGGTAGTCCCATGTTCCAGGCACGGGTAGTGATAACTTAGAGGGCTACTGCAGATTCCCGTAGCCGGCGGCCAGTCAGGACGTCCGGACCGGGGTGGTAGATTTCCCGCTTGTTGTGCTTCTCACTCAGGCACTCAGGCGGCCCGGGCACAGGTGTGTCCAGTGCGATTGGCAGTAGTCTGTTCCCAGCGCAACCTGCACGTGTCACAGAATTTCAAAGGGAATCTCCCGGATTGTCTATCTGTTTCTGTTTGTGTCATGTACTATTGCCGCTTTAAGGGCATATAACCGTAAAAGAAAGTTTTTTTTCTCTCTCTCTTCTCCGAACTTCCTCTTTCTCCGTGCTGTTTAGCAGAGAGATCTATGCATTGTAAATCACACTGTCACATCGGGTTTTTTTTACTGACTATTTTCAGCTGCAATGCTGGCTATGTGTAGCTTTTTGTGAAGAAGTTAAGTTAAATTGTATCTATCATTTTTGATGTGACATACATGTTTTCAGATATGTGATTTTAGTGACATTTGATATTATTGCAATAGCATACGGAATAAAAAGAGGAAGTGTGTCTCTGACTGCATTTGAGCGCAGAGATTCTAAAAAAAAAAAAAAAAAAGGAGAAGAGAAAAGCCGTTTTCATTTTTAATTTTTTTTTACTCTCTTAAAGGGTCTTTTTCTTTTTGCGGCATTTTAAAATTTTTAATTAAGTTTTCCTCAATCTTCAATCTCTTTACCTTTTTATTTTTTTATTTATTTATTTATTTTTGGAAAAAGTTTTTTTTCTTTCCTTTTGTATTATAATTTTGAGTTTTTGGTTGTGAACTAAGTTTTTGACGGTTTTTCTTATCGTTTTGGGTTTTTCTTAGAGTTTTATATACTCATTTTTAGAAGTTTTTTTAGTACTGTTTTTTTCATTATTGTGTGTTTTTCTTTTTTTGCTTTTTCCATGGGGAATAAAGTGGCCGAGCAACAGGAAAGTCTTTTTACTTCCTGATGAGAAAACAGCCCCTAGATAGTGGCAGAACACGAAGGTGTTAAGTATGTGAAGATTTTTGGAAGGAATAAAGTACGTGAAATTCATAAGAATGGCAGACTTCAAGCTGCGGAGTGGCATGACGTAGAAAGGAAAATAAGGGAAGTTAGCTGATGTTAGATTGCTGAATACTAATACATGGTATGAAGTAGCAGCAGAGCTTACATCGTTTAGGTGGTACAGAAAGTTATGTGAGCAAACCAGGAAGTGATTTTTGTGGGTATGAGACAGGAGAATCTGCGCAGTAGGTAGTTATTTTTGCACAGTATGTGGTGCGCCCCGTCTCTCCCTACAGGGAGAGGGCATAATTGCTCCTCTCTATTATTCTTGTTGTTCTCCTCTATCCTCTTTTTTTCCCTGTCAGTCTTTTCTCTCCGCATTCTCTCTCTCCTTTCCTCTCCTCTTCCTCCACATTTTTTTCTCTTCTCTCTTCCCCTCTCTATCTCTCCCCTCCATACCCTCCATCTTCTCCTCACCCTCTCACTCCCCTCCTTCTCCACTCCTCTCTTCTCCTCCCTCTTCTCCACATTCTCTCTCCCCTCCTACTATTCCTTTGTCTCACTCCTCAACCCCTCCTCCTTCTTCTTCCTCTTTTTTCCTCTTTGTTGCCGGCTGGGCCAACGCCCAATTCGAACAATATGGTGCTTACAGCACAAGGTTTCCCTCTATGCCCCTGGCACAAACCAGCCATTGCCAGCTGTCATATCGGGGAAAGAAGGTGAAAGTTCCCCCCTACAGTGGGCAGCCCCAGACACATCAGGCAGCAGGCAGCTCAGCCCTGGGTGCAGAGGGGGGAGGAATGATATCAGAACGAGCTCACTGACAGATCCTCCGTTACCTCATTTCACAGTCAACAATATTGTAACCGTTAAGGTTTTACATGAACTTTGATATCACCATGTATTGATAATGTACAACTTCAGCACCGGTCAGAGCTGCCTACATTCACACCAACATAGAACTATAAGCCTAATCCATCATAGCTTCAGCAAGGGGGGAGACATCCTCACATAAAAAGCAACTTCTGAGTCCAATATCAGCCAGTGTATGACCCCAGTACAAGCTATCACAACTATTCCTCTGATGAAGATGAAGAGGGAACATCATATATGCTGTCCAGTACTAGAAAAAGAAACCCACAGGCACCAAGAATACAGGGGCAGATAGAGGCACCACCATTACACTATGTGCACTCCACCCCAAGTCAGGTGACAATCTTCCAGACCCAGGGATGCATCCCATGCCATTTTACCGAAGAAAGTGGCAGAAGCAGTAAACATATGAAGCCACCTGATATGCAGCCACCTGGAATGATCTCTGGGCCATGAATGAAAATAGAAGCAGGTGATGCACTCTGGCCAATCATGAAGGAACAATTCAAACTTCCAGCAGAATTAGATGTACATGCTTGGGAGTCAGGGCCACAGCTAATATAACAGCTCAGAGAGTGGGCCAAAGGCAGATTGGCAGGACAAGCCATGACATGAGCCAAAACAAGACAGAGTCTGTAAAGAAGTTTCATGGCAGAGTAATGCAAGTATTCCAAGACTTGGGCTTCACCATTCAAGACCAGATACACAGGCAAATGTTGGCACAGGTCTTTGTGCATGGACTGAGACAGCCAATCAGGAAACCACTGATAGTGGCTAGGCCTAGGAACAGGTCAATAGCAGTGGACTGACCCAGCAAAATGTTTTATGTGCGCCTAGGAGACTGTTTATTGCTAATTGTTGCCAAAACTGCCGCCATTATAGCACCACAAAGAGCGCAAAGAAGGAAACGGGTGCCGTGCTGCTGAGAACGCCGGAAGGGGAGCCAGAGGTGAAGACGCTGCAAAGTGCCGATCAACACACTGGAAGAACCGCTGCAGACTCCAGAGAGGAGACACCGACCTCAATAAGGTTAGCAAAGGGGAGAAGCTATGTCGGAGCAGGGGTAAGAAGTGACGGCAGATGCAGCCGCAGCCCCTGTAATGCCCCAAGACCTTGGGTTGGATGCAGCCGTCGGTCTCATGGCACCCCCGGGCCTCGCCACGAATGCACCTGCAGGCCCCGTCTTACCACCGCAGCTTCAATCAGCAGGCCGGACCCCGCTGCCGCTGCAGTACCCATCATGTTGTCCACAGTAGCCAAAGGGATTGAGTCCCAACCAGGGGTGCAGAAGACAGCCCCTCTCATGGTGACCACTGACCTGGAAGCGCAACCACCCTACGAAGACAGAAGAAGTGTCAAGTGTTACATCTGTGGCAAGTTTGGCCATTTCCAGAACCAGTGCAGGGCACCCACGCCCCCGAAGAGACTGGACCCATGCAACCCAAGAGTTGGTCCAGAGAAACAGGTCAAGGAAGAAGTGCAGAAAGCAGTGAAGTACCCCGTCCATAGGACAGAGGCAAGCAAGCCAGGCCCGCAAGACACTATGCTCCTGATATGTAAAACTTCATCTGCAAGACCACTACCTCAAATTACCCTTAAAATGGATGGCATTGTCAGATCCAACGTGGTGTAGCCAGAAGTGTGATGACACCTGTGGAACTCACTGATCCCACCTGCCTATCAGAATCCTCTGTGTCTCGCATGGGCATTGATGGTCAAGTCAGACATTCTCAGCTTACAAAGCCACTGAGCATGTGCACTCAGCCAGGACACTCTATCCTGTCCCAGTTTGTGGTGTAAAGGACCTGCCACTCAACCTGCTGGGAGCGAACCTACTGCAGAAGCTGAAGGCAACCATAGTGTTCCACGAAGATGGGACAGTGACACTTTCTTCATCCCTGACCCAAGAAGAGTCATGCTGGCGGCCCTACAAGAACATTAAGCAACCAATGAGGCCTACTCAAGGAGGTACTGGACGTAGTACCAGAAAGTCTATGGTCTAAGGGACCCCAGCACGTGAGAAAACCTCAAGTTGCCCCAGTACGGGTGTCACTCAAGCCATGTACCCCGTACCCTCGTAAGGCCCAGGCCAGGCCTAGAGTCAAGCTGCCTCTGACCGACTGAAGGTCTACCTGGAAATAGGAATCATTGTTCCTCGCACATCGCCTTGCAATACCCCGCTTTTCCCCGTCAAGAAAAAGACTGTAAAAGGAGAGCCAGCCAAGTTCAAAATGGTACATGACCTGAGAGCTGTGAATGACGTCACGGTGTTTGAAACTCCAATTGTTCTGAATTCGCACACTCTGCTCTCAAATGTGCCTGCCACAGCAAAAGTGTTCACAGTGACCGACCTGGCTAATGTTTTCTTCAGTGTTCCCCTTCACCCGGATGACCAGTTCCTGTTTGCCTTAATGCACCAGGGGGGACACCACACATGGACAGTGATGCCACAGTGGGCCCAGAACAGCCCTTCACCGTTCACCAAAGCAATGTCCACAGTCCTCACCAACTGGGTCGCAGAACATGCAGAAGTAACCCTGCTACAATACATGGACAATCTACTCCTTTGTGCAATTGACTCTGACACGTGTAAAGCCCATTCCTTGCATCTCCTACTCTACCTGGCGGAGCAGCACTGCAAGATCTCAAAGAACAAAGTCCAGTGGTGTCTGAAGCAAGTTACGTTCCAGAGACACTGTATTGCTCACCAGGCGAAACACCTGACAGATGACCGGAAGACCACAGTGGAGAAGATGGTCCCTCCGACAACTCCAAAGGTGCTACAGGCCTTCCTTGGTCTAGTTTCGTATTGCAGAGCCTGGATCCCTGATGCTTCCGTCCTAATGCAGCCTCTGTGTGAATACGTCAGCGTGACCCTGTTCCTCCAGACAGGTGGCCTTCAGTTCGTTCAAGAAGTTAAAAGGCTCTGTAGTCTCAGCGCCAGCACTAGGCCTATCTGACTACAAGAAGCCATTCCGTCTCTACTTGATGAGAAGAGAAGGCCTTGCTACTGGAGTCCTGACACAGCTTCAGGGGGGAAAGCAGAGACTTTCGGACTACTTTTCAGCTTGCCTGGATCCAGTTGCAAGGGGAGCCTCTTCCTCCCGCTTGAGAGCAGCAGTTGCAGCACACGCCCTCCTGGACAGGACTACTGACGTCAGTGGAAAAACCATTGGAAATCCTGGCTCTGCATGACATCTCAGCAATCCTCAACCAAACCCAGCCAAAACATCTCTCCACCGCCAGGCATCTTCGCCTCCAGTGCTCTCTACTCCTGCCCGACAATGTCACCATCTCCAGATGCACAGTCCTCAACCCGTCCACTCTACTCCCACTCCCAAGGGGGGATACAGATATGGACCCTCAGATAAAAAGTCTGCATGGGAACTGAATTTGCTCCGGACGGATGACCATGATTGCTTCAGCATCATGCAACAGGAAACAGCAGGACTACCCAAGGTGGCAGAAGAGCCACTGACCAACCCAGAGTTGATCCTCTATGTGGATGGCTCCAGATTCGCAGATAATGAAGGAAGATTCCACACGGGATGTGCAGTGACCAGCAATCAAGAGATCCTGTGGTCCAGAAGTCTGCCGCCCAGTCTGTCAGCCCAGGAAGCAGAACTGATAGCGCTGATGAAGGCCTACCAGATGGCAGAAGACAAGACTGAGAAAATGTATACCGATTCAAGGTACTTGCATGGCATAGCACACAACTTCAGACCCATCTGGGCTGCAAGGGACTTCATCACAGCAAGCGGAACAACCGTGATGCATCAATGGAGCCATTAAGGACCTGCTGAACACACTTCAACTTCCAAAAGTGGTGACAATACTAAAAGTCAAAGCGCATGGAAAACTAAACACAGTAGAGGCACGAGGCAACAACATGGCGGATATGGCAGCCAAAGAAACAGTCAAGGGAAGACAATATGGACAAGTGGAAGAGGTCGTGGAGCCGGACGGCTACTACAGGACTGCTGAAGACAGGAAACCTGACAAGATGACATCCTGGGATCTGCTCAAAAAAGTTGCAAGAGCAAGCCCCAAAGGACAAGAAGGAATGCTGGATGCAGAAGTGAGCAACACATGAAGAAGGAAGGGTATCCTCAATGGACTACAAACCCTGTTTACCCCGAAGCATGTACCCTATGGTGGCACATGGGCCCACACACAGATTAAAGACACATATGAATGATCCGATTGGTGCTTACTGGTTCGCTCCAGAAATCTCCACCCTAACAGCCAAGTTCATAAACAGCTGTCTGACCTGTGGCAAATGCAACCCTGGAAGAATGAAGAAAGTTCCCACACATCGTCTGGCCAGACCACTGTACCCCCTTCCAGAGGATCCAGATAGACCACATCCAAATTCCGCCAAGTGAAGGATTCAAATATGCCCTTGTGGTCGTGGACATGTTCTCAGGATGACAGCCAGAAGCTTTCCCAGTGAATAACCAGTCAGCAAAGACTACTGCAAAGAAGCTACTCTCAGAGACGAGATATGCAGCTATGGGGTCCCAGAAGTGATAGAGAGTGACCAGGGACCCGCATTCACAGCAAACCTCACATGAGATCTAGTCAGCAGTAGGGTCAGACTTAGGCCTACACACTCCCAATCACACTACTCAGTGTTAGGCACACTCCCATAGGCCCAGAAAAGCTGTCACCGTATGAAATTTTGTTTGTGTCTAGTCCCAGGTTAGCGGTATCCTTTCCCTTAGCAGCTGATTATGTAATATGATACTTTGTCTGCTTATGTAATTGAACTCACCAAGAAACTTGCTAACATCCATTCTCGAGTTTTTTCTTCATTGCCAGATCCAGATTCAGTGTCCGGTATGCACTCCTAGAAGCCAGGAGACTGGGAGTTGGTGGAAAAAAGTTTGTAAGGAGAACACCACTCGATCCCAGATTTGATGGTCCTGTTCAAGTGCTGCTGATGACACCAAACTCTGCGAAACTGGAGGGAAGACCCGCTTGGATCCACTCATCGCATCGCAAGAAAGCTCCCCTACCAGAAGATGACACCCAAGCCAGAATGATGTTGCGGCCTGACCGAAAAGATGACCTACCTGATAAAGACTACACATCGCTCACTACACCTGCTATTGACTAAGAGACTGATTGCAACGAACCCCCGTTAGGGACAGATCTCCTGACCGCCCATTTGCGAAAAGTCTGTACGGAGTGGGGCACAGGCGTTAGGCTTGTGTCAGTTCGCCGACAGCACAAAAGAGTTGCAGCGCTTTGGGACAGGAGGCTAGGATTAGGGCAAGTGATATCTAAGGGGGGCTTGTGATAGAAATATATATATCATGTAGATCTCACTTGCATGTATACCCCTCTATAATCATATATACTCATATGCTCACAGCCAATATATACATTATAATCAATGGATTAAAATGGCTGACAATGAACTGATATGAGCCAGACAGATTGTATGGGGTTTTCCATCTCTCAAAAGCAGAAGAGTGTCAGATGTTTGGTGACTGCTGATCAGATGTCTCCACTTTGTCCTAGACACAGAACTCAAGTTTAGTTGCTTAATCCGCTGTCATATGAGCATTAGTCACAATATTCCATATATGTTTAGATAACCAATGACAGAGGAGCTAGACAATATGGTAATTAACTAACCACCCCTGACAACCCCTAACCACTCCTTTCTATGTGAAAATATAAAACTATGTATGTACAATAAAGTATCAGTATTGATGGAATGTTGTTCTGTCACAGTTGTGTACAGTCCATTCTTGATGAGCGCTCAAAATACTCAGTCTTATTGGGAGCGGCCACAGCACACACAGGGATATATTTATCCAACCCTAATATTTCCATAACACTATCACAACTGCTGCACTCATTAAAATAAGTGATACATTGATGGAATCAGGGTCTCTGCCCCTACATCAGATTACATAGCAAAAACCTGTTGACAGATTCCTTTTAACCCCTTTCCACAGCCTGCCATATACGTATGTTATGGCCAGGATGTGAGTGTATGCAGCAATATCTGCTCCATTCATAGCAGATGCCAGCTGTAATACATAGCCGGCATCTCTCCATAACAGCAGAGATCAGGGCAAGCCATGATTGCTGCTGTTTAACTACTTAAATGCCGCTGCCAATCACTGATACCTGCATTTAAATAGCGTGACCACAGGTGTGCACTCTCATTGACTCATGTCAGTTCCCTGCAACATGATTGTGGGAGGATGGAAGGGTTATCATAGCAGCCGGGGGCTCATTGCCGCCATCTTAGTACTCCTCTGTATCTCAGCTTTACACTACTGTGAGGCAGTAAGGGAAATAATTTATGAGGGTTGTTACGTGTCTCCCAGGATGTGCATAGAAACATACCGAAACTGCTGGAGAACATTGTAATTACAGCCACAGCGCAAAATAAAAGTGAGTGTAGACTTGGTCAAACTATTTGACCAAGTCATATTTAGGAAAACCAGACATGGGCTTTTATTTTTGGAGAGATCTGTACGAAGGTATTGGAACCGATTTCTCCCTCCAGTCTGGGTCTTGGAAGTGGCCCATGGACACAATTCCCATTTAACCCCTTCCTGACATCCGACGTACTATCCCGTCGAGGTGGGGTGGGCCCGTATGACCGCCGACGGGATAGTACGTCATACGCGATCAGCGGCGCTCACGGGGGGAGCGCCGCCGATCGCGGCCGGGTGTCAGCTGATTATCACAGCTGACATCCGGCACTATGTGCCAGGAGCGGTCACGGACCGCCCCCGGCACATTAACCCCCGGCACACCGCGATCAAACATGATCGCGATGTGCCGGCGGTGCAGGGAAGCATCGCGCAGGGAGCGGGCTCCCTGCGTGCTTCCCTGAGCCCCCCGCAGCAACGCGATGTGATCGCGTTGCTGCGAGGGTCTTACCTCCCTCCCTGCAGCTCCCAGACCCGGATCCAAGATGGCCGCGGATCCGGGTCCTGCAGGGAGGGAGGTGGCTTCACAGAAGCCTGCTCAGAGCAGGCACTGTGAAGCAGCCTGCACTTTCCTCAGATCGGTGATCTGTCAGAGTGCTATGCAAACTGGCAGATCACCGATCTGTATTGTCCCCCCCTGGGGCAAAGTAAAAAAGTAAAAAAAATTTTTTCCAAATGTGTAAAAAAAAAAAAAAAAAAAAATATTCCAAAATAATGAAAAAAAAAAAAAAATATTATTCCCATAAATACATTTCTTTATCTAAATAAAATAAAAAAAACAATAAAAGTACACATATTTAGTATCGCCGCGTCCGTAACGACCCGACCTATAAAAATGGCCCGCTAGTTAACCCCTTCAGTAAACACCGTAAGAAAAAAAAAAAAAAAAACGAGGCAAATAACAACGCTTTATTACCATACCGCCGAACAAAAAGTGGAATAACACGCGATCAAAAAGACGGATATAAATAACCATGGTACCGCTGAAAACGTCATCTTGTCCCGCAAAAAACGAGCCACCATACAGCATCATCAGCAAAAAAATAAAAAAGTTATAGTCCTGAGAATAAAGCGATACCAAAATAATTATTTTTTCTATAAAATAGTTTTTATCGTATAAAAGCGCCAAAACATAAAAAAATTATATAAATGAGATATCGCTGTAATCGTACTGACCCGACGAATAAAACTGCTTTATCAATTTTACCAAACGCGGAACGGTATAAACGCCTCTCCCAAAAGAAATTCATGAATAGCTGGTTTTTGGTCATTCTGCCTCACAAAAATAGGAATAAAAAGTGATCAAAAATGGTCACGTGTCCGAAAATGTTACCAATAAAAACGTCAACTCGTCCCACAAAAAACAAGACCTCACATGACTCTGTGGACCAAAATATGGAAAAATTATAGGTCTCAAAAAGTGGAGACGCAAAAACTTTTTTGCTATAAAAAGCGTCTTTTAGGCTGGTTTCACACTTGCGTTTTTATCTGCATGCGTTTTTTAAAAAAACGCATGTGTGAAAAAACGCATGTAAACGTGGTAAAACGCATGCGTTTTTAGACGCATGCGTTTTTATAGAAAAACACAAGAAAACAAACAAAAAAAAAAAACCCTACCCCTAACCCTACCCCTACCCCTAACCTGAAATACGTGGCACTAAAATATACGTTTATATACGTATATAAGTGCCACGATATTTCAGTGGCCACGTATATAAGTGCCACGTATATAAGTGCCACGTATATAAGTGCCACGTACTTAAGTGCCACGTACTTAAGTGCCACGTACTTAAGTGCCACGTATTTACGTGCCACGATATTTCAGTGCCACGTATAACCACATAGTTATAGTATTTATAGTACGTGGCACTGAAATACGTGGCACTGAAATATCGTGGCACTGAAACACGTGGCACTGAAACACGTGGCACTGAAACACGTGGCACTTAAATACGTGGCACTTAAATATGTGGCACTTAAATACGTGGCACTTAAATACGTGGCACTTATGACTGTCAGAAAATGTTCATTAAACGGTTAGAGGTGAGGTTAGGGGTAGGGTTAGGGTTACCGTTGGGATTAGGGTTAGGGGTGTGTTTGGGTTAGGGTTTCAGGTAGAATTGGGGAGTTTCCACTGTTCAGGCACATCAGGGGCTCTCCAAACGCGACATGGCGTCCGATCTCAATTCCAGCCAATTCTGCGTTGAAAAAGTAAAACAGTGCTCCTTCCCTTCCGAGCTCTCCCGTGCGTCCAAAAAGGGGTTTACCCCAACATATGGGTTATCAGCGTATTCGGGACAAATTGAACAACAACTTCTGGGGTCCAAGTTCTCCTGTTATCCTTGGGAAAATAAAAATTTGGGTGGCTAAAAATCATTTTTGTGGGAAAAAAATATGTTTTATTTTCACGGCTCTGCGTTGTAAACTGTAGTGAAACACTTGGGGGTTCAAAGTTCTCACAACACATCTAGATAAGTTCCTTTGGAGGTCTAGTTTCCAATATGGGGTCACTTGTGGGGGGTTTGTACTGTTTGGGTACATCAGGGGCTCTGCAAATGCAACGTGACGCCTGCAGACCAATCCATTTAAGTCTGCATTCCAAATGGCACTCCTTCCCTTCCGAGCTCTGTCATGTGCCCAAACAGTGGTTACCCCCCACATAGGGGGTATCAGCGTACTCAGGACAAATTGGACAACAACTTTTAGGGTCCAATTTATTCTGTTACCCTTGTAAAAATACAAAGCTGGGGGCTAAAAAATCATTTTTGTGAAAAAAAAAAGAATTTTTATTTTTACGGCTTTGCGTTACAAACTGTAGTGAAACACTTGGGGGTTCAAAGTTCTCACAACACATCTAGATAAGTTCCTTGGGAGGTCTAGTTTCCAATATGGGGTCACTTGTGGGGGGTTTGTACTGTTTGGGTACATCAGGGGTTCTGCAAATGCAACGTGACGCCTGCAGACCAATCCATTTAAGTCTGCATTCCAAATGGCGCTCCTTCCCTTCCGAGCTCTGTCATGTGCCCAAACAGTGGTTACCCCCCACATAGGGGGTATCAGCGTACTCAGGACAAATTGGAAAACAACTTTTAGGGTCCAATTTATTCTGTTACCCTTGTAAAAATACAAAGCTGGGGGCTAAAAAATCATTTTTGTGAAAAAAAAAAAGAATTTTTATTTTCACGGCTTTGCGTTACAAACTGTAGTGAAACACTTGGGGGTTCAAAGTTCTCACAACACATCTAGATAAGTTCCTTGGGAGGTCTAGTTTCCAATATGGGGTCACTTGTGGGGGGTTTGTACTGTTTGGGTACATCAGGGGCTCTGCAAATGCAACGTGACGCCTGCAGACCAATCCATTTAAGTCTGCATTCCAAATGGCGCTCCTTCCCTTCCGAGCTCTGTCATGCGCCCAAACAGTGGTTACCCTCCATATATGGGGTATCAGCGTACTCAGGACAAATTGGACAACAACTTTTGGGGTCCAGTTTATTCTGTTACTCTTGTAAAAATACAAAAGCTGGGGGCTAAAAAATCATTTTTGTGAAAAAAAAAAAGAATTTTTATTTTCACGGCTCTGCGTTATAATCTGTAGTGAAACACTTGGGGGTGCAAAGCTCTCAAAACACATCTAGATAAGTTCCTTAGGGGGTCTAATTTCCAAAATGGTGTCATTTGTGGGGGGTTTCAATGTTTAGGTACATCAGGGGCTCTCCAAACGCAACATGGCGTCCCATCTCAATTCCAGTCAATTTTGCATTGAAAAGTCAAATGGCGCTCCTTCCCTTCCAAGCTCTGCCATGCGCCCAAACAGTGGTTTACCCCAACATATGGGGTATCTGCGTACTCAGGACAAATTGCACAACATTTTTTGGGGACCAATTTCTTCTCTTACCCTTGGGAAAATAAAAAATTGGGGGCGAAAAGATCATTTTTGTGAAAAAATATGATTTTTTGTTTTTACGGCTCTGCATTATAAACTTCTGTGAAGCACTTGGTGGGTCAAAGTGCTCACCACACATCTAGATAAGTTCCTTAGGGGGTCTACTTTCCAAAATGGTGTCACTTGTAGGAGGTTTCAATGTTTAGGCACATCAGGGGCTCTCCAAACGCAACATGGCGTCCCATCTCAATTCCAGTCAATTTTGCATTGAAAAGTCAAATGGCGCTCCTTCACTTCCGAGCTCTGCCATGCGCCCAAACAGTGGTTTACCCCAACATATGGGGTATCTGCGTACTCAGGACAAATTGCACAACATTTTTTGGGGACCAATTTCTTCTCTTACCCTTGGGAAAATAAAAAATTGGGGGCGAAAAGATCATTTTTGTGAAAAAATATGATTTTTTATTTTTACGGCTCTGCATTATAAACTTCTGTGAAGCACTTGGTGGGTCAAAGTGCTCACCACACATCTAGATAAGTTCCTTAGGGGGTCTACTTTCCAAAATGGTGTCACTTGTAGGGGGTTTCAATGTTTAGGCACATCAGGGGCTCTCCAAACGCAACATGGCGTCCCATCTCAATTCCAGTCAATTTTGCATTGAAAAGTCAAATGGCGCTCCTTCCCTTCCAAGCTCTGCCATGCGCCCAAACAGTGGTTTACCCCAACATATGGGGTATCTGCGTACTCAGGACAAATTGCACAACATTTTTTGGGGACCAATTTCTTCTCTTACCCTTGGGAAAATAAAAAATTGGGGGCGAAAAGATCATTTTTGTGAAAAAATATGATTTTTTATTTTTACGGCTCTGCATTATAAACTTCTGTGAAGCACTTGGTGGGTCAAAGTGCTCACCACACATCTAGATAAGTTCCTTAGGGGGTCTACTTTCCAAAATGGTGTCACTTGTAGGGGGTTTCAATCTTTAGGCACATCAGGGGCTCTCCAAACGCAACATGGCGTCCCATCTCAATTCCAGTAAATTTTGCATTGAAAAGTCAAATGGCGCTCCTTCCCTTCCAAGCTCTGCCATGCGCCCAAACAATGGTTTACACCCACATATGGGGTATCAGCGTACTCAGGACAAATTGTACAACAACTTTTGCAGTCTATTTTCTCCTGTTACCCTTGGTAAAATAAAACAAATTGGAGCTGAAATAAATTTTGTGTGAAAAAAAATTAAATGTTCATTTTTATTTAAACATTCCAAAAATTCCTGTGAAACACCTGAAGGGTTAATAAACTTCTTGAATGTGGTTTTGAGCACCTTGAGGGGTGCAGTTTTTAGAATGGTGTCACACTTGGGTATTTTCTATCATACAGACCCCTCAAAATGACTTCAAATGAGATGTGGTCCCTAAAAAAAAATGGTGTTGTAAAAATGAGAAATTTCTGGTCAACTTTTAACCCTTATAACTCCCTAACAAAAAAAAATTTTGGTTCCAAAATTGTGCTGATGTAAAGTAGACATGTGGGAAATGTTACTTATTAAGTATTTTGCGTGACATATGTCTGTGATTTAAGGGCATAAAAATTCAAAGTTGGAAAATTGCAAAATTTTCAAAATTTTCGCCAAATTTCCGTTTTTTTCACAAATAAACGCAAGTTATATCGAAGAAATTTTACCACTATCATGAAGTACAATATGTCACGAGAAAACAATGTCAGAATCGCCAAGATCCGTTGAAGCGTTCCAGAGTTATAACCTCCTAAAGGGACAGTGGTCAGAATTGTAAAAATTGGCCCGGTCATTAACGTGCAAACCACCCTTGGGGGTGAAGGGGTTAAACATTCAGGAAAGGGTTGGGTGCATCAGTGTTGGTTTGCAAGCTGCTGCAGAGCAGAAGGTTTTGTGTATGCATATCTGATGGTGCGGTCACCCACAGCAATGGACTGGTACAGACTGAATCGGAAGTTCCAGCTACAAACCGGACGATAAAGTTTGGATATATTTTGTAAGTTGGCAATTACAGATATTTCAGTTGAACTTTCTTGGGTGACTGCCTCATTACCACATGAACGTGAAAGCCACTGCCTTACATATGGTGGAGAATGCAGGTAGTGTGAACTAAGGCATACCCCCAAAGAAAACTGCATGGCCATGATAAAGCCTGCAACGTTACAACTCAGGTCCACGGATAAGATGAACAACTCCAACAGCAGAAGATCCACTCTATAGCACAGCAGCAGCAGACTAACTGCTTGCTACTGGAGCGCCCCCAGATGCAGGGCCACGGGGGTACTCGATACCGGGCCTCTCTGTCTCAGTTCTGGGGTTGTCACGGTGGCTAGACCCGGTCCGTGACCCTGCTAAGGGGCGTCCAGTGAAAGGTGTAGGTGGTGGTGCGTGGTGCAATTCGCGGTGAATAATGAGGACACAGGGTTGCAGTCTCTTTACCTCTTTACTGAAGGCTTCAAGATCCTCAATCCAGAGTACGGTTAACAGGGCTGGCTGAGACCGGCCGGTCCGATGGCACCTCCAGAGTTCCCTTTGCAGGTGGAAATCTGTGCCTTCCTTCTAGCGCCTGTGTGTTGTAGTACTTCCCTGCTGAGCACCACGGGATAGTCCTCACTAGGGTTGAGCGACTTTCATTTTTTAAAGATCGAGTCGGGTTTTGTGAAACCCGACTTTGTCCAGAGTCGAGTCGAGTGCAGTCGGCCGATTATCGCTAAAAGTCGGGGTTCGACCGAAACACGAAACCCAATGCAAGTCAATGGGGAAGCATAGTCGGTAGTGAGTGGAGGCCAGGAAAACACCTACAGTGCCCATTTTAATGCCAAAAACATCCATTCTTGTTTCTGAAGCTTGTCAATCTTAATTAACTTTATAATAATAGTTGTTCAATGGAACTTGGGGGTCATTTGGCAAAAGTTGTGGGGGGGTAGGGCTGGTTCAAGGTTTTAGTGGGCCCAGGAATCGTGGACTACGTCACGGCGGTGGAGCAGGGAGAGGTAAGTATTTCAACGTTGCAAGTGCTGTGATCCTGAGCAAGCAGGGGGGCACACTTGTTCGCATTGGCACTGGCACAGGGCCCCTCAAAGTACAGCGGTGTGTTTGCACGGCGGGGCGCCTCCCACCAGCAGCGACACTTTTGCGTACTCTGAGGGGCCCTGTGCCAGTGACGTCGCCAACGAGTATGCCCCCCCCACCTGATGAAGGAACCTGCACTTTCATCTGCACCTTCCTCTTTGTCCCTGTGTAAGGTGGTATAACATGCGGGAAGGTGAACCTTACTTTCAGCAGGGTCAGATTCTGGCTGTGTAGAGTGCAAGGGGAATGGAGTGGTCTAGGTCAATGTACCAGCAGACTCATCTAGCAGTGGCTGGGCAATGGGCAGGATGAGGAGGAAACAGATATAGGGCCAAAGAATAAAGTAGGCTAAATGCAGTTCAAAATTGGTAACAGGACTAAACAGGCGGCATTGCTTTGTTCAGTGGAGTAGCAAACCCAGGAGCAGCAGACACTGTTTTAAGGGCCCAAACACACTAATAGGCAAAATGCAGTTTAATATCTGATACTTTAGGCCAAAAGCCTAAGACTGAAGCTCAGCTTTATTCAGTTGAGGGCAAACACCAGGGAGGGGCAGACACCGTTAGTAGGCCCTAACCACCACCAATTTTTAAAAACACAGCACTTAATGAGAGCCAGAAGGTTGAAGCTCAGCTTTATTCAGTTGAGGACAAACACCAGGGAGGGGCAGACACCGTTAGTAGGCCGTAACCAAAGTTGAAGGCCAAATGCAGTTTAATATCTGATACTATAGGCCGAAAGCCAGAAGGTGGAAGCTCAGCTTTATTCAGTTGAGGACAAACACCAGGGAGGGGCAGACACCGTTAGTAGGCCGTAACCAAAGTTGAAGGCCAAATGCAGTTTAATATCTGATACTATAGGCCGAAAGCCAGAAGGTGGAAGCTCAGCTTTATTCAGTTGAGGGCAAACACCAGGGAGGGGCAGACACCGTTAGTAGGCCCTAACCACCAATTTTTAAAAACACAGCACTTAATGAGAGCCAGAAGGTTGAAGCTCAGCTTTATTCAGTTGAGGACAAACACCAGGGAGGGGCAGACACCGTTAGTAGGCCGTAACCAAAGTTGAAGGCCAAATGCAGTTTAATTTCTGATACTATAGGCCGAAAGCCAGAAGGTGGAAGCTCCGATTTAGACAGTGGAGGACAATTTGAATTAGGGACTGCAGACAGACTTAGTAGGCTGTCCCCTGTGGACCATGCATCCACCACATTAACCCATTGCGCCTTAATGGACACGTAATCTTCCGTGGCCATGCCTACAGGTCCATGCGTCTGTTGTCAGGTGCACCTTTGTACTCACAGATTGCCAGAGTGCATGGACAATGCGGTCTTTTACATGCTGGTGGAGGGTTGGGATGGCTTTTCTCGCAAAAGAAGTGTCGACTGGTTAGCTTGTAGCGTGGTACAGCGTAGTCCATCATGGCCTTATTAATAGTAAATAAAATATATAACTAGGCTCTATGAACTTTTAAATAGGTTCCAGGGGTACACGGGCAGCATTGGTGTGGTCAGTGGAGGAGTATTGCAAGTAGGGGCCGCAGACAGGCTATCAAAGGCCTAAAATAACAAACAATAGGCAGGCATGGCAGTTTTAAATCGGTTACATGGATACACAGGCAGGCAGCATTGTGGTCAGTGGAGGAGTATTGCAAGTAGGGGCCACAGACAGGCTATCAAAGGCCTAAAATAACAAACAATAGGCAGGCATGGCAGTTTAAAATCGGTTACATGGATACACAGGCAGGCACTCCAGGCAGCATTGTGGTCAGTGGAGGAGTATTGCAAGTAGGGGCCGCAGACAGGCTATCAAAGGCCTAAAATAACAAACAATAGGCAGGCATGGCAGTTTAAAATCAGTTACATGGATACACAGGCAGGCACTCCAGGCAGCATTGTGGTCAGTGGAGGAGTATTGCAAGTAGGGGCCGCAGACAGGCTATCAAAGGCCTAAAATAACAAACAATAGGCAGGCATGGCAGTTTAAAATCGGTTACATGGATACACAGGCAGCATTGTGGTCAGTGGAGGAGTATTGCAAGTAGGGGCCGCAGACAGGCTATCAAAGGCCTAAAATAACAAACAATAGGCAGGCATGGCAGTTTAAAATCGGTTACATGGATACACAGGCAGGCACTCCAGGCAGCATTGTGGTCAGAGGAGGAGTATTGCAAGTAGGGGCCGCAGACAGGCTATCAAAGGCCTAAAATAACAAACAATAGGCAGGCATGGCAGTTTTAAATCGGTTACATGGATACACAGGCAGGCACTCCAGGCAGCATTGTGGTCAGTGGAGGAGTATTGCAAGTAGGGGCCGCAGACAGGCTATCAAAGGCCTAAAATAACAAACAATAGGCAGGCATGGCAGTTTAAAATCGGTTACATGGATACACAGGCAGGCACTCCAGGCAGCATTGTGGTCAGTGGAGGAGTATTGCAAGTAGGGGCCGCAGACAGGCTGTCAAAGGCCTAAAATAACAAACAATAGGCAGGCATGGCAGTTTAAAATCGGTTACATGGATACACAGGCAGGCACTCCAGGCAGCATTGTGGTCAGTGGAGGAGTATTGCAAGTAGGGGCCGCAGACAGGCTATCAAAGGCCTAAAATAACAAACAATAGGCAGGCATGGCAGTTTTAAATCGGTTACATGGATACACAGGCAGGCACTCCAGGCAGCATTGTGGTCAGTGGAGGAGTATTGCAAGTAGGGGCCGCAGACAGGCTATCAAAGGCCTAAAATAACAAACAATAGGCAGGCATGGCAGTTTAAAATCGGTTACATGGATACACAGGCAGGCAGCATTGTGGTCAGTGGAGGAGTATTGCAAGAAGTGTCTGACACAGTTAGTACTCCCAAAAAATAAATAGATGTTAATGTCTCGCAAAACAACTATAAATAAAAAAAAGGGTGGCATGCTTAGGTACAGGGGTGGGCTCATCTGCAGAGTTTATGACAAAGTAATTTGGCAGTAAATTAGTATTTACTGGTGTCAATATAGGACACTGACCCAGACTACTTTAACTATCATCATAGATGTCAACAAATTGGTATTGATTGTCAGTGCCAGGCATTGAATGATGTCAGCGCATAGACTAAACATTGGTGGAGCTGTGCGAGATAATTTGGCACGTGGTAGAGCACAGTTTGAGCTGGGGGGGGAACTCTCTTGTGGCCGGCGGTACCGCCCCAGGGCCCCTCATGTTACAACGGTGTGTCTGACGTTGGGTGCGCACCACCACCGCCAGAGACACTACATTGTACTATGAGGGACCCAGTGGCAGTGCCGTCGACCAAAAGCGAGCACACCCACCTCTTCTGACAAACAGCACTGTAACTAACGGGTGCTTGCGCCAAGTGTCGAGAGTGAGACAACGGCCCCGTGGGGGGAGTTTTCCCATTGGGGGATGTGTAAACATGTCGTATGCTGGTCAAACAGCTGCTGCAAATTAAGAGATTTTAACACTCAGTAAGACCAGTCCACAAGCAAGACCTTTTTATAGGAAAGCTAGGTGTCAGCCGGGAAAGGTGGGGCAAAATAATTTGAAATCCAGGAGTGGTTCATTTTAATGAAGGTGAGATCATCCACATTTTGGGTAGCCAGACAAGTCCTTTTTTCGGTTAATATTGAACCAGCAGCACTGAATACTCTTTCTGATAGGACACTTGCTGCTGGGCAAGCAAGCTCCTGCAACGCATATTCTGCCAATTCAGGCCAGGTGTCTAATTTGGATGCCCAGTAATCAAATGGGAATGACGGTTGAGGGAGAACATCAATAAGGGCTGAAAAATAGTTAGTAACCATACTGGACAAATGTTGTCTCCTGTCACTTTGAATAGATGCTGCAGTACCTGTCCTGTCTGCGGTCATTGCGAAATCACTCCACAACCTGGTCAGAAAACCCCTCTGTCCAACGCCACTTCTGATCTGTGCACCTCTAACACCTCTGCCCTGTAGCCCCCTGCAGCTCGTGTGAGAACCATCACCGGCTCTGTGTGCTGGGAATGCCTGAATCAAACGGTCTACAAGAGTAGCTTGTTTGGTTGCTAATATTTGTTCGAGGTTCTCATGTGGCATAATATTTTGCAATTTGCCTTTATAGCGAGGGTCAAGGATGCAGGCCAACCAGTAATCGTCATCGCTCATCATTTTAATAATGCGTGGGTCCTTTTTGAGGATACGTAAAGCATAATCCGCCATGTGGGCCAAAGTTCCAGTTGGCAAATCTGCGGTTGTGCTGGTTTGAGGGGCAGTTACAGGCAAATCTACGTCACTTGTCTCCCTTACAAAAACAGAACCCGGCCTTGCAACGCCACTAATTTCTGTTGGCTCAGGAGAAGCTTCCTCATTAAAAAAGTACTCATCCCCATCATCCTCCTCGTCCTCCTCCTCCTCTTCGCCCGCTACCGCGTCCTCTACACGGCCCTGACCAGACAATGACTGACTGTCATCAAGGCTTTCCTCTTCCTCGGCTTCCGCGGTGTGTCTGTTGTCGCCCAAACACTTCATTGCCAATACAGCCTGCTGACGCTTGTCACTAGCTGTCCCATAATGGCACACCTGGTGTGCAACAGTGGCAGCTGCGGATGGAGTGGATGTGCGACTGCGGTCTGTGGACGAGCTCTCGCTTCTGCAGGAGGAGGAGGAAGAGGAGGAGGGGGGGCGAACGCCTACAGCCAACTCTTTCCTTGACCGTGGGCTAGGCAGAACTGTCCCACTATTGCTGTCCCCTGTGGAGCCTGCATCTACCACATTCACCCAGTGTGCCGTGATGGACACGTAACGTCCCTGGCCATGCCTACTGGTCCATGCATCTGTTGTCAGGTGCACCTTTGTAGTCACAGACTGTCTGAGTGCATGGACGATGCGGTCTTTAACATGCTGTTGGAGGGCTGGGATGGCTTTTCTAGAAAAGAAGTGCCGACTGGGTAGCTCGTAGCGTGGTACAGCATAGTCTATCAGCGCTTTGAAAGCTTCGCTTTCAACTAACCGGTAGGGCATCATCTCTAATGAGATTAGTCTAGCAATGTGGGCGTTCAAACCCTGTGTACGCAGATGCGAGGATGAGTACTTCCTTTTCCTAACAAGAGTCTCATGTAGGGTGAGCTGGACTGGAGAGCTGGAGATCATGGAACTAGCGGTGGTGCCGTTGACATGGGTGAGTGAGAGAGGGTTGGAGATGGTATTCTTGCCGGTGCCCTACATGCAGTGTTTCCTACTACTAACCTGGTGATTCCCTGACTGCTTTGGCCTGGCGACGAAAGCTGCACAGATACTGCAGGTGGTGTGGGAAATGGTCGGCTTACAGGGAGGGAAGGGATGTAGCGTTGCTGACTAGCTTCATTGGCCGAGGGTGCTGCAACCTTTAGGGACGTTTGGTAGTTAGTCCAGGCTTGCAAATGCATGGTGGATAAATGTCTATGCATGCAACTTGTATTTAGACTTTTAAGATTCTGACCTCTGCTTAAGGTAGTTGAACATTTTTGACAGATGACTTTGCGCTGATCATTTGGATGTTGTTTAAAAAAATGCCAGACTACACTCTTTCTACTATCGGATACCTTTTCAGGCTTTGCAGACTGAGCTTCTTTAACCGGATGGCCACGCTGTCCTCCAACTGGTTTTGGTTTTGCCACGCGTTTTTGGCCAGATACGGGCCCGGTAGATGGAACCTGTTGTGATGTTGATGCCTGCTGTGGCTCCTCCTCCTCCGCTTCAGAACTACTGCCGCCTGCACCCTGTTTCCCCAATGGCTGCAAATCGGGGTCCACAACTGGGTCATCTATGACCTCCTCTTCTATGTTGTGTGCAACTTCGTCTGTGTCACCGTGTAAGCCGGTGGTATTGCGTTCGTGACGGAGCACCATAGTCTCCGCTGGTTTTGATTCTGCCTCAGTACACTGCGAGGGCAATGTTCTGGTCTGAGTCAAAGGAACAGCATAGTAATCTGGCTGTGGCTGTGCATCTGTGCACTCCATGTCCGATTCAACTTCTAATGGGCATAGCCTGTTAACTGTTTCACTGTGTAACCCAGGAACGGTATGTGTAAAGAGCTCCATGGAGTAACCTGTTGTGTCGACTGACGCATCCTTCACTGTTGTTTTTATTGAAGGACACAAGGAAGCGACTTGTTCCTGACCGGGAGCATCCACTGACGATGCACTGCTCTGACATTTGGCACTTTCCGAGGAGGAGGCGAAAGAGTTAGAGGCAGAGTCAGCAATGAAAGCCAATACTTGTTCCTCCTGCTCCGGCTTCAAAAGTGGTTTTCCTACTCCCAGAAAAGAGAGCGTTCGAGGCCTTGTGTAGCCAGACAACGAACCTGGCTCAACAACTCGAGACTTAGGTGCTGTACTGCTTTTACCACGACCACCTGATGCTCCACCACCACTACCATCATTACCAGCTGACAATGACCGCCCACGGCCACGACCTCTTCCACTAGACTTCCTCATTGTTTGCAAAACGTAACCAAAGTAACGCTATTTGTTACTGTAAAACAACTTATCAGGTGAACTCAAACTTCTGTAGGATTTATATATACCTTTATAGGTGCCTGACACTGAAAGGAAAATCAGGCCCAATGTTACACACTAGGTTTTCTGTGCCCCAATAATTTGAGACAGATGGCACACACAGGACCAGCACTCAAGCAGAAATGCCAATCTTAATCTCCCACAATTTTTTTTTTTTTCTGGGAGAATTTAAAAAAGGCCAAGTATTACACAGTGTTTTCGGTGCCACACAATGACAGACAGATGCCACACACAGCAATGGCACGGAGGCAGACTTGTCAATATTTATCTCCCACTAATTTTTTTTTTGGAAAAGGGAGAATTTAGCCAAAAAAAAAAAAGGGCCAAGTATTACACAGTGTTTTCAGTGGCACACAGTGAGAGACAGATACCACACACAGCAATGGCACGGAGGCAGACTTGCCAATATTTATCTCCCACTAATTTTTTTTTGGGAAAAGGGAGAATTTAGCAAAAAAAAAAAAAAATGGCCAAGTATTACACAGTGTTTTCGGTGGCACACAATGAGAGACAGATACCACACACAGCAATGGCACGGAGGCAGACTTGCCAATATTGATCTCCCACTAATTTTTTTTGGGGAAAAGGGAGAATTTAGCAAAAAAAAAAAAGGGCCAAGTATTACACAGTGTTTTCGGTGGCACACATTGAGAGACAGATACCACACACAGCAATGGCACGGAGGCAGACTTGCCAATATTTATCTCCCACTAATTTTTTTTGGGAAAAGGGAGAATTTAGCAAAAAAAAAAAAAAATGGCCAAGTATTACACAGTGTTTTCGGTGGCACACAATGAGAGACAGATACCACACACAGCAATGGCACGGAGGCAGACTTGCCAATATTTATCTCCCACTAATTTTTTTTTTGGAAAAGGGAGAATTTAGCAAAAAAAAAAAAAAGGGCCAAGTATTACACAGTGTTTTCGGTGGCACACAATGAGAGACAGATACCACACACAGCAATGGCACGGAGGCAGACTTGCCAATATTTATCTCCCACTAATTTTTTTTTGGGAAAAGGGAGAATTTAGCAAAAAAAAAAAAAAATGGCCAAGTATTACACAGTGTTTTCGGTGGCACACAATGAGAGAGATACCACACACAGCAATGGCACGGAGGCAGACTTGCCAATATTTATCTCCCACTAATTTTTTTTTTGGAAAAGGGAGAATTTAGCAAAAAAAAAAAAGGGCCAAGTATTACACAGTGTTTTCGGTGGCACACAATGAGAGACAGATACCACACACAGCAATGGCACGGAGGCAGACTTGCCAATATTTATCTCCCACTAATTTTTTTTTGGGAAAAGGGAGAATTTAGCAAAAAAAAAAAAAAATGGCCAAGTATTACACAGTGTTTTCGGTGGCACACAATGAGAGACAGATACCACACACAGCAATGGCACGGAGGCAGACTTGCCAATATTTATCTCCCTGCAGTTATCTCTGAAAAGTATGGCAGGCAGCTATAAAAAGGACTGCTGCACACAAAAGTGTGGACAAACACACAAGATAGCTGTGCAGAAAGGAAGGAAAAACAGGATTTGTGCTTTGAAAAAAGCAGTTGGTTTGCACAGCGGCGTACACACAGGCACAGCAACGCAGCTATCAGGGTCAGGGAGCCTTCTAGTGCAGCCCAATGAGCTACAGCGCTGAGGAAAAAAAAATGTAGCTTCCACTGTCCCTGCAATCAAAAGGTGGTGTTGGACAGTGGAAATCGCTACAGCACAAGCGGTTTGTAGCTTTATGTACTCTGCCTATCACTATCCCTGCTTCCGAAGAAGCTGCAGCAACCTCTCCCTACGCTCAGATCAGCAGCAGTAAGATGGCGGTCGGCGGGAACCCCTTTATAGCCCCTGTGACGCCGCAGAAAGCAAGCCAATCACTGCAATGCCCTTCTCTAAGATGGTGGGGACTGAGATCTATGTCATCACGCTGCCCACACTCTGCGTCCACTTTCATTGGCTGAGAAATGGCGCTTTTAGCGTCATTGAAACGCGATTTTGTCGCGAAAGTCGAGTACCGCATGGCAGACCCCACACAGGGATCGGCTCGGTTTCATGAGACGCCGACTTTGCCAAAAGTCGGCAACTTATGAAAATGAACGATCCGTTTCGCTCAACCCTAGTCCTCACAACTGTTGTGTCTGTTTCTGATGTTCTTTCCCTCAACTTATGTCTATTCTGATGTGCTTCTCCGTCCCCCAGATGATATGGATAGGACGCACCCGTATGACGGGTAGGCCTGGAGTTCTTCCGGAACCCTAGTGACGCCCCTCTCCCACAGTTGCCCCTTATGTCTGCTTAGGTGATTTAGGTGAGACAGCCAACCTATAATTAACTGTCCTGCCATTTGTTTGAAGTATTGCTTGGAGCCTAATACTTCCTCGGCGTTTCCGGCCACCGGCTACGCGCCTCAGTAGGATGTTGCCTCGATCTTACAGCACGACTCCTACTGGCTTTTATCTCCTTTTTGCTTTGATCTCGTTTCTCACTCTTCTCAATAAACCTCGCTTCTTGTCCTTTCTTGAGATACCGCCGCAATGTAGTGCAGGCGCGGTTCCTTAACGTTCTTTCCTGTTCGCTAGGCCTCTGTCAGGATCCCACCCCTGACAGGGACCCCCCTGAATCTTCCCCTGCAACACCCTCTGCCACAGGATGTTGCCTGGTTCCAACCCAGTCAGCTTCTGTCTAACTTTCTATCTAACCCCCAGTTTTACCAGATTGTGAGGAGTGGCCTAATACATAGCGCCCTTTGCTCCCCCTGGAGGCCAGACTATGAAGTGTATTGGTGTCTGTGATACCTGGTCAGATGAACTCCTTCAGTGCCATCAGACGTATCATAACTCCCCTTAGCGGCGGAGCATCAGTACTGCAATGACCAAGACTCTGGGGCGCTGCACTACAACAGCAGAATGTGGCTCACGCCCATCAGCAACCCTGGTCTGTATTGAGGCCTGATAGAAAGTCAGGTCAGCACTGAGGAAGATGAGTCCAGAGGATGACATGGAAGCCCTCCTCACAGTGTTTTTTAAAGAATAGTGGAGCTGGAGAGTTTGCTGAAGTCCCAGTGGGCTGAAGTGGTGGCCCTGTTCCTGAAGGGAGATGCCCAGAAAGCCTATTTTGACCTCACTATGGAGTACACCGAGGACTATTGGAAAGTTGAGATCCTTGCCTGGATGGGGATTAATACTTATGTATGGGTGCAGAGAGCATATCAGTGGTAGAGTTGAGTGAATATGTTTGGAATTGGTCTGCTAATCTGAATTTGCCATATTTGTGCCATATTGTTAGCCTATTCTTGCCGAATTTATATTTGATGATAAAATAAGTAAAAAATAAGGTGCTAGCAGTGCCAAGGGCCAGGACATATAGCTGCCAATTCCCCCCTTACTGCTGAACCGAGGGACTGCAGGTTTGCTCACTGGGTGTTGATATATGCTCAGACCATCTACAGTGTTGATGCCATCACTACAATAGTGAGCCCCATCTGTGCCAGGTGCACATCAAAGGATGCTGGGGAGAGGCTCTCTTGGACTCAATGTGGCACTGGCCCATGGGTCCATGATCTCTGGGCTAAAACCCACTTGTGGAAAAATTGGGGTAATTTGTATAAACATAGAACTTTGGGAGTATTTGAGGAGGTTACCCTTACACCCCGTGCAAAGAGGTTAAATATGTGGTGGAAATAGAAAAGACTCTTCCTTATGGGACTATTTTGGGAAGAGACTTGCCCCTGTCCTGGTACCTATGGGAGAGTAAAACTAACCTGGCCAGGGTAAAGGTCTGTCCGGGTGTGGAATCCGAAGATCCCAATACAGGAATTCCTGCCGTAGGGGTCACCCTCATAGGGAAAGAGTATAAACTCGATACATTTCCCCTAGAGGTGCTGGCAGGAGAGTTCAAGGAAACACCATCAATCCTGGAGGTCGAAGTATCCCAGGTGACTTTTGGGACAGCTCACCTCCAGAATCCCTCACTGGTCCTGTCATGGGAAAGGATGATAGAGATAATTGAGGTGTTTCAGTAACCTGGGGTAGAGGCATTTTTTCCTTTTACGGCAGTCAACCAGCAGTTGTTATATTGGGTTGACAAAATCAGGGACAAAGTAGTGGAACAGGTGGTAGTGCCGTGGGTGGTCACCTATGGGTTAAAAAGACGCTAGAGCATATTCTACAATAGTTCTTTTGCCCTGGTTCAGAGGTTTTGTAAGTCATACCCAGTGTGTCAGTTGACCACACCCACCGCAAGTGTCCATAGTCCATTGGATCCTCAGCCTCTTATAGAGGTACCTTTTGAGTGAATTGACATGAATCTGGTAGGGCCCATAGTAAAGTCAGTTTGTAGTTTGTTAGCAGGTGCGTAGAATGCAGTGACACACAGGAGGCAGAGCGAGGGTTAACAGGTTCTTTTATATCAAACAGTGATATTACAAGCAGGGGGTAAAGGGTGTAAACTTGCATAGGGGAAAGTCAAATGCAGAAGGTAAACACAGGTTAACTTATCAGTCTCTGTGCGGTGGAGGAAAGTGGCTGGAAGATCCCTCGGCAGTGCCGCAGGCGGCGCGAGATGTCTCCAATCCGGTCCCACAGAAGGATGATGCACTGTCTCCTTGCTATGACCGGGTCCTTCGGCATGTGGTCTCCTGATCTGGGAACACGATGGGGTAGAGATTATGGTCGGTGGCACAGTGAAAGAAGCAGAAAGTTCAGTAGGCAATGCCTCAGTAGAAGCACACAGTCCAGCGGACACAACCACTGGCATGGGCTGGTCCTTAGCAGGCTCCGCAAGGATGGGACTACGCGGTGTCTGCGCGATGGTGAGCGGAGCAAAGGTATGCACTATATCCTGGTCACTACCCGGTGCGGAAGTCTCTCTGGGCTGAGGGTAGGAAGTGTCGTCAGTCTCACTAGCAGGTAATATAGGTGCAGCTAGCTGGCATGGGTCCGTCGAGGAGTCAACTGTCTCACTGCTCAAAAGCTCGTTCACCGCCAAGTGTCCCGTCTTCCCGCTCAGACAGCTCTTTATGTCGGACCCGCCCCATCAGTCTGGTGTCCTGAACTGCTCCGGTTAGAAATCTCTTCCCCCTGCAACAATGGTGACAGCCCTGACAGTTTCGGCCCAGACACGTAAGAGAGACTGTTAGCTTGGCTCTCCTCCCTACACTCCTCCGCTCTTTTTCCTCGCCATTCCACGGGCGAGACTCTTCGAAGAATGTTGACTGTCTTTTCTTTTTCCTTTCTGATTGTTGCCAGACAGTGTTTTCTTGGTCATAGCGATTGGGGGCTTGCCAGCTGTTGTTCGTTTGGAGTGCCTCAGATCAGGAAACGCAGTGGAGCTCTTTTGTGGGGATGAATCTGGCTGTGATGGAAGATCCATGGATGAGTCTGTATCCTCTGGTTCCAATCTCTCAGAGCTTAATCCTTCGCCTCCTTCTTCATCCTCTTCTTCCACTGGTGTGTGGACCATCTCAGGAGCCTCGGGCTCCTCTTCTACTCGGACAGGGTTCTTAGACCGGCAGGGTCTGAGCATATTCCGGTAAAGAGTTCGAGTGGGGGCATCTTCCTTTCCTTCAAGAAGGACTTCGTAGACCGATCCCTCTAGATTAACTCTCCTCTTCACCTGATACGGATCTTTCTCCCTATGATTTTCCAGCTTGTCTCGAGGGTGCTTCTCCCATACCAAGACACAATCTCCAACTTGAAACTCTGTTGCTCAGGATGGGGTCTTCTCTGCATGTACCAGCTCCTGCTCATGTGATAACGCAAAAAATATTTTTTGCAGTAAAAAGCGTCTTTCAGTGTGTGACGGCTGCCAATCATAAAAATCCGCTAAAAAACCCGCTATAAATGTAAATCAAACCCCCCTTCATCACCCGCTTAGTTAGGGAAAAATTAAAAAATTTAAAAAATGTATTTATTTCCATTTTCCCATTAGGGTTAGGGCTAGGGTTAGGGTTAGGGCTAGGGTTAGGGCTAGGGTTAGGGTTAGCACTAGGGTTAGGGCTAGGGTTAGGGCTAGGGTTAGGGCTAGGGTTAGGGTTAGGGCTAGGGTTAGGGTTGGGGCTAGGGTTAAGGCTACAGTTAGGGTTGGGGATAAAGTTAGGGTTAGGGTTTGGATTACATTTACGGTTGGGAATAGGGTTGGGATTAGGGTTAGGGGTGTGTCTGGGTTAGAGGTGTGGCTAGGGTTACCGTTGGGATTAGGGTTATGGGTGTGTTTGGATTAGGGTTTCAGTTATAATTGGGGGATTTCCACTGTTTAGGCACATCAGGGGCTCTCCAAACGCGACATGGCGTCCGATCTCAATTCCAGCCAATTCCGCGTTGAAAAAGTAAAACAGTGCTCCTTCCCTTCCGAGCTCTCCCGTGCGCCCAAACAGGGGTTCACCCCAACATATGGGGTATCAGCGTACTCGGAACACATTTGAGAACAACTTTTGGGGCCCAATTTCTCCTGTTACCCTTGGGAAAACACAAAACTGGGGGCTAAAAAATAATTTTTGTGGAAAAAAAAATATTTTTTATTTGCACGGCTCTGCGTTATAAACTGTAGTGAAACACTTGGGGGTTCAAAGCTCTCACAACACATCTAGATGAGTTCCTTAGGGGGTCTACTTTCCAAAATGGTGTCACTTGTGGCTGGTTTCTACGGTTTAGGTACATTAGGGGCTCTGCAAACGCAATGTGACGCCTGCAGACCATTCCATCTAAGTCTGCATTCCAAATGGCGCTCCATCCCTTCTGAGCCCTCCCATGCGCCCAAACGGTGGTTCCCCCCCACATATGGGGTATCCGCTTACTCAGGAGAAATTGGACAACAACTTTTCGGGTCCAATTTCTCCTGTTACCCTCGGGAAAATACAAAACTGGGGGCTAAAATATAACTTTTGTGGTGACAAAATTTTTGTTTTATTTTTACGGCTCTGCATTATAAACTTCTGTGAAGCACTTGGTGGGTCAAAGTGCTCACCACACCTCTAGATAAGTTCCTTAGGGGGTCTACTTTCCAAAATGGTGTCACTTGTGGGGGGTTTCAATGTTTAGGCACATCAGTGGCTCTCCAAACGCAACATGGCGTCCCATCTCAATTCCTGTCAATTTTGCAGTGAAAAGTCAAACGGCGCTCCTTCCCTTCCGAGCTCTCCCATGCGCCCAAACAGTGGTTTACCCCCACATTTGGGGTATCAGCGTACTCAGGACAAATTGTACAACAACTTGTGGGGTCCAATTTCTTCTTTTACCCTTGGGAAAATAAAAAAATTGGGGGCGAAAAGATAATTTTTGTGAAAAAATATGATTTTTTATTTTTACGGTTCTGCATTATAAACTTCTGTGAAGCACTTGGTGTGTCAAAGTGCTCACCACACCTCTAGATAAGTTCCTTAGGGGTCTACTTTCCAAAATGGTGTCACTTGTGGGGGGTTTCAATGTTTAGGCACATCAGGAGCTCTCCAAACGCAACATGGCGTCCCATCTCAATTCCAGTCAATTTTGCATTGAAAAGTCAAATGGCGCTCCTTCGCTTCCGAGCTCTGTCATGCGCCCAAACAGTGGTTTACCCCCACATATGGGGTATCGGCGTACTCAGGACAAATTGTACAACATCTTTTGGGGTCCATTTTCTCCTGTTACCCTTGGTAAAATAAAGCAAATTGGAGCTGAAGTAAATTTTTTGTGAAAAAAAGTTAAATGTTCATTTTTATTTAAACATTCCAAAAATTCCTGTGAAACACCTGAAGGGTTAATAAACTTCTTGAATGTGGTTTTGAGCACCTTGAGTGGTGCAGTTTTTAGAATGGTGTCACACTTGGGTATTTTCTATCATATAGACCCCTCAAAATGACTTCAAATGAGATGTTGTGCCTAAAAAAAATGGTGTTGTAAAAATGAGAAATTGCTGGTCAACTTTTAACCCTTATAACTCCCTAAAAAAAAAAATTTTGGTTCCAAAATTGTGCTGATGTAAAGTAGACATGTGGGAAATGTTACTTATTAAGTATCTTGTGCGACATATCATTGTGATTTAATTGCATAAAAATTCAAAGTTGGAAAATTGCAAAATTTTCAAAATTTTCGCCAAATTTCTGTTTTTTTCACAAGTAAACGCAGGTAATATGAAAGCAATTTTATGACTATCATGAAGTACAATATGTCACGAGAAAACAGTGTCAGAATCACCAGGATCCGTTGAAGTGTTCCAGAGTTATAACCTCATAAAGGGACAGTGGTCAGAATTGTAAAAATTGGCCTGGTCATTAACGTGCAAACCACCCTCGGGGCTTAAGGGGTTAAAATATACAATGAATGATAAAAACAGAAACACATCAAAATGCTAGATTTTAGGTTCTTCAGTCACACAACCCCAACCAAATTGAAATAAAAAGTGAACAATATTTTCTGTATACCCCAAGATGGTATTACTGAAAACTACGGACCTGATCTGCATACAAAAAACAAACTCTTATACAGCTCAATGAGCAGCAAAAGCAAAAAGTTACATTTCTCAGAAAATGGCAACACAAACACATTTATTTTTCTAAATTTCAAAATTTTTTCACTACTAAAACATAAAAAAATCTTTACAAATCTTGTATCACAGTAATCGTACTGAAGAATCTTGTCTCCAGGTCACGTTTGCTGGACAATGAACTTCATAAGAAACAAAATACAAAAATCAATAGAATTAGTTTTTTTCACAATTTTGCAATACTTGTAATTATTTCCTGTTTTTTAGTACATGATACAGTAAAATAAATGGAGTCTAAATTAAATGGAGTTTTTTTTATAAAAACGAGCTCTCATATGACTATCGTAAAAAAAAAAAGAAAATAAAAGCTGGTCTTGAAGGTGGTTGGTCACCTTTGAAGACCATATTTTGTTAGATTTTTTTTACTTAATTTCATGTATTTTGGGCTAAAAAAGATCAATTTTTAAATTAGATATCGTACATTTTTTTGCACCATTTGACTTTTACTATCTGTTTGTCTCTTTTCACATTCAACCCTAATATGCTCTGTGCTCATAAATTAGCTCAGTAGTAGCTCAGAAAAAGAGAGCCAAAAGAGTTAAAGTGAACCTGTCAGCAGGATTGTGCTGAGTAACCTACAGACAGTGTCAGGTCGGCTCCGTTATTCTGATTAAAATGATACCTTGGTTGATGAAATCTGTCTTGTGGTTGTTGTTTAACCTTTATTTTCAGTTTTGAGTTAATGATTTCTTCATGCTTCGGGGCAGCCTGTGGGGGGGTCTTCAAGTGGTGCTCTGATTACATATGCATCTATATGGCTTATGACAGGTCACTGATCCCTCACTGACCTGTCCCCTATTTTGCATAATGAATATTATACATACAGTATATTGAAAAAAAAAATCACCTTAAGCAGGCAGGTGCACCTGTGCTGTAGCATGATCACATGTATAATGTGCATGTAATTATTTTATTTGATGTTATAAATAAATTTATTAAAAAAAAAATCTGTCTTAAAATGGCTCTGGCCGCAACTGCGTAGTAGCAGCAGTGACTGAGTCATACAGATGAATACCTAAGCAGAGCACCACATGCAGACCCCCCCCCCCCACAGGCCACCCCGGAGCACGAGCAAATCATTAACTCAAAACTGAAAAAAAAATTAAACAACCACAAGATGGATTTCATCAACCAAGGTATCATTTTAATCAATATAACGGCGTCGACCTGACACTGTCTGTAGGTTACTGTGCACAATCCTGCTGACAGGTTCCCTTTAAGGGACATTTGCAATGCAAGTTTATCTTACCATGTAAAGAGTCTGCCAAATACCCGATGAATGAGTAAAATGCTTGTTCATCAGGTGGAATGATCTTTTGTGGAGACAGAGTAAAAGATCATCATTCTGTTTAGTGCAGAAGATCATCATTCTGTTTAGTGCAGTGTAAACAGGACTCACACTGCTGTAAATCATAGCAGCCTAAGCAATTTAGTATATATTGATTATTGAACATCGTTTGCTTTGGTCTGTCTGTGTAAACAGGCAGACAGTCAACCACTGATATCGCTCGTATTGTGCTGCTGGCCAATCCATGTAAGGCTATGCGCACATGTTGTGGATTTTGCTGCGGATCTGCAGCAGATTTGGCGCTGCGGATCGGCAGCTGTTTTCCATGCATTGTACAGTACCATGTAAACCTATGGAAAACAAAATCCACAGTGCACATGCTGCGGAAAAAAACGAGCGGAAACGTAGCTGTGTTTTTTCTGCAGCATGTCAATTCTTTGTGCGGATGCCGCATCGGGTTTTACTTGCTCCTCAATAGGAATCTGCAGGTGTAAAACCGCAGGTGGAATCCACACAAAAACAGTGGTAAATCCACGGGTAATTCGCAGTGCAGTTTACCTGCGGATTTTGCAAAAACAGTGTGGAAAAATACGCACACCAGTCCGCCACGTGTGCTTATAGCCTATACAAATCTTTACAAACTCTCCTGCAGACCATCATAGTGAGCTGACTGACAGTTTCTCAGTTAAAGGGACTCTGTCAGCACAGAATGACAATTCAAACCAAGTACAAGCCCTCGGTGCATCATGACATAACCAATCATTCAACTCTACTCCTTTCCACCTGCTTGTTTTCCCTGTATCACCAACTCCCTCTTTTTGATTGACAGTTCTGGCTTGATACAGCCAGAGAAGGTTGAAGGTAAATAAAAAAGATGCAGGTGGGAAGGTGTAGTTAAATGATTTGCCATCACCGAGTGCCTATACTTGGTTTTAACCCATTTGCGACATGCGCCGTGCTAGTACTGCTCTGCGGGAGGTGCATTTGTGCCCAGAGTAGTACTCAGGGGCGGGCTGGGCCGGGTGGCAGAAATGCATATGCCCCCTCGGCCGGTGTCTAAGCAGCTGCACAGGGCCGCTGGAGGACTGGCAGTGACTGTAATAAATAGTGCACCTGTAGTGCGTGATGGTGTCATCCCGCCAGCAGCCCTGACATGCAGGCTGCAGGGGTATGTGATGAGCAAGCTCCTATGCGCCACTGCCACTCTGAGGGAGAGAGCCAGCAGCCAAGATGAAAGGTCAGCATACCGGCATACCGGCCTGTGTGTGCACGGAGCTCCGGCTTCTCCTGCTCTTATCTGCTATCCCGGCAGAGAAGGAGAGACGGGGGAGGTGCTGGGACAGTGCAGAGCTGTGAGCAGGAGAAACTGAAGAGCTGCACATGGACATCAGCTGCCCCTGCACCACAGAGGAGAGTGTTTGATGTGTGTATGAGGTAACTGGTGTGATGTGTGTATGAGGTAACTGGTGTGTGTGTGTGTGAGCTGTGTGTGTGTGTGAGCTGTGTTTGTGAGCTGTGTTATGGTTTCCAATGGCAAGGAAACATCAGAAGCATAGAATAAATGGACAAGCTCTCGGGTGATGGAAACTAGAGCTGACCGCGATGCTAAACCTACACACCACACTAGAAGTAGCCAGGGGGCATTCCTGCGTTGTCTCTAGATGCCGCGCGCCAGCCGGAGAACTAACTACCCCTGGTAGAAGAAAACACAGTCCTGGCTTGCCTCCAGAGAATGTCCCCACAGGAGATAGCAGCCCCCCACATATAATAACGGTGAGAGCAGATGAAAAGACACACGTAGTATGAAAGCAGATTTAGCACAGAGAGGCCCGCTAACTAAATAGCAGAAAGATACAACAGAGGACTTCGCGGTCAGCTGCAAAACCCTTCAAAACACCATCCTGAAATTACCTTAACTCATGTGACAACTCATGCCACTGGAGTGGTAATTTCAGCCCAACAAGAGCTTCCAGCTGCAGAGATTCACATATGTGCAAACTGGACAAAACATACAAAAATAGACTTAAGGACTAAAGTGTCCAACTTAGCTGAGCAGAAAACAGGGAGCAGGAACATGCAACAGAATCACTCTGGATACATTGATGGCCAGCATTAGAATGACTGAGGAGCAAGGTTAAATAGGATACTCCCACATCCTGATAGGAACAGGTGAACTGAGAAGGCAAAGCTTGCAGGACACCAGTACCACAAGAGACCACTGGGGGAGCCCACGAACCGAATCACAACAGAGCTGTGTGTGTGTGAGCGGTTTGTGTGAGAGCTGTGTGTGAGAGCTGTGTCTTGTGTGAGCTGCATGTGTGTGAGCTGCATGCGTGTGTGTGAGCTGCATGCATGTGCGTGTGAGCTGCGTGTGTGTGAGCTGCGTGTGTGTGTGAGCTGCGTGTGTGAGCTGTGTGTGTGTGAGCTGCGTGTGTGTGTGAGCTGTGTGTGTGAGCTGTGCGTGTGTGTGAGCTGCGTGCATGTGTGTAAGCTGCATGCGTGTGTGTGAGCTGCGTGCGTGTGTGTGAGCTGCGTGCGTGTGTGTGAGCTGCATGCAGGTGTGAGCTGCGTGTGTGTGTGAGCTGTGTGTGTGTGAGCCGTGTGTGTGAGCTTTGTGTGAGCTGTGTGTGTGTGAGCTGCGTGTGTGAGCTGCGTGTGTGAGCTGCGTGTGTGTGAGCTGCATGCAGGTGTGAGCTGCGTGTGTGTGTGAGCTGTGTGTGTGTGAGCCGTGTGTGTGAGCTTTGTGTGAGCTGTGTGTGTGTGAGCTGCGTGTGTGAGCTGCGTGTGTGAGCTGCGTGTGTGTGAGCTGCGTGTGTGTGAGCTGCGTGTGTGTGAGCTGCGTGCGTGTGTGTAAGCTGCGTGCGTGTGTGTGAGCTGCGTGTGTGTGTGAGCTGCGTGTGTGTGAGCTGTGTGTGTGAGCTGCGTGCGTGTGTGTGAGCTGCATGTGTGTGTCATTATACAGTGGGGCCATGCGTGTGCCTGTCATTATACAGTGGGCTGTGCGTGTGTGTGTCATTATACAGTGGGGTTGTGCGTGTGCCTGTCATTATACAGTGGGGCTGTGCGTGTGCCTGTCATTATACAGTGGGGCTGTGTGTGTCATTATACAGTGGGGCTGTGCATGTGTGTGTCATTATACAGTGGGGCTGTACATGTGCGTCATACAGTGGGGCTGTGTGGGTATGTCATTATACAGTGGGGCTGTGCGTGTGTGTGAGCTGCGTGTGTGTGTGAGCTGCGTGCATGTGTGTGTCATTATACAATGGGGCCGTGCGTGTGCCTGTCATTATACAGTGGGGCTGTGCGTGTGCCTGTCATTATACAGTGGGGCTGTGTGTGTGTGTTGTTATACAGTGGGGTTGTGCGTGTGTGTGTGTCATTATACAGTGGGGCTGTACGTGTGTGTCATTATACAGTGGGGCTGTGCGTGTGCCTGTCATTAAACAGTGGGGCTGTGCGTGTGCCTGTCATTATACAGTGGGGCTGTGTGTGTCATTATACAGTAGGGCTGTGCGTATGTGTCATTATACAGTGGGGCTGTGCGTGTGCCTGTCATTATACAGTGGGGCTTGGCGTGTGTGTCATTATACAGTGGGGCTGTGGTGCGTGTGTGTCATTATACAGTGGGGCTGTGTGTGTATGTCATTATACAGTGGGGCTGTGCATGTGTGTGTGTCATTATACAGTGGGGTTGTGCGTATGTGTGTGTGTGTGTGTCATTATACAGTGGGGCTGTACGTGTGTGTCATTATGCAGTGGGGCTGTGCGTGTGTCATTATACAGTGGGGAAGTGTGTGCCTGTCATTATATAGTGGGGTTGTGCGTGTGTGTCATTATACAGTTGGGCTGTGGGTGTGTGTATGTCATTATACAGTGAGGCTGTGTGTTTGTCATTATACAGTGGGGCTGTGCATGTGCCTGTCATTATACAGTGGGGCTGACATGTGCCTGTCATTATACAGTGGGGCTGTGTGTGGGTCATTATACAGTGGGGCTGTACGTGTGTGTGTCATTATACAGTGGGGCTGTGCGTGTATGTGTGTCATTATACAGTGGGGCTGTGCGTCGTGTGTCTGTCATTATACAGTGGGGCTGTGCGTGTGTGTGTGTCATTGGTGCATTCACTCTGTGTCATTCTTTGGACTGCAGACTTGTGCTTCTCACATTGCTGGCATGCGATCACATGCCAACTAGACTTGCATGGCCTAATGCAACTGTATTGAACAAGGCCCAAAACAGTCTAGTCGAAATGTGGCTGGGAATATACACTCACCGGCCACTTTATTAGGTACACCATGCTAGTAACGGGTTGGACCCCCTTTTGCCTTCAGAACTGCCTCAATTCTTCGTGGCATAGATTCAACAAGGTGCTGGAAGCATTCCTCAGAGATTTTGGTCCATATTGACATGATGGCATCACACAGTTGCTGCAGATTTGTCGGCTGCACATCCCAAAGATGCTCCATACAAGGCAGGATGGATCCATGCTTTCACGTTGTTTACGCCAAATTCTGACCCTACCATCCGAATGTCGCAGCAGAAATCGAGACTCATCAGACCAAGCAACGTTTTTCCAATCTTCTACTGTCCAATTTCGATGAGCTTGTACAAATTGTAGCCTCAGTTTCCTGTTCTTAGCTGAAAGGAGTGGTACCCGGTGTGGTCTTCTGCTGCTGTAGCCCATCTGCCTCAAAGTTCGACGCACTGTGCGTTCAGAGATGCTCTTAGGCCTACCTTGGTTGTAACGGGTGGCGATTTGAGTCACTGTTGCCTTTCTATCAGCTCGAACCAGTCTGCCCATTCTCCTCTGACCTCTGGCATCAACAAGGCATTTCCGCCCACAGAACTGCCGCTCACTGGATTTTTTTTCTTTTTCGGACCATTCTCGTCATCTAGAGATGGTTGTGCGTGAAAATCCCAGTAGATCAGCAGTTTCTGAAATACTCAGACCAGCCCTTCTGGCACCAACAACCATGCCACGTTCAAAGGCACTCAAATCACCTTTCTTCCCCATACTGATGCTCGGTTTGAACTGCAGGAGATTGTCTTGACCATGTCTAATGCCTAAATGCACTGAGTTGCCGCCATGTGATTGGCTGATTAGAAATTAAGTGTTAACAAGAAGTTGGACAGGTGTACCTAATAAAGTGGCCGGTGAGTGTATATATCGCATGCTTGCAGTCACAAGACCACCTGTTGCCGGCACCAGAGAATCTTCACAGCGCACAGTGCGCACGATATGAGGATTCACACATAGTGTCTGTAGACATGTAGCATAAGATCCGACAACCCCTTTAAGGATGAGCCGCTACTCATGGGCCACTGCTGTGTGCTTGCCCCCCAGGCCAAAATTTGCCAGTCAGCCCCTGGTAGTACTAGTACGGCTCCGCGATCACCGCAGGTGTCACACACAGCTGACACCCTGCAGCAATGCCCACGATCGGTGCTAACACCTCTGATGCCGCTGTCAGTAGTGACAGCGGCATAGAGAAGCATCGCTTCTCCCTGCACGCTTCCATTGGGACATTGTGATGCGATCACGATGTCCTGATGGTCTCCATGGAGACCCCTGGCACTAAGATGGTTGCACGTTCTTTCCAGGTCCTGCAGGGAAGGTGGCTTGCGAGCGCCTGCTGAAAGCAGGCGCCAGCATGCTTCCTTCCCTGCCTGTCAGATCCTGATCTGACACTCTGCTGTGCAAAGTCTCAAATCTGCGATTTGACATTATATAGTGATGTGCCATACTGGGAGAATGTAATATAGTTAAAAAAAAGAATTATAATGTGTAAAAATATTACTCAAGATTTCCAAGCATGCTCGGGTGTTCTCAGAGTATTTTGGGCATGCTCGGAAATTATGTTTGAGTCGTCGCAGCTGCATGATTTGCAGCTGCTAGACAGCCTGAATACATGTGGGGATTCCCTAACAAGCAGGCAATCCCTGCGTGTGTTCAGGTTGTCTAAAGGCCCCGTCACACATAGCGATTTACCAACGATCACGACCAGCGATACGACCTGGCCGTGATCGTTGGTAAGTCGCTGTGTGGTCGCTGGGGAGCTGTCACACAGACAGCTCTCTCCAGCGACCAACGATCAGGGGAACGACTTCGGCATCGTTGAAACTGTCTTCAACGATGCCGAAGTCCCCCTGCAGCACCCGGGTAACCAGGGTAAACATCGGGTTACTAAGCGCAGGGCCGCGCTTAGTAACCCGATGTTTACCCTGGTTACCAAAAAAAACAAACAGTACATACTCACCATCTGATGTCCGTCAGGTCCCTTGCCGTCTGCTTCCCGCTCTGACTGAGTGCCGCCGTACAGTGAGAGCAGAGCGCAGCGGTGACGTCACTGCTGTGCTGTACTTTCACTTTCACTTTGCGGCGCTCAGTCAGTGTGGGAAGCAGACGGCAAGGGACCTGACGGACATCAGATGGTGAGTATGTACTGTTTTTTTTTTTTTACATTTACGCTGGTAACCAGGGTAAACATCGGGTTACTAAGCGCGGCCCTGCGCTTAGTAACCCGACGTTTACCCTGGTTACCAGTGAAGACATCGCTGGATCGGTGTCACACACACCGATTCAGCGATGTCAGCGGGACCTCAACGACCAAAAAACGGCCCAGGCCATTCCGACATGACCAGCGATCTCACAGCAGGGGCCTGGTCGCTGGTACGTGTCACACATAGCGAGATCGCTACTGAGGTCGCTGTTGCGTCACAAAACTTGTGACTCAGCAGCGATCTCGCTAGCGATCTCGCTATGTGAGACGGGGCCTTAACAGTTGCAAATCATGCAGCTGTGGTGACTCAAACATAATTTCTGAGCACGCCCAAAATACTCGGCAAACACCTGAGCATACTCAGAAATATCAAGTAACGAGCACACTTGCTCATCACTAATAAAAGCCCGGTAATCTGGTATCGCTGTAATCGCACCGACCCGAAGAATAAAGTCACCTAATCACTTATACCTCACGAGGAGCGGCATAAAAAATAAATAAAACCAGTTCTTCACATGTTGTTGATTTTTTTCATTCTGCCTCTCAAAGATCTCAGTAAGGCTGGGCGCACATTTATCATGCGCTCTGCGCTGAGTGCTTACACTGGGGTTTCTGTGTAAATCTCTGAAATACATGATTCAGACAGAACCTTTGGTGGAAGATTCCCTATAATGAGGCAGATGGAGGCACTGTGGGCGCCATAGGACCTGTGATCCGGCGGTGTCCATCTTTTTAGGATTGCATAAAAGTGCTGTCGGCCACAGTTTTGTGCACTTCTGAAAAAAAGGAAACCGCAGAACAGAGGCTAGACGGAGTCCAGAGTAACTCTGCTGCCTCACTATAGTGAATGGATCCATCGGGGGTTTCATCTGAATCACGTCACTCAGAGATTTAGATGGAAACTGCACAGTAAGTGCTCAGCGCAGAGTGCCGGATAACTGTGATCCCAGACATTCTGTAAAATGTTCCCAATAAAAGCTTCCACTCAATCCACAAAAAAAGCAAATTCCCACTCAGATCTGTCATCTGTTAACAGAAATATAGGGGGCTTCCACGTTACTGGTAGCACATAGGCTCTGGAAAAGTGAAATGGCTCCTCACCCGCCAAAAGAAATTCAGCAAATTCTCTGCTGCCAAATCCAAATACCCCCCTCCCTTCTGAGACCCAGTGTGCCTAAACAACATTTAGCGCCCACATATTTGACATTTCTGTAGTGATGAGAGCCCACCTAATTTACAGGTGTGTGTCTCCAGAAGCATGAGCTGGGCATAATGTACTGGTCACTATAGCGTACTGGTCACTACATTGGCAGTGTGTAATTTTCACTCAGCAACATCCACTGCTGCCTGTTTTTGGAAAACATCCATGGCTTTAAAATCCTCACTACTAGGGTTGAGCGAAACGGGTCGGCAATTTTCAGAAGTCGCCGACTTTTGGCAAAGTCGGGTTTCATGAAACCCGACCCGACCCCTGTGTGGGATCGGCCATGAAGTCGGCGATCTTCTGAATCTGGAATCGGAATTCCGATACCGATTCCCGATATGTTTAAGATATCAGGAATTGGTATCGGAATTCAGATTTAAGTGTAAAATAAAGAATTAAAATAAAAAATATCCCCATACTTACCATCTGATGCGCCCTGGTACTAAGCGGGAACCTTCCTTCCTTAGAATCAGCCTTCCAGGACCTAGCGGTGACGTCGCGGGGACGTCGCGGCTTGTGATTGGTCGCGCGGCCGCCCATGTGACCGCTCGCGCGACCAATCAAAAGCCGCGACGTCACCGTGACGTCACCGAAGGTCCTGGAAGGGCTGATTCTTAGGAAGGAAGGCTGCCGGAAAGAAGCCGAGGGTGAGTATATTCCTATTAGGTATATACTCACCCTCGGACACGCCCTGCTTCTTTCCGGCAGCCTTCCTTCCTAAGAATCAGCCCTTCCAGGACCTTCGGTGACGTCACGGTGACGTCGCGGCTTTTGATTGGTCGCGCGAGCGGTCACAAGGGCGGCCGCGCGACCAATCACAAGCCGCGACATCACCGTGACATCACCGAAGGTCCTGGAAGGGCTGATTCTTAGGAAGGAAGGCTGCCGGAAAGAAGCCGAGGGTGAGTATATTCCTATTAGGTATATACTCACCCTCGGACACGCCCTGCTTCTTTCCGGCAGCCTTCCTTCCTAAGAATCAGCCCTTCCAGGACCTTCGGTGACGTCACGGTGACGTCGCGGCTTTTGATTGGTCGCGCGAGCGGTCACATGGGCGGCCGCGCGACCAATCACAAGCCGCGACGTCCCCGCGACGTCACCGCTAGGTCCTGGAAGGCTGATTCTAAGGAAGGAAGGTTCCCGCTTAGTACCAGGGCGCATCAGATGGTAAGTATGGCGATATTTTTTATTTTAATTCTTTATTTTACACTTAAATATGGATCCCAGGGCCTGAAGGAGAGTTTCCGCTCCTTCAGACCCTGGGAACCATTGGAAACCCAATGCACTGCATTGGGTTTCGAGTTTCGGCCGACCCCGACCCCGACTTTTTTATAGGATCGGCCGATTTCACTCGACCCGACTTTTGAAAAAGTCGCGTTTCGTGAAACCCGACCCGATCCTATAAATGTAAAGGTCGCTCAACCCTACTCACTACATCTGTAGATAAATTCCCAAAGGGTTATAATTTCCAAAATGGGGTCACTTGAGGGGGGATTCTGCTTTTCTTGCACTTAGGGGCTCTTTATATGCAATCCACAAACTTGTCTAGGAAAATCTGCATTCCAGGAGGCAAATAGCGCTCTGTCCCTCCCGAGTCACTCCGTATGGCAAAGTAGTGCTGTACAGCCACATATGGGGTATTGTCACATTCAACAGAAACTGCTGTTCTGACACCTCAGGAGCTCTGTCAATGTGACATGGCACCCTCAAACAAGTGCAGCAAAATCTGCACTGTAATATGGCGCTACTTTCCTTCTAAGCTTTGCACTGTGCCTCAAAAGTAGTTTTCAACCACATATGGGGTATCAGTGAACACAGGAGAAATTGCACAACAAACCTTGAGGTTCATTTTCTCCTTTTGCCCTTGTGAAATTACAAAATTTGTAGCTAAAAAAGATTTTTGTGGGAAAAATGCCATAATTTTTTTATTTTTACGGTTTAATGTTATAAACTTCTGTGAAGCACCTGGGGGATCAAGGTGCTCAATACACATCTAGATAAGTTGCCAAAGGGGCATAGTTTCCAAAATCGTGTCACTTATGAGTGGTTTCCACTGTTTAGGCACATATGGGGCTCTTCAAATGTGACATTGCGTCCGCTAACAATGGTCAACACAAAAAAATCGTCAGCAAAGGTAATATGTCTGTTTTATGGAGTTTGATGTGCTGATTCCAAAAATATGCTTAGTTTTGCTCTATCACATAAAGTTTCTGAGATAAAAGTATTTTAGTTATTACGTTATTTCTGCATTGTCAATGTATGGGACTTTTCTTATGTTATTCCCATTTCTTTGCTTGTCTTACTTAATTGTGAATTTTCTTACAGGGACAACATCAGTAAAGTTTTATGGGAATGAGTATTGACAGTGCAGTCAACCAATGACTGCTTCTCGGAAGGTCACATGTTATAGGGAGGAGCTACCGTAACTGTTATGATACGGTAAGATTTGAGTCAGTCAGAAAAGGATGGTGATGGCAGCAAGGACTGGTTTGTGAGACTGACAGGAGACAGGCCTCTACAGGGATCTGAGTCCTGCCACAGGGAGATAGAAGAGAAGGCAGCGGACAGCCGCCATTGTGAGAGGATTTTCACTGCATTTCTGGGAGGGCAAGTCACTTCAGAGGGAAGAAAACTGCTCAGCCACTGAGGTATAACTGAGTGAGGGTCTCCACAGAGATAGAACCTGAAAGCAGCCAATATCACACTGAGAAACTGCCTGTCTGCAAATTTTCATCTGTAAGGAATAGGCTGACCTGTTTACCTCAAAACTGTATATAGTTATCTACCAGATTATTTTCAGTGAAATCAGTTCTAAATACAAACTGCCTTTGTCATCTCTGGGAAATATCTACATATAGTCGGTCTGCCCATCACATATTTTTTTCTCACCACCATTGAACTGAACTTACTCAACTGTTTGATCAGATTTAAAGGAGAAAAATGCCCCGACAGTATACCAATCATCCAAACAGATTCTGCTATGTGTGTGGTTCTTTTAAACCAAAAGGCCAAGTACGTTCAATCACTCATGATATTAAAAAGATGTACCAGATGTACTTTAAGTTTCCACTTGGTTATCGAGACAAAAGCTGGGCCCCTCAAGTGATATGCTCAAGTTGTTCAAATGGTCTTCGTGACCGGTTAAATGTGAGGAAAGTGGCTATGCCGTTTGCTGTTCCCATGATTTGAAGAGAATCCAAAAATCATAGTGGTTACTGCTACTTTTGCTTTATCAAACTGAAGGGCACCAGGCGGCACGGTGGCGCAGTGGTTACCGCTATCATAAAGTACAATATGTCTTGATGCAGGCAGGTTCAGTTGGCAGCGACTACGCTGCAGCATGATCACATGTATAATATGCATTTAATTATTTTATTTGCTGATATAAATGTAATCAGAAGATAAAAGAAATCTGTCTCAAAATGGCGCTGGCTAAGGCCTCTTTCACACTTCAGTTGTTTGGCGTCAGTCTACAACCGTCATTTTCCTCAAAAAACGGATCCGTTTTTTTTTCGACGGATCCGTTTTTTTCCCCATAGACTTGCATTAGCGACGGATTGTGACGGATGGCCGTCCGTTCCATCCGTCATGCGACGGATCCGTCAAAATTTAGCGGACATCATCTAGACATTGACGGTCATTGCAATGTTTTTTGTCTCCGTTGAAATGACGGATCGCGACGGATCCGTTGCGTCCGTCATTCCATAGAATGGCCACCTATGGGCGACGGATCTGTCGCGAACGTTATTTCAACGGATCCGTCGCCCCAATCCGTTTTTTCAATTTTTTTCAATTGCGCATGCTCCAAAAAGTATATACAACCCCCGAGTAACGGATCCGTCAAAAAAACGGATCCGTTACATCCGTTTTTTCAACAATTGTGACGGATCCGTCGATCCGTCACTTTGTCGGAAGTGACTGACGCCAAACGACTGAAGTGTGAAAGAAGCCTAAGCTTGCGCAGTAGCATCTATCGGCGATCCGATAGATCAGGGGTCTCAAACTGCATTCCTCGAGGGCCGCAAACCATACGTGTTTTCAAGATTCCCTTAGCATTGCACAAGGTGCGGTAATCATTATGTGTGTAGGTGATTAAATTATCACCTGTGCAGTGCAAGGAAATCCTGAAAACATGACGTGTTTGCAGCCCTTGAGGAATGCAGTATGAGACCTCTGCAATAGATGCTACTGTATCTGGTGCCGCCGGCGCGATCTTGCTAGAGAAAAAAAATTGTCGCCATTAAGATGGCGCCGGCGGCAGTACCTGCGCCGTAGCATTTGTTAGTGATCCAATAGTAGCTACTTTGCAGGCGCCGCCGGCGCCATCTTGCTAGAGAAAAAAAATAGTCCCCAACAGATCGTCCAGAGATGCTACTGTGGAAACGCTGCCAGCGCCATCTTAGTGGCGACAATTTGTTTTTCTCTTGGAGGAGGCAATTTCTTTTTCTCTAGCAAGATGGCACCTCCGGCACCTATGCAGTAGCTTCTCTAGGATCGCTAATAGCAGCTGCTGCGCCGATTTTTTATTATGAATTTATTTACAGCATCAAATAAAACAATTAAGTGCACATTATACATGCGATCATGCTGCAGCACAGGTTCCACCGCTGGTGGCTGCCTGCTGAAAGTGATTTTATTAAAAAAAATATGTAATATTCATTATGTAAAATAGGAGGCAGGTTACTGAAGGATCAGTTAATATAATTGAAAAACTTGGCACTCAACTCTTATGGATGGTCCATAACGAGCGGCGGACACCGAGTTAGACCAGGCACCAGGCTCCACTGCTAAAAATAACGACACAAACTCAACATAGGGAACAAGGTGGGTCTTCCACGGCATACAGTACCTATCTGATTTATAGACTGTACAATATACTATACATGGACACATCGGTCGCTTACCCTATTTATGTATGTACCACAAGGAGTACGTCGGGTGCCCCATGGCTTGTAATGCCTCTCTGATTTAAAGATCACAGCTCTTTCTATAAAAAAACCCAAATGGCTACTTGGCTCTGCGAAGCCAGCATTTGCTTCATAGGAGATAATTTTAAAGAGACAGGGTATCAGTGTCACACACCCTTTAACTAACACGCCGTTCCATTACAGCAGTCGGTACACTGATGAAGGTCACCGTTTGACTGAAATGTGTGGATTTTGTACTACATGTTTGACTGCATTAAATTTACTCTACATCCACAAGAGTTGAGTGCCAAGTTTTTCAATTATATTATTAGGTTTGAGCACCACACCAGTAGTGCCACGTCACACCACTACTGAGGGATCAGTAACCTGTCATAAGCTATCAGTATGAATAGCTAAGCAGAGCACCACATGGAGACCTGGAGCACAAGACTTTCATTAACTGAAAACTGAAAATAAGGATTGAACAACAACCACATGACGGATTTCATCAACCAAGGTATCATATTAATCAGTATAACGGCGGCGCCGACCTGACACTGTGTGTAGGTTACTGTGCACAATCCCACTGACAGGCTCCCTCTAATAATCATTCTGTGCTGCCAGAGTCCCCTTAAATCTCCAGCCAGCAATAGACATTGCTGGAGAAGGCAAATGGTGTACAATTTTTCATGAAATCCAAGTGCTAAAATTATTTTTAGCCCAAAATCCATGCATTTAAGGAAGAAAAAAATGCCAACAAAGGTGGGCAGCCTGAGATATTTACTGTCTGACACTAGCCTAGTCCTTGTTTCACATGTTGCATCAGTAGTGTGTAATAGAGTGCAGGGTTGCGTATGTCACCACGGAACAGACAGACCAACTGTTGAAGGGGATTTATTAACAGGGGTAAAATTCTCCTCGCAGGGAGTAAACGGGGTTAATAGTCAAGTAAAACAGTAAACAGTTAAGCGGAATCAAAGGGTTAACGAGTGTTCTTGTAACTTATCAGCCCAGGGAGGTCCTGACTGGAGGGTCCTTTTCCCAATGTGGATAGAGTCACCAGCAGGGCTTGGGATCCTGAAGTCTCTTCTGTGTCTCCTGGAAGGTCCGGGGTTAAGTCTCTCTGCAATCTGTTCTTCACAAAGTGAAAGTGAAACCAGGAAATAGCACAGTCTCGTCGCTTCTGCAAGAGCCTCTATGCACCAGGCTGACAGTCTCCCTGTATTAACGCTGTCACACACACTCTGGGTAGTTACTTATCACACTCAGGGATTCTTTGCTTGTCACTGAGGTCACCAGGGATTCTTTGCTTGTCACTGCGGTCACCAGGGCTGCACAGTCACTGTCTCTGATTCTGGAGGCTTCCAAATCTACACCCTCACATCCAGCCGTCACTCTGGTGGGTATCTCAGCCTCAGTGCCCTCACGGGGAGCACTCTGTCATGGGGAGCGCGGCGCTGCAGCCTGCTTTCTCTCTGGCACGCTGTCCCCTCTCTCGCGCGCTCTCTCTCCCGCACTTTTCTGACCACTCCCCTCTCTTTTCCCAGCAGTCAACCTGTCCCCTCTGTCCAGGGCAGAAAGTCTTCCCCCCAACAACCCAGCTGTCTGGCTAAGTGGTTCCAGGCAAGGAGCAGGGAAAGCAACCTCCTTACATTCCCCCTCTCTTAAAGCTCGCCATTCCACGGGCGAGGACTCTTCGTGCTTCTCTTTGTTCTTCGGAGGGGAGTCAGATACCTGCGATTCTCGCATCTCCTTCTGCCTTTCTTCTTGTAGATACTCCAAGACTAAATGGTTTAGGAGCTGCTCATCAGTCAGGTTGAGATATGCTTTCTCTGCGTCATCAACAACTGCTGTCTTCTTCTTTTTCTTCTTCTTCTTCTTAGCTTTGCCGCTAGCAGATGTCTGCGTAGATGATTCATCCTCCTCCTTGTCGTTATCGGAAACTTTAGGGACTTCTTGTTCAGGCTCCTCAGTTTGGGGGCTTAGTACACGCAATTCTTCTTCATAGCTCCCCCTCTCTTTGACAGGAGCATTCTTGTCAAACCTTGAGTCAGATGAATTAAGACCATGCAGGCCGGACTCTGCGGGCATCACTTCCCAGGTATTCTCAGCCACACGCCCTGTCTCACACAGCTGCTCCATTTCCCTTGTCCGATCAGGAACTGGTGAGCTGACAGCCAGCACATTCTTCACCTCAGGGGACGACATCAGTGGTTCCTCCTCCTCATCGGCTCGGACATTGAAAACGAGTGTCGCAGGAACACTTGGCACTTTCTCTCCTTCTTCAGGAACTCGTGCTGGACAGGGTAGTAAAGCACTTTGGTGGTCTTCTCGAGAGAACGTCACTTTCTTCCTGCCGGTCTGAGTCTCACCAGAGATGCTTGACACCTTCTCCACCTCTCCTTGGCGTCCGACATTGTGGTACTGTCTTGTCCTAGGTGGAACTCTTCTCTTCCTGCCGTACCATTCCCTCCAGGGGCGACATTCCCTCCAGTTAGCAGGACCCTCAGAGGGGTGAGCGGATCTCTGCCACCGCTCTTCTCGGGTAGGGCAATTTCTGGACATGTGTCCCACCTTTCTGCACGTCCAGCACTCACGTCTGCGTCTTTCTGGAGGGCGCTTCAGTTTGGATCGTCGACCTCGGCAGGGGACATCTCTCATCTGCGGTTGCTCTTCATCCCAGGATACGGAGTTACACTCTGGGGCCGCCACCGAAGCCTTCTTTATGTGGCGCACCTCTCCTATATCTCTTTCTGGCGGCTTCCGCACGTTACCTCGGGATATGCCGCTGGTCCCCAAAACAGCAGTAAGGGCTTTCCCCAGACTCTCAATCTCCTCCCAGATTCTTCTTATCTTCAGCTGGGAATCCCGGGTCCACATTGCCTCCTCTTCATTTTGACTGGATGCTCCGCAGTTGTAGCATCTAGGCAGTTTTCTTCGCCGAACGGCACTAGTCTCACTTTGGAGGGCGGTTTCTGCAGCAGGGATCTTCTTATATTCAGCCACCTCCTCACGGACTCGCTTAAGCTCCTTCTTCAAGTCTTCTACCCATTGAGGGGCTGTTACCTCCCTGCTCCATACCTTTCCCACTGGCACTACCACCCCTTGCTCTTGCTCGCGTGTGCGTGCCTCACTCCCGACCTCAGAGAAAGTCATATCTAGCTTTACACGCATGCGCTCTCGCAGGGCCTGTTTCATCAATACATCTCGCAAGCCTGTCACCAGTTGGTCTCGCAGTACAACGTCAATTGACCCCACACCTATGCCGTCCTTCCGTATAATGGCAGTATGAAGCTCCTGCAGTGCATTCATATATTGCGTCACGGTCTCCCCCTCTCTTTGTACCCGGCGGAACAGTCGCATGCGCAGCTCCCCTATGTCAGTGGGGTCCCCATGCGTCTCCTCAAGTATACGTAATACTTTGTCCAGGGTATCTCTCGCCTGGGGGGGTCTTAGCATAACAGAGTCCCATGCATCCCCCTCTAGGGCCATCACAGCTATTTCCGCCTGCAGTGCCGGTGTCATAGGATGTATCCGCATCATCCCTCGGATGCGCTCCGTCCAACCCCACAACATGACATTACTCCCTGAAAATTTTGGTAGGTTAGCTAACATGGCTCCCAGGGAGATGCTAGACCTGGGGCCTCCCTCAACTGCTTGGTCTGCCCCTTCCGTGCTACCGTGTGACATCCTGCCGACTACGCCAAGTGTAATAGAGTGCAGGGTTGCGTATGTCACCACGGAACAGACAGACCAACTGTTGAAGGGGATTTATTAACAGGGGTAAAATTCTCCTCGCAGGGAGTAAACGGGGTTAATAGTCAAGTAAAACAGTAAACAGTTAAGCGGAATCAAAAGGTTAACGAGTGTTCTTGTAACTTATCAGCCCAGGGAGGTCCTGACTGGAGGGTCCTTTTCCCAATGTGGATACAGTCACCAGCAGGGCTTGGGATCCTGAAGTCTCTTCTGTGTCTCCTGGAAGGTCCGGGGTTAAGTCTCTCTGCAATCTGTTCTTCACAAAGTGAAAGTGAAACCAGGAAATAGCACAGTCTCGTCGCTTCTGCAAGAGCCTCTATGCACCAGGCTGACAGTCTCCCTGTATTAACGCTGTCACACACACTCTGGGTAGTTACTTATCACACTCAGGGATTCTTTGCTTGTCACTGCGGTCACCAGGGATTCTTTGCTTGTCACTGCGGTCACCAGGGCTGCACAGTCACTGTCTCTGATTCTGGAGGCTTCCAAATCTACACCCTCACATCCAGCCGTCACTCTGGTGGGTATCTCAGCCTCAGTGCCCTCACGGGGAGCACTCTGTCATGGGGAGCGCGGCGCTGCAGCCTGCTTTCTCTCTGGCACGCTGTCCCCTCTCTCGCACGCTCTCTCTCCCGCACTTTTCTGACCACTCCCCTCTCTTTTCCCAGCAGTCAACCTGTCCCCTCTGTCCAGGGCAGAAAGTCTTCCCCCCAACAACCCAGCTGTCTGGCTAAGTGGTTCCAGGCAAGGAGCAGGGAAAGCAACCTTCTTACAAGTGTATTATATTTGCAGTTACTTTCAGAAATTGTGGCAAAACTGCTGCAGTATTAAAGCAATGATCATACATCAGAAAATCTTGCCTGGACCTTCTGAACCTAATCTTTAACATGTGGTAAAACACATTTTAAAAGCATGGGCTGCTCAAATTCGAAAGGGGAAATCCAGACAAAACATTAACAGTTTGCTTCTTTTCATTGCTAAGATTTTTGTCACAAAAATCTGACATAATATTCTTAGCAAGCCATTTTTAATGTCTATTTGCTTAGATTGCCAGATTTCCAGCAAGAGAATTATCTGATCTGTACCACAGGTTCAGTATTTGGTCATCATTGTTTATAGCCCTTTCATTCAAGAGATCAATGGCAGAGTGTCAGAAAAGATCATCTGTGTCACTAATGTAATCTTAAGTGTGTCTAAGACCTGTCAAATGCTATTTATATCGGAATTCACATTTAACAGATTGACTGATGGATGATTTTATCCAGGATTTTACCATCCAACACAGAGGCCAAGGTCTCTTGGAATTTTTTTTTCTGTAAGTCTATTGGCTATTTCTTTTTAGGTTTGATTAAAGGGGTAGTTCTAAGTTCATGGTATCCCCCTGTCTATAGGGAATAACTTCCCGATCGCTGGTGGTCCAACTGCTAGGACCCCCATTGATCCCAAGGACCGGAGATTGGAAGAATGGTGTGGACGGAGGTCTATCATGCGCACTGCTGCTCAATTCATTCTTAATTGGACTTTCAGAGATAGCAGAGCACAGCGAATGGGTGGTCTTTGGCACTGCCATAAGAATGAATTGAGTGGTAGTGCATGTGATCGACAACTGCTCTATTTCCATGTGACTCTTTAGAACCCCAGTTCTCGGAATCGGTGGGATTCCAGCAGTCAGACCCCATTGTGATAGGGAAGTTATCCCATATTCCATGGATACGGGAATAACTTTCAAATTGAGAACACCCCTTTAATAGGTGACCACCACTAACAATAGTTTTCTTTATATAGGTAAGTTTATTGATCTATTGTTAACTAATATTCATAAAATGTATTTTATTTATTAGGAATATTCATTAAAGATTGCTTTCTTCACTTATTTTAATTATATTAGCTGTAAAATATTGAACCGTTTAGGTTCAACACACCCTCTAATTAATACACACTGTAGTACTGGATATTTTATAAGCTGAAAGCTATCTTACCTCAAGGGGATATTAGTTTTCTGTATATAATAACAGGAAAACTGTATCCTGACATTAAGGTCTGAATGAGCATCGTGGAACAAAAAGGCCATAAATTAACATCAATTATGCATTAAAGTTCCAATTAACCTGGCTGACACTGATATACTTTAACAAGGTACAATTAGATAAAAGAAGCAACTCTCTAATTACTTGGGACAGGACCTTTTGACCTGTTCTGTACTTTTATCCCAGCACCAAGGTAATGAGGAAGGAAGTGAGAGAAGCAAGGAACGGTGAGTATGGTAGGAGTTCAGTACACAGTCCCCTGGAAAGTCCTTTACCATTGTCACCACATTCATTTTTTATGTGTGTCACCTTTTAATGCTTGAAAGTGAAATGCTCTGTATTTTACCCATGTGTCTGCACAGTGAGAGTTACGTCTGGCTCTATATATAAAGATTTGCACTCTTGATATTGGGATGAATATGTTGTGCGAGTGCAGATAGTTATAAAGCTAACACAAAACATAAAATATTACAGTCAATAAAACAAATAGCCATGGTCAGATCCAGTGGAAAGTAAAATAATAAAAAAACACATTATTTTATAGATAGCCAGCAAAAAACAGAAAATAATGAATTTAATATTATTAACTACATACAGCTACACAATAGGGAACAAATGAGAACAGGAACTCGTGTCGTTAATTGGCTATATAATGGCCATTATATAGGATCTATATAGTTCCTCATACAGTGCTTCCCAACCTGAGTTTTCAGGAAATCTATGACTACCCAGAACACAGGAGCAGTGCCCCTATCACTTCTACTTTAAACAGCATGATGTCACCTGGCTCAATGATGCCTTATAAATGCTCTGCCACAAATTAAAGCATAAAAGTAAAATTATAAAATATTTTTCCCACACCTACACAAAGCTTCTTTGAAGTGGAATAACATTTGGAATTCCACATCGGTAGAGACATTTTCTGGGGTTGCCCTGTAGTAATAAGGTTAGATATCACTGCTCTAGCGGCGTCGGCAATTAAAGAGAATCTGTCAGTACGATTTTGTAATGTGAAGGTTGCTGCTGTAATACTGATTTATATTTATACTTTTGGTGAAGAAATCTGCTTTGTTTTTATGCTTTATTCACCATTTGAAGTTTTCAGCTAATTAGATTTCAGTGCACAGGGGCCGGACTGTACACGGGTTCTTCTCCTCCCTGTCTGTGATTCCCCAGCCCCTCTGCTGTCTCTGGTCTATGAATGACAGTTAACTACTGAGGTCTCACACAGAGGAGGTCGCTCATTCAAAGCCCGGAGAGAGCAGAGGATCTAGTGGGAGATTAGAGACAGAAGAGGAGAAGACCCCGGGCACTGTCCGGCCCCTGTGCACCCAAATCTAATTAGTTGCAAACTTCAAATGATGATGATTAAAAAAGAACAACAAAGTGGATTTCTTCACCAAATATAGTTGTCGATGTCCTCTGTATATTCCACTCCTCTAGGAAATTCTTAGCACTTAAAGTGCAATGTGGAAAGATGGAGCTTAATAGCTACTTGTTGTGTGTGACATCTAACCAGTGATTGTTATAGCATATGTAGATTGCATTCATCATGACATCATGAGAAGTGTATATATTTGTGATATCATTAGCAAGACAATCCATGAAAAGCTTTTCCATAGTTACTTAAAGAAACCCAGCCATGATTTTTTTGCCTAAACCTATGTATGTAGTGTATGGTCAATGTGTTTTTATACTCACCCACTGCCATCTTCTCCGGGATCTAGCACCATTTTGCTTCTCTTCTGAGTAACGTCACTTTAGACTTTTTTTCAATGTAAGCCAGTAGAGGGTCAGAACAAGGCTGCATAGACTTGCATTGTATTAGAGACTTCCAGCTCACATATAGAGCATAGAGTTAGCCGGCTAGTAACAACGATGCTCATCAGAGCCGCCATGTCTCTGCACTCAGCGAGACCCCACGATGCTGGTGAGCATTGACGTCACTGCCTGTGTATAGTAGTCACTTTACTGGTATTCAAAGATGTCGGAGACGTTGGGGAACGTGAACTACATTGGACCTGTGTGGTAATATTTTGGGTGATAAATTTGTGAACTATAGAGTGTCTATTGTCTATATTTCTGTCTTTTAATATTTTTCAAGTATCCATTTCTGGACTACTTCAGATTCGGTGGAATACTGCGGACCTGCGTGGAATTTTTACAATTATTTTTTTTTTTTAAATTGGTAAACCAAGGATAGTAGCCTTTATTCAAATAAAGTGTTTTTTTCTGAGTATTTTTATTTTTGTGTTCTTGTTTCTATTTTTTATTATCAGGTTAGTAATGGGGGTGTCGAATCAAGTTGTAAAACAAAAAATATATCAGTTTAGAACAGCTAGATGACTTAGAATATAACAGAAGATCACATACGCTTATATAAACAATATTTTATTTCAGGGTTGAATTTACCCTATAAATTTCGGCCAGACTCGAACATAAATTAAGTTTGGTTACTAATGAACCAGATAACTCAACTTACTTAAATCTAAGAAAATTTTAAATTTCACTCATTACATTTTGTATAGTAATTATTTTGGAAATTATTATTAATAGCGAATCTCCTTTCCAAGGAGCTGTGTAGGCATGTTGTTTTTCAATCAATTAATTAATTAATTAATTAGGTTAAGCTAATTGTATCTCATGGATATTTTTCAAGCTATCTAACCATATTTATCTATCTATCTATCTATCTATCTATCTATCTATCTATCTATCTATCTATCTATCTATCTATCTACATTTTTGCATATTTAATAACATACAAAAGAGAGAAAAATGCATGCTGTAAAAATGCATATAAAAATGCAAGGAAAAACGCAAGGATTCATGCAGAAATTCATCTGCGTAAAAGCCTGAACAAACACTGATTGTGGGAATAAACCCTTAGGCTACCGTCACACTAGCAGTATTTGGTCAGTATTTTACATCAGTATTTGTAAGCCAAAACCAGGAGTGGAGCAATTAGAGGAAAAGTATAATAGAAACATATTCACCACTTCTGCATTTATCACCCACTCCTGGTTTTGGCTTATAAATACTGATGTAAAATACTGACCAAATGCTGCTAGTGTGACGGCAGCCTTACCGCACGCCTTACGTATTTTAAATAAAGTATATAATATATGCCTGCGAACTTTCTGGTATTAATAGGAAAAAGACAATATGTAGCCCTGAAATGGACTTTTGTTTTTAGGTTGCAGCTCAGTATATCTATAGAAGGACTGTAAGGCAATAAACCCTGCCTATATTCTTCTAATCAAAAATAGGGTTGAGCGAAACGGGTCGGCCATTTTCAGAAGTCGCCGACTTTTGGCAAAGTCGGGTTTCATGAAACCCGACCCGACCCCTGTGTGGGGTCGGCCATGAGGTCGGCGATCTTCTGAATCTGGTATCGGAATTCCGATACCGAGTTCCGATATGTTTGCAATATCGGAAATTGGTATCGGAATCCATATTTAAGTGTAAAATAAAGAATCAAAATAAAAAATATTGATATACTCACCCTCGGACGCGCCCTGGTACTAACTGTCAGCCTTCCTTCCTAAGAATGAGCGAGTGAATGACCTGCGGTGACGTCGCGGCTTTTGATTGGTCTATTGAGCGGTCACATGGGCGGCTGCGACCAATCACAAGCCGTGACGTCATCTAAGGCCCTTCACGCGCTCATTCTTAAGAAGGAAGGCTGCCGGAAAGAAGCAGGGCGCGTCCGAGGGTGAGTATATACCTAATAGGAATATACTCACCCTCGGCTTCTTTCCGGCAGCCTTCCTTCCTAAGAATGAGCACGTGAAGGGCCTTAGATAACGTCACGGCTTGTGATTGGTCGCGTGAGCGGTCACATGGGCGGCCGCGACCAATCACAAGCCGTGACGTCATCTAAGGCCCTTCACGCGCTCATTCTTAAGAAGGAAGGCTGCCGGAAAGAAGCAGGGCGCGTCCGAGGGTGAGTATATACCTAATAGGAGTATACTCACCCTCGGCTTCTTTCCGGCAGCCTTCCTTCCTAAGAATGAGCGCGTGAAGGGCCTTAGATGACGTCACGGCTTGTGATTGGTCGCGACCGCCCATGTGACCGCTCACGCGACCAATCACAAGCCGCGATGTCATCTAAGGACTTTCAAGCGCTCATTCTTATGAACGGAAGCTGGCGGTTAGTACCAGGGCGCGTCCGAGGGTGAGTATATCAATATTTTTTATTTTGATTCTTTATTTTACACTTAAATATGGATCCCAGGGCCTGAAGGAGAGTTTCCTCTCCTTCAGACCCTGGGAACCATAGTATCCCATTGCACTGCATTGGGTTTCGTGTTTCGGCCGACCCCGACCCCGACTTTTTTATAGGATCGGCCGATTTCACTCGACCCGACTTTTGAGAAAGTCGGGTTTTGTGAAACCCGACCCGATCCTATAAAAATAAAAGTCGCTCAACCCTAATCAAAAACCAATCAGGTAACAACAGTTTTACTAGAGAAAGGACAATATGCGGCACTGAAAAGGACTTTTGCTTTAATGGTGCAGCAGCAGTATACATGTACTGGAATAGCAATTAAGCACTGCCTATATGCCTTTTCTAATCTAAGCTCTCCTTCCTAGATCAACTCTCCCTGAACTGCTTCCAGAGGAGAGTGTGTCGAGCATCGCATCACCAGTTCTTATATAAGACCGGATGACGCAATGCAGCCAGCTAATCACAGCAATGCCAGTAGCCAACATGGCTACGGCATTATTGTGTATTGAAGGCAATCCCCACATGTTTATTAGCTATCTAACAGCCACGAAACATGCAGGGCGGGGACTCGAGCATGGCGTTTGAGCACCCGTGAGACTCGATAGAGTAACGACAATACACGAGCCCCCTGATGCTTGATCGAGTATCAAACAGTGGCGAGCATGCTGGCTCATCACTACTTGTGTCCCCTGGGAACAAAATAATCATGCTTTGAAATTTCAACTGCCTGATCTTTTCTCCGCTCACTTGAAACCCCATGCCCATCAAATGGTCATCTTGTGCCTACAAAATCAGTGGTTTTGGCTAACTATCATCAAATTTGTATGGTTGTCTTTTACTTACAGGACCCCCGTGCTGCCTACTGGGATGCATATGTAGAATAGCAGGGATGCGGAATGCAGTGATGAGCAGGAGGCAGAACAAGAGTTAAATGATTTATTACAATATTACAAGGGATACTCCACGCAGGGAGAGAGTTATGAGGGGAGTATAACTGGGTATTGTGTCAGGGTAAGAACATGTGGTTATGAAACAGGTAAACTTATCAGTCGTAAGTGATGCTTGACGTCTCTGGCCTGTTCCTGGGGGAAGGTGATGCACTGTCTCCAGACAGCAGCGACATATCCTGGTTCTCCGAGGCGAGGTTCTGGGTTACAGGGACGACGAATGCGAAGTGAAGCAGTCTCTAACAACGCCGGAAGGTGTCTTAGTCCAGTTGTGGTGACGGGGATGAAGCTACCCGGTCCAAGGTGCTTCGCCTGGTCAGATTTAGGCTGTGCACTCGCGGCAGTCAGCGGGACAATACAGGTCAGACCCTCAGTCTCAGGGGTAAGCGGGCACACAAATTTACAACTCTCATGGTCAGTCTGTGCAAGGGCTGAGGAACTGCAGTGCAGGCCTATACTATCGCGTGCACCCATGGAGAGTGAGCCAACCTTCTCATGGTGCACGCTCTGTCTTCCCTCCAAGTCTGCTGCTTTCCCGCGCACCGTCCGTTTTATCCCTGACATGCCCCCTACAGTGGAGTGCAAAGTTCTGTCCTGATCAGAAAGCTTTCCCCCCAGCAACAATGGTGACAGCCCCGATAGTTCCAGAACCGACACGAGAGAAGCATCACCGGCCCGGTCCATCTTCCTACACATACATACAGTGTCCATCCCTGCTTTGAATATCTCTGTACAACTTTGTTCTTCAGTAAAGTAAAAAGTAGTTATAAACCCGTAATAAAAGCTTTCATAAAGTTGCTGAGGAGTCAATATTGTCAAGACATGATAATATTTGTTCAAGGCTGCCTCCCACATGGTACAGAAATCCTTGTTCTGGCTGCATAGAGCAGGTCACAGTGAGATTTTCCAACCAGTGGAATGCATATGACCTTGGAATACTGTGCCAGCAATGATGAATGTAATTCAAGTATTCTTTGTGTCTTTGAAGAAGTCTTTAGCAACCAACAGGAACTGTAGCTCTGCCTTGTATTAATACATCTGCCGGCACTGAACCTTGTCTATTGTGTGTACAAATGTGAATACTTGTCTGCTGCTCCCAGCTCATGTATCTTCCAGTATAATAGAATCATATTCTTAATCCAGTGTCTTCTACTGCAGGGAAGAGGTAAAATTGACTTTTAAGCTACGTTCCCATGATGAGCTTTTGGTGCGCTATTGATGCTACGTGTTTTTGCTGCGTCAAAAATATAGCGTCTTACAGTTCCAGCAAAGTGGATGGGATTTATAGAGATCTCATGTCCTCTGTGTTTCTTTTTAGGCTGTGTGCACACGTAGCATATTTTTCGCGTTTTTTTTGCGGTTTTTCGCTATAAAAACGCTATAAAACCGCGAAAAAACCGCTTGCATTAAGCATCCTATGTAATAGAATGCATTCCGCATTTTTTGTGCACATGCTGCATTTTTTTCCTGAGCGGAAACGCATTCCAGAAAAAAACGCAGCATGTTCATTAAAATTGCGGAATCGCGGCGATTCTGCACCCATAGGAATGCATTGATCTGCTTACTTCCCGCACGGGGCTGTGCACACCATGCGGGAAGCAAGCAGATCATGTGCGGTTGGTACCCAGGGTGGAGGAGAGGAGACTCTCCTCCACGGACTGGGCACCATATAATTGGTAAAAAATAAAGAATTAAAATAAAAAATAGTCCTATACTCACCCTCTGATGGCCCCCGAAGTGTTCCCGCCTCTCCGGTGCATGATCTCTCTTCCGTTCCTATAGATGGTGTGGTTCAGGACCTGTGATGACGTCACTGTCTTGTGATTGGTCGCGTGACCGCTCATGTGACTCACGCGACCAATCACAAGACAGTGACGTCATCGCAGGCCCTTCACTGCACTCCAGCTATAGGAACGGACGCCGCTGAGGTCTGCAGGTGAGTATAACCATGTTTTTTTATTTTTTTAATTATTTTTAAACATTCGATCTTTTACTATAGATGCTGCATAAGCTGCATCTATAGTAAAAAGTTGGTCACACTTGTCAAACACTATGTTTGACAAGTGTGACCAACCTGTCAGTCAGTTTTCCAAGCGATGCTACAGATCGCTTGGAAAACTCTAGCATTCTGCAAGCTAATTACGCTTGCAAAACGCTAGTTTTCTGCGGGTATATGCATGGTAATTCTGCATGTGATATACCCGCGGCAGGAGGCGCAGAATTGCCGCGGAAATTTCCGCGGCAATTCTGCAACGTGTGAACTTAGCCTTAATGCTGCGTAAACTGATCTGCAGTTCATATTATAAAGCCGCAGCGTGTCACTTTCTCTTGCGGGTACGCTGACTTTTCTGGGCGGATTTTCGTCAAAGACTTATATTAGATGTGGAAAATCCACAGCAAAAGACCGCACACGTGTTTTTAGTACGTTTCTGAAGCGGAAATGCATTAAAAACGCATGTTATCCGCACCTAAGTATATAAACAAAGTTTTATCAAGGCAAAAAAAACAAACAGGAAGAATCAAGAACAAAGAAGCTTTATTTAAAGCAAAACACGACAAACAAATAACGTATAACGCAGCGTCAAAAGCAGGATAAAAACGCATGTTAAAAAAATGCACACAAAAACATAATGAAAAAATGAAATTAACCTAATTTAAATAATATTTGCAGAAATCATCAAAAATGCACCAAAAACTGATCTTCAGAATGTAGCTTTAGGAGCAATGTCCATAGACTCATATGGTTCTGTATTGGTTAATTAAGTTAATCTTTTCATAGATTGGACTTTTACAAACCCTGCAATACCAAATACATTTTGTTATTTATTTGAAATATTGTTATTTTTAATGGGTTAATGGTGGAAAAGGAAGGTGATTCGAATTTTTGTTCATAATTTTAACTTTTATAATTTTTACTTTATTTTTTTAGTACGAAAACCGCTAAAGTGCTATATTGCATTATAAATCTCACAATAAAGCATATATTGAGGCAAGCAAATCAATTCTATTTTGATTTCTTTAAGCATACTTGCAGAGGGGCAGCACATGGTGGCTCAGTGGTTAGCACCTTTGCTTTGTAGCTCAGTGGTCCTGGGTTGAAATTCCTCTAAGGACAACAATCTGCAAGGAGTTTGTATGTTCTCCCCGTGTTTGTGTGCACATATATTGAAGATTTTAGAAGAATCAAACATTAAGCGACCAGGAATCCATTATCCTCCAGTGCTGTCATATTCCAGAACTGCACTCTCCATGCAGTGCCCAGAAGGACAAGATGTTCAGTGCTCAGAAATATGTCCAAGTTAAGGAAGGCTAAGGCTATGTGCATACATTGCGCAATCTGCCCAGATTTTTACATGAAGATTCCTAAAAATCCGCAGGTAAAACGCCCTGCGTTTTACCTGCAGATTTACTGCAGATTTATCGCGGGATTACCTCACTTTTTTGTGCGGTTTTCAACAGCGGTTTTACATCTGCGGATTCCTATTATGGAGCAGGTGTTAAACGCTGCGGAATCAGCACAAAGAATTGACATGCTGCAGAAAATTCAACGCAGCGTTTCTGCACGGTATTTTCCGCAGCATGTGCACTGCGGGTTGTTCTTTCCATACGTTTACATGGTACTGTACAATGCATGGAAAACTGCTGCAGATCCGCAGCATCACATCCGCTGCGGATCCGCAGCAAAATCCGCAACGTGTGCACATAACCTAAAACCCAACCACCGCTGAACAAGACAGAGGTTGAACCGCGAAGTCCTTTAAAGTTGCTGTGGGACTCTCTGTAGCTACCTGGACTAATTTCCTTCCAGTCTTTTCATCTATTTTTGAGAGGTGTTCATTTCTAGGCAATGTCACTGTTGTGGTAAATTTAAGACACTTCTTAAAACAGTTTTCGATGCCACAGTGGGATGTGAAGTTTAGGCACCCCTCTTCAAAATTGCTATTATTGTGAACAGTTAAGCAAGTTGAAGATGAAATGATCTCTAAAAAGCCTAACATTAAGGGGGATCTATCACCCCAAAATTTGCCTATAAGCTGCGGCCACCGGCATCAGGGGTTATCTACAGCATTCTGGAATGTTGTAGATAAGCCCCGATGTCACCTGAAAGATAAGAAAAACAGGTTATATTATACTCCCCCAGGGGCGATCTCTATGCCGTCCGGTCCGATGGGCGCCGTGGTCTGGGTACAGCGCCTCTCATCTTTATACGATGACATCCTCTTCTTTGCTTCCTGCCGTGGCTCCTGCGCAGGCATACTTTGTCTGCCCTGTTGAGGGCAGAGCAAAGTACTGCAGTGCGCAGGCATCGGGCCTCTCTGACTTTTCTTGGCGCCTGCGCACTGCAGTACTTTGTTCTGCCCTCAACAGGGCAGACAAAGTATGCCCGCGCAGGTGCTGCGGCAGGAAGAAAAGAAGAGGATGTCATCGTATAAAGATGGGAGGCGCTGGACCCGGACTGCGACGCCCATCAGACCGGACGGCATTAAGACCGCCCCTGGGGGAGTATAATATAACCTGTTTTTCTTATCTTTCAGTTGACATCAGGGGCTTATCTACAGCATTACAGAATGCTGTAGATAAGCTCCTGATGGCAGTGGCCGCAGCTTATAGGCAAATTTTGGGGTGACAGATTTCCTTTAAAGATGACACATTTATTTTTTAATTTAGGAGAAAAAAATATTTTCATCTTTTACAAATATTTAAAAATTACAAAAATGAAAATGGTCCGATGCAAAAGTTTGGGCACCTTTGGAGATTTGTGTGCTCAGATAACTTTGACCAAGGTTTCAGAACTTAATTAGCCTGTTAGGGTTATTGCTTGTTCACTATCATCATTAGGAAAGGCCAGGCGATTTAAATTTCTCAGCTTTATAAAAAACAAACTTCCTCTAAACTATTGCCAAAAAACAGCAGCCAAAGGTTCTTCTAAGCAGCTGCCCAGCACTCTGAAAATGAAAATGGTAGAGGCACACAAAGCAGGAGAATGTTATAAGAAGATAGCAATACAGGAAAGATATACGTATATCTTTGTACTGTGTTAGCCAGTAGATAGAAAAATACTAGACCTGAGTAGTCTCGAAAGCTTGCAATTTGTTACCATCTTTTCAGTTAGCCATTAAAAGGTATCAACCACTGAGAACTCTCAATTCTAAATATTTTTCTAAGAAGATAGCAAAGCGTTTTCAAGTTGCCCTTCCATTAGTTTGAAATGTAATTATGAAATGGCAGTTAACAGAAACAGTGGAAGTCAAGATAAGGTCTGGGAGATCAAGCAAAATTTCAGCGAGAGCTGCTCATAGGATTGTTAGAGAGGCAAATCAGAACCCCCACTTGACTGCAAAAGCCCTTCAGAAATATTTAGCAGACTCTGGAGTTATGGTACATTATTCTAGTGTTCAGAGACACCTGCACAAATATGGCCTTCATGAAAGATCCATCAAAGAAATCCTCTCCTCCATCCTCACCATAAAATTCAGCATCAAAAGTTGTAAAACTTCTAAACAAGCCTAATGCATTTTGGAAACAAGTTCTGTGTACGATGAGGCTAAAATAGAACTCTTTGGTCACATTGAACAACAAACGTATGTGTGGAGAAAAAAGGGACCATAATTTCATAAAAAAAAATCTGGCCAGCCATTAAGCATGGGGATGGATCAATCATGAAGAATGGATTTAATGACATTTCAACAAATTCTTGATCCAAACATAACACCATCTGTAAAAAAGCTAAAGTTGAAAGAAGGATGGCTTCTACAAATGGATAATGATCCCAAACACATGTCAAAAGCCACAACAGACTACCTCAAAAGGTGCAAGCTGAAGGTTTTACAATGGCCCTCACACAGGGTTGCCAACCTCCTAAAAATGTTTTCTGTATAACTGGACTCAAAGTCATGAACAGCCTAAAATTTTTATGGACATTTGACATGCCCCCTAAAGACGACACTCTCTTAAGACCACACCCCAAAATGACCAGAATAGGAGCCAGAGGAGATAATTTAAATTACATTTAAGGACAGAAGTGGCACTGTGTATTGATATCTATCTATCTATCTATCTATCTATCTGCACTCTATTACACAGTCTGTGCCCCCTATGCACCCCTTTTATTACACAGTCTCTGCTCCCTATGCACCCCTTTATTACACTTGCTTCCTCAGCTCTGTAGCAGCTCTTTGCCAATCACCAATGCAGCGCTCTTTTTCTTGTCCTGCTCATTCACTGACATTTTGGCGTATTCTTCTCCCAGGGAAACCACCAAAGTGTCCTGCACCCTCTAGCTCCTCCCATCTGCCTCTGGTCACATGGCCGTGATGTCATGTCAGGTCCTTCAGGCTCCACTAGTGATCAGCATTTCCAGGCTTTTGGGGCAGAGCCGCACTCTCTTGTCCTTTCATTTGTGTTTATTTATGTCGCAGTACCACTAGCCGAGAACAATGAGCAGTGAGTTCGACGGATGGGTCATGTCCTGTTTGTACAGCACATGGCAGTCTTTTTAGCACATGCAAAGTACAAATTTCGGGGGTGGGTGAAAAATTCACGGACACTGCTTTTTTTTTGCTTGACGCTACGGACGGCAGAGAAAAACTTCCATTTTTTTCTGATTGTCTGTAAATTTATGGACAGTTGGTAACTATACCCTCACAGTCCCCTGATCTGAACATCATTCAAAGTCTGTGGCTAGACCTAAAAATAACAGTGCATTCAAGATAACCCAGGAATCTCACAGAACTGGAAGAATTTTCCAAGAAAAAATGGATGAAAATCCCTCAAGCAGGAACTGAAAGACTCTTTTCTGGCTATAAAAAGCGTATACAAGCTGTGATACTTTCAACAGGGGGTGCTACTAGGTACTATCCATGCAGGGTGCCTAGACTTTTGCATTAGCCCATTTTCCTTGTTGTAATTTTTAAAATATAAAAAATGAAACTATATGTGTTTTCTTTCCTAAAATACAAAGGAAATGTGTCATCTTTAACTTTAGGCCTTTTAGAGATCATTTCATCTTTAACTTGCATAAAACTGTTCACAATAACAATAATTTTGACCAGAGGTGCCCAAACTTTTATATGCCACTGTAAAGTCTTATTTTCTGTCTTGATTAGCTTGTGGATAGCCCCTATTGGATTTGCAATGGTTGAACACAATTTTGATCAACATAACAACAGAGGGGCTTTTATTTGCTGATTATTTTAGTATGGCAGGGACATATTGTGACTATCGGGAACAGGCGTTACCCTTTAGAGTCAATATTTCTTCATTACAATAGCCACTTTAACCTCCAAAAACGTTGCCCTATCTTGACATATCTTTTGATGTATCAAAATACCTTTCTTTCCTCCTAAACTTACTAACTAACTGTATTTATGTGATAAATGACATTCTGGAGCATTCATAGACAAGGTACTAATGTCAATCAGTGCTCTTTATGCTTTTTTTTTTAAGTTGTAACAACCTACGAAAATGATTTTAATTCTGGATGAATCCTACTTCCACTCTGAGGGTTTTAAATGATTGCAAATAAAATATTGTTGATGGTCCTATATTTGTACAGAGAGGCTGTCATCTCATCATGGTTTGATTCAATTATTATTGTGTATAAGTTGTTGACAAAGATTTTGGGTTCATCTGCTTCCCTGAAAGAATTCAAGCAGTGTCAGATATGTCTCATTTAGAAATATGAGGCTAACACCATGGAAACTAGACAGTATATTTCACCGAGGCTAAAAATAACATTGCTTTCAATCAGCCTGGTCTCTTTTATACCTTTAAAAAACTGTTTTTTAACTTCCTCTGTCTAGGTAACTTTTTTCCTTGTTGGTTGGATCACCTTATCCCAGTTGTATGGCTTTTATCACCAACTATTAGCACTTCAAGGAAAGTGGACTTGAGTGAATGCTGAGGAGGCACTTTTCTTGTCACATTGCTGTATGTGCATAGCAAAATTCTACAAATGGGTTACAAGGTTGTGCAATGCATTGAAAATTGAAATACATGTGGGTCTGGAACAAAGTGCTCATTACTGCGTGGCAGCAACCATTAATATTATTTTACTCGAATAAAGAGAAGAATTTTATTTTAGGAATTATCTTTTAATTCCTTCAGTCAGTATAATAAAATAGTGATAGAATATGTTTCTTGCATAGCAGAAACAAATCTGAATTTGGTCTCCGTTGGCTGTTCTGGTATGAATAATTTTAGTTTATTACTAAAAAACATACAGCAATGTCATGCTTTAACTTGTTCTATAAGAAGAGGAAAAAAATACTAAAGAAAATGTATTTATAAAGAGATTACTAATTTTGTTAAAGGGAACCTGTCACCCCCAAAATGGCTGGTCAGGTAAGCTCACCGTCATCAGGGGCTTATCTACAGCATTCTGGAATGCTGTAGATAAGCCGCCGATGTTACCTGAAAGAGGAGAAAAAGACGTTAGATTCTACTCACCCAGGGGCGGTCCTGCTCCGATGGGCGTCCCAGGTCCGATACAGCGCCTCCCATCCTCATTCCATGATGTCCTCTTCTGGTCTTCACGCCATGGCTCCGCGGAAAGGTGAGAGAGGCCCGGCGCCTGCGCATTGCAGTACTTTGCTCTGCCCTCAACAGGGCAGACAAAGTACGCCTGCGCCAGAGCCGCGGTGTGAAGACCAGAAGAGGACGTCATGGAATGAAGATAGGAGGCGCCGGAGCAGACCTGAGACACCCTTTTGACCGAACCGCAGCGGGACCGCCCCTGGGTGAGTATAATTTAACCTCTTTTTCTCCTCTTTCAGGTAACATCGGGGGCTTATCTACAGCATTACAGAATGCTGTAGATAGGCCCCTGATGACGGTGAGCTTACCTCACCATCGATTTTGGGGGTGACAGGTTCCCTTTAAGGGAGATAATGGCTATAGATCTATAATCTTATTATAATTATACTGACAGAATTCTATCCTTGAATATTAGCAGGACAGGTGTACAGGTGTACAGTAGGAAGCTCAAGAGGTACTGAGAAAAGAAGAGACTGCTCACACCGCTGCATAATTGTCTTTCTGATCTAATACAGGAGATACTGTACCAGGGGCGCTCAGGTAAGAAGAGACTGTTCAAACTGCTGCCCAAACCGAGTTTCTATTCTAATATTGGAGATTCCAGGGGCGCTCAGGTAAAAAGAGGATGCTCACACTTCTTTCTACCCTGTTGTTCTGATCTAATACTTGAAAAACCAGATCAGATAAGAAAAGTCTGCTAGCACTGCTGTCCACCTTGTCTATTTCATCTATGTTAGAGATACCAGAGGTGCTCAGGTAAGAAGAGCTTGCTCGCACTGCTGCCCACCTTGTCTATTTCATCTAATATTAGAGATATCAGAGGTGCTCAGGTAAGAAGAGACTGCTTACACTGTAGTCCACCTTGTATATTTCATCTAATATTAGAGATATCAGAGGTGCTCAGGTAAGAAGAGCTTGCTCGCACTGCTGCCCACCTTGTCTATTTAATCTAATATTAGATATATCAGAGGTACTCAGGTAAGAAGAGACTGCTTACACTGTTGTCCACCTTGTCTATTTCATCTAATATTAGAGATACCAGAGGTGCTCAGGTAAGAAGAGACTGCTTACACTGCTGCCCACCATGTCTATTTAATCTAATATTAGAGATATCAGAGGTGCTCAGGTAAGAAGAGACTGCCTACACTGTTGTCCACCTTGTCTATTTCATCCAATATTAGAGATACCAGAGGTGCTCAGGTAAGAAGAGCTTGCTCGCACTGCTGTTCCCCTTGTCTACTTCATCTAATGTTAGAGATACCAGAAGTGCTCTGGTAAGAAGAGCTTGCCGCACTGCTGCCCACCTTCTCTATTTCATGTAATATTAGAAATATCAGATGTGCTCAGGTAAGAAGAGACTGCTCGCACTGTTGTCCACCTTGTCTATTTCATTTAATATAAGAGATACCAGAGGTGCTCAGGTAAGGAAAGTCTGCTCGCACTGTCCACCTTGTCTAGTTAATATATACATATATATATATATATATATATATATATATATATATACATATATATATATATATATATATATATATATATATACAGTGGGGCAAAAAAGTATTTAGTCATTCAGCAATAGTGCAAGTTCCACTGTTACATCCACCGCTACGCTCCAGCGTCGCCGTTCTCACCGCTCCAGCGCTGCGCTCCTGCGTCCTCGCTCCACCGCTGCTACGTCCCGGTCTGCACGCTCCTCTGCAGGTGTTCTTTCTCTGCGCAGGCGCTCTAGCTTCCCTCTAGGACGCAGACCCAGCGTCTCTGCTACCTCCTCCTGAAGTCACATGTTCTTTTCCATCCAATCCCGTTCCTGCTCCTCCTATAAAAGGTAGTTCTTCCTGCTTCCTGGTGCCTGATTGTTTTAGCACATTTGCTATTACGTTTGGCCCTTCGTATTCCCTGCTCAGTGCCTGCACTCTGTGCCTTACCGTGCTACCTTCCGGTTCTCTCTGGTTCACTCCGTTTCCTCCTTGTTGTTACCTGCAGTCCCTGTTCTTCTTTTCCTGTAGTTTACCTATGGTCTTTGTTTTGTTTTCCTTCCCTCAGCTCCGCTCCGTTCCTGCCTCCCGGCCCTCCAGGCTCTCTAGCTGCTTCCCGTATTCTTCCCCAGTATCCTGCCTTCGTTTATCTCTCTTCCTGGAGCCGTCCCTACTGGTATCTCACCGTGGGTAAGTGACCTCTGGGCTTGCTCCTTGCGGTCCCTGTATAGGGGTCGTTATCTCCTAGGTCGCTCGCCCAGGGGTAGGGCTCCCCATGGTCCAGAGGGTCCACTCTTGTCTCTCCTAGTTTGCTATATCCACCACTTAAAAAGATGAGAGGCGTCTGTAATTTACATCATAGGTAGACCTCACCTATGGGAGACAAACGGAGAAATAAAAATCCAGAAAATCACATTGTCTGTTTTTTTATCATTTTATTTGCATATTATGGTGGAAAATAAGTATTTGGTCAGAAACAAACAATCAAGATTTCTGGCTCTCACAGACCTGTAACTTCTTCTTTAAGAGTCTCCTCTTTCCTCCACTCATTACCTGTAGTAATGGCACCTGTTTAAACTTGTTATCAGTATAAAAAGACACCTGTGCACACCCTCAAACAGTCTGACTCCAAACTCCACTATGGTGAAGACCAAAGAGCTGTCAAAGGACACCAGAAACAAAATTGTAGCCCTGCACCAGGCTGGGAAGACTGAATCTGCAATAGCCAACCAGCTTGGAGTGAAGAAATCAACAGTGGGAGCAATAATTAGAAAATGGAAGACATTCAAGACCACTGATAATCTCCCTCGATCTGGGGCTCCACGCAAAATCCCACCCCGTGGGGTCAGAATGATCACAAGAACGGTGAGCAAAAATCCCAGAACCACGCGGGGGGACCTAGTGAATGAACTGCAGAGAGCTGGGACCAATGTAACAAGGCCTACCATAAGTAACACACTACGCCACCATGGACTCAGATCCTGCAGTGCCAGACGTGTCCCACTGCTTAAGCCAGTACATGTCCGGGCCTGTCTGAAGTTTGCTAGAGAGCATTTGGATGATCCAGAGGAGTTTTGGGAGAATGTCCTATGGTCTGATGAAACCAAACTGGAACTGTTTGGTAGAAACACAACTTGTCGTGTTTGGAGGAAAAAGAATACTGAGTTGCATCCATCAAACACCATACCTACTGTAAAGCATGGTGGTGGAAACATCATGCTTTGGGGCTGTTTCTCTGCAAAGGGGCCAGGACGACTGATCCGGGTACATGAAAGAATGAATGGGGCCATGTATCGTGAGATTTTGAGTGCAAACCTCCTTCCATCAGCAAGGGCATTGAAGATGAAACATGGCTGGGTCTTTCAACATGACAATGATCAAAAGCACACCGCCAGGGCAACGAAGGAGTGGCTTCGTAAGAAGCATTTCAAGGTCCTGGAGTGGCCTAGCCAGTCTCCAGATCTCAACCCTATAGAAAACCTTTGGAGGGAGTTGAAAGTCCGTGTTGCCAAGCGAAAAGCCAAAAACATCACTGCTCTAGAGGAGATCTGCATGGAGGAATGGGCCAACATACCAACAACAGTGTGTGGCAACCTTGTGAAGACTTACAGAAAACGTTTGACCTCTGTCATTGCCAACAAAGGATATATTACAAAGTATTGAGATGAAATTTTGTTTCTGACCAAATACTTATTTTCCACCATAATATGCAAATAAAATGATAAAAAAACAGACAATTTGATTTTCTGGATTTTTATTTCTCAGTTTGTCTCCCATAGTTGAGGTCTACCTATGATGTAAATTACAGACGCCTCTCATCTTTTTAAGTGGTGGAACTTGCACTATTGCTGAATGACTAAATACTTTTTTGCCCCACTGTATATATATATACAGTATATATACAGTATATATACAAAAAGTTATTAAAGTGAAGCAAACAGAAACCATTCACTTACACTATTAACAACTATACAATAATTTATTAACAGTCTACACAGTGTTTTACTTGTTGGAATAGTAATTTGAACCTTAGCGCTGTTCTCCAATATTATTAGCTTCAACGACATTAAGTTACAGAGAAATGGTAGCCATACGTGATCATAAGTTAAGAAGCACGGTGGCTCAGTGGTAATATCTTTTGCTCTGCAGAGCTGGGGTTGCATCATTTCAAAGATAGGTAATCGCTCAGCCAAGTTTTCTGATTTATGTTGATTGTGGTACGAGCAGCATGAATCTAGTGACAGGTTCCCTTTTAAAATGCATAAACTTAAAATTTAATATAATACTGTTTGGGAAATTTGGCACTAAATAATATACTATTCTTTGCACTGTTAATCTTTAGTTTCATGGAGTAGATATACATGGAAAAATTCCTGTTACTTCTCTAGAGTGACTCTACAATTGAAAGTATCTTCAGTTTTGTGACTCATATTGCATTTGGTACCAATATAAACTGGAGTTGGACTAGTCGGATGTCCAAAAAGTTTGTAAACATATTATGCATTAATATGGAAGATTTTAAAATCCAGCACTATGTAGCTGGAAAACATTCATTTTTTCCAAGGCGTAATGAAGTTTGGTTTTGTACTATGCTTCAAATGACTTCACCGACCAAGTTGTCCTTTGCCTCTCAAATGTTGAGTGTTCATCACTTTTTACTGCTGCTCCAGGAGATGTTTCAAGTGGTCATTCAAGCTTTCAGTCCACGTTCTTATTGATTTCATCTGAAAGCTTTTGCTGAGCCCTTGGTGACATTCACTATTACAGGCAGGGTCTTAGGTTTCAGCAGAACCTAATCTCTCAAACTACAGCATCTATCATTTCAGGTGACCCAGACCAAAGAGCAGCATGCACGCCCGTGTACTCTGACACTCAGTGGGGGGTATCAGCTGCCAATTAGTACTCCTCATCCATTGCATTAAGCCTGACTAGGTTGAGGTTGTCCAGCACTCCAAACATGCTGTCAAATAGAGGAGACACAGGGGATGACAGGAGCTCCACAGAAACCTTCACTTGGCTCTGACTCAAGTTCAAGCTTGAATAACAAATGCAGGAACAAAAACACACAGCCATTCTTATGAAAACACAGTTGGAATGAGCTTAATGTTAAAGGTGTCAAGTTGTTGTTTTTTTCATGTCATGTAAGCAAATTGTTTATGGATGGCTATAGAGATCTGCTGACAGGAAAGTGATGGAGGATCACCAGGAAGGCTGATACTGGGATTCCTGAGATGGCCTTGTGAGGGTAAAGTATGTTAGAAACAGCGTGGCTCCAGCTAATGTCTGCTTCCTCATGCTCCACTGAGAGAGGTTCCATAATTGCAATTATGTGCTGCAAGACAAGAGGCAGAGGATTTAATAATGTTAGCTATAGACAATAAAATACTGCAGTATGGTATGTGGCATAATAATGCAACAGAAAGGCCAGATCTACAAATGTTTGTGTACATAATTATTATTAATATTATTATTATTATTTATTTATTTATTTAGCACCATTAATTCCATGGTGCTACACATGAGAAAAGGGGTTACATACAGGGTTATAGATATTGTTAACAGAAAATAAATTTACAATGACAGACTGGTACAGAGGGGAGAGGACCCTGTCCTTGCGGACTTACATTCTAAGGGATAATGGGGAAGAGACAGGAGGTCGGGGGTGCTGCAGCACTGATTGGTGAGGTGGCAGCTCAGTGGTTGGAGGCAGCAGCTTGGTGGTTGGAGGCGGCAGCTCGGGTGGTTGGTGAGGCGGCAGCTTGGTGGTTGGAGGCGGCAGCTCGGGTCGTTGGTGAGGCGGTAGCTCGGGTGGTTGGTGAGGCAACAGAATGGTTATTGCAGGCTGTAGGCTTTCCTGAAGAGATGGGTTTTCAGGTTCCGTCTGAAGGATCCGAGAGTGGTGGATAATCGGACATGTTGAGGCGTGGAATTCCAGAGGATGGGGGATATTCGGGAGAAATCTTGGAGGCGGTTGTGTGAGGAATTAATAAGTGTGGAGGAGAGTAGAAGGTCTTGGTTGGATCGAAGATTACGTGAGGGAAGATAGTGGGAGATCAGTTCAGAGATATAGGGAGGGGACAGGTTGTAGATGGCTTTGTAGATCAGTGTTAGTAGTTTGAACTGGATTCGTTGAGGAATTAGGAGCCAGTGGAGGGATTTGAAGAGGGGAGAAGCAGCGGAGTAGCGAGGAGAAAGGTGGATGAGCCGAGCAGCAGAGTTGAGGACAGACTGGAGTGGTGCAATGGAGTTAACGGGGAGGCCACAGAGGAGGGTGTTGCAGTAATCGAGGCGGGAGATGATGAGGGCATGCACAAGAGTTTTCGTAGATTGTGGGCTGAGAAAGGGACGGATTCTGACAATATTTTTGAGCTGGAGGCGACATGAGGTGGCAAGATGGTATGTCTACTACAATAATGTAATAATAGTAAACATCAGTGTATTTTCCCTGTTCAGTATATTAGCACAGGCATATTTTTCTACTTTACCGTTTATTCAACATGAAGGAACTAATATCTCCAGAGTTACAACTCCTGGCCTGTTTCTTCACACTTAGGCTGAAGACATCTCTACAAGAGATTATAAAGAGATCTAATGAGACATACCGCCTTGGACCTTCACTGTGTTCCTTTGGCTGAATGCCATAAAGTGCAGCATATCCCAAGAGGACTCTTCCAGGAGAACTTCGAGTACTGTGCCAAATTTGAGAGCATTCTAAATAAATGTTCAATGGACATTATTCTGTTAACTATTGATTTTTTGCAGAAGGAGATTACTGAACTTAGTTCCCATATTTCTACTACTGAGCAACAACTTACTAATACCATTCTGACATTAAGAAGAAAGCTAAGTTCTTATGTGACACTGACAACTATCTTAGTATCCAGGTCTACAGATGGCGTTTCTCAAGCTCATTCAGAAGTTATAGATTTCCTCGATGCGGTTACAGCTCTACACCAACAAACTCCGACAGCGAATATGGCTCACACAGAACCTCTCATTTTTTAAATCAACAACGAGCACGACCATACAAAGGAAGACAAGGAAGGGGAGGAAACACCAGGGCAGACACCAGTCAAATGACGACACGCTCACAGATAGGACCCCTGATACCATATACAACATCTCGTCCTATTGTTTTCCCCCTCCCCCAAAATGGCATTATTACAAAGAGGCTTGTCCTTCTGCCCTACCCTCACCTTTAATATCTTCCAACTAGAGCACGAACTACATCGATTCTTCCGTTCATTAAGACTTAAAAGAACACTTCACTGGGAAGAATACGGATTTGGATACCGATCAAGGACTCTCACCTACAGAGACATTTTCTTTAAAAAGTTTACATTTACATGTCTCTAGTAACTTTCATCCACTTTGTACCAGCATAGATCATCTTAAGTGTATCCAAGCCATATTAGATATCACTAAATCTCATTCTTACCCAAATGTTTTCTTATTTGAAGTTCAATTCTTTTTTTAGTAGAGAGGTACAGCAATGGGATCGCAAGTAGCTCCTCCATATGCACATGTATATACGGCAGAATATGAAAATACATTTGTCTATTTTCATCCTCATTTTCAACAAAATGTAATTTATTGGAAACAATATATAGATTATGTTTTGGTCACCTGTCAAAGCGATAGTGAAACACTTCTTCACTCTTTTCAGGACCTTAATACCTACCATATTTTTTTGGACTATAAGATGCAGTTTTTCTATTCAAAATTTTGGAGGAAAGTGTGGGGTGCGTCTTACAGTCAAAATGTACCATATATACAGTATGTCCCCTGTGGCTGTGGATGGGAGAGGAGTGGCAGCGGCAGAGGAGCAAGACACAGGAGGCAGGAGCCGGCGGCTGCAGCTAACACTGTGCCCGCTGTTAAAGTAAATTAATATTTACTGCCCATAGTACTTACGTCACGGCTTGCTGTGATTGGTCCGCGTCCCGGCAATATGGCCGCCCTGACCAATCACAAGCCGTGACGTCACGGGAGGCTGGACACGCGCTCATTTTAAAATGGGCGCGTGTCCAGCCTCCCGTGACGTCACGGCTTGTGATTGGTTGCGCCGCGGTCAACCAATCACAAGCCGGGAGGCTGGACGCGCTCATTTTAAAATGGGCGCGTGTCCAGCCTCCCGTGACGTCACGGCTTGTGATTGGTTGCGCCGCGGTCAACCAATCACAAGCCGGGAGGCTGGACGCGCTCATTTTAAAATGGGCGCGTGTCCAGCCTCCCGTGACGTCACGGCTTGTGATTGGTTGCGCCGCGGTCAACCAATCACAAGCCGGGAGGCTGGACGCGCTCATTTTAAAATGGGCGCGTGTCCAGCCTCCCGTGACGTCACGGCTTGTGATTGGTCAGGGCGGCCATATTGCCGGGACGCGGACCAATCACAGCAAGCCGTGACGTAATTTCGTCACGGCTTGCTGTGATTGGTCCGCGTCCCGGCAACGTGGCCGACCTGACCAATCACAAGCCGGGAATTCACGTAACCAAGTAATAGCGCGAATTTTAAACAAACAACGCTGCCGGTTCCCTCGCTGAAGTCCCGGCTGCGTCGGAGAGGTGAGTATAGCGATATTTTTTATTTTAATTCTCTCTTTTACACATTTTAACATTAATGTTGTTGCGATACCCGATACCCGATACCACAAGAGTATCGGAATCCCGGTATCGGAATTCCGATACAGCAAGTATCGGCCGATACCCGATACTTGCAGCATCGGAATGCTCAACACTAATCATGGAACTTGTAGTATTAGAGCACAATAACTCAGGAGAAAGGAAGTTGTCGATTAACCCCATGAGAGCTGGATCCAGCACTGAAGATGTGCTGCTACAGCATGATAAAAGGTAATATTGCTAAAATAAAGACAGTGGATGTTTTCAGTGGCACATAATAGCAAGATTTATGAAAAATAAATTTTTTTTATTGTAGTGGACAACTTCTTTAATTCTATTCCTCCCATTCTGTAGATGTAATTTTCACTTTTATTGCCTAGATGTAGAATTTTCTATTTTTCCCAGTTAAATACCATTCTATTAGTTGCTGCCCATTGTTCATGCTTACCGAGATCCTTCTAAATACTTTCTCCGTAGTGTTGGCTATCCCTCCTAGCTTTGCATTGTCTGCAAATTTGCTTACATGCTGCAGACAGCTGTCGGCATCAGAATAGGATGCCGCTGTGAGGGAGCAGAAAAAAGATGCGTAGATTTTTTTGTGTGCAGCATGATGGGGGTCATATATACCAGGATGCACCCTCTTGGGTGTCAGGTCCGAGCATTCCTACATGAACACTTTCAAGTTGAATGGCCACAAAGGTCTCCAGATCTGACCCCCTTAGGGTACTGTCTCACAGTGGCACTTTTGTCGCTGCGACGGTACGATCCGTGACGTTCCAGCGATATCCATACGATATCGCTGTGTCTGACACGCAGCAGCGATCAGGGACCCTGCTGAGAATCGTACGTCGTAGCAGATTGTTTGGAACTTTCTTTCGTCGCTGGATCTCCCGCTGTCATCGTTGGATCGGTGTGTGTGACTTTACGGCGGCACTCAGTCAGAGCGGGAAGCAGACTGCGACGGACCCTGACGGACACCGGAATGTGAGTATGCACGTTTTTTTTTTTTTTACTTTTACGATGGTAACCAGGGTAAACATCGGGTTACTAAGCGCGGCCCTGCGCTTAGTAACCCAATGTTTACCCTGGTTACCCGGGGCCCTCGGCATCGTTGGTCGCTGGAGAGCTGTCTGTGTGACAGCTCCCCAGCGACCACACAACGACTTTCCAACGATCACGGCCAGGTCGTATCGCTGGTCGTGATCGTTGGAAAGTTGCAGAGTGTGACAGTACCCTTAGACTTTTTATCTTTGGGGTCATCTGAAGGCAATTGTCTATGCTGTGAAGATACAAGATGTGCAGCATCTGAAACAATGGATACTGGAAGCCTGTGCTAGCATTTCTTCTGAGGTTTCTATCAGTGTGTCAAGAGTGGGAGAAGAGGGTTGCATTGACAATCCAACACACTGGAAAGCACTTTGAAAACATTTTATAAGTGGTCATAAACTTGTAAATAACTCATGAAATAATAAAATTATGTTAAAACCAAGCATACTATTGTTTTTCTTGTGAAATTCTCAAAAAGTTTGATGTGTCACATGACTCTCTTGCCACTGAAAAAAATAAAGTTGGATCTAAAATGGCCGACTTCAAAATGACCACCATGGTCACCACCCAAATTGAAAAGTTTTCCCCCTCCCATATATTAATGTGCCACAAACAGGAAGTTGATATCACCAACCATTCCCATTTTATTTAGGTATATCCATATACAGTGCCTTGTGAAAGTATTCGGCCCCCTGGAACTTTTCAACCTTTTTGTACATCGAGAGACTGAAATTCTTGCCCATTCTTCCTTGGCAAACAGCTCAAGCTCAGTGAGGTTTAATGGAGATTGTTTGTGAACAGCAGTTTTCAGCTCTTTCCACAAATTCTCGATTGGATTGAGGTCTGGACTTTGACTTGGCCATTCTAACACTTGGATACGTTTATTTGGAAACCATTCCATTGTAGATTTTGCTTTATGTTTGGGATCATTGTCTTGTTGGAAGACAAATCTCCATCCCAGTCTCTGGTCTTTTACAGACTCTAACAGGTTTTCTTCAAGAATGGTCCTGTATTTGGCTCCATCCATCTTCCCATCAATTTGAACCATCTTCCCTGTCCCTGCTGAAGAAAAGCAGGCACAAACCATGATGCTGCCACCACCATGTTTGACAGTGGGGATGTTGTGTTCAGGGTGATGAGCTGTGTTGCCTCGTTGTCTTGTTTGGCATTGTTGCCAAAAAGTTCGATTTTGGTTTCATCTGACCAGAGCACCTTCTTCCACATGTTTGGTGTGTCTCCCAGGTGGCTTGTTGCAAACTTTAAACGACACTTTTTATGGATATCTTTGAGAAATGGCTTTCTTCTTGCCACTCTTCCATAATGGCCAGATTTGTGCAGTGTGTAACTGATTGTTGTCCTATGGACAGACTGTCCCACCTCAGCTGTAGATCTCTGCATTTCATCCAGAGTGATCATGGGCCTCTTGGCTGCATCTCTGATCAGTCTTCTTCTTGTTTGAGATAAAAGTTTAGCGGGACGGCCGGGTCTTGGTAGATTTGCAGTGGTATGATACTCCTTCCATTTCAATATGATCGCTTGCACAGTGCTCCTTGGGATGTTTAAAGTTTTGGAAATCATTTTGTATCCAAATCCAGCTTTAAACTTCTCCACGACAGTATCACGGACCTGCCTGTTGTGTTCCTTGGTCTTCCTGATGCTCTCTGTGCTTCAAATAGAGCCCTGGGAGAATCACAGAGCAGGTGCATTTATACGGAGACTTGATTACACACAGGTGATTATATTGATTTTATTTATCATCATTAGGCATTTAGGACAACATTGGATCATTCAGAGATCCACAATGAACTTCTGGATTGAGTTTGTTGCACTGAAAGTAAAGGGGCTGAATAATATTGCACGCCCCACCTTTCAGTTTTGAATTTCCACAAAAATTTAAAAGAACCAATACATTTCGTTCAACTTCACAATTGTGTTCCACTTGTTGATTCTTCACCAAAAATTTAGATTTGGTATCTTTATGTTTGAAGCATGATATGTGGGAAAAGGTTGAAAAGTTCCAGGGGGCCGAATACTTTCGCAAGGCAATGTAAATATCTCACCCTGTAGTTTTTATTGTATAAAAGCGCCAAAGCATAAAAAAATATAAATGAGGTTTTGCTATAATTATACTAACCCAAAGAATAAAACTGCCTTATCAATTTTACCACACGTGGAACGGTATAAACGCCCCCTCCCCAAAAAGAAATTCATGAATTGCTGGTTTTTGTTCATCTGCCTCCCAAAAATCAGAATAAAAAGTGATCAAAAATGTCATGTGCCCAAAAATGGTACCAATAAAAACATCAACTCGTCCCGCAAAAAAGAAGACCTCACATGACTCTGTGTGTGCCGAAACATGTAAAAATTATAGCTCTCAAAATATGGTGATGCAAAAACTATTTTTTGCAATAAAAAGCATCTTTTAGTGTGTGACAGCAGCCAAACATAACAACCCGCTATAACGCTTCTTTCACACATCCTGATATTTCCAGTACCGGAGAGGTCAGCATCCGTTTGTGTAATACTTGCGGCACACCTGTGACATGCATGTGCCGCATCAGTACCACAAGTATGGTGCACCAGGGAAGAAGCATTACAGTAAGCGCTGTTCCCCGGTGTCGGCTGCTGAACACGACTCTCCTCATTCTCCCCTGCTCTGTCGGTGATCGGCATAAGCAGGGGAGTATGATTCTCCCGTGTTTGTGCCGATCGCCGGCAGAGCAGGGGAGAATGATGAGAGCCATGTTCAGCACACGGCGCCGGGGAACAGCACTTACTGTAAAGCTTCTTCCCTGGCGCCGATGCGTGTCACATGGATGACATCCATGTGTGTTATGCGCATTCACATGTGCTGGATGTTTTGTGGCCCATGCTGACATTAAAAAACAGACACATCAGCGTGTGTTGCCCACGGACAAACAGTCTGTGGAAACACACTGACATGTGCATAGACCCATTCACATGAATAGGCAAATAGAGCTCCATTCCTCCCGAGTCTCTCCGCATGGCTGCCCAATGGTATAAAATTCTGTGACACACCCATGGTGTCAATATGATCACTGCACCCCTAGATGAATTAATTGAGAAATGTAATTTATAAAATGGGGTCACTCATGGGGGTTCTGCTGTTTTGGCACCTCATGGGCTCTCCCAGTGGGTCATGGCACCTGCAAATCATAACAGTAAAATCTGATGCCCGCAGACAATTCCATCAAAGTCTGCATTCCAAAATGTCACTACTTCCCTTCCGAGCCCCCACGTGTGCCCATACAGTAGTTTTCTCCCACATATGGGGTATCAGCATTCTTAGGACAAATTGGACAACAACTTCTGGGGTCCAATTTCTCCTGTTACCCTTGGGAAAATAACAAATTGGGGACTAAAAGATCATGTTTGTGGAAAAAATATGATTTTTTAATTTTCATGCCCGGGCGTTATAAACTTTAGTGAAACATCTGGGGGTTCAAAGTTCTCACCACACATCTAGATAAGTTCCTTGGGGGGTCTAGTTTCCAAAATGTGGTCACTTGTGGGGGGTTTCCACTGTTTAGGCACATCAGGGGCTCTCCAAACGCGACATGGTGGCCTATCTCAATTCCAGCCAATTTTGCGTTGAAAAAGTCAAACGGCGCTCCTTCCCTTCTGAGCTCTGCCATGTGCCCAAACAGTGGTTTACCCCCACATATGGGGTATCAGCATACTCAGGACAAATTACACAACAACTTCTGTGGTCCAATTTCTCCTGTTACCCTTGGAAAAATAAAAAAATTGGGGGCAAAAAGATCATTTTTATTATTTTTTTATTTTTACGGCTCTACGTTATAAATGTCTGTGAAGCACTTAGGGGTTCAAAATGCTCACCACACACCTAGATAAATTCCTTAGGGGGTCTAGTTTCCATAATGGTGTCACTTGTGGGGGTTCCACTGTATAGGCACATCAGGGGCTTTCCGAATGCAACATGGTGTCCGATCTTAATTCCAGACAATTTTGCGTTGAAAAAGCTAAACGGCGTTCCTTCCCTTCTGAGCTCTGCCGTGCGCACAAAAAGTGGTTTACCCCACATATGGGGTATCAGCTTACTCAGGAAAAATTGCATAATGACTTTTGAGGTCCAATTTCTCCTGTTACCCTTGGTCAAACAAAAAAAAATGGTTCTGAATAAAAAAAATTTGTGAAAAAAGTTAACTGTTCATTTTTTTTAAAAAACATTCCAAAGCACCTGAAGTTGAAGGGTTAACAAACTTCATGAATGTGGTTTTCAGCACCTTGAGGGTTGCAGTTTTTAGATTGGTTTCAATTTTGGGTATTTTCTATCACATAGACCCTTCAAAGCGACTTCAAATGTGATGTGGTCCCTAAAAAAATGTTGTAAAAATGAGAAATCGCTGGTCAACTTTTAACCCTTATAACTTCCTAACAAAAAAAAAAAATGGTTCCAAAATTGTGCTGATGTAAAGTAAACATGTGGGAAATGTTACTTATTAAGTATTTTAGAAACTGAATAGGTGAACATACTGAACATATTTTCATACCACATCTTTATATAAGTGGTCATTCTCTAACCAGGTGGACTATAATATATTCTTCTAGTTATTCTCCAATCCTAGTCCTGGAGACCTCAGTTAGATCATTATGTAGCCCTCTAGACCAGAAATTCCCCCAGTAGGGAGTCTCATTTCTTTAAATCCAGCTCTGAGGGAGGTTACTGTTTGACAATCTCTGTACAGTGCTGCAGAATATAGTGGAACTATTTAAGGAGCCAAAAAAATGATCAGAACCAAAAAGGATAACTTAAAGAAGCATTCTCACTTTTGGAAGTTATCCCATCTTCATTTGATAGGGGGTATCTTCCTGATTGCTGGCTGTTTGACCACTGGGACCCCCCACCTATCCCAAGAACTGGGGCTGTGAAGAGCCCCATGTGAATGGAACGGTGGTTGATTATGTGCACTGTATAAACTTATAGGCTGTCAGCTCCCCCAGTGTTGGGTAAAGGTGTGCTCATAATGGCGCTGTTATAATGATTTAATATGTACAATTAATGAAGAAATCCACAGCCTGTTTGTTTTAAAATCATCATTAGATGTTTTGCTGTCTATGCATTGGGAAGGGACTGTGTGGCTGGACAGTGGGGAGAGTCTTCTGCTCTGCCACGACCCCTCCGCTGCATTTGGTGTCTTCATCTTCTTTCTTCTTCAAATTTAATGCCTGTGCCATCCTAGCCTGCAAGCAGTGCATGTACAGTTGGCATCTGTCAGTCTTCACGAACATGGCATCAGAGACGGCGCAAGCGCAGATTAAGATCTCGGTTCCATGACGGGATGAGATCTTGATATGCATGCATTGCCACCTGCACCATTTTATGGAAGTCACTCTGCACATGTGGAGCGCCACATCAGGGCAAGGGGGTACTCAGTACCGGGTCCTGTACTTTACAGGGGGATGTCACAATGGCTGACCCAGTCCGTGGCCCGGGGACGTCGTATGAAAGGGAAAGGTCTTTAAAAGGGATAAAGTTTATGTTCGTGGCACCACCTGTGGTATTCGGTCAGGGTGACCGACGCTGCTTTAAGGCGTCTGCTGGGGTGATGTTATGGCAGCTAGATGGTATACCTTCCCACAGGTGAAGTATATCCCCAGGGCTTCCCAGTAAGAAGATGGTGGTATGGTGAGAGGCGCAGAGAAGAACGAGGACACAAGGTTGCAGTCTCTTTACCTTTACTGAAGACTTCAGGATCCACAGTCCAGAGCACCAGATCACAGGGCAGGCAGGGTCCAGCCAGTTCAGAGGCAAGTCCAGAGTCCCCTTATCCAGGTGGAAATCAATAGCCTTCCCTTGCGCTGTAGTGGTGTAGTCCCTTACTGCTTAAGCTTCAAATAAGGGTCACATAGATGTGATGTCTCTCTCTCTCTGTCCCCCGAAGTCGGATATGACAAAACCCGTATGACTGGTGGCTTGAGGCTGTTTATAGGTGCAGCGCCCCAGAGTCCTGGTTGCTGCAGTAATATTATTCCTCCACCAGGAGGAGTGATATTACGTCTGAAGGCAATAAAGGAGATCTTCTGTCCAGGTATCACAACGACACACCACACACTTCACACTCCAGTCCACCAGGGGGAGCAAAGGTTCTATCTATTAGGCCACTCATCACAGATAGGTAAAACTGGTGGGTTGGTTAGGAAGTTAGACAGAAGCTGACTGGGCTTCGCACAGTCAGTCAGATCCCGACGGAGCTTGGCAGAAGCTGGCTGGAGTGGGTTCCAGCCAGATCCAGACTGCGGTCTGAGGAGGACGATGGTCCACGGAGCTGCGCCTGCCCCACGTGCGGCAGCATCCAAAGAAAGAGACATTGAAAGGAAGCGTGTTGTAGTGATTGAGAAACGAAGGCATAGCAACAAGTGGATACCAGAGAGGATAGTGGCTGAGAGAAGCGGCATCCTTCTGGTGCGCGTTCTGGTAGACAGAATACCGAGGGAGTAAAGTGCTCTAAGCCATTACTTCTGAGACTGGCAGGACAGTCAATTCAAAGTTGGCTGCCCGACCTTAATACCTAAGAAGACAGGTGGCAACTTGTGGGGGTCGGGGCATCTCTAGGGTCCCTATAAACAAGCCTCAGGCCATCAGTCATACGGGTTTTTGTTCTATCCGACCACGGGGAACAGAGAGAGAAGAGTAATAACAGTGAGGACCTTATTAGAGCTTATGCAAGTGGGGACCTACTGTGTTACTGTGTGCGTAGGAAGGCTATTGCATTCCACCTGGACAAGGGGACTCTGGATTTGCCTTCAGACCGGCCGGACTCTGCCTACCCTGTGATCCGGTGCCCTGGACTGAGGACACTGAAGCCTTCAGTAAATGGTAAAGAGACTGCAACCTTGTTTCCTCGTTATTCACTGCGCCTCACATCATCCAACATCCACCATCTACACTCTGGGAAGCCCTGGGGATACACTTCACCTGTGGAAAGGTATACCATCTAGCTGCCATTACATCACCCCAGCGGACCCCTGTTGTGATTCAGTTCGTGGGCTCCCCCGGTGGTCTCTTGTGGTACTGGTGTCCTGCAAGCTTTGCCTTCAGTTCACCTGTTCCTATCAGGATGTGGGAGTATCCTATTTAACCTTGCTCCTCAGTCATTCTAATGCTGGCCATCAATGTATCCAGAGTGATTCTGTTGCATGTTCCTGCTCCCAGTTTTCTGCTCAGCTAAGTTGGACACTTTAGTCCTTTAGTCTATTTTTGTATGTTTTGTCCAGTTTGCACTTATGTGAATCTCTGCAGCTGGAAGCTCTTGTTGGGCTGAAATTACCACTCCAGTGGCATGAGTTGTCACCTGAGTTAAGGTAATTTCAGGATGGTGTTTTGAAGGGTTTTGCAGCTGACCGCGAAGTCCTCTGTTGTATCTTTCTGCTATTTAGTTAGCGGGCCTCTCTGTGCTAAATCTGCTTTCATACTACGTGTGTCTTTTCATCTGCTCTCACCGTTATTATATGTGGGGGGCTGCTATCTCCTGTGGGGACATTCTCTGGAGGCAAGCCAGGACTGTGTTTTCTTCTACCAGGGGTAGTTAGTTCTCCGGCTGGCGCGCGGCATCTAGAGACAACGCAGGAATGCCCCCTGGCTACTTCTAGTGTGGTGTGTAGGTTTAGCATCGCGGTCAGCTCTAGTTTCCACCACCCGAGAGCTTGTCTGTTTATTCTATGCTTCTGATGTTTCCTTGCCATTGGAAACCATAACAGTACTGTTGTGATTCGGTTCGTGGGCTCCCCCGGTGGTCTCTTGTGGTACTGGTGTCCTGCAAGCTTTGCCTTCAGTTCACCTGTTCCTATCAGGATGTGGGAGTATCCTATTTAACCTTGCTCCTCAGTCATTCTAATGCTGGCCATCAATGTATCCAGAGTGATTCTGTTGCATGTTCCTGCTCCCAGTTTTCTGCTCAGCTAAGTTGGACACTTTAGTCCTTTAGTCTATTTTGTATGTTTTGTCCAGTTTGCACTTATGTGAATCTCATGCCACTGGAGTGGTAATTTCAGCCCAACAAGAGCTTCCAGCTGCAGAGATTCACATAAGTGCAAACTGGACAAAACATACAAAATAGACTAAAGGACTAAAGTGTCCAACTTAGCTGAGCAGAAAACTGGGAGCAGGAACATGCAACAGAATCACTCTGGATACATTGATGGCCAGCATTAGAATGACTGAGGAGCAAGGTTAAATAGGATACTCCCACATCCTGATAGGAACAGGTGAACTGAAGGCAAAGCTTGCAGGACACCAGTACCACAAGAGACCACCGGGGGAGCCCACGAACCGAATCACAACAGACCCCTAAGCAGCGTCGGTCACCCTGACCGAATACCACAGGTGGCTTCACGAACATTATCCCTTTAAAGACCTTTCCCTTTTAATACGGACACCCCTAGGGCCACGGACCAGGTCAGCCACCGTGACATCCCCACTGAGAACCGAAGGACCCGGTGCCGAGTACCCCATGGCCCTACTGGGGGCGATCCAACTTGGCGTCATGAACAGGATCTACTTAAGCCTGAGAATCGGGTCATGTGCGCCTAAGAACTGTGCCAGAACTGTATTTGAACTGTGATTTGCTTAAAGACTGTGTATTGCCATTTACTGCCAAAATTCCCACCAAAATTGCCACCATTATAGCGCCACGAGGAGCGCAGGAGAAGAAGAAGGGCGTGCCATCGTGGGCGGGTCCAGCAGAGTGGCACGAAAAATATGTCCGCCCCCTGCCAAGACTATGATGTAAGGAAGGAGGAGGTGCCGAAAACCAACATGGCGGAGGGAGGTGAGCGGACCCCGGAGCATGGGATGGAGCACGAGGACTCTCCCAGCCAGGGCCTGCAAGAACTGCACCCTTCACCGACGATGAATCCGGACCTCCTGCGGAAAGAAGAGGAAGAACGCACCTGTCAGCTCATGTGCCAGGAGCTGGAAGCTGTGGCCGGGTGGAAGAAGACCTTCATCGGGAGCCTCACCAGACATCTGTCGGCAGCCTCGTCTGGTCCGGAGCAAGAAAGAAGTTCCAGCGCTCCGAAGCCAGAAAGCAAGGCCCTGCCGGAAAGCGAGATGCTGCAAACAGAGATGACAACGCCACAGCACAAGACCCTGCAACCACCGTTCCAGACCCCAGCACAGACGGAGCAGATCGGCACCGGAGGGCCGCATCTGAAGCAGGTATGAATAACGACCCTGCCCTGATGACGACACCACTCCAACGACTGCTCGTGCCACCGCTACTGACTCCATTCCAGTGACTGATCTCGCAGCAGCCGCTACCTTTGCTGCAGCAAGTGCCCATACTCAGACTTCCATCGCTGCATATGATATGACAATTCACGAGAGACAGACCAATGGAGTTAACTCTTAAAGGGATCCCCTGTTTAAAGGGATCCTATGGTTTTTTTGCACAAGCTTTGCCATTGCCTTTAAAGAACATTTGGATCATGGACTGTGCATGATCACAAACTGCTCCTGTATATAGTTTTCACCTTCTTAAAGGTGCTCTCTACTGGTTTTACAAGAAAGCTTTGCGAAGAAACTGTTCCTGATGACAGCGTGAAAGTTCTTGCTGCTTTACCGTTAATAACTGACTTGCATTTTGATTGTTTGCACTACCTCAGAAAAGACTGGAGATTTCCTCTTAAAGGGGATGTTTAGTTGTTGCACTTTCTCCAAGAGTAATAATGTTGCCTTAAGTAGTTAGATAGTAATAATGTTTTACATAGTGATAGTATGTAGCCAAGAGTAGAAATGTTTAATGATGTACTTTGAATAAAATTGAAGTTAAAGTAAATGTTAGGTTTTACAGGAATAAGCTGAAGAAAAATGCAGTGAGCCCATAGGGGTAGACAGATAGTCCTGCATATGTAGAAGGAGTGAGAATAGCATATTGGTTTGCACTTTGAAGTTTTATAGTATGCCCTTAGAGGGTACTCGCACTTAAAGAAAGAAAGACGCAGTTTGTACTTGCACTTAATAGATAGTACACCCGTATGGGTGATGGTCGTTCATAGTTAGTTAGTTAATAATTATTATTTACTTAATTTAAAGTCATGCGCACAATGTAAATATGTTATTGTTTGTAACGTTCAAGTGTCCTCACCTCTCATAAAGGGAATCACTGTTAAGTTAATTTGTTTTATAGCATTCAAAAATTTTGCATGTCTTTTGCTAAAACGTATTGTTGTTTTCTTTTCCCAGCCCGGGAGTGCTGGATTTAATGGGGGGGGGGAGTGCAGCGCCCCAGAGTCCTGGTTGCTGCAGTAATATTATTCCTCCACCAGGGGGAGTGATATTACGTCTGAAGACAATAAAGGAGATCTTCTGTCCAGGTATCACAACTACACACCACACACTTCACACTCCAGTCCACCAGGGGGAGCAAAGGTTTTATCTATTAGGCCACTCATCACAGATAGGTAAAACTGGTGGGTTGGTTAAGAAGTTAGACAGAAGATGACTGGGCTTTGCACAGACAGTTAGATCCTGACGGAGTTTAGCAGAAGCTGGCTGGAGTGGGTTCCAGCCAGATCCAGACTGCGGTCTGAAGAGGACGATGGTCCACGGAGCTGCGCCTGCCCCACGTGCGGCAGCATCCAAAGAAAGAGACATTGAAAGGAAGCGTGTTGTAGTGAGTGAGAAACGAAGGCATAGCAACAAGTGGATACCAGAGAGGATAGTGGCTGAGAGAAGCGGCATCCTTCTGGTGCGCGTTCCGGTAGACAGAATACCGAGGAAGTAAAGTGCTCTAAGCCATTACTTCTGAGACTGGCAGGACAGTCAATTCCAAGTTGGCTGCCCGACCTTAATACCTAAGAAGACAGGTGGCAACTTGTGGGGGTCGGGGCGTCTCTAGGGTCCCTATAAACAAGCCTCAGGCCATCAGTCATACGGGTTTTTGTTCTATCCGACCACGGGGAACAGAGAGAGAAGAGTAATAACAGTGAGGACCTTATTAGAGCTTATGCAAGTGGGGACCTACTGTGTTACTGTGTGCATAGGAAGGCTATTGCATTCCACCTGGACAAGGGGACTCTGGATTTGCCTTCAGACTGGCCGGACTCTGCCTACCCTGTGATCCGGTGCCCTGGACTGAGGACACTGAAGCCTTCAGTAAAAGGTAAAGAGACTGCAACCTTGTTTCCTCGTTATTCACTGCGCCTCACATCATCCACCATCTACACTCTGGGAAGCCCTGGGGATACACTTCACCTGTGGAAAGGTATACCATCTAGCTGCCATTACATCACCCCAGCGGACCCCTAAGCAGCGTCGGTCACCCTGACCGAATACCACAGGTGGCGTCACGAACATTATCCCTTTAAAGACCTTTCCCTTTTAATACGGACGCCCCTAGGGCCACTGACCGGGTCAGCCACTGTGACATCCCCGCTGAGAACCAAAGAACCCGGTGCCGAGTACCCCACGGCCCTACTGGGCGCGATCCATAGGGACTCTAGCACACCCTGGCCTCTAAGGGGTGCCACCGTGCCTCCTGGGTGTAGGTGCAGACAGGTAACATGCAATTAGCTGTCCTGTCGGTCTCTGAAGTAAGGCATAGAGGTCCTTATTACCTCGGTGTTCTGCGCCTCAGAAGGAGGCAGCCTGGTTGGAACTGGTCCCCATCTGGTATCCTCTCCTTTGCTTTGCCTTCCTTCACGCTCGCTGCAATACAATTCTGCCTTCAAAATGTCTCTTTCTGGGAGCTGCAGCTCTTAGGGCATGCACAGCTCCGTGGACCCTCTATCCTCATCAGACGGATGTCTGGAACTGACTCCTGTCTGGAACTAACTAACTTTCCCTACAGACTACCAGTTATATATATATGTCACCTAGTAAATAGGATCAAAAGCTCCTCCTGGTGGCCTGGAGTGTGAATGTGTTGCATGTTTGTGATACCTGGATGCAGTTATCCTTCCTTGCCTCCAAACGTAGCATCACTCTCCCCAGGAGGAAAGCAATACCATTGTGACGACCTGGACCCTGGGGCGCCACACATGCGCCACTAATCCTGATGATAGGTTCTCTTTATTAATTCAATTGTACGTTCTGCTCTATACAATGTATAGAAAACATTTTTCACAACTATTTCTGTCCAAGGATGCACACAGGATGCAGTGTTAGTTTTGCCTTTACCTTCTTTTTCAGAGCTTCTCATTTACCAATGTGTTTCTATTTTATTATTACATTGTAAAGCTAAACTGCGATAGTTTTTTCCCAGTCACACTCAAAATTCTGATAGTTATTACTGATGATGGGACAGTTCACTGATAAGAGAAATTATGCTATTAATTGAATGATAACAGAAGGCTCTTAGGAATCCAAATTAAACTGAAGACATGAATGGAGTGTTAATTGGCTCTTCTATTGTATGTGTAGTAGAAGATAAGTTTGTGAGTAATCTGTCCGCTGAGATTTACTTGACAAGATTGAAAATGAACCCAAACGAAGGAAAAAACGATTTTGACATGTTGACCCATATAGTATTTAAGCGATAATTCCAAACTACTTAAATACTTTAGATTGTCTGCTTTAATATACTGTATCAAGGGTGACGTGGATTCCTCAGAGATCGAGATTAATGCATATACAAGTAGGTCAAAAGCTGGTAAAGCTGAGAAGCACTTTGAGAATTCTACAGTCAGGATTGTTAGAAAATGAAAATAGCAAATGAAAAAGCAAATGGCTTGCTTGTTGCTGTGACTTATTGCATTCCTATGGACATTATCTGATTTGTTTTCATAACTGTGCATGCATTAGTGTGCCGCCCTACTATGGTAGGAATTATATTGTAAATTCATAAAACAAGTACTTGTTAAACAATTAAGCTGGCCATATGAAGCGATGGCCGGGGGACTACCATACACAAGATGAGGTGCAAACAACAAGGGGTAAATTTATTGGAAGGCATGGAATGAAGTAGATGAGGAAGGTGCAAACAGGGGAATGCAATGGCAAAAGATAATTTACAAGAGTTGTATTCTTTAGCTGGGCCGTCAAATAGCACGGTGCTCTAACTATTACAGAATCAACATACGTCACACAAGCAAATGCAAACAATAAACAAAGAATGATGCTACTCTACGTATAGCGTCCCTGGCCTCTACTAAACAGGCCACACGGCTCCTGTGTTCTGTCTACTGTAGCCTACACTAGGCCCTGACATGTGCACAAAACAGGAACAAACTCACTGTGATGTTGGGGACTCAGATCCAGTCCCAGGGACCCCCCAACAGTCTAGTACGGTGGTGCACACGGCTCTCTGCCAGCTCCGTGAAACGTGGTCTTCTCCTTGCTTCTGGATCCTGGAGGTGCTCCTGGAAACTGTAAATCCCTTTCTCAGTATCTTCATGGCTTCTCAAACTAGCACAGGACAGCCTGCTACACCCGAAGAATCTGTCCAATTTCACGAGTCCACTTCATCCCAGGCTGTGGGACCTCTTTTACAGGTACAAGCTTAGCACCGACGTTCTCTGCAGCAGCTTCTGATCTGCTCACACACTCCCAAGGCTCAATTCCTCCCCCTAGCACAGGGCAGTTCATTTTACACAGTCTGTTGCAGGGGGAAGAAGAACATTTCATCACACCAGACAAGGAGGTGCTGTCTCTTAAAGGGAACCTGTCACCACGTTTTTGGAAGATGGGATAAAAATAGTGTTAAATAGGGGCAGAGGTGGGCATTACATTAGTGTGTTTGTTATGCGTTTATTACCCACCTAAGTTGCCGAAATACCTTTGCAAAGTCTCCGTTTTCGCCTGTCAATCAGGCTGGTCTGGTCAAAAGGGCGTTGTCTTCCCCCAGATTTTGCGTAGTTTTCCGTTGGTGGCGTAGTGGTGTGCGCATGCCCAAGGTCCCGAATCCTCTGCCAGGGGATTTAAAAGAGCGCGCTGTTCGTTATTTCATTGGTGATCGGTGGGCGCGGCCATCTTCCTTTGGCCGCGCGTGCGCAGAAGCGGCGCTCTGCTGGCCGCGGCTTCAGGAAAATGGCCGCCGCGATATCCATCTGCGCACGCGCGGCATCCCGCGGCCATTTTCCTGAAGCCGCGGCCAGCAGAGCGCCGCTTCTGCGCACGCGCGGCCAAAGGAAGATGGCCGCGCCCACCGATCACCAATGAAATAACGAACAGCGCGCTCTTTTAAATCCCCTGGCAGAGGATTCGGGACTTTGGGCATGCGCACACAACTACGCCACCAACGGAAAACTACGCAAAATCTGGGGGAAGACAAGACGCCCTTTTGACCAGACCAGCCTGATTGACAGGCGAAAACGGAGACTTTGCAAAGGTATTTCGGCAACTTAGGTGGGTAATAAACGCATAACAAACACACTAATGTAATGCCCACCTCTGCCCCTATTTAACGCTATTTTTATCCCATCTTCCAAAAACGTGGTGACAGGTTCCCTTTAAAGTGGCAGCTTGTTCCTACTGTCCATAACAGCACCACCCCCTACACATACACATTAAATTAGATAGCAGCTATCACCTCTCCCAAGTGTCCTTGTGCTCTCTATAAGAGAATCGCTGCCAAGTGATTCTTAACTTCCCCGCTAAATGAAAGGATTGGCTGAGCTCCAACCACCAAGATCTTATGGTCAGCCAATCCCACCAAAATCAGCAAGTTTTGCCAACTTTTACCTAATATGTATGGGGGCATTTAGGGACATAAACTCTAAGGGTTCATTCAATCATAGCGCCACATAGACAATAGTGGTAGAGTTTAGAAATACTCTATACATACCATACTGTGCAAAAGTTTCAGGCAGGTGCAAAAACAATGCTGAAAAATAAGAATGCTTAAAAAAAATAATAGAAGTGTTAATAGTTTATTTTTATCAATTAAGAAATTGCAAACTAAAAGAACACAAGAGCATCTAAATCAAATCAGTATTTGGTGTAACTGCTCTCTGCCTGCAATATAACTTAAATTCTTTTAGGCACGCTTGTACACAGGTTTTGAAGGAACAGGGAGTTTATTCCAAACATCTTGGAGAACTAACCAGAGATCATCTGTTGATGTACTGTAGGTGTGGTACCCCAGGAGTCTGGATGCCACAATGGCAATGCCTCCCTCATGGGGGGTAATGCCATGCCTGGAAGCAAAAAGAGATCCCCTTAACAGGTAACATTAGCATGCAACACTTTCCTGACTCCAGACCAGAAGGGGGAGCTCTAAACCCAGTTTCAGGGGCGCTGCCCTATAAATTCTGGTTTGGAGGCAGAGTTAGTCAGTCAGTCAGAGAAAGTGAAGGAAGCGGAAGCAACTGAGGAGAAGCTGGGGATAGGAGCTGAGACTGAGCACCCCCCCAGGACTGAGTACAACAGACCGGACACCGGAGTCTGTGGTTGTGTGGGAACTGCAAGCCCAGCAACTGAATCCAGAGAACAGGAGATTGCAGGTCTCCTGGCCACATCTGATGCCCGAAGGCACAGTAGAAAACTAGAGAGTCTGGAGTCACCACGAGGGAGTGACATCAGAATAAGGCTCAAACTGCCTGCCTTGTGGGTAGTGTTCCACCAAAAGGACAGACTGAGAGAGGGACTTGAAGAGAGCTTAAGGCATCAAGAACCTAAAGAACAGCGCAATAGGGAGGCTTCCAACCCCACCTGGCTGGGGGGATTCTGAACTGCTTCCAGGCTGCCTGGATTTCTATTTTCGATTTTGAAGGACATGGAGGCCTTGGTCTATAAGCGGGCTCCTAGCAATTTGACAGACTCAGAGAGGGTAGCTTTAAGGGAGATGGCGGGGTGGACTGATGTTATTTTCCGCCCGGCTGATAAAGGGGGTAAGGTGGTTTTGATACCTAGGGAGGCTTACCTTTTGGAGGCGAAACGTCAGTTGTCAGATGAAGACACTTACAGAAAGTTGTCTGGTGATCCAACAGCTAAGTTCAAGACAGAATTGCGTTCTTTTTTACTCACTTCAGTCGAACTGGGTGTCATCACACAAAAAAAGGCTGAGAGACTTTTTCCTGAGTTTCCCACCAGGCCTCACTGGTATTACCTCCCTAAGGTGCATAAATCCATTACCCACCCCCCCGGGAGACCAATTGTCTCAGGGGTCGGTTCTTTAACCGAACCCCTCTCCCAATATATAGATTGGCTTTTGTCACCTTTACTTCGTTCTGTCCCCTCCTACATCAGGGACACTAAATCATTTTTAGGACACATTCAGCAATTTACATGGCAGCCGGGGTTCTCCCTGGCGTCCATCGATGTGGTTAATCTGTATACCAGGATCCCGCAAACGACAGGGATTGACGCGATCAGGCGTGTTTTAAACACTACTGACAGGAGCGGCTCCTTTGTTGATTTTGTTTGCGATGGGTTAAAGTTTATACTAACCCATAACGCATTTACTTTTCTGGATACCTGGTATATCCAAACCACTGGGACTGCCATGGGGACCCCGGCTGCATGTACTTTTGCTAACTTGTATTTGGCGGTTTTTGAAGAGGTGTACATCTATTCCTCTGACAACCATTTTTTCAAGCACATCAAATTATTGTTGAGATATGTCGATGATTTGTTCCTGGTGTGGGACGGGACGGAGGAGGATTTTGAGTCTTTTGTTCGGTATCTCAATACTTCTAACACCATGGGGATGTCCTTCACATCAGTGTTTGGGGGCTCCCGTCTGGAGTTTCTAGACGTTGCAGTAGAGATTCTTGATGGGGAGGTATGTACATCCGTGTATCGCAAGCCCACCGCTACTAACTCGTTATTACACTTGAGAAGTTTCCATCCTGCGCACATCAAACGGTCACTACCCTATAGTCAACTTCTCCGTACGAGAAGGGTTAACAACACACAAGTGGGCTTCGAACGTCAGTCCTCTGACCTATGTGCGAGGTTTCGTGAACGGGGTTATCCCGATAGTGTATTACGTGAGGCTATGGAACGTGTTGACACACGGTCGTCGGGCAGAATTAATGACATTAGGGTACCTTCTGGACAGCGTTTTTCGTTTTGTTTTCGTTATGGCCCAATGGACCACGAGATTAGAGCATCGATACGTAGACATTGGCATGTCCTAGCTAGGGACAAGGATCTTTCTGATAGGGCAGCTGAGGGACCACTTATTTCTAATAAACGGAGTACACGGGTGAGAGACTTGTTGGTCCGGAATCGGGTTTTGAACCCTAGGTCCTCATGGCTTGAGCAATCAGTTCCCAAAGGTAATTTCCGTTGCGGCCATTGTTCTTCATGTCAACAGCATATTGTAGGACAAACGCTTAGTATTGGCCCCATAAAACATACTGTCCGCCAGTTCATTTCCTGCAAAACCGATTATGTGGTCTATGTTTTGTTTTGCCCTTGTAAAAGATATTATATAGGGAAGACCATACGTCAACTGTGTGTACGCTTTAGAGAGCATTTTCAATCTATCCGGACAGGAAAGGGTGTACCTAGGCTCATTGAACACATTAATGTTGAACATCAGAGTGACCCGGGGGTATTGAGATTCGCCGGGATAGAGAAGGTGGTTCTTCCTGTACAAGGGGGAGATTTACAGAGGTTACTATTGAGAAAGGAGGCCAGGTGGATTATGCGCACTTGCGCTATGGGTCCGACTGGTCTCAATGATAAACTCGATATGTCTATCTTTTTATAACAAATTTATACCATACTTGTAATATTATTGTTATGTCATTATTCCTCTTCTCCCCCGTTCCTTCCCTCTGATATTTATGTATTTATGCTGGTAGTTCACTTCTGTGCGAGCCTGACTCCTCCCTTTCTATAGCGATCCTGATGGGCCCCCTTCAGGTAAGCTTGCGTCTTGAGTTGTGAGAATTTTTTAGATTGTTTCCATTTTCTGACCATATTCTTTGTAATTTATGTGAGATTTTCTAGGCCAGTACTTTTTCCGGGGTTTGTACCCGGATTTTATTACTTGTTTTTATATATTTGTGCACATGTGTATTTTGTCCGTGGTAGGTGCAGGAAAGGAGCGTGATCAGGGAGGTATTTTTCCTTCCCCCCTTTCCCCTCCCCTTTTCTCTATTTATCTCCACGTTACCTGTCTGCACCTCAGACCCGTTGAAGCGCTGACGTAAGCGCGAAACGGCCGTCGTCACATCCTGCTCACCTCCTTCCTGTTTCACCGTCCCGGACCGTGTCTGAGATGTCTGTATAAGAATCTTCAATAAAGCGTTGCATCTGGATCGGTGAGTGTGCCGCATTCTTCTGTTCATTGCTGGATTTCTAATACTACCTGTACCTGTACTCTGGACTGTGCCTACAATTAAAGGTAAAGAAACTACAGTCCCTGTGTCCTCCAATCATTCCTGCACCCCAACTTCTACACCCTCATTGACTGTTCTGGTAGCCCTGGAGCCCCCCGCTCCACCTGTGGGGAGCAGGAACATCCTAGCTGCATCACTATTGGCCCCAGAGGTTCCTTTAAGCAGCATCGGCCATCAATAGCCGAATACCACAGGTGGCGTAACGAACAATCCCCTACAAACATTACTTCATCCCTTTTATTGCACGCCCAGGGCCACGGACTGGGTCACCGCTGCCTTGACCACCCCTTTAAGAACCGTCCAATCTGGTTCCTAGTACCCCACGGCCCTAGCGGGTGTGGCATAGGCATGCACAAATCCTTCTGTCTGTTCGCGTAATCCCAAACAGACTCCATGATGTTGAGATCAGTGATCTGTGGAAGCCATATCATAACTTCCAGGACTCCTTGCCCTTCTTTATGCTAAAGATCATTCTTAATGACATTGGAAGAAACAAGGGAAAAAGGAAACAAGAGAAAACCAGGGAAAAAAAGAAACAAGGGCAAAATAAAACAAAACATAATAACATCTCATACTTTCTTTGAAACCTAAATAATAACAACTTTAATCCTTCAGGAAGTGTCACGAGTGTGTCACGTTCTCCTGCCGAGATCTGTGGTTAGAAAATCACTAACTATTGTGAATCAAAGATCGTCCATTTACTGTATTTTTCGGACTATAAGACGCATCGGACCATAAGACACACCCCAAATTTTAGGGTGGAAAATAGCAAAAAAATGATTTTTATACGGTGATGGTCCGTCTTATTGTCCGAATTTAAGGTATCTTACCTGAGGGCCGGTGGTGGTAGAGCGGGGTCACAAAAGGCATGGTCCCTTCCCAGGAAGCCGGCTGTGGCAGAAGTGGGCAATGCTGCAGTCCTGGGGTATCCCAGCAGTGCGATGCTGCGGGTCCGGTGTTGGTGGTGAGGCAGAGCAGAGTGCGGTTCATGGAGCAGGGACCCTTCCTCATGATGCCGGCAGCAGAAATATGCTGCGGCCCGGTGTCCACGGTGAGCAGAGTGCATCATTTTTTTCTCTGTGGCCATTTTCCTGAGGCCGTGCATGAACAGATTGAGATCTTGGCGGCCCTCGGCTTCAGGAAAATGGCCACCAAGATCTCAATCTGTGCACTCGCAGCCTTCGTTGGCCATTTTCCTGAAGCCGAGGGCCACCGAGATCTCAAGCCCAAAGCCTCAGGAAAATGGAGCACAAGAGGTCAGCCGAGATCTCAATCCGCGAATGCACCGCCTCCGGCGGCCCACAGCTTCAGGAAGATGGCCTCAGGCAAACCAATTATGCACTCTGCACTGCTCACAACTGACACTGAGCTTCAGCATCACCACACTTCTGCTGACGCCAGTTCCCTGAGAAAGGGATGTTGCAACACTACTGCTGCAACCCCCGGTAAGCCTGCGTTTGGACTATAAGACGCACCCCCATTTTTTGGGAAAAAGTGTGTCTTATAGTCTGAAAAATATGGTAGGTTGTGTGCTTGTGTCCCATATTAAATGAAATTGGTTTCCTTTGGCGCTAAAGAGGTTAATGACTCTTTCTTTGCTGGTCAGAAACTTGTAGCTGCATTTCAGCTGCGTTTGATCTGGTCATTATCTCACCCTATAAAACCTGGCCAGACTTTCTCTGCCTTGCCAGTGAAATTTTTGCTTCTTATTTCCTTGGAGACGCTATGCTGAATAGGAGATAGCTGGTGCTACTGGAGATTGTTGCATGCTGTTTTTGGGTGTATGCTTTCCTCATTGTCCTATTCCCATTTGGTTGGTACATTCCTATTCTTCCCTATATATCTCTCTACCATTGGTAAAGGTACCTTCACACTCAGCAACTTTACAACGAGAACGACAACGATCCGTGACGTTGCAGCGTCCTGGATAGCGATCTCGTTGTGTTTGACACGCAGCAGCGATCTGGATCCCGCTGTGATATCGCTGGTCGGAGCTAGAAGTCCAGAACTTTATTTGGTCGTCAGGTCGGCGTGTATCGTCGTGTTTGACAGCAAAAGCAACGATGCCAGCAATGTTTTACATGGAGCTAACGACCTGTGAGAACGATAAGTGAGTCACCGTTACGTCACAGGATCGCTCCTGCATCGTTCTGGAGCTGCTGTGTTTGACGTCTCTACAGCGACCTAAGCAGCGACGCTGCAGCAATCGGCTCGTTGTCTATATCGCTGCAGAGTCGCTAAGTGTGACGGTACCTTTAGTGTTTTTATGTTTGTTGCTTTCTGTTATCCCTGTTTAGTCTTTGTGTCTTGTTTACATTACATTTCTGTCCCATGTCTCATGGGGTGAAGGAGAGGACAGATCAGGGTTTAACAGGAGCCTAGTAAGGTCAGAGACTTGGGCTTCTCCACCTTCAAGAGTACCCTCAGGACAGGGATAATCAGGGTCTCGGTTCCAGGGACAGTTTGAGGCTCCCCTTCCTTACCGAAGACCGTCACAGCGTGACAGGAAAATTCTGGATCCGGGAACATTTTTTTTAGAATTGTTTGTTTAATTTACTCAAAATGTATTTTTTAATAAATATTCTTCTACTTCTGAATATCTGGTCCTGTTCAATTTTTTAACAATGCAGAACATTCTGATGCATGTTTCTGTGCATGCTTTGAACTCATTTTCTTATTCTTCAGTGCCGAGACAGAAATGCAGGCGGCCAGGATATAACTTGTCCTATGAATGGTGCCACCAGTGCATCCACTACTTACACAGCTGATTCATGGACATTGATCCCATGTTAGTTTTGTACCTGAATATGTCTTAATTCACATACGGATATGTAACGACTTTGATACGCAATCTGAATTTTTTTATGATAAAGCAAAGTTGAATCTGCTATTTAGTGCGATAGGCATATTTTTATAGCGCATCATAATGACCATTGGCGCTAGTTAATACTGTAGATTTACCTGTCTTTTGCAGATTTTTTAGTAAAATCACATACATTTCATTCTGATTATTGCATTTATTATATCAACGGGTTGTTCGATTAAATTGTTACATTACAATGCTTTTATTTTTCTAAGGTTTTTAATTGGTTTATGGTTTAGACATTTTTTTGTTTTTGTAAAACAAACAATAGGGAAACCCCCAACAGGCAAATGAAAATAATAAATAAGTATGACAAGGCATATAAAAGGGAAAACCAGCATTGTTTTGGGATAAAGCGAGGAGAAGTGAAGTGGGAGTGAGGTGGATATCCACCTACATGTTTTCTTATTTTATTCTGAATAATATATATACTGTTTGTTGTACGCTATTTTAATGTGTATCCTAATGTTTAAAGCTTTAGGATTCTGAATTGTTACCTTTGTGAAGCCTTTGTTAAATAAACTATTTTCTTTCAAACTAAAATCTAATGTGATATTGGTAGCCCCAAACCTCCACTTGCCATTGTACCTCTATGTAATGTTAGTCTATCTGGTACGTATTAATGATTCCTTATACACATATTATTATGCTTTTAATAGTCATGAACACTAGTGGTTTGTACTTTTGTTAGTGATACAAAGCACTCTTTAAAATTTGCTTTGCAAGCGAGGCTGAAACATTCCCTTCACAATCATGTGCTGCTCTTTCAACAAAAAAATTGAATAGATGTTTATACTTTGTATTAAAAGTGGATCGAAAGTATGGAGTTTGCTCAACACCTTGGATTGTTTTTCTTCAGATATCAGAACTGTCTTTTTTCATAGCCTTGAACAGAGAGGAACTAAATTCTTCTATATAAAGTAGTTACACTTAAAATTTACATTTTACCTGCATCACTGCTAAAAGAAGCAAAAAACTAACCATGCAACATGAGACATTTTGCCCTTAATGGGGTTTCCGGGACTTTTTTTTTTTTTTACTATGGGCTTAACAACTTGTGATGAGTGAACATGCTCAGGTAAGGCGCTATCGGGGCATGCTCGTGTGCTAACCGAGGGACTCGAACATATTTTTCAAGCAAAACGAAGACATTTGGATAGCACATGAGCATGCTTGGATAACACCTTATCCGAGCATGTTCGCTCACCACTACTAAGAACTGACAGGCAGATAGTTGCTAACTATCTGTCTGTTCTACCTGGCGCTGGTTCAGAGGAGTCACTGACCTCTCCTGCTGGCAACTCTGCTGCTTTATGTCAACAGTGCAGCTCTTCCTCTTCCAGGCTGTTCTGTGGCCGTCATGCTGATTGAAAGCCGCCTTCCGGGACCTGTGTCTTTTACCACCTATGTACTTATATTTTTAAAGGTGCCCGATCTTCAGCTATTAACCTTTGTACTGGAATCAGTAACTCCACTTCAGCTCCTGTGCAAAACACAAGATTGAGTTTCCTATGTTTTGCACAGGGGCCCAAAGTGGAGCAGTTAAACCTGTTTCCTATGTAAATTATCAGAGCTGTGTTGAGGGAGCCAACTGTCTGCTTATTTTAATAGCTGGGCCAGCTCAGGTCTTTATAATGGACGATGCCAACCTCTTTAACCCTTTCACGACCTTAGGATTTTAAATTTTTGCTTTTTGCTCCCCTTCTTCCCAGAACCATAACTTTTTTATTTTTCCGTTAATATGGTAGTACTAGATGGTGGCCCGATTCTAACGCATCGGGTATTCTAGAATATGTATGTGTAGTATATTGCGCAGCCCACACAGTACATTGTGCAGCCCACGCAGTACATTGCGCAGCCCTCGCAGTACATTGCGCAGCCACGCAGTACATTGCGCAGCCCACGTTGTACATTGCGCAGCCCACGTTGTACATTGCGCAGCCCACGCAGTACATTGCGCAGCCCACGCAGTACATTGCGCAGCCCACGCAGTACATTGCACAGCCACGCAGTACATTGCGCAGCCACGCAGTACATTTCGCAGCCCACATTGTATATTGCGCAGCCCACGCAGTACATTGCGCAGCCCACGTTGTAGATTGCACAGCCCACATAGTATATCGCACAGCCCATGTAGTATATTGCGCAGGCCACATTGTATATAGCACAGCCACATAGTATATTGCCCAGCCACGTAGTATATAGCACAGCCCATGTAGTATATTGCCCAGCCACGTATATAGCACAGCCCATGTAGTATATTGCCCAGCCACGTATATAGCACAGCCCATGTAGTATATTGCCCAGCCACGTAGTATATAGCACAGCCCATGTAGTATATTGCCCAGCCACGTATATGGCACAGCCCATGTAGTATATTGCCCAGCCACGTATATAGCACAGCCCATGTAGTATATTGCCCAGCCACGTATACAGCACAGCCCATGTAGTATATGGCCCAGCCACGTATACAGCACAGCCCATGTAGTATATGATCCAGCCACGTAGTATATAGCACAGCCCATGTAGTATATTGCCGAGCCACGTATATAGCACAGCCCATTTAGTATATTGCCCAGCCACGTATATAGCACAGCCCATGTAGTATATAGCACAGCCCATGTAGTATATTGCCCAGCCCACGCAGTATATAGCAATGTGGGCATCATATCCCTGTAAAAAAAAGAAATAAAAAAAAAAATAGTGATATACTCACCTTCCGGAGCACCCGGATCCAAGCGATGCTCCTCGCCCGCTCCGGTCCCAAGAGTGCATTGCGGTCTCGCGAGATGATGACGTTGCGGTCGCGTGAGACCGCTGCGTCATCATCTCGCGAGATCGCAGCATGGAGCGTCGGGAGGAGCAGGTAAGGCCTGTTGTCGATCCGGGGGCCAACGGACTGAGTATCTAACGATTTTTTTTTTTATTATTATTTTTAACATTAGATCGTTTTACTATTCATGCCGCATAGGCAGCATGAATAGTAAAAAGGTGGTCACACAGGGTTAATAGCAGCGGTATCGGAGTGTGTTACCCACGGCATAACGCAGTCCGTTACCGCCGGCATTAACCCTGTGTGAGCGGTGAGCGGAGGGGTGTATGCGGGTGCCGGGCAGTGAGTGCGGGCGCCGGGCAGTGAGTGCGGGGAGTAAGGAGCGGCCATTTTCTTCCGGACTGTGCGCGTCGCTGATTGGTCGCGGCAGCCATGACAGGCAGCTGCCGAGACCAATCAGCGAACAAATAACCGCGACAGAAAGAAGGACAGACAGACAGAAAGACGGAAGTACCCCTTAGACAATTATATAGTAGACTAGACTGTGGCCCGATTCTAACACATCGGGTATTCTAGAATATGCATGTCCCCGTAGTATATGGACAATGATGATTCAAGAATTCGCGGCAGACTGTGCCCGTCGCTGATTGGTCGAGGCAACCTTTATGACATCATCGTCGCCTGGAAATCCCGTGTCTCTGATTGGTTGAGGCCTGGCGGCCTCGACCAATCAGAGACGCGGGATTTCCAGGACAGACAGACGGAAAAACCCTTAGACAATTATATATATAGATGAGTATTGAGAGCGGCATTTAACAAGTTAACAGCTGCAGGTGGATTGTGACTGCACCCATGGCTGTTAGGGGCACATGACTGCTGATTAGAAAAGGTGTCATGTGCCGGAAAAGATGTAGGCTCAGTGCCGGAGTCTGCATCAAAGGCGGAAAACACAACCTATGACGTACCTATATGTCATCTGTCATGAAGGGGTTCATAATGAATTCTGTAGCCTCAATATTAGCTCTGGAAATCTGAATCTGGAAATCAGCAAAAGTTTGAACTTAATTTTGGATGTAAAGAAAATAAGAGCTGTTTCTTTGGTAAACTTTCTTGGGTACTATATAATAGATCTGTAAAACACATCTATACTATAGTCATGTAAATGAGGCATTACACTAAACAAGAGCAAAAAACCCAAACATTCTTTGAAAAAGTTTTTCCATGTTGGTCTTATATTCTAGAAATATATCGGTTCATATAATTTTAAATCCAGATTATCCAATTTAGGGTATGGGTACACAATCAGTTTTGGCACTACATTTTTCTGCAGCACAAAACTGACTAATTGTAGGAAAAACTATGTCATTTTTTTTGTGTGTGATTTTGGTGCATTTTTACATCTGTTTTTTCCTATTCCTTTGGATGGGTGAAAAGTGCTGCAAAAACGCTGAAAGAATTGATATATTGTAAATTTATTAGATAATAAGGCATAAAACATATCACAAAAAATCTACAATAAAAGTCAAAGAAACAGAAAAAGGCTCATGTATGAAGGACAAAGGGGCTGTGTTGGACATCACATCACACAGGCAATCTCATGGGTAAGCTGGCTTTTTGCCTGATTGCTTATATTCCTGACTTAACATGTGCCTCACTTTGCATTCCACATACTGTTATACTATAGCGTGCGAGCATTACTTGTTATTTTGATAGTGGCATATGTGCAATATACAACTTAGGTCTGAGCAGGTCACTTTACTGATATAACATTGGGCAATAGGTGTTATACTCTATTTGCCCTAGGCACTTTATGTCACCACCAAATATGATGTTATCACAGTTTCCCCTGACCCTGTTTACAAATGTGATGTAATTATGTCCTTCACACCTGAGCCTTTTTCTGTTTCTTTGACTTTTACCGTAGTTTTTTTGTGATATGTTTTATGCCTTATTATCTAATAAATTTACCTAGTTACTATTTTGTGGACTTATACTCTGTGTTTTCTGTAGGATCTATATTATTGGGAATGTGCCTTTATATTTTCTACTGGTCTTCTATTATGGCATTGGGGCAGTTTTAATTTTTGTTTCAGTGGATTTTGATTTCTAAGAATTGATATACTGCAGATATCAAAAAGTGCTTTAGTGGTTCAAATCTACAAAGGAAAAACAGCCGTAAGAATGTGATTTCAGAAATCTCTTTCCTTTGCTGTTTTTGCAAAATGCTTCTTTGTGCGTACTGTAAAATGCTACATTTTTTCCACAACAAAAACATGCAGGAATAAACACTTCAAAAACAAAGCGTGTGAGCAAACCCTAATGGAGTTTCCCGATTTTGGAAAAACCCTCTCTCCCAGCTGAAAAAGCAAACTGTCCTTTACTCACCCTCCCCGATTTCAGCGAGGTCTCCTCGACGCTCCTTTATTGTCCCATTTACATCCCTGCAGCCAATCACTGAGCTTAGCAGCTCTAAGTGGCGTACCTGAGCTCAGTAATTGGCTGCAGCGCTGTCAAAGTGACACCAGTGCTGCAGACAATAACAGGCACTGGGATTCAGAGCTGGACCTGGAGAGGTGAAAATAGTCAATTTTTTTTTTAAACACCCCCTTAAGCTGGGAAACATGGGGTGTCCAAAAACTGAAAACTGCTCTAAAGAGGACCTTTTATCTAGTGTAGCAGGATAAACCCTATTAAAGCCTGTTCTGACCTCCTCTGGTAATGGCCACAGAGTCTTAGCATAAATTAGAATCTAAACTTTACAAACTAAAATGTTTGCAATGGAGATGTGAAAAAATAACTTTTATTCAGCTCTGCAGTCACGATTGCATGATGTGGGCAGTTTAAGAGTTTAAGACGCTAATACTGATGGAAAGTCCTCGTTAAGAAGAAATGGGGCCACATAGCTTGTGCCATCAGTGTATTGTATCCATTCTTCTAACATGAACAGGTATGCTTCAGTAGTATGGGGGAATGACACAAAAAGCTGGTGTGCTGTATGATGGCAGTCCACAATCTGCACTTTCTAGTAATTAATGAGAAGGTATTATAACTTCTCTGTATCTACGCTCCCTATATACAATTGCAATAAGTTAACACTAGCAGTGTTGATGCACAGTCTGGTTCCGTGCATATCGCAAACCTTGCTGTGCGCCTTCATCTTCAATCACTCCACACACTCTAAGTACCTGTATGTTTTTTAATCAGTTAGTTTTTTGTTTTCTTTCTGCTCAGCTGATAAAGAAGAATTCAGGCTTGTTGTCAGGGCACACCTGTGGCTTGCTTATATAGCCAAAGGGCTTGTGGGTTTCCAACGACAAGCATGGAATCCTGAGGCTAATAGAACACACAACAAAAGCGCCTGAGATGCAGACTGTATCAGTGGTGGACGTATTCTGCAAACTAGTAATAAGGCGAAGTGCAGCAGGCACCGAACAGCACAAGAGACGTGGCGGAATAGAATGGAAGCATACTGTTTTTAATAGTCTAAAGTGTATTAAAACATTCTCGGCTAATAGAAAATACTATATGGAAGAAACACTTGATGGGAATACACTATATAATTACACTATAAAAATGTATAGGGGTTATATATGCATATACCCAAATAATTGTGACTGAATATATAATATTCACCACGGTGATAGCCAAAAAGTGCAAAAAAAGAGTGTAAACCACTCAAAAGAAAAAACCAAATAAGACTCAAACAATGGATATAAATATGGAACAATTGATATATATAAATAAATACTAGACTAAATGTATAAAAAATGCCTTTATTTAATGATTTTGGCAAACAGTATACTACAGATTTTGGCAAACAGTATACTACAGAAAAGACATGTGCACATGTCTGAACAAATACTCTTTCACGATCTATCATGGATCTAGAGTAATGGCGTTAATGTATTATATATTTTCTGCCACTCATAAAGTGTTCAGTTGATTAGTAGTGTTTCACTTCCTTTTTTAATAATTGTCTTTTTTTATTCACCATTTCACAGTTTATATATTTTTTTAGTTTCCACATAAAATTTCCCCCCTTTTTTATCTATGTGATATATTTTTTATATGATTAGGAGCATTATTTTTACAATCATATAAATCCTTGGGTCCTGTTTCATATGTATTTTTAATTTATTTTTGATTTGCTTTTGTATATATATATATATATATATATATATATATATATATATATATTTTAATTGGAGTATTTGTTCAGACATGTGCACGTCTTTTCATTTTTTTATACATTAAGTCTAGTATTTATTTATATATATATCAATTGTTCCATATTTATATCCATTGTTTGAGTCTTGTTTGTTTTTTTCTAATAGAAAATACGTAATGTTTTCCTTTGCCAGCGCCTCACTAAAATAGAACTTTTTTTATTCCTCACCGTTCATATAAAAGTCCTGTTATTTAGGCAGGTCAATCGTTGTACAATATAGCAAACTGATCGATGCTCCGGTACTTATATTTCTAGTTTCAATCATTGTTGCCAGCACATCCTCTGTGTACATGATGAGATGCATTACTGATATTTTTTGTTGTCGTCATAATAGATGTGATCAATGACAAATGAGGAAATGATTGATTGTTGCTAGATTGATGGGTCTGTTTACAATGGACGATGTTCAGAAATGAGTATTCATTGTAATGACTGTTCTTCTGATAATGACTCATTGTGAAACACCCCTAAAGAGTTTGTCTAACCTACTATTCCAATTACAGAGGAGCCTAATGGTCACTATACTTATTGTTCTGTTCAATTGGGCAATGACCACTGCAGCCAATCATCCTGAACAGTTTCGGAATGGGAGCAATGAGGGTTCAGTAAGGTGGGTATTATTTATTAAAGAAGATGTATATATATATATACTGTGTATATATATATATATATATATATATATATATACATCTATGAAAACAAAAGCAAAGTCTCGATAGACTTATATGAATATACTTATAAGAAAGTGACTTCTGGTCCGTAACCAGATTATGATTTTAGGTCACGTGGGTCAGAGGAGGACTGGAGTGATGTGGGAAACAGGAAGAGATGGCAATAAGAAAGTAATAAGTAAGAATTTTTTTTAACTGAGACATTTTTCATTAATTTAATTTACAGTATTCTAAGAGGGTTTTCATGTCTGAGCAACATCTTAAAAGGTGGATTCAAAGTAACAGTAAAATAGGACAACTAGGCTCAAGCTGTGTTTGTGCACTGTGCTTGTATGTTTTGCAATGTTCTGAAAAATGTGCCCATGGTACACACCTAAGGTACTGGTAGACATTGTTATATATTTTGAACACAACTATAGAAAAAAAAAATTACATGGGCTGCACATCCCAATATTATAGATTAGTCATACTGGAAAATGTACAAAAGTAATCATAAGGTTCTTAGTTAACATTTACATCAAAGTGTGTACCGTATTTTTCGGACTATAAGAAGCACTTTTTTCCCAAAAATTTGGGAGGAAAAGGGGTATGTGTCTTATAGTCCAAACTCAGGCTTACCGGGGTGGGGGTTGTGACAGTGGTGTATCGGCGGAACCAGAGGCGTCAGAGGTGTGGTGATGCTCAGGCCCGGTGTCGGTGGTGTGGAATGCATCATTGGTTTCCCTGCGGCCATCTTCCTGAAGCTGTGGGCTGCCGGAAGCCGGTGCAGGCGCATATTGAGATCTCGGTGGCCATTTTCTTGAAGACGAGGGCCACCGAGATCTCAATCTGAGCACACACGGCCTCAGGAAGATGGCCGCTGAGAAACTGGGGATGTTCTCAGCTCTGCTCACAGTGGACAGTGGGCCATGATGTCGCCAGATTTCTGCTGCTGGTATCCTGAGGAAGGGACCGTGCTCCATGCTCTGCCTCACTGCCGACACTGGACCCACAGCATCCCACCCCAGGACTGCAGCATTGCCCCACTTCTGCCGCTGACGGCATCCTGAGGAAGGGACCCTGCTCCATGCTCTGCCTCACCGCCAACACTGAACCCGCAGCATTGCACCTCGGGACTGCAGCATTGCCCCACTTCTGCCGCCACCGACTTCCTGAGGAAGGGACCATGCCTCTTGTGACCCGGCTCTGCCCTCAGGTAAGATACCTTAAATTCAGACAATAAAACAGACCCCATCTTATAAAAATCTTTTTTTCTGCTATTTTTCACCCTAAAATTTGGAGTGCATCTTATGGTCTGGTGCATCTTATGGTCCGAAAAATATGGTAAGTCCACTGCTAACTGGACTGGTAACCTTTTTTATGGGTCCCGACACTTTTGGCATTGCTGCTGTGTGGCAGCCAATAATGTCGCACTGCTGTGTCTGTAGTGTGATATGGCGTTCAGTCAAGGGGCTTAGCCTAGCCACCGGGGGATCATCTTAAATGATATGTAAGAACCGCCTCTTATCTGTTGAAATGCACTGCTCTTTTTTGATTAGTTGGCTAGCTAATCAAAAGAAGAGTCATGGATGCTGTCAGGCAAGAGGTGGTTCTCGGGGCTTCTATCCAGCAGACACAGTAAGCATATGGCTGATGCACCGTCATCAGTTTCATGTTATAATTGTTCATCTCATCTCATCTCTAGCCTCAGTCACCTAATGACCTTTTATCACGAGCCCCTATAATTATGCCCTCGAGGCATATTTTGTCAAAGAATGGGCTACAAATGACACTCTTGATTTTCTAATAAACCATGGTTTAATTTCATACCTGATCCAATGTCTTCAGAAATTCAATTAAAATGATAAAATGTTATTTTGGGAAACTTACTTACAGAGCATGCTATCTACAATGTATCTGTCTATTGAAAGTATGTGTGGAGTTAGATTATAATATTTCTCGTCTGAAAATCTCATGTTTGGAAATAAAACCACTGAAGGGAAACCAGTGAAGGTTATTAATGACAATAAAGCAGGACACTCTCTTGCTTGCATTATAATGGATATTAACGGACAGATTGGTTCACATTAAAGCAATTCCAAGATTACAGGTTATAATGATAATAGACTTTGAATTTCATTGGATTTTGGAACATGCTGTGAATTTACTGTAATTTTTTATGCTTAAAAGGCAGCCCAGCGTGGACAACCTATTTTCTGATTTCAGCTACCGGAATTGCTGTGGGAAGCCTTTGCATCTATACATATTCGAACAGCATTATTCTTAAAGAGATACTATATGTGACCCTGTAGTACAGTCGAATGTAAAGTTTGGGCACCCCTGGTCAAAATTACTGTTATTGTAATCTGTTAAGCAAGTTGAAGATGAAATGATCTCTAAAAGGTCTAAAGTTAAAGATGACACACTTCCTTTGCATTTTAGGCAAAAAAATAAATTTTTATGATCATCTTTTAAATTTTAAAAATTACAGAAAGGAAAATGGGCTGATGCAAACGTTTGGGCACCCTTGGAGATTTGTGTGCTCCGAAACCTTTGACCAAGGTTTCAGACCTTAATTAGCCTGTCAGGGTTATGACTTGTTCACTATCATTAATAGGAAAGGTCAGGTGATACAAATTTACCATCTTTATAAACTCCCAGCCTCCTCTAATCTTGTGCCAAAAAAAACAAGAGCCAATTGTGCTAAGTACACCTCTTCTAGAGTTGAGTTGGCTGTGACTCTCCTTTCTGGCTAAGAGACTGCAAAATCTGATGCCATATGGAGCTTTATTAGGCTGTCTCAAGGTGTCCATAAAATGATATAGTATACAAGGCTGAATGTTTAGTAAACAGTTACAGTATATATTCCAACTTCTCAATATGCATGCATGCTCAACTAAGCGTGCATGTGTTTTTAATTGGGAAAGTAAGTAAGTAAGCCACAATCAGACATTACTAGCAGTGACTCCTCTCCCGAAGAACAAAAAGATTCAGCTTTGAAATTAAAGATATTAGATCCTTCTCCTAGCATGAGGACGAGAGACCAACTAATGTACATGAGGCAATTTAGTTGATCTTTGATCCCAGAGAAATTGTAATGTTAAGCCAACTTAGATCTAATTTATATAAGGTTTTTAACCCCTTACCGACATTGGACATAATAGTACGCTGATGTCGGACTCCCTCACTTTGATGAGGGCTCCGGTGGTGAGCCCACATCTTTCCGGGAAAATGTCAGCTGTTTTGAACCCGCGGCTATTAACTAGTTAAATACGGCTTTCAAACTCTAACAGCAGCATTTAAATGGTGCTTCCGGCAAATTCGCTGGAAATATGTACACCGGTGACCTGCATCACGTGATCACGCGTCACCGGTGTGTCAGCATGACAACCTGAGGTCTCCTTGAGACCTCTATGGTTGTCAGTGCCGGATTGCTGTGAACGGCCTCCAGTAGTCAGTGCTCATAGCAAGTCAGCAATTCTATTACATAGAGGCGATCTGACCATCGCCTCTATGTAGCAGAGCTATGACAGCTTCTAGTCTCCTATGGAGACTATTGAAGCATACCAAAAATAACAAAAAATATATATATACAGTAAAAGTTCAAATCACCCCCCTTTCGCCCCATTCAAAATAAAACAATAAAAATAAAATCAAACCTACACATATTTGGTATTGCCGCATTCAGAATCGCCTGATCTATCAATAAAAAGAAAGGATTCACCTGATTGCTAAACGGTGTAGCGAGAAAAAAAATCAAAACGTCAAAATAACAGATGATCAAAAGGTTATATCTGCACCAAAATGGTATTGTTAAAAACCTCAGCTCAGCACGCAAAAAATAAGCACTCACCTAACCCGAGATCACGAAAAATGGAGACGCTGCATGATACCATGATATGGTAAAACCAATGGTGCAGTTCAAAAGTACAACTCGTCCTGCAAAAAACAAGCACTCACGTGGCCATATTGATGGAAAAATAAAAAGTAATGGCTCTGGGAAGGGGAGCGAAAAATGAAAATGCAAAACTGAAAAAAGTTCCGTGGGTGAAGGGGTTTTAAAGAGGACTTTTCACTAGATTAAGCATGCTAAACTAGTCATATCATAGAATAGTGGCTGCAGAACTGATTAAAATGTATTTTTTTGTCTAATTTCTCCTCTTCATTATGAAGATATTAGCTTGTAAATAGTGTTGAGCATTCCGATACCGCAAGTATCGGGTATCGGCCGATATTTGCTGTATCGGAATTCCGATACCGAGATCCGATACTTTTGTGGTATCGGGTATCGGCATCGAAACAACATTAATGTGTAAAATAAAGAATTAAAATAAAAAATATTGCTATACTCACCTCTCCGACGCAGCCTGGACCTCACCAAGGGAACCGGCAGCGTTGTTTGCTTAAAATTCGCGCTTTAACTTCCTTACGTGAAGTCCCGGCTTGTGATTGGTCGCGCGCCGCCCATGTGGCCGCGACGCGACCAATCACAGCAAGCCGTGACGTAATTTTAGGTCCTTCAGGATTTTAAAATTACGTTCCGGCTTTGTGATTGGTCGCGTCGCGGTCACATGGGCGGCGCGCGACCAATCACAAGCCGGGACTTCACGTAAGGAAGTTAAAGCGCGAATTTTAAGCAAACAACGCTGCCGGTTCCCTCGGTAAGGTGCAGGCTGCGGAGAGGTGAGTATAGCAATATTTTTTATTTTAATTCTTTATTTTACACATTAATATGGTTCCCAGGGCCTGAAGGAGAGTTTCCTCTCCTTCAGACCCTGGGAACCATCAGGGATACCGTCCGATACATGAGTCCCATTGACTTGTATTGGTATCGGGTATCGGTATCGGATTAGATCCGATACTTTGCCGGTATCGGCCGATACTTTCCGATACCGATACTTTCAAGTATCGGACGGTATCGCTCAACACTACTTGTAAAGTTTAGGTAATGATTTATGTTACAGTTCCACTTGGCATGTACTTCTTGCCCTACATAACATTGACCAATCAAAAGAAGGCAGCATCATGTAAGGGAGAAAAGAACATGTCCTCTTTTCATCACTGATCTCTGCTGTTACTGAGTACAGCATAGCAGAGTTTTGTATCATTACCAACCCTTCCAGATCTCATCTCACAAGGCTGTCATCTCTCATCTCTCACTTTCCCTACCCCCTATACACTGACTCCTGTGAGAGAAGATCTGCAAGTGTTTGTAATGATACAGTTGTGCTCAAAAGTTTCCATACCCCAGCATAATTTTTGCTTTTTCTGCCTTTTTTCAGAGAATATGAATGATAACACCAAAACTTTTTCTCCACTCATGGTTAGTGGTTGGGTGAAGCCATTATTGTCAAACTACTGTGTTTTCTCTTTTTAAATCATAATGACAACCCAAAACATCCAAATGACCCTGATCAAAAGTTCACATACCCCATTTCTTAATACCGTGTATTGCCACCTCTAACATCAATAACAGCTTGAAGTCTTTTGTGATAGTTGTGGATGAGGTTCTTTATTTTCTCAGATGGTAAAGCTGTCCACTCTTCTTGGTAAAAAGCCTCCAGTGACTGCAAATTCCTGGGCTGTCTAGCATGAACTGTGCGCTTGAGATCTCCCCAGAGTGGTTCAATGATATTGAGGTCAGGAGACTGAGATAGCCATTCCAGGACCTTCACTTTGTTCTGGTGTACCCAATGACAGGTCAACTTGGCCTTGTGTTTTTTATCGTTCTCATGTTGGAACGTCCAAGTACCTCCCATACGCAGCTTCCAGGCTGAGTGCAAATTTGCCTCCAGTATTTGCTGATAATGTGCTGCATTCATCTTTCCTTCAACTTTGACCAAGTTTCCTGTGCCTTTGTAGCTCACACATTCCCAAGACATCAGCGATCCACCTTCGTGCTTTACAGTAGGAATAGTGTTCCTTTCATCATAGGCCTTGTTGACCTCTCTACAAATGTAACGATCATGGTTGTGACCAAAAGGTTTAATTTTGGTCTCATAACTCCAAATTACCTTGTTCCAGAAGTTTTGAGGCTTGTGTCTTTGCTGTTTTGCGTATTGTAGGCGAGATACTTTGTGGCATTTTGTGCAGTAATGGCTGTCTTCTGGTGACTCAACCATGCAGCCCATTTTTCTTCAAGTGCCTCCTTATTGTGCATCTTGAAACAGCCATACCGCTAGTTTTTAGAGAGTCCTGTATTTAAGCTGATGTTATTTGTGGGTTTTTCGTTGCATCCCAGACAATTTTCCTGGCAGTTGTGGACGACATTTTTGTTGGTCTACGTGACCGTGGTTTTGTTTTTACAGAGCCCCTGATTTTCCATTTGTTAGTCACAGTTTGAATGCTGCTGTGTTGTGAATTCCGCTCTTGGGCTCACTCCGGTGGTTGTAAGTGGCACTTTTGTGAGTTCTGCTCTTGGGCTCCCTCTGGTGGATTTAAGTGGAACTGCTGCTCCTTGGATTTAGCAGTCAGCAGCTGCTTCCACTGATCGTTTATTCTGGCTCGGCTATTTATCCTGGCTCTATCCTTCAGCCAGTGCCAGTTGTCAATTGTTCCTGGTTGGATTCACATCTCTGCTTGGATTTCCCTGATATTCTGACCAGTTCAGCAAAGATAAGTCCTTGCTTTGTTCTTTTGCAGTCCACTTGTTGTGGACTTATTCTTTCTGCACTTTCTATGTTTTTTCTAGTCCAGCTTGTCTCTATGGATTTATTCAGTTAAGCTGGAAGCTCTGGGAAGTAGATTTACCCTCCACACCTTTAGTCGGGTGTGGAGATTTTTGTAAACTCTGTGGTGGATTTTTCTAGTTTTTAATACTGACCGCACAGTATTCTGTCCTGTTCTATCTATCTAGCTAGACTGGCCTCCTTTGCTACACCCTGTTTTCATTCTGCGTATGTCATTTCCCTCTCCACTCACAGTCAATATTTGTGGGGGGCTGTCCTATCCTTTGGGGATTTTCTCTGAGGCAAGATAGCTTTCCTGTTTCTATCTTTAGGGGCAGTTAGTCCTCCGGCTGTGACGAGATGTCTAGGGAGTGACAGGAACATCCCACGGCTACTTCTAGTGTTGTGTTAAGCTCAGGAACTGCGGTCAGTACAGGTACCACCTCCTTCAGAGCACGTCCCATGTTGCTCCTAAACCACCAGTTCATAACAGTACAACTGGCCAAAAATGAATTAAATGCATCTCAAAAGAAGGAAAAAAGGAACATTTTGAGCCATTTTTTTTTCTGCAGTCTGTTTTGTCTTTTTTTCCCTCTTAATCTCTGGGTGGTTCAGGATTTTGGCGCTGGCATGGATGTTCAGGGTTTGTTTTCTCGTGTGGATCAACTTGCTGCAAGAGTACAGAGTATCCAAAATTATGTTGTCCAGACTCCGGCTTTAGAGCCTAAAATTCCTACTCCTGATTTGTTTTTTGGGGACAGATCCAAGTTATTGAACTTTAAAAATAACTGCAAATTGTTTTTTGCTTTGAAACCCCGTTCCTCTGGTGATCCCATTCAGCAGGTTAAAATCGTCATCTCTCTGCTGCGTGGTGACCCTCAGGACTGGGCATTCTCCCATGAATCAGGGGATCCGGCATTGCTTAATGTAGACGCATTTTTTCAAGCGCTCGGATTATTGTATGACCAACCTAATTCTGTGGATCATGCAGAAAAAACCTTGTTGGCCCTATGTCAGGGTCAGGAAGCGGCAGAATTATACTGCCAGAAATTTAGAAAATGGTCTGTGCTCACTAAATGGAATGAGGATGCTCTGGCCGCAATTTTCAGAAAGGGTCTTTCTGAAGCCCTGAAAGATGTTATGGTGGGTGTTGTGATTCGGTTCGTGGGCTCCCCCGGTGGTCTCTTGTGGTACTGGTGTCCTACAAGCTTTGCCTTCTCAGTTCACCTGTTCCTATCAGGATGTGGGAGTATCCTATTTAACCTTGCTCCTCAGTCATTCTAATGCTGGCCATCAATGTATCCAGAGTGATTCTGTTGCATGTTCCTGCTCCCAGTTTTCTGCTCAGCTAAGTTGGACACTTTAGTCCTTAAGTCTATTTTTGTATGTTTTGTCCAGTTTGCACTTATGTGAATCTCTGCAGCTGGAAGCTCTTGTTGGGCTGAAATTACCACTCCAGTGGCATGAGTTGTCACATGAGTTAAGGTAATTTCAGGATGGTGTTTTGAAGGGTTTTGCAGCTGACCGCGAAGTCCTCTGTTGTATCTTTCTGCTATTTAGTTAGCGGGCCTCTCTGTGCTAAATCTGCTTTCATACTACGTGTGTCTTTTCATCTGCTCTCACCGTTATTATATGTGGGGGGCTGCTATCTCCTGTGGGGACATTCTCTGGAGGCAAGCCAGGACTGTGTTTTCTTCTACCAGGGGTAGTTAGTTCTCCGGCTGGCGCGCGGCATCTAGAGACAACGCAGGAATGCCCCCTGGCTACTTCTAGTGTGGTGTGTAGGTTTAGCATCGCGGTCAGCTCTAGTTTCCATCACCCGAGAGCTTGTCCGTTTATTCTATGCTTCTGATGTTTCCTTGCCATTGGAAACCATAACAGGTGGGGTTCCCCACGCCTGCTGGTTTGAGCGAATCTATGTCTCTAGCCATTCAGATTGATCGGCGCCTGCGCGAGCGCAAGTTGTGCACCATATGGCAGTGTCCTCTGAGCGGAGTCCTGAGCCTATGCAATGTGATAGGATTTTGACTAGAGCAGAACGGCAGGGATTCAGACGTCAGAATAGGCTGTGTTTTTACTGTGGTGATTCTGCTCATGTTATTTCTGATTGTCCTAAGCGTACTAAGAGGGTCGCTAGGTCTGTTACCATCAGTACTGTACAGCCTAAATTTCTCTTATCTGTGACCCTGATTTGCTCATTATCGTCCTTTTCTGTCATGGCATTTGTGGATTCAGGCGCTGCCCTGAACTTAATGGACTTGGAATTCGCCAGGCGCTGTGGTTTTTCCTTGCAGCCTTTGCAGAGCCCTATTCCTTTGAGGGGGATTGATGCTACACCGTTGGCCAAGAATAAACCTCAGTATTGGACTCAGCTGACCATGTGCATGGCTCCAGCACATCAGGAAGATTGCCGTTTTCTGGTGTTGCATAACTTGCATGATGTTGTTGTACTGGGTTTTCCATGGTTACAGGAACATAATCCGGTGCTGGATTGGAAATCTATGTCTGTGACTAGTTGGGGTTGTCAAGGGGTACATTGTGACGTTCCTTTGATGTCAATTTCCTCTTCCCCCTCTTCTGAAGTCCCTGAGTTTTTGTCGGATTTCCAGGATGTATTTGATGAGCCCAAGTCCAGTTCCCTTCCTCCACATAGGGACTGTGATTGTGCTATTAACTTGATTCCTGGCTGTAAGTTCCCTAAGGGCCGACTTTTCAATCTGTCTGTGCCAGAGCATGCCGCCATGCGGAGTTATGTCAAGGAGTCTTTGGAGAAGGGGCATATTCGGCCGTCCTCGTCACCATTGGGAGCGGGATTCTTTTTTGTTGCCAAGAAGGATGGCTCCTTGAGACCCTGTATTGATTATCGCCTTCTTAATAAGATCACGGTCAAATTCCAATACCCTTTACCTTTGCTTTCTGATTTGTTTGCTTGGATTAAGGGGGCTGGTTGGTTTACTAAGATTGACCTTCGAGGGGCATATAATCTTGTTCGTATTAAACAGGGTGACGAATGGAAAACTGCATTTAATACGCCCGAAGGCCATTTTGAATACCTTGTGATGCCTTTCGGGCTTTCTAATGCTCCTTCTGTATTTCAGTCCTTCATGCATGATATTTTCCGCAATTATCTTGATAAATTCATGATTGTGTATTTGGATGATATTTTGATTTTTTCCGATGATTGGGAGTCTCATGTGAAGCAGGTCAGGATGGTATTCCAGATCCTTCGTGATAATGCTTTATTTGTGAAGGGGTCTAAGTGCCTATTTAGAGTTCAGAAGGTCTCTTTTTTGGGTTTTATTTTTTCTCCCTCATCTATAGAAATGGATCCTGTTAAGGTCCAAGCCATTCATGACTGGATTCAACCCACATCGGTGAAGAGCCTTCAGAAATTTTTGGGCTTTGCTAATTTTTATCGCCGTTTCATTGCCAACTTTTCCAGTGTGGTTAAGCCCCTGACCGATTTGACGAAGAAAGGCGCTGATGTGACGAATTGGTCCTCTGCGGCTGTTGAGGCCTTTCAGGAGCTTAAACGCCGATTTACTTCTGCCCCTGTGTTGCGTCAGCCGGATGTTTCTCTTCCTTTTCAGGTTGAGGTTGACGCTTCTGAGATTGGGGCAGGGGCCGTTTTGTCTCAGAGGAATTCTGATGGTTCTTTGATGAAACCGTGTGCTTTTTTTTCCAGAAAGTTTTCGCCTGCGGAGCGCAATTATGACGTTGGTAATTGGGAGTTGTTGGCTATGAAGTGGGCATTTGAGGAGTGGCGACATTGGCTTGAGGGAGCCAAGCACCGCATTGTGGTCTTGACCGATCATAAGAATCTGATTTACCTCGAGTCGGCCAAGTGGCTGAACCCTAGACAGGCTCGATGGTCCCTGTTTTTCTCCCGTTTTGATTTTGTGGTCTCGTATCTTCCGGGATCTAAGAATGTTAAGGCTGATGCCCTCTCTAGGAGTTTTTTGCCTGATTCTCCTGGAGTCCTTGAGCCGGTTGGCATTCTTAAAGAAGGGGTAATTCTTTCTGCCATCTCCCCTGATTTGCGGCAGGTGCTTCAGGAATTTCAGGCTGATAAACCTGACCGCTGTCCTGTGGGGAAGCTGTTTGTTCCTGATAGATGGACTAGTAAGGTAATTTCTGAGGTTCATTGTTCAGTGTTGGCTGGTCATCCTGGGATTTTTGGTACCAGAGATTTGGTTGCTAGGTCCTTTTGGTGGACAGGTTACAGCAGATTTGGACTCATGTGGTAGACAATTTGACGTTGTCTCAGGAAAAGGCTCAACGTTTTGCTAACCGCCGTCGGTGTGTTGGTCCCCGGCTTCGGGTGGGGGATTTAGTCTGGTTATCTTCTCGTCATGTTCCTATGAAGGTTTCTTCCCCTAAGTTCAAACCTCGGTTTATTGGTCCTTATAAGATTTCTGAGATTATCAGCCCGGTATCTTTTCGTTTGGCCCTTCCAGCCTCTTTTGCCATCCATAATGTTTTCCATAGATCTTTGTTGCGGAGATATGTGGTGCCCGTTGTTCCCTCTGTTGATCCTCCTGCCCCGGTGTTGGTTGATGGGGAGTTGGAATATGTGGTGGAGAAAATTTTGGATTCTCGTTTTTCGAGGCGGAGGCTTCAGTATCTCGTCAAGTGGAAGGGTTATGGCCAGGAGGATAATTCTTGGGTTGTTGCCTCCGATGTCCTTGCCACCGATTTGGTTCGTGCCTTTCACTTGGCTCGTCCTGATCGGCCTGGGGGCTCTGGTGAGGGTTCGGTGACCCCTCCTTAAGGGGGGGTACTGTTGTGAATTCCGCTCTTGGGCTCCCTCCGGTGGTTGTAAGTGGCACTTTTGTGAGTTCTGCTCTTGGGCTCCCTCCGGTGGATTTAAGTGGAACTGCTGCTCCTTGGATTTAGCAGTCAGCAGCTGCTTCCACTGATGGTTTATTCTGGCTCGGCTATTTATCCTGGCTCTATCCTTCAGCCAGTGCCAGTTGTCAATGGTTCCTGGTTGGATTCACATCTCTGCTTGGATTTCCCTGATATTCTGACCAGTTCAGCAAAGATAAGTCCTTGCTTTGTTCTTTTGCAGTCCACTTGTTGTGGACTTATTCTTTCTGCACTTTCTATGTTTTTTCTAGTCCAGCTTGTCTCTATGGATTTATTCAGTTAAGCTGGAAGCTCTGGGAAGCAGATTTACCCTCCACACCTTTAGTCGGGTGTGGAGATTTTTGTAAACTCTGTGGTGGATTTCTCTAGTTTTTAATACTGACCGCACAGTATTCTGTTCTGTTCTATCTATCTAGCTAGACTGGCCTCCTTTGCTACACCCTGTTTTCATTCTGCGTATGTCATTTCCCTCTCCACTCACAGTCAATATTTGTGGGGGGCTGTCCTATCCTTTGGGGATTTTCTCTGAGGCAAGATAGCTTTCCTGTTTCTATCTTTAGGGGCAGTTAGTCCTCTGGCTGTGACGAGATGTCTAGGGAGTGACAGGAACATCCCACGGCTACTTCTAGTGTTGTGTTAAGCTCAGGAACTGCGGTCAGTATAGGTACCACCTCCTTCAGAGCACGTCCCATGTTGCTCCTAAACCACCAGTTCATAACACTGCTGACTGGCATTATCAATTCCTTGGGTATCTTTTTGCATCCCTTTCCTGTTTTATACAGTTCAACTATTCCCGTAGATCCAGTGGCAATTCTTTTGCTTTCCCCATGACTTACAATCCAGAAATGTCAGTGGCTGGATGAAAAATGCAAGAGTCTGTCTGGATCCCAGAAACTCACTCAGCTTTTATGCACACACACTGATTACAAGCAAACAGGTCACAGGTGAGGATGTTACCTTTAGTAGCCATTCAAACCCAGTTGTATCAACTTCTGTGCATGTTATCAGGCCAAAGTCACCAGGTGAACTTTTGATCAGGATGATTTGTATGTTTTGGGTTGTCATTATGATTTAAAAAGAGAAAACACAGTAGTTTGGCAATAAATGGCTTCACCAAACCAGTAACCATGAGTGGAGAAAAAGTTTTGGCATTATCATTCATATTCTCTGAAAAAAGGCCAAGAAAGCAAAAATTTTGTCGGGGTATGTAAACTTTTGAGCACAACTGTACATAATTCAGCTCAGCTGTATCACTTCAGAGTAGCTCCAGAGATCAGTGGGGAGACAAGAATGTGTTCTTTTCTCCCCTGCATATTGCTGCCTGCTTACGATAGGTCAACCTCATGCAGGAGAAAAAATACATGCTCCCAGAGACAAATCTTTAGTAACAAATTATAATATAAACTTTACTAGCTAATATCTCTGCAACTGAGAGTAGAAATCCAAAAATTAAAACTATGTTTTGCTCAGCTTTGCAGCCACTATTCCATCATGTAGCTAATTTAACATAATTTAAAGGGTGAAAAATCATCTTTAAGACATACAGTCAAGGTTAGAAAATGTCTCTGCTACTGCATAATAGCTAACCTGATATATATTGTGGTAATAGCGCTACCTGAGTGGGTTTGGGAACACTCGCTTGGCACGGGATTAAAGCATTCAGGCACGGTTTCTCCACATAAACAGTCTATTCCGGTTTATTAAATGTCATAAACCGCATCACAAACAGTTCATTACAATTCATTATATACATCAACGGAACCCATTAACCACTGACAGTCTGTTCCAATGGCAGATACGTCTCTGCCTGTAACCCCCTGTTATCTGGAGTTACCTTACAGGAGCTCTGCTCCACACACTGACTCCTGTCAGTGCTGGTTCTCAGGGGAAAGCTGCCTCACTGGTGTCACCGTCCTTGTGACCAGGCACCCCAGATAGTCCAGACCCGCAGTAGGAACTGTAGCTTCCCGAACACAGTAGCTATCACAGGCTCTGTAGATGCGGCCCCTCTGTATGGTTCAGGAAGTCCAGTCCCAGGCACTTCCAACACAGAGGCCATCAGTCCATGGTCTCACCAGCTGCTTCCAGGACTCCAGTCCAGTCCAGGACAATCCAACACACTGACCATTCCAAGACTCACACTCTCAGCAGGTGCTTTCAGGAATCCAGTCCATCCCAGGACATTCCAACACACAGGCTATTCCAGGACTCACACTCTGAACCTTCCAGGTACATATACTCTTCACCATGTGACCCACACCCTGGTCACATTATGTAGCTGTAACCACTCCCATAGGTGTGTGGTGTGTGTGTGTGGCTAGTTCGACCTGCCCAGCTCTTCAAACTAGCCCTATAATCCCTCCCTTATAAGTAAACACAAACACACACTTGTGGAACTGTAAGTCCCAGCATAACCATATCATTTGGGCTTACAGCACAGAGCACCTCTGCGACACATACCGGCCATTTACAACAATGCCAGTCCCTAATTCACCATCATAATTATGCCTCCAAGCGCATCCTGAAGCGCACACACAGCGCCCCCTGGCTGTAACATGGGTTACTGCACCACAATATATATTTTTTCCACTTTTGGGTTAGAAAGAACAGACTTCGAGTGAATTGATTGATATTGTATTATGCATTTTGCCCACTTTATTGTTCTTAGTTGATATGCAAACCCAATGTCTTAATTTAATAACTTTTCCTACACGTCAGTCAGTACTAAACTTATGGTCCCATCAATAATGACCAGAATATGGTGCAACAATGCATAGTTGTTGTTTCCAACTTTTTTTGTGCATTACAGCAGACACATACCTATTTAAAGAGGACCTGTAATCAGGTCAAAAGTGTCCAGTTTTTCTCATATTTTAATTCTTACTGCTCTTCTACGTATTCTATTTTGTACTGTTCCAGAGATCAGGACCTTTTTGTAGAGTGCAAATTTTTATGGTCTTCATCAAGGGCCGGGCCGTTGCTCACAAGCTTCTATGGGACATGCCTTTAAGCTGCATGCATAATTACCTCCTTAGTAAAGAATCTAGAAATTGGCACTAAAGAAAAGGTCTGATATCTCTGGAACCATATGGCAGATTTAAAGAAAAAAAAATGGAATGGAAATAAAATTACAACCAAAACTCACTACTTTTCACCAGGTGACAGGTCCTCTTTAAATAGAAATTGATTGTGCATACAGACCATATGTTTACATGCATGTCTAGCTTTACTACTTTGGAAAATATAACTCGTCCAGCAAAGTAGTTAAAGTTTCTGTTTGTTCTAGAGCAGATTTCTCTTTAAATGTTTGTCTGTCTTCATTTTAAGAGGCAGGAACAAGAGCCCCCAGGCTTTTGGCTTCACTGAAGATCCTTTAACAGATGCTATCAGTACAGAATGCCCTCACTAAGTAGTCTATAAGACATGTTGTACCTTTACACTTTAACATGATTAGTTGAAAATACTTTTGTGATTGAAATAGCAGAATGGAAACTATGGTGTTGTAAAGAAGGTGAAAAGCTTGAAACAATTAGTAAGACTCCCCTGGCTATTTAATGGGTAAAGGTAGATGCAATATTCTTACAATTTACACAGTCATATTTATTTCCAATGAAAAACAAACATTATTTCAGAAAGGCCTCTCTACTATTTTAAGCTTCTTTCAAAATGTATTCACAAGTCTCTGGTTAAGGAAAATTTATTACCATGAATATCAGTTTTAATAAAAGAAACATTAGTTCCTCGTTTCCCAAAAATATTTTTCTAAATGTGTCAAAATAAAATCTACTGTATTTGTCGGGTACCCAGTAAAGAAATAGTTAGGAATTTTGGTCCTGTGCTCCCAGCTTGGAATGAATCGGGTCCGGTACTACACTATTCTGGCCGCAAGTGCTGCCATTGTCCTGACCCTGGAGGCGGAGCTACCATGCGTGCAGGGAAAATGTCCTAATCTAATGGAGTGTTGTGTTCTGGAGTAGTAGGATGTGTGGGAATGTGGGGCGCCATACATCCCACGGATTTCACTGCCCAGGGAACATGACACACTGTGTTTCCCGGTTGCAAGGCAACGCAGGACTCTGCTGTGTCTGGTACGAGGCAGTGGTGGGATAGGGTTAATTCTGCTGTGCAAGTTAGCAGGGAGTGGTTGTCTGGAGATTATTGGGAGGTACTCAACACCAAATTATTTCCTTCAGCATCAGGCGGGCTATTTATTTGTTCTCAGCTCAGGGTTCTGTTCTCAACTAGGCTCTGGCTGCATCATAAGACCCCACCTGACCGGCAACAGCGGGCATAGGAAGGGCTCTGCTAAATTCCCAATTACTGGGAACTGGGTGAAGAGTATACCAGCTCTTTAAGGCTTGCTTAGCTGGGGCAGCTTGCGCCAAGTGAGTCTGTGGCTGCGCCTTTGCTGGTTTGGTGACAGTCTTGCTGGGTTTCTTTGCAATTGCGCAAAACAGAAATGACCTGATTCTTCAGATGAGTCACATTGGAACTTCCTGGATTAGAGATCCTGACATGTTCACTTCTTCCCAAAAATCTCTTATGGAAACATACAGTACAAAGACAGACTATGAGATATCATCTTTTAGATTAAAGAGTGCTGTGTACAGCATTAACTCAACAGCTTATCGATCAATAATTGCTGCAATAATGTTGGAAGAACGTCAAGATTTTGCAATAACCAGCTTGGCAAGGGGCTTTCAGGTTTGAAATACGACTATTGCATGACAATGAAGTGCCAATAAACTTAAAAACTTCAGAATTGATTCCTACAGGGATTTGTGTTTTTTGTTTATTGATCATTTACATTTGGAATTTTTGGAACTATAATGCAAACCAATATAGAAAACTATTTGAGGAAATATGATACTGCTATGGTATGTAGGTGCTCAGATAGGGCCCCACTCCATAAATCAAAATATAGAATGAATCTAGCGCTAGTGATGATGAGTGAGCATGCTCTGATAATGTGTATCCGAGCATGCTCATGTGCTAATAGAGTATCTTTGGTGAGCTCGAATAGTATGCTTGAGTTGCCGTGGCTGCATGTCTCATGACTGTTCAACAGCCACAACACATGCTGGGATTGCCTGTTTAGTACGCAACCCCTGCATGTGTTGTGGCTGTGGAATAGCCGTGAGACGTGCAGCCACGGTGACTCAAACATAGTATTCGAGCTCACCGAAGATACTCTATTAGTACACGAGCATGCTCAGATTACACGTTATCCGAGCACGCTCACTCATCACTATCTAGCACTCTTCAGATATAAAATTTTAATTTGCATCATCCAAAGCGTAGACGTAGAGTGTACAAGATGACTTGTTGTTAGAAGATTGGTGCATAGCTAACACCAACGGCTGTCACTTTAACCCCAGCAATCATCTTTTTGCTTTTAGACAGCTCAAAGTGTTCCAACCACTGGGGTATGTTTCATAAGCATCTTTTGGGACCAAAATGTCATCTTGTACACTGTACGGCTATACTTTGGATGATACTGATGCATTTCTTTATCTAGAGTGCCAGATTCATTAAAATTGTTTTTATTATATATGACAGTGTATGCATGGGCACCAATCTATTCCCAGCAGCTTGGAAAGGCTACTTCTCTTGAGCCTAGCAGTAGGTTTTTATCTATTAAACATTCATGGCATATCTTGTGGATAAATGTGACAGATGAGGTAATCTCTTTGAACCCTTAGTGACAGAGCCAATTTGGTACTTAATGACCAAGCCAATTTTTACAATTCTGACCACTGTCACTTTATGAGGTTATAGCTCTGGAATGCTTTAACGTATCCCACTTATTCTAGGATTTTTTTTTCATGACCTATTGTACTTCATGTTAGTGGTAAAAGTTATTTGATATAACTTGTGCTTATTTATGAAAAGAATTGAAATTTGGCAAAAATTTTGAAAACGACGTGACCAATCACAGCAAGCCGTGACGTAATTTCAGGTCCTCAATGCAGAATTAGGCATACAGGACCTGAAATTACATCACGGCTTGCTGTGATTGGTCGCGTCGCGGTCACATGGGCGGCACGCAACCAATCACAAGCCGTGACGTAATTTTAAAATGCGCGCGTTTCCTGCCTCCCGTGACGTCACGGCTTGTGATTGGTCGCGTCGCCCATGTGACCGCGACGCGACCAATCACAAGCCGGATCGTAATTTTAAAATCCTGAATGCCTAGAATTAGGCATTGAGGACCTGAAAATTACATCACGGCTTGCTGTGATTGGTCGCGTCGCGGCCACATGGGCGGCACGCGACCAATCACAAGCCATGACGTCACGGAAGGAAGTAAACACGCGCATTTTAAGCAAAGAACCCTGCCGGTTCCCTCGGTGAGGTCCAGGCTGCGTCGGAGAGGTGACTATAGCAATATTTTTTATTTTAATTCTTTATTTTACACATTAATATGGATCCCAGGGCCTGAAGGAGAGTTTCCTCTCCTTCAGACCCTGGGAACCATCCAGGATACCGTCCGATACTTGAGTCCCATTGACTTGTATTGGTATCGGGTATCGGTATCGGATTAGATCCGATACTTTGCCGGTATCGGCCGATACTTTCCGATACCGATACTTTCAAGTATCGGACGGTATCGCTCAACACTAATTATAAGGATTAAAAGTTGACCAGCAAATTCTCATTTTTCCAACAAAATTTACAAAACCATTATTTTTAGGGACCACCTCACATTTGAAATGAGTTTAGGGGGTCAATATAACAGAAAATCCCCAAAGTTACACCACTCTAAAAACTGCACCCCTCAAAGTGCGCAAAGCCACAGACAAGTTTATTAACCCTACAGGTGCTTCACGAAAACTAAAGCAATGTGGAAGGAAAAAATTAACATTTTACTTTTTTCACAAAAAATTTACTTTGGAATAATTTGTTTATATTCACAAAGGTATCAGGAGAATTGGACCACAAAATTTGTTGTGCAATTTCTCATGAGTACGCCGATACCCCGCATGTGGGGGAGGGCCACTGTTTGGGTACATGGCAGGGCTCAGAAGGGAGGGAGCACCGTTTGACTTTTTGAACACAAAATTGGCTGGAATCAATGGTGGAGCCATGTCACATGTGGAGACCCCCTGATGTATTTAAACAGTGGAACTTCCCAATTCTAACTCCAACCCTAATCCCCACACACCCCTAACCCTAACCCCAACTCTAACCACAACCGTAACCTCAACACACCCCTAACCCTAATCCCAACCCTAACCATAACTCTAACCACAAACCTAACCCTAACACACCCCTAACCCTAATCCCAACCCTAACCTTTAATCCCAACTATAACCATATCCCTAACCCTAGCCCAACTCTAGCCCTAGCCCAACCCTAGCTTTAGCCCAACCATAACCCTAGCTTTAGCCCAACCCTAAACCTAGCTTTAGCCCATCCGTAACCCTAGCTTTAGCCCAACCCTAGCCCTAGCTTTAGCCCAACTCACTTTAGCCCAACTCACTTTAGCCCAACTCTAACCCTAATGGAAAAATGGAAAAAAAAATAATATATATATATATATATTCATTACTTTTCCCTAAGTAAGGGGGTGATAAAGGAGGGGGGTAATTTTTTATTATTTTGATCACTGTGATAGGGTCTATCACAGGGATTAAAATGAACAAATAGGAGAATTTTCCTATTGGTGCCGACTGGCAGATTTCGGCAGGCACACTGTGCATGCGCCCGCCATTTTCTTCCCAGAAGAAAACGCCGGGGGCGATCACATCAGTGGAGAGAGAACTTAAATGGGAAATCTGACTTTTTTTGTGGTTGCCGTTATACCATTAATAACGGCGATCGCAACACTGGGGTCAGTAAAAATCAACCCGAATCATGTTCTCTGGGCTCTCAGTAGCCGAGACTCTGGAGAAATTCCAACTCTGGGGGTCAGTATACACTTATTCCTCAGCGCCATTAACAAGCGGCGCTGTAGTTTAAGTACCCTTAACTGGTGCCGTTAAAAGTCGTATCAGCGGTCGTTAAGGGGTTAAATGCCTTTGGTTAAACTTGTTTTCTTTTGCTTTGAACGAAGGTGACAAATCAGATAAGCTTGTAATTTACTTAAATAAAAATGATGCCAGTGCAGCGCCCGAGAGTCCTGGTCGTTGCAGTGATGTCGCTCTGCCACTAAGGGGAGTGATGTTACGTCTGATTGCACTAAAGGAGTTCACCTGACCAGGTAACACACACACTGCACCTCACACTCCGGCCACCAGGGGGAGTGGTTCTATCTAGTAGGCCACTCCTCACGCTCTGGTAAAACTGGGGGTTGGACAGGAAGTCGGGGAGAACGTAGCTGGGAAGAGCTAGAGAGAGGACCTGTCAGGGGTGGGATCCTGGCAGAGTCCTAGAAAGAGACAAGATCGTTACGGAGTTGTGCCTGTGCCTTACAGCGGCAGACTCCTAAGAAAGGACAAGAAGCGAGGTTTATTGCGGAGAAGTGAGAAAAGGAAATACAGCAAAAAGGAGACAATACCAGAAGGAGTCGTGCACCAAGATCAGCAACATCCTTCTGAGGCGCGTAGCCGGTGGCCGGAACACCGAGAAAGTAAGAGACTCCACGCATTACTTTAGACTACGGCCGGGCAGTTAACCATAGGTTGGCTGTCTCATCATTACACCTAACGAAGACAACGAAGGCAAACTGTGGGAGAGGGGCATCCCTAGGGTCCCTATAAAATAGCTCCAGGCCTACCCCGTCATACGGGTGCGTCCCATCCATATCATCTGGGGGACGGAGAGAGAGAGAAAGACCAGAAATATACACGACAGTTGTGAGGACTATCCCGTGGTGCTCAGCAGGGAAGTACTACAACACACAGGCGCTAGAAGGTAGACACTGATTTCCACCTGCAAAGGGAACTCTTTATGTGCCTTCGGACCGGCCGGTCTCAGCCAGCCCTGTTAACAGTACTCTGGATTGCGGACCCTGAAGCCTTCAGGAAAGAGGTAAAGAAGACTGCAACCCTGTGTCCTCGTTATTCACCGCGACCTGCACCACGCACCACCACCTACACCCTTCATTGGACTCCCCTTAGCAGGGTCACGGACCGAGCCTAACCACCATGACCACCCCAGAACTGAGACAGAGAGGCCCGGTACCGAGTACCCCGCGGCCCTGCGTCTGGGGGCGCTCCAAACTTGGCATCACGAACAGGATGTACTTAAGCCTGACGAGTCGGGTCATGTGTGCCTTGGAACTGTGATTGAACTGTGATTTATTGCAAAGACTGTGTGTTGCTATTTGCCGCCAAAATCCGCCATCGCCGCGCTCGAAGGGAGGAGTCAGAGCTTAGTGGGCGGAGCCGGTCAAAAAAGAGCGCGGAACCAGAAGATGCCGTAAAGCAACGATCCTGGAAGAGGAACACCAACTTCCAGCAGGTCAGCAGGGGGAAGGAGTGACCATGTCTGAGTCGGGGGGAGCAGAGGCCGCGGTCGCAGCCGTAGACCCAGAGGCATCTCCGGCCCCCGCAGTAGACGCAGCCGCGGGCCTTGTACCACAGCCGGTTGCCGCAGAGCTCGCCGCCCCTATCCGCCAGCCGGAGGCTGCTGCGGCTACAACAGCCATAATGCCCTTCTCCATGCCGTACCTACCTGGAGCAGCCTGGCTCCCGCGATACTCTGGAGAGTCCCATACATTAACTGACTTTAAAGAGGGGATCTGCAGCCTGCTCGAGTTCTATCCCCTGACAGAGCCTCAGAAAGTTATTATGATAACCGGCCAACTCTTTGGGGCGGCTCTGAGAGAAGTGAAGTCCTGGCCCGCCGCGGATAAGGGAACTGCACAGCAGGTCTTTGCAAAGCTAAAAGCCACCTTTGACACCCGCACCGCTACAGAAATTAAGTTGACTTTCTATGGGTGCAAACAGAGGCCGTAGGATAGCCTACGGGACTATGCCCTTAACCTCCAGGAGGCGCTGCGGGCCATCAAGCAGAGTGATCCCGGCAGCATGCAAGATGAAGATAAACTCCTGAAGGAGCGGTTCATTGAGGGGCTCCTGTGCAGCCACCAAAGGGGTCAACTGCACTTCCTGGCCATGCAGAACCCAGACCTGACTTTTGCGCAATTCAAGGACAAAGCCATCCAGGTGCTACAAGAGCAACAGTCCAGCCGTGCAGCGCCTCCCAGGCGTCCAGCTCTCACGTACCACCAGGAGGAGTCGTCGGATGCCCCAGTTGCCGCCGAGGCCGATGCCCAGAGCTTGGAGGACGACTCCCCCGCAGGACTCCGCCTCCAGATGCAGGAGCTGACCAAGAGCATTGCTGCCCTAGCCCGGACTGTGCAGTCCCTACAGGAGGCCCCCAAGGAGAAGATCCAGCTGGCCTCCAGACCAGAGGATGTCCCCTGGATGCGACAGAGGAGGACTCCGCCGACCAGAGGCAGGGACGACGATCGCTTTCATCGGGACGGACGACCTATCTGCCGCCGCTGTCACCAGGTGGGCCACCTTGCAAGGTACTGTCCTTTAAACGAGCAACCCCTGGGGCAAAGGGCCAACCCCCAGGAGTAGGACAATCAGGCCCGCAGCATTGGAGAGCCAAATACGTTGGAGGGCGACCAGTTCTTCCTGTTGTGATCGACGGTATCCCCATGAACGCTTTGCTGGACACCGGTTCTCAGGTGGCGACTATGCCTTACGTGCTTTATAAACGGTATTGGGAGGACACCAATATTACTCGTGGCCCCGATGACGATTTCACCATAATAGCCAGTAATGGTCAGCCATTGCCACAAGTGGGGTATAAAGAGGTCACCATAAAAGTGGGGCGGGTGGAATTGAAGGCCCAAGGGATTGTAATTAGTGTTGAGCGATACCTTCCGATACTTGAAAGTATCGTATCGGATAGTATCAGCCGATATCCGAAAAATATCGGATATCGCCGATACCGGTACCCGATACCAATACAAGTCAATGGGACACAAGTATTGGAAGCTATCCTGGATGGTTCCCAGGGTCTGAAGGAGAGGAAACTCTCCTTCAGGCCCTGGGATCCATATTCATGTAAAAAATAAAGAATTAAAATAAAAAATATGGATATACTCACCCCTCCGGCGGCCCCTGGACCTTACCGATGTAACCGGCAGCCTCAGTTCCTAAGAATGAGGAGTTTAGGACCTTCGATGATGTCGCGGCTTGTGATTGGTCGCGTGACCGCTCATGTGACCGCTCACGTGACCAATCACAAGCCGCGACATCATCGCAGGTCCTAAACTCCTCATTCTTAGGAATGGAGGCTGCCGGTTACATCGGTAAGGTCCAGGGGCCGCCGGAGTGGTGAGTATATCCATATTTTTTTATTTTAATTCTTTATTTTTTACATGAATATGGATCCCAGGGCCTGAAGGAGAGTTTCCTCTCCTCCATACCCTGGGAACCATACACTGGGAACTTCCGATTCCGATTTCCGATATCACAAAAATATCGAAACTCGGTATCGGAATTCCGATACAGCAAATATCGGCCGATGCCCGATACTTGCGGTATCGGAATGCTAAACACTAATTGTAATTGTTGATATTGACCACCGTGAGTGTAATCCCATGATGACCATTGGTACTAATGTTATAGAAAATTGTCTTGCAGAAGTTATTGTCCTATTACAACAGGTAGCAGAAACAGCTGGCTACAGTGAACAACGTGCCCTGCAAAAAGAAATCAGGGCCCTGATGCAAAGACAGCAGGTGGAGCGGACTGGTGGTGAAATTGGTCGTGTCACAGTGAGTGATTCAAACCCCATTACGATACCCCCCAGGAGTGAAATGTTAATATGGAGTCGGGCAGCCATAGGCCTCAGGGGTAAAGACTATCAGGCCCTGGTAGAACCCGTATATTCGGATAATAGGCCTACCCTCCTGACAGCCAGAGGGGTGGTTGACGTCCGCAAGGGGAGGGTGCCAGTACGTGTTCTCAATTGTGGGGAAGAAGAAGTCCAGCTAGCCAAATATGCCACACTTGCCAAACTGTTTACTGTTAATAGTAGTGTGATACAGGCACCTGGGCCCTTGGTCCCGTCCAATCCGGCGGAGAACAACGGTTCTGCAGGGCAACCGAAGGATTGGTGTCGGGAATTACATGTGGGCACTGACTCCACCCCACCTCACCAGAAACAGGGGGCCTACAGGGTGGTTCATGAGTACGAGCGGGTCTTTAGCAAACACCCCCTAGATTTTGGACAGGTAAAAGGGATCCAACATCATATCCCCACAGGGGATCACCGACCCATAAAAGAGAGATACCGTCCTGTACCCCCAGCTCATTATCAGTGTGCCAAGGACATGTTGCGAGAGATGAAGAAGGCTGGGGTAGTGAGGGACAGTTGTAGCCCCTGGGCAGCTCCATTAGTCCTTGTTAAGAAGAAAGATGGCACAATGAGAATGTGTGTGGATTATTGACAGTTAAATCGCATTACACATAAAGATGCATACCCACTGCCCAGGATAGAGGAGTCCCTGGCTGCTTTAAAATCTGCTAACTACTTCTCTACATTGGATCTCACCAGTGGGTACTGGCAGGTTCCCGTGGCGGAGGCGGACAAGGAGAAGACGGCCTTCATGACGCCGATGGGTCTTTGTGAATTCAACGACATGCCCTTCGGATTGTGCAATGCCCCGGGGACGTTCCAGAGGATGATGGAGTGCTGTCTGGGGCACAAGAACTTTGAAACTGTACTGCTGTATCTGGATGATGTCATTGTCTTCTCCAAGACCTACGAAGACCATCTGAAGCACCTGGCCGAGGTGTTTGAAGCCCTATCCAACTTTGGCTTAAAGGTGAAACCATCCAAATGCCACCTGCTGAAACCCAAAGTGCAGTATCTCGGCCATGTGGTGAGTGCTGAAGGAGTGGCCCCAGACCCTGACAAGGTTACGGTGATTAAGGACTGGCCGAAGCCCAGCAACCTCCATGAAGTCCGGCAGTTCCTCGGGTTGGTAGGCTATTACCGGAGGTTCATCAAGGACTTCACCAAGAAGGCTGCGCCCTTGCAAGATCTGTTGGTGGGCCAATCCAAGAAGACCAAGGGGAAGAGTACCCCATTTGATTGGAACGAAGGACTGGAAGGATCATTCACTTAATTGAAGATGGCGCTGACGGGAGAGGAGGTACTGGCCTACCCTGAGTATGATCAACCGTTTGTACTGTATACGGATGCCAGCAATGTAGGACTGGGAGCTATGTTGTCCCAGGTCCAGAAAGGCAAGGAGAGGGTAATCGCTTACGCCAGTAGGAAACTTCGTCCCACGGAAAGGAACCCTGACAACTACAGTTCCTTCAAGCTGGAATTCCTCGCCATCGTTTGGGCAGTGACGGAGAGGTTCAAGCACTACCTGGCCTCAGCAAAATTTACCATCTTCACGGATAACAATCCACTAACGCACTTGGACACAGCAAAACTCGGGGCCTTGGAACAGCGGTGGATGGCCCGGCTGTCCAATTATGACTTCACCATCAAGTACCGGGCAGGACGCAAGAACGCGAATGCCGATGCCTTGTCCCGGATGCCCAATTTGCCAGAAACGGGGGAGGACCCGGAGGCACTTGAAGAAGTAGAACTGCCCGCTTTCCATCGCCCCAAAGCCACTCAATGCTCCCATCATGTGAAGAACAGGCACAGAAACAACCAGGATGCCACGCTGAATCCCCTGCCTCACCATGGGTGGGCAGAGACCCAGGATGGTGACCCTGCGGTCCGTCGGGTGAAAGAACTCCTGACGCAGGCAGGTTTGCATCCCGGCCCGGATGATCCACAAGAGACCCAACAGCTGTGGAAGGGGAGAAGCAAATTGTTTATTCACGACGGTAAGCTGTGCCGAAGAAGTATCGACCCCCGCACTCACGAATTGGTGTGGCAGATAGTGGTCCCGAGGCAAGATGCACCGATGGTTCTGGGAGCGTACCACGATGGGGCTGGACACTTCGGGTGGAGGAAACTAGAGAGACTACTCCGAGGGAGATTCTATTGGATTGGCATGAAAAGAGCCATCGAGAAGTGGTGTCGGGAGTGTGGCCCGTGCAGCCTATGCAGGAAGGACCGTGACAGCCAACGGGCTCCTTTGCAGCCCATCATCACCAAACGGCCACTAGAACTGGTCGCGCTGAACCACGTGAAGCTGACACCTAGCCGGTCGGGCTATATTTATGCTCTCACCATTGTGGATCACTATTCCAGGTTCCTGGTGGTTGTACCTGTCAAGGATCTAACGGCCAGGATGGCCGCCAAAGCCTTCCAGCAGTACTTCTGTAGGCCTCATGGGTATCCGGAGAAGGTACTGACCGATCAGGGACCAGCGTTTGAGGCGGAGGTGTTCCAGGAGTTCTGCAATCTGTACGGGTGTAAGAAGATCAGAACCACACCGTACCATCCCCAAACCAACGGGATGTGTGAAAAGATGAACCAAGTGGTGATTGATTTACTGAAGACCTTGCCTGTAGAAGAACGGAACTTGTGGCCAACAAGATTGCCCGACCTGGTAGACATGTACAACCACATCCCAGTGAATTCTACCAACTGCACTCCAGCGTACCTGATGCGAGGAAGGTCTAGCAAGTTGCCCGTTGATCTGGACATGGGGGTTCTGACCCCCAAAGATACCTCGCCGGATGCCGATTGGGATACGGAGAGGCAGCAAAGGTACCGCAAAGTACAGGAATGCGTGGAAAGAAGTCTCGCTCAGGCCTGGCAAAAACAGGAAAGGGACTACAACCAGCATGCTCCTGCGATTCCCTTGCCGCCTGGCGAGCAGGTACTCAAGCGGAAGAGAAGGCTACACAAACTTGACGACCAATGGGAAGCGGAACCGTATACCATTCTGCCGTCTGATTTCGACAGTACCAAAGTCTGTCTCATCAGCAAAGATGGAGGGGAAACCTCAACGGCAATATCTAGAGACCACCTTAAGGTATGCCCCGATAAGTTGAGGGAGAAGGAAATAGGTCCAAGAGCCTCTCCACCTGCAGAAGAGGAGAAAATGATACACACTGTTCTCGGTGATTTTCCCCAGTCTTGGACCCAACTAAATCAGGCCATCGTGGTACCGGTCTTAACGTTTCGTCAACCGAACCCGCCTGGACTAGACGTGGTGCCAGATCCTCCGGACCCGCAATCACCACAGACCCCGCCGGACGATGCCATGCCCACCGTCGGACCGGCGGAGCCTCCCTCTGCTATCGGCGAATCTGCTGTACCCACTGATGGCAGCAGGAGCTCTGAGAGATCCAGCATGCCAGTGCTACCCAGACTCACTAGAAGCGTAGCTAGAATGCAGTGCACTACATCAGTGGTAGCAAGCATAGCGAGCCCTGCTAGGCCAATAGCAACCCCTGCACTACGGAGGTCTACACGTAGCACCAGGAATCAGACTCCCCTTCGTTACAAAACTTGGAGGTATTAACTAAAGTTGCTAATTGTGTTTGTGTAAATATCTTTGTTACAAGTTTAAAAATGGACAACGGAGCAGTGGACAGTGAATTGCTCCAAAACTTTCAAAGGGACCCCTTTGTTTACCCGGGGTCCCTGCTGTTTTAAAAAAAAGTTACAACCACTGAACTGGGAGTCATGAACTGTGCATGACCAAAACTTTCGCAACGTTCAAGAGTCCTCACCTCCCATAAAGGTAAGCACTGTTATGCTTAATTGTTTATGACATGTCAAAATTTTATGTGTTCCCTGTTAACATGTATTGTTGTTCTTATTTTCCCAGTGCGGGAGTACTGGATTTAACCGGGGGGGAGTGCAGCGCCCCAGAGTCCTGGTCGTTGCAGTGATGTCGCTCTGCCACTAAGGGGAGTGATGTTACGTCTGATTGCACTAAAGGAGTTCACCTGACCAGGTAACACACACTGCACCTCACACTCCGGCCACCAGGGGGAGTGGTTCTATCTAGTAGGCCACTCCTCACGCTTCGGTAAAACTGGGGGTTGGACAGGAAGTCGGGGAGAACGTAGCTGGGAAGAGCTAGAGAGAGGACCTGTCAGGGGTGGGATCCTGGCAGAGTCCTAGAAAGAGACAAGCTCATTACGGAGTTGTGCCTGTGCCTTACAGCGACAGACTCCTAAGAAAGGACAAGAAGCGAGGTTTATTGTGGAGAAGTGAGAAAAGGAAATACAGCAAAAAGGAGACAATACCAGAAGGAGTCGTGCCCCAAGATCAGCAACATCCTTCTGAGGCGCGTAGTCGGTGGCCGGAACGCCGAGAAAGTAAGAGACTCCACGCATTACTTTAGACTACGGCCGGGCAGTTAACCATAGGTTGGCTGTCTCATCATTACACCTAATGAAGACAACGGAGGCAAACTGGGGGAGAGGGGCGTCCCTAGGGTCCCTATAAAATAGCTCCAGGCCTACCCCGTCATACGGGTGCGTCCCATCCATATAATCTGGGGGATGGAGAGAGAGAGAAAGACCAGAAATATACACGACAGTTGTGAGGACTATCCCGTGGTGCTCAGCAGGGAAGTACTACAACACACAGGCGCTAGAAGGTAGACACTGATTTCCACCTGCAAAGGGAACTCTGTATGTGCCTTCGGACCGGCCGGTCTCAGCCAGCCCTGTTAACAGTACTCTGGATTGCGGACCCTGAAGCCTTCAGTAAAGATGTAAAGAAGACTGCAACCCTGTGTCCTCGTTATTCACCGCGACCTGCACCACGCACCACCACCTACACCCTTCATTGGACGCCCCTTAGCAGGGTCACGGACCGAGCCTAGCCACCGTGACCACCCCAGAACTGAGGCAGAGAGGCCCGGTACCGAGTACCCCGTGGCCCTGCGTCTGGGGGCGCTCCACCATTACTCACTTTATTTCCTGTCAACAGGTTGTACAAGCATGAAAGCATTGAGGCTACAGGTTAGCCTGTACATAACTAAAGCCATTCATTCAATAGATCTAGCACTGATTAATGAAGCAACAAATATGATGAGATCACATGGTCCATGCTATATACAGAGAAGGGGTAGCACTGGCTGACCCTCGGCTGTAATAATTATGACTGTGATCAGCAAAAGGGGATGTAAAACATAATTAAGGGGGCATAATTAAGAAATGGGGGTCATAAATTAGAAATATTCTGGATTTCTAGTAAAATGGATACATATGTTCAAGTTAAAGAAACTAGTAATCCTAGACAAAAGCCTTAACATATGTATGGGAAAGTCAGACAAAAAGACAATGTTAGGTCAGAGAGTTTACTATTCAAACTTTGCAGTGACAACTGTAGAAAAAGTACCTAATATTCCATTTTTCAAAAATCCACTTCCTCTCCAACTCCTTGATAAATGATTGCATTAAGAAAACATTTTGGTAGATGTTGAGTAAAGTCTAGTTTTATGGAATAAACTTTCTTTTTTGAAAGTATATTTAATTTTTTGATTCAAAATGCTTAATGAAGAGCTTCAAAATAAAAAAGAACATATAAAAATTGGAATAATTTGATATTTTATGCCCTGATAAATTTCTGTCCATTTCACAATAAAACAATCCAGTATATGTGCATTGAAAACTTCATTTTTTTTCTTATAATTTTCTCTCCAAATTCATATTAACATTAAAGGGGTATTCTCAAGTTTGAAGGTTATTCCCTATCCAAGGGATAACTTCTCGATTGCTGGTGGTGTAACTGCTGTGACCCTCAATGATCCTGAGAAATAGGGCTCTGTAAGAATAGAGAGGTGGTCAGTTTTGTTCAATCTTAAGGGGGCCATTGGAGATTGCTGAACACAGCATTCAACTAGTCCTTGGCACTCCCATAACAATGAATGGAGAGGAAGTGCACATGATGGCCTTCCAGTCTATTAACACTTGGCTCTTCAGAGCCCTCACTCTCAGGATGGTGGTCCCAGCTGTGTAACCCCAGTGATGTATAAGTTATCCTCTATCCAATGGATAGGTGATAACTTTCAAACTTATGAATACCCCATTAAATATGTACCTAGCCCATTAAGTGTATGAAATGAGTCAAAGCTGCTTTATGCAAATTCAGTTTTTAATAAACTTGGTCATTTATATAATTAAATATTATTAGTGATGAATACATGTGGGGATTGCCTAACAAACAGGCAACCCCCACATGTATTCAGGCTGTCTAGCAGCCACAAATCATGCAGCTGCGTCGACATAAACTAAATCTCTGAGCACGCCGAAATACTTGGAGACCACCTGAGCATGCTCGGAGAAACTCGAGTAACGAGTATACTTGCTCATCACTAATTATTATCATCAGACCTCTATTTACTTTTACACAAAAATTGTGTTTCTTCTATTCAGAATACCTATCCTGGAGCCCCTGTTTTCAGTAAACTTTCTCAAGTGGCTTTGGGACTTGCCCTTGGCTTTCTTGCATTACATATCCAACTGTCTGCACAATTGGGATGGGTTCAGATGGGCGAATTATGTGGTGTGCATATGGACGGCAATGCCAGGATTGACTGCAGGATACCTGACCTAAACATACAGCCTCATAAGGGTCTATGAGGCTGTAAGTTCATGTCAGGATATTCACTGTTACGGTATGTTCACACTAGGTGTTTTTTCAGCTTTTTTTTGCAGAAAAAAATGACTTTCTTGGCAGGAAAGAAGCTGCAAAAAAAACATGCTTTCCGTGTTTTTTTGCGCATTTTTGCAGCAGTTTTGGCAGAATATATTTGTCTCTTGTGCATGCTGATGAAGTTTAGTGTTGAAAAAAAGTCCTATTCCATAGAATCAGGTCTTGGCACAAAAAAATGCAGCAAAACATGACAAATGCAATTTTGGTGCGTTTTTCACCACCATTTAAGTCAGTGGGTGAAAAACGCTGAAAGAAGTGACATGCTCTATGCCCAAAAAAACGCAGCAAAGCACAAAATACTGATGACAAAAAATGTGTGTGCATGAGATTTCTGAAATCTCATAGGCTTTGCTGGTACTGTAAAATGCAGATGAAAATGAGCAAAAAAAAAAAACAGCAAATACGACTAGTGTGATCTTAGCCTAAGTCAGGGCATGGTTGTTCGTATACAGACCATAGAAGAAAAATAGCAGAGAGAAGTGCACATAGGGTGATACAGTATAGGGTGGAGGAAGTTAGGGGGAGGTGAGCTGGTGCTTACCTGATCAGGTTGTGCATGTCACACCCATGGATCGAAGCAAATCTTCATCTGCAAATATATTGAGGAGTAAAAGGAGATGGACGTTTCTGGATGACTGCGCTGCTGTTGGAAAAGTAGTCGCTCCACGCTGTAGTAGTATTTAATAGTAGCTCTAGTACGGGTTTTAAGTTCGTACTGAAATCTTTTTTAAAAAATAGGCTATACATATGTAACCTATTTTTAAAAAATGAGCTTAGTACAAAACGTGAAACGCGTGAAAAATCTATTAAACACTACCACAGCGTGGAACAACTACTTTACCAACAGCAACGCGGTCATCCAGAAACATCCATCTCTATATACAAAGTGAAAACTACACTAGTGCTAAGGGTTAATTCACATTTTGCGCATTGATAGCTGATTTCTTTGCAGCTTATCTGCAGCAAATCTTTAAATTATATTTTCACCCTTTGTAATGCAAAGGGTGCAGATTGTTACCACTATACTCACCTCCGCCGGTCCCGGGGCTGTCTCTGCCGGCGCCGTGCTCGCTGCTCCTTCTTCCTCCTCGGTCATCGCTCCCACGCCGCTGCCCGCTTCTTCCTGGTCTGGTTCCCGGCGCGTGTCTCTTCGGGCGCGTGGGCGCGCCTCCCCTCTGCAGACTGTCATGCGCCCTGTCTCCTCCCGTCCTCTCCTTAGAGAACGGGTGCGCGCGCACTCCTCCTCCTTATCCTGCGCTGCGACCTGACCCGGCAGTGTTGTTTGGCCAATGGGGGGTTTGCATCTAGTATTTCAGGCCGTCCTCTCCTTGTGGAGGCGCCTGACTGTTGAGTTCTGCTCTGAGTTCCTGATCTAGTTTTGCTCATCTTTCAAGGCCCATCCTGCTGTCTTTAATCAGACTTCTGACCGCAGTCTCTTTACCTTTTTCCCAGCTCCTTGTCCCATACACTCCTTTTCCTCTGCATCTTCTGGTTTCTCTGTTCACCGCTTCCTTGGTCACCTCTCCCATACATCCTCTGCTCCGTTCCTTGTCTAGTTCACCTTTTCCATCCTCGTTCTCTCCTTTCCTGAGCTGATCCCTGGTCCTGGCATCCGTGGTACTTGAGGCCTCCGAGTCTGCTTCCTAACTGTCCCTGTATAGGGGTTCTCTATACTGGTTCGCTCGCTCGGAGGAGGTTCGGTATCACAGTCCAGTGGGTCCACTCTTGTCTACCACCACTTCTGGCATAACAGTCCACCCCCGGCATAACACAGATTGCCTCCTCAGAGAGGAAGAGGACTTCAATTCTAGTGCCACCTATTGGAAGTAGCAATCCTAAAAGTCAGTATCTACAAGTTGTACTCCTCTTTCTCTTTGAAGAGGAAATTTGCATATTTAATTTCCTAGAAGAGCATGCATGGCGTATAAGTCTCCTCACTCTGACATGCCAGGCCTGACTTGTCAAGGGGAAACATTACCCCTTAGATCCCATTCTATTGCAAAGGGTGAAATCTATGTTTAATTTCAAACAAACAATTGACATGCTGTAGATGGTAACATCGGCATCTTATATCAATTTCAGAAATTTTCAGCAGTGTGATAATTGTTCAATGCTCATTATCTATTTCTGTACTGTTACCCTTTATATCCAATATTCTGTAAATTAGTCCTTATGTAATCTGTAAAAGCTTATATGACTAGATGCCTTTCTTTGAACGCTTGTCCAGTTTTAATATATGTAAAATGGTGGCACCCATTTCATATTCATGATAGGCGCCAAAATTACCATTATGGATATGAGACAAGGCCACTGTAAGGAACTGATTAAGGTATAAAATAGCTACTGACAGATTATTTTCAATAACTAATAATAACAATAATAATATATATTTGACATTTTTTTTTAGAAATAAAAGAATACCATTGAAACACAAAGCTAAAGTGACTATTATAAAAAATCTACTAATAATACAGTTAAGGTTCTTGATTTTCCTCTTAACGAACAAAGCCTAAAAATAACATAAGAGGGGCCAGTAGGTTGCTCCCGGTTTCCATGCAGTGTCGTTTGATGTACCACTTAAGACGGGATGATGTGCGGCACACAGTTCTACACATCACAGGCGTTCCCTGGTTGATAAGCTCTTCTCACAGCACTGTTTTAGTAGAGAGGAAAGGAAGAAGCATTGTTTTGCCTGGGATTAATGTTGGTATTGGAGTAATTGGAACAAGTGAGGACATGATGGATATCACCACTGCTCTCCTGAGAAGCCTCCGTCATTACACCTGGTTAGACCAGGTTCTTGCAACCTGTGTGGCCTCAGCTGGAAAATCTATGATTCATCTGCCATCCTGTTTAAAAAAAAATACAAAATATATATATCTATCTAAAGTGAGCTGTTCATGCCTGCTCGGTTTGATGGCAATCACACCACTCTCCCTCATGAGGGCCATGCGCCTAACCTCTACTGAAGCGTTGCAGGAAGAAAGAGCACGCTTTCATTTCAAACATACAGTTTAATGCCACCTTTCGAATGCTTCCTCTGATATCACATGCTCGCTATCCCCTATTGAACATAGTAGAGCAGACTTACATCTAAGCAGGATGGAATGTGCTTTTTAATTCTTAGAGATAACAGGCTGCAGGGGATAAAAAAAGAGTCATTTCTATTTTTTAGATGAGAAACATAGTACGTTCCCATTTCAGGAGAAGAAAAACTCCCGCTCCTCTATGAATACATAAAATAAATTCACTCTCATTATGTCTTCTGTCGGTCAGATTCATTCACATGGATTATGCAGAATTGGTAGGCAATTGTAGTCGTCATATGTAAAGTATTATTTAACATGTGTTTTTTCTTTCTTTCTCTCCAGTAGTAATCAAGGTAATATGTTAATAATAATAACACAAAATTATAATTCTAAAATAAATTTTGTTAAAAAAATTACAAAAAGAAAATATATTCTAATTCCCTTTGACCATGTACTGATAATTCCATAGCTGAATTATTACTACAGGTCGTAAATGCAATTTTACACCAAAAGAATTTTCACAATTTCTTATGCAAAGAGGATCTGATGGTCATTTCCACCAGTAGGATTTTTGCAGACGGCAGGGGGGAAGCTCCTTCCCATCGGACCCCGAACCAATCATTCTCATCGGACCCCGAACCAATCATTCTCATGAGAACTGTGCACTTGGCAGCAAAATCTATTGTCTATTTATTGTTACTGATCGGGAGTTTAGGAGGTTGTGATTAAAGGTCAAAGAAGAAGAATTGCTTTATCATTTGTAAGTGATCGTTATTTAGAAGGATTAATTACCATGATAACTGGCCAGTGCGAATAGCCATGTATTAAATTATATAGATCATCTTTGTTAAGTAATATGTACATATAAAAAGTATATAGCTTAACATACCCAATAAATATAATATAAAGAAATAAACTAGACATTTGTTAGCCTGAGTTCGCATATATCCTTTGCATTAACTCATCCTTTGCATAAAATTCAGTTTTTTTCATTTTATTTTTTACATTTTTAAACACTTAAAAAAATTCTTATGTACAATTTTTGCTGGTTTTGTGAAGAAAGTGAAACAAGAAAAAAAATTAACAAAAAAGCACAAATTTCTTAACATACCTAATAAATCTAATATATAATTGTCTAAGGGTCACTTCCGTCTTTCTGTCTGTCCTTCTGTCTGTCTGTCTTTCTTTCTGTCATGGATATTCATTGGTCACGGCCTCTGTCTGTCATGGAATTCCAAGTCGCTGATTGGTCGCGGCAAAACGGCCACGACCAATCAGCCATGCGCACAGTCCGGGAAAAAAAATGGCCGCTCCTTACTCCCCGCAGTCAGTGCCCGGCGCCCACATACTCCCCTCCGGTCACCGCTCACACAGGGTTAATGCCGGCGGTAACGGACCGCGTTATGCCGCTGGTAACGCACTCTGTAACCGCTGCTATTAACCCTGTGTGTCCCCAATTTTTTACTATTGATGCTGCCTATGCGGCATCAATAGTAAAAAAATGTAATGTTAAAAATAATAAAAAAACGAAAAACCTGCTATACTCACCCTCCGTTGTCCGCCGAGCCGCTCACGCCGGCCGCCATCTTCTGTTCCCGGCGATGCATTGCGAAATTACCCAGAAGACTTAGCGGTCTCGCGAGACCGCTAAGTCATCTGGGTAATTTCGCAATGCATCCTGGGAACGGAAGATGGCGGCCTGCGCGAGCGGCTCTGCGGAACTTCGTTGGATCCCGGGGGTGAGTATATAACTATTTTTAATTTTAATTATTATTCTTTTAACAGGGATATGGTGCCCACACTGCTGTATACTACGTGGGCTGTTAAATACCACGTGGCTGCTATATACTACATAGGCAGTGTTATATACTATGTGGGCTGTGTACTATGTGGGCTGTGCTATATATTACGTGGCTGCTATATACTGCGTGGGCAATGTTATATACTACATGTCATGTCGGACGCTGTTCATACTAGGGCATTCGACAGACAGCGGTAGTTCCGCTTTTGTCCACTATGCGCTCAGTGGCGTCGGCTAGATTTTATCTAGCTGGTCCGGGGTTAATTTAGCTGGTGCTCGGATTGGAAGCTGGGTCACGCCCACTGCCTCTAAATTGTTCTTCTGAAAATTGGGCATCGCCGATTATAGCTTCTGTCTTGTGCTTGGTTATCTCGGTCTGGAGTGGTGGTCTAGGAAAAGGAGTATCGTATCTGGTGGTGTATATTTCCCTTTGTTAACATTTGTCCTCTGCTGTCTAAGAAAAACGCATCGGCGGAAAACTTTTAAGCTCAGAGGGTGTGGAGGAGGCCAATCTGAGCTTATGCATATCCTCTATGGTGGTTTCTCAATGCATGCTCCCTGCCAAAGTTATCGTCGCTGGCAGAGAGCTGCCAATCACTGTTTTTGTGGATAGCGGTTCTGCCACAAATCTCATTGATGAGGAGTTTGCGTGCACAACAGGTTTTAGGATCGAAAAACTGCCTCATCCTATCCGGGTGGTCACCATCAATGCAGCTCCTCTCTCTCAGGGGGAGATTACTGAGTTTGTGGCTGAGGTGAAACTCCACATTGGGGTTCTACATTCCAAGCAGGTTACATGTAAGGTGCTCAGGAATCTTCCTGCACAGGTGGTTTTGGGTTTCCCATGGTTGTCTACACACAACCCGGTTATTGATTGGAAAACTCAGGACATAATTCAGTGGAGCGAATTCTGCCAGGAGAATTGCCTGGCCACATGTGTGTCTGCTGTGACTTCAAGCGTTCCTGAGTCACTTCTGGATTTTGCGGATGTGTTCTCTGTGAAGGGTTGTTCAGAGTTGCCACCATATCGCTCCTATGACTGTACTATCAGGTTTAAACCAGGGGCCAAATTGCCTAAAGCAAGGATGTTTAACATCTCCGGTCCGGAGAGACAAGCGTTAAAGGATTACATTGCTGACAGTTTGAGCAAAGGGCACATCAGGCCTTCATCTTCGCCTGTGGCAGCGGGGTTTTTCTTCATTAAGAAGAAAGATGGCGGACTACGTCCGTGTCTGGATTTCAGGGAGTTGAACCAGATTACGGTTCGTGATCCATACCCTATGCCACTGATACCAGATTTGTTCAACCAGGTGGCAGGTGCTAAGTGGTTTACCAAGCTTGACCTCAGGGGGGCGTATAACCTCATAAGAGTCCGTCAAGGTGATGAGTGGAAGATGGCTTTTAATACCCCTGAGGGTCATTTTGAAAATTTGGTGATGCCATTTGGGTTGACAAACGCACCAGCAGTGTTCCAACATTTCATAAATGATGTGTTCTCACATGTTTTGGGGAAATTCGTTATTGTATACCTGGATGACATTCTCATATATTCTAGCGACCGTGATACTCATTTAGATCATGTCAGACAGGTGTTACAGCTTCTCAGAGAGAATAAGCTCTATGCAAAACTTGAGAAATGTGTATTTTCGGTTCAGGAGTTGCCTTTCTTGGGTTATATTGTGTCTGCTTCTGGGTTTAAAATGGACGCCGCTAAGGTGCAGGCGGTGTTGCATTGGGAACGGCCTGATAACCTAAAAGCACTTCAGCGCTTCCTGGGGTTTTCAAACTACTATAGGAAGTTTATCAAGGATTTTTCTATCATTGCTAAACCGCTTACAGACATGACTAAAAAGGGTACCAATTTCTCCGTTTGGCCTGAGGCCGCTGTGCGCACATTTGAGTTTCTTAAGAACAGTTTTGTTTCGGCCCCCATTCTTGTGCAGCCAGACGTATCGAAACCTTTTGTTGTGGAAGTCGATGCGTCTGAGGTTGGAGTGGGGGCGGTGTTGTCACAAGGCTCATCCTTGAGCGATTTGCGTCCTTGCGCCTATTTCTCCAAGAAACTGTCGTCTGCCGAACGTAACTACGATATCGGCAACAGGGAGTTGTTGGCCTTTGAGGAATGGCGACACTTCTTGGAGGGGTCGGTTCATCAGGTTACTGTAATTACCGACCATAAGAATTTGCTTTATTTGGAGTCTGCCAAGCGTCTATCTCCCAGGCAGGCTCGCTGGGCATTGTTTTTCACGCGGTTCAACTTTGTTGTTACTTACAGACCTGGGTCTAAAAACACTAAGGCGGATGCTCTGTCCAGGTGTTTTCCGGGGGGGAACCTCGGGAAGATCCAGTACCCATGCTTCAAAAGGGTGTTGTGGTTTCGGCTCTCACAACCGAGGTTGAGGCTGAGATTGCCGAGGCTCAGGAGGAGGGACCACCAGAGCTTCCCATCAACAAATCGTTTGTACCGCTTCATCTCCGCTTAAAGGTTTTGGCGGAGCATCATGATGCTGTCCTGGCTGGCCACCCAGGGGTCAGGGGTACTTTGGAGTTGGTGTCACGTCGGTTTTGGTGGCCCAAAATCCGACAGGCCGTGGTCTCATACGTGTCAGCTTGCACCACGTGCGCTAGGGCTAAGATGCCCCGCTCCCATCCTGCTGGCACACTACTTCCTCTCGAGGTACCTAGTAAGCCATGGACGGAGATCTCCATGGATTTTATCACTGACTTGCCCTCCTCAGCTGGGAACACGGTCATTTTGGTGATTGTTGATCGGTTCTCAAAAATGTTGCACTTTGTGTCTTTGCCTTCGTTGCCTAACGCTAAGACTCTGGCTCAGGTATTTGTGCAGGAGGTGGTCAGACTTCATGGGGTTCCGTCTGACATCGTTTCCGATAGAGGTGCTCAGTTTGTGGCAAAATTTTGGAAAGCGTTTTGCTCACGGCTGGGGATTAAATTGTCTCATTCTTCAGCGTTTCATCCTCAGTCGAATGGTCAGACCGAGCGTGTGAACCAAAATTTGGAGCAGTACTTACGCTGCTTTGTTTCTGATAACCAGGAGGAGTGGTCGACGTTCCTTCCTTTGGCTGAGTTTGCCATCAATAATCACCGCCAGAAGTCTTCTGGGGAGTTTCCGTTTTTTTGTGTTTACGGTCTACATCCTCAATTTTGTACTTTGAGTCAGGGGGGCTCTTCCGGCATCCCGGAGGAAGACCAGTTAGGAGCACAACTGTCATCAGTCTGGAGGAGAGTTAAACAGCGCTTGTTGAGCGTGGGTGCTAGGTACAAACGTGTGGCTGACAGAAGGCGTGTGCCAGGTCCGGACCTGAGTGTGGATGACTGGGTGTGGTTATCCACAAAAAACATAAGACTCAAAATACCATCCCTTAAATTGGGTCCTAGGTTTATTGGTCCATTTAAGGTCACCGCTGTCATTAACCCAGTAGCTTACCGATTGGAGCTTCCTACGGTGTATAAGATACACAACGTGTTCCACAGATTGTTGCTAAAAAAGATGGTGGGTCTTGTGGATGCGACACCGATGCCTTCTCCAGTCTTGGTGGATGGCAATTTGGAGTTTGAAGTCTCCAAGGTGGTTGACTCTCGTGTAGTGCGCCGCACCTTACAGTACTTGGTACACTGGCGTGGTTATGGGCCGGAGGAGAGGTCTTGGGTACCAGCCTCAGACATTCATGCGGATCGGCTAGTCAGTATGTTTCACCGCCGTCATCCGGACAAGCCGGGTCCTATAAGTCGTGAGGGCCCTGGGGTCCCTCGTAGAAGGCGGGGTACTGTCATGTCGGATGCTGTTCATACTAGGGTGTTCGACAGACAGCGGTAGTTCCGCTTTTGTCCACTATGCGCTCAGTGGCGTCGGCTAGATTTTATCTAGCTGGTCCGGGGTTAATTTAGCTGGTGCTCGGATTGGAAGCTGGGTCACTCCCACTGCCTTTAAATTGTTCTTCTGAACATTGGGCGTCGCCGATTATAGCTTCTGTCTTGTGCTTGGTTATCTCGGTCTGGAGTGGTGGTCTAGGAAAAGGAGTATCGTATCTGGTGGTGTATATTTCCCTTTGTCATATTTTCCTCCTTCCTATATTTGTATTTGTTTTGCCCTGTGCACTTATTGTGTATTCCTGAGTGACTGCGGCGTGGTGTATATTTTCCGTTATCCTTGTCTGTGCTAACTGTGGGTATTGGTTAGTGGTCTCTTCACTGGGAGGTGGGTGGTGGTTTCAGCCAGAGGTTGTAACAGGAGATAGGGTGAGGATGGAGGCCCAGACATGCACACCATCAGTGTAAACTCTGGGAGAAGGGTCAGTCAGGGTTTCCCAGAGTTGAGGGAAATCGCAGGGGCCCGGGTTATTAGCTCTTGCCTACCTAAGTTTCCCGTGACACCTAGGTTTCCCGTGACACTACATGGCTGCAATATACTGCGTACATGGGCTGGGCAATATACTACGTGGGCTGTGCTATATACTACATGGGCTGTGCTATATACTACGTGACTGGGCAATATACTACGTGACTGGGCAATATACTACGTGGCTGGGCAATATACTACGTGACTGGGCAATATACTACGTGACTGGGCAATATACTGCGTGGCTGGGCAATATACTACCTCACTGGGCAATATACTACGTGGCTGGGCAATATACTACGTGGCTGGGCAATATACTACGTGGCTGGGCAATATACTACGTGGACATGCATATTCTAGAATACCCGATGCATTAGAATTGGGCCACCATCTAGTATAATATAAAGAAATAAACTAGACATTTCTTAGCCTGAGTTCGCATATATCCTTTGCATTAGGCTACTTTCACACATCAGTTTTTTGCCGTCAGGCAGATCCGTTTTTTTCTCATGGACTTGTATTAGCACCGGATTGCGCCGGATGGCCTCATGTTTCATCCGTTTTTTGCCGGATCCGTTGAAAATTATTTTTCCGGCGTCCGGAGAAAACGTACATAGGAACGTTTTTTCTGTCCGGCGAAAAAACGGCCAGCGATGGATCAGGCGAAAAATGTATAAAACGTGAGGTGAAATGATCGAATCCGGTGACCAAATCCAATTTTTTTACACAAATCATCCATTTTCCATTCTGCTCTCTCTGTCTCTCTCTCTCCTCCCCAGAACAGGAAGTCCAAACTCTATCCCCGGGTAAAAAAAAAAATGGATCCAGCAAAAAAACAGATCCGTTACATCAGTTTTTCACAATTTGCGCCAGGTCCATTTTTTTTCAAGATTGCCGGATTGTGCCTGATGGCAAAAAACTGATGTGTAATAGTAGCCTTAGGCTCAATTTTTTTTAGCCCATGCCTACATTTGAGTATTTGGTGAGTTTTTGATGTTGCAGATTTTCTGCACCTATTAAGTAAATTAAGTTCTTTGTGTTTTTTCATTGTGTTTTTTAGTGCGTTGTTTTACTTGCCTTTTTATCATGTTTTTGATGCTGCGCTTTTTGTCTGTTATTGGTATGTCATGTTCTATTTAAATTGAGAAGCCCTGGAGAGGGACAGAAGCGCACATGAAATTGGACAATACCATCTGGTAAGGGTTAGGTATGATCGATGGTAGCACTCACCTAGAGGTGTTATGTGCAGGCACAACACCTGTAAAAATGTGAAAAGCCGCTGCCCCGGGACTGGAGGAAATGGTTCTTGCAGAGGTGTAATAGCAAAAATAGAAACTGGTACATTTAGGCAGGAATGAAGAGCCTTGGGAATCCAGAACGGTTATTATCAATACCAACACGTTTCTGCGCCAGACCGGCGCCTTTCTCAATGTATAAAAACTGAGTTTTATCCATGTTTTAAAGAAACCTGCTTTGTTTTTGATACTTCCTGGTATTTGGCTTTGACAAACCTTTATTAATATTGTCATGTGCAAACTACATGCGTGTCGGATGTGTTTCCGCCTTAGAATCTCACTAAAAACACGTGCGTTTTTTTACCGGCAAATTTTCCGCATCTGATGCAAGTCTATGGGAAAAAGCCGCACAGAAAACTCTGCGTACCCACAAGAGAATTTGACATTGCGGATTTGAAACTCCAGTTTACTCTGAGTTAAAAGAAGCACCATGGGTATGAGATTTCTATGTATCCCATCCGCTTTGCTGCTTTCCAGATCATTTGCTTAGAGTTTTGTAATAGAAATAAGTAACATTGGATTTCATTTTGTAAATCCGTAGAGGGCTGAGGTCGGAGACTTCACCAATGTGATTCACTTGACATATCAGAAAAGCTTACGATGCCGGTCCCAACACATTCTATATCTACTGCTACAATCCTCTGGTTTTAATTCATATTACAAGAATGTGTTCCATTGTTCCTGAACACCACCTGTATGTATGCAATGAATGATGCTAGGAATATCTAAAGTGTATGAAAGCTGGATCCGGTAGTATGTACAGACACATCGTTCATGATTTCATCTTGGGTTTGAACAGATGGAGTCACAGACATGTTATGTGGTAGCACAAATTCTTCTTTGGTGCTTTTGAGAAGTTGCTTTATTTTTTTTTTCCTTTGTGAGTTTATTTTAAAAGCAATTTTTATTCTTTTTTTTTAAAGAAATGTTTAGAGATCCTCCTAGAGCCTACGTACAATGGGACTTTGAATACATTACAATCCCAAGGACATTACACCTGAAATGCTCATTAATTCTTTGAATGGCATCAGTTGGTTGATTGGCAGAGAAGAGAGAATGAAGAATGGGGGGCAGAACAGAAGCATAATTTCATGTGAGAATAGAACACTATATATGAAGCCTACAGGTTCATAATCCGTGCCACCATTGAGGCGCCATTGTGCCATCATTGAGACTCATGGCATCTTCGTGTGTATGAACCTTTAGATATTTTGGGTCATGAATGCAAATCAGACAGGTTTATTTTCAATTTTTAATATGGGCTCTGTCAGGATTCCCCTCTAGTTCCAGCTCGAATGATTGATCACATCACCATAAGTATGCAGTTTACACACTTTCAGTCCTGTGCTAACTAGCAACAACTTTTCCTGCTTGTCTTTTTGAGCAAAGCACATAAACAGCTAATCAGTTTGTGACTCAAACTGGAAATACTCAAAAATCCTGACAGTGTGAACAGTGCACAATATCGGAATTTGACAATATACAGTCACACTGAGCAACTGCATACATTTATTTTGAGACTGGAAAACTCCTTTAACAAATGTAAAAGCCTTAAATGGTATTTCGACCTTCTCTTTATTATGACTAACTCATCTTTATGTGTTTTTGAAAATAAATATGCATATAGATGATGGGATACTGAATGTGTGTGAAGTACAACTCCTCTTGTATTTGTATGAAAAATTAAAAGAGTAAAAAGTGTGAATTAAGCGTTTTTGGTGTTCTGTTCCTTCAATTACTAACCTAACCGGTTTTCTAATGCACAGGACTTCCACTAGGTGTCACTCTTTACTAGCAGAACGCTATAATGGCCGCACTTCTATGCTGAAATTGCTAGGCAAATGCAGCCGACTGGTGAAAAATGAAGTAGCATGTCAACCATACATTTTTAGATATATAATTAAAGGCCAATTGCCAAGCACAGCTAAAGCAGGTAACATTTTTTTTATATTGCTGTTGATTTTAACTCCCCTACAAAATACATTTATGCTATAATAAATGGATTGCCAAGCAATATACATCAACCACAATGACATATGTGAACACATATATTATGTAATAAGCCCTGGTAATAATGATAAATTAGCAGACGGTGTCTTAATAATATACAAAGTTGAAAGCTTGATTTTATGATATGTGTAACATCATTTTTACTGTTCAATCTAAATTAGGAAATTAATTCAGTTTCCTCCACATCTGAGTTTTATACCAGGTTGGGTTTCCCATTTTACCAATTAGACAATTAAATTTACATTTGTAGAAATCACTCAGGTTTATACACACAAGGAATAGTTTCATTGTTTTTTTTCATACTTAATTGTTTTATGGCATTACTTATTCTAATAAATTTTAATTATTATTTTAGATTACCAGTATTTTATATTATTGAATATATATTGTATTTGTTAGGCAAGATATAATGAAAAATAACTAGAATAATTATTCATTTTCAGCAAAGCAAAAGTAATAAAAAGGAAAAAATGCTTGAAACTCATGTGTCTAACTGTACAATGAGGGTCTGTGCACACGTTGCGGATTTTGCTGCGGATCTGCAGCGGATTTGACGCTGTGGATCCGCAGCAGTTTTCCATGCGTTGTACAGTACCATGTAAACCTATGGAAAACAAAATCCGCAGTGCACATATTGCGGGAAAAAAACGTGCGGAAAAGCTGCGTTGTTTATTCCGCAGCATGTCAATTCTTTGTGCGGATTCCGCAGCGGTTTACACCTGCTCCTCAATAGGAATCCACAGGTGTAAAACCGCAGGTGGAATCAGCACAAAAAATGCAAAAAAAAGCGGTCAATCCATGGTAATTCCGCAGTAAATCCACAGTGCGGATTTACCAAAATCAGTGCGGAAAAATCGGCACACCTTTCCGCAATGTGTGCACATACCCTTATACTGCCATTTGACTACGCCCTTAGGTTTCTTTCCCACTATGAGCTTTTTACTCTCCAGAATTTCTACACCTATTATTTAAATTATATTATTTGCGTTTTTTCATTGTTGACGCTGTTTTTTATTCAGTTTTTTTTCTTGGTGTCATATTTTAAATAAAGCTGCTTTGTTTTTGATACTTCCTGGTATTCGGCTTTGACAATATTTTATTCATATACTTATGTGCAGATTAAATGTGTTTTTGATGTGTTTTCTTCGCAGAAACACAATAAAAACGCATGTGCATTTTTCACCTGCAAACATTTTATATTTAATGCAAGTCTATGGGGAAAATCCACACAGAAAACTAACTGTACCCGCAAGAGCAGTTGTCATGTTGCGGATTTGAAACACGTACCGCAGGTCAGTTTACTCTGAGAAAAATAAAAGCACTGTGGGCAGGAGGTTTCTATAAATCCCATCCACTTTGCTAGAACTGTAAGGCTATGTTCACACATTGCTTTTTTAAGGCAAATTTTCAGCTGCGTTTCAGAGTACCAGCAAAGTCTATGAGATTTCAGAAATCTCATGCACACACCATGTTTATTTTTCAGCGTTTTTTAATGAGTGGTGCAAAAAAATGCTGCAAAAAAAGCAGATATCAGGTTTTGCTGCATTTTTGGTGCCAAAACCTGATTAAGTTGAATCAGATTTTTTTGTATGCACTAAACTTCATCAGTATGCACAAGAGACAAAATACCCTGACAAAAACGCAGTAAAAAACACACCAAAAAAAGCAGCAAAAACTAAGCAAAACCTACTTTTGAAAGCAGCTTAAATGCATCTTAAACAAAAAAATTGCAAAAACGCAACATGTGAACAAAGGCTAAGACAATGCAAATATGCATCATCAAAAACCCACCAAAAGCTCATTGTGAGGACGTAGCCTAAGAAATATAGGGTATGTAAAGTATGGAGATACTAAAGACCTTGTTTACCACGTTTAAATGATGTAAATGATAGACCCAGGAGACGTGTTCTTGAACCCCACACACACTTTACTAAGAGAATGTCCCATGTGCACTTCATATTTTGCATCCGCATATATTTGACACATCAGTTCTTATGCCGAGAATATGCCGTAATTTCCCCAATACCTTTACAAGCCACAGGTTGTCGGAGTCCATTAACCATTTCTATTCGATGTTCCACTTTCTCTTCCTCTTCAGTAGGTGGCGCTATTGCCTGTTTTAAATCTATAATGTAAGTAGCCATGAACATGAACATTTCGTGTCATATAACTAACACCTTTTCAATAGAATGGGTAGGTCTTGTGTTATATGCTTAATTTCACAATGTAATACACTTCTCTGCTTGGGTGGATTCTCAAAAGAAGGTTTGTAATCCAACCATGAGTTTGAAAACAGGTAGAGTATGGCTCGTCACTACGGCTGAACTGGAAAAGAAGCTGCGAGGAAAACAAATACGAGGCTTGTTAAACGGGGTCGATTCAATAGTCATTAGTTTGCAGTTTGGTTCCCTAAATTTATGTTGTGTAGCCCCCACGCATCAAGATCTGAGATCGTGTCCCCGTGTTGCGTAAATCCGCTTTTTTTCTGCAGAAAATCAGCTGCGTTTAACAGTTCAAGCAAAGTGAATGCGATTTCATGAAAACTGATGGCCGCTCTGCATTTAAACATATTGAACTTGATCAGCAAGAGCGCAATAATCAGAGCAGATTGCTATTGTGCCTAACAGTATCAATACTTGTAGAGAAGACAGAGCAAAAAAAAGCAATGATTTAGCAATAGAGAACATCTCAGAAAGGTTAAATTTATTGAAAACATAAAATTTAGAATTTTTTGTTGTTGAACATTACATCATTATTATTAACTATTGAAATAAAATAATTACATTTTAGGAGAAGCTGGGACACCTCTGCCACAAATAAAAGGATGAGATTAATATATTCTACATCAATAGCCATAGTTACCAAAAGTTTTGTCACGTTAATTTTGTATTACATGCAACACTGTATTATAATTTGTCATATATGCTAAAAGGTCATCAACTGTCATCACTTCTACAATGTTAGAGCAGAGCTGATCATCATGGAAAACAAATTGAGCTCTGCTACATCTGATTAATTGAAGACATAGAGGTGCAATAAAATATATGAAATATGGGTTCTGGTACACAGACATGGGCTCTTGTACACAAATATGGGCTCGTGTACACAAATATGGGCTCTTGTACACAAATATGGGCTCTTGTACACAGACATGGGCTCTTGTACACAATATGGGCTCTTGTACACAAATATGGGCTCTTGTACATAGATATGGGCTCTTGTACAGAAATATGGGCTCTTGTACACAAATATGGGCTCTTGTACACAAATATGGGCTCTAGGTAAACAAATATGAGCTTGTGTACACAGATATGGGCTCTTGAACACAGATAGGAGCTCCTGTGTACAGATATAGGCTCTTATACACAAATAAATGCTCTTGTACACAGATATGGGCTCCTGTACATAATTATGGGCTGTTGTACATAATTACGGGCTCCTGTACACAAATATGGGCTTTTGTACAGAGACATGGGCTACTCTATACAAATATAGGCTCCTGTACACATATATGGGTTCCTGTACACAGATATAGGCTCTTCTACACAGATATAGGCTCTTCTACACACATATGGGCTCCTGTACACAAATATGGGTTTTTGTACACAGATATGGGCTCTTGCACACAAATATGGGCTCTTATACACAGATATGGGCTCTTCTACACAGACATGGGCTACTGTATATGAATATAGGCTAATGTACACAGATATGGGCTCCTGAACGCAAATATCGGCTCTTGTATACAGATATGGGCTCTTGTACACAGATATTGGCTCTAGCACACAAATATGAGCTCTTGTACACAAATATGGGCTCCTGTACACATATGTGGGCTCCTGAACACAGATATGGGCTCTTGTACACAGATATGGGCTCTTGTACACAAACCAAATATGGGCTCTTGTACACATGTATGGGCTCTTGTACACATGTATGGGCTCTTGTACACAGATCTGGGCTCTTGTACACAAATATGGGCTCTAGTAAACAAATATGAGCTCTTGTACACAAATATGGGCTCTTCTACACAGACATGGCTTCTGTATACGAAAATAGGCTCATTTACACATATATTGGCTCCTGTACACAAATATAGGCTTTTGTACACAGATATGGGCTCTTGTACATAGATATGGGCTCTTGTACATAGATATGGGCTCTTGTACACAGATATGAGTTCTTGTACACAAATATGGGCTCTTGTACACAGATATGGGCTCTTGTACATAGATATGGGCTCTTGTACACAGATATGAGTTCTTGTACACAAATATGGGCTCTTGAACACAGATATGGGCTCTTGTACATTGATATGGGCTCTTGTACACAGATATGGGCTCTTGTACACAGCTATGAGTTCTTGTACACAGATATGGGCTCTTGTACATAGATATGGGTTCTTGTAGTCAGATATGGGCTCTTGTTCACAGATATGAGTTCTTGTACACAGCTAAGAGTTCTTGTACACAGATATGGGTTCTTGTAGTCAGATATGGGCTCTTGTCACAGATATGGGCTCTTGCATTCAAAATGCATTTGACAATATAGAACAGTGGATATAATGGTGGACATTCATTTTTTTTTATCTGATGACACCCGGTACCTGGTAAGGCTACTTTCACACATCAGGTTTTTTCATTCTGGCCCATTACGGCTCTTTTTAGAAAAACCAGAACAGGCAAAAAAAGGGAACCGTTTTTTCCCCATTGACTCCCTTTTTTTCCGGATCCGGCGAAAATTTCCATTCCGGCATCTGGAAAAAACATCTACAATAATGTCTGCGGAGAAAAAAACGGAAAGGCCGGATCTGGTTTTTTTTTAATCTAAGCATGCTCAGAACCAATTGGCCTGCCCCCAGGACACATATATAAACAATGCCAGTGAGACCCTCACTCATACCAGCCATCAAGAGAGCCTGCCTGCCATCAAGAGAGCCTGCCTGCCACCAAGGAGAACCTGCCTGCCACCAAGGAGAGCCTGCCTGCCTGCCAGCAAAGAGCCTGCCTGCCAGCAAGGAGAGCCTGCCTGCCTGCCAGCAAAGAGCCTGCTTGCCAGTAAGGAGAGCCTGCCTGCCAGCAAAGAGCCTGCCTGCCAGCAAGGAAAGCCTGCCTGCTTGCCAGCAAAAAGCCTGCCTGCCTGCCAGCAAAGAGCCTGCCTGCCAGCAAGGAGAGCCTGCCTGCCTGCCTGCCTACCAGCAATGAGCCTGCCTGCCAGCAAAGAGAGCCTGCCCTCCTGCCAGAAAGAGAGCCTCAGCCTTGTCTTCTTCTGGGAGCCCTCTCCCGCATCAGCAACGCACTGAGGTAAATATATGTTTTGCTTTTATTGACTTTTTTTGCCCTGTCTCAGTCCCATATCTATCTATCTATCAGTCCCATATCTATTTATCTGTCCCATATCTATCTATCGGTCCCATATCTATCTACTATATCTATCTATCTATCTATCTATCTATCTATCTATCTATCTATCTATCTATCTATCTATGTATCTATCTATCTATCTCTGTATCTATCTATCTATCTATCTATCTATCTATCTATCTATCTATCTATCTATGTATCTATCTATCTATCCCATATCAATCTATTTATATAGATATTTTCTTAATTAATGCATTTATAAATCTATCATTTTTGTATGACAGGAAGCTGCAGCAGAAGAGGTACTTCCTGAAGAAGACCGAAGGGGTGGAGAGAGACCTGGAGTGGGATCGCAATTGGTAAGTTTCTTGCATGCATCGCAGAAACACAATCTCACACTACACCCAACACATAAAAACCAAAGTTCATTACCGAAAGAACACTGCACACAACACATACAGACTGATCATTACAGACATCACACAACATACAACACATACAAAATGATCATTATAGACATCACACTGCACACAACACATAAAAAGTCTTCTGATTCTGGTGCTCGATCCAGAGGTCCTCAGAACGGCTCCCAGGGTCGTCGGTGTTAGAGTGCGGGCGTCCGTCATCGTGTAAGCATCTCCTTATTTATTTTTTATTTGAACTAAATGTTGTTTTGAATGTAATGGTTTTTTTTCTTCTTTTTTTAACAGGCTTCACAGCGTGCTCCTGAGTCGGACGGTGAGGAGGCCGGGCTAAATATCGACCTCCTCATCGGTCTAATCCGAGAGAGGGAGCCGCTGTGGAACATGGGTGGCCGCCGCCACGCTGATGTAATTGTGACCCGTCGACTCTGGGAGCAAGTATGCCAACAGCTTGTAGACATCTGGGAGGATCTCGATGTTCGGGTCCAGAATCAAGCACGTAAGTATACACAGTGCAGTTATGTTGCTGGATTTAAAGTGTTGTATACTAACCAATTTGTACTTTCACTTTTTTTCAGATGAGAGGATTGTCAAGCGGTGGCGGTCGATCAGGGATCGCTTCAAGAAGGAATTTAACAAAGAGATGCGGGCCCCGAGTGGATCAGGAGGACGCAGGAGCAGATATAAATATGCCCAAGCCCTGTCGTTCCTCAGGTCAACGATGGTGAGCTGAAGGTAAATATTGCCCACCACATTTATCAATGTTTACATGTTTAACCCTCTTTTGCTGTTTCAGCCAGGGCCATGCAATATCAATATATTAATTATATATTTTTTTTCTCTTTGTTCCATAGCACCGTCGGCAGCACTTGGGAGCCTGCAGCAGAGTTGAACCCTTGTGGGGTGATCCCTCAGGAGTCTGCCACTGCCGGACACTTCGACAGTCCCGGTCCCTCTGCACCTTCCCAGCTTTCCCTCTCATCTGATCCCTCGGTCTTATCCACCAGCGCTGGAGCATCCTGACCAGCTGCATTGCATGAATCTGCTGGTGAGGATATGGCTTTTCCTTTACCCCACCCCTCTGATGCTGCCACCTCTACTACACCTGTGGCTTCAGGGTGGCAGTGCCAGAGGGGTCAGGTACAGAGCTATGCGCCCGAGTTCTTGCACCTGAATGCATCCTTCCAGAACTGTCTGAGACTTTTGTCAGAGCAAATGGCCGCAGGTTTCAATTTGATAAATAAAAGCATTCTCGAGTTGCATACACTTCTGCTATGGATGCATTCAGATGCAAGTCAATTACCGAACCACACTTTTTTCTGGTCGGTACTCGAGTGCATGGATAAGCTATCTCCTGATCAGCAGATGCAAGTAATGCATCGTGCCAGTCTACTCTAGCGCTTGTTACCTCCCAAGCCACCACATCTGCCCCCCTCCTGCACTTGCCCCCCTCCAGCCATTGTCCCTCCCTCTAGCCACTACAAGCTTCCTGCCCCATACCAGCATCCTGCCCCTGCCCCATACCAGCATCCTGCCCGTGCCCCGTCCCTGCATCCTGACCCGTACCAGCATCCTGCCCGTGCCGCGTCCCAGCATCCTGCCCATGCCCCTTCCCAGCATCCTAACCTGTACCAGCATCTTGCCCCATACTAGTTCCCACCAACATCTTCCATGCCTACTCTCCCTGCCCACTACCACCAGTCTGCTTCTCCCATCATGTCTCTATCCCAACCTTCTTCTCCACCCATCACCTCTTCTGCCTCCCAATCCATCAACTACACCCCTCCAACCTTCCAAATTCCAAATACAACTCCCAGTTTCATGTCCACCCGTTCTCTTTCTTTCTCCACCCCTTCACCGCTACCTACTGATCCTTCACCACCACCACCACATTCCTCTCTCCACTCTCCTAGTGTCGAAGTGTCCCAATCTAACAGCCCCTCCAGCAATATCTCCACCCCGAACTTTTTTAACTTACAAAGTTATATTTGTTACCAAATTTAGTTTAATAAAACTGTTTTTTTACACAATTTGTCTTTTATTTAGAAGGTATAAGGTTAAATAGTGTTAAATCAGTATGATTACAGTGATATTAAAATACCAAACTGATTTGTTTTGCCAGTTTCTGAGACGCGTAATGTAATTATTTTTCCGCCAATGGAGCTGGGTGAAAGCTTGATTTCTTTTTGTGGTAAGCTGGCATTTTTGTTGATACCAATTTGTGATATATACAATGTTTTGAATACTTTTTGTTGCATTTTTTTTATGGAGATACAGTATATCCCCTCCCAAAAATCTGCAAGTCTGGTGTTTCAATTATTTTCTTTTTATCAGACTTTTACAGATTCAGCAATATGGAAAGTTATTTTCTTCCTTATTTTCAAACTGTAAAAAGAAATGTGATTCAGATTATATATACAGTGCCTTGTGAAAGTATTCGGCCCCCTGGAACTTTTCAACCTTTTCCCACATATCATGCTTCAAACATAAAGATACCAAATGTAAATTTTTGGTGAAGAATCAACAACAAGTGGAACACAATTGTGAAGTTGAACAAAATTTATTGGTTATTTTAAATTTTTGTGGAAATTCAAAAGCTGAAAAGTGGGGCGTGCAATATTATTCGGCCCCTTTACTTTCAGTGCAGCAAACTCACTCCAGAAGTTCATTGTGGATCTCTGAATGATCCAATGTTGTCCTAAATGCCTAAGGATGATAAATATAATCCACCTGTGTGTAATCAAGTCTCCGTATAAATGCACCTGCTCTGTGATAGTCTCAGGGTATGTGCACACGTTGCGTTTTTGACGCTGCGGATTCGCAGCAGTTTTCCATGCGGTGTACAGTACAATATTAACTTATGAAAAACAAAAACCTCTGTGCACATGCTGCGGAAAAAAACGCGCGGAAATGCTGTCAATTCTTTGTGCGGAATCCGCAGCGATTTGGCACCTGCTCCATATTAAAAAAAACGCAGGTGTCTAAAACCGCAGTGGAAACCGCACAAAAAACCACGATAAATCTGCAGTACTTTTTGCACTGTGGATTTAATCAAATCCGCTGCGGAAAATTCCATAATGGAATCCGCAGCGTGTGCACAGGGCCTCAGAGTTCTATTTGAAGCACAGAGAGCATCATGAAGACCAAGGAACACAACAGGCAGGTCTGTGATACTGTTGTGGAGAAGTTTAAAGCAGGATTTGGATACAAAATGATTTCCAAAACTTTAAACATCCCAAGGAGCACTGTGCAAGCGATCATATTGAAATGGAAGGAGTATCATACCACTGCAAATCTACCAAGACTTGACTGTCCCTCTAAACTTTCATCTCAAGCAAGGAGAAGACTGATCAGAGATGCAGCCAATAGGCCCATGATCACTCTGGATGAACTGCAGAGTTCTACAGCTGAGATGGGACAGTCTGTCCATAGGACAACAATCAGTCATACACTGCACAAATCTGGCCTTTATGGCAAGAAGAAAGCAATTTCTCAAAGATATCTATAAAAAGTGTTTAAAGTTTGCAACAAGCCACCCGGGAGACACACTAAACATGTGGAAGAAGGTGCTCTGGTCAGATGAAACTAAAATCAAACTTTTTGGCAACAATACCAAACGATATGTTTGGTGTAAAGGCAACACAGCTCATCACTCTGAATACACCATCCCCACTGTCAAGTATGGTGGTGGCAGCATCATGGTTTGTGCCTGCTTTTCTTCAGCAGGGACAGGGAAGATGGTTAAAGTTGATAGGAAGATGGATGGAGCCAAATACAGGACCATTCTTGAAGTAAACCTATTAGAGTCTGCAAAAGACCTGAGACTGGGACCGAGATTTGTCTTCCAACAAGACAATGATCCCAAACATAAAGCAAAATCTACAATGAAATGGTTCACAAATAAATGTATTCAGGCGTTAGAATGGTCAAGTCAAAGTCCAGACCTCAATCCAATCGAGAATCTGTGGAAAGAGCTGAAAACTGCTGTTCACAAACGATCTTCATCAAACCTCACTGAGCTCGAGCTGTTTGCCAGGTAAGAATGGCCAAGAATTTCATTCTCTCGATGTACAAAACTGATAGAGACAGACCCCAAGCGACTTGCAGCTGTATTTGCAGCAAAAGGTGGCGTAACAAAGTATTAATTTAAAGGTTCCGAATAATATTGCACGCCCCACTTTTCAGTTTTTGAATTTCCGCAAAAATTTAAAATAACCAATAAATTTTGTTCAACTTCAGAATTGTGTTCCACTTGTTGATTCTTCACCAAAAATTTACATTTGGCACCTTTATGTTTGAGGCATGATATGTGGGAAAAGGTTGAAAAGTTCCAAGGGGCCGAATACTTTCGCAAGGCACTGTGTGTATATATACAGTATATATATATATATAATATATATATATATATATATATATATATATATATATATATATATATTGTAGCGTGGCTAAAGGGTGTCTAGTCGACGGGAGATATGTGTCGCATAGATGGCTTGCCGCTGTGATGTAACCATAGCTACCTGTATGTCTGTCAGGACCTGTGGTGTTGTCAGACCACATGGCTAATCATGTGATGGGTTACTGGGTGTGGTTAGCTCTATATAAGACAGGCTAATGTTTAACACAGGGGTTATGTGTGGAGGTGCTAGCCTCCAGTGTGTTAAGGCTCCAGCACTGAGCCTGAAGGAATGGGCACTTGTTTTTTCCCTTTTGCCTGAGTTAAAGGCTATTTGTTTTTCCTGTTTATGCTAAACTGGTTTATGAAGCAATAAACCTTTGAACTTTTGTTGGATCCTGCCTCCTAAGTGTCAGCCGTCGCACCTGAGTGAGTGAAATCCCTACAATTGGTGGAGAGTGCGGGCAGCGTTCCCAGTGGAGACGAAAGTCTATTTTTTGGATGTCCTGGGTCAAGTCGGCTGTAAGCCAGCAAGCATTGCTGGTGAAAATGGAGGACCTGCTGAAACACTTGGTCCAGTCGCAGTCACAGCAGCAAGAGGCTAACAGGCTGTTTATGCAGCAGTTGCAACAGAACCAGCAAGAGACCAACAAGCTGTTGATGCAGCAGATACAACAGAGCCAGCAGGAGCAACGGCAGAGTCAGCAGGAGCAACGGCAGCAGATGCAGCTTCTGGCAACCGCCATCCAGGGCAAGACGAGCGCCCCAACCCCAGGTTTGGCTGATGACACCCACGTCCGGAAGATGGTAAGACGCGCATTACAGAAAATGACCCCCGGGGATGATGTTGAGGCCTTCCTGACGGTGTTTGAGAGGGTCGCTGAGAGGGAAAAACTCCTGCCAGAGCTGTGGGCAGAGGTACTGGCGCCATACCTGACGGGAGAACCCCAGAAGGCGTACTATGATTTGACCTTGCAGGATGCCAAAGAGTATCACAAATTGAAAGTCGAGATTCTCGCACGTTTGGGGGTGACACTGACTGTTAGGGCACAGCGAGTTCACTGCTGGGCCTATCACCAGGACAAACCGCCTCGCTCCCAAATGTTTGACCTGTTGCACCTGGTCCAGAAATGGCTGCAGCCAGAGTTATGTACACCTGCACAGATGGTGGAACGAGTGATGATGGATCGGTTTGTGCATTCCCTCCCGAGGTCCATACAGACTTGGGTTGCCCAGGGTGATCCCCAGAATGCCGACAAACTGATTGGACTGGTCGAGAGATACCAAGGGATGGAAGGCTCCTTTGGGAGGCAGCCCATGCCGTACTGGGGGTCCCAGAAAGCTGCTGAGTCCCAAAAAGGGGTGGCGCGTCCAAGGTCACAAAGGGCGGGGGAGGTGGTGCCCAAGGTCCCTACGGGTGATATTATTTGCTGGAGGTGCCACGGGCCAGGACATATAGCTGCCCGTTGTTCCCAGACCACTGAGCAGATGGACTGCAGCATGGGACGCCGTTGTTCATACTATGTGTATCCAGCCTGCAGTGTGAACTCTCCGCCCAACGAGGGACCTCAAGCGTGTCCTGTAAGGGTGAACGGTCGAGCAGCAACGGCGCTGTTAGGCTCAGGGAGCTTAGTGACCCTGGTGAGGGCCACTTTCCCTCTCCACCTGGAAAGAAGGTCGGCGTGCGGTGCATACATGGTGATGCCAAGGACTACCCTTTGGCCAGGGTGGACATTGAAACGGCATGTGGCACTGAGTCCCACATAGTCGGCGTCGTGCAGGACTTGTTGCACCCTATAATTATTGGCCGGGATTTCTGTCTGTTTTGGGATTTGTGGGGAAAAGGTTCTGAGCTCCCTAGCAAGAGTAGGGAACCAGTGAACCCTGGAAGGGTGTCACCACACCCAGAGACAGACAGGTTTCCTTTTTGTGTGCTGGTTGGGGATGAGGAGGAAGTGTCCCCTGCATCTGACACTATGGAGTTAGAGGTAACCGGTGAAAATGTTGGGACTGCCCAACATAGGGACCCCACTCTGAGGGAAGCCTTTAATAATGTCACAGTTATTGATGGGGTGGTACAGGAGCCGGGGGCAGACACAAGGTTTCCCCATTTTCTGATGAGTGGGGAGTTGTTGTACCGGGTCACGAAAATAAGGGAGGAGTTGGTAGAGCAGTTGGTAGTGCCGGGTCCATATAGACGGAAGGTGTTGGACATGGCCCATTCACACATCTTGGGTGGACACCTAGGGGTGGAAAAAACGCAGGAATGGGTTGTGCAGAGATTCTATTGGCCTGGGTGTCACCGAGAAATAGTGAACTATTGCAGGTCCTGCTCTACATGTCAGCTAACTGCTCCCACTCCTCATTTCCGGAACCCCCTTGTGCCACTGCCCATTATTGAGGTACCGTTCAAGAGAATTGCCATGGACTTGGTTGGTCCCTTAGTTAAATCAGCCCAGGGCCATCAGTATATATTAGTCATCCTGGACTATGCCACACGCTATGCTGAGGCAATTCCCTTGAGAAATTCTTCCTCGAAGAGTATAGCCCGCGAGTTGGTCCATGTCTTTTCCCGGACAGGTCTGCCGAAGGAGATCCTGACTGACCAGGGGACACCTTTCATGAGCAAGGTGATGAGGGAGTTATGCAAAGCCCTGAAAATCTCCCAGTTGAGGACCTCTGTGTACCATCCCCAGTCAGATGGTCTTGTTGAGAGATTTAACAAGACACTGAAGAGCATGCTGAGAATAGCTATAGAGAAAGACGGTAGAGACTGGGATTGTCTCTTACCCTATCTGATGTTTTCCATTCGTGAAGTTCCACAGGCCTCCACAGGGTTCTCACCGTTTGAGCTTCTATATGGCCGACATCCGCGAGGACTCCTGGATGTAGCCAAGGAAACCTGGGAAGCCGAAGCCACGCCCCACAGAAGCGTCATTGAGCATGTGGCCCTGATGCAGCAGAGGATTGCAAAGGTGATGCCTATCGTGAAAGAACACCTCCTCCAGGCACAAGAAGTTCAGGCCAGAATCTACAACCGGTCTGCAAGAGTGAGGCAGTTCAATCCGGGAGACCGAGTTCTTGTGTTAGTTCCGACGGTGGAAAGCAAGTTCTTGGCCAAATGGCAAGGGCCATATGAGGTTGTCGAGAAACTTGGTGAAGTAAATTATAAAATTCACCAACCTGGAAGAAGGAAACCATTCCAAGTGTACCATGTCAACCTCATCAAGCCGTGGCAAGATAGAGAGCCGACAGTAACTCCATCATTGTTAAGCAACCCAGAAGGTGAGGTTGCAGCGGTTACTATAGCGGAGACGCTATCGAAGACCCAGAAACAACAGTGGCGGGAGTTACTCCAGAAAAACAGGGACCTGTTTTCAGAGTTGCCAGGACACACGAAGGTCATAGCGCACGAGGTCCTAACAGAGCCACATGTGCGGGTGAACGTGAAGCCCTATTGTATTCCTGAGGCTCGTCGAGAAGATATCTTCAAGGAAGTGGAGCGTATGTTGAAGCTTGGAGTCATTGAGGAATCCAAGAGCGGTTGGTCGAGCCCAATTGTCCTGGTCCCAAAACCTGATGGAGAGTGGAGGTTTTGCAACGACTATCGGAAGTTGAATGAGGTCTCCAAGTTTGACGCTTATCCCATGCCCCGCGTTGATGAGCTCATCAAAAGGCTTGGGCCCGCCAGGTACATAACCACCTTGGATTTGACAAAGGGGTATTGGCAGATCCCCATGGCACAGGAAGCCAAGGAGAAGACGGCCTTTTCTACACCAGATGGATGTTTCCAGTATGTCCGGATGCCGTTTGGCCTACAGGGAGCTCCGGCGACCTTCCAGAGGGCTATGGATAGAATCCTTGCACCCCATAAGGCATACGCTGCTGCGTACCTGGATGATATCGTCATCTTTAGCCCGGACTGGGAGAGTCATCTGGAAAAGGTCCAAGCGGTGTTTGATGCTATAAGAGAGGCCGGATTTACAATAAACCCGAAGAAGTGTGCCTTGGGTAAAGAAGAAGCTAAGTACCTTGGATACATAGTGGGTCGTGGAGAAATAAAACCCCAAATCAGTAAAGTGGAGGCAATTCAAACATGGCCAAAACCAGTTTCCAAGAAGCAAGTTAAAGCCTTCCTGGGAATCGTGGGATATTACAGGAGGTTCATCCCAAACTTCGCCACGATGGCTGTGCCTCTGACTGACCTTCTAAAAGGGACAAAATCAGTAATGGTTAAGTGGTCCGAAGAAACAGATTCAGCCTTCCAAGAAATTAAAGAGGCTTTGTGTAAGCAACCCGTTCTGATGGCCCCAAACTTCAAAAAAGAGTTTATTCTTCAGACAGATGCCTCAGATGTCGAGGTGGGAGCAGTCCTTTCCCAAGAGCTACATGGGGAGGAGCATCCTGTCCTCTATCTGAGTAGGAAGTTGTCCTCGTCTGAAAAGAACTACTCAGTCGTTGAGAAGGAGTGCTTGGCCATAAAATGGGCGGTGGACACATTACGGTACTATCTGCTGGGACGTAAATTTAGATTGATATCTGACCATGCCCCACTTAGGTGGATGAGGGAAACGAAGGGTAGAAATGCTAGGGTCACCCGTTGGTTCTTAGCCCTGCAGGACTTCTGTTTCCATGTGGAACATAGGGCCGGAAAGCTGCACGGTAATGCTGATGCCCTGTCAAGAATCCCTTGTCTAGTGGGGGAAAGTGCCAAGCCCCATGGCTTTAGGCAGAGGGGGGAGGTATGTAGCGTGGCTAAAGGGTGTCTAGTCGACGGGAGATATGTGTCGCATAGATGGCTTGCCGCTGTGATGTAACCATAGCTACCTATATGTCTGTCAGGACCTGTGGTGATGTCAGACCACATGGCTAATCATGTGATGGGTTACTGGGTGTGGTTAGCTCTATATAAGACAGGCTAATGTTTAACACAGGGGTTATGTGTGGAGGTGCTAGCCTCCAGTGTGTTAAGGCTCCAGCACTGAGCCTGAAGGAATGGGCACTTGTTTTTTCCCTTTTGCCTGAGTTAAAGGCTATTTGTTTTTCCTGTTTATGCTAAACTGGTTTATGAAGCAATAAACCTTTGAACTTTTGTTGGAACCTGCCTCCTAAGTATCAGCCGTCGCACCTGAGTGAGTGAAATCCCTACAATATATATATCAGAGGCATCGTGATTACTCGCTAATTCTGCCCCCATCAAAGTAGCTCCGCCCCCACCACATTGCCACACACAATCCCACCCCCCACCACATTACCACACACAATCCGGCCCCCCACCGCATTACCACACACAATCCCACCCCCCACCACATTACCACACACAATCCCGCCCCCACCACATTACCACACACAATCCCGCCCCCCACCACATTACCACACACAATCCTGCCCCCCCTCCACATTACCACACACAATCCTGCCCCCCACCACATTACCACACACAATCCCGCCCCCACAACACATTACCACACACAATCCCGCCCCCCACCATATTACCACAAATAATCCCGCCCCCGCCACATTACCACACATAATCCCGCCCCCCACCACATTACCACACACAATCCCGCCCCCCACATTACCACACACAATCCCACCCCCCACCACATTACCACACACAATCCCGCCCCCCACCACATTACCACACACAATCCCGCCCCCCACCACATTACCACACACAATCCCGCCCCCACCACATTACCACACACAATCCCGCCCCCACCACATTACCACACACAATCCCGCCCCCCCACCACATTACCACACACAATCCCACCCCCCACCACATTACCACACACAATCCCGCCCCCCACCACATTACCACACACAATCCTGCCCCCCACCACATTACCACACACAATCCCGCCCCCCACCACATTACCACACACAATCCCACCCCCCACCACATTACCACACATAATCCTGCCCCCCACCACATTACCACACACAATCCCGCCCCCCCACCACATTACCACACACAATCCCACCCCCCACCACATTACCACACACAATCCCGCCCCCCACCACATTACCACACACAATCCTGCCCCCCACCACATTACCACACACAATCCCGCCCCCCACCACATTACCACACACAATCCCACCCCCCACCACATTACCACACATAATCCTGCCCCCCACCACATTACCACACACAATCCCGCCCCCCATCACATTACCACACACAATCCCGCCCCCACCACATTACCACACACAATCCCGCCTCCCCCACATTACCACACGCAATCCCACCCACCACATTACCACACGCAATCCTGCCCCCCCACCACATTACCACACACAATCCCGCCTCCCCCACATTACCACACACAATCCTGCCCCCCTACCACATTGCCACACATAATCCCGCCCCCCACCACATTACCACACACAATCCTGCCTCCCCCACATTACCACACACAATCCCACCCCCCATATTACCACACACAATCCTGCCCCCCACCACATTACCACACATAATCCCGCCCCCCACCACATTACCACACACAATCCCGACCCCCACCACATTACCACACACAATGCCGCCCCCCCACATTACCACACACAATCCCACCCCCCACATTACCACAGACAATCCCACCCCCCACATTACCACACACAATCTTGCCCCCCACCACATTACCACACACAATCCCGCCCCCCACCACATTACCACACACAATCCCGCCCCCCCCACATTACCACACAATCCTGCCCCTCCACCACATTACCACACACAATCCCGCCCCCCACCACATTACCACACAATCCTGCCTCCAACCACATTATCACACACAATCCTGCCCCCCCACCACATTACCACACACAATCCAGCCCCCCACCACATTACCACACACAATCCCGTCCCCCCACCACATTACCACACGAGGCTCTGTCCCCACACATTACCACATGAGGCTTCGTCCTCACACATTACCACACGAGGCTGCGTCCCCACACATTACCACACAAATCCAGTTTGCTTTTGATTTTACACTGTGGATAAAATGTATTAGTATTATTCTGATTTTTAATTATTATTATTGCTACTAACTTCATTTTAAGTTAATTTACGTAAGCGCTACTGAATGTTGTCATTATTTACTTCAGTTTAATCACTAGCAGCGTTAATTAGATAGCAATGAGCATGCCGAGCGTTAGCTGGCTGGAAACAGCTAATATATATACACTCACCGGCCACTTTATTAGGTACACCTGTCCAACTTCTTGTTAACACTTAATTTCTAATCAGCCAATCACATGGCGGCAACTCAGTGCATTTAGGCATGTAGACATGGTCAAGACAATCTCCTGCAGTTCAAACCGAGCATCAGTATGGGGAAGAAAGGTGATTTGAGTGCCTTTGAACGTGGCATGGTTGTTGGTGCCAGAAGGGCTGGTCTGAGTATTTCAGAAACTGCTGATCTACTGGGATTTTCACGCACAACCATCTCTAGGGTTTACAGAGAATGGTCCGAAAAAGAAAAAAAATCCAGTGAGCGGCAGTTCTGTGGGCGGAAATGCCTTGTTGATGCCAGAGGTCAGAGGAGAATGGGCAGACTGGTTCGAGCTGATAGAAAGGCAACAGTGACTCAAATCGCCACCCATTACAACCAAGGTAGGCCTAAGAGCATCTCTGAACGCACAGTGCGTCGAACTTTGAGACAGATGGGCTACAGCAGCAGAAGACCACACCGGGTACCACTCCTTTCAGCTAAGAACAGGAAACTGAGGCTACAATTTGTACAAGCTCATCGAAATTGGACAGTAGAAGATTGGAAAAACGTTGCTTGGTCTGATGAGTCTCGATTTCTGCTGCGACATTCGGATGGTAGGGTCAGAATTTGGCGTAAACAACATGAAAGCATGGATCCATCCTGCCTTGTATGGAGCATCTTTGGGATGTGCAGCCGACAAATCTGCGGCAACTGTGTGATGCCATCATGTCAATATGGACCAAAATCTCTGAGGAATGCTTCCAGCACCTTGTTGAATCTATGCCACGAAGAATTGAGGCAGTTCTGAAGGCAAAAGGGGTCCAACCCGTTACTAGCATGGTGTACCTAATAAAGTGGCCGGTGAGTGTATATATATATATATATATATATATATATATATATATATATATATATATATATATATATATATATACATATATAAACTTTCTTTATTTTCCACTTTATTTTTACTGCAGTATAGCAGTTTATAGTAAAAAAAAAAAAAAAAAAAATTAAATTCTCCTATGAAGCCCAGTCACAGGCCACAGGCTGGCCTGCATAAGAAGACCAAGAGGGCTGAGATGGGGGCAGTCGACAGGCCCCTGAATGCCATGACAACCTATAGGCACCCTGCAATTTTGTCTTGATAGTCTGGCAGTACTATGGGAGTCGGTGCACATTGGCAGACAATCCATTTATATGCCATTGATGGAGATTAAGGGCTGCATTTAAATGGTTAAACAGCAGCAATCAGGGCTCACACCGGTAGGTACTGTTACAGGCAGATACTGTTTGTTTAAATACTCCCATCATTTGTTGGGTATGGTGCAGGTGCACCCCCTTCCGACCGAGGATGTACTATATGTCCAATGTTGTGAAGGACAAAAAATACTCGGAGGACCCCCAAGCATGCTCGGGAAATCTCGAGTAACGAGTATATTCGCTCATCACTAATAACGAGTTAACAGTATTAGAGACTAGCATTTCTCTCCATAAATAATATTTATCCTATATGATCCTATAGGGTTAACTTCTGCTTTATGGTAACTGATACCATACTCCCCTGTATGTGAGTACCTGCAGGATACGGCATCCGCTGCTGTAAGTTGTTACTTTACAAATCATTCTTGACTCTTGAGCAATGGATGCTGACCACGGGGCACAAAACAGAATTACACTGACACTTTATGAACCAATGCGTGTCACACTAAATATTGAGCGCTTTTTTCCCTTTCATTTTGATTGTCTAATATAATAAATGGCTCATTAATTATTTGTTCTTCCAAAGAAATGTGGCCTGAAATTCTAAATGTTTGTTGTTAAAACAACGCCTTCCATTGCAGACCATTAAGTAGTCTATAGATACAATCTTCATAAAAACATGTAAATGCATTGCAACTATGTAAATCTTTAGATATGGACTATATGTCATTGCAGAGCAACTTTTACAGTTAGTAGTCAATGGAAACAGTCAACAAGGTGGTTGTCAGATAAACTTCTAACAGCTTATGGGAAGATTACAACCCTGGAGATTGCAGAATTGTATTATAGGTGCAAAGTATAATGCATACTACATGCACTATGGATGCCCATTTACCATTTCTTTCTACCCTGGCAGGAGGAAATGTCACTGGAGGCGGTGGCAGTGAGAGATTGGGACTGTAAAACGTAGACCCAAATCCGGGCAGGTGTCCGCACCAAACTACCCAATAACAATATTCTCTGATTGTTGCAATTTTGCTGCCTTTTCCCCTTTATTTCCTTATTTGATGCATTTTTAGTTCAAATTTAAAGCACTGTTTTTAATGTATTTTTTTTTTGCAGAAAATGTTTAATTCTGCACATGACAAAGGCACTAAATTTTTTTTATCATTCATTTAATGCATGCATTGTTTTCAGGCTTCCCATAGACGCCTATAGAAGAAAAAAAAGCACTACAGCTGCACAGTTCGCCAGCATCTTTAGGTGTGATTCCAAGAAAAGTCATATAATTTGCTTGACCAGTTAAATGTGGCCGAATTTCTGCGCAAATGGCATCAGAAAAAATGCAGCATTTGCCCCACATGTAGAAGAAGCTAAAAGTTGAAGCAAAGCCAATATAATTTCATGAAAGCTCCTGCCCACTGTGCGTTATCTAACGACAATGTTGAACTGTGTTGTTTTGGTGCTTGTTTTCTCTATAAGTATCTATGTGGAGAAGAAGAAAGGACATGTAACAAAAAACACTGTTGCATTTTCAATATGCACACGTTGCGGATTTGCCTGTGGAATTTTCTGTACGGATTCTGCATCTCTTGGCAGAAAACGCAGGTCAAAATCTGCGTGTTTTTTTATGCGGCTTTTGTGTGTTTTTTCTGCAGATTTACTGCGGATTCTGTGCAGTTTTAATGCGTTTTTATCCCCGCGTTTTCCTATAATGGAATGGGTGCAGAAACGCTGCAGAAACACACAAAAAATTGACATGGTCCTTTTTTTAATCCACTGCGGATTACTTGCGGAATTTTCCGCACCATTAGCACAGCATTTTTTTTTCCCATTGATTTACATTGTACTGTAAAACATTTGCTGTTCTGCAGCGTTTCTGCGCAGAAAAAACTCTATGGATCCGCAGTAAATCTGCAACGTGTGCCCATAGCCTTAAGTATGTTGCTTTAAATTTTCAACAAAAAAGAATCAAATAATAAGGAAAAGGCATAAAAAAAATGCGGCAAAGACTCAATAATTTCACAAGATTATTATTGCATCATGTGGTGCGGACACCTGCAGAAAAAATGCAGCATTTAACACTACGTGTGAACACAGCCTCACAATTTTTTATTACATTTTTAATGACTGTAATAGAGAAAAAAAAATCAAGCACAATATTTGTTTAATGCCATCTACTGATCACCATAAATAATCAGTTCAATGTGTTGTATGCATTGTTATGATTATAGCGATGTCAAATATGTCTGTTATTTGCTGCTTTGTAAAGTATTTTTTTTTTAAAGAAGTGCATTAAAATGACATTTTTGTAATTGTTTTTGATTTTTTTTTTTTTTAGCATTTTTATAAGAAGAAAAAAAATTATACTTTTTTGCAGTACAATTTGCCTACAATTTCACAATCTGCAATGAACATTCGCATATGGAAGATTCTCCCACCCATGTCAGTACAGGCTGTGGCTCATAACTGTTGCTGCCTACAATGATGCAGGTTGAGGGTTTGAATTCTGCTGAAATCAAATCTGCAGGGGAAAAAAATTGTTTATTTGATTGAACGCAAGTATGTGCAGTGCAGAGAGATGCAGGTCCCACTGCCAAGGAGGAGGATGCATCGTCCTGTGTAAACAAGATTTGCACTGCTGAGAAAGATGGCAGCCTGTGTGCACTGAACAATCTATTAGGCCGGAGTCACACTAGTGAGAAATACGAACACACGCACACGCACAGCACGCGGCCCAATGTTAATCTATGGTGCAGCTCCCATCATCAATATTTTCTTCGTCGTATTACACGTGTGAGTAAAATCGCAGCATGCTGCGATTTGCACTGTATATCGTCCGAGACTCGGCCATGAAAGTCTACGGGTGCGAGAAAAACTTGCACACCACACGCACCATCAGTGTGACTTGCAAGAAATACGCACCGGTGTCCTTTAGAAAAGCCGGTAATTCAGTGCGGTGTATTGTAAAATCACACTGACAGGTTAAAATAGCATAGATAAAATAAATGTCTACACATAGTATAGGTAGATATACTGTATATACACTGCTCAAAAAAATAAAGGGAGCACTTAACCCCTTAGTGACAGAGCCAATTTTTACAATTCTGACAATTGTCATTTTATGAGGTTATAACTCTGGAACGCTTCAACGGATCCTGCTGATTCTGAGATGGTTTTTTCGTGACATATTGTACTTCATGATAGTGGTAACATTTCTTCGATATTACTTGCGATTATTTATGAAAAAAACAGAAATATGGCAACATTTTTTTAAATTTTGCAATTTTCAAACTTTGTATTTTTATCCCCTTAAATCAGAGAGATATGTCACAAAAAATAGTTAATAAATAACATTTTCCACATGTCTACTTTACATCAGCACAATTTTGGAAACAACATTTTTTTTTGTTAGGGAGTTATAAGGGTTAAAAGTTGACCAGCAATTTCTCATTTTTACAACACCATTTTTTTTTTAGGGACCACATCACATTTGAAGTAATTTTGAGGGGTCTATATGATAGAAAATAACCAAGTGTGACACCATTCTAAAAACTGCACCCCTCAAGGTGCTCTAAACCACATTCAAGAAGTTTATTAACCCTTTACGTGCTTCACAGGAACTGAAACAATGTGGAAGGCAAAAATGAACATTTAACTTTTTTTTTGCAAACATTTTATTTCAGAACCATTTTTTTTTTATTTTCACAAGTGTAAAAACAGAAATTTTACCACAAATGTTGTTGTACAATTTCTCCTGAATACGCCGATACCCCATATGTGGGGGTAAACCACTGTTTGGGCGCACTGCAGAGCTTGGAAGAGAAGGAGCGCCGTTTGACTTTTTCAATGCAGAATTGGCTGGAATTGAGATCGGATGCCATGTCACGTTTAGAGAGCCCCTGAAGTGCCTAAACAGTGGAAACCCCCCACAAGTAACCCCATTTTGGAAACTAGACCCCTTAAGGAACTTAACTAGATGTGTGGTGAGCACTTTAGACCCCCTGGTGCTTCTCAGAAGTTTATAACGTAGAGCCGTGAAAATCACATTTTTTCTACAAAAATGATCCTTTTGCCCCAAAATTTTTATTTTGACAAGGGTAACAGGAGAAATTATACCACACAAGTTGTTGTGCAATTTCTCCTGAGTACGTCGATACCCCATATGTGGGGGTAAACCACTGTTTGGGCGCACCTCAGAGCTTGGAAGAGAAGGAGTGCCGTTTTACTTTTTCAATGTAGAATTGGCTGGAATTGAGATCGGACACCATGTCGCGTTTGGAGAGCCCCTGATGTGCCTAAACAGTAGAAACCCCCCACAAGTGACCCCATTTTGGAAACTAGACCACTTAAGGAAACTTATCTCGATGTGTGGTGAGCACTTTAAACCCCCAAGTGCTTCACAGAAATTTATAAAGTAGAGCCGTGAAAATAAAAAATCCTTTTTTTTTCCTCAAAAATGATTTTTTAGCCTGCAATTTTTTATTTTCTCAAGGGTAACAGGAGACATTGGACCCCAAAATCTGTTGACCAGTTTGTCCTGAGTACGCTGATACCCCATATGTGGGTGGGGGCACTGTTTGGGCACCTATCGGGGCTTGGAAGGGAAGGAGCGCCGCTTGGAATATAGACTTTGATGGGATGGTTTGCGGACGTCATGTTGCATTTGCAGAGCTCCTGATGTACCTAAACAGTAGAAACCCCCCACAAGTGACCCCATTTTGGAAACTAGACCCCCCAAAGAGCTTATCTAGATGTGTAATGAGCTCTATGAACCCGCAACTGCTTCACAGAAGTTTATAATGTAGAGCCATGAAAATAAAAAAAATCATATTTTTTCCACAAAAATGATTTTTCACCCCCAAATTTTTGCTTTCACAAGGGTAACAGGAGAAATTGGACCCCAAAATTTATTGTGAAATTTATGCTGAGTAGGCTGATACCCCATATGTTGGGGTAAACCACTGTTTGGGCGCATGGCAGAGCTCGGAAGGGAAGGAGCGTCATTTTGGAATGCAGACTTTGATAGAATGGTCTGCGGGCGTTATGTTGCGTTTGCAGAGACCCTGATGTACCTAAACAGTAGAAACCCCCACAAGTGACCCCATTTTGGAAACTAGAGCCCCCAAGGAACTTATCTAGATGTGTGGTGAGAACTTTGAATGCCCAAGTGCTTCACAGAAGTTTATAATGCAGAGTTGTGAAAATAAAAAATATTTTTTTTTCCCACAAAAAAGATTTTTTAGCCCCCAAGTTTTTATTTTCACAAGAGTAACAGGAGAAATTGGACCCCAAAAGTTGTTGTCCAATTTATCCCGAGTACGCTGATGCCCCATATGTGGGGTAAACCACTGTTTGGGTGCACGGCAGAGCTCGGAAGGGAGGGAGCACCATTTGACTTTTTGAGCACAAAATTGGCTGTGGCATTTAGAGACCCCCTGATGTACCTAAACAGTGGAAACCCCCCCAAATCTCACTCCAACCCTAACCGCAACACACCCCTAACCCTAATGCCAACCCGATCCATAATCCTAATCACAACCCTAAGGATAATCGCAACCCTAACCCCAAAACAACCATAACCCTAATCAGAACCCTAAATCCAACACACCCCTAATCCTAATCTCAACCCTGACCTCAAACCTAACCCTAATCCCAATACACCCCTAATCCCAACCCTAACCTTAACCCTAATCCCAAATCTAACCCTAATCCCAAATGTAACCCTAATGCCAACCCTAATCCAAACCCTAATCCCAACTCTAACCCTAACTTTAGCTGCAACCCTAGCCCTAACTTTAGCCCCAACCCTAGCCCTAACTTTAGCCCCAACCCTAACCCTAGCCCTAACCCTAAATTTAGCCCCAACCCTAACCCTAAATTTAGCCCCAACTCTAACTCTAGCCCTAACTTTAGCCCCAACCCTAACCCTAAATTTAGCTCCAACCCTAACTCTAACCCTAGCCCTAGCCCTAGCCCTAACCCTAACCCTAGCCCTAGCCCTAACCCTAACCCTAAATTTAGCCCCAACTCCTCTAGCTGCCGGCCGGCAGATCATTTTCTTACAGAAGGAAGAAGCCGACGGCCAGAAGAGGACACAGGAGGACCCAGGGACACCGGTAAGTATGATGGGGTCCCCAAATCCCCCTATTTCTCTGTCCTCTGATGTGCGATCACATCAGAGGACAGAGAATTACACATCGCTTTTTTTTTTTTGCAGTCGCTAGTAAACAATTAATTACCGGCGATCGCAAAACAGGGGTCGGTAAAAACCAACCCCGATCATGTTCTTTGGGGTCTCGGCTACCCCCGGCAGCCGAGACCCCAAAGATCTCCCGGGTGCCGGCGGGAGCACTGCACATGCGCCCGCCATTTTTTTGCCGGAAGAAGATGGCGGCGCCCATCGGGAGCTACGAGGAGCACCGGGGGAGACAGGTGAGTATCGGGGGGCTATCGGGGGCGATCGGGGACCCCATTTCTCGGTCCTCTGATGTGCAATCGCATCGGAGGACAGAGAAATTAAATGGGAAATCACTTTTTTTTTTTTTTGCGACCGCTGATAAACGGTTAATTACTGGCGATCGCAACTCGGGAGTCGGTAAAAACCCCCTGAATCATGTTCTCTGGGGTCTCGGCTACCCCCGGTAACCGAGACCCCAGAGAAAATCCGACTCTGGGGGGAGCTTGTTGTGAATTCTGCTTTTGGGCTCCCTCCGGTGGTTGTAGGTGGTAATGCAGTTGCCCCTGAGTTGCAGTCCTGGTCAGGTGTATCTGCTGATTGCAGTTCTGACTGGGGTATTTAGGCATGCAGGATTCATTAGTCCTTGCCAGTTGTCAATTGTTCTTGGGAGGTGTAGGACCTCTGCCTGGTTCCTCCTGCCTTTCTGCCAAATCAGCAAAGATAAGTGTCTGGTTTATTTTTTCTTGTGGCACACATGTTGTGTGCTTCACAACTCAGTGCTATTCTTTGTGTTTTCTTGTCCAGCTCAGATTGTGTCAATATTTTCTCAGTCTTGCTGGATTCTCTGGAGTGGCAGATATACATTCCATGTCTTTAGTTAGATTGTGGAACTTTTTGTATTATCTGCTGTAGATATTTTTGGAAGGGTTTTAATACTGACCGCCTAGTAATCTGTCCTATCCTTTCCTATTTAGCTAGAGTGACCTCTTTTACTAAATCCTGTTTTCTACCTGCGTGTGTCTATTCTTCTCCTACTCACAGTCATTATTCGTGGGGGGGCTGCCTATCCTTTGGGGGTCTGCTCTGAGGCAAGGTAGCATTCCTATTTCCATCTATAGGGGTATTTAGTCCTCCGGCTGTGTCGAGGTGTCTAGGGTATGTTAGGTACACCCCATGGCTACTTCTGGTTGCGGTGTTAGTTCAGAATTTGCGGTCAGTACAGGTTCCACCGACTCCAGAGAAAGTTTCATGCGGCTCCAAGGTCACCAGATCATAACAGGAGCTATTCACTTTTTCCACAGCGCCGTTAATTAACGGCGCTGTGGTTAAAGTACCCTTAGCGGCCGCCGTTAAAAGACGTATCGGCGGTCGTTAAGGGGTTAAACAACAGAATATAACTCCAAGTAAATCAAACTTCTGTGAAATCAAACTGTCTACTTAGGAAGCAACACTGTTGGACAATCAATTTCACATGCTGTTGTGCAAATGGAATAGACAACAGATGGAAATTATTTGCAATTATCAAGACACACTCAATAAAGAGTGGTTCTGCAGGTGAGGACCAAAGACCACATCTCAGTACCAATGCTTTCTGGCTGATGTTTTGGTCACTTTTGAATGTTGGTTGTGCTTTCACACTCGTGGTAGCATGAGACGGACTCTACAACCCACACAAGTGGCTCAGGTAGTGCAGCTCATCCAGGATGGCACATCATTGCGAGCTGTGACAAGAAGGTTTGCTGTCTCTGTCAGAGTAGTGTCCAGAGGCTGGAGGTGCTACCAGTAGACAGACCAGGACATCAGTAGACATGGAGAGGGCCGTAGGAGGGCAACAACCCAGCAGCATGACCGCTACCTCAGCCTTTTTGCAAGGAGGAACAGGAGGAACACTGCCAGAGTCCTGCAAAATGACCTCCAGAAGGCCACAACTGTGCATGTGTCTGCACAAATGGTTAGAAACTGACTCCATGAGTCAGATGACCTGAGTGCCAGATATCCAAAGATGGGGGTTGCACTCAAAGCCTAACACTGTGTAGGATGCTTGGCATTTGCCACAGAACACCAGGATTGGCAAATTCGCCACTGGCACCCTGTGCTCTTCACAGATGGAAGCAGGTTCACACTGAGCACATGTGACAGACGTGACAGAATCTGGAGATGCTGTGGAGAGTGATCTGCTGCCTGCAACATCCTTCAGCATGACCGGGTTGGCAGTGGGTCAGTAATGGTGTGGAGTGGTGTTGTGAATTCTGTTTTTGGGCTCCCTCCGGTAGTTATAAGTGGTAGCGCTGCTGTCTGTCCTTCACAGCAGTCATCAGGTGTATCCACTTTGGACTGGGCTATTTAGTCTGGCTTCACCCTTTAGTCAGTGCCAGTTGTCCATTGTTTCTGGAGGATTCACATCCCTTCCCCTGTCTCTTCTGCTTGCTGTTCTTTTCACCAAGATAAGTCCTGCTTGTTTTTGCAGCCCTCATTTTGTGGGCCTTATTGTTCAGTGCATTTCATGTTTTTTCTTGTCCAGCTTAATCTGTGTAAGGATTTATGCAGCCAGGCTGGAATCTCTGGAGAGGCAGATATACCCTCCATGTCTTTAGTTAGATGTGGAGTTTTTATATTTTCTGTGGTGGATATTTCCTAGTATTTTAATACTGACCGCATAGTTCTCTGTCCTATCTTTCCTATTTAGCTAGATTGGCCTCCTTTGCTAAATCCTGTTTTCAGCCTGTGTATGTTTTTTCCTCTCCTCTCACAGTCAATATTTGTGGGGGGCTGTCTGTTCTTTGGGAATTTTCTCTGAGGCGAGATAGTTTTCCCTTTTCTATCTATAGGGTTAATTAGTCCTCCAGCTGTGTCGAGGTGTCTAGTATCAGTAGGTACATCCCACGGCTACTTCTAGTTGCGGTGTTAAGTTCAGGGTCCGCGGTCAGTACAGATACCACCTTCTCCAGAGTACGTCTCATGCTGCTCCTAGGCCACCAGATGATAACAGAGTGGCATTCCTTGGGAGGGCCGCCCAGCCCTCCATGTGCTCGCCAGAGGTAGCTTGACTGCAATTAGGTACCGAGATGAGATCCTCAGACCCTTTTTGAGACTATATGCTGGTGCGGTTGGCCTTGGGTTCCTCCTAATGCAGGACAATGCCAGATCTCATGTGGCTGGAGTGCATCAGAAGTTCCTGCAAGATGAAGGCATTGAAGCTATGGACTGGCCCGCCCGTTCCCCAGACCTGAATCCGATTGAACACATTTGGAACATCATGTCTCGCACCATCCACCAACATCACGTTGCATCACAGACTGTCCAGGAGTTGGCGGATGTTTTAGTCCAGGTCTGGGAGGGGATCCCTCAGGAGACCATCCCCCACCTCATCAGGAGCATGCCCAGGTGTTGTAGGGAGGTCATACAGGCATGTTGAGGCCACACACACTACTGAGCATCATTTCCTTGTCTTGAGGCATTTCCAATGGTTGGATCAGCCTGTAACTTAATTTTTCACTTTGATTTTGAGCATCATTCCAACTCCAGACCTCCGTGGGATATTAGTTGCGATTTACGTTGATAATTTTTAAGCTGTATTGTTCTCAACACATTCCACTATGTAATGAATAAAGATTTACAACTGGAATATTTCATTCAGTGATATTAAGGATGTGGGATTTTAATGTTCCCTTTATTTTTTGAGCAGTGTATAGGTCATTGATACACATCTATATATATAATTGTCTAAGGGGTACTTCCGTCTTTCTGTCCTCAACTTCCGTCATGGAAATCCCGCGTCGCTGATTAGTCTCGGCAGCTGCCTGTCATGGCTGCCACGAAAAAACAGCGATGGGCACAGTCCGATTAGTCCCTCCCCTACTCCCCTGCTGTCAGTGCCCGGCGACTGCTCCATAATCCCTGTTGTGCATTCTGCTCTTGGGTTCCCTCCAGTGGTTGTTGGTAGTAATGCAGTTGTCCCTGGGTTGCAATCCTGGGCAGGTGTCCCTGCTGATTGCAGCTCTGACTGGGATATTTAGGTGTGCAGGTTTCATTAGCCCTTGCCAGTTGTCCATTGTTCTTGGAGGTTTTGCATCTCTGTCTGGTTCCTCCTGCCCTGCTGCCAAATCAGCAAAGATAAGTGTCTGGTTTTGTTTCTGCAGCACACATGCTGTGTGCTTTACAATTCAGTACTATTCAATGTTTTTTCTTGTCCAGCTTAGACTGTGTTTGGATATTTCAGTCAAGTTGGATTCTCAGGAGATGCAGATATACATTCCATGTCTTTAGTTAGATGTTGGAATTTTTGTATTATCTGCTGTGGATTTTTTTAGGGTTTTAATACTGACCGCTTAGTATTCTGTCCTATCCTTTCCTATTTAGCTAGCGTGGCCTCTTTTGCTAAATCCTGATTTATGCCTGCGTGTGTCTTTCCTCTAATACTCACAGTCAATATTTGTGGGGGGCTGCCTATCCTTTGGTGTTCTGCTCTGAGGCAAGATAGAATTCCCATTTCCATCTATAGGGGTATTTAGTCCTCCGGCTGTGTCGAGGTGTCTAGGATGTGTTAGGTACACCCCACGGCTACTTCTAGTTGCGGTGACAGTTTAGGGTTTGCGGTCAGTACAGGTTCCACTTACTCCTGAGAAAGTCTCATGCGGCTCCAAGGTCACCGGATCATAACAAATCCCCTCCAGTCACCGCTCACACAGGGTTAATGGCAGCTCTAACGGGCCGCTGTGTAACGCACTCCGTTACCGCTGCTATTAACCATGTGTCCCCAACTATTTACTATTGATGCTGACTATGCAGCATCAATATCAATAGTAAAAATATGTCATGTTAAAAATAATTAAAATACCAAAAACCTGCTATACTCACCATCCGCCGCCTTTCCCGCTCCTCACAATGCTCCGGTGACCGCTCCATGCAAGCGGCAGGTTCCGGTGGCAAGGATGGTATGCGAGAAGGACCTGCCATGACGTCACGGTCATGTGACCGCGACATCATTACAGGTCCTGCGAGAAGGACCTGCCATGACGTCACGGTCATGTGACCGCGACGTCATCACAGGTCCTGCGCTTATACCAACCCTGGGATCGGAAGCTGCCGCGTGCACCGCACACAGGGCCAGGACTTCAACGGGCCTTCAGAAGGTGAGTATATGTTTATTTTTTATTTTAAGTCTGTATACTACGTGGCTCTGTGCTGTATACTCCGTCGCTGTTCAATATACTACGTGGCTGGGCAATATACTACGTGACTGGGCAATATACTACGTGGCTGGGCAATATACTACGTGGCTGGGCAATATACTACGTGGTTGGGCAATATACTACGTGGCTGGGCAATATACTACGTGGCTGGGCAATATACTACGTGACTGGGCAATATACTACGTGGCTGGGCAATATACTACGTGACTGGGCAATATACTACGTGACTGCGCAATATTCTACCTGGCTGGGCAATATACTACGTGACTGGGCAATGTACTACGTGGCTGGCCAATATACTACATGGCTGGCCAATATGCTACGTGGCTGGGCAATATGCTACGCGGGCTGTGCAATATACTACGTGGCTGGGCAATATACTATGTGACTGGGCAATATACTACGTGGCTGGGCAATATACTACGTGGCTGGGCAATATACTACGTGACTGGGCAATACACTACATGGACATGCATATTCTAGAATACCCGATGCGATAGAATCGGGCCACCATCTAGTATATATATATATATATATATATATATATATGTAATGTATCTATGTATGTTTATATTTCATGCAGAGCTAAATAGCAGAATAGCCGGTAATTCATTTGTCGGCTTTTGCTAAATCAATACAGAACCTGACAGGATATGAGACATGGTTTACATACAGTAAACTATTGCATATCCATTAGATTTTTATATGTCCCTCACTAATAATGTTAGTAGTGTGTGTGTAAAATTTTTGAGCTGTAGGTGTTAAATTAAAGTATTAATTCACGGAAAAAACTGGCATGGGCTCCCGCACAATTTTCTCTGCCACAGAAGCAGGGGCTGGCTGGCACTTTTCAGCCTGGGGGGCAATCACAAGGCGGTGGCCCTCCTTTTCCCTGCTTATATCTGGCCACTGCATTAAAGTAGCAGAGATAATAGGCTTTAAAAACAGGCTGGTACACAGATATGGGAACAGAACGGAGCTTGCTGCATAGATATGGTAGCAGAACCAAGCTTACTCCAGAGATATGGTAGCAGAATCGAGCTTACTCCAGAGATATGGGAACAGAACGGAGCTTACTACAGAGATATGTGAGCAGAACAGAGCTTACTACAGAGATATGGGAGCAGAATCAAGTTTACTACAGAGATAAGGGAACAGAACAGAGCTTACTATAGAGATATGGGAGCAGAACCGAGCTTACTGCAGAGATATGGGAGCAGAACCGAGCTTACTGCTGAGATCTGGGAGCAGAACCGAGCTTACTCCAGAGATATGGGAACCGAGCAGAGCTTACTACAGAGATATGTGAGCAGAACAGAGCTTATTACAGAGAAATGGGAGCAGAACAGAGCTTACTATAGAGATATGGGAGCAGAACCGAGCTTAATAAGTCTACTACATGGAACCAAGCCTGCTACATAGAAACTGGAGCAGAACCGAGATTACGACATACATACGGTACCATAATCTAGATTACTACATTGATACAGTACCAGAACCAAGCTCACTGCTTAGATATGGTGCCATAACGGAGCATACTTACAAACATACATACAACAATACGGCTACACAGTGCCTAGGACTATCACCACTACACAGTGAATATATATTATAATATCACCATTACCTCTACATGAAACTACACTCTATACAAAGATACAATGATGCCACCATACACTCCCTGACAGGAGTTATGTCGCTTATCCATGTTATGTAAATAAAAGCTTATAACCTGACGTTAAATTCATCCATTGGTTGTATAAATTATTCTTTTGAAAGCTGAAACCCTCCGAAATGTGGTTTAGGTTAAGAAAATAAATTGTCATCAATGCAGAAATATTGATCAGTTAATGGACACAGAATGGTCAGATTTTGGCAAGACAAAAGTTTTGACGCCCACAGAAAGTAATGTGATATTCAAACAAATAATTAACTTAAAATACAAATATATGTTGCATAACATTGGTGAATGAAGTTGTGGTGCTATTAGAGTCATATTTAATATTTTGTGGGACTTCCATGAGCTTGAAGGACTGCATCCATGCGGTTCAACAATGATTCATACAATTTATTAATGAAGTCATCAGGAATAGCAAAGAATGCAGTCTTACATGCCTCCCAGAGTTCACCCAGATTCTTTGGTTTTGTCTTCCAAGCTTCCTCTTTCATCCTACCCCAAACATGCTCAATGATGTTCACGTCTGGTGACTGGGCTGGCCAGTCCTTGAGCACCTTGATCTTTTTTGCCTGGAGGAACTTTGTTGTAGAGATGGATGTATGAGATGGAGCACCATCCTGCTGCAGAATTTGACCCCTTTTATGTTTTGGAATATAAGAGGTAGCTAATACGTCTTGATATTTTAGGCTATTGATATTGCCTTCCACCTTGCAAACGTTTTGCACACCCCCATACTGAATGTAACCCCAGACCATGATCTTTCCACCACCAAATTTAACTGTTTTCTGGGTGTATTTTGGAGCCATATGGGCTGCAGTTGGTCTCCTGCAGTATTTTCGGCTGCTGTGCTGTAATTCTACTGAAGATTCATCAGAGAAATCCACCTTCTGCCACTTTTCCAGCGTCCATCTGTTTAGCAGGCTGTGGGGCTTTTGCAAATGTCACACGGTTTTTTATTTTCCTTTTGTTTAGTGCTGGCTTCTGGGCACTGATTCGACCATGGAGGCCATTTCGAGACAGAATCATACAAACTGTTCTAGTTGACACAGGGACTTGAGGTGACCAGGCCTGTTGGAGCTCTGCTGCTTTGGAAGAGGGGCTTGCTTTGGATTTTCTAACCAAAAAACATTCCTCCTGAGCAGTTGTCTTGCGGGGTCTGCCGGACCTGGGCTTATCAAACACATCTCCAGTCTCTTCAAATCTTTTTTTAATTCTTTGTACTTGACGCTGAGACACATTAAAGGTGCCCGCCACCTCTGCAGTGGATCTGGTCTCTTGATAATCCAGGCTTTGGTCGCAGGGTGGATTTTTGGCATGTTGTCAGAGCCTAAGTTGCAGTTCAAGTGAAGGTCTGGGGTGCTGAGTTTCTTTTTATACACACACACTAATTAACCGATCATTTACTGAGCACACGTGAGGATGTAAACTAGGATTGGGTGCATTATATGACCAGGCGACAAAACTTTTGTCTTGCTAAAATCTGACCATTCTGTGTCCATTAACTGATCAATATTTCTGCATTGATGCCAATTTATTTTTGTAACCTAAACCACATTTTGGAGGGTTTCAACTTTCAAAAGAATAATTTATACAACCAATGGATGAATTTAACGTCAGGTTATAAGCTTTTATTTACATAACATGGATAAGCGACATAACTCCTGTCAGGGAGTGTGCACCTTTTACTACTTGTATACTACAATACTGATAATTTAAAAAAAATCACAATGCTAAGTGCCATTGTATACAGGAACTCTGTATTTACTGTCAGTGTAAAGATAATACAGTGATCACTCATGACATTATACACTGGAGATCTGTATAAGGTGTCGGTGTACAGGTAATACAGTGATCACCACTGCCAGTGACATTATACACAGGAGCTTTGTATATAATATACAGTGTATAGTGTCAGTGTATAGGTAATACACTGACTCACTAGTGACGTCTCTAGCTGAAGTCCTTCATCTTTGCTTTTCATTTTCATCCAGCACAGACCGCCGTCACTTATTCCAGCCAGGACTCATCTCTGCACAAAATAACAGTTACCTAGAGCACGGCTTCCAGAGCACATTCCCCACTTTTTCCCTTTCTTCTACACTACACATCTGAATATAGAGGTGCACCCACAATCAATATCTAATTGGTTATTATGCAACCTCATAGATTGTAAGCTTGCGAGAAGGGCCCTCATTCCTTTTGGTATCTGTTGATCTATGTGTTTATTGTTATGCCTAATGTCCATTGTCTGTACAAGTCCCCTCTAAAATGTAAAGTGTTGCGGAATATGTTGGCACTATAGAAATAAATTATAATTATTATTTATTATTATTAACCCACCATTCCAAATATAAATTATAATCCACCACTGTGCACCCACTAACTATAAATAGCCACTTTCCCCATTTAATGTATAAATTAATTAGCACCTGTACTCTTTCCCCCAATTCATTACCAGTCACTTCATCCTCAACGCCCCCACTATGTACCTACCACTCTAACCCTAACCCCGATTCATTATAGTTACATGCCCCTCCCGCCCCAATTCATTGTCATGTCTTTCTCTCCCACCCTCTATTCATTATCAACTGCTCTACCCCACATTCAATACATCATTTACTCCCCCACCCTTAAAATTCATTATTTGTTCTTCCCCTAGATCATCATTTGCTCTCTCCACCCCCTCTTCAATGATCATTTGCTCTCCCCACCCCCACCTTCAATTAAATTGCTGTCCCCTGTCCCTCACACTGAATTCATCATTTGCAGTCCCCCCACTTTAATTTGAAGTCCCCTTACTTCATTCATTGCAGTCCCCTATCACCCCCTCGCGTCACCTGCAGTGCCCCTTCATCATTTGCAGCCCCCTATCCCCCTTCCATTTAATCATGAGCAGTCCCACCTCAGGCACACTTCATCATGTGCAGTCTTGCAGTCCCCTTTCCCCCACTTCATCATGTGCAGTCCCCATTACCCACCCACTTCATCATGTGCAGTCACCCTTACCCCCCACTTCATGTGCAGTCCATCTTACCCCTCACTTTATCATGTGCAGTCCCCATTACCCCCACTTCATGTGTAGTTCACCTTACCCCCCCACTTCATCATGTGCAGTCCCCCTTAACCCCCAATTCATCATATGCAGTCCCCCTTACTCCCTCCCACTTCATCATGTGCAGTCCCCCTTACTCCCTCCCACTTCATCATGTGCAGTCCCCCTTACCCCCCACTTCATGTGCAGCCCCACTCTCCCTTCATCATGCGCAATCCCCCTTACCCCCACATCATCATGTGCGGCCCCATTCCACCATGTACAGCCCCACTCTCCCCATTTCATCATGTGCAGTATCCTTTATCCACTAAACTCCATCATGGCCAGCCCCACTCCCCCTTCATCATGTGCAGCCCCACTCCCCCTTCATCATGTACAGCCCCACTCCCCCTTCATCATGTGCAGCCCCACTTACCCCCTCACTCCATTATGTGCAGTCTCCTTACATCCCCCCACTTAATCACTTGCAGTTACCCACCATTAAATTTATTTTATAAAGAAAACAAAAAAGTTTTTCATACTTACCTCACCAGTCGCTCCCCTGCAGCACCTCTCTGCTTCTAGCTTTCAGGACATGTCGGCGCGTGCGTGATGATGCCATCGCGCATGTTCGACACCTAACCTGGAAGTATAGAGAACATGAAGGGAGCAGAAGCTGTGCAGCCATCAAGGTGACAGCCAAGCATAGCTCCCGGCCCCAGTGCAGACGTGTGCGCTAACTGTGATGCGGCTGTGTCTGCTGCCGACCGCATCACAGTACAGCGGACATGGCTGCGCCCAATTTGCTGTGTGGCTGTAGCCACCCCCAGGCAGCCGGCCCTGAACAGCTGCTGGGGGAGTGGCCCGGGGGGCATTTGCCTCTTTGCCACCTGGGCCAGTCAGCCCCTGCACAGAAGGAAAGCCAGTGACTGAGGGCAGGTATTAATAGCCTAGAGAGGGACCATGATTATTGCCCCCCCTGGCTACAAAAATCTGCCCCCAGTCACCCCAGAAAAGGTGCATCTGTTCACCGCGTCAGGCGGGTAGTGACTACCACTGACGTCACATAGGCTGTGCTGACTCCCCGCCTGATTCGGTGAACTTGACATTGTGGGAAAATGTTCAGAAACGTTCCCACGCTAATCAATTCATGTCCGGTCAGGTGGGGAGGCTGCGCAGGCAGCTTTTCATTCATTCCTTCGTGGTTTACAGCCCGGCCGGTAGCATTAGGACCACTCCAGGTTGTAAACTTTTTAACCCTTTGAGATGGAGTGCAGCGTGGGACTTAACTGTACAACGGACAGGTATGGGATATTGTTGCTGTTTTATGTTGCTTTTTTTTTTTTACAGAAGAACGAGGGCTTCGCTTGGATTGAGAGTGCAATAAAGATGGTAAACCTGTGTCATTATTTCATTAAAAACTTTATTCTTAATGTGTGTGTATTTTTAACCCTTTCATACAATTGGATTGATAATGGATAGGTTTCTTATTGACACCTCTCCATTATTAACCAGGCTTAATGTCACCTTACAATAGCAAGGTGACATTAACCCCTTATTACCCCATATGCCACCACCACAGGGCAATGGGAAGAGAGAGGCTAAGTGCCAGAATAGGTACATCTTACAGATGCGCCTTTTCTGGGGTGGCTGGGGGCAGATTTTTGTAGCCAGGGGGGCCAATAACCATGGTCCCTCTCTAGGCTAATAATATCTGCCCTCAGTCACTGGCTTTCCCTTTCTGGCGGAGAAAATTGCGCTGGAGTCCACGAAAGTTTTTTCCGTGAATTAATCGTTTAACACCTACAGCTCCAAAATTTTACACACACACACTACTAACATTATTAGTGAGGGACATATAAAAATCTAATGGATATGCAATGGTTTACTGTATGTAAACCATGTCTCATATCCTGTTGGGTTCTGTATTGATTAGCAAAAGCCGACAAATGAATTACCTTCTATTCTGCTATCTAGCTCTGTATGAAATATAAAGATATATATATTTGAGATATATATGAGATTCAGATGCCATATGGATGTCACACGGTTGCTTAGTTGCTTAGATGTGAGAAAATCGCATCCTCACATTGCACATGGATGACATATGGATCACTGTTCAGGGAACATTTGTGCGATTCTCGGCTGTGAAAAACGGACCATTTTTTATACGTTGTGTGTGACTCCAGCCTTATATGTAGAGTTTCCCCTTAGAATTACATTGGAAATCCTCAGGAAAAAGCACATATGCTTGTTTAGTGCATTTCCACCGTGGAAATGCACTAAAAACACATGTGATCTGCACATGACTGTATGAATAAACTTTTATCAAAGCGAAAAAGAAGGAAGTATTGAAAACAAAACAGCTTTGTTTGACTCCTTCATGCGCCGTACATATACTGCTCTGTGGGAGCTGCGTTTTCGCAAACAGCAGTATATGTGCGGCGCAGCGATCGTGCAGCCTCATGATTGCATGTGGGTGTCAGCTCTGTGTGAGAACTGACACCCCGCAGCAACGCCCACGATCGGTGTTAGCACCGATTGCGGGCATTTAACCCCTCCGATGCCGCTGTCAGTAGTGGATGAGTTCCCTGCACTCTTCCATCAGGACAGCGCGATGCGATCACATTATCGTGATGGTCTACATGGACACCCCCGGCCCCAAGATGGTCCTGCAGGGAAGGTGGCTTGTGAGCACATGCCTCCTTTCGTGCCTGGCAGATCCTAATGTGATACTCTGCAGTGCAGAGTATCAGATCTGCGATCTAACACTGTATAGTGATGTCCCAGGATGGGACAATGTAAAAACGTTAAAAAAAATATTACAGAGTGCAAAAATATATATTTTTAAATCCCTAAATAAAGAAAAAAAAGGAAATACATATTTTTCCAATAAATACATTTATTCATGTAAATAAAAAATAAACAATGAAAGTACACATATTTGGTATTGCTGCATCCGTAACAACCCTCTCTATAAAACTGTCCCACTAGTTAACCCCTTCAGTGAACATCGTAAAAAAAAACCAAGGCAAAAAACAATGTTTTATCATCATACCCCAAACAAAGAGTGCAATAAAATACGATCAAAAAGACAGATATAAATAAAAATGGTACAGCTGAAAACATTATCTTGTCCTGCAAAAAACAAGCCACCATAGAGTTCCATCAGCAGAAAACTAAAAAAGTTATAGCTCTCAGAATAAAGCTATGCAAAAATAATTATTTTTTCTATAAAACAGTTTTAATTGTGTAAAGCACCAAGACACAAAAAAGATGCAAATAATCTATCGTTGTAATTATACTGATCCAAAGAATAAAGCTGTAATACCAATTTTACCACATGGAACGGTATTAAAAAAAAGACAAAACAAAAAGCAATTCCTGAATTGCTGGTTTTTGTTCATTCTGTCTCCCAAATATCAGAATAGAAAGCAGTCAAAAATGTGATGTGTACGAAAATGGTACCAATAAAAACGTCAGCTCGTCCCGCAAAAAACAAGCCCTCACATGACTATGTTGCCCAAAATATGGAAATATTATAGCTCTCAAAATATGGTGATGCAAAAACTAGTTTTCGCTATAGAAAGTGTCTTATAGTGTGTGACAGCTGCCAAACATAAAAACCGATATGAATCTGGTATTGCTGTAATCGCCCTGACCCGAATAGTAAAGTCGCCTAATCACTTATACCGCACGAGGAATGGCGTGAAAAATATATAAAACCAATTCTTCACATGCTGTTGATTTTTTCATTCTGCCTCCCAAAGATCGCAGTAAGGCTTGGCACACATTTATCCTGTGCTCTGCGCTAATGGCTTGCACCAGGATTTCCATGTAAATCTCTGAAATGCATGATTAAGACGGAACCCCCGGCGGAAGATTCCCTATAATGAGGCAGATGGTGGCACTGTGGACGCCATCTAACCTGTGATCCAGCTGTGTCCATCTTTTTAGGACTGCATAAAAGTGCCGTTGGCCACAGTTTTGTGGATTTCTGAAAAGGACAGATGGAGTCCAGAGTAACTCTGCTGCCTCATTATAGTGAATGGATCCCTCGAACGTTTCATCTGTCACGTCACTCATTTAGCATATTCCTCATCCTCATCCACCATTTCACTGAGACTCTTTTTAAGTGGGCCAACACTATCATTTTTTAGTTTCTTACTATTTATGTAGTTAAAGAATATTTTGGGATTATTTTTACTCTCTCTGGCAATGAGTTTCTCTGTCTCAATCTTTGCTGCCTTGATTTGCTTTTTACATAAATTATTTAATTTTCTGTATTTATTTAATGCCTCCTCACTACCTACTTGCTTTAATTCTCTAAATGCTTTCTTTTTGTCACTTATTGCGCCCCTTACAGCTCTATTTAGCCATATTGGTTTCCTCCTATTTCTAGTATGTTTAATCCCATACAGTATATACTGTGCACAGGTCCTATCCAGGATGCTAACAAACGTCTCCCATTTTCTTTCTGTAGTTTTATGTCTCAGGATATCATCCCAGTTAATTGCACCAAGATCATCTCTCATCCGTTGGAAATTTGCCTTCCTGAAATTCAGTGTCCTTGTAACGCCTCTACTACAAATCTTATTAAAGGATACATGAAAACTTATTATTTTGTGATCACTATTACCCAAGTGACCCCTTCCCTTCCGAGCCCTGCCGTGTGCCCAAGCAGAAGATTTCCCCCACATATTGGGTATCGGCATGCCCAGGAGAAATTGCACAACAAATATTATGGTCCATTTTCTCCTGTTACCCTTGCAAAAGTAAAATAAAATAATAATACAATGGACAAATTAACTAATCACAATTATTTAGAGTTCTGGCTTAAAGAACCCATCTTCAGGATTTTATATCCAAAACTAATGGCATGTTTAAAAAGTTGCTTTAATGATGACTAAATACTTACCTTGCTTGTAGAAATGGGTTTTTCTTTTTTAGATTTTAAAATTGTATGCTAATGAGCTGCAAATTCAGTGGGGTTAGATATTGCACTTAAAACTCTTCTTCCCTTTCCACTTATACCCAGGTTGCTGCCTGCCTCCTGTCTACCTCCTGTCTCTAGTTTACTCCTTTTTCAATGACCTGTTAGTCAGAGAGAGGTGGTGGGCTGGGAATAATTGAGATAAAAAGGAGAGCCGCAAGTGAAATGTCCATCCCACTGCACTTGCAGCCCTTTGCAAGGTAATAATTTACTCAACATTAAAGCCCTTTTATTTACATTAGTTTGGGGTATAAAATTCTGATGACACGTTCTCTTTAAATTGTGAAAGAATTCATATTTATAACTTGACATTAGACATTTTTTGAGCCTTTCTTGTCAAGGGGCGTCTCTTATTGGTAAAGGATGCCGTTTAGTTGGAAAATGGCATAGATTTAGATACACCCCATTACTTAAAAAGTAAGCCAACCAAAAATGGTTTAAAGCTAGACAAAGTGCCTAAAGATGCACCCGATTTTCCATCCAGTATGAGACACTAAATTTGATGCATCTTGTCCAATACTTTGATATACTTTTGTAAATTAAATTCTAAGGTGTTGTTCTCCACATTTGTCACATCATACTCTGTGTATTCCTCTGTGTATGAAATTCTATAGTGTTTTTTTAAAAAGTAGGCTCAAAAAATTAAGGGAGAACTTGAAATTCACAGTATAACCCATAAGTTAAATAAACTTCACAAATATTAATGTGTCCTTTAGGAAGCATGAGTGATGGTGAATCTTTTTTACCTGGTTTGGTGTCAATGAAATTGACACTATGGGCACTGGAGAGGAAACAGCTTGACAGCCCTAAAAAATAGATGTTTTACAGCTTACGGCTGCGGATAGTTACACTTTCCTTATCCTTCCTGACCAATTCTTCTCTAGTTTTGTGCTTTGCTGGTGTCCTTGTCACTATGGGTAGCATGTGATGGTAACTTCAGCCTATTTGCATTGCGCAGGTATTCCAGCTCCTTCAGGATCGCGCATCCATATATGAGGTTGCAAGAAAGCTTGCTGTGTCTCATCAGCATGGAGACATCGAAGTTACATGAAAAGAGCCAGACAGGGCTGTAGAAGTGCATTTACTCTGAAGCAGGACAACTCCTTTGTGTGAGAAGAAACAGGATGAGCATTGATAGAACTTTGCAAAGTGACTTCCAGCAGGCTACTGGTATGCATTTTCTGATGTGTAACAAGGTGGCACGGGGTGTAGTCATGACCGAGTCTATTAAAGCAACAGTCCATAAACACCCTGGCCCCTTGCACATAGAAAGACAGATAAAGTCCCGATCCTGTGGCACAGTCAATTACCTCCAGCAAATAGGGTATAATGGTGTGCACTCAGACAATTTGAGGCGAGGTGCTGGTGCCACGGACTGTAAGAGTCCAATCAAATATTAATTTAGAAGACACCGCACACTCTAGTAATTGAATATGCAAAAATAGGATACATTTATTCAACATAAACAGCACATGGGAGCAAAATACAAATATATATTAAGTGACCAAGAAAGTAACATTGACGTTTCGACTCTCCCGAGTCTTATTCATATAGTCGCTTGGTATGCTAGTAATAATAATAAGTATATATTGCAAATCCTTGATTAGAGGTATAAGTGCCGCTTTCCATACAAGTCTTCTCAGGTCCCTTATACAGGGCAGCAGCTCTCTTTTGGCTACACATTGCTTCAGCACAACCTAGCACCACTTATACCTCTATTCAAGGATTTGCAATATATACTTATTACTAGCATACCAAGCGACTATATGAATAAGACTCGGGAGAGTCGAAACTTCAATGTTACTTTCTTGGTCGCTTAGATATATTTGTATTTTGCTCCCATGTGCTGTTTATGTTGAATAAATTTATCCTATTTTTGCATATTCAATTACTAGAGTGTGCGGTGTCTTCTAAATTAATAATTACTTCCAGCACACAGTTGTTCTCCACACAGGAATGGTGTCCTCCAGATGCACCACACTGCACACTTCAGCTCCAACAGTAGAAAACTTTAATACAGGTGAAATAGAGGAGGTATTACTTCTTGCGCTTTCCCTATCAAATTCTGTCACAGCATCAGCTCCCATCTGGTTCCAGGGAACTGACAGTCCTTTGGTGGGCACTTCCACAGTCCTGGTGCCCATTTTTTCACTGCCGACAGTCCTCGGCAGTGGCTTATCCCCCTCCAGTGGTGTGCTCTGCTCCTCGCAGAGAGGGACATCCTGCCCTGGGCAAGCCTGCCAGGGCACTGCTCTAGAAACAGGAAATGGCTGCTTTTTGCAGCCTGCTGGGCCAACCTCTTTCCTTTACTTAACCCTTTCTGTCTCTAACCTAAACACATGCAATAGACAATATACACAGTGCACAGCACCTTGCATTAACACAACAGTAATACATAACATTAGCATATAGGTAAACCCACAGGATACTGCTTTGAGACTCATACCCGGCATATAGGAGAGAGGAGGCAAACGAGGGTCCCCGCCACCTCCTTAGAAATGAAACTGTCATAAACAATGTAACGCTCATGCCCTGACTGGTTGACATGGGTGTGGACCCACTGTGCCACAAACCAGACTACCCTGGAAGGGGCATGACTAAGCAGCTACCTTGGTGTTCACTGGAGCCTCTGATGGTGAGGTCAGGTTTGTGCGGCAGGTAGCTGCCAGGTACCACTCCAGAGTGGTGTCTTGCTGTGGCTGCTGATCCCACTGGGGGACAAAGCACTGGCAGGCAGGCTGGTACGACTGAGACACAGGCAGGTGGGCACGGCTGAGATACTGGTAGGACAGGTGGACATGGCTGGTACTCTGGCAGGACAGGTACTGACTAGGTAGGGACCGGAATGCAGGCAGGTATATGGGAACAGGTAGGAACCTGACCCGTATGATGCAGAATTGAAGTAGAAAAGGCAGAACTGCTGGAGGCGAAGCCAAAAGGCAGAACTGCTGGAGATGGAGCCAAAAGGCAGAACCACTGGAGGTGGAGCCAAAAGCAGAGAGGCTGGAGGCAGAGCCAAGAGCAGAACCGCTGGAGGCAGAGCCAAAAGCAATACCACTGGAGGCAGAGCAAAGAGCAGAACCGCTGTAGGCGGAGCCAAGAGCAGAACCACTGGAGGCGGAGCCAAGAGTGGAAAGGCGCAGAGCCACAGGTTGCAGCAAGCAGAGCAGAGAGGGGCAGAGCCACAGGTTGTGGTGAGCAGGGCAGAGAGGTGCAGAGCCACAGGTTGCAGCAAGCAGAACAGAGGCGCAGAGCCACAGGTTGCAGCGAGTAGAGCAGAGAGACGCAGAGCTGCAGGTTGCAGTGAGCAGAGCAGAGAGGCACAGAACTGCAGGTTGCAGCGAACAGAGCAGAGAGGTGCAGAGCCACAGGTTGCGGTGAGCAGAGCAGAGAGGTGCAGAGCTGCAGGTTGCGGCGAGGAAAGCCGCAAAGTGAGCAGCAGAACAGAGCCGCGGTTTGCAGCAAGCAGTGCAGGAAGTTACAGAACCACAGGTTGTGGCGAGCAGAGCAGGAAGGAATGGACACAAGGGAACACATAGCTGAGTGGGAAAGGCAAGAGACAAGCAAACAACAGGAACAGATATAGACTAGAGTACAGACAGGGACAGGAATGGGACAAGGCACAAAGACAAGGACTCAGACCAGGGTACAAAGCCCCACTGGGTGGCTGAGACAAGACACACAGGTTCAGGCCAGGGTTCAAAGCCCCACTGGGTGGCTGAGACAGGACAGGACCTGGCAGCTCAGTAGCAAGACGCTAACTGAGGGAGAAAGTTGCTCAGGCATCCTCCAATGGGTCAGGGAGACGAAGCGGCAAGCGAAACATACGTTGGAGTGGTGTGTGCGGGGCAGCGGTGTCCTGATACTGGTTGGTATATTGCACTAATTTCATAGGCACTTTATATTGGCAGCAATTGTGATCTTGGGTATAACTATATTTTTGGTGATATTTTTGGGATTCATGCACTTATTATTACCTTGTGTTACACATTTGAATCTGGTTTTGCATGTATTTTGAGGTATTTGCACTTGGCACTTTGATTAAATTAATTGGGATAAAATATTATTACATACATATATAGTTTTACCACTGGATTTGTTTTATTATTATATTTTATCAAATTTTTTTGTCACGTATTTTACATGAATTATTTATTGCTGCCAATTAATTTTATTTTAATATTGCATATATTAATTATTTATATTATTTGTGCCAATCAGCTTGGGTATGCCCTGCCCTGTGCATACATAGGTTTCAACAAATTTTGATCTCCACAAACCGCATTTACAGGAGATATGTATACACATTTTTTATTTTATATATATTTTTTTTAAATTTTATTAATTACTTTTAATTCTTTTTATCTTGTCAATATCAATAAAGATTTCAAGTATATGAATTGTTGTGGTGATATAATTGTGATTCTGTTAAAATAAAATTAATATTTTGTTTTATAAAAAAAACTTTGGTCTGATGAATATTTTTTGAGGGTTATATTTTGTAGTTATATTCATTGACTATACAAGGTTATTATTTCTGGTATTTCTTTTCTATATAGGAGTTTACAGTAACAGATAGAGCCCGGAGTCATCCTGAGAGACCCTGTAAAAAGGCTTGAGTTACCTACCATGCGGGTAGTGTCCTATCAGCAAGGGGGACAGAGGGAACGTGAGTACCTTGTGTGAGGCCTAAGGCAGCAAGGGACTACAACGTAGCGCCTTACACCAGTAAAGAGGTAAAGCGACTGCAACCTTAGGTCCTCTGTTTCTTACTACACCATCTTTATCTATTACACCAGGAGCCCTGGGGATCCAGCTTCACCTGTGGGAAGCTATACCATCCCTGCTGCCATAACATCACCCCAGTGGACCCCTTTAAGCAGCGTTGGTCATCCCTGACTGAATACCACAGGTGGTGTCACGAACATTCTTATCTCTAAAACCCCTTTAAAGACCTTTAATTTGAACACCCAGAGCCACGGACTGGGTCGCTGACACTGTGACCACCTCTGTAATGATAATCGGACCCGGTACCAAGTACCCCTAAGCCCTGGCAGGGGCGCTCCACACACGTTGCAGATTTAGATGCGAATCCGCAGCATTTTTGGCCTCACGGATTCGCATCAAATCCGCAGTGTAGTGCACAGCCAATGTTAATCTATGGGAAATGGAGATTTGTTGTGCACAAGCTAAGGAAAAATCAGCGCACAAACGCTGCGTTTTGTTTCCGCAGCATGTCAATTCTTTTTGCGGATCTGCAGCGTTTCTGCACCCATTGACATCCATTGGATCAGGCACATCCGCAGTAAAACCACAAATGTAAAAAATCTGCGGATTTGCTGTGGATGTGGATGCTAGAAATGCTGCAGATCGGGACGAGGCAAGTGTGTGGGCAGAGTGTGGGTGGAGCTATGTGCATGTATGTGTGTGCGGGGATCTATGTGCATGTGTGTGGGACGGTGCCTATGTGAATCTGTGTCTGTGTGTGGTTGTGTGCGGGGCTGTGTGTGTGTCTGTGTGTAGGCAGGCATCGTCCGATGGGACTACTGCTCCCATCCGTCTATGACTGCTACAGTGACACCATTAGCCAATGATGGGAAAGTAGCCCTATCATCCGGCTAATGTGTTGAATGTTAAAAAAACAAAAAACACATACAGTACACATATACACATACAGTACACATAGTACATACTTACCATATACACCTAATCCCCAAAGCCATCGATCATCTGCAAATAAAATTAAAATAATAAACAAACAATATACTTCCACTGTCCAATGTAATCCAATTAATCCAATTAAGGTAAACTTTATACTTCTGATCACAGCTGCTTGCTCATGGCTGTCTGACCAGTGGGGATGGTTTCACTGCCGATCCGAAGCAGTGCTTGCCGCGCTGTCATGTACATGACAGCGTGGCAAGCACTGTATTGTCGGGCCCCCCATTCAAGTGAACACTGGGGTTCCGGTCTCTGCTGGATGACAGGCTGTATGGACGCATCATGCAACCATGCAACCTGCCATCTAGATGTAGCAGAGCTGACTGAGGTCACATCTTGCTGTCCTTGACTTTTCTGCATCAAATACGCTGCAAAAAAGTCAACCTCCCTATTTGCAGTTTTTTTTCACCATCCGTTCAAGTCAATGGGTGAAAAACGCTGCAAAAACACTGAAAAAAGTGACATGCTCTATGTAAAAAAAAAAATGCAGCAAAGCACAAAATACTGATGACCAAAAAACAATGTGTGTGCATGAGATTTCTGAAATCTCATAGGCTTTGCTGGTACTGTAAAAAGCAAAGCCTAAAAAATGCAGCAAAAAACACAGCAAAATGCCCAGTGGGAACATACCCTTATACTTGATTCAGACCATAGCTATGCTGGTAAGAAGCCAGCTGAGAGAGACGCCACTACACATGATGAACCAGGGGGCACTAGAACTACTACAGGACTGTTCCAATGGCATCTCCAGTGTAAATAGAGTCTGATGGGTTATCCTTAGGGTAATGATATGTGCAAAATGTGTTAGATTTAAAAATGAGATATTTTAGCACAGCTGAAAAAATGTATGCATACATGATTATAAGACCACATTGTGATTTTGGGAATAACTCTTCAATTAAAAATTTCTAAAACATTTTGTATTAGTGCATTCAAGGCTGATAAGTTGTGACTCAGACTGTCCTGGAACTCTTTGATGCACTGATACAGGTTTAGGAGGAGAACCCCAAGGCACCATCCTCTGTTTATTAGGCATACTCCAAATCACATTACAAGTTGCTGTGATTAAATTCATGGAAATTGGATCTGCCTGTGATTTCAATTTCAGCTTTGGTTTGCAGAGTGATTCGAAATCCAACCTTAAATTACGGTAGTTAATGAATTGGGTGTCCACTGACCATCGATACATCATTTTGTTCTCAACTAATTATACAATTGAGATCAGCAAAGATTTTCAACTTGAATCTTTTTTTTGTCGAAATCTTATCTGTGATTAAGTGATCCCTTAACTTTTTATCTGTCTTCTGCTACTCAAAGAAAAAAGGAGGGAAAACTGACCTTCATTAAAGTCAGCAATACATTTCTCAAAACTCTTAATAAATGTTTGGAAATCATGAAACCAATATTACATGGAAAGAAAGTGTAATATCTGAAGACCACATATCCTATTTAGTGAAATAAGTGGAGGAGACGTCTTGCATAATAGAAATAGTACACTTATTCTTGACACAATGGAAAAGTGCAGCAAATGATGGGATGGCTATACTTTTCCAGTGTTTGTTGATGAGTATTGTCGCAAAGATTAAAATATGCAACTCAACATTACTATTAGAGTGATTGAGATGGGAAATGCCTATGTGTAATTGTCTCAGGGCTGGTGTAAGTGGGATTGGGTAAATAATTACCTCTTTACTCAGTTTTACAGATTTTGAAAAAACATGCATGGTTTGCCATCTCAAAAAGTATGCTTAATATCTCCATATCCTCTACAACAACGCGAACATGTTTTTGAAACCGAGGGATATATAACAGAAAGACACTGAGGGGTTACATACCAGTAGTAAAAAATTTTTTAGGAAGCCTCCATATATGCAGAAGATTTAGAGAATTTGTTAGCCAGATCAAAAGTGCTATATAATAAGCACATCTGTCAACATGTCGAAAACCTTTTTTCTGATAGTTCAATTTCAACTTTTGAAGAGAAGCTAAAAAGGTAAGAAAGGGCATATAGGGCGTTTGTGGTACATCAACTGCTCACCTGATTTAGTTGTGAGAAAGCCAACTCTTACAGAAGATCAGTGATAGATCCACCTGCTGCTGCTCCTTTGGTTGGAATCTCCAACGTAAATATAAAGATATATAGTGGATTAGTGGGTAATGATGCACTGCGTAAGGTGTTCTGAGGTCCTTGAAGTTTGAAGATCATGTAGTCTATTCTCATCGGGTTTTGAAGTCTATCTGACTTTTTCCTCAGAAGAACCACATAAAAGCCTATGTGGATCTCCTGAGGAAGAAGGCAGATAGAATTTAAAACACATTAAGAATAAAATACATGGTCTTCAAACTCCTTACTAGGAGGAATATTCGCCAACAGTGCAGTAAATGGGAGGCAAAAAACAAGCGCATACGCAACACCTTCAAACAGTCCCAAAAGCTGCCAAAATACATCAAATGAGGGACAGACATCAGGAAAGTGGCCTCAATTCACCCACAATACAAATTTTAGCATGACACGGCAGCAATCAGCCATGCATGAAGTATTTGGGTCTGGGCCAGCATTTACAGCTTTGAATTGAATGTCAACGTAAGACGAGGTAGGTGAGGGATCGGTGTAGGCCTGATGTGGGAGCCCTGATACTACATGCAACAGCTCAACCTGCTTTCATACTCAGCCACACTCAGGTGGCACAAATATCAGTTCCATATTCCTTAGAAAGCATGGAGGGGCGTAACTAGGTGGCCTACCAAATTCCAATTTGGATTAGTGGCAGCAGGTGAAAACTGCAACCCAAGGAGGAACAAGGAGGTGGCACCAGATGCTACTCCAGAGCTGACCTACAGAGGGTGGCAGCTGACCCTGTAGAGCGGGTAGGCTGCTACGGCCCAAAGGAGGGATGAAGAATGCATGCAGGCACTGTAGGTACACTGGAGCAATGGGTGCAGATGGGACCGGCTGAGGAACATAAAAGCCCTGACAGGTATGGTCTGGACTAGGTGTTAGACAAATGGGACTGGCAGGTACGATCTGGACTGGCTGATGGACAGAAGAGCACAGACAGGTACAAGTAGACGGGTACCGTGTAGACAAGCAGATGAGCGGACCTGGGGAACCTGACAACTATGTAGCAAGCATGCAAGGCAAACTAACAACCTAGCTCAGGCACCTCCATATTGGAGGAGAAGCCTTAAATAGAAGGTGTTGCCCAGCTATAGGGGCAAATTATGAGAAGTGATTTGGCTAGGTGAGAGGCTCTGAATTGAGGTCTAAGGGGTAATGTTTCTCTTTGTGGAGAGTGATGTACTGGATCTGGCATGCCGATGAAAGGAGGAATATTCACCGTGCAATGCTCCTCTGGGTAATTTAATATGCAAATTGCAATACTTGAAACTTCTAATAATAAAGTAAAGAAAACACAATTGCTTTAATTTCCTAATCTGTGTTTTGGGTCTTAGGCTTCCACAGATTTCATGAGCATGGCTTGTATTAAGTTAGATATTTATTTAAATACTTATATCTAGTGATGAGCGAGCATACTTGTTGCACGGGTGGTCTCCGAGTATTTGTGAGTGCTTGGAGATTTAGTTTTTGTCGCAGCTGCATGATTTACGGCTGCTAGGCAGCCTGAGTACATATGGGGGTTGCCTGGTTGTTAGGCAATACCCACATATATTCAGGGTGTCTAGCAGCAATAAATCACGCAGCTGCGTCGACAAAAACTAAATCTCCGAGCACTCACAAATACTCGGAGACCACTCGAGCATGCTCTGGAAAACCCACACAATGAGTTATACTCGGTCATCACTACTCATATCCACTTGAATGGAAAACATCAGTCCATTCATATATTAAGATGTGTTCAAAGCTTAGCTTTATTTGTTGGAACAAACTTAATTGACTGATTTACTATAGTAGCAGAAACATGTGACCCAGGTTATCAATGATCCATACATTTCATGTAGAGGTGAAAAAAAATAGTAGTGATGCAAATGGAATCCAATTTAGTAAGAGACACTTCATATCTTTTGCGAATCAAATAAATGCTACTTACACTATTACACTATGAAGCTTTTGAATATAAATGCATGTTTTTATTGTTCTTGACTTGTATTTAATGGACCTTTACAGCCATTCCAGTTAACTGATGATGAAGAAAACTCTACTGTTACATAAATTTACACTGAGTGGTAATGCAGTACCAAATAAGTGATAAGAATGAAATATTGGCACACTTCCATACAAGCCATAGAACACATTCAAATGTAATATATATATTACATCACTGAAGGTACCGTAGGTACTAGAGACGAGTGAATAAATTAGAGTGGAATTGAGTTAGTCTCGAATTTAACAAAAAAACCCCGCATTCGCCAAAATGCAAACTTTTAGTAATTTACTTCAGTGCGGATTCAGCAAAAGGCTGCCATTAACCGTAAAGGGCCAACAAAGGATTAAAAAAATAATACTTTGCTCCTCACTGTCACCTGCCCTGTCTTTGTTGCATCTTCTCATGCTAACCCGGGCCACGCGGCTGTGATGAGGCCTAGGACAATTCTGTACAATCGTGCAAGTGGCATGTTTACCTGAGAGTTGATGAAGAATCTACTATATAATTGTCTAGGGGTCACTTCAGTCTTTCTGTCTGTCCTTCTGCCTGTCCTTCTGTCTGTCCTTTTTTCTGTCACGGATATTCATTCGCTGATTGGTCGCGGCAGCCATGACAGGCAAAACAGCCACGACCAATCAGCGACGGGCACAGTCCGGCGGAAAAATGGCCGCTCCTTCCTCCCCGCAGTCAGTGCCCGCTCCATACTCCCCTCCAGTCTACCCTCACACAGGGTTAATGGCAGCGGTAACGGACCGCGTTATGCCGTGGTGTAATGCACTCCGTTACCGCTGCTATTAACCTTGTGTGACCAACTTTTTACTATTCATGCTGCCTATGCAGCATGAATAGTAAAACGATCTAATGTTAAAAATAATTAAAAAAATAAAAAATCGTTATATACTCACTGTCCGTTGGCCCCCGGATCGACAACAGGCCTTTCCCGCTTGCGACGCTCCAGTAACCGGTCCATGCTGCGATCTCGCGAGATGATGACGTAGCCATCTCGCGAGACCACTATGTCATCATCTCGCGAGACCGCAATGCACTCTTGAGACCGGAGCACACGAGCAGCGTCGGTAACCGCTTCGCTTGGATCCGGGGGCTCTGGAAAGTGAGTATATAACTATTTTTTATTTTATTTCTTTTTTTTAACAGGGATATGATGCCCACATTGCTATATACTCCGTGGGCTGGGCAATATACTACATGGGCTGGGCAATATACTACGTGGCTGGGCATTATACTACATGGGCTGTGATATATACTACGTGGCTGGGCAATATACTACATGGGCTGGGCAATATACTACGTTGCTGGGCAATATACTACGTGGGCTGTGCTATATACTATGTGGCTGGGCAATATACTACATGGGCTGGGCAATATACTACGTGGCTGGGCAATATACTACATGGGCTGTGCTATATACTACGTGGGCTGTGCTATATACTACGTGGCTGGGCAATATACTACATGGCTGGGCATTATACTACATGGGCTGGGCAACATACTACGTGGCTGGGCAATATACTACGCGGCTGGGCAATATACTACATGGGCTGTGCTATATACTACGTGGCTGGGCAATATACTACATGGGCTGTGCTATATACTACGTGGCTGGGCAATATACTACATGTGCTGGGCAATATACTACGTGGCTGGGCAATATACTACATGGGCTGGGCAACATACTACATGGGCTGTGCTATATACTACGTGGCTGGGCAATATACTACGTGACTATACAATGTGGGCTGCGCAATATACTATGTGGACTGCGCAATATACAACGTGGGCTGCGCAATATACAACGTGGGCTGCGCAATATACAATGTTGGCTGCGCAATATACAACGTGGGCTGCGCAATATACAACGTGGGCTGCGCAATAAACTACATGGGCTGCGCAATATACTACGTGGGCTGCGCAATATACTACGTGGGCTGCGCAATGTACAACGTGGGCTGCCAATGTACAACATGGGCTGTGCAGTGTACTACGTAGGATGCACAATGTACTGCGTGGGCTGCGCAATATACAACGTGGGCTGCGCAATATACTACGTGGGCTGCGCAATGTACTATGTGGGCTGCGCAATGTACTGAATTGGCTGCGCAATGTACTGCGTTGGCTGTGCAATGTACTGCGTTGGCTGCGCAATGTACTGCGTGGGCTGCGCAATATACTGCGTGGGCTGCGCAATGTACTGCGTTGGCTGCGCAATGTACTGCGTGGCTGTGCAATATACTACGTGGGCTGTGCTATACACTATGCATACATATTCTAGAATAACCGATGCGTTAGAATCGGGCCACCATCAACGTGGGCTGCGCAATATACAATGTGGGCTGCGCAATATACAACGTGGGCTGCGCAATATACAATGTGGGCTGCGCAATAAACTACGTGGGCTGCGCAATATACTATGTGGGCTGTGCAATGTACTGCGTTGGCTGCGCAATGTACTGCGTTGGCTGCGCAATGTACTGCGTTGGCTGCGCAATGTACTGCATGGGCTGCGCAATGTACTGCGTTGGCTGCGCAATGTACTGCGTGGCTGTGCAATATACTATGTGGGCTGTGCTATACACTACGCATACATATTCTAGAATAACCGATGCGTTAGAATCGGGCCACCATCTAGTGCTTTTTATAAATGACGAAACAAACAACAAAACAATAGAAATCATTACAAGAATGTGCATATATTTTTTACAACATGGAATTGAACATTCAGTGAAGGCTGCCTGCATTTTTTGGCGTTAAACAAAGACTGTTGGCTGATAAGTTCTCTCAAGAGAATGTATTTGCACTGTTTTATGATCAATTCTTTTTCAAATAATGATCCTTTTTTGTCATTCTTCATGTATTAGAAGAGCTTTCACCAAAATATCTTCAATAGCACTTTTAAGTGATTAGAACAACCGTAGGAGAACAGAAGTATGATAAACTGACATGTTGGAAACGTGACCAACTATGGTTACAATGGTAAAGGGAAGTAGGGAACTGTAATCTTTAAACAATTTCTAACCTGTATGTTTCAATTTGTGTCTTGTTTGTACTGTAAATGGCTGAAACATATTAGAAGAGATTCTCAACATCTTTTGTATTATGCGGTATAACAAACTTTCCTACCTCTGGCACCATTTATCTCTGTCACTTCAGTCTCTGATGTGACACCAGCTGAAATGCTGGATTGTGCATGTATGATGAGCTTGGTCACCAGACCAGAACTATAAGGTGCTTTGGACAAATGAAGCGGCCATCAGAGAGGCAGACCAATATGCATGGTGGATTCAGAGGTCAATCAGGTTTTCTAGCGTCCTAACTAGTGATGAGCGAGTGTGCTTGGCTATCGTGTTATCCAAGCATGTTCTGGTGTTTTCCGAGTATCTCTGCCATGCTCGAGTAATATGTTTGAGTCCCTGCGACTGTATGAATCGCTGATGTTAGACAGCCACAACACATACGGTGATTGCCTGTTTGTTAGGCAATCCCCACATTTGTTGCGGCTGTCTTACAGCCGTGAAACATGCAGCTGCAGCGTCTCAAACATATCACTCAAGCATGCCCAAGATACTCGGTAACACCTGATCACGCTCAGATAACGCTATGTCCGAACACGTTCCTCATCACTAGTCCTAACATAACTCCCCCTTACAGATTACATTGTTAGCTATTGTGCTCTACTATTACCCTACTGCACTTGTTGCACTGTGTACTAATTCTGACTGACCTCCTGGACTTTGAACTGGACATCTATGACTATGTGTTTGGGTTTGATTCTGTTTTTCTCAGTGTCTTTCTAATTTTCTTCCCGGCCTGTAAGGTTTTTCCCTCACTAATCAGTGGCTACTCGGCAGATGCAACAAGGAGGCCCTCAGCTACATTTATGCACAGTACATTGAATAAAGCATGATAATAACCAGTGATCCCTGCTGCTAAACAGAGTGGCCAGTGTCAAGATTTTGGAAGGATATTATCAAGACTTCTAATGAACATAGTGTCTAGATTAGTGTTGAGCGATACTTTCCGATATCGGAAAGTATCGGTATCGGAAAGTATCGGCCGATACCGTCAAAATATCGGATCCAATCCGATACCGATACCCGATCCCAATGCAAGTCAATGGGACGAAAATATCGGAATTAAAATAAACCCTTTATAAACTTGTAGGTTCATTCTACATGAAGGAAAACAACTAAGAATAATGTAGGATGTATTGGGGGACGTGGCGGAGATATTAAAGGGACAGAGGTTTAGCCCAATGTAATAGAATAGCAGGATTTTTAATTTTTTTTTATGAAGTTCGGCGTTAGAAAGAATTTGACTATGTTATTTTTTTTTTTTTTTATGTCAGATATTGATGTTTCACTACTTCCACGCCCTTCACCTTCTTTTTTACTTCTCCCACGCTTTCTTCTTAATTATCCTCATCATCAGCTTCTTTGACATCAACTTCTTCACCTTATTCATCTTCTTCTTCATCTTCTACCTATTATTTTTTGGGTTACATTGTTCATATTCTTTTTATTTTACTATTATCTTCATCATATTCAACTTCTTCATCATATTCTTATTTGTGACAGGCATTCCCGTAGTTGTTATCTATAAAAGTTTGAAGATTACACCTTCCGTTCTGCCTGTCACAAACCAGTTACATTTGTCCGCGTTCAGTTTGGCCTGCAGCATCAGGCTTTATCCAGGGGCACCACGAGGAGGAACGGACTCACCCCCATACACTGCTTAGTCTTCTTCTGCTTATAATTTACATAATATTTTTTTGCTCTGATATTTTGTGTTATGCTTAATGTCCTTCTGCTCTTTGTTCTGCAGCCTCTTGTTCTTCTGCTTCTCGGTCTTCCAGGTCGTCGTCGTCTCCAGGGTCGTCGTCTCCGGGGTCGTCGTCATCGGGGTGGTCTCCGGGGTCGTCGTCATCGGGGTGGTCTTCAGGGTCATCGTCTCCAGGGTCGTCGTCATCACGGTGGTTGTCGTCTCTGGTGTCGTCGTCATCTTAGGGGTGTTCTTCCGGGTCATCGTGTTTAGTCTCTTGAACTTGGAAATGTAGCAGAAGGTACAAGAAGGCTGAGAAAATGCCGAGAACCAGCTGATGGAACTGGAACTCGGATGGCTACCCGAAGGTCCAAGAGCCAATGGAACTACCGAGGACCAGCTGACGTTACTGGAACCCGGTTACTAAGCAGGAGGTACCCGTGCCTGAAAGCACTACCAAGGACCACCTGACGTTGGTGGAACTCGGATACCCAGAGGGAGGCACCTAAGCCAAAGGCTCTGCCCGGAACCAGCTGACGGTACTGGAACCAGGATGGGGAGCAGAAGGTACAAGAGCAAAAGACACTGCCGAGAACCAGCTGACGGTGCTGGAACCCGGATGGGTAGCCGAAGGTCCAAGAGCCAATGGAACTACCGAGGACCAGCTGACGTTACTGGAACCCGGTTACTAAGCAGGAGGTACCCGTGCCTGAAAGCACTACCAAGGACCACCTGACGTTGGTGGAACTCGGATACCCAGAGGGAGGCACCTAAGCCAAAGGCTCTGCCCGGAACCAGCTGACGGTACTGGAACCAGGATGGGGAGCAGAAGGTACAAGAGCAAGTGTCTGCGTGGCTTTTGCAGGACACGATGCCGGCTGCACAGCAGGGGAACAGCTGGCGGTGCTGGACCCCACTGACACATTGGCTGGTGTTTTTCTCTGTGCAGCTAGCACATCTGGGCCCCAACTGGCGGTGTGTTAGAGCCCAGGGACAGCAGGAGGAGGAGCAGGAGGAGGAGGAGCAGGGGGAGGGGAGTGTAGGCCGAAGCCTGCACTGGCGGCAGCTTTGGGTGTGTTGTGTCTGCGTGGCTTTTGCAGGACACGTTGCCGGCTACACAGCAGGGGAACAGCTGGCGGTGCTGGACCCCACTGACACATTGGCGAGGTGTTTGGCTCTGTGCAGCCAGCACTTCCGGACAGCAACTAGCGTTGTTGGAGCCCGGGCTCTGCAGGTGGAGCAGAGTGTAGGCCGAAGCCTACTTGAACCGATTTCAAAGGTCACCTTTAACCCCCCCTCAGGGGTTAGAAAGTAGAAGAGCCACAGCTTATGCAGCAGTAGTGCTGCACAAGTCAAAGGTTGCTCTTTTAATTTTTCTCCTTGCACACGCTGAATGAAACACGTATAACATTTAGCCCTTTATACAGTCAAACTGTGTAATGGAGGCGAGAGTTCCCTTTGTAATGAGACGCAGCACAGGTGTCAAGAATCCCACCTTGGTGCTGGGTGCAGCCTCCCGAGCGTTGTTATTTGCTGTACAGGAGTCTGCGCTGTCGTGTTATCCCCTGGCCTAGCGCCGTTAGCGCTGCCCATCTTCTGGCATCATGTAATGTCGGCCGGTGCGGTTCGCGATGACCATGAATCCCAGCCCCGCAGTGTCTTAACATTGTTAAAACACTGCGGGGCTGGGATTCAGGGCCTGGCGCAGCACATATGTTGGCCTCTCACACTCGGGTCCTTACACCCGCTTCAGACTGTGCGGCGTCATCTGATCCCTTATCGCATGCCACGGCCATGAAGCCGCACAGTCCGAAGAAGGCGGAAGGAGAGGAGGGACAGGCGAACTGATGCACTGATCCTGCCCATCAATCACACCCTCGCAGTCCCAATAAATAAGACACCGAGGGGCGTTGTGTGGGTCAGGGCGGCCGCAGAGGCGCAGGCAGCCAAACAATGATGCCAGAAGACGGGCAGCGCTACCAAGGGGGTTGCAGCGTGTCATTACAAAGGAAAGTCACACCACCGGGACGGTTAAATGGTCACACAGAGGACACATTGCAGACGTGTTTTCAGTTCCACATGTGCGAGGAGAATACGTTTCTGAGCCACCTTGCACACATGCAGCATTACCGCTGTACAAGGTGGCTGGATAACGTAAAAACGCCTGGGGGAGGGGGGACAGGTTCCCTTCAATTTCAGTTCTTGTGTCTGCGTGGCTTTTGCAGGACACGTTGCCGGCTGCACAGCAGGGGAACAGCTGGCGGTGCTGGACCCCACTGACACATTGGCTGGTGTTTTTCTCTGTGCAGCTAGCACATCTGGGCCCCAACTGGCGGTGTGTTAGAGCCCAGGGGCAGCAGGAGGAGGAGCAGGAGGAGGAGGAGCAGGGGGAGGGGAGTGTAGGCCGAAGCCTGCACTGGCGGCAGCTTTGGGTGTGTTGTGTCTGCGTGGCTTTTGCAGGACACGTTGCCGGCTACACAGCAGGGGAACAGCTGGCGGTGCTGGACCCCACTGACACATTGGCGAGGTGTTTGGCTCTGTGCAGCCAGCACTTCCGGACAGCAACTAGCGTTGTTGGAGCCCGGGCTCTGCAGGTGGAGCAGAGTGTAGGCCGAAGCCTACTTGAACCGATTTCAAAGGTCACCTTTAACCCCCCCTCAGGGGTTAGAAAGTAGAAGAGCCACAGCTTATGCAGCAGTAGTGCTGCACAAGTCAAAGGTTGCTCTTTTAATTTTTCTCCTTGCACACGCTGAATGAAACACGTATAACATTTAGCCCTTTATACAGTCAAACTGTGTAATGGAGGCGAGAGTTCCCTTTGTAATGAGACGCAGCACAGGTGTCAAGAATCCCACCTTGGTGCTGGGTGCAGCCTCCCGAGCGTTGTTATTTGCTGTACAGGAGTCTGCGCTGTCGTGTTATCCCCTGGCCTAGCGCCGTTAGCGCTGCCCATCTTCTGGCATCATGTAATGTCGGCCGGTGCGGTTCGCGATGACCATGAATCCCAGCCCCGCAGTGTCTTAACATTGTTAAAACACTGCGGGGCTGGGATTCAGGGCCTGGCGCAGCACATATGTTGGCCTCTCACACTCGGGTCCTTACACCCGCTTCAGACTGTGCGGCGTCATCTGATCCCTTATCGCATGCCACGGCCATGAAGCCGCACAGTCCGAAGAAGGCGGAAGGAGAGGAGGGACAGGCGAACTGATGCACTGATCCTGCCCATCAATCACACCCTCGCAGTCCCAATAAATAAGACACCGAGGGGCGTTGTGTGGGTCAGGGCGGCCGCAGAGGCGCAGGCAGCCAAACAATGATGCCAGAAGACGGGCAGCGCTACCAAGGGGGTTGCAGCGTGTCATTACAAAGGAAAGTCACACCACCGGGACGGTTAAATGGTCACACAGAGGACACATTGCAGACGTGTTTTCAGTTCCACATGTGCGAGGAGAATACGTTTCTGAGCCACCTTGCACACATGCAGCATTACCGCTGTACAAGGTGGCTGGATAACGTAAAAACGCCTGGGGGAGGGGGGACAGGTTCCCTTCAATTTCAGTTCTTGTGTCTGCGTGGCTTTTGCAGGACACGTTGCCGGCTGCACAGCAGGGGAACAGCTGGCGGTGCTGGACCCCACTGACACATTGGCTGGTGTTTTTCTCTGTGCAGCTAGCACATCTGGGCCCCAACTGGCGGTGTGTTAGAGCCCAGGGGCAGCAGGAGGAGGAGCAGGAGGAGGAGGAGCAGGGGGAGGGGAGTGTAGGCCGAAGCCTGCACTGGCGGCAGCTTTGGGTGTGTTGTGTCTGCGTGGCTTTTGCAGGACACGTTGCCGGCTACACAGCAGGGGAACAGCTGGCGGTGCTGGACCCCACTGACACATTGGCGAGGTGTTTGGCTCTGTGCAGCCAGCACTTCCGGACAGCAACTAGCGTTGTTGGAGCCCGGGCTCTGCAGGTGGAGCAGAGTGTAGGCCGAAGCCTACTTGAACCGATTTCAAAGGTCACCTTTAACCCCCCCTCAGGGGTTAGAAAGTAGAAGAGCCACAGCTTATGCAGCAGTAGTGCTGCACAAGTCAAAGGTTGCTCTTTTAATTTTTCTCCTTGCACACGCTGAATGAAACACGTATAACATTTAGCCCTTTATACAGTCAAACTGTGTAATGGAGGCGAGAGTTCCCTTTGTAATGAGACGCAGCACAGGTGTCAAGAATCCCACCTTGGTGCTGGGTGCAGCCTCCCGAGCGTTGTTATTTGCTGTACAGGAGTCTGCGCTGTCGTGTTATCCCCTGGCCTAGCGCCGTTAGCGCTGCCCATCTTCTGGCATCATGTAATGTCGGCCGGTGCGGTTCGCGATGACCATGAATCCCAGCCCCGCAGTGTCTTAACATTGTTAAAACACTGCGGGGCTGGGATTCAGGGCCTGGCGCAGCACATATGTTGGCCTCTCACACTCGGGTCCTTACACCCGCTTCAGACTGTGCGGCGTCATCTGATCCCTTATCGCATGCCACGGCCATGAAGCCGCACAGTCCGAAGAAGGCGGAAGGAGAGGAGGGACAGGCGAACTGATGCACTGATCCTGCCCATCAATCACACCCTCGCAGTCCCAATAAATAAGACACCGAGGGGCGTTGTGTGGGTCAGGGCGGCCGCAGAAGCGCAGCCAGCCAAACAATGATGCCAGAAGACGGGCAGCGTTACCAAGGAGCTTGTTGCGTGTGTCAATACAAAGTCAAATCACACCTGAGGGACGTTTTAATGGTCACAGAGGACACATTTTAGACGTGTTCACTTCAACATGGGCAAGGAGAATAAGTTTCTGAGCCACCTTGAACACATGCAGCATTACTGCTGTTCAAGGTAGCTGTAAAACATAGAAACACCTGGGGGAGGGGGGACAGGTTCCCTTCAATTTCAGTTCTTGTGTCTGCGTGGCGGTCGCAGGACACGTTGCCGGCTACACAGCAGGGGAACAGCTGGCGGTGCTGGACCCCACTGACACATTGGCTGGTGTTTTTCTCTGTGCAGCTAGCACATCTGGGCAAAAACTGGCGGTGTTAGAGCCCAGGGTCAGCAGGAGGAGCAGGGGGAGCGGAGTGTAGGCCGAAGCCTGCACTCGAGCAAGTTGAAAGGAAACCTTTAACCCCCCCCCCCCCCAGGCGTTTGTAGCTGAAAGAGCCATTGTGTACAGCACTAATGCTGGAAAAGGTAAACTTAGCTCTTTTAATTATGGTCCTTGTACATGCGGAACCTAACATTTATGAAATGTGTCCCCACACAGCGTTAAACCGTCCGGTAGGTGGAACTTTCCTTTGTCGTGTGACGCAGCACAGCCATCATTTTTACCCCCTTGTCGCCGTTCGCCCCCTCCTCAGCGTTGTTTGAATCTGTCCCGGAGCCTGCGCTGTTAGGTTAGCCCATGGCTATGCACACATGTTGCGCTGCCCGTCTTCTGACCTCATTTGGTGTCAGGCTGGCTGCGCCTGTGCGGGTGCGTTGGCCGAGATCCCGCCTCGCAGTGTCGTCTCATGTAATCCCACCGCGGGCCTGTGATCCGTGCCCGTGCGCAGTGCATATCCTCTCCTCTCACTCCCCTCCCTACGGCTTTTTCAGACTGTGCGGTGTCACGGCCGTGGCATGCTATTAGGGACCAGCTGACATCGCACAGTCTGAAGAAGCCGTAGGGAGGGGAGTGAGAGGAGAGGATATGCACTGCGCACGGGCACGGATCACAGGCCCGCGGTGGGATTACATTAGACGACACTGCGAGGCGGGATCTCGGCCAGCGCACCCGCACAGGCGCAGCCAGCCTGACACCAAATGAGGTCAGAAGACGGGCAGCGCAACATGTGTGCATGGCCAAGGGCTAACCTAACAGCGCAGGCTCCGGGACAGATTCAAACAACGCTGAGGAGGGGGCGCACGGCGCCAAGGGGGTAAAAATGATGGCTGTGCTGCGTCACACGACAAAGGAAAGTTCCACCTACCGGACGGTGTAACGCTGTGTGGGGACACATTTCATAAGTGTTTGGTTCAGCATGTGCAAGGAGCATCACGAAAAGAGGCACTTTTTCCCTTTGCATCATCATTACTGCTGCACAAGGTGGCTCCTTCAGTAACAAACGCCTGGGGGGGGGGGGGGGTCAGGTTCCCTTACATTTAACTTGTTGTGTCTGCGTGGCGGTCGCAGTACACGTTGCCGTATACACAGCAGGGGAACAGCTGGCGGTGCTGAACCCCACTAACACATTGGCGAGGTGTTTGGCTCTGTGCGTACAGCACTTCTGGACGGCAACTAGCGGTGTTGGAGCCCAGGGACAGGTGGAGGAGGAGGAGGTTGGAGGAGGTAGGAGGAGGTAGGAGGGATTGCCACACACACAGCAGGGGAACAGCTGACGTTACTGAACCCCAATAACAGAGGAGGGACTGTTGACTGTGCGTACAGCACTTCTGGACGGCAACTGGCGGTGTTGGAGCCCAGGGACAGGTGGAGGAGGAGGAGGTTGGAGGAGGTAGGAGGGATTGCCACACACACAGCAGGGGAACAGCTGACGTTACTGAACCCCAATAACAGAGGAGCGACTGTTGACTGTGCGTACAGCACTTCTGGACGGCAACTGGCGGTGTTGGAGCCCAGGGACAGGTGGAGGAGGAGGAGGTTGGAGGAGGTAGGAGGAGGTAGGAGGGATTGCCACACACACAGCAGGGGAACAGCTGACGTTACTGAACCCCAATAACAGAGGAGGGACTGTTGACTGTGCGTACAGCACTTCTGGACGGCAACTGGCGGTGTTGGAGCCCAGGGACAGGTGGAGGAGGAGGAGGTTGGAGGAGGTAGGAGGGATTGCCACACACACAGCAGGGGAACAGCTGACGTTACTGAACCCCAATAACAGAGGAGGGACTGTTGACTGTGCGTACAGCACTTCTGGACGGCAACTGGCGGTGTTGGAGCCCAGGGACAGGTGGAGGAGGAGGAGGTTGGAGGAGGTAGGAGGGATTGCCACACACACAGCAGGGGAACAGCTGACGTTACTGAACCCCAATAACAGAGGAGGGACTGTTGACTGTGCGTACAGCACTTCTGGACGGCAAATGGCGGTGTTGGAGCCCAGGGACAGGTGGAGGAGGAGGAGGTTGGAGGAGGTAGGAGGGATTGCCACACACACAGCAGGGGAACAGCTGACGTTACTGAACCCCAATAACAGAGGAGCGACTGTTGACTGTGCGTACAGCACTTCTGGACGGCAACTGGCGGTGTTGGAGCCCAGGGACAGGTGGAGGAGGAGGAGGTTGGAGGAGGTAGGAGGGATTGCCACACACACAGCAGGGGAACAGCTGACGTTACTGAACCCCAATAACAGAGGAGGGACTGTTGACTGTGCGTACAGCACTTCTGGACGGCAACTGGCGGTGTTGGAGCCCAGGGACAGGTGGAGGAGGAGGAGGTTGGAGGAGGTAGGAGGGATTGCCACACACACAGCAGGGGAACAGCTGACGTTACTGAACCCCAATAACAGAGGAGCGACTGTTGACTGTGCGTACAGCACTTCTGGACGGCAACTGGCGGTGTTGGAGCCCAGGGACAGGTGGAGGAGGAGGAGGTTGGAGGAGGTTGGAGGGGGTAGGAGGGATTGCCACACACACAGCAGGGGAACAGCTGACGTTACTGAACCCCAATAACAGAGGAGGGACTGTTGACTGTGCGTACAGCACTTCTGGACGGCAACTGGCGGTGTTGGAGCCCAGGGACAGGTGGAGGAGGAGGAGGTTGGAGGAGGTAGGAGGGATTGCCACACACACAGCAGGGGAACAGCTGACGTTACTGAACCCCAATAACAGAGGAGCGACTGTTGACTGTGCGTACAGCACTTCTGGACGGCAACTGGCGGTGTTGGAGCCCAGGGACAGGTGGAGGAGGAGGAGGTTGGAGGAGGTAGGAGGGATTGCCACACACACAGCAGGGGAACAGCTGACGTTACTGAACCCCAATAACAGAGGAGCGACTGTTGGGACTGTGCGTACAGCACTTCTGGACGGCAACTGGCGGTGTTGGAGCCCAGGGACAGGTGGAGGAGGAGGAGGTTGGAGGAGGTAGGAGGAGGTAGGAGGGATTGCCACACACACAGCAGGGGAACAGCTGACGTTACTGAACCCCAATAACAGAGGAGGGACTGTTGACTGTGCGTACAGCACTTCTGGACGGCAACTGGCGGTGTTGGAGCCCAGGGACAGGTGGAGGAGGAGGAGGTTGGAGGAGGTAGGAGGGATTGCCACACACACAGCAGGGGAACAGCTGACGTTACTGAACCCCAATAACAGAGGAGCGACTGTTGGGACTGTGCGTACAGCACTACCAGGCAACAACTAGCGGTGTTGGAGCCCAGGGACAGGTGGAAAAGCAGAGGAACACAATGTAGGCCGAAGCCTGAGAAAGTCGAAAGGGAACCTTTAACCCCCCCCCAAGGCGTTTGTAGCTGAAAGAGCCAGCTTGTGCAGCACAAAAGATGCAAAAGGAAAAGGTGGCTCTTTTCATCATGCTCCTTGCAAACACAGAACTAAACACTTATAAAATGTGTCCCCTGCAACTGTAAAACCGTCCCGGAGGTGGGACTTTCCTTCGTAATGTGACGCAGCCCAGCCGTCATTCCTACCCCCCCGGCGCCGCGCACCGGCTCCTCAGCGTTGTTTTAATCCGTCCAGGAGCCTGCGCTGTTATGTTATCCCGTGGCCAGGCACACTTAGCGCTGCCCGTCTTCTGGCATCATTTGGTGTCTGGATGGCTGCGCCTGTGCGGCCGCGCTGGCAGAGAGCCCGCCTCGCAGTGTCTTCTGATTTAATCCCACTGGGGGCCTGGGATCCATGGACATGCGCAGTGCATATCTGAACCTCCACCTCTCACTCATCTCCCTATGGCTTCTTCAGACTGTGCGGTGTCACGGCCGTGGCATGCTGTTAGGGACCAGCTGACACCGAACAGTCTGAAGAAGCCATAGGGAAATGAGTGAGAGGTGGAGGTTCAGATATGCACTGCGCATGTCCATGGATCCCAGGCCCCCAGTGGGATTAAATCAGAAGACACTGCGAGGCGGGCTCTCTGCCAGCGCGGCCGCACAGGCACAGCCATCCAGACACCAAATGATGCCAGAAGACGGGCAGCGCTAAGTGTGCCTGGCCACGGGATAACATAACAGCGCAGGCTCCTGGACGGAATAAAACAACGCTGAGGAGCCGGTGCGCGGCGCCGGGGGGGTAGGAATGACGGCTGGGCTGCGTCACATTACGAAGGAAAGTCCCACCTCCGGGACGGTTTTACGGTATCAGTGGACACATTTTATAAGTGTTAAGTTCTGCGTGTGCAAGGAGCTAAACAAAAATAGCTACCTTTTCCTTGGGCAGCATTACTGCTGCACAAGGTGGCTCTTTCAGTAACAAACGCCTTGGGGGGGGGGACAGATTCCCTTACATTTCAGTTGTTGTGTCAGCGTGGCGGTCGCATGACACATTGCCGGCTACACAGCTGGGGATCAGCTGACGTTACTGAAACCCAATAACACTGGGTCGTATGTTTTGACTGTGCAGACGGCACGTCTGAGCCTCAACTGGCGGTGTTGGAGCCCAGGAATTTAAGTTCAGGTGGTAGAAAGATGAACACAACAGGAGACCTGGATAACGTATACAGTGACCTAATTATTCAATCAGGAGGAGGAGTGGCAAATTCCGGCGAGATCCAGGCCTTGTTCATTTTCAGGAAAGTAAGCCGGTCAACGTTATCGGAGGATAGTCGCATGCGACGGTCAGTTAGTACACCACCTGCAGCACTAAAGACACGTTCCGATAATACACTGGCCGCAGGGCAAGACAGCACCTCCAATGCATACTGGCTTAGCTCTGGCCATGTATCCAGCTTTGAGACCCAAAACTTGAAAGGGGAAGAGCCGTCTGGGAGTACAGCAAGAGGGCAAGACATGTAGTCTGTCACCATCTGACGGAACCGTTGCCTCCTGCTGACTGGAGCCGTCTGTGATGGTGTAGACTTTTGTGGCGGGCACAGAAAACTGTGCCACAGTTCGGCCATACTGGTCTTGCCTTGGGCAGAGGCACTGCTTCTGCTCCCTCTTTGTGCAGAGCCTCCACCACGGCCTGGACGCACTGAGCTGCTTTGGAATGCACTAGCAGCACTTCTCTCAGTTGGAATGGAGAAGATGATGGAATTGACCAGTGTGTCTTGGTACTCCCGCATTTTTCGCTCCCGGTTCAACGGTGTGATGAGGCTTTCTACGTTGTCCCGGTAGCGAGGATCGAGGAGGGTGAACACCCAATAATCAGACATGTTGAGAATGTGGGCGATGCGGCGGTCGTTTCTCAGGCACTGCAGCATGTAATCCACCATGTGCTGCAGACTGCCAACTGCCCAAGAAACGCTGTCCCCTGCTGGAGGCGTGATCTCTGCCCGCTCGTCATCACCCCACCCTCGCTGTACACACTGACTACTGGACAATTGTGTAACTCCCTCCTCTGGACGGATGTCTTCCTCCTCCATTGACTCCTCCTCATCCTCCTCACAAACGGTCCCCTGCCTACGCGTTTGTGAGGAACCACGTGGCGCTGACTGTCCAGAAGATGATGGAAATGGTGAATCCTCATCCTCCACCTCTTCCACAACATCATCCCTTAGCGCTTGCAGTGATTTTTCAAGCAGGCAGATAAGGGGGACAGTCATGCTGACTAGTGCATCATCTGCACTCGCCATCCGCGTGGAATAATCAAAGGGACGCAAAACCTGGCAGACGTCATTCATAGTGGCCCACTCTGTGGTTGTGAAGTCTGTACGGCGCTGACTGCGACTTTTTTGCGCCTGAAGCAGCTGGTACTCCATTACAGCTTGCTGCTGCTCACACAACCGCTCCAACATATGTAACGTGGAATTCCACCTGGTAGGTAGGTCACATATGATGCGATGTTCCGGCAGGCGGTGTCGGCGCTGCAGAGCCGCAATGCGCGCTTTTGCCGTGCTGGAACGCCGCAAGTGAGCACACTCTAGGCGGACCTTGTGCAGCAGTGCATCAAGATCCGGATAGTCCCTCAAAAAGCTCTGCACGACCAAATTGAGCACATGTGCCAGACATGGGATGTGAGTGAGGTTGCCGAGGCCCAGAGCTGCCACCAGATTTCGGCCATTATCACACACTACCATGCCTGGCTGGAGATTCGCTGGCACAAACCACACATCGCTCTCCTGCTTGATGGCATTCCAGAGCTCCTGCGCTGTGTGGCTACGATTCCCCAAGAAAATTAATTTCAAGACGGCCTGTTGACGTTTGGCCACGGCTGTGCTCATGTCGGTCGTAACAGGTACACGTTCATCACGGGTCCATGTGGAGGTGGACTGTGACGGCTCCTGCAGCGATGATTCTGAGGAACTGGTGTAAGAGGAGGAGTCAATGCGTACAGAATGGATTCCTGCAATCCTTGGAGTGGGCAGGACACGTCCTGCGCCACTCGCACGGTCTGTACCCGGCTCAACGACATTAACCCAATGGGCAGTGAGGGAAAGGTATCGCCCCTGTCCATGTTGACTGGTCCACGCATCGGTGGTGAGGTGGACCTTGCTACTGACGGCGTTCAGTAGCGCGTGTTTTATGTGTCCCTCCACATGCTTCTGCAGGGCAGGGACGGCTTGCCTGCTGAAGTAAAAGCGGCTGGGCACATTGTACTGTGGGACTGCCAATGACATCAAGTCACGGAAGCTGTCAGTCTCCACCAGCCTGAATGACAGCATTTCCAGTGACAGAAGTTTGGCAATGCCTGCAGTCAGAGCCTGTGCTCGTGGGTGGTTTGACGAGAAAGGCCGCCTTTTCTCCCATGCCTGTACTACCGATGGCTGTAGACTGGGCTGGGAGTGTGTGGATGACTGGGAAAGTGGCGCTGCGGGTGGAATTACAGCGGGTCTCTGGACAACAGGGGCAGAGGTTCTTCCACGGCGATCCTGGGAGGACGCCGAACCAGCTGCGTGTGAGGTAGAGGAAGAGGCAACACGAGCTGAAGAGGTGGTAGCTGCCGCTGTTGGTTGGCCTACCTCTTCAGTGTGTTTTTCTAACTCCGCCGGGTGCCTGTTGCGCACATGTTTCCACATGTTGGAGGTATTGAGGTTGCTGACATTTTTCCCTCTTTTGACTTTTTGATGACACACGTTGCATCTGACATAGCAAATGTCATCTGCAACTGTGTCAAAAAAGGACCAGGCACTGCAAGTCTTGGGAGCGCCCTTTTTGGCTTTTGGAAGAGACATGCTCCTAACGGGTGCCAAAGCGGAGGCTGCAGGATCCGCAGTCTTCCCCCTCCCTCTCCCTCTTTGGGCCGTACGGGGAATCTCTTCCTCAGAGCTGCTCCCACCACCTTCCTGTCCCTCACGCCAAGATGGGTCGAGGACCTCATCATCTACACTACCCTCTGCCCCCAACTGCTCCTCCTGGGTAGTCTCAGCAGCAGAGCACGCACCAGTAAGTGGCACCTGAGTGTCATCATCAGCTGATGCGGCCTGCGATGTGGTGACCGGAGCCACTGGCCCACCCGCCTCTTCAGAGGAAGACAGAAAAAGCTGTTGGGCATCACTGCACCCTGCCTCTTCTTCCATTTCTCCAATGCTGCTTGGCTGGCCCCCTGTTTCCAAGCCAAGAGATTCAGAGAACAGAAGTAGAGACGGCTCCTGTCCTGGGCTCTCTGTCTGCCTGGGCAATTTGGCAGGTGGTGAAGAGACAGATGGCTGCTCTCCAGTGCTCTGTGTCTGAGAGGATGTGGCACTAATGGAAGTTGATGCATTAGCTGCCATCCATCCGACAACAGCTTCAATTTGTTCTTCACGCAGCAGCGGTGTACGGCGCTCGGACACAAAGCTTCGCATGAACGACTGTTGCCTGGTGAAAGTGGGTGCTGATGAGTCACCGGTGCCCGCAGCAGGCACAGAATCCCCACGTCCCCTCCCTGCTCCGCGCCCACGCCCACGCCCACGTGCCTTACTCACTGCCTTCTTCATCTTGGTTGACTGATAAAGATAAGCAGAAAAGTACTAACGGATTTGTGTGCTTATTCCTGAGCAACTCCTCCTAACAGGTATAAGAAGCACTAATTATCTAAAGTGTGGACTAGACTTTAATATGAGCTAATGTGGCCTACAGAAATGTAAAGTGGTGTAACTGGTGTGTTTGGTGAACTTTATTATTTATTTATTTTTTGGGGGCTGAACTGACAACAGATAGAGCTGCAGTCACACGGAGACCGTGCAGACAGACGTAAACGGCGCTACAAGGCCCAAAAACCCTCCTCTACTTTATCCTATGTAGTGTTTTTCCACAAATTAGCTGGAGACGGGTGGAAAGACACTAATAGGATTTTTTTGAATAAATTAGCAGCAGACTACACTATTTGGAAAAAAAAGAAAATTGATTTGGCGGTATGACGCAGTGAAAAACCCTGAGCTGGAGACAACCAGGCTACAGCTGCTCACAGATTACAGGGCGAGCTGCAGTCACACGGAGACCGTGCAGACGGCCGTAAACGGCGCTGCAAGGCCCAAAAACCCTCCTCTACTTTATCCTATGTAGTGTTTTTCCACAAATTAGCTGGAGACGGGTGGAAAGACACTAATAGGATTTTTTTGAATAAATTAGCAGCAGACTACACTACTTGGGAAAAAAAAAAAAAAAGGAACAGTATGAGGCAATGAACCACCCTCCCTGAACTGAATACAACCAACTATGGATGGCCTATGTGGCTGCACTCAGACTGGAGACTGGGCTGCACTCACACACACACACACACAGACCCTGCAGATCGCTGTGAAAACAGCGCTACAAGGCAAAAGCAAGGTGAATAGTAGGTGAACACAGCGGTTGCTAAATTAGCCTTTGGAAAGCACAAAGAAGCAAATCGCTATCTCTAAACTGTCCCTCAGTCAGCAAACAGCGTCCTGTCACTAACTGAATTCACAGCAGAGTGATCGCAAAATGGCGCCAGCGACTTTTAAACTGCATCATGACATCATTACACCAGCCAATCACAGCCTTGCCAGTAGTTTCATGCCCTCCATGCTAAACAGGATGTGCCCACACTTGGAATCAATCTCATTGGCTGAATTTCTGCTTTTTGAATCTTAGAACTTCCGATTCCGGTATCCGATACGCGGCAAGTATCGGAATCCCAGTATCGGAATTCCGATACCGCAAGTATCGGCCGATACCCGATACTTGCGGTATCGGAATGCTCAACACTAGTCTAGATCAATTTCTTGGCTTTACTGCTATTTTTCTTTTTTAGCAACATGATCGCAAATTATACATCTAGTATCTGAAATTTACAATTCTAAAATTTTGTGGCAAATTTATCAAGATTCATATTTTACAGAGTGGTAGTCCACTCGTATTGTATTTCCATGTTGAATTCTATGTTTTTAGCCTTATGTTTATCTTGATTGAGAGGTACTTTGCCTTAATTTGCAAATTGGAACGCTAAAATAGTTACCGTCTTTAATAATGGGCTTCTGTAATACCGGAAAGAGGGAGGTAATTCCGTGTGTACCTATGTTTGCATGTTAATATACTAATGTTGAAAATGTTTAATTGAAAATGTTTAATAAAAACAGTTTGGAAAAAAAAAGATTCATATTTTACACGCAAGTATGGTAAAAACAAAGATCGTTAAAGACATTGGTGGCGTTATACCTCTTGAACTATGCGCCAAGTCCCTGGCCGGGCTTTCAAATTTGATTTTCTCTGAAATACAGCATTGTCTAAAAGTAATCCACAGATCTGACACGCCCACCAGGGCTGTGGGGTACTCGGAACTGGGTCGGACAGTTCTTTGGGGAAGTCACGGGCCATGACCCGACTCCGTGGCCCTGGCTGTGCCTTAAAATGGGGAATATGTATATGGGATTTAACGTGACACCACCTGTGGTGTTCGGCAATGGATGGCCGATGCTGCTAAAAGGAGACCGCTGGGGCTGATGGTGATGCAGCTGGGATGGTTCTGCTCCCCACAGGTGGAGCGGGGCCTCAGGGCTACCGATTCCATTTATGTCAAGCTTCATGTACCTTGTGGTGCAAGACTCAGGGCGCAAGACTTCACTGAATGACAGAAGGGCTGTAGTTTTCTTTTCCTTTACTTGATGGTTGATAGTACAGACCGGGGTACTGGTAACAGATCGTAATGGAGAGCCGGACAGCTTGTAAGCAATTTTTGGATACACCTGGCGAGGTAGGTACGGAAGCCTTCCTTCTGCGCTGTCCTCCCTTTTTCCTTGCTGCCTAACAGCTCACCCTCCTGCTTCTAACTGTCTCTCTCTGTTTTTAAAAACTAACCGTTGCCCGCATGGCAGGCAGCTCGAGCCTATCACAGGTTCCGCTCCTTTGTGTCGGCTCCAGGCTCTGGTATGCTGCTGTGCTGCTTGGTATTAGATCAGTCCCCTGCCCTCTGGATTTAGCTGCCGGGACTTCAGTTCCCAAGCAACCATGGACTCTGGTATCTGGTTCCTAGCGCTCCGCTGTGGGGTGAGTTTAATCACAGCTCCTCTCCCCAGGTTCTACTCTGCTTTTCTCCTACTGACACCTGGTAAGGTGACCCCTCCTTGCTTCCAGGCATGACGTTACTCCCTGTGAGGGAGGCTATGCCACTGTGGCAACTGGACTCCTGGGGTGCCACAGATGTATGTAAGGCTGGAACCGATCTCCAATTCATGCTGCCAGTAGTTCAGGTAACATGAGTCAACTGACAGGTTCATTTTAACCCCTTAATGACCGTTGATATACCCTTTAACGGTGGCAATTAAGGGTACTTATGCCTCAGCTCCGCCTTATAACGGCACTCAGGAATAAGTGTATAGTGCCCCCAGAGTTGGAATTTCTACCGAGACCCCAGAGAACATGATTTGGGTTGGTTTTTACCAACCCCAGTGGTGCGATCGCCTTTTTTAACAGAATAACAGTGATCGCACATCAGAGGAGAGAGAAATGGGGTCCCCCGATCCCTCTAGTACCTCCAATGTCCCTGCAACCCCCCGTGAAGTCCCCAGGCTGCCGGGAAGAAAATGGTGGGTGCATGCGCAGTGCGCCTGCGAGATCTGCCGGCCTTTAACGTCCCTTTAGATAGGTAAAAATAACAAAATAAAAAAAATATTTATTTCCATTTTTCCATTAGGGTTAGAGTTGGGCTAAAGTGAGTTGGGCTAAAATTAGGGTTAGGGTTGGGCTAGAACTAGGGCTATGGTTGGGCTAAAGCTAGAGTTAGGGTTGGGCTAAAGCTGGGGTTAGGCTAGGGTTGGACTAGGATTATGGTTTTGACTAGGGTTAGGGCTGCGGCTAGGGTTAGGGTTGGGCTAAACTTAAGGTTGGGCTAAAGTAAGAGTTGGGCTAGGGTTAGGGTTATGTTTATGGTTGGGATTACAGTTAAGGTTGGGATTATGGTTAGGGTGTGTTAGGGTTAGGTTTGTGGTTAGGGTTATGGCTAGGGTTGGGATTAGGGTTAGGGGTGTGTTGGGGATAGGGTTGGAGTTAGAATTGGGGGCTTTCACTGTTTAGGTACATCAGGGGTTCTCCAAACACGACATAGCGCACCATTGATTCCAGCCAATTTTGTGCTCAAAAAGTCAGTGCTTCCTCCCTTCTGAGCCCTGCCATGCACCCAAATAGTGGCTTTCCCCCACATATAGGATATCGGCGTACTCAGGAGAAATTGCTCAACAAATTTTGTGATCCATTTTCTCCTCATACCCTTGTGAAAATGAAAAAAAATTGGTTCCAAAGTAATTTTTTGGTGAAAAAAGTAAAATGTTCATTTTTTCCTTCTACATTGCTTTAGTTCTCATGAAACACCTGGAGGGTTAATAAACTTCTTAAATGTGGTTTTGCACACCTTGAGGGGTGCAGTTTTTAGAATGGTGTCACTTTTGGGTATTTTCTGTTATAATGACCCCCCAAACTCACAGCAAATGTGAGGTGGTCCCTAAAAAAATGGTTTTGTAAATTTTGTTGTAAAAATGAGAAATCGCAGGTCAACTTTTAACCCTTACAGTGTCCTAACAAAAAAAATTATGTTTCCAAAATTGTGCTGATGTAAAGTAGACATATGGTAGATATTATAGATTACATATTTTGTGTGACACCACTCTGATTTAAGGATACAAAAATTAAAAGTTTGCAAAATTTTTTAAATTTTTCCCAAATTTCCATTTTTTTCCATAAATAAATGCAAGGTATATCGAAGAAATTTTACCACTAACATGAAGTATAATATGTCATGAAAAAACAGCCTCAGAAGCAGTGGGATCCGTTGAAGCGTTCCAGAGTTATAGCCTCATAAAGTGACAGTGGTCAGAATTGTAAAAATTGGCTTGGTCAGTGCCAAATTGGCTCTGTCTTTAAGGGGTTAAAGAAGTTGAGATCTTAATTTGAACAAACATTTTGAGGACACTATTTTGTAATGTTTGAGTGTAGATGTAAGCTAGACATAAAATGTAGTAAGGAACACTTAGGGAATCTCCTAAGACTATGTTTATATCTGTGGTTGGCTTTCTTTTTTTTGCTCTGTCATAAAAACTGGAATCTTGTATTCATGTCTGCAACAGAACAACCACTCGATGGACATTTGACCCAAAATAGACTAAAAGGCATTCAATCAGTTTTCTGTCATGGTGTCTGTCATTTTATCAGAGAAAATATTGCTCTATACAGCACTACTTTTTCATTTCCCTAATCTATTCTGCCATGCAGTTATAGACATGATAATGTGACAAGTAATATATTTTACAATTGTTCTTTGAAATATAACATTTTTATTTGCATTATCATGTGTTGTGGCTGTTGATATTTTGTAGCGTAGAAATTATTATTATCGATAATGTTCGTCAAACTGCTACCATTATTAATAGTAGTAACAGTGCATATTTTGGAATTAATTTCTAAAATGTAAAGACTGAATAAATATAAGCATGAAATTCTTTACTGCCATTAACTCTCCATGCTTTCGGTTTATTTTTTTTTTTAAACGACTTATTCATGGATTTGTGAAAGAGAAGGCATCTTAATACATAGACAATCTTGCCCTGGGATCTGATCTCTTACAATGGATGTCTATGCAGGCCAATTGCTCTTTATTCAAAATGAAATTCCACGCTGTTATGCTATTTTAATTCCATCATTAACCCTTAGCATCCCGAATGGGATATTAAATCGACGTGTCTGAGGAACATCCAACAGCATCTAAAGAGACCACAATTTTGATCACATTATAGCTTTATATGAGGGTAATGGAGCAAGACAATGCCCAAATGTCAAATTAAACCGCACAGCTCTGTAATCACTCAGACTGACATGGCATAAAAGGATAATTAGTAGTTCATTACATGGAACCTTGTTTGTTCAGCTAAATTGATTTCTCAGCTGCCCATGTTTTCTGTTTACTTAGTAAGTGAACTGTGCACATTTATATTTGAGAGCTAGGAAATCCCTACCCCTGGACTCTTTTTTTTGATCAGCAGCGGTGTGTGCGTTTTTAAATGTAGGTAGAGGTGGATGAACCTGAGAAATTGCATACAGGTGTACAGTAACAATCAGCAGTGCAGATTGATCTCTGATACAAACAAGCTGTGGTTAGGGATCTGCGTGACTGCATGGAGAAAACCCAGCTCACCCATCTGCTTTGTAGGTGGAAATTCTTTTGTTATTTGTTTGCTTTTCAACTTACAGTGAACTTCCCTCTCAGAAAAGGCTGTAATCCCTCACCACTCAAAACGGAAATTCTGCTAGTTTAAACAGCGCGCAACAAAGTCTTCTTAAAACCTCAGTTTTGCACATTAATGCCAGTATAAAGGGGATGGTTCTTGTTTTAAATATTCTTTCTTTTTCGGTTGGCTTGGGAGAAACTATAAACACCTGACTTCAAAGGTTGGAGAACTTGCTACCTCATAAAAATGTAAATATTAGTTTCTCAGATATAAAGTCCATAGGTAAAGTGTAAGTGGATACATCAAGTTTGTCATAATAGGGGATGCTTGCTTCTTTACATTGCCTTACCAATGCAGGACATTGGAGTAGTTCCAGGCCTTGTTCGTGAGTGTAATTGGCATCTGTGATATTGCTGTTTGGATCCCCATTGATGGCAGGCCTCTGTACGACCATTTTCAACTTTTGCACCGTGGACCTGTATGGCAGTCTATCTCATTGCACCTGCCAACGTCCTTTATCTTCACAAGGTCTCCACCCAACTGTAGTATTTGTGCACGTCTTGTACTGCCAGACATATAACTGGAATGTATTTGGACCTGTAAGAGTTTAACTGGCAGCTTTCTATAAAATCAAGACTTCATCGAAAGGGATGTGAATTTATGGAAGTGGGAGCAAATAATAACAATTTACCATTGTTACTAAGAGGAAACTTTGAGAGCATGTGGAATATGCAAGAAGTAGATGCTATACTGCTGATGAGTATCCACTTGGACTGTAGTAATCTACAAATAATTCATATTCCATCTATTTGGCAAGACCTGGATAGAGTAGGATGACCAAAAATCTATACGTCTGTAGTATTCACCTTGAAAGGGGGTTTCATCTGGCGCTAATCTATTTTTGCATTTAAAATAGACTCTGACAAAATTAAAGAAGTTAAAAAGAGGAGAGAAAATGTTTTTAAAAATATTGTTAGGGTATTCTGAGTTAATGGTATTGGGTCCCCTGTTTAGGATCCTTACCTTCCCTGTAGAGAACAGTTACAAAATGCATTTCTCGCTCTGAACGACACATCCTGTCCTGCATTGCACAAACAACCCATTAATTTTTCATGGGCACTATGTAATGCTAATCTTCCCCTGCAGGGTATTAGAACACTTACTGCAGGTTTCATGGCGGGCTACAGCTGTTTACCAGGGTTCAATGTAGGTAGACAATTTTTAATTAGCTTTTTGTCAAGAGACCATAAGAAGCTGAGTTTGCCTAATGTGTGCAAACTCTTCAAATGCAGCAACAGAGCATGCAGATTTCTACTAACCAGTTTTAATGTTCAGAACATATTAAACATTGAGTATTGTATAGTTTCAATTAAATAACGATCCAGTACTTTGAGTTAAAAAACTTCAAATGCTTTATTTATATATTTTTAAAAGACATGCTGTAACAATATACTCTAAAATATATGTCATAAACCATCATCATGTTTAGAGCTGGACATAGCTCTTGTTCAGAGCATAAGTGAAAATAAAATAAGACACACTACTTTTAAAGCCATGCCTGTGAACTTCAAATTACAAACAGCTGAATAATCTGCTTGAAATTTAAAACATTCTTGGGTTAAAAGAGTTCTATTTAAAGTGACAAGAGGTAAACGACTCACAATTACAGTACATGCAAATATTTATATGTATATATATATATATATATATATATATATATATATATATATATATAAATAAATACACATAGGTAATTAAAAGACAGAAACATAGGTAAAGTATGCAAAAATGGTATATGTGGACCAATAATAGATGCTTCAAGGCAAACGCTCCCCGGCTGCTGCATTTTGTGTAACCTCGGACTGGAGGCCATCAGTTCTCTGAAATCACTGTAAAGCTGACAGTCGGCTCAGAAAAAGTTCAGTGCACTGGCTCCCAGATGCGAGTACAATTGAAACTCTGAATGTCAGCAACATGATCAGATCATGTGATATCATAATGCGCCACCGCTGCAGAGGCGCCAACAACTTAGTGGTGAGTTCTCTATAGTTTGGGGAATGAGGATGAGATGGGTGTGGACACAATATGGGAAGGAGAAAAAATTGTGGGCACAGTATGAGGAAGAAAGGGGGAAATGTATGCAGACACAGTATGGGGAGCGAGGTAGGGAATGGTGCAGACACATTGTGGTGAGTGGGGAGATGGGTGCGGACACAGTATGAGGAGTGAGGGGGTTAGTATGCAGACACAGTATAAGTAGTGAGGGGAGAATGTGTGTGGACACAGTACAAGGAGTGAGGGAAAGAATGCATGGGGACACACACTTGGGATCAGTGGGATGTGAGAGGAGACAGTATGAACAGGGAGAAGGTTCAAAGAAGGTATACAAATCCATTCATGGAGGCAACTGAGACAGGAAGGTGCTTAATAGAGAAGATTTCAAGATTCTAAATTTGGACATGAGATATCGTGCTGGCATGAATTATAAAAATGACCTCATGTACTTTTAGAAGCTATATTTATTTGAGTTTCTCTATTATTCTTCCTGATGCATTTATATGTATGTGTATATATATATATATTTATATATATATATATATATATATATATATATATATATATATACACTGCTCAAAAAAATATAGGGGACACTAAAATCCCACATCCTAGATATCACTGAATTAAATATTCCAGTTGTAAATTTTGTTTCATTACTTAGTGGGATGTGTTGAGAACAATGAAACTTAAAACTGATGAACGTAAATCACAATAAATATACCACAGAGGTCTGGAGTTGGAGTGATGCTCAATATCAAAGTGGAAAATGAAGTTACAGGCTAATCCAACTTCAGTGGAAATGCCTCAAGACAAGGAAATGATGCTCAGTAGTGTGTGGCCTCCACGTGCCTGTATGACCTCCCTACAATGCCTGGGCATGCTCCTGATGAGGCGGCAGATGGTCTCCTCAAGGAACCCCTCTCAGACCTGGACTAAAGCATCCGCCAACTCCTGGACAGTCTGTGGTGCAACGTGATGTTGGTGGATGATGCGAGACATGATGTTCCAGATGTATTCAATCTGATTAAGGTCTGGGGAATGGGCGGGCCAGTCCATAACTTCAATTCCTTCATCTTGCAGGAACTGCTGACACACTCCAGCCACATGAGGTCTGGCATTGTCCTGCATTAGGAGGAACCCAGGGCCAACCGCACCAGCATATGGTCTCACAAGGGGTCTGAGGATCTCATCTCGGTACCTAATGGCAGTCAGGCTACCTCTGGCAAGCAAATGGAGGGCTGTGCGGCCCTCCAAAGAAATGCCACCCGACACCATTACTGACCCACAGGCAAACCGGTAATGCTGAAGGATGTTGCAGGCAGCAGATTGCTCTCCATGGCATCTCCAGACTCTGTCACGTCTGTCACTTGTGTTCAGTGTGAACCTGCTTTCCTCTGTGAAGAGCACAGGGTGCCAGTGGCAAATTTGCCATTCCTGGTGTTCTGTGGCAAATGCCAAGCATCCTGCACGGTGTTGGGCTGTGAGCACAACCCCCATCTGTGGATGTCGGGCACTCAGACCGTCCTCATGGAGTCAGTTTCTAACAGTTTGTGCAGACACATGCACATTTGTGGCCTGCTGGAGGTCATTTTGCAGGACTCTGGCAGTGCTCCTCCTGTTCCTCGCACAAAGGCTGAGGTAGCGGTCCTGCTGCTGGGTTGTTGTCCTCCTACGGCCCCCTCCACATCTCCTGGTGTACTGGCCTGTCTCCTGGTAGTGCCTCCAGCCACTGGACACTACACTGACAGATGCAGCAAACCTTCTTGTGACAGCTCACATTGATGTGCCATCTGGATGAGCTGCACTACCTGAGCCACTTGTGTGTGTTGTAGAGTCCATCTCATGCTACCACGAGTGTGAAAGCACAACCAACATTCAAAAGTGACCAAAACATCAGCCAGAAAGCATTGGTACTGAGATTTGGTCTGTGGTCCCCACCTGCAGAACCACTCCTTTATTGAGTGTGTCTTGATAATTGCCAATAATGTCCATCTGTTGTCTATTCCATTTGCACAACAGCATGTGAAATTGATTGTCAAACAGTGTTGCTTCTTGGACAGTTTGATTTCACAGAAGTTTGATTTACTTGAAGCTATATTCTGTTGTTTAAGTGCTCCCTTTATTTTTTTGAGCAGTGTGTATATATGTACAGTACAGACCAAAGGTTTGGACACACCTTCTCATTTAAAGATTTTTCTGTATTTTCATGACTGTGAAAATTGTACATTCACACTGAAGGCATCAAAACTATGAATTAACACATTTGGAATTATATACTTAACAAAAAAGTGTGAAACAACTGAAATTATGTCTTATATTCTATGTTCTTCAAAGTAGCCACCTTTTGCTTTGATGACTGCTTTGCACACTATTGGCATTCTCTTGATGAGCTTCAAGAGGTAGTCACTGGGAATTATCTTCCAACAATCTTGAAGGAGTTCCCAGAGATGCTTAGCACTTGTTGGCCCTTTTGCCTTCACTCTGCGGTCCAGCTCACCCCAAACCATCTCGATTGGGTTCAGGTCTGGTGACTGTGGAGGCCAGGTCATCTGGCGTAGCACCCCATCACGCTCCTTCTTGGTCAAAGAGCTCTTACACATCCTGGAGGTGTTTTTGAGGTCATTGTCCTATTGAAAAATAAATGATGATCCAACTAAATGCAAATCGGATGGAATAGCATGCAGCAACAAGACGCTGTGGTAGCCATGCTGGTTCAGTATGCCTTCAATTTTGAATAAATCCCCAACAGTGTCACCAGCAAAGCACCCCCACACCATCACACCTCCTCCTCCATGCTTCACGGTGGGAACCAGGCATGTAGATTCCATCTGTTCACCTTTTCTGTGTCGCACGAAGACACGGTGGTTGGAACCAAAGATCTCAAATTTGGACTCATCAGACCAAAGCACAGATTTCCACTGGTCTAATGTCCATTCCTTGTGTTCTGTAGCCCTAACAAGTCTCTTCTGCTGTTGCTTGTCCTTAGCAGTGGTTTCCTAGCAGCTATTTTACCATGAAGGCCTGCTGCACAAAGTCTCCTCTTAACAGTTGTTGTAGAGATGTGTCTGCTGCTAGAACTCTGTGTGGCATTGACCTGGTCTCTAATCTGAGCTGCTGTTAACCTGCGATTTCTGAGGCTGGTGACTCAGATAAACTTATCCTCAGAAGCAGATGTGACTCTTGGTCTCTCTTTCCTGGGGAAGTCCTCATGTGAGCCAGTTTCTTTGTAGCGCTTGATGGTTTTTGCAACTGCACTTGGGGACACTTTCAAAGTTTTCCCAATTTTTCAGACTGACTGACCTTCATTTCTTAAAGTAATGATGGCCACTCATTTTTCTTTACTTAGCTGCTTTTTTATTGCCATAATACAAATTCTAACAGTCTATTCAGTAGGACTATCACCTGTGTATCCACCAGACTTCTGCACAACACAACTGATGGTCCCAACCCCATTTATACGGCAAGAAATCCCACTTATTAAACCCGGCAGGGCACACCTGTGAAGTGAAAACCATTCCCGGTGACTACCTCTTGAAGCTCATCAAGACAATGCCAACAGTGTGCAAAGCAGTCATCAAAGGAAAAGGTGGCTACTTTGAAGAGCCTAGAATATTAGACATAATTTTAGTTGTTTCACACTTTTTTGTTAAGTATATAATTCCACATGTGTTAATTCATAGTTTTGATGCATTCAGTGTGAATATACAATTTTCACAGTCATGAAAATACAGAAAAATCTTTAAATGAGAAGATGTGTCCAAACTTTTGGTCTGTACTGTATATATATATATATATATATATATATATATATATATATATATATACCTTATCATTTGGCCAAATTTACTCTCTGGGGCTCAACTTCCTCACCCTGGCTGTCCGGTTGCAGACCGAGGATTAAGCATCTTGGAGTTGTTACTTTACAGTGGACATTACCTTCCAACCCTCTTCTGCATCTGGGTGATGTGCTTCATAATGCTCCAATGGGGCATGACTTAGGCTTCCTGGTTTCCTTTGCTATATTAAGGAGACTCTGCAGATGTTGATCATACCAGAGTTCAATCGGAGAGAATCTGGTAGAACCTTGTGGACCCTCACGAATAGAGAATAATAGATATGGGAGGAGAAAGTCCCAGTCTCGACCATCTTGTCCTATGGCCTTCTTAAGCATACTCTTTAAGGTTTTATTGACCCTTTCCACAAGGTCCTCTGTCTGGGGATGGTAAAGTAATGTCTTCAGTTGTGCAATTTGCAATTCCTTACACAGTTTCCTCATCACCTTATTCATAGGGTGTTCCATGGTCGGTCAGGATATCCCTTGGTACTCCTGCCAGGGCAAAGATGTGTACCAACTCACGGGCTTTACTTTTCGTGGAGGAGTTTCTTTGGGGAACCGCTTCTGGGTAACACATCACATAATTAAGAACAACCAATATATATTGATGACCCCCGAAGAGACTTAACAAAGGAGCCTATCTCAAGAAAAAAAGGAAGCAATTGTGCCCTGATAAGGATGTATAAATGTTAAAATATTATTGAAACCCAAATCTGTCACAAATCTTACCTTATATTGAACAAGGGGTTTGTTTTTCCCACTATTCTCAATTATTTCTTGGGATATTCAACTTGTTCAGAAGTACGTATCATAGTAGACCAGTTGTTTTTGGTTACTTAACAAGGGGGCCAACCAGGTTCATGGCAATTTTCTCAAACTGCACTTCTATGATGGGTATCAGCATGGGGGGATTTTGGAAGTTGGAGGTGGGAGTGGTTAACTGACAGGTGGGTCAGGGCTTGCAATAACTTTGGATTTCCCGGTGACATCCGGACCAATAGAACTTCCGCATGACCCATTCTTGGGTTTTGTCGACACCCAGATGGCCACCCAAGACAGGGGAATGGGCCATGTCCAACACCCCTCCGTCTTTAGGGTTCTGGTACCAAGAATTGCACCATTTCCTTTCTGACCTTACTAACCTGGGGCAGTACATACCCACTCATCATAAAATCAGGAAATCTGGTGTCAGCCTACAGCTCCTGAGATATGTAGTTTATAATGGTTATATTATTGAACACTTCATTTAAAGTTAGGTTCCTATGTTGGACAGACCCAAAATTCTCTCTTGTCATCCCTATTTCAGAAATGTCAGCCTCAGGAGATACTACCTCCTCATCTCCCACCTATACTCAGAAGAGAAACCAGTCAGTCTATGGGTGTGGTGAGACTTCTTAAGAGGCAACACATCTCGAGGTCTCTTCCCCTCCCCCACAAGTACAAAAATAACACAAAGTCGTAGCCTATAATAGTTTGGTGCAATAAATCCTAGACCATGCCTCATGGGTCTCAGTACCTTGTGCCATCACAATGACCACCGTATAGTCTTTAGCATCCCCATGAATGCAGTGGACACCCATATTCTTCCCAGGGATCAGTTGCAGAAGAAGTATGGCCCTCACAAGGTTCACCAAACAGGCCAAGTCTAGTAGTCCAGTCATTTTCAGACCATTCACTTTTATGGGACAAACTTGGGGCCCTTCATTAGGTGGACAGTCCACACTGTTGGCCAGATATGTGTAGTATAAATACTAGGGTCCAATGTTACAGACCATTTGCTCGATGGTCAGAGGACAATAGGTGGCTACATGACCTGGGCTGTGATATTTACAGCAAATTATATAACCCAATGAGACCTTCGGCCTGACCTTTGCCACCCTCTTGGACTTTGGCCACCCCACCCCCTATTGAGCATTTCCCCCCTGATGGGACCCCTAGTATGGGGTGGGTTGCTTCCCCAAGGACCCCTAGACCCCCTGATACCTTTCTGCCATTCCGACCAAGTCATCGGCATTCTGAAGATCTCCCTGGGCAACCCAAGTTTGAATCTTCCTCATAAGGGAGTACATGAACAGATCTGGGTGCAGAATCGCTAGCTTGAGTTAGAGTACAGCTTCCAAGTCCTTTAGCAAATTCACACGATCCTGTACCTCCACACATTAATATTTGTGAGACAAACAAACTTCATTTTACAATGTGAACCGCACCTGGGGGTGGAGACATAATGAGCAGCCCTCTCTCCCAATTCTTCAGCTGCTCCCAATCAACCTTTCATCTCCGATTAACCCATCATAGTACTATGTACTAGAGCATTACTCCAGGTTTATATCACAGAGGACACGCACTTCTGTGATGCATATCTCAATTCCACTATGTGCCCCGACAGTCATCTAACAATGTGCATATATTGTAATTGTTGTGAGTCATTTACCTCTCACCTATTTAAATAGATCTTTTTTTAACCCAATATTGTATTCCATGAAAAGTAGATTTTTCAGCTTTTTGTAATTCTATGACATCAATGCAGAGAAAATATTGAAATATATTGCCTACAACTACATAAGACACTTGCTAAGATTTCAGGAAGCAAGAGCTCCTTATACTGATATAGAGCTTAATGATTATTTCTATGGTACAATATATTTAAAATGTACTATTTTACTATGGCAAAATGTTTACTAAAATGTTCTTAAATCATTTTAGACTTCAAGACTAATTTTTTGTGATGAGTTAAAGTTGAACTTTGCAACACATATTAGTGGATGATCACAGGTAGTATTATCACATTCACGGGCTTGATGAGATTCATTCCTTTAATTAAAATAATGAAGGCGAGGAGCAGAGTAATAAAACAATGTATTTGATTACACCTAAGCATTTATAAGCATTCAATTCATTTTGTGCTAAACTGATTTACACTAGTTCCTTTCTTGGAACTCAGTGATCCATTACTGGGTCCTAGCTGCCATCTTCCTTATATGAATATGCACCTCTTGCTCTTGTTCGTGAGGGAAAACAATGGACCAATTACAGTAGTTTCAGGTGGGTGCAATAACAGAGAGAAGCAGTAGGCACCAGGAAACAAACCATACCCAGATTAGTTGGTAAAACAGTCTAGTATCTTTAAAATGACCACACATGACATGACATGCGTTTATTTATAAAAAAAAAATTAAATTTGGCAAAAATGTTGAAGATTTTGCAATTTTCAAACATTTTATTTTTTGTGCCCTTAAGGCCGGTGTCACACTTGTGAGTGTAATATGAGAAACTCGTGCGAGTCTCTTGCATCAAATTACTGGCACCTCTGCCGGCGGTTCAGACCAGAGTGTTCAGATTCATAGAAATACATGCAGCCGCACACTCTGGTCCCGAGTGCCGGCGGCAGTGCCGGGTATTGATGCGACAGACTTGCGCGAGTTTCTCTCATTAAAATAGATAGAGTGCTCTCAGTCTGAGAGACAAAATAGGAATCTTGTGTGATACCTTTTAATGGCTAACATAATATAGTGAATGATGTTACAAAGCAAGCTTTCGAGACGGCTTGCGTCTCTTCATACCAGCCTGATGAAGAGACGAAAGCTTGCTTTGTAACATCATTCACTATATTATGTTAGCCATTAAAAGGTATCACACCCAAAAGATTCCTATTTTGTCTCTCAGACTGAGAGCACTCTATATATTTTTTTCTACTGGCTAACACGGTACCAAACCACTTTTTTTTCGTTTCTCTCATTAAACTCGCAAGTGTGACATCGGCCTAAATCAGAGTTATGTCACACAAAATAGTTAATAAATAACATTTCTCACATGTACACATCACATCAGCACAATTTTGGAAACATATTTTTTTTGTCAGGAAGCTATAAGGGTATGTGTCCACGTTCAGGATTGCATCAGGATTTGGTCAGGATTTTCCATCAGTATTTGTAAGCCAAAACCAGGAGTGGAACAATTAGAGGAAAAGTATAATAGAAACATATGCTCCACTTCTGCATTTATCACTCACTCCTGGTTTTGGCTTACAAATACTGATGTAACATCCTGACCAAATCCTGATGCAATCCTGAACATGGACACATACCCTAAGGGTTAAAAGTTGACCAGCAATTTCTAGTTTTTCCAACAAAATTTACAAAACCATTTTTTTAGGGACGACATTACATTTGAAGTGACTTTGCTGGGCTTATATGACAGAAAATACCCCAAAGTGACATCATTCGTAAAACTGCACCCCTCAAGGTGCTAAAAACCACATTCAAGAAGTTTATTAACCCTTCAAGTGGTTCACGAAAACTGAAGCAATGTGGAAAGAAAAAAATGAGCATTTAACTTTTTTCACAAAAAATGTATTTTAAACCCAAACTTTTTTATCTTTAGGGTATGTATCCACCTTCAGGATGGCCGGCGGTTTGGACGGAGCAGCAAACCCGCTCCGCCCTAAGCTCCGCTCACTTCTGTGACGCGATGATGCCGGATGTGTTCATTGCACACATCTGGCACCATCGCACCCCACACATAGGGCCCTGTGTTTTACCTTGCGGCGGCGCAGCGTCACCGCAAGGTAAACGGACATGCTGCGATCTTAAAAGACATGCCGCATGTCCGGAATCGTAGGGCCGCCGGGTGCGTGTTACCTTGCATAGTGGAGACGGGAATTTATAAAATTCCCTCCACTATGCTGTAACATCTGGATGCTGCGTGTTTGATGCTGCAGCTCTGCGCAGCGTCAAACACGCAGCGTTTCCTGAACGTGGAAACATACCCTAACAAGGGTAACAAAGGAAAATGGACCCCAAACTTTGTTGTGCAATTTCTCCTGAGTACGGCAATACCTAATTTGTGGGAGAAATTCACTGTTTGGGTGCACGTCAGAACTCGGAAAGGAAGGAGCACAGTTTGACTTTTTGAACGCAAAATTGTCTGAAATTGAGAGCGGACGCCATGTCCTGATTATTATCATTATTATTATTTATTTATATAGCACCATTAATTCCATGGTGCTGTACATGAGAAAAGGGGATACATACCAGGTTATAGATATAGTTAACAGTAAACAAATTTACAATGACAGACTGGTACAGGAGGGAGAGGACCCTGTCCTTGCTGACTTACATTCTTCAGGGTAATGGGGAAGAGACAGGATGTCGGGGTGCTGCAACACTGGTTGTGGTGAGGCGGCAGCTCTGGTGGTGGTGAGGCGGCAGCTCGGGTGGTTGGTGAGGCGGCAGCTCGGGTGGTTGTGAGGCGGCAGAATGGTTATTGCAGGCTGTAGGCTTTCCTGAAGAGATGGGTTTTCAGGTTCCATCTGAAGGATTTGAGGGTGGTGGATAATCGGATGTGTTGAGGCGTGGAATTCCAGAGGATGGGGGAAATTCGGGAGAAATCTTTGAGGCGGTTGTGTGAGGAACGAATAAGTGTGGAGGAGAGAACGAATAAGTGTGGAGGAGAGTAGGAGGTCTTGGGAGGATCGAAAATTACTTGAGGGAAGATAGTGGGAGATTAGTTCAGAAATATAAGGAGGGGACAGGTTGTGGATGGCTTTGTAGATCAGTGTTAGTAGTTTGAACTGGATTCGTTGGGGAATTGGGAGCCAGTGGAGGGATTTTCAGAGGGGAGAAGCAGGGGAGTAGTGAGGAGAGAGGTGGATTAGTCAAGGAGATGATGAGGGCATGCACAAGAGTTTTAGTAGATTGTGGGCTCAGGAAAGGGACAGATTCTGGCAATATTTCTGAGTTGGAGGCGACAGGAGGTGGCAAGAGTTTGGACGTGTGGTTTGAAGGACAGGGCAGAGTCGAAAGTTACCCCAAGGCAGCGGATTTCAGGTGTGGGAGAGAGTGTGATGCCGTTTACCATAATAGATAGATCGGGGGGGATATGCGAGATGGGGAAAGATGATGAGTTCAATTTTGTCTACATTGAGTTTTAGGAAGCGAGAGTTGAAGAAGGAGGATATGGATGACAGACACTCCTGGATTCTGGACAGCAGAGAGGCGACATCTGTGCCAGAGAGGTAGATCTGAGTGTCGTCCGCATATAGGTGGTACTGGAAGCCATGGGACTTTATAAGTTGTCCTAGGCCAAGGATATAGATGGAAAAAAATAGGGGCCCTAGGACAGAGCCTTGAGGGACTCCAACAGAGAGAGGGCAGGATGAGGAGGTAGTGTGGGAGTGGGAAACGCTAAATGTGCGGTCGGAAAGGTATGAGGCAATCCAGGACACTGCAAGGCCTTTGATGCCAAGGAAAGAAAGAATCTGTAGCAGTAGGCAGTGGTCAAATGTGTCAAAAGCAGAGGACAGGTCGAGAAAAAGGAGGATGGAGAACTGTCTGTTAGCTTTGGCTGTGAGTAAGTCATTAGTAATTTTGGTCAGAGCAGTTTCGGTGGAGTGGTGGGGGCAGAAGCCAGATTGGAGGTTGTCAAGGAGAGAGTTAGATGAGAGGTGGGAGGAAAGTTGACCATGGACATGCTGCTCAAGGAGTTTGGAAGCAAACGGGAGCAGTGATACGGGGCGATAGCTGGGCAAAGCAGGTGGGTCAAGGCTAGCTTTCTTGAGGATGGGTGTGATGGTGGCATGTTTGAAGGCAGAGGGGAAGGTACCAGAAATAGCAATAGGTTGAAGAGATGGGTTAGGGCTGGAATGAGCATGTTAGTAAGGTTGGGGAGCAGGTGGGAAGGGATGGGGTCAAGTGCACAGGTGGTGAGGTGTGATTTGGAAAGGAGGCAAGTAAGTTCTCCTTCAGCGATGTTGGAGAGGGAGGTTATTAGGGAAGGGCAGAGGTCTGGTATATGGAGTGGTTGGGGAGGTGGAACAGTAAACATTTGCCTTGTTTGGTCGATCTTGTTTTTGAAGTAGGTGGCAAAGTCCTCAGAAGAGATGAGGGGAGTTGGAGGTGGCAGTGACAGGTGGAGGAGACAGTTAAATGTGCTGCACAGTTGTTTTGGGTTGTAGGATAGTGAAGATACAAGGTTAGTGAAATAGGTCTGTTTAGCAGAAGTGAGGGCTAGCTTGAAGGCAAGAGTAGCTTGTTTAAAAGCAGTGAAGTCGTCTGGCAGGCGTGTTTTTTCCAACGCCTCTCCGCGACCATGGATGCTTGTTGGAGTTTTTTGGTGAGGTTGCTATGCCGGAGTTGCCTATTGATTTGTCACACTTTGCCATGCATGAGAGGGGCAAGTGAGTCTATGGCTGATGTGAGGGTGGAGTTATAGAAAGTGGTGGCGTTGTCCATGTTGTGGAGTGAAGATATGGAGGACAGGGGTAGGAGAGAGTCTGAGAGTCTGTGAATGTCTAGGTGTGCAAGGTTGTGCATGTCCTGATGTGCCTAAACGGTGGAAATCCCCTACAAGTGACCCTATTTTGGAAACCACATTCCTCAAGGATTTTGTCCAGGGATATAGTGATCATTTTGAACTAATAGAATTTGATAGGTTGTCGTATTGAATATGTTTAGAAGAGTAGGCATTGGTGTGCACTCAAGGTCACTGTAGAAGCGAGGTGCTAGTAGAACGGACAGTCGTGGTCCCTGAAATAAATAGCAAAAATTCACCGCACACTCTAATGGAATGATTTGCAAACATCTGTGGAATTTTATTTTAGACAAAGAAAAAAAAAAGTGCCAAGTTACTAAAATTGGTCCAAAACACAGTAAAGTAGAGACACCCGACGTTTCGACCCTCCCAGGTCTTAATCATGGGGTTTACTTGGGTTCAAAAGGAATGGAAGCCAGGGTTAGGGAATAGCCGTATATAAGCTTCCATGCGGATAGTGGTAGGCTGTAAATAAATGGTAACCTTTGGAGAATATGAAATGTACCAGGTAATGATAGTAGGTCAGAGGTAATCTTAAGAGGCTTTGAATGGAGGCCCGGTAGAGTCCTGTGCAGTAGAAAGCGTTGCTTTTTGTATGTGATATATTTTCCGTGTCTGGTAAGATATACGTATTGTTTCGTACTTATAGTCAGAACAGTGCCAATCATTGGTGGCCTTTGGTGGTAACGGTGTCCTGAGGGGAGCAAGCATATCCAGGACGGTTCTACAGCCTCAGGACACCGTTACCACCATTGGCCTTTTGCAAGGCACTGTATGAAAGCCAAGATCTACTTTGAGGACAGACTTTTGCCAAACATTTCCTTTTAACATAATACAAATTGTCTCTTCAGAGAGGAAGAGGACTAGAACTCTAGTGCCACCTATTGGAAGTAGCAATCCTAACAGTAATGTCGACCCTTTAACTCAATTTGCAGACACTGTGTTTCGGGGTACTGCCCCTCGTCAGTGCAAAGTGGAGATCTGGTTTGGCTGATTGAGAGGCATCTGACCGGGATCCAAGAAGTATAATTTCTCCTTGCGGAGAGTGACATGATAAGCATGTCGAGGTGAGGAGACTTAAAGCCGCAATGCTCCTCTGGGAAATATGCAAATTGTCTCTTCATGCTTATCATGTCACTCTCCGCAAGGAGAAATGATACTTCTTGGATCCCGGTCAGATGCCTCTCAATCAGCCAAACCAGATCTCCACTTTGCACTGACGAGGGGCAGTACCCCGAAACACAGTGTCTGCAAATTGAGATTCTGGTTTGGCTATTATCCTAAGTCATGTGACAAGGCTTGTTAAAGGGTCGACATTGACTGTTAGGATTGCTGCTTCCAATAGGTGGCACTAGAGTTCTAGTCCTCTTCCTCTCTGTAGAGACAATTTGCATATTTCCCAGAGGAGCATTGCGGCTTTAAATCTCCTCACCTCGACATGCTTATCATGTCACTCTCCACAAGGAGAAACGATACTTCTTGGATCCCTTTTAACATAATGAAATAATTAGAACTCACATCACTAGGAGTAATATTCTCAAATGAATTAATATTTTTGTGTCATTACATTAAGATTTTTTTAATGTTTACATTTGAGTGCCTATACTTTAGACAAACATGTTTGTATATGCTATATGACTGAAAATTTTAATACAAGGTTTGACAATTCTTTGATTGTGATTGTAAGGCTAGATGCAGATGAGACTAGAGTGAGTCAGGGGTTCATCTTTATCTGTATCCTCATTACCTGGATAAAAATAAAATAAGCTCCACATCCATCAATTCCATGCCCTTCTGCATTTTCTTGAATCTGTAGCTGTCAAGCTGGGATGATCTTCTATAAGGAAGGGGGGCCTCAAATTTCCCCTGGAACTCTGACTCTAACTATCCCTGTCCCGAGGGTACTCCTGAAGGTAGAGAGGCCCAAGTCTCTGACCTTACTATGCTCCTGTTAAACCCTGATCTGTCCCCTCCACTACCCCATGAGGCATAGTACAGAAATATAAGCTAAAAAAGACAAAGGCAAAACATGGATAACAGAAAACCTATATCATACAAAAGCACTAACCAACAATTGGGAGGAGGATAGGAACAGAGAAGAATAAACTAAATAGGAACAGGGACCAGGAGATAAACACACACACACACATGACAGCAAACGACATAACACAACTGTACTCCAACCACTTAACTTTAGCGCACAGCACAGGAAGACAAATCTTTCACCGGCAGGGACAAGAAGGTCTGATGAGTTTTTATAGGAAGAGGTAATGACCACATCAGAAGCAGCTGTAATGGAGCTGCATGTTCTGACCAGCATAGAAAGGGTCGTTAACCTCTTCAAACCAGAGGAATCTAAATCCATTTAATATGGGACACAAATCACACCATCACTAAGGCTGCCGTCACACTAGAAGTATTTGGTCAGTATTTTACATCAGTATTTGTAAGCCAAAACCAGAAGTGGGACAATTAGAGGAAAAGTATAATAGAAACACATGCACCACTTCTGCATTTATCACCCACTCCTGGTTTTGGCTTGCAAATACTGATGTAAAATACTGACCAAATACTGCAGCCTAAAGAAGACCTTCAATTCATTGCCCGAGGTGACCGTCTAACTCCTGGTCTTTGAAGGGTTCGTGACACCCTCGTGACAATAGCCCTATCACTGTTGTGTCAGTGTGAGCATGTTTCTCTGCACATCACATTTTTCCAGCGGTCTGCAGCAAATCTCTACAGAATGAATTGACATAGCTCTATGCACCTTTAGTGTTTTTTGGAACACTAATCTGCACTGTGCTTCTCAAAAGGGCTCACGCCTTCACTTACCAAATAAATAAGAATTTGTCAATTTGAATAGAAACAATGCATATGGTAAGTTAGGAAAAACTTCTGAAACATTATGGTGCAGAAGTTGCTTTGTAATAGAGCGTTCTGCACATAGACCTTTGAGGAGGCAGCACAGAGCGCACAACTTGATGAGTTTATACCACTTTATTGTACTCCCTCCTCGGGGTACAGCCTGGAACTACTATTCTGGCAGGGAAAACTCCAATCAAGATATGGATAGAGTTCACTCCTGCTGTGAGTTTTGAGGTTCCCCCTTGTATGTAGTAAACAAGTACATTTTTCAAGCTCTAAGCATTGAGATCCCAAATCGCAGCATCCTCCTTATAATGAAATCTAACAGATTATATCACTGACCCAATTGATCTGCAGAACATTACTCAATCTTGTCTACCTTGTGAGATATGCATAGTGATTTCCTCTTTAGATTTATTAATCTGCTGCTTAGCCTGTATGTTAGGTGTGCTGAATTTAATTTAAAATAGTGACATTCTTTCATTGGCAGTATTTTAAAGGGAATTTGTTATGTTTGGGAACACTACAAGTGATTCACTAAATTAAAATATCATCAAAAAGTTAATTTATTTCAGTTCTTCAATGGAAAAATTGAAACTCACATATTATATAGAGTCATTACAAATAGAGTGATATATATCAAGTGTTTATTTCTGTTAATAATGATGATTATGGCTTACAGCCAATGAAAACCCAAAAATCATTATCTCAGTAAATTAGAATATTTTACAACACCAGCTTGAAAAATGATTTTAAAATCTGAAAAGTTGGCCTACTGAAATGTACTGTATGTTCAGTAAATGCACTCAATACTTGGTCGGGGCTTCTTTTGCATCAATTACTGCATCAGTGCGGGATGGCATGGAGGCGATCAGCCTGTGGCACTGCTGAGGTGTTATGGAAGCCCAGGTTGCTTTGATAGCAGCATTCAGCTCATCTGCATTGTTGGGTCTGGTGTCTCTCATCTTCCTCTTGACAATACCCCATAGATTCTCTATGGGGTTAAGGTCAGGCGAGTTTTCTGGCCAATCAAGCACACTGATACTGTTGTTTTTAAACCAGGTATTGGTACTTTTGGCAGTGTGGACAGATGCCAAGTCCTGCTGGAGAATGAAATTTCCATCTCCAAAAAGCTTGTCAGCAGAGGGAAGCATGAAGTGCTCTAAAATTTCCTGGTAGATGGCTGAGCTGACTTTGGTCTTGATAAAGCACACTGGATCTACAACAGCAGATGACATGGCTCCCAAATCATCACTGATTGTGGAAACTCCACACTACACCTCAAGCACCAAACTACACCTCATGATGAATGCTTCAAATTTACCTCTAACCTGTCAGAAGAATCATCCCTCCTAAACCATCTATATGGACATGTACATCATGGAAGGTTGAATAAAATGAAACGCTTATATCTGTGATCTGATGTCTTATTCCAGAGAAATCCACATTTTTCTTAATATATAAATGACCTGGTAAGATCTGTGGGTCGGATAAAGATCTGACAGAGAATCTGCCTCCAGAGCTTATTTTAAATGATAGGGAGTGTTACTAGTGTGAGACATGTAGATCAGGAGAGCAGACAGTCAGTCGTTATATGTCTCACACTGGTAACTACTCCTTTCAATAAGCTCTAGAGACAGACTCTGTTATCTCTGTGTGTTATCAGTGGTGCAGGTGACATCTACTGTACTATCTGGACTCGTAGAGTTTTCACTGGGTGTTATCTGTGGTGTTACATAGGACTGCAAGACCAAGAGTAGATACAAAAAGAATAGGGCTCCTGTGCAAGAAAAGTATATGGGTCATTTGCATGCCTAAAGATCATTATAATGCTTTACTAGATGGTGGCCCGATTCTAACTCATCGAGTATTCTAGAATATGTATGCGTAGTGTATAGCACAGCCCACGTAGCATACGGCACAGCCACGCAGAACATTGCGCAGCCCACGCAGTACATTGCGCAGCCCACGCAGTACATTGCGCAGCCAACGCAGTACATTGCGCAGCCAACGCAGTACATTACGCAGACCACGCAGTACATTGCACAGCCCACGCCGTACATTGCGCAGCCCACGTAGTACATTGCGCAGCCCACATATTATATTGCGCAGCCCACGTAGTACATTGCACTGCCCATGTAGTATATTGCGCAGCCCACGTTGTATATTGCGCAGCCCACGTTGTATATTGCGCAGCCCACGTTGTATATTGTGCAGCCCATGTAGTACATTGCGCAGCCCACGTAGTACATTGCGCAGCCCACGTTGTACATTGCGCAGCCCACGTTGTATATTGTGCAGCCCACATTGTATATTGCGCAGCCCACGTTGTATATTGCGCAGTCCATGTACTATATTGCGCAGCCCACATTGTATATTGCGCTGCCCACGTTGTATATTGCGCAGCCCATGTAGTATATTGCGCAACCCACGTAGTATATTGCACTGCCCAAGTAGTATATTGCGCAGCCCACGTTGTATATTGTGCAGCCCACGTTGTATATTGCGCAGCCCACGTTGTATATTGCGCAGTCCATGTGCTATATTGCGCAGCCCACATTGTATATTGCGCTGCCCACGTTGTATATTGCACAGCCCACGTTGTATATTGCGCAGCCCATGTAGTATATTGCGCAGCCCACGTTGTATATTGCGCAGCCCACGTTGTATATTGCGCAGCCCACGTTGTATATTGTGCAGCCCACGTACTATATTGCGCAGCCCACATTGTATATTGCGCAGCCCACGTTGTACATTGCGCAGCCCACGTTGTACATTGCGCAGCCCACGTTGTATATTGTGCAGCCCACATTGTATATTGCGCAGCCCACGTTGTATATTGCGCAGTCCATGTACTATACTGCGCAGCCCACATTGTATATTGCGCTGCCCACGTTGTATATTGCGCAGCCCACATAGTATATTGCGCAGCCCACGTAGTATATTGCACTGCCCAAGTAGTATATTGCGCAGCCCACGTTGTATATTGTGCAGCCCACGTTGTATATTGCGCAGCCCACGTTGTATATTGCGCAGTCCATGTGCTATATTGCGCAGCCCACATTGTATATTGCGCTGCCCACGTTGTATATTGCACAGCCCACGTTGTATATTGCGCAGCCCATGTAGTACATTGCGCAGCCCACGTTGTACATTGCGCAGCCCACGTAGTACATTGCGCAGCCCACGTTGTACATTCCGCAGCCCACGTAGTATATTGCGCTGCCCACGTAGTATATTGCGCAGCCCACGTTTTATATTGCGCAGCCCACGTTGTATATTGCGCAGCCCACGTAGTATATTGCGCAGCCCACGTTGTACATTGCGCAGCCCACGTAGTATATTGCGCAGCCCATGTAGTACATTGCGCAGCCCACATAGTACATTGCGCTGCCCACGTTGTATATTGCGCAGCCCATGTTGTATATTGCGCAGTCCACATACTATATTGCGCAGCCCACATTGTATATTGCGCTGCCTACGTTGTATATTGCACAGCCCATGTTGTATATTGCACAGCCCATGTAGTATATTGCGCAGCCCACGTTGTATATTGCGCAGCCCACGTAGTATATTGCGCAGTCCACATACTATATTGCGCAGCCCACGTTGTATATTGCGCAGCCCACGTTGTACATTGCACAGTCCATGTACTATATTGCGCAGCCCACATTGTATATTGCGCAGCCCATGTAGTATATTGCGCAGCCCACATTGTACATTGCGCAGCCCACATAGTATATTGCACAGTCCACGTACTATATTGCGCAGCCCACATAGTATATTGCGCAGACCACGTTGTACATTTCGCAGCCCACGTAGTATATTGTGCAGTCCACGTACTATATTGCGCAGCCCACTTAGTATATTGCGCAGCCCATGTTGTACATTGCGGAGCCCACGTAGTATATTGCGCAGCCCACGTAGTATGTTGCGCAGCCCACATAGTATATTGCGCAGCCCACGTTGTATATTGCGCAGCCCACATAGTATATTGCGCAGCCCATGTAGTATATTGCGCAGCCCACGTTGTATATTGCGCAGCCCACGTTGTATATTGCGCAGCCCACGTTGCATATAGCAATGTGGGCATGATATCCCTGTTAAAAAAAAAAAGAATTTAAATAAAAAATAGTTATATACTCACCTTCTGTTGGCCCCCGGATCCAGGAAGCGGTTACCGACGCTTGGGATCCACCGAAGCTCCGCCGAGCCGCTCGCGCCGGCCGCCATCTTCTGTTCCCAGGATGCATTGCGAAATTACCCAGAAGACTTAGCGGTCTCGCGAGACCGCTATGTCTTCTGGGTAATTTCGCAATGCATCGCCGGGAACGGAGGAGTGTGAGTATAGCAGGTTTTTTGGTTTTTTATTATTTTTAACATTACATTTTTTTACTATTGATGCCGCATAGGCAGTATCAATAGTAAAAAAATGGGGACACACAGGGTTAAAAGCAGCGGTTATGGAGTGCGTTACCCGCGGCATAACGCGGTCCTTTACTGCCGGCATTAACCCTGTGTGAGCGGTGACCGGAGGGGAGTATGCGGGCGCCGGGCACTAAGTGCGGGGAGTAAGGAGCGGCCATTTTCTTCCGGACTGTGCTCGTCGCTGATTGGTCGTGGTAATGGTCGTGGGCGTTTTGCCACGACCAATCAGCGACTTGGATTCCATGACAGACAGAGGCCGCGACTAGAGTTGAGCGACTTTCATTTTTTTAAGATCGAGTCGGGTTTTGTGAAACCCGATTTTGTCCAGAGTCGAGTCGAGTGCAGTCGGCCGATTATCGCTAAAAGTCGGGGATCGACCGAAACACGAAACCCAATGCAAGTCAATGGGGAAGCATAGTCGGCAGTGAGTGGAGGCCAGGAAAACACCTACAGTGCCCATTTTAATGCCAAAAACATCCATTCTTGTTTCTGAAGCTTGTCAATCTTAATTAACTTTATAATAATAGTTGGGCATAGGGAATTGGGGGTCATTTGGCAAAAGTTGTGGGGGGAGTAGGGCCGGCTCAAGTTTTTCGTGGGCCCAGGAAATGCGGACTACGTCACGGCGGTGTTGCAGGGAAAGGTAAGTATTTCAACGTTGCAAGTGCTGTGATCCTGAGCAAGCAGGGGGGGCCCACTCGTTCGCATTGGCACTGGCACAGGGCCCCTCAAAGTACAGCGATGTGTGTTTGCATGGCGGGGGCGCCTCCCACCAGCAGCGACACTTTTGCGTACTCTGAGGGGCCCTGTGCCAGTGACGTCGCCAACGAGTATGCCCCCCCACCTGATGAAGGAACCTGCACTTTCATCTGCACCTTCCTCTCTGTCCCTGTGTAAGGTGGTATAACATGCGGGAAGGGGAACCTTACTTTCAGCAGGGTCAGATTCTGGCTGTGTAGAGTATAAGGGGAATGTAGTGGTCTAGGTCAATGTACCAGCAGACTCATCTAGCAGTGGCTGGGCAATGGGCAGGATGAGGAGGAAACAGATATAGGGCCAAAGAATAAAGTAGGCTAAATGCAGTTCAAAATTGGTAACAGGACTAAACAGGCGGCATTGCTTTGTTCAGTGGAGTAGCAAACCCAAGAGCAGCAGACACTGTTTCAAGGGCCTAACCACACTAGTAGGCCAAATGCAGTTTAATATCTGATAGTATAGGGCGAAAGCCAGAATGTGGAAGCTCAGCTTTGTTCAGTTGAGGACAACACCAGGCAGGGGCAGACAGACACCTTTAGTAGGCCGGAACAGCCAATTTTTTAAAAAAACAGCAGTTAGTAAGAGGCAGAAGGTAGAAGCTCAGCTTTATTCAGTTGAGGACAACACCAGGCAGGGGCAGACAGACACCTTTAGTAGGCCGGAACAGCCAATTGCATTTTTAAAAATGGTAATTTGGAACTGAAGGTTGAAGCTCAGCTTTATTCAGTTGAGGACAACACCAGGCAGGGGCAGACAGACACCTTTAGTAGGCCGGAACAGCCAATGGCATTTTTAAAAATGGTAATTTGGAACAGAAGGTAGAAGCTCAGCTTTATTCAGTTGAGGACAACACCAGGCAGGGGCAGACATTCACCTTTAGTAGGCCGGAACAGCCAATTGCATTTTTAAAAATGGTAATTTGGAACAGAAGGTAGAAGCTCAGCTTTATTCAGTTGAGGACAACACCAGGCAGGGGCAGACAGACACCTTTAGTAGGCCGGAACAGCCAATTGCATTTTTAAAAATGGTAATTTGGAACTGAAGGTTGAAGCTCAGCTTTATTCAGTTGAGGACAACACCAGGCAGGGGCAGACAGACACCTTTAGTAGGCCGGAACAGCCAATGGCATTTTTAAAAATGGTAATTTGGAACAGAAGGTAGAAGCTCAGCCTTATTCAGTTGAGGACAACACCAGGCAGGGGCAGACATTCACCTTTAGTAGGCCGGAACAGCCAATTTTTTAAAAAAACAGCAGTTAGTAAGAGGCAGAAGGTAGAAGCTCAGCTTTATTCAGTTGAGGACAACACCAGGCAGGGGCAGACAGACACCTTTAGTAGGCCGGAACAGCCAATTGCATTTTTAAAAATGGTAATTTGGAACTGAAGGTTGAAGCTCAGCTTTATTCAGTTGAGGACAACACCAGGCAGGGGCAGACAGACACCTTTAGTAGGCCGGAACAGCCAATGGCATTTTTAAAAATGGTAATTTGGAACAGAAGGTAGAAGCTCAGCTTTATTCAGTTGAGGACAACACCAGGCAGGGGCAGACATTCACCTTTAGTAGGCCGGAACAGCCAATTGCATTTTTAAAAATGGTAATTTGGAACTGAAGGTTGAAGCTCAGCTTTATTCAGTTGAGGACAACACCAGGCAGGGGCAGACAGACACCTTTAGTAGGCCGGAACAGCCAATTGCATTTTTAAAAATGGTAATTTGGAACAGAAGGTAGAAGCTCAGCTTTATTCAGTTGAGGACAACACCAGGCAGGGGCAGACATTCACCTTTAGTAGGCCGGAACAGCCAATTGCATTTTTAAAAATGGTAATTTGGAACTGAAGGTTGAAGCTCAGCTTTATTCAGTTGAGGACAACACCAGGCAGGGGCAGACAGACACCTTTAGTAGGCCGGAACAGCCAATGGCATTTTTAAAAATGGTAATTTGGAACAGAAGGTAGAAGCTCAGCTTTATTCAGTTGAGGACAACACCAGGCAGGGGCAGACAGACACCTTTAGTAGGCCGGAACAGCCAATTGCATTTTTAAAAATGGTAATTTGGAACTGAAGGTTGAAGCTCAGCTTTATTCAGTTGAGGACAACACCAGGCAGGGGCAGACAGACACCTTTAGTAGGCCGGAACAGCCAATGGCATTTTTAAAAATGGTAATTTGGAACTGAAGGTTGAAGCTCAGCTTTATTCAGTTGAGGACAACACCTGGCAGGGGCAGACAGACACCTTTAGTAGGCCGGAACAGCCAATTGCATTTTTAAAAATGGTAATTTGGAACAGAAGGTAGAAGCTCAGCTTTATTCAGTTGAGGACAACACCAGGCAGGGGCAGACATTCACCTTTAGTAGGCCGGAACAGCCAATTGCATTTTTAAAAATGGTAATTTGGAACTGAAGGTTGAAGCTCAGCTTTATTCAGTTGAGGACAACACCAGGCAGGGGCAGACAGACACCTTTAGTAGGCCGGAACAGCCAATTGCATTTTTAAAAATGGTAATTTGGAACAGAAGGTAGAAGCTCAGCTTTATTCAGTTGAGGACAACACCAGGCAGGGGCAGACATTCACCTTTAGTAGGCCGGAACAGCCAATTGCATTTTTAAAAATGGTAATTTGGAACTGAAGGTTGAAGCTCAGCTTTATTCAGTTGAGGACAACACCAGGCAGGGGCAGACAGACACCTTTAGTAGGCCGGAACAGCCAATGGCATTTTTAAAAATGGTAATTTGGAACAGAAGGTAGAAGCTCAGCTTTATTCAGTTGAGGACAACACCAGGCAGGGGCAGACATTCACCTTTAGTAGGCCGGAACAGCCAATTTTTTAAAAAAACAGCAGTTAGTAAGAGGCAGAAGGTAGAAGCTCAGCTTTATTCAGTTGAGGACAACACCAGGCAGGGGCAGACAGACACCTTTAGTAGGCCGGAACAGCCAATGGCATTTTTAAAAATGGTAATTTGGAACTGAAGGTTGAAGCTCAGCTTTATTCAGTTGAGGACAACACCTGGCAGGGGCAGACATTCACCTTTAGTAGGCCGGAACAGCCAATTTTTTAAAAAAACAGCAGTTAGTAAGAGGCAGAAGGTAGAAGCTCAGCTTTACTCAGTTGAGGACAACACCAGGCAGGGGCAGACAGACACCTTTAGTAGGCCGGAACAGCCAATGGCATTTTTAAAAATGGTAATTTGGAACTGAAGGTTGAAGCTCAGCTTTATTCAGTTGAGGACAACACCTGGCAGGGGCAGACAGACACCTTTAGTAGGCCGGAACAGCCAATTTTTTAAAAAAACAGCAGTTAGTAAGAGGCAGAAGGTAGAAGCTCAGCTTTATTCAGTTGAGGACAACACCAGGCAGGGGCAGACAGACACCTTTAGTAGGCCGGAACAGCCAATTGCATTTTTAAAAATGGTAATTTGGAACTGAAGGTTGAAGCTCAGCTTTATTCAGTTGAGGACAACACCAGGCAGGGGCAGACAGACACCTTTAGTAGGCCGGAACAGCCAATGGCATTTTTAAAAATGGTAATTTGGAACAGAAGGTAGAAGCTCAGCTTTATTCAGTTGAGGACAACACCAGGCAGGGGCAGACATTCACCTTTAGTAGGCCGGAACAGCCAATTTTTTAAAAAAACAGCAGTTAGTAAGAGGCAGAAGGTAGAAGCTCAGCTTTATTCAGTTGAGGACAACACCAGGCAGGGGCAGACAGACACCTTTAGTAGGCCGGAACAGCCAATTGCATTTTTAAAAATGGTAATTTGGAACTGAAGGTTGAAGCTCAGCTTTATTCAGTTGAGGACAACACCAGGCAGGGGCAGACAGACACCTTTAGTAGGCCGGAACAGCCAATTTTTAAAAAAAACAGCAGTTAGTAAGAGGCAGAAGGTAGAAGCTCAGCTTTATTCAGTTGAGGACAACACCAGGCAGGGGCAGACAGACACCTTTAGTAGGCCGGAACAGCCAATTGCATTTTTAAAAATGGTAATTTGGAACTGAAGGTTGAAGCTCAGCTTTATTCAGTTGAGGACAACACCTGGCAGGGGCAGACATTCACCTTTAGTAGGCCGGAACAGCCAATTTTTTAAAAAAACAGCAGTTAGTAAGAGGCAGAAGGTAGAAGCTCAGCTTTATTCAGTTGAGGACAACACCAGGCAGGGGCAGACAGACACCTTTAGTAGGCCGGAACAGCCAATGGCATTTTTAAAAATGGTAATTTGGAACTGAAGGTTGAAGCTCAGCTTTATTCAGTTGAGGACAACACCTGGCAGGGGCAGACAGACACCTTTAGTAGGCCGGAACAGCCAATTTTTTAAAAAAACAGCAGTTAGTAAGAGGCAGAAGGTAGAAGCTCAGCTTTATTCAGTTGAGGACAACACCAGGCAGGGGCAGACAGACACCTTTAGTAGGCCGGAACAGCCAATTGCATTTTTAAAAATGGTAATTTGGAACTGAAGGTTGAAGCTCAGCTTTATTCAGTTGAGGACAACACCAGGCAGGGGCAGACAGACACCTTTAGTAGGCCGGAACAGCCAATTTTATAAAAAAAAAGCAGTTAATAAGAGGCAGAAGGTAGAAGCTCAGCTTTATTCAGTTGCAGCTTCTTGGCAATAATATAAAGAAGACGCGACAGGACAACACTCGGTGGATGCCATATCTGTGTTTTCAATGGAAAAAAACCTTTCAGTTAACTACTTGCAGGAGCAAGTTTTTGTAGCTGGTGGACAATTTTTTTTAAAAAAAGCAGTTAATAAGAGGCAGAAGGTAGAAGCTCAGCTTTATTCAGTTGCAGCTTCTTGGCAATAATATAAAGAAGACGCGACAGGACAACACTCGGTGGATGCCATATCTGTGTTTTCAATGGAAAAAAACCTTTCAGTTAACTACTTGCAGGAGAAAGTTTTTGTAGCTGGTGGCCAATTTTTGTACTGTACCAGTTTTTTGTTGTATGTGTTTTTGTTTTTAATGTTAAAATGTCTGCATTTGATATCTCTCCAGTATTTTCTTTTTTATAAGCAAAATACTGCAGTTTTACATCGGTTACATGGATACACAGGCAGCTTGGTGGTGAGTGGAGGAGTATTTAAAGTAGGGACCGCAGACAGGCTATCAAAGGCCTAAAATAACAAACAATAGGCTCATGGCAGCTTTACAGCGGTTACATGGATACACAGGCAGCTTGGTGGTGAGTGGAGGAGTATTTAAAGTAGGGACCGCAGACAGGCTATCAAAGGCCTAAAATAACAAACAATAGGCTCATGGCAGCTTTACAGCGGTTACATGGATACACGGGCAGGCAGCTGGTGATGAGTGGAGGAGTATTTAAAGTAGGGACCGCAGACAGGCTATCAAAGGCCTAAAATAACAAACAATAGGCTCATGGCAGCTTTACAGCAGTTACATGGATACACAGGCAGCTTGGTGGTGAGTGGAGGAGTATTTAAAGTAGGGACCGCAGACAGGCTATCAAAGGCCTAAAATAACAAACAATAGGCTCATGGCAGCTTTACAGCGGTTACATGGATACACGGGCAGGCAGCTGGTGATGAGTGGAGGAGTATTTAAAGTAGGGACCGCAGACAGGCTATCAAAGGCCTAAAATAACAAACAATAGGCTCATGGCAGTTTTACAGCGGTTACATGGATACACGGGCAGGCAGCTGGTGATGAGTGGAGGAGTATTTAAAGTAGGGACCGCAGACAGGCTATCAAAGGCCTAAAATAACAAACAATAGGCTCATGGCAGTTTTACAGCGGTTACATGGATACACAGGCAGCTGGTGATGAGTGGAGGAGTATTTAAAGTAGGGACCGCAGACAGGCTATCAAAGGCCTAAAATAACAAACAATAGGCTCATGGCAGTTTTACAGCGGTTACATGGATACACAGGCAGCTTGGTGGTGAGTGGAGGAGTATTTAAAGTAGGGACCGCAGACAGGCTATCAAAGGCCTAAAATAACAAACAATAGGCTCATGGCAGTTTTACAGCGGTTACATGGATACACGGGCAGGCAGCTGGTGATGAGTGGAGGAGTATTTAAAGTAGGGACCGCAGACAGGCTATCAAAGGCCTAAAATAACAAACAATAGGCTCATGGCAGTTTTACAGCGGTTACATGGATACACGGGCAGGCAGCTGGTGATGAGTGGAGGAGTATTTAAAGTAGGGACCGCAGACAGGCTATCAAAGGCCTAAAATAACAAACAATAGGCTCATGGCAGCTTTACAGCGGTTACATGGATACACAGGCAGCTTGGTGGTGAGTGGAGGAGTATTTAAAGTAGGGACCGCAGACAGGCTATCAAAGGCCTAAAATAACAAACAATAGGCTCATGGCAGTTTTACAGCGGTTACATGGATACACGGGCAGGCAGCTTGGTGGTGAGTGGAGGAGTATTTAAAGTAGGGACCGCAGACAGGCTATCAAAGGCCTAAAATAACAAACAATAGGCTCATGGCAGCTTTACAGCGGTTACATGGATACACAGGCAGCTTGGTGGTGAGTGGAGGAGTAGTGCAAGGAGTGTCTGTCCCAGTACTCCCAAAATATAAATAGATGTTAATGTCTCGCAAAACAACCAAAACAAAAAAAAAGGTGGCATACTTAGGTACAGGGGTGGGCTCATCTACTGAGTTTCTGACATAGTAATTTGGCAGTAACTATTTAATGGTGCCAATATAGGACACAGACACAGACTACTTTAAGTTGCATCATAGATGTCTACAAATTTGTATTGTCAGTGCCAGACATTGAATGATGTCAGCGAATAGACTAAAGATTGGTGGAGCTGTGCGACATAATTTTGCACGTGGTAGAGCACATTTTGAGCTGGGGTAGGGGGGAACTCTCTTGAGGCCGGCGGGACCGCCCCAGGGCCCCTCATGTTACAACGGTGTGTCTGACGTTGGGTGCGCACCACCACCGCCAGAGACACTACATTGTACTATGAGGGACCCAGTAGCAATGCCGTCAACCAAAAGCGAGCACACCCACCTCTTCAGACAAACAGCAGTCTCACGGGTGCTTGCGCCAAGTCGCGATACCACGGCCCCGTGTGGGGAGTTTTGCCATTTAGGGAGGTGTAAACATGTCGTATGCTGTACAATCAGCTGCAGCAAATTAGACATTAGAAAAGTAATTCACAGGCAAGAGCTTTTCATAGGAAAGCTAGGTGTCGGCCGGGCAAGGTGGGGCAAAAGATTTCGAAATCCAGTTGTGGTTCATTTTAATGAATGTTAGATCGTCAACATTTTGGGTAGCCAGACGAGTCCTTTTTTCGGTTAATATTGAACCTGCAGCACTGAATACTCTTTCTGATAGGACACTTGCTGCCGGGCAAGCAAGCTCCTGCAATGCATATTCTGCCAATTCTGGCCAGGTGTCTAATTTGGAGGCCCAGTAATCAAATGGGAATGACGGTTGAGGGAGAACATCGATAAGGGATGAAAAATAGTTAGTAACCATACTGGACAAATGTTGTCTCCTGTCACTTTCAATTGATGCAGCAGTACCTGTCCTGTCTGCGGTCATAGCAAAATCACTCCACAACCTGGTCAGAAAACCCCTCTGTCCAACGCCACTTCTGATGTGTGCACCCCTAACACTCCTAGTCTGCTGCCCCCTGGAGCTCGTGTGAGAACGATCACGTGCGCTGTGTGCTGGGAATGCCTGAAGCAAACGGTCAACAAGAGTTGATTGTTTGGTTGCTAATATTAGTTCCAAGTTCTCATGTGGCATAATATTTTGCAATTTGCCTTTATAGCGTGGATCAAGGAGGCAGGCCAATCAGTAATCGTCATCGTTCATCATTTTCGTAATGCGTGTGTCCCTTTTTAGGATACGTAAGGCATAATCCGCCATGTGGGCCAAAGTTCCAGTTGTCAAATCTCCGGTTGTGATTGGTTGAGGGGCAGTTGCAGGCAAATCTACGTCACTTGTGTCCCTCAAAAAACCAGAACCCGGCCGTGACACGCAACCAATTTCCTGTGCCCCCGGGAAAGGTTCGGCATTAAAAATATACTCATCCCCATCATCCTCCTCGTCCTCCACCTCCTCTTCGCCCGCTACCTCGTCCTGTACACTGCCCTGACCAGACAATGGCTGACTGTCATCAAGGCTTTCCTCTTCCTCTGGTGCAGACCCCTGCTCCTTTATGTGCGTCAAACTTTGCATCAGCAGACGCATTAGGGGGATGCTCATGCTTATTACGGCGTTGTCTGCACTAACCAGCCGTGTGCATTCCTCAAAACACTGAAGGACTTGACACATGTCTTGTATCTTAGACCACTGCACACCTGACAACTCCATGTCTGCCATCCTACTGCCTGCCCGTGTATCCTCCCACAAATAAATAACAGCACGCCTCTGTTCGCACAGTCTCTGAAGCATGTGCAGTGTTGAGTTCCACCTTGTTGCAACGTCTATGATTAGGCGATGCTGGGGAAGGTTCAAAGACCGCTGATAGGTCTGCATACGGCTGGCGTGTACAGGCGAACGTCGGATATGTGAGCAAAGTGCACGCACTTTGAGGAGCAGGTCGGAGAACCCAGGATAAGTTTTCAATAAGCACTGCACCACCAGGTTTAAGGTGTGAGCCAGGCAAGGAATGTGTTTCAGTTGGGAAAGGGAGATGGCAGCCATGAAATTCCTTCCGTTATCACTCACTACCTTGCCTGCCTCAAGATCTACTGTGCCCAGCCACGACTGCGTTTCTTGTTGCAAGAACTCGGATAGAACTTCCGCGGTGTGTCTGTTGTCGCCCAAACACTTCATAGCCAATACAGCCTGCTGACGCTTGGCAGTAGCTGGCCCATAATGGGACAACTGGTGTGCAACAGTGTCATCTGCCGATGGAGTGGTTGGCAGACTGCGTTCTGTGGAAGAGCTGTAGCTTCTGCAGGAGGACGAGGAGGAGGAGGAGGAGGGGGTGCGAACGCCTACAGCCAACTGTTTCCTAGACCGTGGGCTAGGCACAACTGTCCCTAAATTGATGTCGCCTGTGGACCCTGCATCCACCACATTCACCCAGTGTGCCGTGATGGACACATAACGTCCCTGGCCATGCCTACTGGTCCATGCATCTGTAGTCAGGTGCACCTTTGTACTCACAGATTGCCTGAGTGCATGGACGATGCGCTGTTTAACATGCTGGTGCAGGGCTGGGATGGCTTTTCTGGAAAAAAAGTGTCGACTGGGTAGCTCGTATCGTGGTTCAGCGTACTCCATCAGGGCTTTGAAAGCTTCGCTTTCAACTAACCGGTAGGGCATCATCTCTAACGAGATTAGTCTAGCTATGTGGGCGTTAAAACCCTGTGTACACGGATGCGAGGATAAGTACTTCCTTTTTCTAACCAGAGTCTCATGTAGGGTGAGCTGGACTGGAGAGCTGGAGATCGTGGAACTTTCGGGTGTGCCGGTGTACATGGCAGACTGAGAGACGGTTGGAGACGGTATTGTTTCCGCCGGTGCCCTAGATGCAATATTTCCTCCTACAAAACTGGTGGTTCCCTGACCCTGACTGCTTTTGGCTGGCAAAGAAACCTGCACAGATACTGCCGGTGGTGCGGAAAATGGTGGCCTTACAGTGACGGAAGGGATGTTGCGTTGCTGACTAGCTTCATTGGCCGAGGGTGCTACAACCTTAAGGGACGTTTGGTAGTTAGTCCAGGCTTGAAAATGCATGGTGGTTAAGTGTCTATGCATGCAACTAGTATTTAGACTTTTCAGATTCTGACCTCTGCTTAAGCTAGTTGAACATTTTTGACAGATGACTTTGCGCTGATCAGTTGGATGTTGTTTAAAAAAATGCCAGACTGCACTCTTCCTAGACTCGGATCCCTTTTCAGGGATTGCAGACTGAGCTTTAACCGGATGGCCACGCTGTCCTCCAACAGGTTTTGGCTTTGACACGCGTTTTGGGCCAGATACGGGCCCGGCAGATGGAACCTGTTGCGATGTTGATGCCTGCTGCGGCCCCTCCTCCACCTCCGCTTCTGAACTACTGCCGCCTGCACCCTGTTCCCCCAATGGCTGCCAATCGGGGTCAATAACTGGGTCATCTATTACCTCCTCTTCGAGCTCGTGTGCAACTTCGTCTGTGTCACTGTGTCGGTCGGTGGTATAGCGTTCGTGGCGGGGCAACATAGTCTCATCAGGGTCTGATTGTGGATCTGTACCCTGAGAGGGCAATGTGGTGGTCTGAGTCAAAGGAGCAGCATAGTACTCTGGCTGTGGCTGTGCATCAGTGCACTCCATGTCAGAATCTACTTGTAATGGGCATGGCCTGTTAAATGTTTCACTTTCTAAGCCAGGGACGGTAAGTGTAAAGAGCTCCATGGAGTGACCCGTTGTGTCGCCTGCTGCATCCTTCTCTCTTGTTGTAGTTTTTGCTGAGGAGGACAAGGAAGCGACTTGTCCCTGACCGTGAACATCCACAAGCGACGCGCTGCTTTTACATTTACCAGTTTCGGAAGAGGAGGCAAAAGAGCTAGAGGCTGAGTCTGCAATGTAAGCCAAAACTTGCTGTTGCTGCTCCGCCTTTAAAAGCGGTTTTCCTACTCCCAGAAAAGAGAACGTTCGAGGCCTTGTGTAGCCTGACGACGAAACTGGCTCCACAGCTCCAGACTTAGGTGGAATATTTTTATCCCCACGACCACCTGATGCTCCACTACCACTACCATCATTACCAGCTGACAATGAACGCCCACGACGACCTCTTGCACCAGACTTCCTCATTGTTTTAAAATCTTAACCAAAGTAACTTTATTTGTTGCTGTCAAACAACTTACACGGTGAGCTATAACTTCAGTATGATTTCAATATCCCTTAACAGGTTGGTGAGACCACAAGGAAAATCAGGCACAATGTTACACACTCTGTTTTCTGTGGCACAAAATCACAGAGATGACACACACGCAGGACTGTCACTCAAGCACTAATGTCAATATTAATCTCCCACCTAATTTATTTTTATTTTTTTCTCAGGGAGACTTTAGAAACCAAATAATATTTAAAAAAAAACAAAAAAAAAAAGGCTTTCTATGGCCCACAATTAGAGAGAGAGAGGTGGCACACCCAGGAGTCAAGACTGGCGCACAAGCTGAAAGGGCAATATTACTCTCCCACTGTTTTTTTAAGTTTTTTTTCTTTTATTTTCAGGGAGACTTTAGAAACCAAATAATATTAAAAAAACCAAAAAAATAAATAGGCTTTCTATGGCCCACTGAATGAGAGAGAGAGGTGGCACACCCAGGAGTCAAGACTGGCACACAAGCTGAAAGGGCAATATTACTCTCCCACTGTTTTTTTATGTATTTTTTGTTTTTTAAGGGAGACTTTAGAAACCAAATAATATTAAAAAAACCAAAAAAATAAATAGCCTTTCTATGGCCCACTGAATGAGAGAGAGGTGGCACACCCAGGAGTCAAGACTGGCGCACAAGCTGAAAGGGCAATATTACTCTCCCACTGTTTTTTTATGTATTTTTTGTTTTTTAAGGGAGACTTTAGAAACCCAATAATATTTTAAAAAATAAATAAATAGGCTTTCTATGGCCCACTGAATGAGAGAGGTGGCACACCCAGGAGTCAAGACTGGCACACAAGCTGAAAGGGCAATATTACTCTCCCACTGTTTTTTTATGTTTTTTTTTTTTTCAGGGAGACTTTAGAAACCAAATAATATTAAAAAAACAAAAAAAATAAATAGGCTTTCTATGGCCCACTGAATGAGAGAGAGAGGTGGCACACCCAGGAGTCAAGACTGGCACACAAGCTGAAAGGGCAATATTACTCTCCCACTGTTTTTTTATGTTTTTTTTTTTTTCAGGGAGACTTTAGAAACCAAATAATATTAAAAAAACCAAAAAAATAAATAGGCTTTCTATGGCCCACTGAATGAGAGAGAGAGGTGGCACACCCAGGAGTCAAGACTGGCACACAAGCTGAAAGGGCAATATTACTCTCCCACTGTTTTTTTATGTATTTTTTGTTTTTTAAGGGAGACTTTAGAAACCAAATAATATTAAAAAAACCAAAAAAATAAATAGCCTTTCTATGGCCCACTGAATGAGAGAGAGAGGTGGCACACCCAGGAGTCAAGACTGGCACACAAGCTGAAAGGGCAATATTACTCTCCCACTGTTTTTTTATGTATTTTTTGTTTTTTAAGGGAGACTTTAGAAACCCAATAATATTTAAAAAAAAAAATAAATAGGCTTTCTATGGCCCACTGAATGAGAGAGGTGGCACACCCAGGAGTCAAGACTGGCACACAAGCTGAAAGGGCAATATTACTCTCCCACTGTTTTTTTATGTTTTTTTTTTTTTCAGGGAGACTTTAGAAACCCAATAATATTTAAAAAAATAAATAAATAGGCTTTCTATGGCCCACTGAATGAGAGAGGTGGCACACCCAGGAGTCAAGACTGGCACACAAGCTGAAAGGGCAATATTACTCTCCCACTGTTTTTTTATGTTTTTTTTTTTTTCAGGGAGACTTTAGAAACCAAATAATATTAAAAAAACCAAAAAAATAAATAGGCTTTCTATGGCCCACTGAATGAGAGAGAGAGGTGGCACACCCAGGAGTCAAGACTGGCACACAAGCTGAAAGGGCAATATTACTCTCCCACTGTTTTTTTATGTATTTTTTGTTTTTTAAGGGAGACTTTAGAAACCAAATAATATTAAAAAAACCAAAAAAATAAATAGCCTTTCTATGGCCCACTGAATGAGAGAGAGAGGTGGCACACCCAGGAGTCAAGACTGGCACACAAGCTGAAAGGGCAATATTACTCTCCCACTGTTTTTTTATGTATTTTTTGTTTTTTAAGGGAGACTTTAGAAACCCAATAATATTTAAAAAAAAAAATAAATAGGCTTTCTATGGCCCACTGAATGAGAGAGGTGGCACACCCAGGAGTCAAGACTGGCACACAAGCTGAAAGGGCAATATTACTCTCCCACTGTTTTTTTATGTTTTTTTTTTTTCAGGGAGACTTTAGAAACCAAATAATATTTAAAAAAAAAAATAAATAGGCTTTCTATGGCCCACTGAATGAGAGAGGTGGCACACCCAGGAGTCAAGACTGGCACACAAGCTGAAAGGGCAATATTACTCTCCTACTGTTTTTTTATGTTTTGTTTTTTTTCAGGGAGACTTTAGAAACCCAATAATATTTTTTTTTTAAAATAAATAGCCTTTCTATGGCCCACTGAATGAGAGAGAGAGGTGGCACACCCAGGAGTCAAGACTGGCACACAAGCTGAAAGGGCAATATTACTCTCCCACTGTTTTTTTATGTATTTTTTGTTTTTTAAGGGAGACTTTAGAAACCCAATAATATTTAAAAAAAAAAAAAATAGGCTTTCTATGGCCCACTGAATGAGAGAGGTGGCACACCCAGGAGTCAAGACTGGCACACAAGCTGAAAGGGCAATATTACTCTCCCACTGTTTTTTTATGTTTTTTTTTTTTTCAGGGAGACTTTAGAAACCAAATAATATTTAAAAAAATAAATAAATAGGCTTTCTATGGCCCACTGAATGAGAGAGGTGGCACACCCAGGAGTCAAGACTGGCACACAAGCTGAAAGGGCAATATTACTCTCCCACTGTTTTTTTATGTTTTTTTTTTTTCAGGGAGACTTTAGAAACCCAATAATATTAAAAAAAAAAATAAATAGCCTTTCTATGGCCCACTGAATGAGAGAGAGAGGTGGCACACCCAGGAGTCAAGACTGGCACACAAGCTGAAAGGGCAATATTACTCTCCCACTGTTTTTTTATGTATTCTTTGTTTTTTAAGGGAGACTTTAGAAACCCAATAATATTTAAAAAAAAAAATAAATAGGCTTTCTATGGCCCACTGAATGAGAGAGGTGGCACACCCAGGAGTCAAGACTGGCACACAAGCTGAAAGGCAATATTACTCTCCCACTGTTTTTTTATGTATTTTTTGTTTTTTAAGGGAGACTTTAGAAACCCAATAATATTAAAAAAACCAAAAAAATAAATAGGCTTTTTATGGCCCACTGAATGAGAGGGAGAGAGGTGGCACACCCAGGAGTCAAGACTGGCACACAAGCTGAAAGGGCAATATTACTCTCCCACTGTTTTTTTATGTTTTTTTTTTTTCAGGGAGACTTTAGAAACCAAATAATATTAAAAAAACCAAAAAAATAAATAGGCTTTCTATGGCCCACTGAATGAGAGAGAGAGGTGGCACACCCAGGAGTCAAGACTGGCACACAAGCTGAAAGGGCAATATTACTCTCCCACTGTTTTTTTATGTATTTTTTGTTTTTTAAGGGAGACTTTAGAAACCAAATAATATAAAAAAAAAAACAACAAAAAAAAGGCTTTCTATGGCCCACAATTAGAGAGAGAGAGGTGGCACACCCAGGAGTCAAGACTGGCGCACAAGCTGAAAGGGCAATATTACTCTCCCACTGTTTTTTTAAGTTTTTTTTCTTTTATTTTCAGGGAGACTTTAGAAACCAAATAATATTAAAAAAACCAAAAAAATAAATAGCCTTTCTATGGCCCACTGAATGAGAGAGAGGTGGCACACCCAGGAGTCAAGACTGGCACACAAGCTGAAAGGGCAATATTACTCTCCCACTGTTTTTTTTTTTTTTTTTTTTTTTCAGGGAGACTTTAGAAACCAAATAATAAGAAAAAAAAATAAATAAATAAATAGGCTTTCTATAGCCCACTGAATGAGAGATAGCACACACAGCAGTGGCACACAAGCCCTGACTGAGGCCAATATTTTTCTACCACTGATTGATGTAGTGTTTTTGTGTTGAGGTAGAATTTAGAACACAAATCACGGAAAAAATAAATAGGCTTTCTATGGCCCACTCAGTGAGAGATGGCACACACAGGGATGGCACTGTAGCAGAAATGCCAATCTTAATCTCCCACAAAAAAAAACAAAAAAAAAACAGGGACTGTCCTACAATTACTATCTCCCTGCAGTAATCTAAGCCAGGTATGGCAGGCAGCAATAGGAGTGGACTGATGCACAAATTAAATAAAAAGTGTGGACAAACAAAAAAGATAGCTGTGCAGAAAGGAAGGAACAAGAGGATATGTGCTTTGAAAAAAGCAGTTGGTTTCCACAGTGGCGTACACACAGCAATACAGCTATCACGGAGCCTTCTAGGGCAGCCCAATGAGCTACAGCGCTGAGGAAAAAAAAAAAAAAATAGCTTCCACTGTTCCTGCACACCGAAGGTGGTGTTGGACAGTGGAAATCGCTACAGCACAAGCGGTTTGGTGGTTAGTGGACCCTGCCTAACGCTATCCCTGCTTCTGACGAAGCGGCAGCAACCTCTCCCTAAGCTCAGATCAGCAGCAGTAAGATGGCGGTCGGCGGGAACGCCCCTTTATAGCCCCTGTGACGCCGCAGACAGCAAGCCAATCACTGCAATGCCCTTCTCTAAGATGGTGGGGACCAGGATCTATGTCATCACGCTGCCCACAATCTGCGTTCACCTTCATTGGCTGAGAAATGGCGCTTTTCGCGTCATTGAAACGCGACTTTGGCGCGAAAGTCGCGTACCGCATGGCCGACAAGCACAGGGGTCGGATCGGGTTTCATGAGACGCCGACTTAGCCAAAAGTCGGCGACTTTTGAAAATGATCGACCCGTTTCGCTCAACCCTAGCCGCGACCAATGAATATCCGCGACAGAAAGACAGAAGGACAGACAGACGGAAGTGACCCTTAGACAATTATATAGTAGATGTTTCTGTGACAAGTGGCTTGCTGATTTAGAGATGGACATGGGACCCTTACCTCTTGGGCCCCTGTGCTGCTACACAGATCACAGCAATGGAATGTCCACCCCTGCCGAGAGAGTTATCACTGTGTATTTTCTTGTGATGGTACATAGGAGTGCAGGTAATATCTGTTACATTATATGTACTCAGAGATATATCATTGTGTTTTATCTGTGGTGTTACATAGGACATAGTACAGGTATTGCAAGTATATGTATTGTCTGCATCATTACACAGGACTGCAGACAACATACTACATTAGTTTTACAGTAGAGAGTTATCAGTGAGATCTCTGTTGTGTTACATAAAACTGTAGGTCAAACGAGGAGAAAAAAACGAGGACTGCATCAGGGCTGCCGCACAGACAAAGAAGGGGATCTAAGATATGAATGAACCTTATTACACAACGCGTTTCAGAGCCGTTCAGGCTCTTTCATCATGTGTATGGGTTACAGGATACTATTTGTTCTTTTATAAAACTGCAGGTGACATCTACTACGTACATCATCTGTATTCTGAGTTACCACTGTGAGTTTTCTGTGGTGTTACACGTCAGTGGGTAACAACGATTATGTTATCTGTACTCAATGAGTTATCATGTGTTATCTGTGGTGTTGCATGGGACTGCAGGTGACATCTATTACATCATCTGTACTCAGAGGCATCACTGTGTGTTTTCTGTGTAACAGGAAAGCAGGTAACATCCATTACCCTATTTGCTCTCAGTGGACGAAAGAGTCTCAGTGCGCCCCTTTAACCTTTAACACATACCACAATTCATGATGCACAGATATGGCAGAGAAATATAGGTATAGTACAATGCCAAAGATTTCACTTCTTATATTACATGAGGGATATCTATTGTAAATTCTACAATAGGTTAGAAACCGGACAGTATGACAGTATAGTCCTCCATACAGTATTATGGGCACCACATATAGCTCCATACAGAATAATGAGCCACATATATTGCTCCATACAGAATAATGAGCTCCATATATTGCTCCATACAGTATTATGGGCACCACATAGTGCTCCATACAGAATAATGAGTCACATATTATGCTCCATACAGTATAATGAGCCCATATAATGATCCATACAGAATAATGAGTCCCACATATTGCTCCATACAGTGTATGATAGGTCCCATATAATGCTCCTACAGAATGGGCCCCATATAATGGGCCATACAGAATAAGCCCCATATATCCTCCATATCTAATAGGTCCAATATAATGCTCCATATATAATAGGCCCCATATGATGCTCCAGATACAATGGGCTCCATATAATGTTCCATATGTAATGGGCCTCACATGATGCTTCATATATAATGGGCCCCATATGATGCCCCATGATGAGTCCATATAATGCTACATATATAATGGTCCCCATATATGATGCTCCAGTCTATGATGGCCAAGATAATGCTCCATATATAATGAGCCCCATATATGATGCTCCAGTGTATAACTGGCCCATATATGATGCTCCATTGTATATTGGATCCCATATATGATGCTCCAATGTATAATGGGCCCCATATACAGTATGATACCCATATATGATGCTCAAGTGTATAATTGGCCCCATATACAGGTCCTTCTCAAAAAATTAGCATATAGTGTTAAATTTCATTATTTACCATAATGTAATGATTACAATTAAACTTTCATATATTATAGATTCATTATCCACCAACTGAAATTTGTCAGGTCTTTTATTGTTTTAATACTGATGATTTTGGCATACAACTCCTGATAGCCCAAAAAACCTGTCTCAATAAATTAGCATATTTCACCCGTCCAATCAAGAAAAGGTTCTCTAAACGACCTATTACTCTAATCTTCTGAATCAACTAATTAACTCTAAACACATGCAAAAGATACCTGAGGCTTTTAAAAACTCCCTGCCTGGTTCATTACTCAAAACCCCCATCATGGGTAAGACTAGCGACCTGACAGATGTCAAGAAGGCCATCATTGACACCCTCAAGCAAGAGGGTAAGACCCAGAAAGAAATTTCTCAACAAATAGGCTGTTCCCAGAGTGCTGTATCAAGGCACCTCAATGGTAAGTCTGTTGGAAGGAAAAAATGTGGCAGAAAACGCTGTACAACGAGAAGAGGTGACCGGACCCTGAGGAAGATTGTGGAGAAGGACCGATTCCAGACCTTGGGGAACCTGAGGAAGCAGTGGACTGAGTCTGGTGTGGAAACATCCAGAGCCACCGTGCACAGGCGTGTGCAGGAAATGGGCTACAGGTGCCGCATTCCCCAGGTAAAGCCACTTTTGAACCATAAACAGCGGCAGAAGCGCCTGACCTGGGCTACAGAGAAGCAGCACTGGACTGTTGCTAAGTGGTCCCAAGTACTTTTTTCTGATGAAAGCAAATTTTGCATGTCATTCGGAAATCAAGGTGCCAGAGTCTGGAGGAAGACTGGGGAGAAGGAAATGCCAAAATGCCTGAAGTCCAGTGTCAAGTACCCACAGTCAGTGATGGTGTGGGGTGCCATGTCAGCTGCTGGTGTTGGTCCACTGTGTTTCATCAAGGGCAGGGTCAATGCAGCTAGCTATCAGGAGATTTTGGAGCACTTCATGCTTCCATCGGCTGAAATGCTTTATGGAGATGAAGATTTCATTTTTCAGCACGACCTGGCACCTGCTCACAGTGCCAAAACCACTGGTAAATGGTTTACTGACCATGGTATTACTGTGCTCAATTGGCCTGCCAACTCTCCTGACCTGAACCCCATAGAGAATCTGTGGGATATTGTGAAGAGAAAGTTGAGAGACGCAAGACCCAACACTCTGGATGAGCTTAAGGCCGCTATTGAAGCATCCTGGGCCTCCATAACATCTCAGCAGTGTCACAGGCTGATTGCCTCCATGCCACGCCGCATTGAAGCAGTCATTTCTGCCAAAGGATTCCCGACCAAGTATTGAGTGCATAACTGAACATTATTATTTGATGGTTTTTTTGTTTGTTATTAAAAAACACTTTTATTTGATTGGACGGGTGAAATATGCTAATTTATTGAGACAGGTTTTTTGGGTTATCAGGAGTTGTATGCCAAAATCATCAGTATTAAAACAATAAAAGACCTGACAAATTTCAGTTGGTGGATAATGAATCTATAATATATGAAAGTTTAATTGTAATCATTACATTATGGTAAATAATGAAATTTAACACTATATGCTAATTTTTTGAGAAGGACCTGTATAATGCTCCAGTATATGATGGTCCCCATATATGATGCTCCAAACATAAAAAAAAAAGAAAATGAAATACTCACCTCTCCTCTGTGGCCGCTGCTCTGCTCCAGACTCCACAGCTCCGAACTCCACAGCATTGGCATCTTCTGGCTCTCTGCACTGTGACTGTTCAGGCAGAAGCTGACCTGACATCAAGACGCGGAGGATGCTGCAGTGGTGGTTTGGGGAGAGGTAAGTATCGCAAGTGTCGGGGCCCTGAGCAAGCGGGGGGCCACTAACAGGCGCAGTCACTGGCACAGACACCGGGTCCCCATAGCATGCTGGTGTTCGCAACAGCGAGTGGGCCCCCCGGGTGCATCGGCTGCTGATGCCGGCCCTGACAGCTGGTACCATTTGCTATGTCATCTGTACCCAGAGTTATAACAGTGTTATCTGTTGTGTTATATAGGACTGCAGATAGCATCTACTGCATTATTTGTGCTCAGAGATATCACTGTATGTTAGCTGTGTTGTTAAAAAGGAATCTTTGTCGAAAGGGTAATGTGCCTTTCATTTTGGTTACCGGTGAGAGGAGTCTATATCTTACTGTGGTCTACAAGAAGAGATATTTTTTTCCCCACACACAAACAGGTAACCTGTTAAAAACTTGATTCCCATCCCAGGTAAAACAAAAACAATATATTGTGTATCACTGTAACTAAACTGACACACCTGCCCCCTGCAGCTTGATTTACATAAGTATTTGTAAGCCAAAACCAGGAGTGGGTGAAAAATGAAGAAGTGGTGACATGTTGCTATTACAGTTTTCCTCTGATTGTTCCACTTCTGATTTTGGCTTACTGATATTGTGAACCTGGCCTAATAGAAACACGCTCGCAAATTCTAATGTAAAATACTGACCAAATACTGAATGTGTTAACGTGGTCTCATTGAAACTTAGGGCTCGCGCAGAGGACCATAGTTTCGGTCTGAGTGCGATTCGTCAAAACATCAGATCACACTCAGACCAATATTATTCAGTGAGGCAGTGGACGTCCATTTGATCAGAGGAAAAAAGTCAGAGCATGCACGATTTGCCTAGAATTAACAGATGGCTCACACGTTCATGTCTATGGGTCCGTGGAAAATATCAGATGGCACTCGATCCAATTTTCGCGGACAGACTGAATAGAGAAACGATTTTTCTCTCCACCTCCGAGATCACACTCTGATCTCATAATTGGATCAATTTTCTCAGATGGAGAACATATAGTTGTCTGCACCTGTCACCGCAGTAGATTCACACGTGTATAAAAAAGTGTTTAGAGTTTCATCTAGATAACTATGACCTTTTTTCTCATTTGTCATCCATGTGCAGTCTCTATACAATTCGTTGTTTACAGTAGCAGCTAATAATCATTTTCAAGACCATTTTTGCGCACCCGTGGACTTGAATGGGTGAATTTCATCTGATTTACAGAATAGAATGCATCAATTCTTTTCACACATTGATTCAGTCAGTAGAAAAAAAAATACTCATCTGCCCCGCCCCGCCCCGCTCCATTGAATACCATTGGTCCGAGTGCTGTCCATTTTTTTCATGGACAGTACGCAGAACAAAAATACAGTTATGTGAATGAGCCCCTATACAAAGTTATACACAGTTTCACAAATCTTGCTTGCTTGTAGTCATTGAATACGCCTATTTCCTTACAGTAAGTGGATTAAAATCTGTCCTGGTCATTTGATGATCACACAGGTGCATAACGTGAAACTCTACTGATTTGCAAAAATTTGTGCAATCAAAAATCAGTTCCATTCATCCAAATGGGGTTGATTTCAGCAAGCCCTTTTAAGATGAATAGGATTCACCAATACACATGATTAAACAGTAATCAGACCCGCACCTGTGTGTCCATCACATGACCAGGACAGATTTTCACTCACAATGAAGGTTCTTAATGAATGACTGTAAGCAGAAAACTTGAAAAACATGAGGAATTGGTACAGAAAGTATATTGGAAAATCATACATTAAATTCAATAACAGTTATTTTCTGAACCTGGAACTAACACACATTTTAGTTATACGAAAATCTAAAAAGGGTTGACCACTATAATTGTTCCAAATTATTTTCCAACTTATTAGTACAGCCTTTCTCACACTGTACATAGCTGCTTTGGTCAAAATGGCTATGGGTGGGGGTGAATTAATCTCCTCTATTTAATAAACCCTGCAAATAGAAACATTTTATTAATTAGAAAAGACATATGGACAGATTAGGTCATATGCTTCATCACCTGCTATTCTGAGAGTAGGAGAGCTTTGTAATCTGTGAGGAAGATGCCACTAACAAGTGGAGGATAAGAAACTGTAGCAATTATATATTAGTAAGTGCCTCAAAATCATATCCCCAGCACATTTGTTAAAATAATGGTAAATTGGTCAGGCTGTTTAATGCCCTGGTGAATACATTGGTTATACTTGCCAACTTTCCCATAGTGTTTGGGAGTGGCTGGAAAAATGTAAGACCTTCTGGAATCTTGGTGGAATTGGCAAATCTCCCAAGAAAACAGCATTGTGGTGGGGCAGAGACCCAGTTGACTCCCTGCTCCCCCAATTACTCTGGCAAGCGGCAGACTGTTTTATGTTTGGTAATTGCCAGATGCCCTGAGTTCTGTCTGGACTTCAGGCAGTGAGATGATGCCACATTTATTGGCAATCATAGGAAATAGGAGGTCTGCTGCTTGGGGGCACAAATATGGGATAATAATCTGTGGGGGCATAATTGGGGGACATTGTTGTTGATGGGACGTTATTATCTGTGGACGCTATATTTATTGTTGTGGTATAAGTAGGAAAAATTACTGTGTTGAGACTTATTGTGGCAACAAAAATGGGGAAGTGATCTGAGGAAGAGCTAATGGGGCGGATTCACTCTATACCAGTCTTGATGGTGTAGCAGAGGCGACAAATTCATTAAGAGGCACATGCCACTGGCTATTCATTGCTTGCGTTGAGAAACACGTGATGGTGTCTCCGCGGCTTTTCTATATGCATTTGCATATTTCCCTTTAGGGATAGGGGCAGTGTTCTGGATCACTGCATTGAGAAACACGTGATGGTGTCTCCGCGGTGTTGGATGTTTTGATCTCCCCGAGGTCATTCATCCTTATGTTTATAGCCTTTTCACTAGGCACTGCTCCTAATAGCCAGTTTCCTACTCCACACTGATGAGGGGCAAATACCCCAAAACAGTCTGTGGATGGATACCATGTTTTGGCATAGGTGGTTTTCCTTTATTGGATGCTGCCCTTCCCGTGGTTGATCCTTCCCGGTGAAAGACCTGGTTATTCATTAAAAAGAAGAAAAAGTTTGTAACCGGCACTGAACTGCTGTACATAAATGCAATTTAGCGTGTGATCTTGCTTGGACTGGGCGCTATTGGCCTCCACTGAAGAACAGGTGGTGCTCTGCATGCAAAATTCAAGATTCAAGATTGAGCAGATATAAGAATAAATATGCTGCACTCACCCTCCATCTTCGGTTGAAATATCCTTTATTCAGCGCTTAAAAATTCACAAACATGATGCAGCATTGGCAGGAGTACATGAGGGAGCGGGGGAGTGACAAGGGAGGACGACGGCCGTTTCGTGCACAAGCGCTTCTACGGGTCCATGTGTATTACAAAGGTGATGTCATTTCCTTTATAGGAGCGATTTCACCACCTGAATAAAATAACTTTTCAAACATGTTAAAAACAAACCTTAATTACAGACTGCTTTCTACTACATAATTGGATAAAGATCGTCATATTAGATAAAAATCGCCATATCTAGTTTATCGTTTAGACCTTGTGCATTGGTTTTTAGTATCCATTTGGCTTCATGCTGCAATAGTAGCTTTCCATAATTACCTCCTTGTTCAGCAAAATTAACCATCTCGAGTCCAGCAAACCGCAAGAGGTTCGGATTACAGCTGTGTTCCTCCTGCATGTGCTGTACAAAGCGCACTCGCCCCTTCCCTGTGGATATGGAGTTAAAGTGTTCTCGAAACCGGACCATTAACGGTCTTATGGTTTTTCCGATATAAAATCGATTGCATGGACAGAAAATGACATATACGATAAACTTACTTTTGCACGTTATGAAATCCCTTACTGTGTGCTGTATGGATCCCAATTTAAGGGGGTTGTCGGTACTGTGCCATTGGCAGTAATTACAACTGCCACATTTAAAGTTTCCCTGTAGAGATGTTTTTTTAATCCAATTATTCTCTACCCGGGGAAGACGATTTTTAACCACTAAATCCCCTATGTTTTTTGATCGTTTATAGGAAAATAAGGGGGCTGATACGGTTAAATTATTAAAATCTGTATCTCTTTGCAGAATGTGCCAATTTTTTCGTATAGCTGTGTGTATTTCTTTAGCTATCGGGCTATGTCTGAATGTAAACATAAAGCACCGATTATTAACTGAATTATCCGCACTATTTTCTGCAAGATTTTTTATTTTGTTTTTATTCTTATTTTTGCTTTTATTTCCCTTTTTCCAAAAGTTTTTTCTGGGATAAATTCATCGCACTACATTCCGCCTGTTGTAAAACATGATCGGTGTACCCTCTATTAATCAATCGTGTTTTTAATTCTTTAATTTGTTTTTGATAACTAACCTCATCGTTATTGATTTTTCTAATCCTTACCATCTGGCTATATGGAATACTTTGTTTGGTATGGCTGGGGTGGGCACTCTGAAAATGCAGAATGTTATTTGTTTTTCTGTGGACACTTGTCTTGATTAATCCCTCTTTAATTTCCACTTTAACATCTAAGAATTCTAGTTGATTTTTTCCAAATACTGCCGTAAACTTCATATTTTCGTTGTTACTCTCATTTAAATGTGCCACAAATTCGTTGAAAGTTTGCTCTCCTCCGTCCCATACTAGAAAAACATCATCGGCAAACCGCAGATATAACCGTATATATTTAAGGTACGGGTTCTGGGGTCCGGTGACATGCCTCTCCTCGAACGCTGCCAGAAACAGGTTCGCGAAAACGCATGCCACCGGAGTACCCATCTCGGTACCCGTCTTTTGAAGGTACCATTTATCAAGAAATTTGAAGGCATTGTGCGAGAGTACGAACTCTAATCCATCTATTACAAACAAAATGAAGTCCTGATCTTTTTCTGTGTTTACCAGAATTCTATGAATTGCCTCCAATCCCTTTTTTTGTGGGATTCTTGTGTAGAGATTGACTACATCGATGGAAGCTAATGCAAAGGTCAGTTGCCACTGAAAGTCATTTAGAGCCAATAAGAAGTCCCCTGAATCTTTTACAAAAAGAGGGAATTTTTGAAAGTAATGGTTTCAGTAACCAATCTAGGAATTGGGACAGAGGTTCAGTTAGTGATTCCTTTCCCGAGATTATCGGGCGTCCAGGTGGTTTTTCCGCATTTTCATGAACTTTAGGAATGCTGTACCAGTGCGGAAAATTTGGGAATTCTGGTAAAAGTTTCTCTGCTCTATTTCTAGATATTGTCCCTTTTTCCACATACTTCCTTAGCAGACTTCTTAGTTTCTCTTTATATTTGTTAGTAGGGTTTCTTTCCAATACCTGGCTATTCATTGCTTGCGTTGAGAAACACGTGATGGTGTCTCCGCGGCTTTTCTACATGCATATCATATTAAATATGACATTATTTGAGCCATATGCTACATACTGTAAAGGAAAAATACTGACATGCCAGAATTGCTGTTTTTTATGTCTCCGTAACTCTTAAAAAAGGAATAAAAGTGATCAAAATGTTGTATATACTTCAAAATAGTACAACAAGCTCTTGTGCAGCTTCATCAAGAACAAAAAATATAAAAACTTGAAAAATATAAAAAATTATTTTAAGCGCTGTAATCATACTGACCTAGAGAATCATGTTGAAAAGTAATTTTTACTGTTCATTAAATGCTTTAAAAATGAAATCCAGACTCATAAAGTAAAGGTAATAGTTTTAGTCAAAACTGCAAGTCGTCCTGTAAAAATAATCCCTCATTTGGCTAATTTAAAAAATTACGGCATTTGGAAAAAGGTGCAGAAAATAAGTGCTAAAAGTTAAATTAAAACAGGATTCAATACAAAAAAAATACATATACTTCCCTGAATTATGTATAGTACCTTCTTACTTCTTTGATGCAAATTTTAACTCCCATGGACCTATGTTCATAAATGCATATTACCAGTTAGGCAGGTTAGAAGAATTGTCTACACACTATTTAATTGATTTTTTTTGCTGCCGGTGAGATTATCCTGAATGACTAATTTATTCTGATTTTTTAATATTGTGGCAAATAAACTAAGCAGACATTTTTCAGTGTGTTTCTTTTCCTACCTAGCAAAGTTCAATGGGGTTATCCATGCTGGCAATTTGCCCGGTAAAATATCAAAAGCCTCCTTAGATACAAAATTAACAATAGGCTGAATAAATATATATATATATATTTTTTTATCCCAAGCATGATGGTTTTGGATATAGCCCAAGGATTAACTCTTTATGTTGCATTCTAATTTCACAGTATGTCACCTCTGAGACTTTTCATCATTAATCACTGACATGATTGGAGGCCTCAGACAAGCCTAGAGGCTTTCCCAGGATCTCCTGCTGTTAGGCAGGTGATAGATTCAGGGCCAAGGGCTCCTGAAATGGAGCCCAGGTAAAGTATAGCTGTGGGTCATTCACATAGCAAATCTAAAGAAAACCACTGGAAATCCCCCTCCCATAATAAAATTTTAAAACCTTTCTACAGCCTCAGGGGTTTGTTTCTCTAGGATTGGTGACATTTTATAAACTTAAAAAGGACGGAGATATAATGTGCGTTTTTGATGTGTGCTCAGAGTGGAGTTGACCCTTTTTTACTGTTGTTAAACTTGCTCAGCTCCAAGTTCTCTTTTAACTGCTTGATAAAATAATAGAGAAGGTTAAAAAAGACAACAAGCTCGTTCTGTACGGGGGTTTGTGAGCGGAGCGCTGTTGTGAGCACATTTTTAAATCTCTCAGCAGGAATACTGAAGTTTTCCAAATCATCACCTAGCAACAAAACCTCAGCATAACATTAGGGAAGTGTCTGTACTGCGGCCATGCCTGGAAGTAATGCTTTGCTGGCGGCTGATCTCTGGAGTGGATGTTTCATAAAGTTTAACCACTGCCGAGAACTGCTGTCTGTTTGTGACCTTCAGGCAGAGCCATTTTGGGATGATTAGAGAGACAGATTTCGATATTTAATAGGGATCTAAGGAGACTTATTGGCCATGCAGTGCTCCTATGAAAATTTAAATGTGCAAATAGCCTTTTCGCAGAGAAAGAGGACAAAAAAGTCAGTGCCACTAATTGGAAGGAGAACTCACCAACTCTCGTGGCAGCCACTCATTGATCACCCTAACTGTCAAAAAGTTTTTTCTAATATCTAATCTGTATCTCCTCCCATTCAGTTTCATCCCATTGCTTCTAGTCTTTCCTTGTGCAAATGAGAATAAAGATGATCCTTCTACAATGTGACAGCCCTTACACTAACACAATACAATCACACATATATTGACAAACAATTTTTTTTAAAAAGGCGTTTGACCAGGGGATTATTAATAAAAAGGTGCTGGATGGTCTAAGAGTACAATTCCCCAAGGTTCCAACCTTTTATCTTCTCCCGAAGGTACACAAGGACATCGTCAATCCACCGGGACGTCCGATCGTGTCTGGTATGGATGGGTTATCTGACCCCATATGTAAGTTCATTGACTACTATTTAAAAACACTGGTGGAAACTTTACCTTCGTATGTAAAGGACTCGACGGACGTCCTAACCAGGATTGATGGCATCTGCGTGGAGACAGGGACACTGTTGGTCACAGCTGATGTGGAAACATTGTACACCTGCATCAATCATAGTGATGGGCTGCGAGCGGTCCGCTTCTTCCTTGAGGCCTCCAACCTGGACGGCCCTTTGTGTGAGCTTATCCTCGAGTTGCTGCACTTTGTTCTAACACATAATTTTTTTACTTTCAAAGATAACTTCTACTATCAAAAGCGTGGCGTGGCCATGGGTGCGGCCTGCGCGCCCGCGTATGCCAACCTCTTTCTCGGTTACTGGGAGAGGTTGGTTTTTGGTGACGCGGGGGCAGGGGCCGTTGACCATGTGCTTTGCTGGCTGCGCTATATAGATCATGTTTTCTTACTTTGGCGTGGGACGGTGTGGCAGCTCGAGGATTTTATGGCTGTGTTGAATACTAACGGTTATAATATCAAATTGACGCACAGATATGATTTGGCTAAAATTGATTTTTTGGACATCAGTCTGGAGGTGGATTCATCGTCGGCCATCCAGACTGATGTCTTTTGAAAGACAACGGCAGTTAATGCTTTGATCCATGCAAAATCTGCACACAACCAAGCCACCATAAGGGCCGTCCCGGTCGGACAGTTCTTGAGGATGAGGCGGATCTGCTCCACGGAGGAAAGATTTGAAGCTCAAGCAGCAGACTTGAGGTTGCATTTTGGTCAACGGGTTTACAGAAAAAGAAAAATCAAACAAGGCTATAATAGAGCCAAATCGACTCCCCGGGACCTACTGCTTTACCAAGAGAATAGGAGGAAGAAGGGAGATTAAAAGGTTCATTTTATTTCAGTGTTCAACCACAAATAGGACAACATGAGGGCCATTCTGACTAAGCACTGTCCGATTTTAAGTACAGAACCCTCCCTGGCACCATATCTTGGCGATCGTCCTCTTATGACTTCACGCAGGGCGAGAAACCTGAAGGATATGTTAATTAAGAGTTTTTATGTAGCACCAACAAAGAGTTTATTTGTGTCAGTTAAACCAGCAAGGGGATGTCATACCTGCGACCATTGTGTGGCTTGCGCCAATGTCCTTCTCAGCTCCTCATTCTGCTCCGCAGATGGTAAGAAGGAATTTCAGATTGAAGAATACATCAATTGCGGCAGCGTCAATGTAATATACTATGCTACGTGCAGTTGTTCATTGATCTATGTAGGGTTTACATCAAGAGAGCTGAGAATAAGAGTGAGGGAGCATGTGCAGGACATTGGCGCAGCCCGGTCGATACAGGATCCTGCGGAACTAAAAACAATTCCGCAACATTTCAGGTCTTTTCATAACTGTGACCCAAGAGGACTTTTGATTAGGGGATTTGATGTGGTCCATACAGGCATTGGGGGGGGAAATGTCAAAAAATTATTGGCGCAGAGGGAATTAAAATGGATTGTCACACTAGGAACAGTTAAACCATTTGGGCTTAATGAGGCCCTTAATTTCGCACCTTTTCTGTAAAAAAAAAAAATATATATATATATATATATATATATATATATATATATATATAATTAGAGGTGGCTTTGTTTTTCTGCTCATACTCTCTTCCACTTGTATGTTTTTAACTGGTTTTTGTGTGTGTTTTTATCTGATTTTAATATTTGTTTTTTCTCTTTTGATTAGTTTTTTAATGTCAATCTATCCCCTGCGGTATGATGAACCATATCTAATCTTTACATCACAGTTATCCCTATCATTGTTTGAATACTCCTTGAAGAATCCACTGGGTTTGGGACCACAAAAGATAGGAGACTCGAAGAATGAATTATCGTTATCATGATGCCACAAAATGCTACAATTTGGAATAACCCCTTTATGATACATATTATATTGTAATGGTGTCTAAAGCTCATTTGGTATTTATATGTGCTGTTGTGGCTGCGTTGCGCGTGCTCCCGCTTGCCGCCGCCTGCTGCCCTGCGCGGTCCGGCAATGGTTGCCGCTGGTGTCTGACTGGGAGCTATGGTTACCTCCTGCTCCTGCTCGGACGCTGGGCGGTGATGCGCCGGGTGGCACGGGTTTGGTGGGGTCGGCTGCGGGCGCATGCGCCGTATACACACAGCCCAGCAGCGGCCGGTCACGTGATACACATGTGACTGGTTACCAGGGATACTTAAGGTCCTGCAGGAGAGTGGAAACACACCTCCCCTTGAGAAAGCCATGCTGTAGAGCGGCGAAATGTACGTCGGGGTGCGTCCAGTTGCGCATTACGGCACCGGTAAGGTTAACCCTTATTCTTTCTGTCTAATACATATGTTATAACTTTGTACCTACATGGTGGCATGTGAGACGGAGCTATTATGAACTGTGGACATTATCATGCATTAACCATTGGGACAGAACTTGTGCTGTCCTCCCCCTAGAGGTCTTGAGGGGATATGTTTGGACACACTATTGGGTAGGGTTATTTACCTTATATACTTTTAGTCCTTTTCGTTGGACGTTCATATTCATATGGTGCTGTATGTTGCTTATTGGTGTCCTTTACCATCATATATACTGTATTTAAAAAAAAAAAATGTTTGTCAATATATGTGTGTGATTGTATTAATAAAGATTTGTCATAAGTTTTTCTACCATAAAACTCCTATGTTTCTCCTTTTGTTAGTATATGGTAATGGAGTGGTATACAGGTAGCTAGGTGATGGCGCTTGGCTTACTGATTAATATGAGTCTGGGCATTTTTGTAATGTGACAGCCCTTGAGATATTTGTAGACAGCTATTAAGTCTCCTCTCAGTCTTCTTTTTTGCAAGATAAACATTCCCAAATCCTGTAACCTTTCCTCATAGGACATGGTTTGCAGACCAGTCACCATTCTGGTCGCTCTCCTCTGAACTTGCTCGAGTTTGTCGATGTCTCTTTTAAAATGTGGTGCCCAAAACTGGACACATTATTCCAGATGAGGTCTGACTAAAGAGGAGTAGAGGGCAATAATGACTTCACGTGATCACTGTATGCTTCTGTTAATACATCACAGAATTGTATTTGCCTTTTTTGCTGCTGCATCACACTGTTGACTCATGTTCAGTTTATGATCTATTAGTATACCCAAGTCTTTTTCACATGTGCTGTTGCTTAGCCCTATTCCTCCCATTCTGTATATGCTTTTTTCATTTTTATTGCCCAGATGTAGTACTTTGCATTTTTCCCTGCTAAAAACCATTCTTGTTAGTTGCTGCTCACTGCTCCAGTTTATTTATATATTTTTGAATCCTCTCTTCTCTAGTATTAGCTATCCCTCCTGGCTTTGTGTCATCAGCAAATATAATCAGTGTACCCTCAATTCCTTCATCTAAATCATTGATAAAGATGTTGAACAATGCAGCGCCTAGGACAGAACCCTGTGATACCCCACTTGAGACATTCTTCCAACTGGATGTGCAGCCATTTAAGACCACTCTTTGGGTCCGATCACTAAGCCAGTTATGAATCCACCTAACAGTTGCCTTGAACATTCCATTTTTTTCAATAAGGATGGTGTAAGATACTTTGTCAAATGCTTTGCTGAAGTCAAGATATACTATATCTACAGTATTTCCCTGATCCACCCAGTCAGTGATTCTGTCATAGAAGGAAATTAAGTTAGTCTGACATGACTTATTAGTTACAGACCCATGCTGACTCTGGTTAATCACTTCAATCTTATCCAGGTACTTACATACATGTTGTTTAATCATTTGTTCAAAGATCTTTCCTGGTGTAGAAGTCAGACTCACCGGCCTATAGTTCCCTGGGTCCACCTTCTTCCCACTTATTCTGGTTGTTACTTTTTTTCTTCACAATTTGACTATGGGGTTAGTAATGGGGGCACATCATAGATACCTCTCTCACTCTATTACTAACCTCTGGGCTTGATGTCACCTGACAATAGAAAGGTGACATCAACCCCAATACGATCACCCCACTTGCCATCGCACCAGGGCAAGTGGAAAGAGCAAGGCTAAGTGCCAGAATTTGGATGTGTTTTTTTCTGGTACAGCAAAGAGCTAATGTTTTTAGTCTGGGAGGGGGGCAATATCCCTGGCCCCTTCCCAGGCTATTAATATCATCCTGCAGCTGTCTATCTTGCCTTTCCTGGTTATTAATTATAGGGGGACACTACATATCTTTTTGGGGGGTCCCCATTTTAATAATGAGGAAAGGCTAAGTATACAACTATGAGCTGATATTAATAGCCTCGGAAGCTCCAAGGGTATTACCCCCTTCCTTGGCTATAAACATCTTCCCCCAGCTGCCTGATTTTCCTCTGCTGGATAATAAAATATCTGGGGATGGCACGCCATTTTTTACAGAAAATCATTTCATAAGTAAAAAAATATATGTACAGTAAGCCACACAAGCTCTGCACTAATTATATATATCACTGACATCTTTATATCTATCTATTCTGTGTATATATCTGTTCTATCTATTCTATTTTGTTGGGTCACATGGTGATTTTACTGTACATAGCATATTAATTCCCAGCTTTTCAAAGGACATGGGTGTGTAAAAATTGGACGGCACTTGCATGGTCCAAGTGCTGTGCGATTTTTTTTATCACACTCATTGACTTGCACTCACAAGTCTCATCTGAGATATGAGGTCAATTGCAGCATGCTGTGATTTTTTTCTCATCCCGATCTGAGCTGAGAAAAAAAAATTGCCAATGAGCAGGGGATGCATAGATTAACATTGTTCAGAGTGCAATCCGTTTTTTTATCGGATTGCACTCGTCCATTTTCCTCGCTGATGAATTTGAGCCCTAAGGCTCAGGTTCTTTTTTCTGCATACATGTCATGTAAATGTGAAGGGATTTAACTTGCTCTTGTATGAGTGAGGCTGGACCTATACTGTCACAGCCCAATGCAGGTGAATGAGTTTGCATTGTACTGCAACAAATGGTTGTTAAAAGTCAAAACTAGTTGTTTTCTTGCAACTTGCTTGCCATGGTACTTTGTCAGTCACAATGCATTCTATTCATTTGCATTAAGTAGAAACATATAGCAATCTTGGCCTGTGTGACCTGTAGCGTGTAACCCTACCCTAAGTGAAACATGTATGTGGATATTCCAGGAATTACTTGGTTGTGCAGGTTCATGTGTAGCTTAGGACCTCTTGCTCAGAATAACTTCAGAAAGTGTTTTACTTCTTCTACATATACAACTACAGAAAAGTACTGCAGTAATACTAAAAATACAGAATGTATGCTTGGTTCAGTCACCTAAGAAGCTGGCTGTCATGACATGAACCTGTTTGAGAGCCTTTAATCTTGCCCATGTCTTGCCAGCCGGCTTCATAGAAAAAAGGGCAAGGTAAAAGGGCTAGATAAGAGCACTCAGCTGATGGATGGGGCTAGGTGGTGGATATTCTGGACACATCAGTTTTACAGACTTTGAGTACTGTACTTGAAATTCCATTTATATATATCAATGAGAAAAAAACATGATTTTAGCAGCACCTTGGAGGCTGTCTTATCGGCTACTTCTAATGGAATCTTTTTGTTCAAACTAGACACAAAAGTATTACTTCGTAGACTTAAATTCATGACCTAAATATCACATAAAGACAGGCTAATGCGTTTTTGCCATCATAAGCTCTATAATAACTTACGTACTTATGGGAAACTAACCAGTTTACTTAATGCGCAACCTAAAATGAAATAGGATTTTAAAGTATTGTTTTGTTATAATGCCGTAGATCTTCAATTAATATATTATACTGTACATGTGACTAATTGGGAATTTCTATACCAGAGACATTAATACAGTAATGCACAGTGGTGCTGCCATGCTTCATAAAAACATACATTATTTGATATACATAGGTTATACATCAGCCATCCTTTTCAGACAGATGCCACATTCTCTTTTTCTTGTCCTGACCTTTAATACTCTATGTTAATAGAATTACATGACGGCCAGAGATTCAGATGTATAAATGCAAACTTGGAAGGAATTTAAATGTGGAAATCTAGTGAACAAGGAAATAAAAAGTAATTTAATAGTGTGTTGCAAAAATAAAGTTTTTCAGTTTATTTAATCTGAAACTATTTTAATTAAAAAATACAGTTTTAAATTCTTATTCAAACAGAATTACAGTATGAAGGTTATAAACTACACATTTTGGGGTGATGCAGCGCCCCAGGGTCCTGGTCGTTGCAGTAATGTCGTTCTTCCACCAGGGGGAGTGATGTTACGTCTGCAGGCAATAAATGAGATCTCTTTACCAGGTATCACAAACCACACAACACACTTCACACTCCAGTCCACCAGGGGGAGCTATGCTCCTATCTATTAGGGCACTCTTCACAATTAGGTAAAACTGGTGGTCTGGATAGGAAGTTAGGGAGAAGCACCTGTCAGGCAGCCAGGGGGGAAGGAGGAACATCTAAGAGCTGCAGACAGAGAGGTCCCTGACAGGGGTGGGAGCCTGTCAGAGGCCTAGACAGAAGGCCACGGGGCTGCGCCTGCCTCACGTGCGGCAGCATCCTAAGAAAGAAACACGAACAGCGAATTGTATTGTAGAGGGTGAGAAACGAAGTCATAGCAAAAGGAGAGGAAGCCAGAAGGAGTTCTGCCCTGCAAAAGGCTGCCTCCTTTCTGAGACGCAGGATCCAGTAGCCGGTACACCGAGGGAGCAATCGTATCCAAGCCTTGCTCCAAAGACCGGCAGGACAGATAATTCCACATTACCTGCCTGACCCATACCCAGGAGGCATGGTGGCAACTTGTGGGGGCTGGGGTGTGCTAGAGTCCCTGTAAAAAGCTTCAGGTCACCAGTCATACGGGTTTGTCCTATCCTTACCATCAGGGGGACAGAGAAAGAGACATAACATCTAGAATACCAACATCAGTTGTGAGGACCTTACCGAGACACTCAGCAGGGAGGTACTGCAACATCCAGGCGCTAGAGGAAGGCTACTGATTTCCACCTGGATAAGGGGACTCTGGATTTGCCTTCAGACCGGGCGGACTCTGCCTGCCCTGTGATCTGTACCCTGGACTGTGGATGCTGAAGCCTTCAGTAAAGGTAAAGAAACTGCAACCTTGTGTCCTCGTTCTTCACTGTGCCTCACACCATCCACCATCTACACTCTGGGAAGCCCTGGGGATACACTTCACCTGTGGGAAGGTATACCATCTAGCTGCCATAACATCACCCCAGTGGACCCCTAAGCAGCGTCGGTCATCCTGACCGAATACCACAGGTGGCGTCACAAACATATAACTTTAAAGACCTTTCCCCATTTACAACGGACGTCCCTAGGGCCACGGACCGGGTCAGCCACCGTGACATCCCCCTTGAGAACCGAAAGGACCCGGTACCGAGTACCCCATAGCCCTACGGGGGCGCTCCAGTGACATAGTTCGAAAGTAATTTGTTTTCAGATGTTAGCAAAGAACAAATTGGGCTAATATACAGTAGCTGTTCTTAGAGTTTGGAACCAATTTTGTGGTACCCCGAGTAGCTACAGCTCAGTATGATGGATTTCCAGGTAGTATGTGAATCTCAGAATGGTGCCCCCATAATGCTGTATGCAATTTTCTTACAAATTTTGATTTTTGTGCAGAGGTATTCAGGTCCATAGCTATCTATGGAACAAGCATTTGAAATCCTTGTGACACAGTTCCTAAATATGACCTTCTTTAAAGCACTACTCAAGTGTTTTTTTTTAATTTTACCACTAGAATGGTGTCACTAATCTACGTTTCTTGCCTCTAGTATTATACAGTACTTACCACAGTCTTTTATTATTGGTGCCACTCCGGTCGTCTTCTGTTGTTGAGCTAATATGTTCAGCTCCCTCCTTATTCCGCAAGCTATAACGCTTACCGAATAAGTTGCAGAGGGAACTTGGGTACCTGAATCGCTCCTGCTGATCAGCTATCTGGCGCCGCAGCTGCATGTGTCGCGGCTGTGTTGTTGGAGTGGGTCAGGGCAGTAGTCATGGCTGAGAGCAAACCCTGTATCACACCCTGGCCTCCCCTTGCAATACAGTAATGTTTTTCCTTCTGCATACCTGTGTTCTGGGTCTCTGTGCCATCAGGGTCCACCCTGGGCCGCAGGAGGTTCTTTGTAGACGGTGCTGCACAAAGGTAAACACAGTCCAGCTCAACTTTAACAACAACAGCTTTACTTGGTTCGGTACGCAGCATATTCACATTCTTTCCATCATTAACATCAGGTTTCACAATGTGCAACTCCTCTTCTGTCCCTGTCCTTTTCTCTCTGTCGCTAAGCTCACTTCCAGGACGGACCGTACCGTTCGATCCCTCAGCGTCCTCTCTACTCAGCCTTACTCCATTTGGGGACTCCCTCAGGCATTTCACCCCGGTTCTGAGGGCGTTAGCCCATGCAATAAGCTACCACATGATGAGCGAACTGCCCATACTGCTTAGCCTTTTCTAGCAACTGCAGTCCCACTAATACTGCACTCTTGCTGTTGCTCCTCCTGATGAGGTCCTGGCCAGGGATGGAATAAGGCTGGGCATTATATTTCTCCAACATTGTGTGGCACGATGTTGCTCAGGGCTAGTTAGCCTGAGTGAGCTGCACAGGTGCCCTGGTCCCAACTGAGATCTACAAGGAAGTCCTTCCTGCCTCATCCACTGTACTCCTCCTATTTAACTACTACAGTGCTACAACTACACCTATGATGTACCCCATCTTGTGGCTAACTTTGGGTACTACACTCACCCAACCAGTACAATGGTATTACATACAGCACAGACCAAAAGTTTGGACACACCTTCTCATTTAAAGATTTTTCTGTATTTTCATGACTATGAAAATTGTACATTCACACTGAAGGCATCAAAACTATGAATTAACATATGTGGAATTATATACTTAACAAAAAGTGTGAAACAACTGAAAATGTGTCTTATATTCTAGGTTCTTCAAAGTAGCCACCTTTTGCTTTGATGACTGTTTTTCACACTCTTGGCATTCTCTTGACTAGCTTCGAGAGATAGTCACCGGGAATGGTCTTCCAACAATCTTGAAGGAATTCCCAGAGATGCTTAGCACTTGTTGGCCCTTTTGCCTTCACTCTGCAGTCCAGCTCACCCAAAACCATCTCGATTGGGTTCAGGTCTGGTGACTGTGGAGGCCAGGTCATCTGGCGTAGCACCCCATCACTCTCCTTCTTTGTCAAATAGCCCTCACACAGCCTGGAGGTGTCTTTGAGGTCATTGTCCTGTTGAAAAATAAATGATGGTCCAACAAAATGCAAACCGGATGGAATAGCATGCCGCTGCTAGATGCTGTGGTAGCCATGCTGGTTCAGTATGCCTTCAATTTTGAATAAATCCCCAACAGTGTCACCAACAAAGCACCCCCACAGCATCACACCACCTCCTCCATGCTTCACGGTGGGAACCAGGCATGTAGAGTCCATCCGTTCACCTTTTCTGTGTCGCACAAAGACACGGTGGTTGGAACCAAAGATCTCAAATTTGGACTCATCAGCCCAAAGCACAGATTTCCACTGGTCTAATGTCCATTCCTTGTGTTCTTTAGCCAAAACAAGTCTCTTCTACTTGCTGCCTGTCCTTAGCAGTGGTTTCCTAGCAGCTATTTTACCATGAAAGCCTGCTGCGCAAAGTCTCCTCTTAACAGTTGTTGTAGAGATGTGTCTGCTGCTAGAACTCTGTGTGGCATTCACCTGGTCTCTAATCTGAGCTGCTGTTAACCTGTGATTTCTGAGGCTCGTGACTCAGATAAACTTATCCTCAGAAGCAGAGGTGACTCTTGGTCTTCCTTTCCTGGGGCGGTCCTCATGTGAGCCAGTTTCTTTGTAGCGCTTGATGGTTTATGCTACTGCACTTGGGGACACTTTCAAAGTTTTCCCAATTTTTTGGACTGACTGACCTTCATTTCTTAAAGTAATGATGGCCACTCATTTTTCTTTACTTAGCTGCTTTTTTATTGCCAAAATACAAATTCTAACAGTCTATTCAGTAGGACTATCAGCTGTGTATCCACCAGACTTCTGCAGAACACAACTGATGGTCCCAGCCCCATTTATATGGCAAGAAATCCTACTTATTAAACCTGACAGGGCACATCTGTGAAGTGAAAACCATTCCAGGTGACTACCTCTTGAAGCTCATCAAGAGAATGCCAAGAGTGTGCAAAGCAGTCATCAAAGCACAAGGTGGCTACTTTGAAGAACCTAGAATATAAGATATAATTTCAGTTGTTTCACACTTTTTTGTTAAGTATATAATTCCACATGTGTTAATTCATAGTTCTGATGCCTTCAGTGTGAATGTAGAATTTTCATAGTCATGAAAATACATAAAAATCTTTAGATGAGAAGGTGTGTCCAAAGTCCAAAGTTATGGTCTGTACTGTATGTATATATATATATATATATATATATATATATATATATATATATATATATATTACACAGACATACAATGTATATACATACAGCAGCAATAAATACAACTGGGACGTCTCTTAAGGGGTTAGCTAGGGATGACAGACATTACAACCCCTTACATTGTGTCAGTCACAACACATGCATGGAGAGCCCAACAAACGGGCTCCATAAATAAATCCAATCCACTTTACTGGAACTGTAAGATGCTGCTTTCTTTGCATTGCAGAAATAGATGGTGTCAAAACATCATCAAAAACTCATCATTGAAACTTACCTTTTACAAAATTCTTAAAATTTTGCCTAATGAGGAAGTAGGTTTTTGCTTTTGTAGTGCAGTTATATTTGATCGATAGTTAGCTGAAGTCCTCAAGGCTGTATGAATGTGTCTCCATCCTGCCCCCATGTGCTCCATCCTGCCCCATGTGTCTTAATTCTGCCCCAAGTGTCTCCATTCTGCCCCATGTGTCTCCATTCTGCCTCCATGTCATCTCCATTCTGCTCCCATGTCACTCCATTCTGTCCCCATGTCTCTCCATACAGCCCCATATCATCTCCATTCTGCCCCATGTCACTCCATACTGCCCCATGTCTCTCCATACTGCCCCCATGTCTCTCCCTACTGAACCCATGTCTCTATACTGCCCCCTTGTCTCTATTCTGCCCCCTATGATCTCCTATTCTGCTCCCATAGTGTGATGTTAAAAAAATGTTAAAAAAAGGTTTCTCCTTATCTGGCTGCTATCCAATGTCGTTGTGTTCCTTCATCCATCTGAGGTATGGAGAAGCCGGCGCATGATAGTGACGCCATACGCTGGCCAAATGCACGCCGACGTCAACTGCCAGCCTGTGATTGGCTGGTGGCTATTACCTATTACCATGCAGGAAGCCTCAACTGACCCTGGTCCTAGGGCGGCTAGTCCTCAATCTGAAGTCCCTTGGTCCCGGTGTGGCCACTGCCTGAACATTTTCCCCTGGTCCTGGTGTGACCAGTCCTGTATCCAAAGTCCCATGGTCCTGGTGAGGCCATTCTTATTCCCAAAGTCCCCTGGTTCCTGTGCAGCCAGTGCCTGAACATTGTCTCCCAATCCGTGTATGGCCAGTTCCTGATCCAGTATCCTAAACGGTTGTGTCTGAACATAGCCCTAGTCTGTGTCAACAAACCTGACCAGCTGCAATACTGGGATCTGTCAAAAAAAAGCATCATGTGCACAAAAATTGCGGAATGCATTCTAATTGATGGGATGCATATGTATGTGTTATTTATGCATTTTTATCGCGTTTTATAGCGGAAAAAAACGCGTAAAAAACTCAACGTGTGCACACAGCCTTATACTTTTCATCTGATTGATACACTTCTGGTTTTGGCTTTGGCTGGGGTCACATGAGCGGCAGCCGGTGCCAGTTTTCCTCAGCCAAATATTTTTACTTAGCGAAATCCTGATGACAGGTTCGCTTTAAGTACGAAACCCGCTTGTACCCCTCTATACGTTCTCATTTACTAATATTGCAGATTTGACAACTGAATTAAATCATATCTACAATAAAACCACAATGAATATGTGTAATGTAACATGGATGCAAAATACTTCAAATATATAATCTTAGAGATCAAGTTGATGATTTTTTTAAAAAAAATCTAAAATAAGTTATTTTTTTAAATGATTAACTAACTAAAAATGTTTTTGTAGGTTAGGTTAAGTTGTCAAATAGTATTTGGTGCTAGATTTAGTGTGATTTTGCAAAAATAAAAAAAATGCCTGAAACTGTCAGAGATTACAATATCTGTCAAGGTTTTGTTCCAATCTAACTATTATTCACTGAATACCAGTATTCATAGAAGATCTGCCTCCAGCTGTGGCACATTATGAGTGGCTGTAATGTAAAAATTCTGTGCATTCATAATGGAGAAACATTTTATCCAGAATTGGAAAAAACAGCTAAAATGAAAACTGCTAAAGCCAGTCGAAACCATCTGACCATGGTTACATGTTTTTGCATCACAATAGGTTTGGATTGAGCACAGTAAGGCTATGCTCCCATGATAAGCTTTTCGTGCGTTTTTAATGCTGCGTTTTTTTGCGGTGTCAAAAATGCAGGGTCTTACAGGTCCAGCAAAGTGGATAGGATTTGTTGCACTCTCAAGCCCACTCTTCTGCAACATGTCAAATCGTCTTGCAAGTACGTTGAGTTTTCTGTGTGAATTTTTCCATAAACTTACATTAGCTGTGGAAAATCTGTAATAGAGTGCAGGGCCTGCGTATGTCACCACGGAACAGACAGACCAACTGTTGAAGGGGATTTATTAACAGGGGTAAAATTCTCCTCGCAGGGAGTAAACTGGGGGGTTAATGGAGTCAAACAGTAAACAGTCAACAATTAAGCGGAATCAAAAGGGTTAACGAGTGTTCTGGTAACTTATCAGCCCAGGGAGGTCCTGACTGGAGGGTCCTTATTTCCCAATATGGATACAGTCACCAGCAGGGCTTGAGATCCTGAAGTCTCTTCTGTGTCTCCTGGAAAGTCCGGGGTTAAGCCTCTGCAGCCTGTTCTTCTCAAAGTAAAACTGGAACCAGGAAATAGCACAGCCTCCGTCGCTGCTGCAGGAGCCTCTGTGTACCAGGCTGACAGTCTCTCTGAAATAACGCTGTCACACACACACTGGGCAGTTACTTATCACACTCAGGGATCTTTGCTTGTCACTGCGGTCATCAGGGCAGCACGGTCACAGTCTCTGATTCAGGAGGCTTCCAAATCTACACCCCCACATCCAGCCTTCACTCTGGTGGGTACCTCAGCCTCAGTGCCCTCACGGGGAGCACTACTTTTAGGGGAGCACGGCGCTGCAGCCTGCCCTCTCTTTGGCGCGCTGCCTTCTCTCTGGTGCGCTGCCTTCTCTCTGCTCTCCCGCTCTTTTCTGACCACTCCCCTCTCTCTTCCCAGCAGTCCCCTGGTCCCCTCTGTCCAGGGCAGAACGTCTTCCCCCCAACAACCCAGCTGTCTGACTATGTGGTTCCAGGCAAGGAGCAGGGAAAGCAACCTCCTTACATTCCCCCTCTCTTAAAGCTCGCCATTCCACGGGCGAGGTCTCTTTGTGCTTCTCTTTGTTCTTCTGAGGGGAGTCAGATACTGGCAATCCTTGCATCTCCTTCTGCCTTTCTTCTTGCACATACTCCCAAACTAAATGGTTTAGGAGCTGTTCATCAGTCAGGTTGAGATATGCTTTCTCTGCTTCAACAACTGCTGTCTTCTTCTTCTTTTTCTTCTTCTTCTTAGCCTTGCCGGTAGCAGGTGTTTGCGTAGGGGCTTCTTGCTCGGGTTCCTCAGTTTGGGGGCTTAGTACAGGTAATTCTTCTCCATAGCTCCCCCTCTCTTTGACAGGAGCATTCTCGTCGAAGCTTGAGTCAGATGAATAAAGACCATGCAGGCCGGACTCTTTGTCATCTGCGCCGGGCTCTGCGGACATCACTTCCCAGGGCTTCTCAACCACACGCTCTGTCTCACACAGCTGTTCCATTTCCCCTGTCCGATCAGGAACTGGTGAGCCGACAGCCAGCACATTCTTCACCTCAGGGGATGACATCAGTGGTTTCTCCTTCTCATTGGCTCGGACCTTGAAAACAAGTGTCGCAGGAACACTTGGCACTTTCTCTCCTTCTTCAGGAACTCGTGCTGGGCAAGGTAGTAAAGCACTTCGGTGGTCTTCTTGAGTGAACGTCACTTTCTTTCCTCCGGACTGAGTCTCACCAACAAAACCTTCAGACCCAGGCTGTAGATCCAACAGGTTCGCCTTTACGCATTGGGACAGCGCAGTCATTTCACCAGAGATGCTTGACACCTTCTCCACCTCTCCTTGGCGCCCGACATTGTGATACTGTCTTGTCCTAGGTGGAACTCTTCTCTTTCTGCTGTACCATTCCCTCCAGGGGCGACGTTCCCTCCAGTTAGCAGGACCCTCAGAGGGGTGAGCGGATCTCTGCCACCGCTCTTCTCGGGTAGGGCAATTTCTGGACATGTGTCCCACCTTTCTGCACGACCAGCACTCACGTCTGCTACGGTCTGGAGGGCGCTTCAGTCTGGATCGTTGACCTCGGCGGGGGACATCTCTCATCTGCGGCTGCTCTTCACCCCAGGATATGGAGTTACACTCTGGGGCCACCACCGAAGCCTTCTTCATGCTGCTCACCTCTCCTCTATCTCTTTCTGGCGGCTTCCGCACGTTGCCTCGGGGTATGCCGCTGGACCCCAAAACGGCAGTAAGGGCTTTCCCCAGACTCTCAATCTCCTCCCAGATTCTTCTTATCTTCAGCTGGGAATCTCGGGTCCACATCGCCTCCTCTTCATTGTGACTGGGTGCTCTGCAGTTGTAGCATCTAGGCAGTCTTCTTTGCCGAGCGGCACTAGTCTCACTTTGGGGGGCGGTCTCTCTTTCTCGCACCGGAGGGCTGTACTCTGCAGCAGAGATCTTCTTATATTCAGCCACCTCCTCACGGACTCGTTTAACCTCCTTCTTCAAGTCTTCTACCCATTGAGGGGCTGTTACCTCCCTGCTCCATACCTTTCCCACTGGCCCTACCACCCCTTGCTCTTGCTCGCGCGTGCGTGCCTCACTCCCAACCTCAGAGAAAGTCATATCTAGCTTTACGCGCATGCGCTCTCGCAGGGCCTGTTTCATCAACACATCTCGCAAGCCTGTCACCAGTTGGTCTCGCAGCACAATGTCAACTGACCCCACACCTACGCCGTCCTTCCGTATAATGGCAGCATGAATCTCCTGCAGTGCGTTCATATATTGCGTCACGGTCTCCCCCTCTCTTTGTACCCGGCGGAACAGTCGCATGCGCAGCTCCCCTATGTCAGTGGGGTCCCCATGCGTCTCCTCAAGTATACGTAATACTTTGTCCAGGGTATCTCTCGCCTGAGGGGGTCTGAGCATAACAGAGTCCCGTGCATCCCCCTCTAGGGCCATCACAACTATTTCCGCCTGCAGAGCCGGTGTCATAGGATACATCCGCATCATCCCTTAGATGCGCTCCGTCCAACCCCACAACATGACATTACTCCCTGAAAATCTTGGCAGGTTAGCTAACATGACTCCCAGGGAGATGCTAGACCTGGGAACTCCATCAACTGCTTGGTCTGCCCCTTCCGCGCTACCGTGTGACATCCTGCCGACTACGCCAAGTGTAATAGAGTGCAGGGCCTGCGTATGTCACCACGGAACAGACAGACCAACTGTTGAAGGGGATTTATTAACAGGGGTAAAATTCTCCTCGCAGGGAGTAAACTGGGGGGTTAATGGAGTCAAACAGTAAACAGTCAACAATTAAGCGGAATCAAAAGGGTTAACGAGTGTTCTGGTAACTTATCAGCCCAGGGAGGTCCTGACTGGGGGGTCCTTATTTCCCAATATGGATACAGTCACCAGCAGGGCTTGAGATCCTGAAGTCTCTTCTGTGTCTCCTGGAAAGTCCGGGGTTAAGCCTCTGCAGCCTGTTCTTCTCAAAGTGAAACTGGAACCAGGAAATAGCACAGCCTCTGTCGCTGGTGCAGGAGCCTCTGTGTACCAGGCTGACAGTCTCTCTGTAATAACGCTGTCACACACACACTGGGCAGTTACTTATCACACTCAGGGATCTTTGCTTGTCACTGCGGTCATCAGGGCAGCACGGTCACAGTCTCTGATTCAGGAGGCTTCCAAATCTACACCCCCACATCCAGCCTTCACTCTGGTGGGTACCTCAGCCTCAGTGCCCTCACGGGGAGCACTACTTTTAGGGGAGCACGGCGCTGAAGCCTGCCCTCTCTTTGGCGCGCTGCCTTCTCTCTGGCGCGCTGCCTTCTCTCTGCTCTCCCGCTCTTTTCTGACCACTCCCCTCTCTCTTCCCAGCAGTCCCCTGGTCCCCTCTGTCCAGGGCAGAACGTCTTCCCCCCAACAACCCAGCTGTCTGACTATGTGGTTCCAGGCAAGGAGCAGGGAAAGCAACCTCCTTACAAATCCACACAGAAATGCATCAAACACACATGTAATCTACACCTACATATTTCAAAGTTCTGGCAAAGCCAAATACCAGGAAGTATCAAAAACAAACCAAATTTATTTAAAGCATGACATACCAACAAGAGACAAAAACCGCTTTATCAAAAACGCGATAGAAACGCATGTTAAAAAAGCACACAAAGACACAATTAAAAACCGCAAGTAACCTAATTTAGAAAATAGGTGCAGAAATTCTACAGAGTCAAAAACTCACCAAAAGCTCATTGTGGGAACGTAGCCTAAGTGATGATTTTGATGCTTTCTTTTCCATCTATAGCCATACAATGCATGTAACGTTTGGAAAGTGTGATGTATATGTATAACAGTCCAAGGTCTTATACTATTAAATACATGAGTGACTCAAAAAAGGAGTAGAAAAAGCATGGCAAAGTGTTGGAAATAATATTGCTGTGTCCCACACTGTAAAAATGACAGAACTATGCATTGTATACATTAAAGTGTCCTACAATGTGCAAATAATTACTTTTTTTTTTTTTCATGATAGTCACGAAAAAAAATATTAATTAGGATATGTTACCTTTCATTATGCTTTTGGGTTTAGGTTTAGTTCTTTGGTTAATCATGATACTGTGGAACACAACAGCCCAATAAATTATTAAGTTTTCCATCAAACCTACTCAGAGACTTAACCCCTTTAGGTCTCTGGTTAGGATTGATTTAGGTAGTGGCTGTCAGCAGTGGAGTAGCTAGAGTTTGATGGGCCCCGGAGCAAAACCCCCCATCCTGAATATATTATATACATTCACACACATGCATCCTCCATCCTGGTATATAAGTCCCTCATTCTGACCCCATTATGGTATATACATTGCCCATTCTACTATATGTCCCTTATCCCGAGCCGCATACTGTTATATATAATTGTGCTCAAAAGTTTACATACCCAGGCAGAATTTTTGCTTTCTTGGCCTTTTTTCAGAGAATATGAATGATAACACCAAAACCTTTCCTACACTCATGGTTAGTGGTTGGGTGAAGCCATTTATTGTCAAACTACTGTGTTTTTTCTTTTTAAATCATAATGACAAACCAAAACATCCAAATGACCCTGATCAAAAGCTCACACACCCCATTTCTTAATACCATGTATTGCCCCATCTAACATCAATGACAGATTGAAATTATTGTGGTAGTTGTGGATGAGGTTCTTTATTTTCTTACATGGTAAAGCTGCTCATTCTTATTGGCAAAAATCCTCCAGCTCTTGTAATTTCCTGGGCTGTCTAGCGTGAACTGCGCGCTTGAGATCTCCCCAGAGTGGCTCAATGATATTGAGGTCAGGAGACCGAGATGGCCACTCCAGAACCTTCACTTTGTTCTAATGTATCCAATGACAGGTCGACTTGGCCTTGTGTTTTGAATCATTGTCATGTTGGAACGTCCAAGTATGTCCCATGAGCAGCTTAAGGGCTAATGAGTCCAAATTGGCCTCCAATATTTGCTGATAATGTGCTGCATTCATCTTTCCTTTAACTTTGACCAAGTTTCTGTTCTTTTGTAGCTCACACATCCCCAAAACATCAGCGATCCACCTCCGTGCTTTGCAGTAGGAATGGTGTTCCTTTCATCATAGGACTGGTTGACCTCTTTCCAAATGTAACATTTATGGCTCTGGCCAAAATGTTTGATTTTGGTCTCATCACTCCAAATTACCTTGTTCAGGAAGTTTTGAGGCTTGTCTCTGTGGTGTTTTGCGTATTGTAGGCGAGATACTTTGTGGCATTTGTGCAGTAAAGGCTTTCTTCTGGTGACTCGACCATGCAGCCCATTTTTCTTCAAGTGCCTCCTTATTGTGCATCTTGAAACAGCCACACCGCTAGTTTTCAGAGAGTCCAGTATTTCAGCTGATGTTATTTATGGGTATTTCTTTGCATCCCAAACAATTTTCCTGGCAGTTGTGGATGACATTTTTGTTGGTCTGCCTGACCGTGGCTTTGTTTTTACAGAGCCCCTGATTTTCCATTTGTTAATCACAGTTTGAACACTGCTAACTGGCATTATCAATTCCTTGGATATCTTTTTGTATCCTTTTCCTGCTTTATAAAGTTCATTTACCTTTGCCCGTAGATCCGTTGACAATTCTTTTGCTTTCCCCATGACTCACAATCCAGAAACATCAGTGGCTGGATGAAAGATGCTCTGCCTGGATCCCAGAAACGCAACTTTTATGCACACACACGGATTACAAGCAAACAGGTCACAGGTGAGGATGTTACCTTTAGTAGCCATTTGTGTCAACTTCTGTGCATGTTATCAGGCCACAATCCCTAGGGTATGTGAACTTTTGATCAGGGTTATTTGGAAGCTTTGGGTTGTCATTATGATTTAAAAAAGAGAAAACACAGTAGTTTTACAATAAATGGCTTCATCCAACCACTAACCATGAGTGGTGTTATTATTCATATTCTCTGGAAAAAAAGGCAGATGAAGCAAAAATTCTGCTGGGGTAAGTAAACTTTTGAGCACAACTGTATATCCCCCATTCTGGTATATATGTCTCAGTTCTGCCGTTGTTCTTTAATGTATACAGTGGGTACGGAAAGTATTCAGACCCTTTTTAATGTTTCACTCTTTATTTCATTGCAGCCATTTGGTAAATTCAAAATTGTTCATTTTTTTCTCATTAATGTACGCTCTGCATCCCATCTTGACTGAAAAAAACCCCAGAAATGTAGAAATTTTTGCAAATTTATTAAAAAGAAAAACTGAAATATCACATGGTCATAAGCATTCAGACCCTTTGCTCAGTATTGAGTAGAAGCACCCTTTTGAGCTAGTACAGCCATGAGTTTTCTTGGGAATAATGCAACAAGTTTTTCACAACTGGATTTGGGGATCCTCTGCCAGTTTTTCTTGCATATCCTCTCCAGTTCCATCAAGTTGGATGGTGAACGTTGGTGGACAGCCGTTTTCAGGTACAGTTTGCACACATTATCATCGCTGTCCCCGATAAGGCTCACAATCTAAATTCCCTATCAGTATGTCTTTGGAATGTGGGAGGAAACTGGAGTACCCAGAGGAAACCCACGCAAACACGGGGAAAATATACAAACTCCTTGCAGATATTGTCCTTGATGGGATTTGAACCCAGGACTCCAGCGCTGCAAGGCTGCAGTGCTATCCACTGAGCCACCTTGCTTAGTACTTGGCTGCTTTCATGTTTCCTTCAATGGCAACCAGTCGTCCTGTCCCTACAGCTGAAATACACCCCCATATCACGATGCTGCCACCACCATTTTTCACTGTTGGGATTGTATTGGGCAGGTGATGAGCAGTGCCTGGCTTTCTCCACACATACTGCTTAGAATTATCATCAATAAGGTCTATCTCCATCTCATCAGACCGGAGAATCTTATTTCTCACAGTCTGGGAGTACTTCATGTGTTTTTTAGCAAACTCTATGTGGGCTTTCATATGTCTTGTACTGAGGAGAGGCTTCTGTTGGGCCACTCTGCCACAAAGGCCCAACTGGTTGGGGGCTGCAGTGATAGTTGACTTTGTGGAACTTTCACCCATCTCCCTACTGCATCTCTGGAGCTCAGCCACACTGATCTTGGGGTTCTTCTTTACCTCTCTCACCAAGGTTCTTCTCCCACGATTGCTCAGTTTGGCTGCACGGCCAGGTCTAGGAAGGCTTCTGATAGTCACAAACTTCTTCTATTTAAGGATTATGGAGGCCACTGTGCTCTTAGGAACCTTGAATACTTCAGAAATTCTTATGTAACCTTGGCAAGATCTGTGCCTTGCCACAATTCTGTCTCTGAGCTCTTTGCTAAATTCTTTTGACCTCATGATTCTCATTTGGTCTGACATGCACTGTGAGCTGTGAGGTCTTATATAGACAGGTATGTGCCTTTATAAATCAAGTCCTATCAGTCTAATTAAATACAGCTGGACTCTAATGAAGGAGTAGAACCAGCTCCGGAAGGATCACAAGGAAATGGACAGCATGTGAATTAAATATGAGTGTCTGAGCAAAGGGTCCGAATAGTTATGACTTGTGTTGAGTAGGGTTGAGCGAAACGGATCGTTCATTTTCATAAGTCGCCGACTTTTGGCAAAGTCGGCGTCTCATGAAACCCGACCCGATCCCTGTGTGGGGTCGGCCATGCGGTACGCGATCTTGGCGCCAAAGTCGCGTTTCGTATGACGCATTTAGCGCCATTTTTTCAGCCAATGAAGGAGCGTGGGCAGAGTGATGACATAGGGGTTAGGGGCGTGCACGCCTATGACCATTTTATCGCTTGTGCGCAGTAGCGATTTGGAATGTGGAAAACGAAATTTTCTGTTCTGGGACGGACTGTCATGGTTCCCAATGGCAGGGGAACGTCAGGACACATAAATAACGAATGAGCTCTTGGGTGATGGAATCTCGAGCTGACCGTGAGCTAAACCTACCACACAACTAATAGTGGCCGGGGGGCGTGCCTAAGTTTTATCCCTAGACGTCTCTCGCCAGCCGGAGAACTACCTTACCCTAGTAGAGGAAAAAACAGACCTGGCTTACCTCTAGGGAAATTCCCCCAAAAAGGAGACAGAAGCCCCCCACATATATTGACGGTGAGTTCAGAGGAAAAGACATACGCAGTATGAAGGTAGGTTCAGCAAAGCGAGGTCCGCTTACTAGATAGTAGAAAGATACAAAAGGGAACTGCACGGTCAGCTGAAAACCCTTTTAAAATACCATCCTGAAATTACTTTAAAACTCATGTGTCAACTCATGACACCGGAGTGGTAATTTCAGCCCACAAGAGCTTCCAGCTACAGAGAAAGACTTAACTGTAAACTGGAACAAAAATGCAAACAAACTTAGGACTAAGAGTCCAACTTAGCTGATCAGTAGTCTAGGAGCAGGAACATGCAACAGAAAGGCTCTAGTTACATTGATGGCCGGCAAGGCAATGACTGAAGAGCAGGATTAAATAGGAACACCCCACTACTGATGAAAACAGGTGAACTGAGAAAGAAAACAGACCCGAGTCACCAGTACCACTAGCCACCACCAGAAGGAGCCCAAAAGCAGATTCACAACAACGGACGGACGGAGGGGGAGAGAGAGAGAGAGAGAGAGAGAGAGAGAGAGAGAGAGAGAGAAAAAAAAAAAATCCCCATTGACGTGCATAGGGTTTCGTGTTCCGGCCGATCCTCGACTTTGCGCAGTAATCGGCCGATTTCGCCCGACTCGACTTTTCCAAAACTCGGGTTTCGCGAAACATGACTCGACCCTAAAAAAGTCAAGGTTGCTCAACCCTAGTGTTGAGCATTCCGATACCGCAAGTATCGGGTATCGGCCGATACTTGCGGGTATCGGAATTCCGATACCGAGATCCGATACTTTTGTGGTATCGGGTATCAGTATCGAAACAACATTAATGTGTAAATGAAAGAATTAAAATAAAAAATATTGCTATACTCACCTCTCCGACGCAGCCTGGACCTTACCGAGGGAACCGGCAGCGTTCTTTGCTTAAAATGCGTGCGTTTACTGCCTTCCGTGACGTCACGGCTTGTGATTGGTCACGTGCCGCCCATGTGGCCGCGACGCGACCAATCACAGCAAGCCGTGACGTAATTTTCATGTCCTGAATGCCTAATTCTAGGCATTCAGGATTTGAAAATTACATTACGGCTTGTGATTGGTCACGTCGCGGTCACATGGGCAACGCGACCAATCACAAGCCGTGACGTCACGGGAGGCAGGAAACGCGCGCATTTTAAAATTATGTCACGGCTTGTGATTGGTTGCGTGCCGCCCATGTGACCGCGACGCGACCAATCACAGCAAGCCGTGACGTAATTTTCAGGTCCTGAATGCAGAATTAGGCATTCAGGACCTGAAATTACGTCACGGCTTGCTGTGATTGGTCGCGTCGCGGCCACATGGGCGGCACGCGACCAATCACAAGCCGTGACGTCACGGAAGGCAGTAAACGCGCGCATTTTAAGCAAAGAACGCTGCCGCTTCCCTCGGTAAGGTCCAGGCTGCGTCGGAGAGGTGAGTATAGCAATATTTTTTATTTTAATTCTTTCTTTTACACATTAATATGGATCCCAGGGCCTGAAGGAGAGTTTCCTCTCCTTCAGACCCTGGGAACCATCAGGGATACCGTCCAATACTTGAGTCCCATTGACTTGTATTGGTATCGGGTATCGGTATCGGATTAGATCCGATACTTTGCCGGTATCGGCCGATACTTTCCGATACCGATACTTTCAAGTATCGGACGGTATCGCTCAACACTAGTTATGACCATGTGATACTTCAGCTTTTCTTTTTTAATAAATTTGCAAAAATGTCTACATTTCTGTTTTTTTCAGTCAAGATGGGGTGCAGAGTGTACATTAATGAGAAAAAAATGAACTTTTTTGAATTTACCAAATGGCTGCAATGAAACAAAGAGTGAAAAATGTAAAATGTTCAGGATACTCTCCGTACCCGCTGTACTTGCATGACTCTTGCATGACACTTGTCTGACTATTCAGGAACAACAATTTTATTTTACAGTGATGGGTATGAGCCCTTAACTGGTTGTCCGATCACGCTCAATTCAGTTGTATTGAAAAAGGCAGAGCACGTCTAGTCAGAATGTGGCCACAAGTCTGAAATAGCATACTTTTCGGTTAAGTGGCAACTAGTGATGAGCGAGTGTACTCGTTGCTCGGGTTTTCCCGGGCACGCTCGGATGACCTCCGAGTATTTGTTAGTGTTCGGAGATTTAGTTTTCATCACAGCAGCTGAATGATTTTTCAGCTATTAGCCAGGCTGAGTACATGTAGGGTTTGCCTGGTTGCTAGGGAATCCTCACATGTAATTAAGCTGGCTAATAGCTGTAAATCATGCTGCTGAGGCGATGAAAACTTAATCTCCGGGCAGTCATAAATACTTGGAGACCACCCGAGCGTGCTCGGGAAAACCCGAGCAACAAGTACACTCGCTCATCACTAGTGTTGAGCATTCCGATACCGCAAGTATCGGGTATCGGCCGATATTTGCAGTATCGGAATTCCGATACCGATTTCCGATATTTTCCGTATATCAGATACCGGAATCGGAAGTTCCCAGAATTCAAACTGCCCGAATTCAGCCAATGAGGACTGATTAGAAGTGTGGGCACATCCTGTTCTGCATGGTGGGCATGGAAGTACTGGCATGGCTGTGATTGGCTGCTGAAATGATGTCATGATGCACTATAAAAGTCGCTGCCGCCATTTAGGGCTCACTCTGCTGTGAATTCAGTTAGGGACAGGACGCTGTGTTCTGACTGAGGGCCAGTTTAGAGATAGCGATTTGCTTCATTGTGCTTTACCCAGGCTAATTTAGCAATCGCTGTGTGAGAACCTTGCTTTTGCCTTGCAGCGCTGTTCACAGCTGTCTGCAAGGTCTCTGTGTGAGTGCACATCGCTCTGTAGTCTGTGTGCAGCCACAGCCGGTTGTATTCAGGCTCAGGGTGCGTCACTGCCTCATACCGTTCTATCTATTGTCCTTTTTTGATATCAGTGCAGCCTGCTGCACATTTTTTCAAATATTTCCTATTAGTGGCTTACCCCAGTATCCAGCTACATTGTGGAAAAACACTACATAGGATAACATAGAGGAGGTTTTTTTGGCCTTGCAGCGCCGTTTACGGCTGTCTGCACGGTCTCTGTGTGAGTGCACATCGCTCTGTAGTCATTTCTGCAAAAAAAATAAAATAATAAAGTTCACCAAACACACCACATTACAGTTGTGTAGGCCACATTAGCTCATATTAAAGTCTAGTCCACACTTTAAAAAATTAGTGTTTCTTATACCTGTTAGGAGCTGTTCAGGAATAAGCACACTAAGCCCTTAGTACTTTTCTGCTTATCTTTATCAGTCAACCAAGATGAAGAGGGCAGGGAGTAAGGCACGTGGGCGTGGGCGCGGAGCAGGGAGAGGACGTGGGGATTCTGTGCCTGCTGCGGGCACCGGTGACTCATCATCACCCAGTTTCAGCAGGGAACAGTCTTTCATGCGCAGCTTTGTAGAAGATCGCCGTACACCGCTGCTGCATGAAGAACAAATTGAAGCCGTTGTCGGATGGATGGCAGCTAATGCATCGACTTCAATTAGTGCCACATCCTCTCAGGCACAGAGCACTGGAGAGCACCCATCTGTCTCTTCACCACCTGCCAAATTGCCCAGGCAGTCAGAGTGCCCAGGACAGGAGCCATCTCTACTTCTGTTCTCTGAATCTCTTGGCTTGGAAACAGCCAAGCAGCATTGGAGAAATGGAAGAAGAGGCAGTGTGCAGTGATGCCCAACAGCTTTGTCTCTCTGACTCTGAAGAGGCAGGTGGGCCAGTGCCTCCGGTCACCACACCGCAGTACGCATCTAATGATGAGACTCAGGTGCCACTTTCTGGTGCGTACTGTGCTGCCAAGACTACCCAGGAGGAGCAGTTGGTGGCAGAGGGTAGTGTAGATGATGAGGTCCTTGACCCATCGTGGCGTGAGGTACAGGAAGGTGGTGGGAGCAGCTCTGAGGATGAGATTCTCCGAACGGGCCAAAGAGGGAGAGGGAGGGGGAAGACTGCGGTTCTTGTAGCCTCCACTTCGGCACCCGTTAGGAGCATGCCTCTTCCAAAAGCCAAAACGGGCACTCCCAAGACTTGCAGTGCCTGGTCCTTTTTTGACACAGTTGCAGATGACATTTGCTTTGTCAAATGCAAGGTGTGTCATCAGAAAGTCAAAAGAGGGAAAAATGTCAGCAACCTCAATACCACAAATATGTGGAAACATGTGCGGACCAAGCACGCGGTGGAGCTACAAAAACACCCTGAAGACCTAGGTCAACCAACAGCGGCACCTACCACCTCTTCAGCTCGTGTTGTTGCCTCTTCCTCCAGCTCACACACAGCTGGTTCGGCTTCCTCACTGGATCGCCATGGAAGAACCTCTGGCACTGTTGTCCAGAGACCCACAGTAATTCCACCCGCAGCACCACGTTCCCAGTCATCCTCACACTCCCAGCCCAGTCTACAGCCATTGGTAGCACAGGCATGGGAGAAAAGGCGGCCATTCTCGGCAAACCACCCCCGAGCACAGGCTCTGAATGCTGGCATTGCAAAACTACCGTCCCTTGAAATGCTGTCATTCAGGCTGGTGGAGACTGACAGCTTCCGTAACTTGATGGCATTGGCAGTCCCACAATACAATGTGCCCAGCCGCTTTTATTTCAGCAGGCAAGCCATCCCTGCCCTGCACAAGCATGTGGAGGGACACATAAAACACGCGCTACTGAACGCCGTCAGTAGCAAGGTCCACCTCACCACCGATGCGTGGACCAGTCACCATGGACAGGGGTGATACCTTTCCCTCACTGCCCATTGGGTTAATGTTGTTGAGCTGGGTACAGATCGTGCGAGTGGCGCAGGACGTGTTCTGCCAACTCCAAGGATTGCAAGAATCCAGTCTGTCCGCATTGACTCCTCCTCATACACAAGTTCCTCAGAATCATCGCTGCAGGAGCCTTCACAGTCCACCTCCACATGGACCTGTGAACGTTTACCTGTTACGACCGACATGAGCACAGCTGTGGCCAAACGTCAACAGGCCATCTTGAAATTAATTTCTTTGGGGAATCGAAGCCACACAGCGCAGGAGCTCTGGAATGCCATCAAGCAGGAGACCGACGTGTTGTTTGTGCCAGCGAATCTCCAGCCAGGCATGGTAGTGTGTGACAATGGCTGAAATCTGGTGGCAGCTCTGGCCCTAGGCAACCTCACTCACATCCCATGTCTGGCACATGTGCTCAACTTGGTTGTGCAGAGTTTTTTGAAGGACTATCCGGATCTTGATGCACTGCTGGACAAGGTCCGCCTAGAGTGTGCTCACTTGCGGCATTCCAGCATGGCAAGATCACGCATTGCAGCTCTGCAGTGCCGATTCCGCATTCCTGAACATCGCATCATATGTGACCTACCCACCAGGTGGAATTCCACGTTACATATGTTGGAGCGGTTGTGTGAGCAGCAGCCAGCAGTAATGGAGTACCAGCTGCATCAGGCGCAAAGAAGTCGCACTCCGCGCCGTTCACACTTCTCAACCACTGAGTGGGCCACTATGAAGGACGTCTGCCAGGTTTTGCGTTCCTTCGATGATTCCACGCAGATGGCAAGAGCAGATGATGCACTAGTCAGCATGACTGTCCCCCTTATCTGCCTGCTTCAACAAACAATGCAAGCGCTAAGGGATGATGTTGTGGAGGATGAGGAGTCACCAATTCCATCAGCTTCTGGACAGTCAGCGCTACGTGTTTCCTCACAAAGGCCTAGGCAGGGGACACTTTGTGAGGAGGATGAGGAGGAGTCAATGGATGAGGAAGACATCGGTCCAGAGGAGGGAGTTACACAATTCTCCAGTAGTCAGTGTGTAGAGCGAGGGTGGGGTGATGCAGAGCAGGCAGAGATCACGCCTCAAGCAGGGGACAGCGTTTCTTGGCCAGTTGGCAGTCTGCAGCACATGGCTGATTACATGCTGCAGTGCCTGAGAAACGACCGCCGCATCGCCCACATTCTGAACACGGCTGATTATTGGGTGTACACCCTCCTAGATCCTCGCTACCGGGACAACTTACAAAACCTCATAACTAGTCTTGTGGTTAAATATATTTTTATTAAAGAGAAGAGAATTTTACAAGAAAAACAGTAGTTGAAAACTACGTCAATGATCAAAGTACTTTTTCTTATAATATACAATTCGAGAAGAGTAACACAAAAAAACACTCATTCACAAACCTTGCATAAATCTTACAAAAAAGAGAGAAAAAAAAAAAAAATTAGAGGGAGTAAACCCTCAAGAATGACTACGGTATCTTTAACATATAAGCAATGACTCCTTGCCCCCGCAACAGGCGAGGACTTTCATTACCGTAAATAAAGTAAAGCATACCTAAAATCAGTTCGCCCATGTCCCCTAAAGCGAGACATGCACGCAGATGGTATCATTATAAAAGTAACTGGTAAATCATGGTACAGACCTATCACACCGAGCTGGTGGAAGGTGAACAGCTCACCCAGGGGGGAGATAGAAAGAAGAAAAAATAGAGGGGGGAGCCCAATTAGGTGGGGCTCAAGAAAAGATATTTAAAATGAGAACATGAAAAGAAAGGAAGAGTAGCTTAGTAATCGACTGTAGAATAGACAGGTGTATTCAGGTAAACAGGTCAGGGAAACGAGCAGAATCTTTAAATAGAATCCATTCAGTCCAGGTACCTAAGAAGGAGACCCTTGTCTGTGAAAGGTCTGCTTCAATTTCCTCCATCCTAAAGATGGTTTCAAATTCTGAAAACCACTCCACAACATCGGGGGGAACCGGGTCTCGCCATCGGCGGGGGATGACCGTTCTAGCAGCTGCTAGGCAAAATTTAAGGATGTCCTTTTTTTGGGATCTCACCGAACCGGGAATCATGGAGAGCAATGCCATCTCCGGAGTACCGGTGATGTGCTTGCCTGTGATCAAACCATAATTTCGGAACACTTGGTCCCAGAATGTTCTAATCAAGGGGCAGTCCCACCAGATATGCAAAAGGGAGCCAATGCCATTTCCACACCTCCAGCAGCAGTTTGAAATTGAGGGAGAAAATTTGTGTAACCTGTCAGGTGTGAGGTACCACCTATATTGCAGTTTATACCCCTTCTCCGAGGCCTCACAGGAACTCGGGAGTTTATGGTTCATCAGGAAGCAACGCTCCCAATCCTCATCCGACAGAGTCCGCCCTAAATCCTTCTCCCAAGCAGACTGGAAATAGAGCCTTGCGTCAGAGTCAGGTGTTGAAAAAATTGAGTAGAGGGAAGAGATTCCCCTGCTCGGGGCGTCACCACCGGCAAACAACAGTTCCAAGGGAGAGAGTCTACAGTTCGAACCCCTAGGCAAATTCAAAGAGGCCAGGAAAGACCGGACCTGCAAGTACTCCCACCATAGAAGTTTAGTGGAGAGAGATTGGGTTTGGAGGGAACAGAGGGTGGGAATCTCGCCACGCTGTAAGATATCACCAACCCGTATGTCATCCTCGTATTTCCATCCCATGAAGGCTTTCCTGTGAATGCCCGGAGGAAATGCCGGGTTGCAAAAAATAGGTGTAAGAAGGCTGGCCCCAGAAGGAGCGGACCCCTTCACCCCACTGCAGTGCCATGCCCTCATAGCCTCTGAGGTTAAGAAGGAAAATCTCCCCCGTTGAAGAGCATATTGCTTTGAGATCCACTGAAGATACTGAAGAGGCAAATCGGACCATTCTTGTTCCAACTCTACCCATTTTTTAAATTTAATTTTATATTTCCAGTCCAAGAGGCGAACTAATATGGCCGCCCTGCAATAGTTTCGGAGGTTGGGTAGACCAACCCCACCAAACTGGCGTGGCCTAGATAAAACCTTGTAACTCACCCTCAGTGTTTTCCCCTTCCAGATAAAACGGGAAATCAAGGACTGTATTTTAATAAAAAATGATTTATGTGGCCAAATGGGAATTGCCTGAAAGATATAAAGAAATCTCGGCAGGATATCCATCTTTACCACCTGAATCCTACCGAGCCACGACAGCCTCAATGGGCTGTAAGACTCCAGAAGGGATCCCACCTTGTTCAAAATGACCTGATGGTTCAAAGAAAATAATTGAAGAGGATTCGAGGTGAGGTTCACCCCGAGATATGAAATCTGATCCCGTTGCCATCTGAAGGGGAAGGCCTGCTTCAAGGAAGCCACCACGGAAGAAGATAGAGAAATGTTTAGGACCTCAGTTTTGGAGTAATTAATCTTGAAGTTACTTAAATCCCCGAAGGATTCGAACTCCTTCATAAGCACTGGAAAAGAGACGACTGGGTTAGAGACAAAGAGGAGGATGTCGTCGGCAAATAGGGCCGTTTTATGGTTAGAGTTTCCAACCTGAATCCCTGAGATACTGTCATTAACTCGGATAGCCTTAGCCAAATGCTCAATAACTAAAACATATAATAGGGGCGACAACGGGCAGCCTTGTCTAGTACCGTTCTGGATATAAAAACGATCGGACAAAGATCCATTGACTCTAACACGAGCTGAGGGTTTTGAATATAATGACATAATTTTCCCCAGGAAATTGGATTGTAAGCCAATATGGGTCAGGGTCTCCCGTAGAAAATCCCAATGGACTCTATCAAAGGCCTTTTCGGCGTCAATCGACAGAAGACAAAGAGGGGACTTTTGCATCTTGGTCCTCTCAATAAGGAGAAGAGACCTGATAATGCTGTCCCGCGCCTCCGGGCCCTTGACAAAGCCCACCTGATCAATGTCGATAATAGATGGGAGAAGTCCCGACAATCTGTCAGCCAATATCTTAGCAAATAATTTTACATCGACGTTGATCAGGGAGATTGGCCTATAACTACCGGCCAGTAGGGGATCTTTATTAGGCTTTAGCAGAACAGAAATATGAGCCTCTAGAGACTGGGGGGTAAAACTATTCTCCTCAGAAATCGCATTAAAGGTGAGGACCATTTGGGGAAGCAAGTCAGATAGAAGGGATTTATAGAATAAGGGAGTGAACCCATCCGGCCCAGGACATTTAGAGGTGGATGTGGATTTAACAGCTTCTGACAGCTCCTCAGGGGTTACGTCCTTTTCCAGGACAGCCAAATCCGCCTCAAGGAGGGACGGGACCTTGATCCTATTCATATAAGATTTAATTTTATTTTTCAACGTGGTGGGATCCAAATCAGCGAACCTGCCCCTAATGTTGTATAGAGATTTATAGAACTTTTGAAAGACCTCTAGGATCTCCTGATTACTATGGACCAGTTGGCCCTTATCATTTTTGAGTGATGAGATAAGGGTGGGACCCAATCTGGGATGAAGCAGTCGTGCTAGAGGGCGCCCGCAAACATTAGCTCTTTTGTAGAAAAACCCTTTAGTTCTTTCCTTGTCACCCATAAACCGTCTATCCAGCAGGCCTTTAAGCTCAAGCCTTTTTGTAGTGAGCTCGACCAAAGTCTCAGAGGACCTCGAATTCTTATGCCTGCTTTCCAGGGTCTGAATTTGTGACAACAAAGCGTCTATTTCCTCAGTCTGAAGTTTTTTGATTCTAGCCCCATGTTTGATTAGGGTGCCTCTCATGACGCACTTCAGTGCTTCCCATTTAATTGCCTGAGGTGTGGGATCTGTCGCATGAGTATGGGCAAACGCTGCAATGTCAGATTTCAAATCACTCAAACAGGTTGCGTCTCGTAAAAGGTTGCCATTCAATTTCCATGAGAATTTTTTCATAGCCAGCCCAGGTATCTCCAAGGATAAAAAAATAGGGCAATGATCTGACTGAACCATATTACCAATCCTGGCATCAGGCCTCCAAGATAAGACCCCCCTGCTGACCAGAAAAAGGTCAATTCTGCTGTAGGAGTTATGTGGAGTAGAATAGAAAGTATAATCCTTACCTCTAGGATTGAGGATTCTCCAGACATCTATCAGATGTAGTTTAAGTAAGAATTTTTGTAGGGCTCTCACCTTTTTCGATGGGACCGCCCCCCGACCAGAGGAGGTATCTAGTTTGGGATCAAAGACAAAGTTAAAATCTCCACCTATCACAACCTGGCCCTCCGCAAATGAAGACAGTTTCAACAATAGAGACCTGCAGACCTTAGGCTGTTCCCGGTTCGGGAGATACCAGTTAACAAGGGTCAGGATCCGTTCAGCAACTTTAACTTTCATAAAAATATAGCGTCCCCCTTCATCTATGACCGTGTCCATCAATATGATATTTAAATTCTTACAAAAGGCTATTGAGACACCTTTTGTCCTCGATTCGGGGTTGGAACTATGGGACCATCTATCATAAAGTCTACCCCCGATAACTGGTATCCGGTCAGTTCTAAAATGAGTTTCTTGAAGAAAGAGTATCTGAACCCCTAGCTTGTGCATATCTGAAAGTACGTGGCTTCGTTTTTGGGGAGTATTGAAACCCCGTACATTTAGGGACCCAAATTTTAAGGAACCCATTTTTCAATAGAACGTCGAGTACCCAACCGTTAGGCCCCAAAAAGGGGTTATCCTGACACCTGAGAGAATAGAGCAGAAAACAAGACGCAGCAAATTAGAAAAAAAAGAAGAGAAAAAGAATAGGCAAATATAGAAGAAAAAAGGAATGTAGCAGTAAATTGTACCCCTGGGGGAGCTGAAAATTGAAAACTCTTACTGAAGATATGGGGTATAGTCGTTTTACGAATATCACGGTTTGGACCAACCGTATAACCCCGTAACGAGTCGTGTCCTTTCCACTGAAGAAAGGAAGAAAGTCAAAACAATATATAACAAAATAAGTCGTATACCGACGGATTCGATAAACAATATATCTGTATAACACACTATGTTCCCCGGCGAACTACCCTGAGACAAAGAAAATACACAAAATTACCCAGTACAACCAACCGAACCACCAGAGGGGGAGGGAAAGGGAGAAGAAAAAAAGGGGGGGGGAGGGGTAATCAAAGGAGAGGAGAGGGAGGGGGAAGAATAGAAGGGGAAAAGAAGAGAATGGAATAGTGGAGAGGGAAGGGAAAATGACCAAGGGAAAAGAGCAAAGCATATATCATCAACACGGCCATTACTGCCTGAAGCTAGACCAAAGACCTAAAGGTCTACAACCGACTGAACCAAAAATACTGGACGCTTGCATATCAGCCGTCTTCAGATACATCATTACAGTTCTGTCCTCTACCACGAGATCTAGTGCGGCCTCTTCCACGGTTGCAACGCGCCCTCTTTCGGCGCTGTGGCATAGGGCCCATATCCTGACCAACGGGATAAGGCCAGTCAGGGAATTGTAAGCCCAGATCCTCGAGGTTCAGAAGGAAGAGAAATGAACGATGCTCCCTGGGGTGAGATAAGGACACCATCTGGGTTCCCCGCCGAACCTGAAGGCGGAACGGATATCCCCAAGAATAGGGGATCTGGCTCTGGCGAAGGAGGTTAAGTAGAGGTCGCAGAGCTCTCCTCTTTTGGAGGGTTCTCCGTGACAGATCCGAGAGGAACTGTAATTGGTAATCTTGGAATCGGATCTCCTGGGTCTTTCTGGAACAGTTGAGGATTTCTTCCTTCACTTGGTACCTATGAAAACGACAAATCACGTCTCTAGGCAGACCTCCATCCTCGGGGAGAGGGCCCAGCGACCTATGAGCTCTGTCAAATTCAATACCCACCTCCGGGGCAGTGTTCCTAACGGAATTGAACAAAGCTTGAAGAGTCGCAGTTAGGTCACTGGCTTGGACTGATTCCGGTAGACCCCTCACTCTTAGATTTTGCCTTCTCTCCCGATTCTCCAAGTCCTCCATATGGTCTAGAAAGCTCTCAAAGGTGGATGTCTGGGCTGACAGTTTATCCTCAAGGGCTAGAATCTTGCTGGAGAGATTTTCCACAGTAGTGTCAGTAAGTGTGACTCTGCCCGCTAGAGCTGAGACGTCCCCTCTCAGGGCCATTGTTTCAGCTTTAAAGGAGTTCTTTACCCTGGAGATAAAGCCCTCAAGTTCCTCTTTAGTTGGGACGTTGCTAATACGGGCCTTATCTTGTGGCCGCATATTTGGTAAAATAGGGAAACCACTGGGGCCTCCAGTGATGGTCGGCTCCACTCGTCTCTCACCCCCTGTGGCTTCTGTGGGGTGGTTTAGTAGAGGGGGGAGATAACCTGCTCCACAGCCCGGTTTCTGAATAGAGAGTTGTTGAAGCACCCCCTCTGCAGGTGTAAGTGGCTGAGGAGACAGGCTAGGAGGCAGCTGAGTCTCCTGCAGCACAGGCCACTCAATTTGGGAGGGGTAGAGCTCAGCTCTCTGTGTCCAGGACCTCACCACTTCTCCCTCTGTTTGTACAGTCTCATAATCCGAGCCCCCACCATCCTCCCTCTCCCCTGCGGTACCTTCATCTGAGACCCCCTGCAGGGGGGCCTCCAGGGGCCTCTCCTGAGTAAACAGTCTGGTGACAGATGCTCTGGAAACCTCCGTGCAGGCCTGAGGTGTCTCCTTCTCTCTCTGTTTGTTTTTTGCCTCATGTGTAGTGCTGCAGGGCTTGGGGGAGGGATCAGCCATCTTAGGAACAGTGCAGCTCCAAGGCCCCTTCCCAGAGCTTCTTAAAAAGCGAGATATACTTGCAGAGAACTCCACAGGGGGTCCAGAAGGGGTGGTGGGGCATGCAGGCTTCCGTTTAGCAGGCATAGGCTCTGGTAAAGTCAGTTTCTGGGCTGTTGCAGGGCTTTATTCAGCCGGGGAAGCAGGAGCTCAGGGAATTAGCAGTCTTCCTTCCTCATGGCCAGGACACGCCCCCCCCCTCATAACTAGTCTTGAGCGATACCGTCCGATACTTGAAAGTATCGGTATCAGAAAGTATCGGCCGATACCGGCAAAGTATCGGATCTGATCCGATACCGATACCTGATACCAATACAAGTCAATGGGACTCAAGTATCGGAAGGTATCCCTGATGGTTCCCAGGGTCTGAAGGAGAGGAAACTCTCCTTCAGGCCCTGGGATCCATATTAATGTGTAAAATAAAGAATTAAAATAAAAAATATTGATATACTCACCTCTCCGACGCAGCCTGGACCTTACCGCTTCTGATTGGTCGCGTGCCTCTCATGTGACCGACACGCGACCAATCAGAAGCCGTGACGTCATCCCTCAGGTCCTAAATTCCTAGAAGGGAATTTAGGACCTGAGAGATGACGTCGCGGCTTGTGATTGGTCGCATGGCGGTCACATGAGCGGCACGCGACCAATCAGAAGCCGTGACGTCATGGAAGGTGCTGAACGCGCTCATTTTAAACAAAGAAGGCTGCCGGATCCAAGCGGTGATGTCCAGGGGCCTCCGGACAGGTGAGTATATCAATATTTTTTATTTTAATTCTTTATTTTACACATTCATATGGATCCCAGGGCCTGAAGGAGAGTTTCCTCTCCTTCAGACCCTGGGAACCATACACTGGAAACTTCCGATTCCGATTCCCGATACCACAAAAGTGTCGGATCTCGGTATCGGAATTCCGATACTGCAAGTATCGGCCAATACCCGATACTTGCGGTATCGGAATGCTCAACACTACTCATAACACCGTTGAACCGGGAGCGTAAAATGCGGAAGCACACTGGTGAATTCCATCATCTTCTCCAGTTCAAGTGAGAGCAGTGCTGCTAGTGCTTTACAAAGCAGCTTAGTGCGTCGAGGTAGTGGAGGAAGCTCTGCACAAAGAGGGAGCAGAATAAGTGCCTCAGCACAAGGCAAGACCAGTATGGCTCAATTATGGCACAGTTTTGTGTGCCCGCCACACATGTCTACACCATCACAGACGGCTCCAGTCAGCAGGAAGCAACGTTTCCATCAGATGGTGACAGACTACATGTCTTGCCCTCTTACTGTACTCCCACACGGCTCTTCCCCCTTCAAATTTTGGGTCTCTAAGCTGGATACATGGCCAGAGCTAAGCCAGTATGCATTGGAGGTGCTGGCTTGCCCTGCTGCTAGTGTATTATCGGAACGCGTCTTTAGTGCCGCAGGTGGTGTACTAACAGACTGTCGCATGGGACTATCCTCCGATAACATTGACCGCCTTACTTTTCTGAAAATGAACAAGGCCTGGATCTCGCAGGAATTTGCCACTCCTCTTCCAGATTAAATAATTGGTTGGCTACAGTATCCAGGTCTCCTGTTGCGTTCATGTTTCTACCACCTGAACTGTAATCCCTGGGCTCCAACACCGCCAGTTGATGCTCAGAAGTGCAGGCTGCACAGTCAAAACACATGACCCAGTGTTATTGGGCTTCAGTAACGTCAGCTGATCCCCAGCTGTGTAGCCGGCAATGTGTCCTGCGACCGCCACGCAGACACAACTACTGAAATTTAAGGGAACCTGTCCCCCCCAGGCGTTTGTTACTGAAAGAGCCACCTTGTGCAGCAGAATTCAGAATTTAGGACCTGAGAATGACGTCACGGCTTGTGACTGGTCGCGTGGCGGTCACATGAGCCGCACGCAACCAATCAGAAGCCGTGACGTCATGGAAGGCCCTAAACGCGCTCATTTTAAGCAAAGAAGGCTGCCGGTTACCAGCGGTGATGTCCAGGGGCCTCCGGAGAGGTGAGTATATCAATATTTTTTATTTTAATTCTTTATTTTACACAGTAATATGGATCCCAGGGCCTGAAGGAGAGTTTCCTCTTCTTCAGACCCTGGGAACCATCAGGATACCTTCCGATACTTGGTGTCCCATTGACTTGTATTGGTATCGGGTATCGGTATCGGCGATATCCGATACTTTTCGGGTATCGGCCGATACTATCCGATACCGATACTTTCAAGTATCGGACGGTATCGCTCAACACTAGTGATTACATTAGACGACACTGCGAGGAGGGATCTCGGGCAGCGCAGCCAGCCTGACACCAAATGATGTCGGAAGACGGGCAGCGCTAACTGCGCATGGCCAAGGGATAACATAACAGCGCAGGCTCCGGGACAGAATCAAACAACGCTGAGGAGGCAGCGCAGGTCGCCAAGGGGGTAGGAATGACGGCTGTGCTGCATCCCATTACGAAGGAAAGTCCCACCTCCGGGACGGTCTCACGGTGTGAGGGGACACATTTCATGAGTGTCTAGTTCTGCATTTGCAAGGAACATAATTAAAAGAGCCACCTTTTCCTTTTGCAGCATTAGTGCGGTACAAGATGGCTCTTTCAGCTACAAACGCCTGGGGGGGGGGGTTAAAGGTTCCCTTTCAACTTGCTCCAATTAGGCCTCGGCCTACACTCCGCTCCTCCTTGATTCCCTGGGCTCTAACACCGCCAGTTGGTGCTCGGAAGTGCTGGCTGAACAGAGAAAAACACTCACCACTGTATAAGTGGGGTTCAGTAACGCCAGCTGTTCCCCTGCTGTGTAGCCAGCAACGTGTCCTGCAAACGCCACGCAGACACTACAACAAAAATTAAAGTGAACCTGCCCCCCCCAGGCATTTGTAACTAAAAGAGCCACCTTGTGCAGCACAAATGCTGCATTTGGAGAAGGTGGCTCTTTTTGTTATACGCATTGCACACGCAGAACTAAACACTTATAAAATGTGTCCCCTGATACCGATTAACCGTCCCGGAGGTGTGACTTTCCTTTGTAATGACACGCAGCAACCCCTTTGGTGGCATGCGCCGCCTCCTCTGCGTTGTTTGAATCTGTCCCGGAGCCTGCGCTGTTATGTTATCCCTTGGCCATGCACGTTTAGCGCTGCCCGTCTTCTGACATAATTTGTTGTCAGGATGGCTGCGCCTGTGTGACCGCCCTGCCCAACATCACGCCCCGCAGTGCCTTATTTATTCTCACTGCGGGGCTGGGATTCATGGGCATGCGCAGTGCATATCTTCGCACCTCACCCATCTCCTTCCGCCTTCTTCAGACTGTGCGGCTTCACGGCCGTGGCATGCGATAAGGGATCAGCTGATGCCGCACAGTCTAAAGCAGGCGTAAGGACATGAGTGAGAGGCGAAGATATTTACTGCGCAAGGCCATGAATCCCAGCCCCGCAGTGTGAATAAATCGGAAGACACTGCGGGGCTGGGATTCATGGGCATGTGCAGTAACAGCGCATGGCCAAGGGATAACACAACAGCGCAGACTCCGGAACACAAAAAAACAACGCTCAGGAGGCTGCGCCCAGCACCAAGGGGGTATTTTTGACAGCTGTGCTTCGTCTCATTAAAAAGGAAAGTCCCGCCTCCGAGACGGTTTCACGGTATGAGGGGCAAAATTTTAGAAGTATTTCATTCTGCGTGTGTAAGGAACATAATTAAAAGAGCCACCTTTTCCTTGTGCAGCAGTAAGAGTAGTGGCTCTTCTAGTTACTAACTCCTGGGGGGGTTAAAGGTTCCCTTTCAATTTGCTCCAATTAGGCTTCGGCCTACACTCTGCTCCTCCTGCTGTCCCTGGGCTCTAACACTGCCAGTTGGTGCTCGGAAGTGCTGGCTGCACAGAGAAAAACACTCGCCACTGTGTCAGTGGGGTTCAGTAACGCCAGCTGTTCCCCTGCTGTGTAGCCGGCAACGTGTCCTGCAAACGCCAAGCAGACACAACAGACAATAAGCTGCTTCCAGTGCAGGCTGCGGCCTACACTCTGCTCCTCCTTGATTCCCTGGGCTCTAACACCGCCAGTTGGTGCTTGGAAGTGCTGGCTGTACAGAGAAAAACACCCGCCACTGTGTCAGTGGGGTTCAGTACCGCCAGCTGTTCCCCTGCTGTGTAGCCGGAAACGTGTCCTGCAAACGCCACGCAGACACAACAGATATTAAACTGCCTCCAGTGCAGGCTTCGGCCTACACTCAGCTCCTCTGCTCCTGCTGCTGACCCTGGGCTCTAACACTGCCAGTTGGTGCTCGGAAGTGCTGGCTGCACAGAGAAAATCACCCGCCACTGTGTCAGTGGGGTTCAGTAACGCCAGCTGTTCCCCTGCTGTGTAGCCGGCAACGTGTCCTGCAAACGCCACGCAGACACAACAGATATTAAACTGCCTCTAGTGCAGGCTTCGGCCTACACTCGGCTCCTCCTGCTGTCCCTGGGCTTTAACACCACCAGTTGGTGCCCGGAAGTGCTGGCTGCACAGAGAAAAACACCCGCCACTGTGTCAGTGGGGTTCGGCAACGCCAGCTGTTCCCCTGCTGTGTAGATGGCAACGTGTCCTGCAAACGCCACGCAGACACAACAGACACTAACCTGCCTCCAGTGCAGGCTTCGGCCTACACTCTGCTCCTCTGCTCCTCCTGCTGACCCTGGGCTCTTACACCACCAGTTGGTGCCCGGATGTGCTGGCTGCACAGAGAAAAACACCCACCACTGTGTCAGTGGGGTTCAGTAACGCCAGCTGTTCCCCTGCTGTGTAGCTGGCAACTTGTCCTGCAAACGCCACGCAGACACAACATACAATAAGCTGCCTCCAGTGCAGGCTTCGGCCTACACTCTGCTCTCCCCGCTGACCCTTGGCTCCAACACCGCTAGTTGGGGCTCTAGGAAGACAATCTTGAATAGGTCCCCCTGGTTCCAGTACCGTCAGCTGGTTCCAGGCAGAGCCTTTGGCTTAGGTGCCTCCTTCTGGGTATCTGAGTTCCACCGATGTCAGGTGGCCCTTGGTAGTGCTTTCTGGCACGGGTACCTCCTGCTTAGTAACCGGGTTCCAGTAACGTCAGCTGGTCCTCGGTAGTTCCATTGGCTCTTGGACCTTCGGGTAGCCATCCGAGTTCCAGTTCCATTAGCTGGTTATCGGCATTTTCTCAGCCTTCTTGTACCTTCTGCTACATTTCCAAGTTCAAGACCTTAAAGACGACGACCCGGAAGACTGAGAAGCAGAAGAACAAGAGGCTGCAGAACAAAGAGCAGAAGAACATTAAGCACAAGACTAAATCAGAGCAAAAGATATTATCTAAATTATAAGCAGAAGAAGACTAAGCAGTGTATGGGGGTGAGTCTATTCCTCCTCGTGGTGCCCCTGGAAAAAGCCTGCTGCTGCAGGCCTAACTGAACGCGGACAAATCCTGTTGTAACTCTTTTGTGACAGGCAGAATGGAAGGTGTAATCTTCAAACTGTTATATATAACAACTACAGGAATGCCTGTCACAAATAAGAATATGATGAAGAAGTAGAATATGAAGAAGAATAATAGTTTAATAAAAAGAATATGAAGAATGTAACAAAAAAAAATAATAGGTAGAAGATGAAGAAGAAGACGAATAAGGTGAAGAAGAAGTTGATGTCAAAGATGCTGCTGCTTAGGATGATGAAGAAGAAAGTGTCGGAGAAGTAAAAAAGAAGGTGAAGGGCATAGTGAAACATCAATATCTGACAAAATAAAAAAAATCTTAACATAGTAAATATCTTTGTAACTCCGATCGTCTTAAAAAAAAATATTAAAATTCCTTCTATTCTATTTGATTGGGCTAAACCTCTATGCCTTTAATGTCTCCGCCACCTCCCCCAATACATCCTACATTATTCTTAGTTGTTTTCCTTCATGTAGAATGAACCTACAAGGAAAGAAAGGGTTTATTTTAATTCCGATATTTTGGTCCCATTGACTTGCATTGGTATCGGGTATCGGTATCGGCGATAGCTGATATTTTTTTAATATCGGCCGATACTTTCCGATATCGGAAGGTATTGCTCAACACTACTCATCACTATTGGCAACCCGTTCTTGCCGGCAATACCAGAGAATCCTGACAGCGCACAGCGCGCATGCTGTAAGCATTACGAAATCTGCAGTCACAGAGTCTCGGCAGACTTTTATCAGAATACCAAGCAACCCCTTTAATTCAGTTATTTATTCATTTATCTGTTTTACTTGCTTATATAGCGCCATTAATTCCACAGCACTTTACAAGCATCAACATGGAATATGTAAACCAATCACAAGGCAAGTAATACAGTAAGTGGTTAATTTTTAGTTTTGTTTCATATTAGATACAAATGGAGGCTTGTGTATGTAAGGGACACCTATTTTAACACAGAGGTGCAATGTTATGTTAAGTTCTAAACATGGAGCACATTGGTCAGCATGCAGGATTGTGCATGATGTAGAACAAAACGGTCAATCTGTTCCCTGCATCTTAAGAAGCATTTCTCATCCACGTAATTACAGGCAGGTAATCCTTGTAAAAGGGAGAGTTAATACACACAGTTTAAATACTAAACTGCTAAAACTCAGCAAGAGAACTTGGAATAACACTGTCTACTAATCAGGATTTGCAACTTAGTTAAAAAGGAGTTATTAGTCTTAAGAATCCCAAATTTAATTATCTTCTCCCAGGGGATAAACAGTAATCTTAACACACCAGGGTGAGCATCCCACACCTGGAATTGTCACTGTGCTCTTGCAAATAGTGTCCACCTGCACGGATTCTTTGGGAATAGTGCAACTCCAAACATTTAGTAATTATGTATGTATTTTGTAAGGTAGAGCGTAAAGCTACATGCACAGACCCCATATAAATAGAGACCTTCCAGGTCATTATCACAAACTCATAGACATATTGTCCCAGTAATAAGGCATGCACTGTAACTTGCCATTTTTTCCGCACAGTTTTATTGGTATAAATTGGAAACACATACCGGTATAGTATGAGCCTTTAGTAAACTATGCAATATGTGTTATATATTTCTACATCTTGGTTTTTAACCCCTTTCTGACATCTGACGTACTATCCCGTCGAGGTGGGGTGGGCCCGTATGACCACCGACGGGATAGTACGTCATACGCGATCGGCCGCGCTCACGGGGGGAGCGCGGCCGATCGCGGCCGGGTGTCAGCTGCATATCGCAGCTGACATCCGGCACTATGTGCCAGGAGCGGTCACGGACCGCCCCCGGCACATTAACCCCCGGCACACCGCGATCAAACATGATCGCGGTGTACCGGCGGTATAGGGAAGCATCGCGCAGGGAGGGGGCTCCCTGCGGGCTTCCCTGAGACCCCCGGAGCGACGCGATGTGATCGCGTTGCTCCGAGGGTCTCCTACCTCCCTCCTCGCCGCAGGTCCCGGATCCAAGATGGCCGCGGCATCCGGGTCCTGCAGGGAGGGAGGTGGCTTACCGAGTGTCTGCTCAGAGCAGACACTTGGTAAGCCTGCAGCCCTGCACAGCAGATCGCAGATCTGGCAGAGTGCTGTGCACACTGCCAGATCAATGATCTGTGATGTCCCCCCCTGGGACAAAGTAAAAAAGTAAAAAAAAAATTCCCCACATGTGTGTAAAAAAAAAAAATAAAAAAAATATCCTAAATAAAGAAAAAAATATATATATATTATTCCCATAAATACATTTCTTTAGCTAAATAAAATAAAAAAAAAAATAAAAGTACACATATTTAGTATCGACGCGTCCGTAACGACCCAACCTATAAAACTGCCTCACTAGTTAACCCCTTCAGTAAACACCGTAAGAAAAAAAAAAAAAAAACGGGGCAAAAAACAACGCTTTATTATCATACTGCCGAACAAAAAGTGGAATAACACGCGATCAAAAAGACTGATATAAATAACCATGGTACCGCTGAAAACGTCATCTTGTCCCGCAAAAAACGAGCCGCCATACAGCATCATCAGCAAAAAAATTAAAAAGTTATAGTCCTGAGAATAAAGCGATACCAAAATAATTATTTTTTCTATAAAATAGTTTTTATCGTATAAAAGCGCCAAAACATAAAAAAAGTGATATAAATGAAATATCGCTGTAATCGTACTGACCCGACGAATAAAACTGCTTTATCAATTTTACCAAACGGGGAACGGTATAAACGCCTCCCCCAAAAGAAATTCATGAATAGCTGGTTTTTGATCACTCTGCCTCACAAAAATCGGAATAAAAAGCGATCAAAAAATGTCACGTGTCCGAAAATGTTACCAATAAAAACGTCAACCCGTCCCGCAAAAAACAAGATCTCACATGACTCTGTGGACTCAAATATGGAAAAATTACAGCTCTCAAAATGTGGTAACGCAGAAAATATTTTTTGCAATGAAAAGCGTCTTTCAGTGTGTGACAGCTGCCAATCATAAAAATCCGCTAAATAACCCGCTATAAAAGTAAATCAAACCCCCCTTCATCACCCCCTTAGTTAGGGAAAAATAAAAAAAATAAAAAATGTATTTATTTCCATTTTCCCATTAGGGTTAGGGTTAGGGTTAGGGCTAGAGTTAGGACTAGAGTTAGGGCTAGGGTTAGGGTTAGGGCTAGGGTTGGGGCTAGGGTTAGGGCTAGGGTTGGGGCTAGGGTTAGGGTTAGGGTTAGGGCTAGTGTTACGGCTAGTGTTAGGGCTAGTGATAGGGCTAGGGTTATTTCTAGGGTTAGGGCTAGGGTTAGGGCTAGGGTTGGGGCTACAGTTAGGGTTGGGGCTAAAGATAGGGTTAGGGTTTGGATTACATTTACGGTTGGGAATAGGGTTGGGTGTGTCTGGGTTAGAGGAGTGGTTAGGGTTACTGTTGGGATTAGGGTAAGGGGTGTGTTTGGATTAAGGTTTCAGTTATAATTGGGGGGTTTCCACTGTTTAGGCACATCAGGGGCTCTCCAAACGGGACATGGCATCCGATCTGAATTCCAGCCAATTCTGCGTTGAAAAAGGAAAACAGTGCTCCTTCCCTTCAGAGCTCTCCCGTGTGCCCAAACAGGGGTTTACCCCAACATATGGGGTATCAGTGTACTCAGGACAAATTGGACATCATCTTTTGGGGTCCAATTTATCCTGCTACCCTTGGGAAAATACAAAACTGGGGGCCAAAAAATAAGTTTTGTGGGAAAAAAAAGATTTTTTATTTTCACGGCTCTGCGTTGTAAACTGTAGTGAAACACTTGGGGGTTCAAAGTTCTCACAACACATCTAGATAAGTTCCTTGGGGGGTCTAGTTTCCGATATGGGGTCACTTGTGGGGGGTTTGTACTGTTTGGGTACATCAGGGTCTCTGCAAATGCAACGTGACGCCTGCAGACCAATCCATTTAAGTCTGCATTCCAAATGGCGTTCCTTTCCTTCCCTTCCGAGCTCTGTCTTGCGCCCAAACAGTGGTTCCCCCCCACATATGGGGTATCAGCGTACTCAGGACAAATTGAACAACAACTTTTGGGGTCCAATTTATCCTGATACCTTTGTGAAAATACAAAACTGGGGGCTAAAAAATCATTTTTGTGAAAAAAAAAAGGAATTTTTATTTTCACGGCTCTGCGTTATAAACTGTAGTGAAACACTTGGGGGTTCAAAGTTCTCACAACACATCTAGATAAGTTCCTTGGGGGGTCTAGTTTCCAATATGGGGTCACTTGTGGGGGGTTTGTACTGTTTGGGTACATCAGGGGCTCTGCAAATGCAACGTGACGCCTGCAGACCAATCCATTTAAGTCTGCATTCCAAATGGCGCTCCTTCCCTTCTGAGCTCTGTCATGCGCCCAAACAGTGGTTCCCCCCCACATATGGGGTATCAGCGTACTCAGGACAAATTGAACAACAACTTTTGGGGTCCAATTTATCCTGATACCCTTGTGAAAATACAAAACTGGGGGCTAAAAATCATTTTTGTGAAAAAAAAAAGAATTTTTATTTTCACGGCTCTGCGTTATAAACTGTAGTGAAACACTTGGGGGTTCAAAGCTATCAAAACACATCTAGATAAGTTCCTTAGGGGGTCTACTTTCCAAAATGGTGTCACTTGTGGGGGTTTTTAATGTTTAGGCACATCAGGGGCTCTCCAAACGCAACATGGCATCCCATCTTAATTCCAGTCAATTTTGCATTGAAAAGTAAAATAGCGCTCCTTCCCTTCCGAGCTCTGCTATGCGCCCAAACAGTGGTTTACCCCCACATATGGGGTATCGTCGTACTCAGGACAAATTGCACAACAACTTTTGTGGTCTAATTTCTTCTCTTATTCTTGGGGAAATAAAAAAAATGGGGGCGAAAAGATCATTTTTGTGAAAAAATATGATTTTTTATTTTTACGGCTCTGCATTATAAACTTCTGTGAAGCACTTGTTGGGTCAAAGTGCTCACCACACATCTAGATAAGATCCTTAGGGGGTCTGCTTTCCAAAATGGTGTCACTTGTGGAGGGTTTCAATGTTTAGGCACATCAGGGGCTCTCCAAATGCAACATGGCGTCCCATCTCAATTCCAGTCAATTTTGCATTGAAAAGTCAAATGGCGCTCCTTTCCTTCCGAGCTCTGCCATGCGCCCAAACAGTGGTTTACCCCCACATATGGGGTATCAGCGTACTCAGGACAAATTGTACAACAAATTTTGGGGTCTATTTTCTCCTGTTACCCATGGTAAAATAAAACAAATTGGAGCTGAAATAAATTTTGCGTGAAAAAAAGTTAAATGTTTATTTTTATTTAAACATTCCAAAAATTCCTGTGAAACACCTGAAGGGTTAATAAACTTCTTGAAAGTGGTTTTGAGTACCTTGAGGGGTGCAGTTTTTAGAATGGTGTCACACTTGGGTATTTTCTATCATATAGACCCCTCAAAATGACTTCAAATGAGATGTGGTCCCTAAAAAAAAATGGTGTTGTAAAAATGAGAAATTGCTGGTCAACTTTTAACCCTTATAACTCCGTCACAAAAAAAAAATTTTGGTTCCAAAATTGTGCTGATATAAAGTAGACATGTGGGAAATGTTACTTATTAAGTATTTTGCGTGACATATGTCTGTGATTTAAGGGCATAAAAATTCAAAGTTGGAAAATTGCGACATTTTCAAAATTTTCGCCAAATATTCGTTTTTTTCACAAATAAACGCAAGTTATATCGAAGAAATTTTACCACTATCATGAAGTACAATATGTCACGAGAAAACAATGTCAGAATCGCCAAGATCCGTTGAAGCGTTCCAGAGTTATAACCTCATAAAGGGACAGTGGTCAGAATTGTAAAAATTGGCCCGGTCATTAACGTGCAAACCACCCTTGGGGGTGAAGGGGTTAATACAGGTATATGCATCATTTGTAACTTAAAGGGGTCGTCCTTCCACGAAATTTGAGTAAAAACAAAATCGCTCAGGATGCTGTTAAGTAATATAATAAATACTCATCTTACCAGTCTCCTACTGCTAGTCTCTGTCACGTCTCATTTTACTGCACAGACATGCAGAAAACATACCGTACAGCGGTTTACAGACATTGTCATCACCGTCCCAATTGTGTCCCACAATCTAAATTCTCTACAGTATGTGGAAGGAAACACATCAACATGGGGAGAACGAAAAAACTCCGAGCAGCAGTGCTAACCACTGAGCCACCGTGGCCAGAACAGGAGTACATAGTAAGGCCGGCCTCACACTCAGTGTATGTAAATACGGTCCGTTTTTTATGGCCGGAATATGCAGAAAAGTCCCCAAAATAGTGATCCGTATGTCATCCGTAGGCAGGGTGTGTCAGCTTATTTTGCGCATGGCATCCTCCGTATGTAATCCGTATGGCATCCGTACTGCAATATTTTCTCGCAGGCTTGCAAAACCGACATCTAATGGATTTATGTGCTCAAATGTTCGTTAAAACATATATACAGTATATATATATATATATATGTCATTGAGACACATATATATATATATTCTGTATTTATATTTAATTCAGCGCGATATATGTGAAAAGCCGGTAATTCAATTGCCAGGTTTTCATTTCTCCTTCACAAACCCAACAGGATATGAGACATGGTTTACATACAGTAAACCATCTCATATCCCTTTTTTTTTGCATATTCCACACTACTAATGTTAGTAGTGTGTATGCAAAATTTGGGCGCTGTAGCTGCTAAAATAAAGGATTAAATCGCGGAAAAAATTGGCGTGGGCTCCCGCGCAATTTTCTCCGCCAGAGTGGTAAAGCCAGTGACTGAGGGCAGAAATTAATAGCCTAGAGAGGGTCCATGGTTATTGGCCCCCCCTGGCTACAAACATCTGCCCCTAGCCACCCCAGAAAAGGCACATCTGGAAGATGCACCTATTCCTGCACTTGGCCACTCTCTGCCCACTCCCGTGTAGCGGTGGGATATGGGGTAATGAAGGGTTAATGTCACCTTGCTATTGTAAGGTGACATTAAGCCAGATTAATAATGGAGAGGCGTCAATTATGACACCTATCCATTATTAATCCAATAGTACTAAATGGTTAATAAAACACACACACATGATTACAAAGTATTTTAATGAAATAAAGACACAGGGTGTTGTAATATTTTATTATTCTCTTAATCCACGTGAAGACCCTCGTTCTGTAACAAAGTTAAAAAAACAAACAACAATATTCCATACCTTCCGTTGTTATGTCCCACGATGTAAATCCATCTGAAGGGGTTAAATCACTTTACAGCCAGGAGCTGTGCTAATGCACTCACTCGTGCCTGTAAAACCCAGGGGTAGTGAATGGAAAGCAGGGTGACCTGTAGTTACCTTGAGTTGCGGTGAGGCGCCCTCTGCTGGATGTCCTCATATGAACTCGAGCGTGGGAACTTTTCCAAGGCTCCAGTTCATGAGGACATCCAGCAGAGGGCGCATCACCAGAACTCAAGGTAACTACAGATCACCCAGCTTTCCTTTCAGTACCCGGGGTTTACAGGCACGAGCGAGTGCATTAGCACAGCTCCTGGCTGTAAAATGATTTAACCCCTTCAGATGGATTTACAGCGTGGGACATAACGACGGAAGGTATGGAATATTGTTGTTTGTTTTTTTGAGTTTGTTTCAGGACAATGGTCTTCAGGTGGATTAAGAGTCTAATAAAATATTACAACAACATGTGTCTTTATTTCATTAAAATACTTTGTAATAATGTGTGTGTGTTTTATTAACCATTTAGTACTATTGGATTAATAATGGATAGGTGTCATAATTGACGCCTCTCCATTATTAATCTGGCTTAATGTCACCTTACAATAGCAAGGTGACATTAACCCTTCATTACCCCATATCCCACCGCTAAACGGGAGTGGGAAGAGAGTGGCCAAGTGCCAGAATAGGCGCATCTTCTAGATGTGCCTTTTCTGGGGTGGCTGGCGGCAGATGTTTGTAGCCGGGGGGGCCAATAATCATGGACCCTCTCTAGGCTATTAATATCTGCCCTCAGTCACTGGCTTTACCACTTTGGCGGAGAAAATTGCGAGGGAGCCCACGCCAACTTTTTCCGCAATTTAACCCTTTATTTTAGCAGCTACAGCGCCCACATTTTGCACATACACACTACTAACATTAGTAGTGTGGAATATGCAAAAAAAAAAGGGATATGAGATGGTTTACTGTATGTAAACCATGTCTCATATCCTGTCGGGTTTGGGAAGGAGAAATGAAAAGCCGGCAATTGAATTACCGGCTTTTCTCTCTAACACCGGTGCGTATTTCTCGCAGGTCACACTGCTGGTCCTTGTGTAATCCGTATTTTTCTCCCCCCCATATTCTTTCATTGGCGATTTTTTTGCGCAATACGGTGACAAACGCAGCATGCTGCGATTTTGTATGGCCGTACAAGACCGTATAATACGGATCAGTAAAATACGGCTGATAGGAGCTGGGACATAGGGAATCATTGGGCAGTGTGTTATGCGTATTTTACGGACGTAGTTTATGCGCTCATACGTCCGTAAAACTCGCTAGTGTGAGGCCGGCCTAAGGGTTAGCTCACATTAGCTTATAAATCGGGGGAGTGCAATGCGACAAAAAGTGCTGATCTGTGAGTTTTTTCTCAGCTGTAATCGGCTGAGGAAAAAAAAATCACAGCATGCGGCGTCCGGCCGCATAAGTCGGACGAGACTTGCCAATGCAAGTCAATGGGTGCGAGAAAAAAAAGGCGCACTCACATTGCACTTGCATGACAAAAGATAAACCACACGGATTCCACTTGTTCAACTTTTGGGGATAACTTTGGAGCGATTTTTAATAGGTTGATGTGAGCGAACCCTAATTCACACGTTCATCATTCGCAGCACTATAAATTAAAAAATATGTTTCATGCTTGCTTATTAATCAGTTCAGGCCTGGGCCATTTACCCCCATTTTTACCAGGAACATTTTTATTTTTTTTTTCAATGGAGGCAAGGCTACTAATATTGATTTGGTTTAAAAGGGACTCATTTATTTATTACCTGCTATTTTTCATTCACTTATTTATTTATAAATTGATTTTTTTAAAAAATATTTTACATATTGTGTCACCCATAAGGTCATAAATGATTTTTGAGAGGCATTTCAAAATTTAAATACTTTTATTTTTATCTTATCTCCCTTATAACTGGGGCTGGTTTCTTAGCTCCAGTTACAGGGGACAGTCAGATCTCCGCTCACATTGCTGCATGGTTGCGTGTAGCTATGTTGCTATGCAGTGACATTTTGGGCTACAATCTCAAGATGAGCTTTTGTGAGTTTTTGATGTGGCAGATCTTCTGCATCTATTATTTAGATTTGGCTACTTGCACTTTTTTATTGTGCTTTTGTGTGCATTGTTTCAACATGAGTTTTTATTGCGTTTTTGACGCTGCAATTTTTGTCTCTTTTTGGTGTCATGCTATAAATAAAGCTTCTTTATACTTTCTGGTATTTGGCATTGCCAAAATTTTATTGCTATAATTTAGTGCAGATTATATGTGTTTTTGATGCGTATCCACATTTGCATTTCTTACCTGATTTTCTCCATCTAATGCAAGTCTATGGGGAAAATCCACACAGAAAACGCAGCGTACCCACAAGAGAAATTGACATGTTGTGAATTTGCAAGTTACACCGCAGGCCAGTTTACACTGAGTAAAAAAAAATAAAAGCACTGTGGGCAGGAGATTTCTAGAAATCTCATCCACATTACTGTTAGGTTGGGTTCACATTGCGTTACTGCAGTCCATTCAACGCATGAGATAGGCCGGGATCACACATACATGAGATACGGCCGAGTCTCGCAATTGAAAACCCAGCTCTGGCGCCGGCACTCTGGAGCGGAGCGTGCAGCTCCATCTATACGCCCGATAATAGAGGTTAATGGCAGCGTTAACGGACTGCGTCATACCGCATTATGCCGTGGTGTAACTCAGTCCCTCTAACGGACTGCCATAATGCAATGTGAACCCAGCCTAAGGGCTCATTCCCACTTACGATGAAATCGGACTAATGTAATACGATAAAAAATCGGATTGAATTCGGACCAATGTTATTCTATGATTGTGTCTTCATCTGCGTTTTTTTTCCAGCGCTGATTGGATCACAATCGGACTGGAAAAAAGTTGCAGCATGCTGCAATCGGAATTCGGATCACATCCCGCAATAGAAGTCAATGGGTGCGAGAAAAAAATCACACAGCACTCCGACCATGCCTGTGCTGTCCAAATTTTACACACCGATCTCCTTGTAATAGCCGGCAAATCATATAAGGGTACAGTAAAAACACACTGACAGATTAGAATAGATAGATAGATAGAATAGATATATACACTTAGAGTACATATATATATACAGTACAGACCAAAAGTTTGGACATACCTTCTCATAATAAAGATTTTTCTGTATTTTCATGACTATGAAAATTGTACATTCACACTGAAGGCATCAAAACTACGAATTAACACATGTGGAATTATATACTTAACAAAAAAGTGTGAAACAACTGAAAATATGTCTTATATTCTAGGTTCTTCAAAGTAGCCACCTTTTGCTTTGATGACTGCTTTGCACACTCTTGGCATTCTCTTGATGAGCTTCAAGAGGTAGTCACCGGTAATGGTTTTCACTTCACAGGTGTGCCCTGTCAGGTTTAATAAGTGGGATTTCTTGCCTTATAAATGGGGTTGCGACCATCAGTTGTGTCTGGAACAAAGCATCCGCCAACTCCTGGACAGTCTGTGGTGCAACGTGACATTGGTGGATGGTGCGAGACATGATGTCCCAGATGTGTTCAATCGGATTCAGATCTGGAGAACGGGCGGGCCAGTACATAGCTTCATCTTGCAGGAACTGCTGACACACTCCAGCCACATGAGGTCTTACATTGTCCTGCATTAGGAGGAACCCAGGGCCAACCGCACCAGCATATGGTCTCACAAGGGGTCTGAGGATCTCATCTCGGTACCTAATGGCAGTCAGGCTACCTCTGGCGAGCACATGGAGGGCTGTGCGGCCCTCCAAAGAAATGACAGCCCACACCATTACTGACCCACTGCCAAACCGGTCATGCTGAAGGCATGCAGGCAGCAGATTGCTCTCCACGGTGTCTCCAGACTCTGTCACGTCTGTCACATGTGCTCAGTATAAACCTGCTTTCATCTATGAAGAGCACAGGGCGCCAGTGGCGAATTTGCCTATCCTGGTGTTCCGTGGCAAATGCCAATCATCCTGTGCGGTGTTGGGCTGTGAGCACAACCCCCATCTGTGGACATTGGGCACTCAGACCATCCTCATGGAGTTGGTTTCTAACCGATAGTAGTGGTAGTGGTCCTGCTGCTGGGTTGTTGCCCTCCTATGGCCCCCTCCACATCTCCTGGTGTACTGGCCTGTCTCCTGGTAATGCCTCCAGCCTCTGGACACTACACTGACAGGCACAGAAAACCTTGCCACAGCTCGCATTGATGTGCCATCCTGGATGAGCTGCACTACCTGAGCCACTTGTGTGGGTTGTAGAGTCCATCTCTTGCTACCTCGAGTGTGAAAGCACAACCAACATTCAAAAGTGACCAAAACATCAGCCAGAAAGCATTGGTACTGAGATGTGGTCTGTGGTCCCCACCTGCAGACCCACTCCTTGATTGAGTGTGTCTTGATAATTACCAATAATTTCCATCTGTTGTCTATTCCATTTGCACAACAACATGTGAAATTGATTGTCAAACAATGTTTTTTCCTAAGTGGACAGTTTGATTTCACAGAAATTTGATTTACTTGGAGTTATATTCTGTTGTTTAAGTGTTCCCTTTATTTTTTTGAGCAGGGTATATATGAGTGTGTCATTGACATATACACATATACAGCTCTGACAAAAATTAAGAGACCACTGCAAAATGTTAAGCTTGTCTGATTTTTCTCTTTATAGGTATATTTTTGAGTAAAATGTAATTTTTTCTTTCATTCAATAAACTAATGATAACATGTCTCCGAATTTCCAAGCTATACATTTTGCATTTTTTTTTTCTGAAAAGGTGAAATGGTCAAAATTACAAAAAAAAGTGCTTTCAGACCTCAAATAATGCAAAGAAAACAAGTTTATAATCATTTAGAGACATCAATGTTAATGTTTTAACTCAGGAAGAGTTCAGAAATCAATATTTTATTGAATAACCATGATTTTTAATCAAAGCTTTCATGCGTCTTGGCATGCTTTCCACCAGTCTTTCACACTGCTTCTGATGCAAAAATTTAAGCAGTTCTTCTTTGTTTGATGTCTTGTGACTATCCAACATCCTCATGATTACATTCCAGAGGTTTTCAATGGGGTTCAGGTCTAGAGATTGGGCTGCCCATGACAGGGTTTTGATGTGGTGGTCTCTTAATTTTTTCCAGAGCTGTATTTGCATAAATAGACAGTAAAATATCTGAATACTCATCATTTCCTACTTAAGCCGGTAACCATAACTAGAGGGTATCCACTATGTCTGAAGCAAAAGAAGGTTTCACTATTAAGATTTTTTACTGTAAGAGCACCAGTGACCTATATTAACTGTTGTTTGACAATTTTTAATGGGAGGAATTTTTTCCACTGGAAGGTGAACTGGGTCTTCTCCATTGAACCCATTCCTGTTGTGTGACATACTAAACAGTTAAAACCAGACGTTTACATACTCAATATAAAAAGACACTTATAAGTGTTTTTCTTAATATCTGACATGAAATCAGAATAAACCTTTACTGTTTTAGGTCAATTAGTCAATTAGGATAACCATAATTATTAATATTTGCCAAATGCCAGAATAAAGAGAGAGAGAGAGAGAGAGAGAGAGAGAGAATGTTTTAAGGATTTTTTATTATATACACTCACTGGCCACTTTATTAGGTACACCATGCTAGTAACGGGTTGGACCCCTTTTGCCTTCAGAACTGCCTCAATTCTTCGTGGCATAGATTCAACAAGGTGCTGGAAGCATTCCTCAGAGATTTTGGTCCATATTGACATGATGGCATCACACAGTTGCCGCAGATTTGTCGGCTGCACATCCCTGATGCGAATCTCCCGTTCCACCACATCCCAAAGATTTCATGTTGTTTACGCCAAATTCTGACCCTACCATCCGAATGTCGCAGCAGAAATTGAGACTCATCAGACCAAGCAACGTTTTTCTACTGTCCAATTTCAATGAGCTTGTGCAAATTGTAGCCTCAGTTTCCTGTTCTTAGCTGAAAGGAGTGGTACCCGGTGTGGTCTTCTGCTGCTGTAGCCCATCTGCCTCAAAGTTCGACGCACTGTGCGTTCAGAGATGCTCTTAGGCCTACCTTGGTTGTAACGGGTGGCGATTTGAGTCACTGTTGCCTTTCTATCAGCTCGAACCAGTCTGCCCATTCTCCTCTGACCTCTGGCATCAACAAGGCATTTCCGCCCACAGAACTGCCGCTCACTGGATTTTTTTTCTTTTTCGGACCATTCTCTGTAAACCCTAGAGATGGTTGTGCGTGAAAATCCCAGTAGATCAGCAGTTTCTGAAATACTCAGACTAGCCCTTCTGGCACCAACAACCATGCCACGTTCAAAGGCACTCAAATCACCTTTCTTCCCCATACTGATGCTCGGTTTGAACTGCAGGAGATTGTCTTGACCATGTCTACATGCCTAAATGCACTGAGTTGCCGCCATGTGATTGGCTGATTAGAAATTAAGTGTTAACAAGAAGTTGGGCAGGTGTACCTAATAAAGGGGCCAGTGAGTGTATGTGTCTTTTTAGTGTATGTAAACTTCTGGTTTCAACTGTATATCACACGTTTGGTCTGGACGACTGCTCCATACATGGCTGGTCGGGTTGTGTGATATAGCTGATATCTGCATCTTATAGCAGCAATCAAAGCAATCTATGATAACATTTTGTAAGTGGAGTGGAGTGCACTATGTTGTGGGGAGCCAAATGAATGCCGCTGTCACCTTAGTCTCTGTAGTCACATGGCTGGGCTTCAAAGGAGATTGTCAATTCTTTTATGTAGAACAAGTGATCAAATTATTGCAGGTTCAAGCTCCCTAAAAAATAAAGTATTAATGAGGAAAAAATTTAATTAAACCAAGAAGTAGAGGCTGTAAAGATAAAAAAGTTGAAACATCAGAACTGATGTTTTACCCCTCCCCAGAAAAAAAGCAAGAAACCATTCTATGAACCACCAAAATGAAATCAATAAAATGTCATCAATAGAAATATAAAAAAGCTACTGTTCTAACAAAATGGCGAAACAAATCCGACTAATTTATTTTAGAAAGTTCTGAATTATTTTTAGCCACTCCCAAAGTCCATAAGATACAAGTCTTACAAAAAATGAAGATAATTGCAAAAAAAAATAAAACAAAACAGAATTTATGGAAGTAATAGTTTTTTTTTTAATTTTTGCCTTTTGTGTCCACCTGTTGGAGAAATTTACATCAGTCTACGCCCACAACATATTGTTTTTTTTAGGGTTCATACTCACATGCGAGAAACTCAGATGAGTCCCACACGGCAATACCCGGTACTGCACCCGGCACTCAGGAGCGGAGGATGCGGCTGCATGTATTGCTATGCGACCGCACGCTCCGATCATAGTGCCGAGTATTGACGTGTGAGACTCATCCGAGTTTCTCGCATGTGAGAATGAACCCTTAAGAGGATAATTGTAAAGAAATAGTAATCATGGAGGCCATGAATGTTTTAGTATTTTTTTAAATTCTTTTAGCCTTCTGTGCTCAAACCTGCACAAGGGCACAGTCAAAGCCAAATGCATGGTAAATAAGTAATCATGGATGCAATGGCTTATTTTTTAAGCCATGACAAAAAATAATTTGGCAATGTAGCATAAAGATACCAAAAGATGTATAATTTGTAATGAATGGAAGCAGAGGCACAGGTGGTGAAGTTCACATTCGTGTATTATTGGTATTTTTGTGGAATATTGAGACCACGGTCCGGGGGGCGTGATTACATGAGCCTCAGACACCCGTGGTAAGTCCCCGCGAACAGGGTCAGAATGGAATGCCTGGGAGACACGGGTGCTACCTCCAGTTAGACCCTGGACATGTGGCAGCTGTCCCAGTGGGACAGATGGACAAGCAGGGTTGACAGATTTTGTGGAACTGACACTGGTGGTACTGGCAATGTCCAGAGGTACGACTGGCAGAATGGCGGGACGAGACAGAACAGGCGTAGACAGAACGGTCGTCGTCCAGGATAGCCGGGTAACAGGTGGCTGATAGTCTGCAGAGATAAACAGAGTAAGCGGAGCACTGGCAGAACACTTCAGAAGCTGACACACACACTAGCCGAAACTGGAAGCTTGCAACAGAGGATACTTGTTGCTCCGGTACCCTCCCTATGGCGGAGGGGCTAGAAATAGTAATTACTAACATAACATTGGTCAGAAGTACTTTTTGAAAAATGCGCCCTGTGTCTTTAAGAGACCGGGAGCGCGCGCGCTATCTAACCGAGGACCTGCTGGCCGCGTGCCAAGAAGCTGGGGGAAGAGAGGGCTGCAGCAGGATGGTGCGGGGCTAGCACAGAGCATGAGTCCCTCCGGGGACCATGAGAAGGTATGGGACTGGGACTGGGTGTAACATAATTTTCTTTGCCGCCACTGCCCAAATTTTGTAACCTCTCCAAAGGGCCTCAGAAAGCGAAACTCATTCCTTATCCAATGGTATATTTCAAGGTAGCATAATCTCCAATTTCTCTGCTGCATGGCATATTATTATTATTATGCAGCATTGAATCCCATCGCATAGCAATTTTGCAAGTGAGACAGATCTTTCATACCTCTTAGTCGCTGAATATTCATGAGACTGCTCTTCACCACGTAAAAATGGTTGAAGTAACAACATACTCTAGTAGCCAAGAGGATATTTTTTTAACTCTTTCAGCCCTGAGCCGGTTTTCAAATTTCTTTTGATCACAATGGGAAGTAGAAGGTGGGCAGCTTGAGCCTTGCTCATATCACTGGTCAGTTGTCTTTTCGCATGTAAGCAGGTGATACAGCTTCATATGCTGATGAAAAGCTGTAGTTCCTAGTTGATTTGCCCCAAAACTTCAATGGCTTATTTTGTGGCTGCTGCACCTACACACTGAAATAGATTTGTTCTCCAGCAACAAAAAACAGGATTTCCTCTCCCGAGATGGCTGCCCTCATTACTCGCCACCATCAGCAACACTATTACCACTGCTTCAAAGCTATCTGCCCATGGAAAATCATTTGGCTAAGTTATTCATTGCAGATGACATCACTCCCCTTTTCTGAAGACATCAGCTACTTGTCACTAAGGTCTGCTTCCCAGGTCCTCATCATCACTATCATCATCATCACTATCATCCTTGGTTTGTCTGACTGTTGTCTCAGTGTGGAAAATGTGCTGAACCTTTTGCTTCTTCCTGTTAGGAGTCAGAAAAGACATAAATGGCTTTGATGGAAGCGAACGTCTTCAATTGAAAAAATTAGGCTGTATTAGTGTGGTGATTTGAATATTAAAATTGATATGCAAGAAATCAGTAATTTGTAGTACGCTCATATTCTGTGGCATTTGGAGGTAGACAGTCAAACAGATAAATGTCTATTTTTCTGATTCTGTTTTTATACTTTTTTAACACAATTCCCACCTTCCCAAAAAGGAGTGACCATGAAATGCTTGGTGTTTCATGTATATATGCCAAATTATGTTGAATTAGACTAACATAACAAGTTTGTAAGAAATCAGTGGTATATGCGCACTTTTGAGACAGTCACAAAATTAAATTATTATTTTCTTTTAGAAATATTGGTGGCCTGCAGCTGCATGAATAGAAATAGTTTTAATTCACATGCAGAATCAACAGCAATATAACCAATGGTATAAATAGCTGCCACCTCTTTTACCTCTTCCTATCTATTGAATCTCTGTATTATCCTATTTTCTTGATAGACTAGACACTAATCTTTTTCACTGCTGTGCTTTCACAGACACTATTTGTAGAATTTTTTCACAGCTTTATGGCTTTCTCTCCCTATCTTTCTAGCTAAGCTGTCAGCTGTAATGTCTACTCACTATCCAGGTTCACCATAAAATGGCTGCTGCATTCCCTGTTTCTGCTTTCATACAAGCAATGATAATCCATCCTAATTGGCTATGTCTTACCATGTAATGTGATATTTGCAGGGCATTATAAGGAAACCTGTCTGCCTCTACCCTAGGTTATATGAGCCTTCTGTGGCTGATGCAAACTTCTTTGTTAAAGAAAGACAGCTATTTAAGCAAAAAAAAAAAATCACAAACTGTTTGAATTTGCTGAGTTCAGCAAATTCTTAAATTTGCTTTCCATGAATTCAAATCAATCAACTCATCTCTAACAGCACATAATCTAATAAGTCATAAGATTACTGCTTCATAGTATTGACGTAAAGTATTGGAGGTCAGATAGAAGCAATACCTTCTCTATCAGGGAGGACTGCCCCGGATGTTTTATAGAAGCCTTGCTCTTTGGTTTTCTTGCTTTTCAATTTTAACACTGCCGATAAACTACTTACTTAAGACACTGAAGAACAATGGATGCTGTTAACCAAGTATGCAAAGATACAGGCCAGCTAAGGTTAATCACATGGCTATATACTAACCTCTGGAGCTCAGAATCCGTGCTCTCCAGGCCTTGTAAAGGGCAATCAGGTGGATAATTTCCTTTTGGAGATAGTCTTTATTGCCAAGAATAAAAGCTGAGCTTATTGTGAAAAGAAAGCTCATGGTAGGGGAGGAGGTTATTATTTTTAAGCTGATCTAAACACCTGGGTTTCCCAGTGGACCATATTAAACTACTTCTATTATGCTTAAATTTGCCAATAATTTATACAATAGTACTAAATTAGCCTAAGATTACTTTAAGCATAATCCATAATGATGTTAACAATATGATAGGAGAGCAACATCTTTCTTTCTGGCTGCACAACACAATTATTTCCTAGCTAAGTAGACAATCCTTAGATAATGACAGGTACCTTCTCGTTTTCAGATGTTTATTCCTTCATCCCACCTGTTGCTCCAAGTTTCTGGAAAGAGATACTATTTCAGAAAGTAATGAATGTCTTCTCAGAGAAAGCAAAGCAGTAGTTGGCATTTTATATTGCTGAGGAATGGGTCATTCTACAAAGGTGGATGTGTGATGATTTACAGGTAACACCACTGATCCACTGATCTGTGGAAAGCATGGCATAGAGAATGAGAAGCTGAGCAGAATCATATGTAGGATTGTCTGAAAAACTTTCAGCATAACTTCTATTATGTTCTTTGAAATCTCTGGTGCTTGTATGCGTATAAGCCAAGTGGGTGGTCCTACATAGCAATTGTCAGTTATTACTAGAAGCACAGTCATACAGAGAGAACTGTCAATCACTGAGTAGGACCTCCCACTGGACTCAAATCCATACATACATAGTACCTGCGTGCTTATGCTTCCTGTTCTTGCAGCACAGAGCCCAGCTTTGTCTCCTTGAAGCAGAGCCCAGCTTTGCATCTTTGAAGCAGAGAGCCTACCTCCATGTCCTTGAAGCACAGAGCCCAGCTCCGCATCCTTAAAGCACAGAGCCCAGCTACTTGTCCTTGAAGCACACACAGAAGGAAGAAAGACCAGCTCACCCATTTCGAGGAACAATCGGCAGCTCGTGATCAAAACCACTGCTCAGCGCCCAGTATATGCAGGAAAAGAAGGAAAGTTCCAGCTTCCAATCCAGGTACATATAAAACAAATTCCTTTATTGCAAACAATGAATACATATTTAACAAGGTGAACAATATAAGGTGTGAGGGGATGACTTGGGGGTCTCATTACCAGACATGTTTTGAGCGCTACCTGCGTGCTTAGACTTCCTGCCCTTGTAGCACAGAATCCAGCTCACCTTCCCTGTAGCACAGAGCCCAGCTCTTCGTCCTTGTAACACAGAGCTCCCTATCCTTGAAACACAGAGCTTAGCTGTCACGGGTGTGTCAGATGCTGCAGACAGTCACTCTGTATCTGGCTGCAGAAGGTCTCTGTGTTTGACATTGCAGACGCCTTCTTAATCCTTCTGACTTTTGATCCCAGTGGCAACCTCGCTCCAGCTCTAATTGACACACCTGGACCTAGGTGTATATAGACTCCCAGTCTGCTTTAGGGAGTTGCCGGAGATATTCACATTTTCCCTTGTGAAGGCTTGGAACAATAGCAGTCGGCTAACATCCTCTCTGGTGCTATTGGAGGATGATAGATGTTACCTCTCTCTTTAGTGTACAGTGGGAACTGACCAGTGCTCATTCCCCCTTCCTTCCATATTCAGGGCCTAGCTAGAGGGACATAAAGGGCTTAGGTTCCTGCTTGGCGATTGATGTGGAACCAATATAGGGATGGTAGGGGAGACAGGGAGCTATTAGATCTGCCTAGGGTTCTCCACTACCCCTTTCCCTAGTGTTTGGGCTTCCTTCTCCTCTTCCCCTCCTGTTGCATTTAGTCTTCCCACATTGTGCGTGACATTAGCTCCCCGTCCTTGAAGCACAGAGCCCAACTCCCTATCTCTACTTTGTGGGCATGTCCTCCCTATCTCTACTTTGTGGGCATGTCCTATATCATGTGATAAAAGTGCTTTGGATTGCATTGTGAGAAGGATGTCACCTGATTTTTAGAGGTCAGAAAACATTTTTAACGTGCATAAATAATTTAATGGTCTCACTAAAAATTAAGGACCGAATTCATTATTGCATTTGTGCATGTTTTTTGTTGAAATTTCATGTTTTGCACCTTTTTTTGTTAGCACAGATTCATCTATTCATTTGTTCTTTTTTTATTCTATTTTATGTGTTCACCTGTTGTTTTCTTTAGTTTGCCATTGTGGGCAGAGTTCTCGGTTTCCAGAGATTTCATCATTTGTAACTTCATGAAAAATCACAAAACGTATTACAAATGTACTCCAGCTCTTTCCTTCTAGAGTGAATTTATGTATATCATATACTTTCCTGCAATTTTTGTGCTACTTTTCACAACTTTTTGCACTAAAATGTTACAAAAGAGGTTCAAGGCAAAAATAAAGACCTTTCTTTTCATGCATATAATTTCATGAACTGCGTGCACCGTTTTGAAGTAGTTGTTGAAAAGAGCAGAAATGAATGCTGCAATGCAAAAACAAAGTGACTTATTAAAAATGCAAGTGAATTGGGCCTACATTTCTACTAATGTTTTATGTGCAGGCACAGAATATTAATCAGAACATCATATTGGTTAAGTTCATTTTAACTCTGTAGGTTTATCAATCCAGACACATGAGATGCTACAAATGTAGGTTTACAATGAATGATATGCTTTTCAATAGTAATTTAATATAATATGCAATAATTTCCTATTAATATGTTAGGGAATGGCACTTGTTCATGTAAGTATTTAACTGGTGGTGTATAAAAGATACTATTTAAAGGTTATGCGCAGCTGGGAAAATTTAACTCAAGCAGTCCATAGTCTACCTCTGTTATGCTCTGGTATCTGACTGCAATATATGAATCCACAAAAAAGCTGCTTTCAATCTTCTCCCCTTTAAAAACACATGGACGCTCTGCCAACCTGAATATTCCTTTGTTTGATGGGCGTTAGAAGAGATAGTTGTTGGCTGTGCGGCAAACAGGGACAGAAGAAATGGCTTTACATTTTTTGTTTTGCAGGGCTTAAAGTTTACAAATGAATCCAAACAAAGAAAATAAAGTAAAATAAATCAAATATAGTGGTGTTTGAAAGTTTGTGAACCCTTCAGAATTTTTAATATTTTCATATTAATTCTGCCTAAAACTGTATCAGATTTGCATTAGTTCTAAAAGTAGATAAAGAGAACCAAATAAAACAAGTGAGTCAAAAATATAAAACAAATGTATTGATCCAATATTGCATGTCAGTGAGCAGCCAATGTATGTAACCCTTTGCTTTCGGTATCTAGTGTGACCCCCACGTACAGCAATAATTGCATATAAACGTGACTTGTAATTGTTGACTAGTCCTGCCTATTGACCTACAACAGCTTCATCTATAAACTGCTTGCTTCAGGTTCTGCCAGAACATTTTTATAGGACTAAGGTTTGATTTGTCCATTCTAAAACTTTACTTTGTGCTTCTTTAACCGTTCATTTATAGAACGACTTTTGTGCTTTTGCATCATTGTCTTACTTGAATTCTCTTGAGATTTTCCTTTAGTATTTGCTGATATAATTCAAAACGTATTGTTGAAATAATGAAGGCAAGCTGTCTTGACCCAACTGTAGTAAAAAAAGCCCAAACCTTGATGATACAGCAAGAAATGAGCAGATCTGATAAGTTTTGAATTCTCCAAACTGAACAGCTTTTACTGGGAACTTCGATTTGCAGCTAATTTATTCTGTGGGAATTGAATGTCCTTTATTATGTTTTGGGTTCTGGGGAGTCCCATGAGCATAATAAATGAAGATGTAGAAAAAAACAACAACTAATTCTCATCATTTACCTCTGCTCTGCTGTCCACTGTATGGTCCATCTTATCACCACTGCTGCTGAAACCCTCAACATCTTTTTCCTAAGCCAAGAAGTCGTGCCTGAATTAGGCCTGGGTCACCCTGCATGTGCAGAAACGTTCCACGCCTTGTTGTGGCTGGACGTCCCAGCTTAAAGTGTGTGTTGTAAGGTCACGGTGTTCGTTGTGATGTTACAACATAACTGCAGCCTTACAACTGCACTCTAGGCAAAGTCTTCTGACTAGGCTCCAGATGTCTCTGCACATATACAGGGACATCGTGGGCCTAGTTGCTGCTGGAAGTCAAGACTCAGTGTGAATATGTTTGGGGTCAACTAGCCACCATTTTACAACAAATCTGCATTCTGGAGAATACTGAGTTTTTAAAAATTTGAGTAGAATTAAATTTCATTTTCATATATTTGCCCAACTGTAGCTGCCTCTACCATGTTTCATGGAAGGTATTAGGTTTTAATTCTGTAATTCCATGTTTTTCTTTCTCAAAGCACAATGTTTTTCATTTAAACAAACAACGATCTATTTTGGTCTGATCTGTCTACTAAACTTTGCTCCTATAGCCTTCTAGTTTGTCCAGGTAATATTTAGCAAAGGCAGATGGGCAGCAATGTTTTTTTTTGGAAAGTATTGGCTTTCTCCTTGCATTCCTGCCAGGGATACCATTTTTGTTAAGTGTATGCCTGATGGTGGATTCATAAATATTATTAATAGCTAATGTGATAGAAGCATTTAGTTGCTTAATCCCTTTGTAACGGAGCTAATTTTGACCATAATGACCAGGCCAAATTTTTTTAATTTGACCAGTGTCAATTTATGTGGTAATAACTCTGGAACGTTTTAATGTATTCGAGTGATTCTGAGACTGTTTTTTGTGACATATATAAACTTTGTCAGCGGTAAGTTGTGGTTGATACGATTGGCATATATTTATGAAAATGTCAAAAATGTAACAAAAAATTTGAAAACTTCACAATTTTCAAACTTTCAGTTTCGATGGCTATAAGTAAGATAGTTATACCACACAAAATAGTTGATAAATAACATTTTCCACATGTCTAGTTTACATCTATATCGTATTTTTTTTGTTAGGAAGTTAGAAGGGTTTAAAGTTGATCAGCAATTTCTCATTTTTCCAACAAAATGTAAAAAAAACATTTTTTTAGGGGCCACATCACATTTGAAGTGACTTTGGGGAGCCTATATGACTGAAAATACCCCAAAAGTGCTTCACAGGAAATAATGTAGTGTGGAAGGAAAAACTGAACATTTTTACTTTTTTCCACAAAAATGAACCCCCCTAAATTGGTTGTGCAATTTCTCCCAAGTATGCCTATACCCCAGTTGTGGGAGAAAACTACTTTTTGGGCGCACGGCAAGGCTCAGAAGGGGAGGAGCATGTTTTGACTTTGTGAATGCAAAAACAGCTGGAATCAATAGAGGATGCCTTGTTGCTTTTGGAGAGCCCTTGATGTACCTAAATAGTGAAATCCCCCCTCCATAAGTGACCCCATTTTGTAAAGAGCCCCCTTCAAGGATCTAGGGGTTTAGCGATGATTCTGGATCCAAAAGGTACTGAACATAAGTTGATCATATTAGGTCGCCATATTGAATATGATGTCATTAGTGTTGAGCGCAAGTGCTCGCTACCTGAGTTTGCATTGGGTGCTCGGGTATGCACCGAGTATCACGGGTGCTCGAGTGACATGCTCAAATCCACACTCTGCATGTTTGGTGGCTGTTAGACACAGAAAAAAGACATGCAAGGATTGCCTGTTAAATACTGGCTCCATAACACTGCTAACACTGACCTTCATAACCTGTCTGCCCTGTTTATTTCCAAACTAATTTCCCAATATCTTCCCTCACGTAATCTCAGTCCTTCCAAGACCTGCTTGTCTCCTCCACACGTTCCTCACCCAATCGTTCCTCCTATTTGTACCTCACCCAATCACCTCCAAGACTTATTCCGAATATCTCACATCCTCTGGAATTCAGTGCCCCAATACGTCCGATTATCCACCACATTCAGATCCTTCAGATGGAACTTGAAAACCCATCTCTTCAAGAAAGCTTACAGCCTGCATTGACAACGCTGCCACCTGAACATCATCGGAGATAACGCAACCCCCAACCTACTGTCTCTTTCATCATCATCCTGTAGAATATAAGCCTACACTAGTCTATCATTGTTAGATTGTTTACTGTAAGTGATATCTGTATTTTGTATGTAACCCATTCTCATGTAGAGCACCATGAAATCAATGGTGCTATATAAATAAAAAAATAATAATAATAATAAAAGTTCTGCACAGTGCAATGCCTGCCAAAAATTACAAGCAGGGTCATCCATAAAACCTTGAAAGCACCAACTATAGTACCTTATTAAAATATTGTGAGCAAAGTATAGTTGTGGTACTCCTACACTCCTAAAAGCCAATATGACAATAGCGAATGCATTGACCAAAAATATTTTGGAAACTGTATTAGGCCAAGGAGGATTTAAAATTTTTAACACAACATAGTTTTACACAAAGTACGTTAAACTGTATGCATGAATCATTGAAACCATGAACCTTTTTGTAAGCTTCTTTTTAGAGTTTAATATACCAGCTGTCATGCTCACGCCTAGACTGGTTGGCGTGGCGTACGGGGGTGTGGCCCCACTGTGCCACAGACTAGACTACCCTGGAAAGAGCATAAATAAGTAGCTTCCTTGGTGTTCGCTGGAGCCTCTGATTGTGAGGACAGGCTTGTGCGGCAGGGAGTTACCAGGTGCTACTCCAGGGAGGTGTCTGGCTGTGGCTGCTGATCCCACCGGGGAATGGAACATAGACAGGCAAGCGAGCATGGCTGGTACTCTGGCAGAAAGGCGGGCACGGCTGGGACACAGGCAGGCAGAAGGGTACAACAGAGACACTGGCAGGCAGGCGGGTACGGCTGGCTCTCTGGCAGGACAGGCGGACAAGGCAGGTACACTGGAAGAACCAGAAGGGACCGGTCTGCAGGCAGGTATGTAAAACAGGTAAGAACCTGTTCAGACAGGAGGACTTATGAATAGGTAGAGAAAGACCACAAGAGCAGATGCAAAGCGAAAGCACAGGAGCTAGAGCCAAGAACAGGAATGCAGGAGGCGGAGCCAAGAGCAGGAGGCGGAGCCAAGTGCAGAAACACAAGAGGCGTAGCCAAGACTAGGAGGCAGAGCAAAATGAAGAAACGCAGGAGGCAGAGCCAAGAGCAAGAGGCAGAGCCAAATGCAGAAACACAGAAGGCGGAGCCAAGAGCAGGAGGTGGAGCCAAGTGCAGAAATGCAGGAGGTGGAGCCAAGAGCAGGAGGAGGAGCCAAGTGCAGAAACGCAGGAGGCGGAGCCAAGAGCAAGAGACGTAGAACCGCAAGGAGTAGAGCCAGGTAGAACTGCAAAGAGCGGAGCCGCAGAGCGAGAGCTGAGTGGAGCCACAGAGCAAAGCCATAGAGTGCAGAGCAAGGTCAGAGTGCAGAGCAAAGCTACAGAGAGCAGAGCTGAGAGCAAAACCACAGAGTGCAGAGATGAGAGCAGAGCAAAGTCAGAGCGCAGAGCTGAGTGCAGAGCGAAGCTACAGAGTGCAGAGCCCAGAGCAAAACCACAGAGAGCAGAGCAAGGTCACAGAATGCAGAGCAAGCAGCAAAGCAAGGTCGCAGAGCCAAAAGCAGAGCAAAGCAAGACACAGAGTACGCACATCAGGGAAAGGAAACCAAGGCAGGGATATAAACAGACACAGGAACAGGACTAGGCTAAGACAAACTCAGGAGCAGGGCAAGGCACAGAGACATGGACACAAGCCAGGGTATGACACCCATCTGGGTGGCAGACATAGGCCAGGGTACGAAGCCCCACTGGATGGCAAACACAGGACACAGACCAGGGTACAATGCCCCTCTGGGTGGCGGACATAAGAGTAACAGAGACAGGGCCTGGCACCTCAGCAGCTAAGAACTGACTGGGAGTAAGTTGCACAGGCCCCCACCAATGGGTGGGGATCTCTTAAATACAGGAAGCCTTGTGGCGATTGGCCGGGGACACCTTAGCAAGGTGCACACAGACTCAATAAGACACAGGAGTTGCCAGCGCTGACCCTCTATTCACACAGACGGCGCATGCACAGAGCAAGCAGCAGATATGAGGCACACAGCATTGAGCTGGCAGCAGAGAGAAGTCACAAGATGGCCCAGAGAAGTGAGTGACTTGAGTGTAATGCAAGTGGGGGATGGGAGGCCATGCAGTGATGCCAGCAGGGTTGTTACACCAGCTAAATGTAACAAGAACCATGTTACAGTGTATGTATGACTAATTGAATCCCCCAAAAGTTTTGAAAGTGTTTTTGTAGGCTTAATATACCAGCAAAATGTAACAAGAACCGTGTTACAATGTATGAATGAATCCTTGAATTCATAACAAAAATGTTCAATTTTTTGGGAGTTTTATATAAAGCCGAAATGTAACAAAAAGCATGTAAAACTGTATGAATGAGTAATTAAATTCAAACAAATTTCTCACTGCTTTTTTGTAGTGTTATATAAACCACCAAAATGTGTCCAAGAATATGTACACTGCTCTAAAAAAGGGAACACTTAAACAACAGAATATAATTCTAAGTAAATCAAACTTCTGTGAAATCAAACTGTTCACTTAGGGTACCGTCACACAGTACCATTTTGATCGCTACGACGGTACGATTCGTGACGTTCTAGCGATATCGTTACGATATCGCAGTGTCTGACACGCAGCAGCGATCAGGGATCCTGCTGAGAATCGTACGTCGTAGCAGATCGTATGGAACTTTCTTTCGTCGCTTGATCACCCGCTCACATCGCTGGATCGTTGTGTGTGACAGCGATCCAGCGATGTGTTCGCTTGTAACCAGGGTAAACATCGGGTAACTAAGCGCAGGGCCGCGCTTAGTAACCCGATGTTTACCCTGGTTACCAGCGTAAACGTAAAAAAAACAAACAGTACATACTTACATTCCGGTGTCTGTCCCCGGCGTCTCAACTTCTCTCCACTGTGTGAGCGTCTGCCAGCCGGAAAGCGAGCACAGCGGTGACGTCTGACGTCACCGCTGTGCTTTCCGGCTATGGCGCTTACACAGTGGAGAGAAGCAGAACGCCGGGGACAGACACCGGAATGTAAGTATGCACTGTTTGTTTTTTTTACGTTTATGCTGGTAACCAGGGTAAACATCGGGTTACTAAGCGCGGCCCTGCGCTTAGTTACCCGATGTTTACCCTGGTTACCGGGGACTTCGGCATCGCTCCAGCGCCGTGATTGCAACGTGTGACCGCAGTCTACGACGCTGGAGCGATAATCATACGATCGCTGCGACATCACGGATCGTGCCGTCGTAGCGATTAAAATGGTACTGTGTGACAGTACCCTTAGAAATCAACACTGTTTAACAATCAATTTCACATGCTGTTGTGCAAATGGAATAGACAATAGATGGAAATTATTGGCAATTATCAAGACACACTCAATAAAAGAGTGGTTCTGCAGGTGGGGACCACAGACCACATCTCAGTACCAATGCTTTCTGGCTGATGTTTTGGTCACTTTTGTATGTTGGTTGTGCTTTCACACTTATGGTAGCATGAGACAGACTCTACAACCCACACAAGTGGCTCAGGTAGTGCAGCTCATGCAGGATGGTACATCAATGCAAGCTGTGGCAAGAAGGGTTGCTGTGTCTGTCAGTGTAGTGTCCAGAGGCTGGAGGCACTACCAGGAGACAGGCCAGTACACCAGGAGACATGGAGGGGGCTGTAGGAGGGCAGCAACCCAGCAGCAGGACCGCTACCTCAGCCTTTGTGCAAGGAGGAACAGGAGGAGCACTGCCAGAGCCCTGCAAAATGACCTTCAGCAGGCCAAAAATGTGCATGTGTCTGCACAAGCGGTTAGAAACAGACTCCATGAGGATGGTCTGAGTGCTCGACGTCCACAGATGGGTGTTGTGCTCACAGTCCAACACCGTGCAGGATGCTTGGCATTTGCCACAGAACACCAGGATTGGCAAATTCGCCACTGGCACCCTGTGCTCTTCACAGATGAAAGCAGGTTTACTCTGAGCACATGTGAAAGATGTGACAGATTCTGGAGACACCATGGAGAGCGATCTGCTGCCTGCAATATCCTCCAGCATGACCGGTTTGGCTGTGGGTCAGTCATTATGTGAGGTGGCATTTTTTTGTAGGGCTGCACAACCCTCCATGTGCTTGCCAGAGGTTGCCTGACTGCCATTAGGTACCGAGATGAGATCCTCTGACCCCTTCTGAGACCATATGCTGGTGCAGTTGGCCCTGGGTTCCTCCTAATGCAGGACAATTCAAGACCTCATGAGGCATTGAAGCTATGGACTGGCCCGCCCATTCCCCAAACCTGAATCCGATTGAAAACATCTGGGACATCATGTCTTGTATCATCCACAAATGTCACGTTGCACCACAGACTGTCTAGGAGTTGGCAGATGCTTGAGTCCAGGTCTGGGAGGAGATCCCTCAGGAGACCATCCGCCGCCTCATCAGGAGCATGCCCAGGCATTGTAGGGAGGTCATACTGGCACATGGAGGCAACACACACACACAACTGAATATCATTTTCTTGTCTTGAGGCATTTCCACTGAAGTTGGATCAGCCTGTAATTTGATTTTCCACTTTGATTTTGAGTTTCATTCCAAATCCAGACTCCATGGGATATTCATTTTGATTTACATTGATCATTTTTATGTTTTATTGTTCTCAACACATTCCACTATGTAATAAATATAGATTTACAACTGAAGTATTTAATTCAGTGATATCTAGGATGTGGTATTTTAGTGTTCCCTTTATTTTTTTGAGCAGTGTAATACTCTATGGACGAGCAATATAATAGTGATACATTTTTAAACAATTTTTGCAAGGGTTAGATACCACTGAAATGTGAAGAAGAAAACGTAATACTTGATGGATGAGCAATATGATACTGATACACCACCACATCAAAACTCTGTCATGGGCAGCCCAATCTCCAGACCTGAACCCTATTGAAAACCTCTGGAATGTAATCAAGAGGATGATGGATAGTCACAAGCCATCAAACAAAGAAGAACTGCTTACATTTTTGCACCAGAAGCAGTTTGAAAGACTGGTGGAAAGCATGCCAAGACGCATGAAAGCTGTGATTAAAAATGATGGTTATTCCACAAAATATTGATTTCTGAACTCTTCCTGAGTTAAAACATTAGTATTGTTGTTTCTAAACATTTATGAACTTGTTTTCTTTGCATCATTTGAGGTCTGAAAGCCTGTTTTTTTTATTTTGACCATTTTTCTTTGTCAGAAAAAAAATACAAAATGTATCGCTTGGAAATTGCATGTTTTCAGAAGTTTATAGACTAAAAGAACAATTTACATTTTACTCAAAAATATACCTATAAAGAGAAAAATCAGACAAACTGAGCATTTTGCAGTGGTCTCTTAATTTTTGCTAGAGCTGTATTTGAACAATTTTCAGGAATGTTAGATACCACCAAAATCTCTTGAAGAACATGTAATACTCTATGGAAGAGATAGAAGTAGGACCAACAATCATCGGCGTCAGGAGCACATGTGCCATGCCAGGGTGTGACTCGGCCCTAGCCTCCACAATGTTCACCCAATTTGCCATCAGTGAAAAGTAGCGCCCATGGCCATAAGCGCTTGTCCACGTGTCAGTCGTTAAGTGGACAATCTCAATTAACCTCTTTGGTAAGGGCATAGGTGATGTTCCAGGACACATGGTGGTACAAGGTGGGGATGCTGCACTGGAAGAAAAAGTGGCGGCTGGGGACCGAATACCGATGGACAGCTGCCGCCATGAGGTGGCGGAAATGATCCTTGTCAACTAGCTGAAATGGCAACATTTCCATGGCAAGCAGCTTGGATATGTGTATGTTTTAGAATTTGGGCCTATGGGTGGCTGCAAACTTTCTCATTAATTTCAAGGCCTGGGGTAAGGACAGCTGAACACTGTGCTGTGACAAGTATTTGGAAGTGCCTGATGATGTTAAGTCAGAATGTACAAGGATAGGTGCAGGGTGGGAGACATCTGTGCCAGTGTTATGTGAGACACCTAGCACAAGGGAAGAGGCAGTGGCGTCACCCAATGGCATCAATCGAGGACCTAGGTGTTCGGACTAAAGAGTCGGGTGCTTAGATAACATGTGCCTGATCATGCTGGTGGTGGCTAGGTTCTTAGTGGCCAGACCCCTGATGATCTTCGCATGGCACAGGTTACAAATTGCCATTTTTTTTGTCTCAGAACTCTCATTAAAAAAGTCCCAGACTGGGGAACACCTAACTCTTTGATGTAGAAATTCAGGAGTGTCAGTGCTCTGCAGAACAGTTGCCCACCTTGTCCCTCTGGTTACACCAGGGCCTCTTCCTGTCTGTTTCAGTGCTGCCAATCCCTGCCCTTCAGAGCTACGGGCCTCGCCAAATTCCCAGGTTGCGTCGGTAACTTCATTATCCACCACCTCGTTTTGCAGACCCTGGTGCTCCTGACTTGGTGACTTGACAACAACAAATTATCTTATCGGCAACTGTGTCTCATCATCATCTTCCTCCTTAGACAAAATTTCCCATTCCTCTCCATCATCTTATTGTGTCCGTGGCTGCTCTAAGTTGTGTGCATTACTAAACAGCATGTCCCCCTGTCCTTCTTCAAATATGCAGGATGAGGGGCCACAATGAAGAAATGTTGCTGTAAAAGAACTTGTTGGAGTGTCCTAGTGTGGGATCACTAGTCTCCTGGGACTCAACATGGTGGGAGGAAGGAGTATTAGGGTGAGGATGAAGTGAGCCAGACTTGATGTTGCTGCCAAGCTGTCTGGAAGCATTATCTACTACCCAACTGACCACCTGTTCGCACTGCTGTGGCTTCAGAAGTGGTGTAACATGCCTCCCTGCAAAGTGGGGCAGGAAACTGTGTTGTGGTTGGGGGTGTTTCTTGTGCTCAGCAACAGGCATTGTCGCACCTGCTCCATATCTTCAGCACCTGCATATACCATCATCAGCACTTCCACTTCCCAGTCCCTTACCGCACGCCTTTTACATTTTCTTATTGCTATGTCTCTTGAAACCAAGTGTTTTTTTTAATGTAAATAAAAAATGTGGTCACTGGCTACAGTAAAAGCATTTTTTGGAGATAATATCACCGTTATGTACCCCAGACCATGTAATACTATATGGATAAGGAATTGAATCCAGAAAAAAATTATCAAAGCTTTTTGGAAGTGTTAGATATCACAGAAATGTACCCATAGTATGGTATACTGTATGTGTGAGAAATTTAACCCAACAAAATTTTTAAACACTGTTTTGGAGTGTTAGATATCACAACAATGTTCCCCAGAGCATGGAATACTCTATGAGTGAGTAATTTAATCCTGAAAAAAAAGCCAACCTTTTTTTGAGTGTAATATAACTTATTGCTCAGCAGTGGTTTTCACCTTGGAGCACTGCCATGCAAACCATTTTCCCCAGTCACTTTCATATGGCGGAGTCATGAACACAGACCTTAACTGAGACAAGTGAGGCTTGCAGTTCTTTGGATGTTGCTGTGAGGTTTATTGTGACCTCTTGGATGAGTCATTGTTGTGGTCTTGGCGTTATTTTGATTGGCCTGCCACTCCTGGGAAGGTTCACCACTGTTCCATGTTTTTGCCACTTGTGGATATTGGCTCTCACTGTAGTTCACTGGAGTCTTACAGCTTTAGAAATGGTTTTATAACCTTTTTCAGACTGATAGATCTCAATTAATTTGCTTCTCATTTGTTCCAGAATTTATTTGGATCACCGCATGATGTCTAGCTTTTGAGGTCCTTTAGTCTACTTTACTTTGTCAGGCAGGTTCTATATAAGTTATTTCTTGATTAAAAACAGATGTGGCAGTAATCCGATCTGAGTGTGGCTAGGGAAGTTGAATTCTCCTTCCCGAAGATGTGATAAACCACAGTTAATTTATGTTCTTTTTTTTTTTTTGGGGGGGGAGTCGTGGCAATAATTTTTTCATACAGAGCCCTGTAGGTTTGGATCTCTTTGTCCCTTAATAAAGACCTTCATTTAAAACCTGCATTTTGTATTTACTTGAATTATCTTTGTCCCTTTAAATTTTGTGATTTCAAAAGAATAGGAAATCAGGAAGGGGCAAACACTTTTTAACACAACTGTATGTGTTCTAAAGATCAGACTTTGTGCGATTACTGTTCTTCAAAGGGATATGAGACTATAGGTCTTGCTGCAAGTGTATATTATTCCTATATGATAATTGTAATTGATAATACCCTATATGTCTTTTAGGTCCTCCTAGACCTGCAATAGACCCTGTGGTTTATGAAAGTACTCCACTAAGTTACTACACATTTACATTGAAATATGATATAGCTTTAATTATGCTGTATTTCCCTTTGTCTATTTACTCTTTCCGCTCATTCCCCTTCCATCTTTGTTTTCCTTCTCCCCCTACGTTATCCATGTCCTTGTATTTACTTTTGTACTAATTTTGGCATATCCCTTTTGTATCTTTTGTTTATTTTCTATCATATTTTGTAAATTTTTGTATATAAATAAAAATATATCATTTGATACACTGAAGAATATGTATCTGTTCTATAATTTCACTTACATCAGACATCCTTGACAAAGATCGCTCATGTTCGAAACGTTCAACTCTATTTGTTTTGACTCCTTGCCGAATCAAAATATCACTTGCAGCAAGACCTACTGTACATTCTCTTATCCTTTCTGTGGTGCTGAGATGACTATTTTGATTAGTCTGGATCACGAGCCCTCTCCCTGCGTGATGCTTCCCTATGCCGCCGGAATGCTGCGATCATGTTTGATCGCAGTGTTCCGGGGGTTAATGTGCCAGGAGCGGTCCGTGACCACTCCTGGCACATAGTGCTGGATGTCAGCTGCGATAGTCAGCTGACACCCGGCCCCGATCCACCGCGCTCCCCCCATGAGCGCGGCTGATCGGTGATGACGTACAATCCCGTCAGTGGTCATACGGGCCCATACCACCTCGACGGAATAGTACGTCATATGTCAGAAAGGGGTTAAAGGCAGTAAAAAGTTTATTAAAAAAAGTTTTTAAAATATTGAAAAAATATAAAAGTTTAAATCACCCTCCTTTTGCCCCATTCAAAATACAACACAAAAAACAAGTCCTCACATGGCCATATTGACAGAAAAATAAAGTTATGGCTCTGGGAAGAAGGGGAGCGAAAAAACAAAAACTGAAATTCCCAAGGAGGGGGGTAAAAGAACAGACACTATGCCCATACACATAACCACATACCAATGCAGATTTTTTTGAAGTGGTGGCTGACGCAGCACTTGCTATTTTTTTCATTGTTGTAGTCCATCCTGTAGCGGGAAAGATATTTCTGCTAGAAGTGTTGGTGTATAATTTAGTACTATTGTATGGCAGCCCTTATTCATACCAGATTTAGTAAAGCTCTGATATCATATTTCTGTACAGAATAACTGAGGACAGTAGAAGACTATTCTTCACTTCTGGTCTATGAGAATTGATTGGGCAACATACGTGAGTATAATACAGAGTGTTAAAGTTGTTGTATTGTGTAGTATTGTGTGCATGTCCATGCCAGGAACTACCGTAATTAGATTACTCTTCTGCTATGCGTTTAGTGCCATGAAGAAGCCAACATAACAGATCTTTCTGTATGCCCCATTATTGCATACTGACGTTATACCAATCCCATCAAAGTTTTTATCCTCTTAATATATTGCAGTCATCATAATATATAGCACTGTGTACTTTTTTCCTCTGCTCTGTAGAAACAGGAAATATATTGTCCTTGCATGACTCATTCCCCTCTTCAGCTTCTGACCCAGCTGCTCACCCCCATGCCATAGACTTTTGCAGTGACTTGTGCAGAGAAAATTGACCCGTTTGTACATAGAGATTAGAAGGATTCAGTTTGTTAGTTTTTAATCACATGTCATAGACCTAATGGACAGTAGAAGAAATAGCTGGGTAGAAAGTCAAAATGAGCAATTGTAAGTACACAGTGCTATATAATATGAGGACTACAATATATTAATAGGATAAAACATTTTGATGGGAGGAGTGCTTCTTTAAAGGGGTTGTCTGGTCCAAATCAATAAGTCTGACTGCAGACTTATGAATCCCCCCAGTACACGAACTATGCGCTGCGGGTAATTTGCTGATTTTTGACTTGGGACCGGAGGGTATGTATGAGTTATACATACTCCCGGCCAGAGCGAGCGAGGCCATTCAATGGGCGTGGCAGACTAGAGCGCACAGCCTCGCTATATACAAGTGTATGGAAGCGAGGTAGCGCCCACTGGCCAGGAGTATGTATAATTCATACATACCCTCCCGTCCTGGGTCAGAAACCGGCGAATCACCGCAGGGCACAGTGCATGCACTGGGGGAGATTCATAAGTCTGGAGTCACACAGAGCGACTGCAGGCTTATCGATTTGGGCCAGACAAGCCCTTTAAGGCAGAATAATTCATTACACCAGTTTTCCTGTTGAGGCATAAAGAAATCGTAGAGGAACTTTCCTCTATTAGTTAGGCTAAGCAGTGTCTCCCACACTGGAGGCCATAACGGATACCATGTCAGTAGACACCATGCAATTCTTTATTTCTCTTGCATCACCCCCCTCCTTTCCAATGCCAGCCCCTAGACCCTTACTGATCACCTGATTGCCAGTGATCCTCAGAGAGGAGCTGATTCAGATAGTATCTGTTGCTAGATTCCTCAACAGGATTTCTGGGGTTCTCGGAATCTGTAGCTCAACTGTACACAATATTTTTTGTTGTTGGGGGACATACTATCTGGAGAGTAATTGTCCAAGCCAAAAGTCTGTTTCATTGTGCTGCTTTCTATTGGATTCTCCTGTGAAGATCCCATCATTGGATACTGTAATGTTAACTAAATAGGGTAATCTCTTTTCAGACTGTAGCGATATGAACGAACATCCAAAGAAACGTAAAAGGAAGACCTCTTTTCCTTCTCGGTACGCAGGGCAGAGTTCAGCTGTTGCTTCTGCACCAGGTAAGTTCATGAGACCAAACCTTTCCGTGTGATAAGGGTAATGTCATGTCGGACGCTGTTCAGACCAGGTCGTCCGACAGACAGCGGTAGTTCCGCTTTTGACCACTATTTGCTCATTGGCGTCAGCTAGATTTTGTCTAGCTGTTCCGGGGTTAATTTACCTGATCCTCGGATTGGAAGCTGGGCCATGCCCATTGCCTTTAAATAGTTCTCCTGATCATTGGGCGTCGCCAATTATAGCTTCTGTCTTGTGCGTTGTTATCTCGGTCCGGAGTGGAGAGCTGGTTGTTGGAGAATCGTTGCTGGTGGTGTATTTTCCTTTGTCTTATTTACTCCTTCCTATATTTGTATTTATTTTGCCCTGCACATTTATAGTGTATTCCTGAGTGACTGCGGCGTGGTGTATATTTTCCTTTATCCTTGTCTGTGCTAACTGTGGGTATTGGTGTATTGCATTCACTGGGTGGAGGGCAGAGGTTCTCAGCTTAGGGTTGAAACAGGAGGCAGGGTGAGGTTCGAGGCCTGGACATGCAAACCATCAGTGTAAACTTCAGGTAGAGGGTCAGTCAGTATTTCCCTAGTCTGAGGGAAATTGCAGGGGCCCGGGTTATTAGCTCTCGCCCACCTATTCTCCCTGTGACAGGTAATATATCTACAGCAGAGGTGTCAAACTGCATTCCTCGAGGGCCGCCAACAGGTCATGTTTTCAGGATTTCCTTAGCATTCCACAAGGTGCTGGAATCATTCTGTGATTAAATTATTACCTGTGCAATACAAGGAAATCCTGAAAACATGACCTGTTGGCGGCCCTTGAGGAATGCAGTTTGACACTAGGGTTGAGCGAAACGGGTCGTTCATTTTCAAAAGTCGCCGACTTTTGGCTAAGTCGGCGTCTCATGAAACCCGATCCGACCCCTGTGCTTGTCGGCCATGCGGTACGCGAGTTTCGCGCCAAAGTCGCGTTTCAATGACGCAAAAAGCGCCATTTCTCAGCCAATGAAGGTGAACGCAGAGTGTGGGCAGCGTGATGACATAGGTCCTGGTCCCCACCATCTTAGAGAAGGGCATTGCAGTGATTGGCTTGCTGTCTGCGGCGTCACAGGGGCTATAAAGGGGCGTTCCCGCCGACCGCCATCTTACTGCTGCTGATCTGAGCTTAGGGAGAGGTTGCTGCCGCTTCGTCAGAAGCAGGGATAGCGTTAGGCAGGGTCCACTAACCACCAAACCGCTTGTGCTGTAGCGATTTCCACTGTCCAACACCACCTTCGGTGTGCAGGGACACTGGAAGCTACATTTTTTTTTTCCCTCAGCGCTGTAGCTCATTGGGCTGCCCTAGAAGGCTCCGTGATAGCTGTATTGCTGTGTGTACGCCACTGTGCAAACCAACTGCTTTTTTCAAAGCACATATCCTCTTGTTCCTTCCTTTCTGCACAGCTATCTTTTTTGTTTGTCCACACTTTTTATTTAATTTGTGCATCAGTCCACTCCTTATTGCTGCCTGCCATACCTGGCTTACATTACTGCAGGGAGATAGTAATTGTAGGACAGTCCCTGTTTTTTTTTTTTTTTTTTGTGGAAGATTAAGATTGGCATTTCTGCTACAGTGCCATCCCTGTGTGTGCCATCTCTCACTGAGTGGGCCATAGAAAGCCTATTTATTTTTTTCCTTGATTTGTGTTCTAAAATCTACCTCAACACAAAAACACTACATCAATCAGTGGGAGAAAAATATTGGCCTCAGTCAGGGCTTGTGTGCCACTCCTGTGTGTGCCATCTCTCATTCAGTGGGCCATACAAAGCCTATTTATTTTTTTGTTTTTTTTAATATTATTGGGTTTCTAAATTCTCCGTGAAAAAAAAAAAAATACATAAAAAACAGTGGGAGAGTAATATTGCCCTTTCAGCTTGTGTGCCAGTCTTGACTCCTGGGTGTGCCACCTCTCTCTCTCTAATTGTGGGCCATAGAAAGCCTATTTATTTTTTTGCTTTTTTTAATATTATTTGGTTTCTAAAGTCTCCCTGAAAAAAAAAAAAAATACATAAAAAAACAGTGGGAGAGTAATATTGCCCTTTCAGCTTGTGTGCCAGTCTTGACTCCTGGGTGTGCCACCTCTCTCTCTCTAATTGTGGGCCATAGAAAGCCTATTTATTTTTTTGCTTTTTTTAATATTATTTGGTTTCTAAAGTCTCCCTGAAAAAAAAAAATACATAAAAAAACAGTGGGAGAGTAATATTGCCCTTTCAGCTTGTGTGCCAGTCTTGACTCCTGGGTGTGCCACCTCTCTCTCTCTAATTGTGGGCCATAGAAAGCCTATTTATTTTTTTGCTTTGTTTAATATTATTTGGTTTCTAAAGTCTCCCTGAAAAAAAAAAAAAAACATAAAAAAACAGTGGGAGAGTAATATTGCCCTTTCAGCTTGTGTGCCAGTCTTGACTCCTGGGTGTGCCACCTCTCTCTCTCTAATTGTGGGCCATAGAAAGCCTATTTATTTTTTTGCTTTTTTTAATATTATTTGGTTTCTAAAGTCTCCATGAAAAAAAAAAAATACATAAAAAAACAGTGGGAGAGTAATATTGCCCTTTCAGCTTGTGTGCCAGTCTTGACTCCTGGGTGTGCCACCTCTCTCTCTCTAATTGTGGGCCATAGAAAGCCTATTTATTTTTTTGCTTTGTTTAATATTATTTGGTTTCTAAAGTCTCCCTGAAAAAAAAAAATACATAAAAAAACAGTGGGAGAGTAATATTGCCCTTTCAGCTTGTGTGCCAGTCTTGACTCCTGGGTGTGCCACCTCTCTCTCTCTAATTGTGGGCCATAGAAAGCCTATTTATTTTTTTGCTTTTTTTAATATTATTTGGTTTCTAAAGTCTCCCTGAAAAAAAAAAAAAAATACATAAAAAAACAGTGGGAGAGTAATATTGCCCTTTCAGCTTGTGTGCCAGTCTTGACTCCTGGGTGTGCCACCTCTCTCTCTCTAATTGTGGGCCATAGAAAGCCTATTTATTTTTTTGCTTTGTTTAATATTATTTGGTTTCTAAAGTCTCCCTGAAAAAAAAAAATACATAAAAAAACAGTGGGAGAGTAATATTGCCCTTTCAGCTTGTGTGCCTGTCTTGACTCCTGGGTGTGCCACCTCTCTCTCTCTAATTGTGGGCCATAGAAAGCCTATATATTTTTTTGCTTTTTTTAATATTATTTGGTTTCTAAAGTCTCCCTGAAAAAAAAAATACATAAAAAAACAGTGGGAGAGTAATATTGCCCTTTCAGCTTGTGTGCCAGTCTTGACTCCTGGGTGTGCCACCTCTCTCTCTCTAATTGTGGGCCATAGAAAGCCTATTTATTTTTTTGCTTTGTTTAATATTATTTGGTTTCTAAAGTCTCCCTGAAAAAAAAAAAAAAACATAAAAAAACAGTGGGAGAGTAATATTGCCCTTTCAGCTTGTGTGCCAGTCTTGACTCCTGGGTGTGCCACCTCTCTCTCTCTAATTGTGGGCCATAGAAAGCCTATTTATTTTTTTGCTTTTTTTAATATTATTTGGTTTCTAAAGTCTCCATGAAAAAAAAAAATACATAAAAAAACAGTGGGAGAGTAATATTGCCCTTTCAGCTTGTGTGCCAGTCTTGACTCCTGGGTGTGCCACCTCTCTCTCTCTAATTGTGGGCCATAGAAAGCCTATTTATTTTTTTGCTTTGTTTAATATTATTTGGTTTCTAAAGTCTCCCTGAAAAAAAAAAATACATAAAAAAACAGTGGGAGAGTAATATTGCCCTTTCAGCTTGTGTGCCAGTCTTGACTCCTGGGTGTGCCACCTCTCTCTCTCTAATTGTGGGCCATAGAAAGCCTATTTATTTTTTTGCTTTTTTTAATATTATTTGGTTTCTAAAGTCTCCCTGAAAAAAAAAAAAAAATACATAAAAAAACAGTGGGAGAGTAATATTGCCCTTTCAGCTTGTGTGCCAGTCTTGACTCCTGGGTGTGCCACCTCTCTCTCTCTAATTGTGGGCCATAGAAAGCCTATTTATTTTTTTGCTTTGTTTAATATTATTTGGTTTCTAAAGTCCCCCTGAAAAAAAAAAATACATAAAAAAACAGTGGGAGAGTAATATTGCCCTTTCAGCTTGTGTGCCAGTCTTGACTCCTGGGTGTGCCACCTCTCTCTCTCTAATTGTGGGCCATAGAAAGCCTATATATTTTTTTGCTTTTTTTAATATTATTTGGTTTCTAAAGTCTCCCTGAAAAAAAAATACATAAAAAAACAGTGGGAGAGTAATATTGCCCTTTCAGCTTGTGTGCCAGTCTTGACTCCTGGGTGTGCCACCTCTCTCTCTCTAATTGTGGGCCATAGAAAGCCTATTTATTTTTTTGCTTTGTTTAATATTATTTGGTTTCTAAAGTCTCCCTGAAAAAAAAAAAAAACATAAAAAAACAGTGGGAGAGTAATATTGCCCTTTCAGCTTGTGTGCCAGTCTTGACTCCTGGGTGTGCCACCTCTCTCTCTCTAATTGTGGGCCATAGAAAGCCTATTTATTTTTTTGCTTTTTTTAATATTATTTGGTTTCTAAAGTCTCCCTGAAAAAAAAAATACATAAAAAAACAGTGGGAGAGTAATATTGCCCTTTCAGCTTGTGTGCCAGTCTTGACTCCTGGGTGTGCCACCTCTCTCTCTCTAATTGTGGGCCATAGAAAGCCTATATATTTTTTTGCTTTGTTTAATATTATTTGGTTTCTAAAGTCTCCCTGAAAAAAAAAAATACATAAAAAAACAGTGGGAGAGTAATATTGCCCTTTCAGCTTGTGTGCCAGTCTTGACTCCTGGGTGTGCCACCTCTCTCTCTCTAAGGCCGGAGACACACTGGTGCGAGATACGGCCGAGTCTCGCTGGTTAAAAGCAAGCTGTGGCACCTGCACTCCGGAGCGGAGCGTGCAGCTCCATGTGTTCCTATGCGGCCGCACGCTCCGCTCCACAGTGTCGGCGCCAGAGCTTGGGTATCACATGCGAGACACGGACGTGTTTCTCGCATGTGTGATCCCGGCCTTATTGTGGGCCATAGAAAGGCTATTTTATTTTTTATTTTTTTTTATTAGTATTTGGTTTCTAAATTGTCCCTGAAAAAAACATTTTATCTTATTTGGTTTCTAAAGTCTCCCTGAGAAAAAAAAAAAAATTAGGTGGGAGAATAATATTGACATTAGTGCTTGAGTGACAGTCCTGCGTGTGTGTCATCTCTGTGATTTTGTGCCACAGAAAACAGAGTGTGTAACATTGTGCCTGATTTTCCTTGTGGTCTCACCAACCTGTTAAGGGATATAGAAATCATACTGAAGTTATAGCTCACCGTGTAAGTTGTTTGACAGCAACAAATAAAGTTACTTTGGTTAATTTTTTAAAACAATGAGGAAGTCTGGTGCAAGAGGTCGTGGCCGTGGGCGTTCATTGTCAGCTGGTAATGATGGTAGTGGTAGTGGAGCATCAGGTGGTCGTGGGGATAAAAATATTCCACCTAAGTCTGGAGCTGTGGAGCCAGTTTCGTCGTCTGGCTACACAAGGCCTCGAACGCTCTCTTTTCTGGGAGTAGGAAAAACGCTTTTAAAGCCGGAGCAGCAACAGCAAGTTTTGGCTTACATTGCAGACTCAGCCTCTAGCTCTTTTGCCTCCTCTTCTGAAACTGGTAAATGTAAAAGCAGCACGTCGCTTGTGGATGTTCACGGTCAGGGACAAGTCGCTTCCTTGTCCTCCTCAGCAAAAACTACAACAAGAGAGAAGGATGCAGCAGGCGACACAACGGGTCACTCCATGGAGCTCTTTACACATACCGTCCCTGGCTTAGAAAGTGAAACACTTAACAGGCCATGCCCATTACAAGTAGATTCTGACATGGAGTGCACTGATGCACAGCCACAGCCAGAGTACTATGCTGCTCCTTTGACTCAGACCACCACATTGCCCTCTCAGGGTACAGATCCACAATCAGACCCTGATGAGACTATGTTGCCCCGCCACGAACGCTATACCACAGACAGACACAGTGACACAGACGAAGTTGCACACGAGCTCGAAGAGGAGGTAATAGATGACCCGGTTGTTGACCCCGATTGGCAGCCATTGGGGGAACAGGGTGCAGGCAGCAGAAGTTCAGAAGCGGAGGTGGAGGAGGGGCCACAGCAGGCATCAACATCGCAACAGGTTCCATCTGCCGGGCCCCTATCTGGCCCAAAACGCGTGTCAAAGCCAAAACCTGTTGGAGCACAGCGTTGCCATCTGGTTAAAGCTCAGTCTGCAATCCCTGAAAAGGGATCCGATGCTAGGAAGAGTGCAGTCTGGCATTTTTTTAAACAACATCCAATTGATCAGCGCAAAGTCATCTGTCAAAAATGTTCTACTAGCTTAAGCAGAGGTCAGAATCTGAAAAGTCTCAATACTAGTTGCATGCATAGACACTTAACCACCATGCATTTTCAAGCCTGGACTAACTACCAAACGTCCCTTAAGGTTGTAGCACCCTCGGCCAATGAAGCTAGTCATCAACGCAACATCCCTTCCGTCACTGTAAGGCCACCATTTTCCGCACCACCGGCAGTATCTGTGCAGGTTTCTTTGCCAGCCAAAAGCAGTCAGGGTCAGGGAATCACCAGTTTTGTAGGCGGAAATATTGCATCTAGGGCACCGGCGGAAACAATACCGTCTCCAACCGTCTCTCAGTCTGCCATGTCCATCGGCACACCCGCAAGTTCCACGATCTCCATCTCTCCAGTTCAGCTCACACTACATGAGACTCTGGTTAGAAAAAGGAAGTACTTATCCTCGCATCCGCGTACACAGGGTTTTAACGCCCACATAGCTAGACTAATCTCGTTAGAGATGATGCCCTACCGGTTAGTTGAAAGCGAAGCTTTCAAAGCCCTGATGGAGTACGCTGAACCACGATACGAGCTACCCAGTCGACACTTTTTTTCCAGAAAAGCCATCCCAGCTCTGCACCAGCATGTTAAACAGCGCATCGTCCATGCACTCAGGCAATCTGTGAGTACAAAGGTGCACCTGACTACAGATGCATGGACCAGTAGGCATGGCCAGGGACGTTATGTGTCCATCACGGCACACTGGGTGAATGTGGTGGATGCAGGGTCCACAGGGGACATCAATTTCGGGACAGTTGTGCCTAGCCCACGGTCTAGGAAACAGTTGGCTGTAGGCGTTCGCACCCCCTCCTCCTCCTCCTCCTCGTCCTCCTGCAGAAGCTACAGCTCTTCCACAGACTGCAGTCGGCCAACCACTCCATCGGCAGATGACACTGTTGCACACCAGTTGTCCCATTATGGGCCAGCTACTGGCAAGCGTCAGCAGGCTGTATTGGCTATGAAGTGTTTGGGCGACAACAGACACACCGCGGAAGTTCTGTCCGAGTTCTTGCAACAAGAAACGCAGTCGTGGCTGGGCACAGTAGATCTTGAGGCAGGCAAGGTAGTTAGTGATAACGGAAGGAATTTCATGGCTGCCATCTCCCTTTCCCAACTGAAACACATTCCTTGCCTGGCTCACACCTTAAACCTGGTGGTGCAGTGCTTATTGAAAACTTATCCTGGGTTCTCCGACCTGCTCCTCAAAGTGCGTGGACTTTGCTCACATATCCGACGTTCGCCTGTACACGCCAGCCGTATGCAGACCTATCAGCGGTCTTTGAACCTTCCCCAGCATCGCCTAATCATAGACGTTGCAACAAGGTGGAACTCAACACTGCACATGCTTCAGAGACTGTGCCAACAGAGGCGGGCTGTTATGTTTTTGTGGGAGGATACACATACACGGGCAGGCAGTAGGATGGCAGACATGGAGTTGTCAGGTGTGCAGTGGTCGAAGATACAAGACATGTGTCAAGTCCTTCAGTGTTTTGAGGAATGCACACGGCTGGTTAGTGCAGACAACGCCGTAATAAGCATGAGCATCCCCCTAATGCGTCTGCTGATGCAAAGTTTGACGCACATAAAGGAGCAGGCGTCTGCACCAGAGGAAGAGGAAAGCCTTGATGACAGTCAGCCATTGTCTGGTCAGGGCAGTGTACAGGACGAGGTAGCGGGCGAAGAGGAGGTGGAGAACGAGGAGGATGATGGGGATGAGTATATTTTTAATGCGGAACCTTTCCCGGGGGCACTGGAAATTGGTTGCGTGTCAAGGCCGGGTTCTGGTTTTTTGAGGGACACAAGTGACGTAGATTTGCCTGCAACTGCCCCTCACCCAATCACAACCGGAGATTTGACAACTGGAACTTTGGCCCACATGGCGGATTATGCCTTACGTATCCTAAAAAGGGACACACGCATAACGAAAATGATGAACGATGACGATTACTGGTTGGCCTGCCTCCTTGATCCACGCTATAAAGGCAAATTGCAAAATATTATGCCACATGAGAACTTGGAACTAATATTAGCAACCAAACAATCAATTCTTGTTGACCGTTTGCTTCAGGCATTCCCAGCACACAGCGCACGTGATCGTTCTCACACGAGCTCAAGGGGGCAACAGACTAGGAGTGTTAGGGGTGCACACATCAGAAGTGGCGTTGGACAGAGGGGTTTTCTGACCAGGTTGTGGAGTGATTTTGCTATGACCGCAGACAGGACAGGTACTGCTGCATCAATTGAAAGTGACAGGAGACAACATTTGTCCAGTATGGTTACTAACTATTTTTCATCCCTTATCGATGTTCTCCCTCAACCGTCATTCCCATTTGATTACTGGGCATCAAAATTAGACACCTGGCCAGAATTGGCAGAATATGCATTGCAGGAGCTTGCTTGCCCGGCAGCAAGTGTCCTATCAGAAAGAGTATTCAGTGCTGCAGGTTCAATATTAACCGAAAAAAGGACTCGTCTGGCTACCCAAAATGTTGACGATCTAACATTCATTAAAATGAACCACAACTGGATTTCGAAATCTTTTGCCCCACCTTGCCCGGCCGACACCTAGCTTTCCTATGAAAAGCTCTTGCCTGTGGACTACTGTGAATTACTTTTCTAATGTCTAATTTGCTGCAGCTGATTGTCCAGCATACGACATGTTTACACCTCCCTAAATGGCCAAACTCCCCACACGGGGCCGTGGTATCGCGACTTGGCGCAAGCACCCGTGAGACTGCTGTTTGTCTGAAGAGGTGGGTGTACTCGCTTTTGGTCGACGGCATTGCTACTGGGTTCCTCATAGTACAATAAAGTGTCTCTGGCGGTGGTGGTGCGCACCCAACGTCAGACACACTGTTGTAACATGAGGGGCCTTGGGCCTGTAACGCCAGCCACAAGAGAGTTCACCCACCCCCAGGTCAAACATTGCTCTACCACTTCCACAGTTATCTCTCACACTTCCACCAATGTTAAGTCTATGCGCTGACATCCTTCCATACCTGCCACTGACAATACCATTGTGTTGACATGTATGATGGTACTTAACATAGTCAGGGGCAGTGTCCTCTATTTACCACAGTAAATACTTTGCGCAAAATTAGTAGGTCTGAAACAACGCAGAGGATCCCACCCCTGAACCTAATGATTGCACCCTTTAGTGTTTTTGTTTTGTTTTAATGCGAGACATTCACATTTAGTTGTTGTTTTGGACTACTAACTGGCAGACACTCATTACAATCGGCCTCCGTTGACCAGACCACTGCTGCCCGTGTACCCCTGTAACTAATAATAAAGTGCCTACAGCCAGCCCAATTTAATTATGTTAGGCCTTCGAAGCCTGTCTGCGGTCCCTCCTTCCACTAGGCCTCCACTGACCAGACCACTGCTGAACGTGTACCCCTGGAACCAATTATAAAGTGCCTACAGCCAGCCCAATTTAATTATGTTAGGCCTTCGAAGCCTGTCTGCGGTCCCTCCTTCCACTAGGCCTCCACTGACCAGACCACTGCTGCCCGTGTACCCCTGTGACTAATAATAAAGTGCCTACAGCCAGCCCAATTTAATTATGTTAGGCCTTCGAAGCCTGTCTGCGGTCCCTCCTTCCACTAGGCCTCCACTGACCAGACCACTGCTGCCCATGTACCCCTGTAACTAATAATAAAGTGCCTACAGCCAGCCCAATTTAATTATGTTAGGCCTTCGAAGCCTGTCTGCGGTCCCTCCTTCCACTAGGCCTCCACTGACCAGACCACTGCTGCCCGTGTACCCCTGGAACCAATTATAAAGTGCCTACAGCCAGCCCAATTTAATTATGTTAGGCCTTCGAAGCCTGTCTGCGGTCCCTCCTTCCACTAGGCCTCCACTGACCAGACCACTGCTGCCCGTGTACCCCTGGAACCAATTATAAAGTGCCTACAGCCAGCCCAATTTAATTATGTTAGGCCTTCGAAGCCTGTCTGCGGTCCCTCCTTCCACTAGGCCTCCACTGACCAGACCACTGCTGCCCGTGTACCCCTGGAACCAATTATAAAGTGCCTACAGCCAGCCCAATTTAATTATGTTAGGCCTTCGAAGCCTGTCTGCGGTCCCTCCTTCCACTAGGCCTCCACTGACCAGACCACTGCTGCCCGTGTACCCCTGTAACTAATAATAAAGTGCCTACAGCCAGCCCAATTTAATTATGTTAGGCCTTCGAAGCCTGTCTGCGGTCCCTCCTTCCACTAGGCCTCCACTGACCAGACCACTGCTGCCCGTGTACCCCTGGAACCAATTATAAAGTGCCTACAGCCAGCCCAATTTAATTATGTTAGGCCTTCGAAGCCTGTCTGCGGTCCCTCCTTCCACTAGGCCTCCACTGACCAGACCACTGCTGCCCATGTACCCCTGGAACCAATTATAAAGTGCCTACAGCCAGCCCAATTTAATTATGTTAGGCCTTCGAAGCCTGTCTGCGGTCCCTCCTTCCACTAGGCCTCCACTGACCAGACCACTGCTGCCCGTGTACCCCTGGAACCAATTATAAAGTGCCTACAGCCAGCCCAGTTTAATTATGTTAGGCCTTCGAAGCCTGTCTGCGGTCCCTCCTTCCACTAGGCCTCCACTGACCAGACCACTGCTGCCCGTGTACCCCTTTAACTAATAATAAAGTGCCTACAGCCAGCCCAATTTAATTATGTTAGGCCTTCGAAGCCTGTCTGCGGTCCCTCCTTCCACTAGGCCTCCACTGACCAGACCACTGCTGCCCGTGTACCCCTGTAACTAATAATAAAGTGCCTACAGCCAGCCCAATTTAATTATGTTAGGCCTTCGAAGCCTGTCTGCGGTCCCTCCTTCCACTAGGCCTCCACTGACCAGACCACTGCTGCCCGTGTACCCCTGTAACTAATAATAAAGTGCCTACAGCCAGCCCAATTTAATTATGTTAGGCCTTCGAAGCCTGTCTGCAGTCCCTCCTTCCACTAGGCCTCCACTGACCAGACCACTGCTGCCCGTGTACCCCTGTAACTAATAATAAAGTGCCTACAGCCAGCCCAATTTAATTATGTTAGGCCTTCGAAGCCTGTCTGCGGTCCCTCCTTCCACTAGGCCTCCACTGACCAGACCACTGCTGCCCGTGTACCCCTGTAACTAATAATAAAGTGCCTACAGCCAGCCCAATTTAATTATGTTAGGCCTTCGAAGCCTGTCTGCGGTCCCTCCTTCCACTAGGCCTCCACTGACCAGATCACTGCTGCCCGTGTACCCCTGGAACCAATTATAAAGTGCATAGAGCCTATTTTTTAATTTAATTTAATATTAATAAAGCCAGGATGAACTACGATATACCACGCTATGAGCTACCCAGTTGACAATTCTTTTGCGAGAAAAGCCATCCCACTCCTCCACCTGCATGTTAAAGACCGCATTGTCCTTGCATTCTGTCAATTTGTCAGTCCAAAGGTATACCTGACAACAGACACATGGACCTGTAGGCCTGGCCACGGAAGGTTACGTGTCCTTTGTGGCTCAATGGGTTAATGTATTGGATGCATGGTCCACACAGGGGACAGCCTGCAAAGTCTGTCTGCAGTCCCTAATTCAAGTTGGCCTCAACTGAATAAAGCTGAGCTTCTACCTTCTGGCTCAGATTAACTGCTGTTTTTAAAAAAATTGGCTTTTCCGTCCTTCTAAAGGTGTCTGCCCCTGCCTGGTGTTGTCCTCAACTGAATAAAGCTGAGCTTCAACCTTCAGTTCCAAACATACAACAAAAAACTGGTACAATACAAAAAGTGGCCTCCAGCTACAAAAACTTTCTCCTACAAGTAGTTAACTGACAGTTTTTTTTCCAGTGAAAACACAGATATGGCATCCAACGAGTTTTGTCCTGTCTCGTCTTCTTTATATTATTGCCAAGAAGCTGCAACTGAATAAAGCTGTGCTTCAACCTTCTGTTCCAAATTACCATTTTTAAAAATGCAATTGGCTGTTCCGGCCTACTAAAGGGGTCTGCCCCTGCCTGGTGTTGTCCTCAACTGAATAAAGCTGAGCTTCAACCTTCAGTTCCAAATTACCATTTTTAAAAATGCAATTGGCTGTTCCGGCCTACTAAAGGTGTCTGTCTGCCCCTGCCTGGTGTTGTCCTCAACTGAATAAAGCTGAGCTTCAACCTTCAGTTCCAAACATACAACCAAAAACTGGTACAATACAAAAAGTGGCCTCCAGCTACAAAAACTTTCTCCTACAAGTAGTTAAATGACAGTTTTTTTTCCAGTGAAAACACAGATATGGCATCCAACGAGTGTTGTCCTGTCTCGTCTTCTTTATATTATTGCCAAGAAGCTGCAACTGAATAAAGCTGTGCTTCAACCTTCTGTTCCAAATTACCATTTTTAAAAATGCAATTGGCTGTTCCGGCCTACTAAAGGGGTCTGCCCCTGCCTGGTGTTGTCCTCAACTGAATAAAGCTGAGCTTCAACCTTCAGTTCCAAATTACCATTTTTAAAAATGCAATTGGCTGTTCCGGCCTACTAAAGGTGTCTGTCTGCCCCTGCCTGGTGTTGTCCTCAACTGAATAAAGCTGAGCTTCAACCTTCAGTTCCAAACATACAACCAAAAAATGGTACAATACAAAAAGTGGCCTCCAGCTACAAAAACTTTCTCCTACAAGTAGTTAAATGACAGTTTTTTTTCCAGTGAAAACACAGATATGGCATCCAACGAGTGTTGTCCTGTCTCGTCTTCTTTATATTATTGCCAAGAAGCTGCAACTGAATAAAGCTGTGCTTCAACCTTCAGTTCCAAATTACCATTTTTAAAAATGCAATTGGCTGTTCCGGCCTACTAAAGGTGTCTGTCTGCCCCTGCCTGGTGTTGTCCTCAACTGAATAAAGCTGAGCTTCAACCTTCAGTTCCAAATGACCATTTTTAAAAATGCAATTGGCTGTTCCGGCCTACTAAAGGGGTCTGTCTGCCCCTGCCTGGTGTTGTCCTCAACTGAATAAAGCTGAGCTTCAACCTTCAGTTCCAAACATACAACCAAAAACTGGTACAATACAAAAAGTGGCCTCCAGCTACAAAAACTTTCTCCTACAAGTAGTTAAATGACAGTTTTTTTTCCAGTGAAAACACAGATATGGCATCCAACGAGTGTTGTCCTGTCTCGTCTTCTTTATATTATTGCCAAGAAGCTGCAACTGAATAAAGCTGTGCTTCAACCTTCAGTTCCAAATTACCATTTTTAAAAATGCAATTGGCTGTTCCGGCCTACTAAAGGTGTCTGTCTGCCCCTGCCTGGTGTTGTCCTCAACTGAATAAAGCTGAGCTTCTACCTTCTGTTCCAAATTACCATTTTTAAAAATGCCATTGGCTGTTCCGGCCTACTAAAGGTGTCTGTCTGCCCCTGCCTGGTGTTGTCCTCAACTGAATAAAGCTGAGCTTCAACCTTCAGTTCCAAATTACCATTTTTAAAAATGCAATTGGCTGTTCCGGCCTACTAAAGGTGTCTGTCTGCCCCTGCCTGGTGTTGTCCTCAACTGAATAAAGCTGAGCTTCAACCTTCAGTTCCAAATTACCATTTTTAAAAATGCAATTGGCTGTTCCGGCCTACTAAAGGTGTCTGTCTGCCCCTGCCTGGTGTTGTCCTCAACTGAATAAAGCTGAGCTTCAACCTTCAGTTCCAAATTACCATTTTTAAAAATGCAATTGGCTGTTCCGGCCTACTAAAGGTGTCTGTCTGCCCCTGCCTGGTGTTGTCCTCAACTGAATAAAGCTGAGCTTCAACCTTCAGTTCCAAATTACCATTTTTAAAAATGCAATTGGCTGTTCCGGCCTACTAAAGGTGTCTGTCTGCCCCTGCCTGGTGTTGTCCTCAACTGAATAAAGCTGAGCTTCAACCTTCAGTTCCAAATTACCATTTTTAAAAATGCAATTGGCTGTTCCGGCCTACTAAAGGTGTCTGTCTGCCCCTGCCTGGTGTTGTCCTCAACTGAATAAAGCTGAGCTTCAACCTTCAGTTCCAAATTACCATTTTTAAAAATGCAATTGGCTGTTCCGGCCTACTAAAGGTGTCTGTCTGCCCCTGCCTGGTGTTGTCCTCAACTGAATAAAGCTGAGCTTCAACCTTCAGTTCCAAATTACCATTTTTAAAAATGCAATTGGCTGTTCCGGCCTACTAAAGGTGTCTGTCTGCCCCTGCCTGGTGTTGTCCTCAACTGAATAAAGCTGAGCTTCAACCTTCAGTTCCAAATTACCATTTTTAAAAATGCAATTGGCTGTTCCGGCCTACTAAAGGTGTCTGTCTGCCCCTGCCTGGTGTTGTCCTCAACTGAATAAAGCTGAGCTTCAACCTTCAGTTCCAAATTATCATTTTTAAAAATGCAATTGGCTGTTCCGGCCTACTAAAGGTGTCTGTCTGCCCCTGCCTGGTGTTGTCCTCAACTGAATAAAGCTGAGCTTCAACCTTCAGTTCCAAATTACCATTTTTAAAAATGCAATTGGCTGTTCCGGCCTACTAAAGGTGTCTGTCTGCCCCTGCCTGGTGTTGTCCTCAACTGAATAAAGCTGAGCTTCAACCTTCAGTTCCAAATTACCATTTTTAAAAATGCAATTGGCTGTTCCGGCCTACTAAAGGTGTCTGTCTGCCCCTGCCTGGTGTTGTCCTCAACTGAATAAAGCTGAGCTTCAACCTTCAGTTCCAAATTACCATTTTTAAAAATGCAATTGGCTGTTCCAGCCTACTAAAGGGGTCTGCCCCTGCCTGGTGTTGTCCTCAACTGAATAAAGCTGAGCTTCTACCTTCTGCCTCTTACTAACTGCTGTTTTTTTTTTAAATTGGCTGTTCCGGCCTACTAAAGGTGTCTGTCTGCCCCTGCCTGGTGTTGTCCTCAACTGAACAAAGCTGAGCTTCCACATTCTGGCTTTCGCCCCATACTATCAGATATTAAACTGCATTTGGCCTACTAGTGTGGTTAGGCCCTTGAAACAGTGTCTGCTGCTCTTGGGTTTGCTACTCCACTGAACAAAGCAATGCCGCCTGTTTAGTCCTGTTACCAATTTTGAACTGCATTTAGCCTACTTTATTCTTTGGCCCTATATCTGTTTCCTCCTCATCCTGCCCATTGCCCAGCCACTGCTAGATGAGTCTGCTGGTACATTGACCTAGACCACTACATTCCCCTTATACTCTACACAGCCAGAATCTGACCCTGCTGAAAGTAAGGTTCCCCTTCCCGCATGTTATACCACCTTACACAGGGACAGAGAGGAAGGTGCAGATGAAAGTGCAGGTTCCTTCATCAGGTGGGGGGGCATACTCGTTGGCGACGTCACTGGCACAGGGCCCCTCAGAGTACGCAAAAGTGTCGCTGCTGGTGGGAGGCGCCCCCGCCATGCAAACACACCGCTGTACTTTGAGGGGCCCTGTGCCAGTGCCAATACGAACGAGTGGGCCCCCCCTGCTTGCTCAGGATCACAGCACTTGCAACGTTGAAATACTTACCTTTCCCTGCAACACCGCCGTGACGTAGTCCGCATTTCCTGGGCCCATGAAAAACTTGAGCCAGCCCTACTCCCCCCACAACTTTTGCCAAATGACCCCCAATTCCCTATGCCCAACTATTATTATAAAGTTAATTAAGATTGACAAGCTTCAGAAACAAGAATGGATGTTTTTGGCATTAAAATGGGCACTGTAGGTGTTTTCCTGGCCTCCACTCACTGCCGACTATGCTTCCCCATTGACTTGCATTGGGTTTCGTGTTTCGGTCGATCCCCGACTTTTAGCGATAATCGGCCGACTGCACTCGACTCGACTCTGGACAAAATCGGGTTTCACAAAACCCGACTCGATCTTAAAAAAATGAAAGTCGCTCAACTCTATTTGACACCTCTGATCTACAGCATAGTCCTTGTAGCAAAGACCAGGCTTCTGCTCATGTAATTCCTGAATATCCTATGTCTGATTATTACATTTTCCCTCTTTCTCTCCAGATGTCGCTCTTCCAGTCAAAAAGGTAGAAAATAACGGGATATATTTTGATCACTGTTACAGTGTCTGTTCTTTAATTCAAGCTGATCCTACACTTCCAGACAGTGAAGGTGCGTAAAAAAAAATAAATCCAGAATCGGATCACACAGAATAATCTAAGCGTAATATGTCTGCACTGGGGTTATGTGCATAAAAATGTAATGAACAGGATGACATAGGTGAAAATAGACATATATAGACTGTTGGCTTAGGTTCTGTTCATATCTGCACGAGATACAATACTGGGATCTGACAGACCCCATTGTGAATCAGTGGTGTCCTGGTTTAGAAGTTTTGTGGCTTTTATTCACAGTGCAAATGTGAACATTAGCTGAGCATGCATGATATGTTTGTTACAGCCTATTAATTTGACAGTATCTACTCCTGTGTGATTCCTTTTTTAAGGGGAATATGTGCCTTTCTTTTCCCCAACTGCTGTAGGAATAGTATAAAGTGCATGATATAATTTCTGGAAGTAATCACGGACTTGGTCATTTTGTTTCTGTGTAATCCATTTTGATATGTGATCAATGAAACATGAGAAAATAAGAATTTTTACTGTGTTTGATTCCTAGAGGAGCAGCCCAGTACTAATGGAGAAAGTCGAGAGATGTGCGAGTCTCCCACACTAATCCCCCAACCAGTTCATGAAGAGGCAGTTGTGGAAGTCCACACTGAAGAGCCTGAGTGTGTTCCCTCCCCCGTCACCGATCAGGAAATAATAGATGTCCCACTTCAGATACAAGAGAGCCCGGAAGGCAGCCCCTCTTCCAATCTGACAACTCCTCAGAAGTGGCCGCTCTTGAGAGCCAACAGTAGTGGCCTCTTTCGTTGTGACCAGTGTGACTACAACAGCAAATACTTCTTGGATCTGAAACAGCATATGATTCTGAAGCCCAAGTGCACAGAGTCCCACATCTGTAAGGTTTGTAAGAAGAGTTTTACCAGTGATGAGCAGCTGCTGGATCATGGCAAGGTGCACGAGGAGGAGCAGCTGAGCTGTAAGCACTGCGAGTACAAGACCACCTCATTTGAGAATCTCAATCAACACGTGTCAGATATCCACTTCAATGACTTTTTCTACTGGTGCGAGCAGTGTGATCTGCAGTTTTGCACAAGTAGTGAATTGTACCTACACTTTCAGGAGCACAGTTGTGATGAAGAGTACCTATGTCAGTTCTGTGAGCACGAGACCAACGACCCAGAAGATCTGCATAGTCATGTAGTAAAGGAGCACACGTGCCGTCTGATAGAGCTAAGCGATGCCTATAACAATAGAGGACCCGTGCAATTCAGTCTATTAAATAAAATAAGTTTTGACAAATGCAAGAACTTCTTCATATGCCAAGTATGTGGCTTTAGCAGTAGGCTCCACACTAATGTGAACCGGCACGTAGCAATAGAGCACACTCATTTCTACCCACATGTCTGCGATGACTGCGGGAAAGGCTTTTCTGGTATGTTAGAATACAGTGAGCATCTAAACCTACATTCATCTGAAGGCATCTACTTATGCCAATGGATCGCCCCATCAGGGCAGCGGGGTACTCGGTACCGGGTCCTTCGGTTCTCAGGGGATGTCACGGTGGCTGACCCGGACCGTGGCCCTGGGATGTCCGTGTAAAAGGGAAAGGTCTATAAAGGGGAAATGTTCATGATGCCACCTGTGGTATTCGGTCAGGGTGACCGACGCTGCTTTAAGGGGTCCGCTGGAGTAATGTTATGGCAGCTAGATGGTATACCTTCTCACAGGTGAAGTAAGTCCCCAGGGCTTCCCAGTGTGTAGATGGTGGATGGTGAGAGGCGCAGTGAAGAACAAGGACACAAGGTTGCAGTCTCTTTTTTACTGAAGACTTCAGCATCCACAGTCCAGAGTACAGGATCACAGGGCAGACAGAGTCCGGCCGGTTTAGAGGCAAGTCCAGAGTCCCCTTGTCCAGGTGGAAATCAGTAGCCTTCCTCTAGTGCTGCAGTGTTGTAGTCCCTTACTGCTAAGCTTCTCATAAGGTCCTCACAGATGTTATAGATGTTATGTCTCTCTCTCTCTGTCCCCCGGATAGGATAGTACAAACCCGTATGACCGGTGGCTTGAGGCGTTTTACAGGGACTCTATCATGCCCCAGCCTCTAAGGGGGTGCCACCTTGCCTCCTGGGTGTAGGGCGGACAGGTAACGTGAAATTAGCTGTCCTGCCGGTCTCTTGAGGAAGGCATAAAGGATCGTTGCTCCCTCGGTGTTTCGGCTACCGGGATCCTGTGCCTCAGAAGGAGGCAGCCTGTGTAGGGCTGATCCCCTCCTGGAATCCACTCCTTTGCTACGACTTCTTTCACCATCTCTGCAATACAGTTCTCCTTCAGTGTCTCTTTCTAGAAGCTGCAGCTCTCAGGGCAGGCACAGCTCCGTGTCCTTCTTCCTCGATCTCTGACAGGATCCCACACCTGTCAGGGACCAACTACCTGAGCGAAGCTCAGCCAGCAACTAACTAACTATCCCTCCAGGTCACCAGTTTTACCAATGTGAGGAGTGACCTGATAAATAGAAGCAGAGCTCCCCCTGGTGGCCTGGAGTGTGAAATGTGTTGCATGTTCGTGATACCTGGATGCAGTTGTCCTTCTTTGCCTCCAAACGTAACATCACTCTCCCCTAAAGGAAAATGACATTACTGCAACGACCAGGACCCTGGGGCGCTGCACCAATATTGTGAGTACTCAACAGGTCAGCTGGAGGACCTAAAAACCCACCTAGATTTTAGGCATTCGGCAGATCTGCCTCATAAGTGCGGGAGCTGCCTTCTGAGATTTGGATCAGAAGATGAATTTAGCACTCATGTACAGACATATGACAAACCTGAATCCTTAAGACACCTGGCATGTTGGAAAATACACTTTCTGGCGTCTGCAGGGAAATTACTGTACGAGATCCAAACACTTCAATGTATTGTAAGTCCTCGTGTGTGTAGTAGGTTGTATAGCCCGCTGCGGCCTGAACTGTACAGTGAGAAAACAGATCCGGCCAGAAGATATAATAATTGAACACTCCACTTCTAAAACCGTAGTAATAAACATAGAGAGACAAGCCAACCCTGTGTGCTTGGGGAATGAGGTGTATCCCGGATTTTTCTTCATATATTCTCCCTAAATCTGTTATTACTTTATGTTAATTAAATTGTAAGATGTCTGATTCCCATGTGTAAAATGTTCAACTGAAATTATTTAAATGCACGTGTCTTGTGAGCAAAATATTAAACTGGGGGAAAAAAATAATTGTAATTTTCGTTGCTACCAAACTGCATGTGCCAAGAATATACCATGCTGGGGCATGTATACACAAAACTTATTTTATATGTTTTATTTTTCTGTAAATTGAGAGATACTGACTCTACTCAGAAGTCTATAGGAATAAAATACATATTGTGCATGTGTATGTCATATTTAATGGGTGATGAATTGGGGATCTTGGTGTGTCTCTGAATTAGAAACTTCTTTTCTATGCAGATGTGCTCAGTTACCGCCTACCATTGTCATTGACGTGCTTTCCTATGAGGTAAAGGCATCTGACATAATTTTGGTTTATTTCAAAGAGGCACCATCAGAAGATAAATTGAGTTGTCCACCACTTTTATATTGATGGCCTCTCCTTAGCATAGGTCATTAATATCAGACTGGCTCGGGTACAACACCCGTAATCTCTGCCATTCAGCTGTGTCCGATGCTTGCAGTAGCTGGCTGTACTTCATCATAAAGCTGAGCTGCACAGCGTCATCAACAGTATAGTGGCCTCTATTGCACATCCTTTCCTATTTGATTAAATAGACGCAGACCTGCAGTATGCCACTGCCTCCACTATGTAACTGACACAGCTGTTCTGTTCCTCTCAACAACCAATCACATCCAGTCACCACCAGCACTGGGGACATCTGATTGGTGGGGGAGCAACACCCATCACCCCCAACAATAAGCTGTTCTCTGTGCTGGTGCCAACTGGAAGTGTTCAGTTATTGATCTGGATGACCTATTATAAGGTTAGGCCATCAATATGAAGTAAAGGACAACCCTTTACTGTTACGGCAGAAGAAGAGTCCTTGATAGAGATATATACAGGTGCATCTCACAAAATATGAATATCATCAAAAAGTTAATTTATTTCAGTTCTTCAACACAATAAGTGAAACTCATATATTATATAGATACAGGAAAGAAATATATCTTGGTACCGTGTTAGCCAGTAGATAGAAAAATATTTAGAATTCAATTCTAAATATATTATATAGAGTCATTACAAACTGATCTATTTCAAGTGTTTATTTCTGTTATCGTTGATGATTGGCTTACAGCCAATGAAAACCCAAAAGTCATTATCTCAGTAAATTAGAATACTTTATAACACCAGCTTGAAAAAATAATTTAAAAATCTGAAATGTTGGCCTACTGAAATGTATATTCAGTAAATGCACTCAATACTTGGTCGGGGCTCCTTTTGCATCAATTACTGCATCAATGCGACGTGGCATGGAGGTGATCAGCCTGTGGCACTACTGAGGTGTTATGGAAGCCCAGGTTGCTTTGACAGCAGGCTTCAGCTTGTCTGCATTGTTGGGTCTGGTGTCTCATCTTCCTTTTGACAATACTCCATAGATTCTCTATGGGGTTAAGGTCAGATGAGTTTGCTGGCCAATCAAGCACAGTTATACTGTTGTTTTTAAACCAAGAATTGGTACTTTTGGCAGTGTGGATAGTGCCAAGTCCTGCTGGAGAATGAAATTTCCATCTCCAAAAAGCTTGTCGGCAGAGGGAAGCATGAAGTGCTCTAAAATTTCCTGGTAGATGGCTGCGGTGACTTTGGTCTTGATAAAACACAGCGAACCTACACCAGCAGATGACATGGCTCCCGAAACCATCACTGATTGTGGATACTTCACACTAGACCTTGGAAATCAAGGTCCCAGAGTCTGGAGGAAGAGTGGAGAGGCCCACAACCCAAGCTGCTTGAGGTCTAGTGTGAAATTTCCACAATGAGTGATGGTTTGGGGAGCTATGTCATCTGCTGATATAGGCACACTGTCTTTTATCAAGACCAAAGTCAGCACAGCCATCTACCAGGAAATTTTAGATCAGGACAATGAAATTTTGAAATTTGTCTGTTTTCGGGAAAATTCTCGATTCATATTCAATACTGAGTAGTCTTTTAGAATATTGTTGAACTGCTAGAATTGTGCTGAAGTTTCTAAAATCTTCAAAAATTCAAGAACAGGTATCACCTGTAAGCTGAGTGAATGGCGCCTATTCATAGACAATTCATAACGGAGCCTCAAAGCCGTGCTGCTTCACAACAGAAACAACTACCCGTCTCTCCCTATGGCTCACTCTGTGTATCTCAAAGAGGACTACACCAGTGTAAAGATGTTGCTGAGTGCCTTGAAGTATCACGACTATGGATGGGAGGTCATCAGAGACTTCAAAATAGTGTCATTCCTGATGGGCCTTCAAGGAGGTTTCACAAAATTTCCTTGTTTCTTTTGCCTCTGGGACAGCCGTAACACTAGGCGCACTATCATAGAAAGGACAGGCCACAGTGGGTAGAGTTCTCTGTGGGGAAGAGCAACGTCAAGTGGGAGCCGATGATAGAACCTCTGAAGGTGCTGATGCCACCACTGCACATCAAGTTAGGCCTCATCAAGCAATTTGTCACGGCTCTTGACAAGGAGTCAGCAGCTTTCAAATACTTTCAAAATCTCTTTCCAAAGCTGTCCGAGGCAAAGGTCAAGGCTGGTATCTTTGTCGGACCGCAGATCAAGAAGGTCATAGAATGTGATAAGTTCGCCAAGCTGCTGAACAGGAAGGAGAAAGCGGCTTGGAACAATTTCGTTGCAGTGGTTAATGGCTTCCTGGATAATCACAAGGCTGAAAACTATGTGCAGTTGGTTCAGACTCTGATAAAGAATTATGCCATAATGGGATGCAGAATGTCTCTCAAAGTCTATATCCTTGACGCTCATCTTGACAAGTTCAAGGAGAACATGGGAGCTTACTTAGAGGAGCAAGGCGAGTGCTTTCATCAAGATATATTGAACTTTGAATGTCGTTACCAAGGCCAGTATAATGAAAACATGATGGGGGACTACATTTGGGGGCTTCTTCGAGAAAGAGATTGGGCTCACATATATTGGCCAATCTATGCGCTAAGTACTTTTTTTACTGTATTTTTCATAGCAATTTTGCAGATGAATATTTCATATATACAGTGGGGAAAAAGTATTTAGTCAGCGACCAATTGTGCAAGTTCTCCCACTTAAAAAGATGAGAGAGGCCTGTAATTGACATCATAGGTTGACCACAACTATGAGAGTCAAAATATAGAAAACAAATCCAGAATCCAGCAAGATTTATTTTGCAAATTATGGTGAAAAATAAGTATTTGGTCATTAACAAAAGTTCATCTCAATATTTTGTTATATATCAATTGTTGGCAATGACAGTGGTCAAACATTTTCTGTAAGTCTTCACAAGGTTCGCAGATACCGTTGGTGGTATGTTGGTCCATTCCTCCATGCAGATCTCATCTAGAGCAGTGATGTTCATGATAATGCTAGGTGAAATCCCAAGAAACAATGAAAACCCTATATTAAGGGTCCCCAATCTAACCCAAGAAGAGGTGCGAAACCGGCTAAATAAGATTAAAATAGATAAATCTCCGGGTCCGGATGGCATACACCCACGAGTACTAAGAGAACTAAGTAATGTAATAGATAAACCATTATTTCTTATTTTTAGGGACGGACTCTATAGCGATGGGGTCTGTTCCGCAGGACTGGCGCATAGCAAATGTGGTGCCAATATTCAAAAAGGGCTCTAAAAGTGAACCTGGAAATTATAGGCCAGTAAGTCTAACCTCTACTGTTGGTAAAATATTTGAAGGGTTTCTGAAGGATGTTATTCTGGATTATCTCAATGAGAATAACTGTTTAACTCCATATCAGCATGGGTTTATGAGAAATCGCTCCTGTCAAACCAATCTAATCAGTTTTTATGAAGAGGTAAGCTATAGGCTGGACCACGGTGAGTCATTGGACGTGGTATATCTCGATTTTTCCAAAGCATTTGATACCGTGCCGCACAAGAGGTTGGTACACAAAATGAGAATGCTTGGTCTGGGGGAAAATGTGTGTAAATGGGTTAGTAACTGGCTTAGTGATAGAAAGCAGAGGGTGGTTATAAATGGTATAGTCTCTAACTGGGTCGCTGTGACCAGTGGGGTACCGCAGGGGTCGGTATTGGGACCTGTTCTCTTCAACATATTCATTAATGATCTGGTAGAAGGTTTACACAGTAAAATATTGATATTTGCAGATGATACAAAACTATGTAAAGCAGTTAATACAAGAGAAGATAGTATTCTGCTACAGATGGATCTGGATAAGTTGGAAACTTGGGCTGAAAGGTGGCAGATGCGGTTTAACAATGATAAATGTAAGGTTATACACATGGGAAGAAGGAATCAATGTCACCATTACACACTGAATGGGAAACCACTGGGTAAATCTGACATGGAGAAGGACTTGGGGATCCTAGTTAATGATAAACTTACCTGGAGCAGCCAGTGCCAGGCAGCACCTGCCAAGGCAAACAGGATCATGGGGTGCATTAAAAGAGGTCTAGATACACATGATGAGAGCATTATACTGCCTCTGTACAAATCCCTAGTTAGACCGCACATGGAGTACTGTGTCCAGTTTTGGGCACCGGTGCTCAAGAAGGATATAATGGAACTAGAGAGAGTACAAAGGAGGGCAACAAAATTAATAAAGGGGATGGGAGAACTACAATACACAGATAGATTAGCGAAATTAGGATTATTTAGTCTAGAAAAAAGACGACTGAGGGGCGATCTAATAACCATGTATAAGTATATAAGGGGACAATACAAATATCTCGCTGAGGATCTGTTTATACCAAGGAAGGTGACGGGCACAAGGGGGCATTCTTTGCGTCTGTAGGAGAGAAGGTTTTTCCACCAAAATAGAAGAGGATTCTTTACTGTTAGGGCAGTGAGAATCTGGAATTGCTTGCCTGAGGAGGTGGTGATGGCGAACTCAGTTGAGGGGTTCAAGAGAGGCCTGGATGTCTTCCTGGAGCAGAACAATATTGTATCATACAATTATTAGGTTCTGTAGAAGGACGTAGATCTGGGGATTTATTATGATGGAATATAGGCTGAACTGGATGGACAAATGTCTTTTTTTGGCCTTACTAACTATGTAACTATGTAACTATGTTTTGGGCCTGTCGCTGGGCAACATGGACTTCCAACTCCCTCCAAAGGTTTTCTATGGGATTGAGATCTGAAGACTGTCTAGGCCACTCCAGGACATTCATATGCTTCTTTCAAAGCCACTCCTTTGTTGCCCTGGCTGTGTGCTTGGGATCATTATCATGCTGAAAGACCCATCCACGTTTCATCTTCAATGCCCTTGCTGATGGAAAGAGATTTGCACTCAAAATCTCACAATACATGGCCCCATTTATTCGTTCATGTACACGGATCAGTCGTCCTGGTCGCTTTGCAGAGAAAAAGCCCCAAAGCATGATGTTGCCACCCCCATGCTTCACAATAGGTATGGTGTTCTTTGGATGCAACTCCATTTTGTCTTCTCCAAACATGACAATTTTTATTTCTACCAAACAGTTCTACTTTGGTTTCATCAGACCATATGACATTCTTCCAATGCTCTTCTGGATAATTCAAATGCTCTCTAGTAAACTTCAGACGGGCCCGGACATGTACTGGTTTGAGCAGGGGGACAGGTCTGGCATTGCAGGATCTGAGTCCTTGGCGGCATAGCGTGCTACTGATGATAGCCTTTGTTATGGTGGTCCCAGCTCTATGCAGATCATTCACTAGGTCCCCCGTGTGGTTCTGGGATTTTTGCTCACCGCTCTTGTGATCATTTTGACCCCTCAATGTGAGATCTTGCGTGGAGCCCCAGATTGAGGGAGATTATCAGTGGTCTTGTATGTCTTCCATTTTCTTATTATTTCTCCCACAGTTGATTTCATCACACCAAGCTGCTTGCCTATTGCAGATTCAGTCTTCCCAGCCTGGTGCAGGGCTACAATTTTGTTTCTGGTGTCCTTCAACAGCTCTTTGGTCTTCACCATAGTGGAGTTTGGAGTGTAACTGTTTGAGGTTGTGGACAGGTGTCTTTTATACTGATAACAAGTTCAAACAGGTGCAATTACTACAGGTAATAAGTGGAGGACAGATGAGCCTCTTAAAGAAGAAGTTACAGGTCTGTGAGAGCCAGAAATCTTGCAAGTTTTTAGGTGACCAATTACTTATTTTCCACCATAATTTGCAAAATAAATCTTGCCAAATCAGACAAGGTGATTTTCTGGATTTGGTTTCTCATTTTGACTCTCATAGTTGTTGTCTACCTATGATGTCAATTACAGGCCTCTCCCATCTTTTTAAGTGGGAGAACTTGCACAATTGGTGGCTGACTAAATCCTTTTTTCCCCACTGTTTATATGAAATATTCATCTGCAAAATTGACATTCACATGCTGTTGTGCAAATGGAATAGAAAACAGATGGAAATTATTGGCAAATATCAAGACACACTCAATAACGGAGTGGTTCTGCAGGTGGGGACCACAGACCACATCTCAGTACCAATGCTTTCTGGCTGATGTTTTGGTCACTTTTGAATGTTGGTTGTGCTTTCACACTCGTGGTGGCATGAGACGGACTCTACAACCCACACAAGTGGCTCAGGTAGTGCAGCTCATCTAGGATGGCACATCAATGCCAGCTGTGGCAAAAAGGTTTGCTATGTCTGTCAGCGTAGTGTCCAGAGGCTGGAGGTGCTACCAGGAGACAGGCCAGTACACCAGGAGATGTGGAGGGGGCCGTAGGAGGGCAAAAACCAAGCAGAAGGATCGCTACCTCAGCCTTTGTGCAAAGAGGAACAGGAGGAGCACTGCCAGAACCCTGCAAAATGACCTCCAGTAGTTGAAAAACTGACTCCATGAGGATGGTCTGAGTGCCCGACATCCACAGATGGGGGTTGTGCTCACAGCCCAACACCGTGCAGGACACTTGGCATTTGCTACAGAACACCAGGATTGGCAAATTCGCCACTGGCGCCCTGTGCTCTTCACAGATGAAAGCAGTTTCACACTGAGCACATGTGACAGACATGAAAGAGTCTGGAGATGCCATGGAGAGTGATCTGCTGCCTGCCACATCCTTCAGCATGACCGGTTTGGCAGTGGGTCAGAAATGGTGTGGGGTGGCATTTCTTTGTAAGGCTGCACAGCCCTCCATGTGCTCACCAGAGGTAGCCTGACTTAGGTACCGAGATTAGATCCTCAGACCCCTTGTGAGACCATATGCTGGTGCCGTTGGCCCTGGGATCCTCCTAAAGCAGGACAATGCCAGACTTCATCAGGCTGGAGTGTGTCAGCAGTTCCTGCAAGATGAAGGCATTGAAGCTATGGACTGGCCCACCCATTCCCCAAACCTGAATCCGATTGAAAACACCTGGGACATCATGTCTCGCACCATTCACCAACGCACGTTGCACCACAGACTGTCCAGGAGTTGTCAGATGCTTTAGTCCAGGTCTGGGAGGTGATCCCTCAGGAGACCATCTGCCGCCTCATCAGGAGCATGCCCAGGCATTATAGGGAGGTCATACAGGCACGTGGAGGCCACACACACTACTGAGCATCATTTCCTTGTCTTGAGGCATTTCCACTGAAGTTGGATCAGCCTGTAACTTCATTCTCCACTTTGATTTTGAGCATCATTCCAACTCCAAACCTCCGTGGGATAATAGTTGTGATTTACGTTGATAATTTGTAGGTTTTATTGTTCTCAACACATTCCACTATGTAATGAATAAAGATTTACAACTGGAATATTACTTTCAATGATATCTAGGATTTGGGATTTTAGTGTTCCGTTCATCTTTGAGCAGTGTATATATACACAGTTGTGCTCAAAGGTTTGATCAAGGCACAGGAAACTTGGTCAAAGTTGAATGAAAGATTAATGCAGCACTTTATCAGAAAATACTGATGCGCATGGGACATACTTGGACGTTCCAACGTGACAACGATCCAAAACACTCAAGCCAAATAGACCTGTCATTGGTTACAACAGAATAAATTGAAGGTTCTGGAGTGGCCGTCTCAGTCTCCGGGCCTCAATATCCACTCTGGGGAGATCTCAAGTTCATGCTAGACAGCCCAGGAATTTACAGGAACTGGAGGCTTTTTGCCAAGAAGAGTAGGCAGCTTTACCATCTGAGAAGATAAAGAACCTCATCCACAACTACCACAAAAGACTTCAAGCTGTCATTGATGTTAAAGGTGGCAATAAACGGTATTAAGAAATGAAGAAATGGGGTATGTAAACTTTTGATCAGGGTCATTAGGATGTATTGGGTTGTCATTATGATTTAAAAAGAGAAAGCACAGTAGTTTGACAATAAATGATTTCACCCAACCACTAACCATGAGTGGAGAAAAAGTTTTATATTCTCTGAAAAAAAGGCCAAGAAAGCAAATATTCTGCTGGGGTATGTAAACTTTTGAGAACAACTATATATAGTGAGAAAGGCTCTCCATGAGCTGAAACATCGCCATGATGGGCTATTAAACTTGAACACTTTTTGAACTCATTTGCAATGGTGTGCTGCCTCCTACTTTTTGGACTCTCTCTCTCTATATATATATATGCAGACGAGCCGAAGGCTGCTATCAAAGCAACCTGGGCTTTCATAACACCTCAGCAGTGCCACAGGCTGATCGCCTCCATGCCACGCCGCATTGATGCATTAATTGATGCATTAATTGATGCAAAAGGAGCCCCGACCAAGTATTGAGTGCATTTACTGAACATACATTTCAGATTTTAAAATAATTTTCAGTTTTTGAGATTCCACAAAAATGTAAAATAACCAATACATTTCGTTCAACTTCACAATTGTGTTCCATTTGTTGTGGATTCTTCACCAAAAATTTACATTTGGTATCTTTATGTTTGAAGCATGATATGTGGGAAAAGGTTGAAAAGTTCCAGGGGGCCGAATACTTTTGCAAGGCACTGTATGTATATATATTATATATATATGTGTGTGTGTTTTCACAAAATTAGAAAAAAGTTAATTTATTTCAGTTCTTCAATGCAAAAGTGTAACTCATATATTAGAGTCATAACAAACAGAGTGATCCATTTCAAGTGTTTATTTCTGTTAATGTGGATGATTATGGCTTACAGCCAATGAAAACCAAAAAGTCATCATCTCTGTAAATTAGAATACTTTACAACACCATCTTGAAAAATTATTTTCAACTTCACAATTGTGTTCCACTTGTTGTTGATTCTTCACCAAAAATTTACATTTGGTATCTTTATGTTTGAAGCATGATACGTGGGAAAAGGTTGAAAAGTTCCAGGGGGAAAAATACTTTCGCAAGGCACTATATATATATATATATATATATACATATACACATATGTCCCTATAGTTAGATTTCCTTTCTGTGGTAGAATGACAAATAGTTTTGGATGATTACCATTGTCCCTTTATTGTCTGAGCCATTGCTTCCAAATAATCTGTTCACAAAATCAGAGTATGTCATTGGGTGGGAAGGAGTTAAACAGGCAGTTTGGATGACATCACAAAGCACGGAACCATCATAGACATCACAATTGGCATAGAATGTGCAAAGTGCAACACGTGAGCCATCTTGCTTCATTAGCGCCTGACAAATTGAAGGAAACAAGTCCAGGTAGGGAACTCTTCACTTACGACCTCAATCACAAATTGTATAGTTGGGGGGGTTAGTAGTGGGATTCAGAGCTGCATCATTCAACTGAAAATCTTAGCACAAACCGCATAATATGTGTCCTGTGATTGTTATAATGATCCAGTGATTTTAAAAAAATTTTATTGACCAGATTCCAAGGAAAATATGAACATTTCAGTTCTGTAGTAAGTGAGTGTGAGCCCGGCCTAACAGGGTTTACCAATCTGGACAACCCTTCCCTAAATGAGGACATGCTGGCGATCATGTGTCACTGGTCTTAAATACCCTCAGCAATCGGCTGGTTTTGCCCTCTGACACACCCATGTGCTCTAATAAAAGCATATAGAAAGGGGGGGGCCAGGTGAGACAACTCCATTTGGTTCCATTTTTGGGCAGCTTTTCCAGTAGGCCGGCATCACACTTGGCGTAAGACAATACGCCACGTATTATACGTCCGTACTACGGCCGTAATACGGAGAAATGTTCCCAAAATATTGATCCGTAGTCAGGGTGTGTCAGCGTATTTTGCGCATGGCATCCTCCGTATGTAATCCGTATGGCATCCGTACTGCGAGATTTTCGCGCAGGCTTGCAAAACCAACATCTAATGGATTTATGTGCTCAAATGTTCGAGAAAACATATATACAGTATATATATATATATATATATATATATATATGTCATTGAGACACATATATATATATTCTGTATTTAGATTTCATTCAGCGCGATATCTGTGAACAGCCGGTAATTCAATTGCCGGCTTTTCATTTCTCCTGCACAAACCCGACATGATATGAGACATGGTTTACATATAGTAAACCATCTCATATCCCCATTTTTTTTGCATATTCCACACTACTAATGTTAGTAGTGTATATGTGCAAAATTTCAGTGCTGTAGCTGCTAAAATAAAGGGTTAAATGGCGGAAAAAATTGGCGTGGGCTCCCGGTCAATTTTCTCCGCCAGAATGGTAAAGCCAGTGACTGAGGGCAGATATTAATAGCCAGGAGAGGGTCCATGGTTATTGGCCCCCCCGTGGCTACAAACATCTGCCCCCAGCCACCCCAGAAAAGGCACATCTGGAAGATGCGCCTATTCTGGCACTTGGCCACTCTCTTCCCACTCCCTGTAGCGGTGGGATATGGGGTAATGAAGGGTTAATGTCACCTTGCTATTGTAAGGTGACATTAAGCCAGATTAATAATGGAGAGGCGTCAATTATGTCACCTATCCATTATTAATCCAATTGTTTGAAAGGGTTAATAAACACACACACACATGATTTAAAAGTATTTTAATGAAATAAACACAGCGGTTGTTGTAATAATTTATTGTTCTCTCAATCCATTTGCAGGCCCTTGCTTGGCAAAATAATAAACGCACAAGATACATACCCTCAGCTGAACCGTCACGTCCCACGAGGTAATCCATCTGAAGGGGTTAATTATTTTACAGGCAGGAGCCCTGCTAATGCAGCTGTGTGCTCGTGCTTGTAATTCCCCGGCGAATGAATGAAATGTAGGTCATTGACCTACATTTCCTTCAGTCGCGGTGATGCGCCCCCTGGTGGATGTCCTCATATGACCTGGACCGTGGGAAAAAGTTGCCAGGCTGCAGTTCATGAGAACATCCAGCAGGGGCGCATCACCGCGACTCAATGTAAGTATAGATCACTGCTTTCCTTTCAGCACCCGGGGATTACAAGCACGAGTGAGTGGTTTATCGCAGCTCGTGCCTGTAATATTAGTTAACCCCTTCAGATGGATTACCTCGTTGGACGTGATAGGTCATCTGAAGGTATGTATATTGTATGTTTATTATTTTGCCAAGCGAGGACCTGCAAATGGATTGAGAGAGCAATAAATTATTAAAACAACCGCTGTGTTTATTTCATTAAAATACTTTTAAATCATGTGTGTGTGTTTTTTAACCCTTTCAAACAATTGGATTAATAATGGATAGGTGTCATAATTGACGCCTCTCCATTATTAATCTGGCTTAATGTCACCTTACAAAAGCAAGGTGGCATTAACCCTTCATTACCCCATATCCCACCACTACAGGGAGTGGGAAGAGAGTGGCCAAGTGCCAGAATAGGCGCATCTTCCAGATGTGCCTTTTCTGGGGTGGCTGGGGGCAGATGTTTGTAGCCGGGGGGGGCAATAACCATGGACCCTCTCTAGGCTATTAATATCTGCCCTCAGTCACTGGCTTTACCACTCTGGCGGAGAAAATTGCGCGGGAGCCCACGCCAATTTTTTCCGCCATTTAACCCTTTATTTTAGCAGCTACAGCGCTGAAATTTTGCACATACACACTACTAACATTAGTAGTGTGGAATATGCAAAAAAAAGGGGGATATGAGATGGTTTACTGTATGTAAACCATGTCTCATATCCTGTCGGGTTTGTGCAGGAGAAATGAAAAGCCGGCAATTGAATTACCGACTTTTCACTAACACCGCTGCGTATTTCTCGCAAGTCACACTGCTGGTCCGTGTGGAATCCGTATTTTTCTCGCCCCCATAGACTTTCATTGGTGATTTTTTTTGCGCAATACGCTGACAAACGCAGCATGCTGCGATTTTATACGGCCGTAGAAAGCCGTATATTACGGATCCGTAATATACGGCTGATAGGAGCAGCCCCATTGAGAATAATTGTGCCGTATGTTATGCGAGTTTTACGGACGTAGTTTCTGCGCTCTTACGTCCGTAAAACTCGCATGTGTGACGCCGGCCTTAGGGTATGTTTCCACTGTCAGGATGGCCGGCGGTATCGCCGCAGCGGCGAAGCCGCTCGGCGCTAAGCCCCACCCCCTTTCTGGGACGCGATCATGCCGGATGTGTTAACTCTTCACATCCGGGATGATCGCTCTCTCCCATAGCGCCCTGTGATATGCCTTGCATATAAGGTGTACGGACATGCTGCGATCTGAAAAGACGCGCAGCATGTCCGGAGTCGCAGGGCCGCCGCGTGCGGGTTTCCACGCATAGTGGAGACGGGATTTCACAAAATCCCCTCCACTATGCTGGAACATCTGGACGCTGCTTGTTTGACGCTGCAGCTCTGCGCAGCGTCAAACAAGCAGCGTTTCCTGACCGTGGAAACATACCCTTTCTGTTGTGAAAACGTTATCATAACATAAATGTAATTGCAGACTGCTACAGTTCTCCATCATCGGCTCCCTTAGTCCTGTTGGATCAGGGGTGACCGGGAACTGATGGTTTATCGCGATCAGGAATTGAACTATTCATAGAACAGTAGGTGATACGGATTAGAATGGAATGGTGGAAATGTTTAGGTTTTAACGTGCGTCATGACTCAATTCAAAATGAGGCTGGTGGTTATTTGAAGCCTGTGATTTTGTTTTATTCTACTCTTGATGTTGGAAACTTGATACATAGCCAACCATTGGCAGTTATTATGACATCACAGGGGACATGACATCATAGATGTCACATGACATCACAATTGGTACAGAATGTATACCGTTATTATCCTGAACCACCTTGTGTCCCCAGAAGCAGCAGCTTCAGGAAGACAAGTCCTGGAAGGTAACTGCGCACTTAACACTAAAGGTACCGTCACATTAAGCGACGCTGCAGCGATAGCGACAGCGATGCCGATCGCTGCAGCGTCGCTGTTTGGTCGCTGAAGAGCTGTCACACAGACCGCTCTCCAGCGACCAACGATGCCGAGATCCCCGGGTAACCAGGGTAAGCATCGGGTTGCTAAGCGCAGGGCCACGCTTAGTAACCCGATGTTTACCCTGGTTACCAGCGTAAAAGTTAAAAAAACAAACAGCACATACTCACCAGCGCGTCCCCCAGCCTCTGCTTCCTGACACTGACTGAGCTCCGGCCCTAACAGCAGAGCGGTGACGTCACCGCTGTGCTTTCACTTTCAGTTTAGGGCCGGCGCTCAGTCAGTGTCAGGAAGCAGAGGCTGGGGGACGCGCTGGTGAGTATGTGCTGTTTGTTTTTTTAACTTTTACGCTGGTAACCAGGGTAAACATCGGGTTACTAAGCGCGGCCCTGCGCTTAGTAACCCGATGTTTACCCTGGTTACCAGTGTAAAATATCGCTGGTATCCTTGCTTTTGCTGTCAAACACGGCGATACACGGCGACCTAGCGACCAAATAAAGTGCAGACCTTCTAGCAGCGACCAGCAATTTCACAGCGGGATCCAGATCGCTGCTGCGTGTCAAATACAGCGATATCGCTATCCAGGTCGCTGCAACGTCACGGATCGCTGGCGATATCGCCTAGTGTGACGGTACCTTAAGGCCCATTCACATTGTGTAGCTGTAGGGTGTTTGTGGTGAAGTTTAGAAATCTCAGCAAACATCTCTGAGTGATGTGTTCTCTCTTGTGTTTCAGAATGATTCCTTAAATTTAATCTTTTTTGTAATGATAGGTTCTAGTTCAGATGAGCAGCTGTAATGAAGCACGGACAGATGACGGTGGCGCAGCAGGAAGACTTGAGCAGAAACAAAGGAGAACGTAGTAGTTTGATGGCAGCAGGAGAGACAGAACTGGAACCACAGGATATCAGGAGCAGAATTTATTAACCGGCAACTGGCGTATTAGTTACAAACTCAGGTCAGAGTTTGATCAGATTAGCATCAGTTTTTCTCGGATGTGGCGAGGGGAAAAAAAAGGTTTCTCTACCTTCTCCATTATATATATTGGATTGCACTCAGATGTCATCCAAGTGGAGTTCAATTTTTTCCTGGGCCCATAAACTTGCATTGCCAATTTTGATCTGACACTGATAACAATATCAGACTTGTCTCTGATTATTTTCTGTGGACCACTGAGTCCGAGGATAAAATCTGTCATTTGCACAGCACCATAGAATATCATCGTTATGAGTGCTATCCGTCAAAACCAAGGATAGCATTCAGATAACAAAATTGGTTATGTGCACGAGGCCTTATGTGGAGTTGATCAGTGGGTGACTGGGTCCTGAGAAACCCACTGGTCGCTCCAAACAGCTGCTCTATGGCATGCTGATCAGCGCCATTAATTCCACAGCGCTAGGTATACACACTATATATCTATATATAAATAGACTAAATATGTATAAAAAATATATAATTATACATATATCTTTATATATATATATATATATATATATATATATATATATATATATATATATATATATATATATATATACACTAGATGGCAGCCCGATTCTAAAGAATCGGGAGTCTAGAATCCATATATACTTTATTTATTCAAATGTAAGAATAATTTGGTGGGCGGGGCCCCTCGGCCTCCGATGTGGTGGGCGGGGCCCCTCGGCCTCCGCTTTGGTGGGCGGGGCCGGGCCCCTCGGCCTTCGATTTGGTGGGCGGGGCTCCTCGGCCTCCGATTTGGTTGGCGGGGCCCCTCGGCCTCCGATTTGGTTGGCGGGGCCCCTCGGCCTCCGATTTGGTGGGCGGGGACCCCCGGCCTCCGATTTGGTGGGCGGGGCCCCTCGGCCTCCAATTTGGTGGGCGGGGACCCTCGGCCTCCGATTTGGTGGACGGGGACCCTCGGCCTCCGATTTGGTAGGCGGGGCCCCTCGGCCTCCAATTTGGTGGGCGGGGACCATCGGCCTCCGATGTGGTGGGCGGGGCCCTTCGGCCTCCGATTTGGTGGGCGGCGACCCCCGGCCTCCGATTTGGTGGGCGGGGCCCTTCGGCCTCCGATTTGGTGGGCGGGGACCCTCGGCCTCCGATTTGGTGGGCGGGGACCCTCGGCCTCCGATTTGGTAGGCGGGGACCCTCGGCCTCCGATTTGGTGTGCGGGGACCCTCGGCCTCCGCTTTGGTGGGCGGGGCCCCTCGGCCTCCGATTTGGTGTGCGGGGACCATCGGCCTCCGCTTTGGTGGGCGGGGCCCCTCGGCCTTCGATTTGGTGGGCGGGGCCCCTCGGCCTCCGATTAGGGTGGTGTGGACCCTCGGCCTCCGATTTGGTTGGCGGGGCCCCTCGGCCTCCGATTTGGAGGGCAGGGACCCTCGACCTCCGATTTGGTGGGTGGGGCCCCTCGGCCTCCGATTTGGTTGGTGGGGCCCCTCGGCCTCCAATTTGGTGGGCGGGGACCCTCGGCCTCCGATTTGGTGGGCGGGGACCCTCGGCCTCCAATTTGGTGGGCGGGGACCCTCGGCCTCCGATTTGGTGGGCGGGGACCCTCGGCCTGCGATTTGGTGGGCGGGGACCCTCGGCCTCCGATTTGGTGGGCGGGGACCCTCGGCCTCCGATTTGGTGGGCGGGGACCCTCGGCCTCCGATTTGGTGGGCGGGGACCCTCGGCCTCCGATTTGGTGGGCGGGGACCCTCGGCCTCCTATGTGGTGGTCGGGGCCCCTCGGCCTCCGCTTTGGTGGGCGGGGCCGGGCCCCTCGGCCTCCGCTTTGGTGGGCGGGGCCGCTCGGCCTTCGATTTGGTGGGCGGGGCTCCTCGGCCTCCGATTTGGTTGGCGGGGCCCCTCGGCCTCCGATTTGGTGGGCGGGGACCCTCGGCCTCCGATTTGGTTGGCGGGGCCCCTCGGCCTCCGATTTGGTGGGCGGGGACCCTCGGCCTCCGATTTGGTGGGCGGGGCTCCTCGGCCTCCGATTTGGTTGGTGGGGCCCCTCGGCCTCCTATTTGGTTGGCGGGGCCCCTCGGCCTCCGATTTGGTTGGTGGGGCCCCTCAGCCTCCGATTTGGTTGGTGGGGCCCCTCGGCCTCCGATTTGGTGGGCGGGGACCCTCGGCCTCCGATTTGGTGGGCGGGGACCCTCGGCCTCCGATTTGGTGGGCGGGGACCCTCGGCCTCCGATTTGGTGGGCGGGGACCCTCGGCCTCCGATTTGGTGGGCGGGGACCCTCGGCCTCCGATGTGGTGGTCGGGGCCCCTCGGCCTCCGCTTTGGTGGGCGGGGCCGGGCCCCTCGGCCTCCGCTTTGGTGGGCGGGGCCGCTCGGCCTTCGATTTGGTGGGCGGGGCTCCTCGGCCTCCGATTTGGTTGGCGGGGCCCCTCGGCCTCCGATTTGGTTGGCGGGGCCCCTCGGCCTCCGATTTGGTGTGTGCTCTGCCTGGGGCCACTGTGCTCTGCCTGGGGCCCCATATGCTGCCTGGGGCCCCTGTGCTCTGCCTGGGGCCCCATATGCTGCCTGGGGCCCCTGTGCTCTGCCTGGGGCCCCATATGCTGCCTGGGGCCCCTGTGCTCTGCCTGGGGCCTCATATGCTGCCTGGGGCCCCTGTGCTCTGCCTGGGGCCCCATGTTCTGCCTGGGGCCCCTGTGCTCTGCCTGGGGCCACTGTGCTCTGCCTGGGGCCCCATGTTCTGCCTGGGGCCACTGTGCTCTGCCTGGGGCCCCATAAGCTGCCTGGGGCCCCTGTGCTCTGCCTGGGACCACTGTGCTCTGCCTGGGGCCCCATATGCTGCCTGGGGCCCCTGTGCTCTGCCTGGGGCCCCATATGCTGCCTGGGGCCACTGTGCTCTGCCTGGGGCCCCTGTGTTCTGCCTGGGGCCCCATATGCTGCCTGGGGCCCCTGTGCTCTGCCTGGGGCCCCTGTGCTCTGCCTGGGGCTTCTGTGCTCTGCCTGGGGCCCCATGTTCTGCCTGGGGCCCCTGTGCTCTGCCTGGGGCCCCTGTGCTCTGCCTGGGGCCCCATATGCTGCCTGGGGCCCCTGTGCTCTGCCTGGGGCCCCATATGCTGCCTGGGGCCCCTGTGCTCTGCCTGGGGCCCCTGTGCTCTGCCTGGGGCCCCATATGCTGCCTGGGGCCCCTGTGCTCTGCCTGGGGCCCCTGTGCTCTGCCTGGGGCCACTGTGCTCTGCCTGGGGCCCCATATGCTGCCTGGGGCCCCTGTGCTCTGCCTGGGTGTAGGACACTGGTGACGTCACTTATCTCCGGACATTAGCTCCGGACATTAGCTCCGGACATTATCTCCGGACATTAGCTCCGGACAAAGCCACGGAAGTTGGCACAAATTGCAGGAAGTAGTATTCTAGGCAATTATATATTAGATGCTCTCCGATTTTCACAGACTTTTCCCCTCTCTACCTCCGAGAGAAACTGATGCCACTCTGATCACACTCTGAGCAAAGCCTCATTGGAGTCTGCAACTCTATTATATATATGTGTGAATTTTGTAGACTATAAGACGCATAAGATGCACCCCAATTTTTGAGGTGGAAAATAGGAAAAAAACATTTTTAAATAACATGGTGATGCGTCTTCTAGTCTGGTTTAACGGTAGCTTGTCAGCGTGCGGTGTCACAGGAGGCAAGGTCACTGCTTCAGGAGGCTGGCAGCGTCAGGAGAGACGAGATCTTGGAAGCTTAGATCTCGCCTCCCGAGATCTCAGTCTGTGCATGCACCACCACTGGCAGCCATTTTTCCAAAGCTCACCGCAAGGAAATCGATGGAAAAGGAGACTCTGCTCACCAGCGCCGACATCTTATGAGAGCCCAAGGCCTGCAGCATTGTCCCACTCCTGCTGCCTCCACCAGCCTCGTGAAGCAACGACCCTGCCTCACCGCAGCCACCACCCCGGTAAGCTACCTTCAGATTATAAAACACACCTTTATTTTCCTCCAAAATTTAGAGGGAAAAAAGTTTGTTTTATAATCCGAAAAATACTGTATGCCTGCAGAAGCAGGGGGTTGCTTTGTGTGTGGTCAAGTGTCAAGTTCGCGCCCTTAATGCCGGCGTTGCATAGATGTTTAGAAGCCAAGTTGTGCATTAAATTTCCCCGTGTGTGGCTTATTCCGACTGATAGACTCAACTTCAGTGTTCTGTAATAAATCATTCACTGTGCAATATTCTCGCCAGCACATGTCCTATTTACACAGGATGATGTGCCACCAAGAATGATGATCTTTTTGTGAGGCACAAAAGATCATTTCACCTGATGAACGAGCATCTTGCTGATTCATTAGATGATCGGCACAATGATAGGTCCCTAAGAAACTCTTGTTTGTAATAATCGTGCAGTGTAAATGCACCTTTGGCAGCAGAATATTGCTAATTAGATCAGCAAAGTAGTCATGGAATTAGATTAAAAACTTCTAGGAGCAGGGTGTATATTTGTATGTATGTTTTCATCAGCATCATGTATATTGTATATTAGATTGTAAACTAAGAGCAGGGTGTAGATCAGTCTTTAAACTTCTGGTGCTGTTTTTTTTAAGCTGCGGGCCCTTTAATTCTTCAGAGGTGGGCGCGGTTTTGTGTCCCACATGCTCTTTCCATCACTGCCCACTGGGAAGAATCCTGGCCTGCAGAGCAGCTCTAGGCAGGTGAGGGAAAAGTTGTAATCCGGGTGGCTAGTGGGATCAGAGGTCCCGTGTACCACCCATGTGCTGTATACCTCAGGTCCCGTGTTCCAACCATGTGCTGTGTACCTCAGGACCAAGTATACCCCACATCTGCTGTGTACCTCAGGTCCTGCATACCTTACTTGTGCTGTGTACCTCAGGTCCCGTGTACCCCACATGTGCTATGTACCTCAGGTCCCGTGTACCACCCATGTGCTGTGTACCTCAGGTCCCGTGTACCACCCATGTGCTGTGTACCTCAGGTCCAGTATACCACCCATGTGCTGTGTACCTCAGGTCCAGTGTACCACCCATGTGCTGTGTACCTCAGGTCCAGTGTACCACCCATGTGCTGTGTACCTCAGGTCCAGTGTACCACCCATGTGCTGTGTACCTCAGGTCCAGTGTACCACCCATGTGCTGTGTACCTCAGGTCCAGTGTACCACCCATGTGCTGTGTACCTCAGGTCCAGTGTACCACCCATGTGCTGTGTACCTCAGGTCCAGTGTACCACCCATGTGCTGTGTACCTCACGTCCCATGTACCCCACATGTGCTGTGTATCTCAGGTACCATGTACTCCCCATGGTCCCCATGTGCTGTGAACCTCAGGTCCCGTGTACCACCCATGTGCTGTGTACCTCAGGTCTGGTGTACCACCCATGTGCTGTGTACCTCAGGTCCCGTGTACCCCACATGTGCTGTGTACCTCAGGTACAGTTTACCCCACATAGGCTGTGTACCTCAGGTCCCGTGTACCACCCATATGCTGTGTACCTAAGGTCCTGTGTACCACACTTGTGCTGTGTACCTCAGGTCCCGTGTACCCGACATGTGCTGTATTCCTCAGGTCCCGTGTACCACCCATGTGCTGTGTACCTCAGGTCCGGTGTACCACCCATGTGCTGTGTACCTCAGGTCCCGTGTACCCCACATGTGCTGTGTACATCAGGTCCCTTGTACCCCCCATGTACCACCCATGTGCTGTGTATCTCAGGTCCTGTGTACCACCCATGTGCTTTGTTACCTCAGGTCCCTTGTACCACCCTTGTGCTGTGTACCTCAGGTCCCGTGTACCACCCATGTGCTGTGTACCTCAGGTCCAGGTTACCTCAGGTCCTGTGTAGCACCCATGTGCTGTGTACCTCAGGTCCCGTGTACTCCCCATGGTCCCAATGTGTTGTTTACCTCAGGTCCCGTGTACCCCACATGTGCTGTGTACCTCAGGTCCAAGTGTACTCCCCATGTGCTGTGTACCTCAGGTCCCGTGTACCCCACATGGGCTGTGTACCTCAGGTGCTGTGTACCTCAGGTCCCGTGTACCCCACATGTGCTGTGTACCTTAGGTTCCGTGTACCCCACATGTGCTGTGTACCTCAGGTCCCGTGTGCCCCACATGTTCTGTGTAACTCGGGTCCCTTGTACCACCCATGTGCTGTGTACGTCAGTTCCTCTGTACCAAACGTGCTATGTACCTCAGGTCCCGTATACCACCCATGTGCTGTGTACCTCAGGTCCATGTGTACCCCACCTGTGCTGTGTACCTCAGGTCCCGTGTACCCCACATGTGCTGTGTACTTTAGATCCTATGTACCACCCATATGCTGTGTACCTAAGGTCCTGTGTACCACACTTGTGCTGTGTACCTCAGGTCCCGTGTACCCGACATGTGCTGTATTCCTCAGGTCCCGTGTACCCCACATGTGCTGTGTACTTCAGGACCCGTGTACCACCCATGTGCTGTGTACCTCAGGTCCCGTGTACCACCCATGTGCTGTGTACCTCAGGTCCCGTGTACCACCCATGTGCTGTGTACCTCAGGTCCCGTGTAACACCGATGTGCCGTGTACCACAGGTCCATGTGTACCCCACATGTGCTGTGTACCTCAAGTCCCATGTACCCCACATGTGCTGTGTACTTTAGGTCCTGTGTACCACACTTGTGCTGTGTACCTCAGGTCCTGTGTACCACACTTGTGCTGTGTACCTCAGGTCCTGTGTGCTCCCCATGTGCTGTATATTTCGGGTCCCGTGTACCACAGATGAGCTGTGTACCACAGGTCCCCTGTACCCCCCATGTGCTATGTACCTCAGGTCCCGTGTATTCCCCATGTGCTGTATACTTCGGGTCCCATGTACACCACATGTGCTGTGTACCTCGCGTCCCTTGTACCCCACATGTGCTGTGTACCTCATGTCCCAAGTACCCCACATGTGCAGTGTACCTCATGTCCCAAGTACCCCACATGTGCAGTGTACCTAAGGTCCCGTGTACCACCCATGTGCTGTGTACCTCAGGTCCAGTGTACCATACTTGTGCTGTATACCTCAGGTCCAGTGTACCACACATGAGCTGTGTATCACAGGTCCCGTGAACCCCACATGTGCTGTGTACCTCATGTCCAGTGCACGACCCATGTGCTGTGTACCTCAGGTCCAGTGTACCAACCATGTGCTGTGTACCCCACATGTGCGGTGTACCTCAGGTCCCTTGTACCCCCCGTGTACCACCCATATGCTGTGTTCCTCAGGTCCCATGTACCACCCATGTGCTGTGTACCTCAGGTCCAGTGTACCCCACATGTGCTGTGTACCACAGGTCCCGTGTACCACCCATGTGCTGTGTACCTCATGTCCCGTGTACCCTACATGAGCTGTGTTTCTCAGGACCCGTGTAACCCACATGTGCTGTGTACCTCAGGACTCGTGTACTACCCATGTGCTGTGTACCTCAGGTCCCTTGTACCACCCATGTGCTGTGTACCTCAGGTCCCGTGCACCACCCATATGCTGTATACCTCAGGTTCCGTGTACCACCCATATGTTGTGTACCTCAGGACCATGTGTACCCCACATGTGCTGTGTTCCTTAGGTCCCGTGTACCCCACATGTGCTGTGTACTTTAGGTACTGTGTACCCCCATGCGCTGTGAACCTCAGGTCCCCTGTACCACACATGTGCTGTGTACTTCAGGTCCCGTGTACCACCAATGTGGTGTATACCTCAGGTCCCGTGTATCACCCATGTGCTGTGTACCTCAGGTCTTGTTTACCCCCATGTGCTGTGTACATCAGGTCCCGTCTACTACACATGTGCTGTGTACCTCAGATCCCGTGTATCCCACATGTGCTGTGTACCTCGGGTCCCTTGTACCACCCATGTGCTGTATACCTAAGGTCCTGTGTACCACACATGAGCTGTGTACCACAGGTTCCGTGTACCCCACATGTGCTGTGTACCTCAGGTCCCGTTTACCCCATGTGCTGTGTACTTCAGGTCCCGTGTACTCCCCTTGTGCTGTGTACCTTAGGTCCCGTGTACCACACATGCTGTATACCTCAGGTCCAGTGTACCACCCAAGTGCTAAGTACCACAGGAACATGTGTACTTCAGGTCCAGTGTACCCCACATGTGCTGTGTACTTCAGGTCCCGTGTACCCCACATGTGCTGTGTATCTCAGGTCCCGTATACCCACATGTGCTGTGTACCTCAGGTCCCTTGTACAATCCATGTGCTGTGTACCTCAGGTCCCGTGTACCACACATATGCTGTGTACCTGAGTTCCCGTGTACCCCACATGTACTGTGTACCTCAGGTCCTGTGTACCACCCATGAGTTGTGTACCTCAGGTCCAAGTGTACCCCACATGTGATGTGTACCTCAGGTCCTGTGTACAATCCATGTGCTTTGTACTTCAGGTCCCGTGTACCACCCATGTGCTGTGTACCACCCATGAGTTGTGTACCTCAGTTCCAAGTGTTCCCCACATGTGCTGTGTACCTCAGGTCTGGTGTACCCCACATGTGCAGTGTCATTAGGTCCCGTGTACCAACCATGTGCTGCGTACCTCAGGTCCCGTGTGCCATACTTGTGCTGTGTACCAGAGGTCCCGTGTACCAACTATGTGGTGTATACCTCATGTCCCGTGTCTCACCCATGTGCTGTGTACCTCAGGTCCAAGAGTACCCCACATGTGCTGTGTATCTCAGGTCCCGTTTACCCCCATGTGCTGTGTACCTCAGGTCCCGTTTACCCCCATGTGCTGTGTACCTCAGGTCACGAGTACCACCCATGTGCTGTGTACCTCAGGTCCGGTTTACCCCACATGTACTGTGTACCTTAGTTCCTTTATACCGCCCATATTCTGTGTACCTCAGGTCCTGTGTACCACACATGTGCTGTGTACCTCAGGTCCCGTGTGCTACCTATATGCTGTATACCTCAGGTCCCATGTACCACACGTGCTGCGTATCTCCGGTCCCGTGTACCACCCATATGCTGTATACCTCTGGTCCCGTGCACCCCACATGTGCTGTGTACCTTAGGTCCAAGTGTACCCCACATGTGCTGTGTACCTCAGGTCCTGTGTACCACCTATAAGCTTTGTACTTCAGGTCCCGTGTACCACCCATGTGCTGTGTACCTCAGGTCCGGTTTACCCCACATGTGCTGTGTACCTCAGGTCCCTTGTACCTCAAATTTGCTGTGTACCTCAGGTCCTGTGTACCTCACATGTGCTGTGTACCTCAGGTCTCGTGTATCCCACATGTGTTGTGGGCCTCAGGTCCCGTGTACCCCACATGTGCTGTGTACCTCAGGTCCCATGTACCCCACATGTGCTGTGTACCTCAGGTCCCATGTACCCCACATGTGCTGTGTACCTCAGGTCCCATGTACCCCACATGTGCTGTGTACCTCAGGTCCCGTGTACCCCCCATGTTATGTGTACCTCAGGTCCCGAGTACCACCCATGTGTTGTGTACCTCAGGTCCCGTGTACAACCCATGTGCTTTGTACTTCAGGTCCCATGTACCACTCTTGTGATGTTTACCTCAGGTCCATTGTACCACCCATGTGCTGTGTACCTCAGGTCCGGCTTACCCCACATGTACTTTGTACCTCGGGTCCTTTGGACCACCCATATTCTGTGTACCTCAGGTCCCGTGTACCACACATGTGCTGTGGGCCTCAGGTCCCGTGTACCACTCATGTGCTGTGTACCTCAGGTCCGATTTACCCCACATGTACTGGGTACCTCTGGTCCTTTGTACCACCCATATTCTGTGTACATCAGGTCCCGTATACCACCCATGAGCTGTATACCTATGGTCCCATGTACCACCCATGTGCTGTGTACCTCAGGTCCAAGTGTACCCCACATGTGCTGTGTACCTCAGGTCCAAGTGTACCCCACATGTGCTGTGTACCTCAGGTCCAAGTGTACCCCACATGTGCTGTGTACCTCAGGTCCAAGTGTACCCCACATGTGCTGTGTACCTCCGGTCCCGCGTACCAACCATGTGCTGTGTACCTCAGGTCCCACTTTCCCCACATGCACTGTAAACCTCAGGTCCTGTGTACCACCCATGTGCTGTGTACCTCTGGTCCCGTGTACCCCACATGTGCTGTGTACCTCCGGTCCCGTGTACCAACCATGTGCTGTGTACCTCAGGTCCCACTTTCCCTACATGCGCTGTAAACCTCAGGTCCTGTGTACCACCCATTCGCTGTGTACCTCACTCCCATGTTCTCCCCATGGTCTCCAGGTGCTCTGAACCTCAGGTCCCGTGTACCCCACATATGCTGTGTACCTGAGGTCCCGTGTACCTCAGGTCCGGTGTACCCCACATGTGCAGTGTCATTAGGTCCCGTGTACCACCCATGTGCTGTGTACCTCAGGTCCCGTGTACCACCCATGTGCTGTGTACCTCAGGTCCCGTGTACCACCCATGTGCTGTGTACCTCAGGTCCCGTGTACCACCCATGTGCTGTGTACCTCAGGTCCCGTGTACCACCCATGTGCTGTGTACCTCAGGTCCCGTGTACCACCCATGTGCTGTGTACCTCAGGTCCCGTGTACCACCCATGTGCTGTGTACCTCAGGTCCCGTGTACCACCCATGTGCTGTGTACCTCAGGTCCCGTGTACCACCCATTTGCTGTGTACCTCAGGTCCCGTGTACCATACTTGTGCTGTGTACCTCAGGTCCCGTGTACCCCATATGTGCTGTGTAGCTCACGTCCCTTGTACTCCACATGTTGTGTGTACTCAGGTCCCTTGTACCTCACATTTGCTGTGTACCTCAGGTCACGGGTACCACCCATGTGCTGTGTACCTCAGGTCTATTGTACCACCCATGTGCTGTGAACCTCAGGTCCGGTTTACCCTATATGTACTGTGTACCTCAGGTCCTTTGTACTATCCATATTCTGTGTACCTTACGTCCCATGTACCACACATGTGCTGTGTACATCAGGTCCCGTGTACTACCCATATCAGGTCCCGTGTACCACCCATATGCTGTATACCTCTGGTCCCATGTACCACCCATGTGCTGTGTACCTCAGGTCCAAGTGTACCCCACATGTGCTGTGTACCTCAGGTCTTGTGTACCACCCATGTGCTTTGTACTTCAGGTCCCGTGTAACACCCATGTGCTGTGTACCTCAGGTCCCGTGTACCACCCATGTGCTGTGTACCTCAGGTCCAAGTGTACCCCACTTGTGCTGTGTACCTCAGGTCCGGTGTACCACCCATGTGCTTTGTACCTCAGGTCATTTGTTCCACCCATGTGCTGTGTACCTCCGGTCCCGTGTACCAACCATGTGCTGTGTACCTCAGGTCCTGTGTACCACCCATGTGCTGTGCACCTCTGGTCCCGTGCACCACCCATGTGCTGTGTACCTCACTCCCATGTTCTCCCCATGGTCCCCAGGTGCTCTGAACCTCAGGTCCTGTGTACCCCACATATGATGTGTTCCTGAGGTCCCGTGTACCCCACATTTGCTGTGTACCTCAGGTCCCGTGTACCCCACATGTGCTGTGTACCTCAGGTCCCGTGTACCCCACATGTGCTGTGTACCTCATGTGCTGTGTACCCCACATGTGCTGTGTACCCCACATGTGCTGTGTACCAAACATGTGCTGTGTACCTCAGGTCCTGTGTACCCCACATGTGCTGTGTACCTCAGGTCCCGTGTACCCCACATGTGCTGTGTACCTCAGGTCCCGTGTACCACACATGTGCTGTGTACCTCAGGTCCCGTGTGCTACCCATGTGCTGTGTACCTCAGGTCCCGTGTACCCCACATGTGCTGCGTATCTCAGGTCCCGTGTACCACCCATATGCTGTATACCTTTGGTCCCGTGTACCCCACATGTGCTGTGTACCTTAGGTCCTGTGTACCACCCATGTGCTTTGTACCTCAGGTCACTTGTACCACCCATGTGCTGTGTACCTCAGGCTCCGTGTACCACCCATGTGCTGTGTACCTCACTCCCATGTTCTCCCCATGGTCCCCAGGTGCTCTGAACCTCAGGCCCCGTGTACCCCACGAATGCTGTGTACCTGAGGTCCCGTGTACCCCACATGTGCTGTGTACCTCAGGTCCCGTGTACGCACATATGCTCTGTACCTCAGGTCCCGTGTACCACCCATGAGTTGTGTACGTCAGGTCCGGTGTACCCCACATGTGCAGTGTCATTAGGTCCCGTGTACCACCCATGTGCTGTGTACCTCAGGTCCATTGTACCACCCATGTGCTGTGTACCTCAGGTCCGGTTTACCCCACATGTACTGTGTACCTTAGTTTCTTTGTACCGCCCATATTCTGTGTACCTCAGGTCCCGTGTACCACACATGTGCTGCGTATCTCAGGTACCGTGTACCACCCATATGCTGTATACCTCTGGTCCCGTGTACCCCACATGTGCTGTGTACCTTAGGTTCAAGTGTACCCCACATGTGCTGTGTACCTCAGGTCCTGTGTACCACCCATATGCTGTGTACCTCAGGTCCCGTGTACAACCCATGTGCTTTGTACTTCAGGTCCCGTGTACCTCAGGTCCCGTGTACCACTCTTGTGATGTTTACCTCAGGTCCATTGTACCACCCATGTGCTGTGTACCTCAGGTCCGGTTTACCCCACATGTGCTGTGTACCGCAGGTCCCTTGTACCTCACATTTGCTGTGTACCTCAGGTCCTGTGTACCTCACATGTGCTGTGTACCTCAGGACTCGTGTATCCCACATGTGCTTTGGGCCTCAGGTCCAGTGTACCCCACATGTGCTGTGTACCTCAGGTCCAGTGTACCCCACATGTGCTGTGTACCTCAGGTCACGTGTGCCACCCATGTGATGTGTACCTCAGGTCCCGAGTACCACCCATGTGTTGTGTACCTCAGGTCCCTTGTACCACACATGTGCTGTGTACTTCAGGTCCCGTATACCGCCCATAAGCTGTATACCTCTGGTCCCATGTACCACCCATGTGCTGTGTACCTCAGATCCAAGTGTACCCCACATGTGCTGTGTACCTCCGGTCCCTTGTACCAACCATGTGCTGTGTACCTCAGGTCCCACTTTCCCCACATGTGCTGTAAACCTCAGGTCCTGTGTACCACCCATGTGCTGTGTACCTTCCATGTTCTCCCCATGGTCTCCAGGTGCTCTTAACCTCAAGTCCCGTGTACCCCACATATGCTGTGTACCTCAGGTCCCGTGTACCCCACATGTGCTGTGTACCTCAGGTCTCGTGTACCACTCATAAGGTGTGTACCTCAGGTCCCGTGTACCCCATATGTGCGGTGTACCTCACGTCCCTTGTACCCCATATGTGCTGTGTAGCTCACGTCCCTTGTACTCCACATGTGCTGTGTACTCAGGTCCCTTGTACCTCACATGTGCTGTGTACCTCAGGTCCCGTGTACCTCACATGTGCTGTGTACCTCAGGTCCCGTGTACCCCACATGTGCTGTGTACCTCAGGTCACGTGTACCACCCATGTGCTGTGTACCTCAGGTCCCGTGTACCACCCATGTGCTGTGTACCTCAGGTCCCGAATACCACCCATGTGCTGTGTACCTCAGGTCCCGAGTACCACCCATGTGCTGTGTACCTCAGGTCCCGAGTACCACCCATGTGCTGTGTACCTCAGGTCCCGAGTACCACCCATGTGCTGTGTACCTCAGGTCCCGAGTACCACCCATGTGCTGTGTACCTCAGGTCCCGAGTACCACCCATGTGCTGTGTACCTCAGGTCCCGAGTACCACCCATGTGCTGTGTACCTCAGGTGCCGAGTACCACCCATGTGCTGTGTACCTCAGGTCCCGAGTACCACCCATGTGCTGTGTACCTCAGGTCCCGAGTACCACCCATGTGCTGTGTACCTCAGGTCCCGAGTACCACCCATGTGCTGTGTACCTCAGGTCCCGAGTACCACCCATGTGCTGTGTACCTCAGGTCCCGAGTACCACCCATGTGCTGTGTACCTCAGGTCCCGAGTACCACCCATGTGCTGTGTACCTCAGGTCCCGAGTACCACCCATGTGCTGTGTACCTCAGGTCCCGAGTACCACCCATGTGCTGTGTACCTCAGGTCCCGAGTACCACCCATGTGCTGTGTACCTCAGGTCCCGAGTACCACCCATGTGCTGTGTACCTCAGGTCCCGAGTACCACCCATGTGCTGTGTACCTCAGGTCCCGAGTACCACCCATGTGCTGTGTACCTCAGGTCCCGAGTACCACCCATGTGCTGTGTACCTCAGGTCCCGAGTACCACCCATGTGCTGTGTACCTCAGGTCCCGAGTACCACCCATGTGCTGTGTACCTCAGGTCCCGAGTACCACTCTTGTGCTGTGTACCTCAGGTCCCGTGTATATTTGGCTAATGTTTGTTATTAATTTTATATGGCCCCCGAGCGCTATTATAAAATTCCAAATGGCCCTTGACAGAAAAGTTTCCCCACCCCTTCTTTTTACTATCAAGGCCAGCCTCTCTCTATATTGCATATTGTAAGCTCTTTTAATGTTACATAAATATTTACACTTTTATTTCCTGGTTGGATGTGCCGATATATACCCTCTCGTCATTTCCTAATTGCGGTAAAAACTAGTGAATGCGGCACCCGCCAGCCTGTCTCCAGCCTGAACTGAAGATTGCAAGCCGTCAATGTGATGAGATCCTTTACTTCCCCCTCCCTCATTTAGGCAGGCTTCACACTAACTTTCAGCGGGGCTGCGGATGAAAGCCTTCTTCCTCCGTTAAGCCTCGCCCACTGCCGCGCCTCTTCCTTCAACTCCGCCTACGAGAGCATGTGTTCTGCTTACCCTATCTCTAACATTAGGTACGCAGGCCATGCGGATGTATGCGGATGCCTCCACATGTCGTCTTGACGCTGCGCTGACCTGCGTAAAACGCCACATGTTAGCTTCAAAACGATGCATGCGGAGGCATTCACATACATCCGCATGGCCTGGGTACCCAATGTTAAAGATAGGGTACGCAGAACACATGCAGATGTAGGTGAAGCTGATGGAAGAGGCGTGGCAGTGGGCGGGGCTTTAAGAAGGAAGAAGGCTGTCGTCCGCAGCCCTGCCGAACGCTAGTGTAAAGTTAGTCTTACCTGTACATTATTCTGCATGCTCTCAACAGCATGTAAATTGTATATTAAATTGTAAGCTTCTAAGAGCAGGATGTATATTGCATATTAGATTGTAAGCTCCTAGGAGCAGGGTGTATATTAGATTGTAAGCTCCGAGGAGCAGGGTGTATATTAGACTGTACGCTCCTAGGAGCAGGATGTAATTATCTTTTCCCTTCCAAATCAACTCTGCTGAGTTTATAATACATGCAGATATACAGCAATATGCAGCAGGGCAGATGTGATCCAGGGAAATATCCGATCGCCACAACTGGGGTCAGGAAGGAATTTTTTTCCCCCCTGAGGCAGAACTCTCCGGGGGGTTTCTTCGCCTTCCTCTGGATCTTTCGGTCCAGTGGCTCTCAGTTAATCCTCAATGCCCACAGCTAGTTCTGTGGTCTCTATGGAGCCTGACCTGAGAGTCATTGTGATCATGGTTTAATTTCTTAAAGGGCCAGTAATACTTTTATTACAGTGTTGCTTATTGCTATTCCAATTAAAAAAAAAAGAAAAATAAGTGTCATGGGAGTTTTTTTTGTATTCACTTTCTTTTTACACAGTTACAATTATGAGAGATCATTACTACCCTCAATACTCTAAGTTGAATCAGGAATTATGGGGGGGCGCCATTTACACAAGGCAGACCACGTACAGCTCTTGCAAAAATTAAGAGATCAAAACCCTGTCATGGGCAGCCCAATCTCCAGACCTGAACCCCATTAAAAACATCTGGAATGTAATCAAGAGGATGATGGATAGTCCCAAGCCATCAAACAAAGAAGAACTGCTTAAATTTTTACACCAGAAGCAGTGTGAAAGACTGGTGGAGAGCATGCCAAGGCGCATGAAGGCTGAGGTTTAAAAATGATGGTTATTCCACAAAATATTGATTTCTGAACTCTTCCTGAGTTAAAACCTTAGTATTGTTTCTAAACGTTTATGAACTTGTTTTCTTTGCATAATTTGAGGTGTGAAAGCACTGTTTTTTTTCTTTTATTTTGACCATTTTTCTTTGTCAAAAGCAAAATACAAAATTTATTGCTTGGAAACTGAGACATGTTGTCAGAAGTTTATAGAATAAAATAACGATTTACATTTTACTCAAAAATATACCTATGAAGAGAAAAATCAGGCCAACAACATTTTACAGTGGTCTCTTAATTTTTTGTCAGAGCTGTATATCTCTATTCATTGTGGTATCATAATGTCAACTCCTGTCCCAGGTTACATTAAAAGTGTTATGGAGGCAGTGCCTTAAAATAGTGTATGCCCTACACCACAAACTACCTGATAGAATTCTGAAGACAGGGACACAAAGCTGGAGAATACAAGAGACGCAAGCAGTGTCTGACTAGGGTGCCGGGGGCCCACCAGTAACCAACCCCAAGGCCCCACTTTTACATCTACATGCAAATGTGACATTATCCGCAATCACAAATTTATATAACAATGAATGGGTAGACTGTTACATGAATAAGATGCCACCTTTATTTGTACATAGTGATTCAAGTATATTATGCCAAGTACTGCTCATATTAGAGGGTGGTGGCTCACTCTTGCACAGTGACCCACTGGAGGATTTTCCTGTTCTCCTGTGGGCCAGTCAAAGCCTGGGTATAATATGTGTTATGTATGTAAATGTAATACTTAATGTTTGTGGTGGAGATCTGCCCAGCTACATACTGTAGGGACAGACATAGTTAAAGCTTGGGACTGGCCCATAGTGGAAGGGGAAAGCCCTAGTAAATGTGGACTACTTGCTGATAGTAAGATAGGGAAGTACAGTATAGTGGGCAGCCATCGTTCAAGGCAGTGGAAGGCCTTAATGGATTCTCTCGCGGACATTCTTGCAAATATCCAGAGCCTAGGGCTCAGTACAGATACTACATAGAGTGCCTTATCCTCTAGTGTACAGAGGAAGTGGATGTGAAACCATGTTAAGGGAAGGTAACGTATCTCCGTTGCGCTGTGGGACTAGACAGGAAATCCCTGCAAAACCAGTTCACGTGAGGATAGTCCAGGAGGAACAGAGAGCGATGCTGGAGACGTACTGTACTAAAGAAACAAGGAATAAGAAGTGTTGTGCCCGAAACTGCATGTTACAGTCTGAGGAACTTCAAGTGCCCAATAAATGTTTGCTTGTTACAATGAACTGCGTGTTCCCTGAGTTACGTGCGGCATCTCCTAAGGAGGGAGACTTAGACGAAGCAGAGGCCTGTGGTCTACAGATGAGTGTGATGCACCTCACACTTGGCAGCAGCGTCGGACTGGAGCACCTTGGGCCCACCAGAGAAAATCATTCTTGGGGCCCACTATGTAGCTACATAGAAATAAATACAAGACCACCAATTGTGTGGTAAAACACGCTAGTATCAGGGTATAATATAAGGTAGTACACGTCTTAATTATGTAGCAGGGGTTGGGGTAAAATCAGAGAGGTAGAATCATAGAGGGGTAGCCCCCTCAGAATATAATGTAGCCCCCTAAATAAAATATAATGCAGCCCCTTCTCATAGAATATAATGCAGCACCCCACAAAATATAATGCAGTCCCGCCATAGAATATAATGTAGCCCCCTCATAGAATATAATGCAGCCCCCCATAGAGTATACTGTAGCCCCCTCATAGGGCATAATGCTGCTCCCCTCATATAGTATGATGTAGTCCCCTGAGAATAATGCAGTCCCCCACAGAATATAATGTAGCCCCCTCATAAAGTATAATGCCGCCCCTCTCCACCCCCATCAGTGTCCTCATCACCACCTCCATCATTGCCTTCTCCCCCACCTCCCCTATTATTCTCCCCCACCCCCATCACTGCCCATTCCATCACCTCCATCATTGCCTACTCCCCCACCACCATCATTGTCCATTTCATCACCTCCATCATTGCCTCCCCCACCATCATTGCCCATCACCACTACCATTGCCTCCCCCACCATCATTGCCTGTCGCCTCCGTCATTGCGTGTCACCTCCATCAGTGCCTCCCCCCACCCTCATTGCCCATCACTTCCATCATTGCCTCCCATCACCATCATTGCCCGTCACCACCACCATTGCCTTCCCCACCAACATTGCCTGTCACCTCCATCATTGCCTTCCCCCACCATCATTGCCTATCACCTCCATCATTGCCTCCCCCACCATTATTGCCCATCACTTCCATCATTGCTCATCACCTCCATCAGTGCCTCCCCCACCATCATTGCCTCCCCCACATCACTGCCCATCTCTTCCATCATTGCCCATCACCTCTATAAGTGCCTCCCCACCATCATTGCCTCCCCCACCATCATTGCCCATCACTTCCATCATTGCCTCCCCTCACCATCATTGCCCATCACCACCATCATTGCCCATCACCGCCACCATTGCCTCCCCCACCATCATTGCTTATCACCTCCATCATTGCCTCCCCCACCATCATTGCCCATCACTTCCATCATTGCCTCCCCTCACCATCATTGCCCATCACCAACATCATTGCCCATCACTGCCACCATTGCCTCCCCCACCATCATTGCTTATCACCTCCATCATTGCCTCCCCCACCATCATTGCCTCCCCCACCATCATTGCCCATCACTTCCATCATTGCCCATCACCTCCATCAGTGCCTCCCCCACCATCATTGCCTTCCCCCACCATCATTGCCTATCACCTCCATCATTGCCTTCCCCACCATCATTGTCCATCACTGCCACCATTGCCTCCCCCACAATCATTGCCTGTTACCGCCATCATTTATTCCCCACCAACATTGCCCATCACTTCCATCATTGCCCAACACCTCCATCATTGCCTCCCCCACCATCATTGCCCATCACCAAAACCATTGCCTCCCTCACCATCATTGCCCATCACCAAAACCATTGCCTCCCTCACCATCATTGCCTCCCCCACCATCAGTGCCTCCCCCACCAGCAATGCCTATTACCTCCATCAGTGCCTCCCCATCATCATTGCCCATCACTTCCATCATTGCCCATAACTTCCATTATTGCCTCCCTTCACCATCATTGCCCATCACTGCCACCATTGCCTTCCCCCACCATCATTGCCTTCCCCCACCATCATTGCCCATCACTTCCATCATTGCCTATCACCTCCATCTTTGCCTCCTACACCATCATTGCCCATCACTTCCATCATTGCCTCCCCTCGCTATCATTGCCCATCACCGCCACCATTGCCTCCCCCACCATCATTGCCTTCCCCCACCATCATTGCCCATCACTTCCATCATTGCCTATCACCTCCATCAGTGCTTCCCCACCATCATTGCCCATCACTTCCATCATTGCCCATCACCTCCATCATTGCCTCCCCACCATCATTGCCCATCACCTCCATCATTGCCTCCCCACCATCATTGCCCATCACTGCCACCATTGCCTCACCCACCACCATTGCCTATTACCTCCATCAGTGCCTCCCCAACCATCATTGCCCATCACTTCCATCATTGCCTCCCCTCACCATCATTGCCCATCACCACCATCATTGCCCATCACCGCCACCATTGCCTCCCCCACCATCATTGCCTTCCCCCACCATCATTGCCCATCACTTCCATCATTGCCTATCACCTCCATCAGTGCTTCCCCACCATCATTGCCCATCACTTCCATCATTGCCCATCACCTCCATCATTGCCTCCCCACCATCATTGCCCATCACCTCCATCATTGCCTCCCCACCATCATTGCCCATCACTGCCACCATTGCCTCACCCACCACCATTGCCCATCACCTCCATCAGTGCCTCCCCAACCATCATTGCCCATCACTTCCATCATTGCCTCCCCCCACCGCCATCATTGCCCATCACCTCCATCATTGTCTCCCCCACCACAAACACACACACAGCACCGCATCATTCTCACACGCAAAGCACCACATACACACACGCAGGCACACAGCACAGCTCACCTCCCCGCAGCAGCAGCACCACATCCCGGCAGCCTCTTCCTCGCCGGCAGCTTTCTGTCTGAGACAGCGCGCTGGATGATGACGTCATATAGCTGGGCTGTCTCAGACAGGAAGCAGGATGCCGGGATGTGCTGTGAGTCTGTGTGCTTGTGTGTGTGTATGTGTGCAGTGATTTGTGTGTGAGTGTGAGAGAGCGATGCAGTGCTGTGTGTGTGTGTGTGTGTATGTGGTGCGGTGATTTGTGTGTGTTTGAGAGTGATGCGGTGCTGTGTATGTGGTGCGGTGCTTTGTGCATGTGTGGTGCGGTGGTGGGGCTTTACATGCGGGCAGTGTTAGCTGCAGCCTGTGGCTATCACTGCCCGCTGTTAAAGAGAAATGGTATTCATGCCCATAGGGGCATGGGGAAGCGTGAATATTCATTTTGCTTTAGCAGCGGGGACAGGATCCTGTCTCCAGCTGCTGTTACGCTGGCACAGGGCGGGCCCCCTTGACTCAGGGGCCCCATAGCTACTGGCTGGGGGCCCCTGGAGCAGTGGGGGCCCTAGACAGCTGCTGACCAGTATGCCAGCAGGTGTCAGTGCCTGGGCCCACCGGAGAATTCTCCGGTTCTCCGGTGGGCCAGTCCGAGCCTGCTTGGCAGTAAGTTGGGACTGGGACATGATTTTCCTGTAAAGTGCCAGGGTGCAGCTCGACCATGGCTACAGTCTGTGGTCACTTTACATCAGCATGGCAGTATAATCCTTTGTGACAATTTAATTCAACTTCTACCCAACCCAGACAAACTGACAGCTCCTCAATGTCCCTTCTCCATGTTAAAATATTGCACTGCTCAGTACAAATTGCAGCTGTCATTCAAACTCAGTTTTTTTTCTCATCTTAACAGCTCCATTGAATAACGTTAACAAAACACTGACTAGCACATCCAAGCTAATGTGAACAGGTGGACACTAGGAGCAGCCACCTCCATATACAATATACACAAAGTTGCACTCTGTCATGCTAAAGCATGTAGACATGGAATATATGAAATATGAATAGCAATACTGCTCTGGATAATAAGAATAAATTGAGTCGCTTAGCACATAATTTGGCCAATTCATACATGCCCAGCAACCAACTAGAAGGTGGTCTCACGCACCTGGGACCCTACGTCTCTAGGAGCAGCCACCTCCATATACAATATACATATGTTTATTGCTGATATATTATAATATAATTTTCAGGTTTTATTTTGTGATTATATTTACAATTTAAAAAAAACACAAACTTTTTTTATTTTTTAACTTTTTTACTTGGTTCCTCTATGGGACTTTAACTTTCATTACTTTGACCACAGATATAATGCATTGTAATGCACCAGCACTGCAATACACTATACATGTCAGTGCTGCACTTACAGAAGCCTCTTAGACCATGCTCTCAGCATGGTCTAACAAACCCACCATAGCTGGTAGCCTGAGTACATGTGGGGGTTGCCTGGTTGCTAGGGAATTCCCACATGTTATCAAGCTGTCTATCAGCTGTAAATCATGCAGCTGCGGCAAGGAAAACTAAATCGCTGAGCAGTCATAAATACTCGGAGATCACCCGAGCAATGAGTATACTCGCTCATCACTAGTGCCGATCAGATGGGAGAAAGAGTCCCCTCCCTCTTTCAGCCTCCTAATTGCAGCATTTAGCTGGTTTAATAGCCCGGGCGGTGTGGGCACCGCTCCTGGCAGTGATACCTGGGTCTCGGCTATTACACCAAGCTGCCAGCGGCGATCGTGTGGGCCTCGAAGCCTCTACCTACTATGGTGGGTTCAGAGCTGGTACAAAGTATTTTGGTGCCCTAGGCAGATGAAGCCAATGGTGCCCCCCATCCCAAATCAAAAGAATGGCTCAGAAATTAACATAACAGGATCCTTAATGCACATCCTCACTTCCCCTCCGATGGGTTAGATAGCCAAATCTGTTGACTACTTCCAATAGAATTGTTAATTTTTTCAGCAAAATTTTTTATCAAAAGTAAAAGTGTAATTTCAAAGTCAGGTGCAGAATCATTGCAGACCATTTACACAATACAAGGGAAAAATAGTGATATTCTTCAGTGATGTTCCATAGTTTAACCCCTTCCTGACATGCGCCATACTAGTACTGCTCTGCAGGAACTGCCTTCTGCATACTACATTCAAAGACAGTTATGCGAGTCTTCAGCCTTCTTTCAAATTTGTTCTTCAAAAGGGTCATCCACCACTTGGATACCCCTTTCTTAAATGTAGTATTCCTAGTATAAAAGAAAACTAATAGTCACCTCCCACACAGACACCATTACACCACTTGAGCACTGCAGGAAATCAGTGGCCATTAATGGGCTTCTTTGCCCACACTATCCTGGCCCGGATTTCGGATGTCCAAGAGAAGTGTGAGTACAGCTGTCCATTAGCGGCTGCTAATTGACTGTTCTGTGAGGCAGTGACCGGAGTCAAATGTGATGGTCGCTATGTGTCCCCCAGGATGCGCTCAGGAGGGTATTATCCGCTGTAGTGCCTTGTGGTCACAGCAGGGTGTCTGAGTCACAAGGCAGAATAAAAGTAAGTTTGAACCTGGTCAAGTTATTTTTGACCAAGGAGCTTGTTCAGGAAAACCAGGCATGGGCTTTTATTTTTTAAATGGACTGCAGGAAGGTAGCGGGGTCTGGTCCGTTTTCTCCAGCGGAAGAGTGGAAGGAAAAAAAACCCTGCAGGAAGAGTTTGGGTGTGTCAGTTTTGGTGTTATAGGCAGACAGAACAGTTAGTCTGCAGATCACTTCCTGTGTGAGGCAACACAGGGCCAAGTAGAGCCAAAAGGTCTGGCACTCCCTGGGTACACGACAGTGCAGTCACTCACGGCAACCAGTCCTGGACTGTCTTTTTTTGTTTTCCAGGCTGCGATCCGGAGGATAAAGCGTGCTGTGCACTGTGGGAGTTTTTTTCTGGACATTAAACAGGTTTTGCTTTGAACTTGCTTGGGTCACTGCCTGACTGCACAGCGTTGACACCACTGCACTACAGCACACAGGGAGATTAAACACTGTAGCAGCTGGCAAGGTAAATACATACATTTATAAGGATTTTTCCGACTAGTAAAAAGCCCCTTTAAATATAACAGGTTGCCCACTCACACTTGATTGTCATCCCAATGATTGAAAACACCAGACTGTACTTTTGTGATTCGTGTGACAATCTGATTATTCTTTATGTCCAATTTATACAGAAATATGGAAAATTCTGCAGGGTTCACAAACTTTCAAGCATTGTTGAATTTAAATATGTTCATGTTCAGTAATCTTGTCTAAATAACAATAAAAAAAAGCTGAGAATGCAGTAGAATTGAGTACAGCTTATCTGTATCACTAAATCATCAGAGTACTGGAATACTCTTATTAAAGTGATTAATGAATAGGACATCGGTATTATTACAATGCGGTTAATGATAATATAGGAATTGTCACAAATCTCATAAATATTTTCTCATTTCAATTATTAAAGTATATATCTAGTACAGCCCTTTTTATTTCAATGCCCTCCCAAGACTCTAATTCTATTTTTAAATTCACTGCTCTCCGTCCTAATACCTCTTCACAACTGCTCCGAAATCCAGCATTGCATTCTGTCACAGCTGATCTTCTCTCTCTAGGCATTCTTCTCATAATCCAGAGCTCGATATGGATTAGTCTCTCAGTATGAACAACGGATTACCCAAACAGATTAACAACTAACTTAGAAGAATACTGTCCACTCCAGTGCCATTAATGTTGTATTAGTTATTCCACCACAGTTAACTAATTTGGGAGAGTGAGATTACCTCAGGGGGTAGAATGACTTACTTTAAAAGTTATTGAATGTGTCTGCTGTCGTAGTAATGGAATCTAAATACAAAATAAAACAAATTGGTGAAATTTTCTGTGAAATTTCTCAGTCTTACTTTTTTTGTATCTTAATATTCCTTTTCTGTTTCCTAACTAGGCATGTAAGATTATTATTATAATTAAGATATTATCTCTTGTGTACCCTATGACACAGCTGTGTGTAAACACAGGTACATATTAGAATTTATTGTCCGAGCTTTGCATTATACTACTTTGACATATATTCACATAAAATAGCTTAATGGAAGCGATTTACTTCCATAAGATGTAGTAAGAACAGTACGAGTGGACACGAACAGAAGAAGGGCCCTGTGCAAGAACAATATATGGTCCCAATACCCTTACCTCTTGGGCCCATGTGTTGCTGCACAGGTTGCACCAATGGTATATTTGTCCCTGTAGGGCAGGATACCACTGTACAGATTACCACGTGTCCAAAAACCACGCCTATCCAAAAGGGAGAATGAGCACGTTTGCCAATTATACCATAGTGCTCAGTCTTCCCTGAAGACACGAATGTTTATCTTTAATCATCATATAGTTACTCAAGTGGAGATAACTTGGATGCATACAAGTGCTTTCATGACACCTAAGAGAGGGTACAATATTGACAGCTGTTGCCTATAGTGGCAAGTAGGGTTGAGCGACTTTTATTTTTATAGGGTCGGGTTTCACGAAACCCGACTTTCTCAAAAGTCGGGTCGAGTGAAATCGGCCGATCCTATAAAAAAGTCGGGGTCGGCCGAAACACGAAACCCAATGCAGTGCAATGGGATACTATGGTTCCCAGGGTCTGAAGGAGAGGAAACTCTCCTTCAGGCCCTGGGATCCATATTAATGTGTAAAATAAAGAATTAAAATAAAAAATATTGATATACTCACCTCTCCGACGCAGCCTGGACCTTACCGCTGGTAACCGGCAGCCTTCTTTGCTTCGGTTATCAGCGGCGATGTCCAGGGGCCTCCGGAGAGGTGAGTATATCAATATTTTTTATTTTAATTCTTTATTTTACACTTAAATGTGGATTCCGATACCGATTTCCGATATCGCAAACATATCGGAACTCGGTATCGGAATTCCGATACCAGATTCAGAAGATCGCCGACCTCATGGCCGACCCCACACAGGGGTCGGGTCGGGTTTCATGAAACCCGACTTTGCCAAAAGTCAGCGACTTCTGAAAATGGCCGACCCGTTTCGCTCAACCCTAGTGGCAAGTAAACGTTTCGGCACACCTGGTCAAAATTACTGTTATTGAAGATTAAATGATCTCTAAAAGGTCTAAAGTTAAACATTTCAGTGAGAGCAGCTTGCAGGATTTCTAGAGAGGCAAATCAGAATTATGTCTTGTCCACTATCATCATTAGGAAAGGTCAGGTGATGCAAATTTGCCAGCTTTATAAAAACCCAGCTTCCTCTAACCTTGTGCCACAAAATAGCAGCCATGAGTTCTTCTCAGCAGCTGCCTATCACTCTGAAAATGAAAATGCTGCAGGCCCACAAAGCAGGAGAAGGCTATAAGAAGATGGCAAAGCTTTTTCAAGTTGCCCTTTCCTCAGTTTGAAATGTCATTAAGAAATATCAGCTAGCATAACAGTGGAGGTCGCGATAAGGTCTGGAAGACCAAGCAAAATTTCAGTGAGAGCTGCTCGTAGGATTTCTATAGAGGCAAATCAGAACTGCCGCTTGACTGCAAAAGTCTTTTAAAAAACTTTAGCAGACTCTGGAGCTGTGCTACATTGTTCTACTGTTCAGCGACACCTGCACAAATGTGACCTTCATCAAAGGTTTACCAAAAGAAAACCTCTCCTGCATCCTCACCAGAAAATTCAGTGTCAGAAGTATGCAAAAGAACATCTAAACAAATATGATAAATTTTAGCAGGAAGCCCTGTGGACTGATGAGGTTAAAATAGAACTCTTTGGCCACAATCATCAAAGGTACAATTGTGCTCAAAAGTTTACATACCCAGGCAGAATTTTTTCTTTCTTGGCCTTTTTTCAGAGAATATAAATGATAAGTTTAACACCAAATCTTTTTCTCCACTCGTGGTTTGTGGTTGGGTTAAGCCATTTATTGTCAAATTACTGTGCTTTCGCTTTTAAAATCATCATGACAACCCAAAACATCCAAATGACCCTGATCAAAAGTTCACATACCCTGGTGATTTTGGCCTGATAACATGCACAGAAGTTGGCACAAATAGGTTTGAATGGCTACTAAAGGTAACATCCTCACCTGTGAATTTCTGGGATCCAGACAGACTCTTGCATCTTTCATCCAGCCACTGACGTTTCTGGATTGTGAGTCATGGGAAAAGCAAAAGAATTGTCAACGGATCTACGGAAAAAGGTAGTTGGACTGTATAAAACAGGAAAGGGATACAAAAAGATATCCAAGGAATAGATAATGCCAGTCAGAAGCATTCAAACTGATTAGCAAATGGAATATCAAAGGCTCTGTAAAAACAAAACCATGGTCAGGTAAACCAACAAAAATGTCATCCACATCGGCCAGGAAAATTGTTTGGGATGCAATGAAAAACCCATAAATAACATCAGCTGAAAAACAGGACTCTGAAAACTAGTGGTATGGCTGTTTCAAGATGCAAAATAAGGAGGCACTTGAAGAAAAATGGGCTGCATGGTCGAGTCGCCAGAAGAAAGCCATTTCTTTGCAAATACCACAAAGTGTCTTGCCTACAATACACAAAACAGCACAGAGACAAGCCTCAAAACTTCTGGAACAAGGTAATTTGCAGTGATGAGACCAAAATAGAACTTTTTGGCCACAACCATACATTTGGAGAGAGGTCAACAAGGCCTATGATGAAAGGAACATCATTCTTACTGTAAAGCACGGAGGTGGATCGCTGATGTTTTGAGGATGTGTGGGCTACAAAGGCACAGGAAACTTGGTCAAAGTTGAAAGAAAGATGAATGCAGCATGTTATCAGGAAATACTGGAGGCAAATTTGCACTCATCAGCCCGGAAGCTGCACATGGGATGTACTTGGATGTTACAACATGACAAAGATCCAAAACGCAAGGTCCAGTCGACCTGTCATTGGCTGCAGCAGAAGAAAGTGAAGGTGCTGGAGCGGCCATCTCAGTCTCCTGACCTCAATAACATTGAGCCACTCTGAGGAAATCTCAAGTGCGCAGTTCATGTTAGACAGCCCAGGAATTTACAGGAACTGGAGGCTTTTTGACAAGAAGAGTGAGCAGCTTTACCATCTGAGAAAATAAAGAACCTCATCCACAACTACCAACCACAAAAGACTTCAAGCTGTCATTGATGTTAGAGGGGGCAATACACGATATTAAGAAATGGGGTATGTGAATTTTTGATCAAGGTCATTTGGATGTTTTGGGCTGTAATTACGAATTAAAAAGAGAAAACTAAGTAGTTTGACAATAAATGGCTTCACCCAACAACTAGCCATGAGTGGAGAAAAAGTTTTGGTGTTAACATTCATATTCTCTGAGAAAAAAAAAGGCCAAGAAAGCAAATATTCTGCCAGGGTATGTAATCTTTTGAGCACAACTGTATGTGTGGAGAAAATAGCGCACAGAATTTCAAGAAAAATATATCTCACCAACAATTAAGCAAAGGGGTAGATCAATTATGTTTTTGTTTTTTGTTGTAGCCAATGGCATGGGGAACAATTCATGGGTAGAGGGATAAATGGATTAAATGAAATTTCAACAAATTTTTGATGCAAATATAACACCATCTGTAAAAAAGCTGAAGTTGAAAGGAGGATGCCTTCTACAAATGGATAATAATCCTAAACACACTTCACAATCCACATTAGATAACCTCAAAAGGCGCAAGCTGAAGGTTTTACATTGGTCCTCGCAGTTCCCTGTGGCTAGACCTCAAAATAGCAGTGCATGCAAAACTTTCCAAGGAAGAATGGATGAAAATCCCTCAAACAAGAATTGAAAGACCCTTACCTGTCTTCAAAAACCGTTTACATGCTGTGATACTTTCAAAATGTGGTGCTAGTAGCAACTAACCATGCAGGATGCCCAAAGTTTTGCATGGGCTCATTTTCCTTTTTGCAATTTTTTAAATGTAAAAGATGAAAATATATATATATATTTTGCCTAAAATATAAAGGAAATGTGTCATCTTCAATTTTAGGCATTTAGAGATCATTTCATCTTCAACTTGCCTAACTGTTCACAATAACAGTAATTTTGATCAGGGGTGCCCAAACTTTTACATGCCACTGTACTTATTTCACTAGCTGCAACTACTAATGTGTTTAACACTCTGGGGAAAATAAGTATTTGATACACTACCGATTTTGCAAGTTTTCCCACTTACAAAGAATGGAGAGGTAATTTTTTTAACTTGGGTTACACTTCAACTGTGAAAGAGATAATCTAGAAAGAAAAAGCAGAAAATCACATTGCATGATTCTTAAATAAGTTAATTGCACTGAGCTTCCAAAACTTCACCCTCGAGGTCAGTGTATAAGACCGAAATGCCTACCTCCTTCTGCAAAATTAGGGCAGGGTTCTCAAAACCAGACAAAAATGTCAGTAAGGTCCCTGTATATACAGCAGAAGGGGAAGTGCTTAGGCAGTTACCATGACAGTAATTTCCCCACTTTACAATCTCTCTGGATTGCCAATCCACAGTTGAATTATGCTTCACCAACCAGGGCAATCCCAGAACCATTGGAGTGTGGAGACCCTTCAGGACATAACAAGTGATTGTTTCATAATATGAAGACCCCACCTTCAGTCTTATGTTATGAATAGTGATGGGCAAGCACTAAAATGCTCGGGTGCTTGTTGCTCGGGTCGAGCAAACTGGAATACTTGGGTATTCGACCCGAGCAATGAGCCCAATGTAAGTCTATGGGAAACTTGAGTATTTTTACTGCGATCCCCCCGGGGGTCGTTTTAAGGTTTAAAAATGTCTGAAAATGATGGAAACACTGGTCAAATGACACAGCATCATCATGGGGATCGCCCCTGGAAGCATTTATGACTCCTAGGTCACAGTTGTAAGCAATGTTGTCAGAGTTTCATGCCATTTTTACAGGTGCACCAAAAAAACGTACAAAAATGAAACCAAAATGGATTTTGCTGGGAAATATGCTAAGGTACATCCTTTCCAGGGTAATGACTTGTATATAAAGCAAAATAATTAACCCCAGACCGAAATGTACCTCCACCACTTGGGCTATGTTCACATGCAGCGTTTTTGATGCGTTTTTCAACTTTAACGTTGCTTTCAACCAATACAAATGCATTCACTGGGAAATATCATTGTAACATTTAACAAACCTAGCTGGCCATGTGGTGTGTGACACATAAGGAGACACATCTTGTTTCATTTATGAAGGAGGGACTCTTAAAGTCACAAAGCCTATTTTTAGAGGGGCATCAGGTGGCATTAATATTCTTAAAGGGCCATTATTAAACAGTGGGTCTCGTATGCTGTTATTGCCTATGCAGTGAGTGGCTTGGCTGCCAAGAATTACGACGCACCCGAATACCCCTTTCACGAGAGGTACAGGAGGGCTTCCTGTTGCATTGAATGCAAGGCCTGCCCTGCTATCAAGTCATATGCACCCCAAGAATCCTTTGAACCCAGGTACTGGATGGCCACAGGAAAACACACTTCACGTTAGTCATTTTGTAATCCCATACTGTTTTCTTATGTATTGACTGCAAGGCCTGCCCTGCTACCAAGTCATATGCACCCCAATAAGCCTTTGAACCTAGGTACTGGATGGCCACAGGAAAACCCACGTCACATTATTCAGTTGGTCCTGCCATACTGTTTTCTTATGTATTAACAGGAAGACCTGCCCTGCTACCAAGTCATATGCACCCCAATAAGCCATTGAACCCAGATACTGGATGGCCACAGGAAAATACACTTCGCATTACTCATTTTGTAATCTCATACTGTTTTCTTATGTATTAACTGCAAGGCCTGCCCTGCTACCAAGTCATATGCACCCCAATAAGCCTTTGAATCCAGGTATTGGATGGCCACAGGAAAACCCACTCACATTCAGTTGTCCCACCATACTTTTTCTTTATGCAAGTGCTGCCTTGACCCAAATTTGCACACAAAGCAATCCCCCTTTGGAAGAAACATGGAAGAGGGCCTCATAAAAAAAACTCCCATTGCAAAGGTGCGGGTCTCCTAGACGCATAATGCCCATACACTAAGTGCATGGGCTGACAAACATTTCCCCATGGGGGGGTACATTTTTTAAAAATATTTTATGGAAATCAAAGACACCCTTGCCCAAAAATTGACTGGCTGTAGCAGAAAGGAACACGTTAACCCCGTTGATCTAGTGGTGGAGAATGATGAGACGTTGATGAAGACCTCATTAAAAACTAGGCCCAATGTAAAGGAGCTGGTCTCCTAGACTTGCAATGCCCATACACTAAGTGCATGGGCTGACAAACAATTCCCCATGAGGGTCCATTTTAAAAAAACATTTTATGGGCATCATAGACACCCTTGCCAAAAATTGGACAAGATGTAGCAGCACGGAACACGTTAACCTTGGTGATCTAGTGGTGGAGAATGATGAGACGTTGATGAAGGCCTTATTATAAACTAGGCCCAATGTAAAGGAGCTGGTCTCCTAGACTTGTAATGTCCATACACTAAGTGCATGGGCTTACAAACATTTCCCCATGGGGGGTATATTTAAAAAAAATATTTTATGGGGATCATAGACACCCTTGCCCAAAAATTGACTGGCTGTAGCAGAAAAGAACACATTAATCCTGGTGATCTAGTGGTGAAGAATGATGAGATGTTGATGAAGGCCTCATTAAAAACTAGGCCCAATGTAAAGGAACGGGTCTCCTAGACTTATAATGCCCATACACTAAGCGAATGGGCTGACAAACATTTCCCCATGGGGGGTACATTTTAAAAAAATATCTTATGGACATCATAGACACTGTTGCCAAAATTGTACTGGATGTAGCAGCACGGAAGACGTTAACCCTGGTGATCTAGTGGCGGAGGATGATGAGACGTTGAGGAAGACCTCATTAAAAACTAGACCCAATTTAAAGTAGCGGGTCTCGTACACTTGTAATGCCCATACACTAAGTGCATGGGCTGACAAACATTTCACCATAGAGGGTACATTTTTTTAAAATATTTTATGTGCATCATAGACACCCTTGCCAGAAATTGGACTGCAGCAGCACAGAACACGTTAACCCTGTTGATCTAGTGGCGGTAGATGAGACGTTGAGGAAGGCCTCATTAAAAACGAGGCCCAATTACTAAACTTGTAATGCCCATACACTAAGTGTATGGGCTTAAAAACATTTCACCCTGGCGGAGTAAATTTTTTTTGGGTTTAAAATTATTAACGGGCATCATAAAAACACCCTTGCACAAAAAATGAGTTGACTCTTGCATCACCGAATACGATCACCCTGGTGTTCATATGGTTGTGGATGATGTGGATGAGGATAAGGAGGAGGATAACACCAAACAGACCAAATCAGGAAGCGTATATCCATGTGTGGTTGTGAAGAGGGGCATGAGAATACACCTCCACAAAAAAGACAATGTATTTGAGGTTATGTTTCGCTGTTTTCATTCAGTGGTGTTCAGTGGTGTTCTTACCTAATTCAGCCCTTGTTCATTTTTATAAGAGTCAGTCTGTCAGCATTTTCAGTTGATAGGCGGATGTGCTTATGTAGCGCCCCCACTGCCGCAGGGCCGAGGGGTACCCGGTACCGGGCCTCCGAAGTCTCTGCTTCTGGGGTTGTCACGGCGGCTAGGCCCCGGTCCGTGACCCTGCCGTGGGGCGCACAGTGAATGATAGGTGTGGATGTCGGTGGTGCAGTTGTGGGGTGCAGGTCGCGGTCAATAACGAGGACACCAAGTTGCAGTCTCTTTACCTCTTTACTGGAGATCTCTGAGTCCTCAGTCCAGAGTAAGGTCCACCAGGCTACGCAAGTCCGGCCGGTCCAGTGGCACCTCCAGAGTTCACTTCACAGGTGGAAATCGGTGCCTTCCTTCTTAGCGCTATGTGTTGTAGTCCTTCCCTGCTATGCTTACGGAAAGTACCCCACAACCGCTGTGTCTGTTTCTTAAGTTCCCTCACAACTCGATTAAATGATGTTCTTCTAATCTTCCGTCCCTTCCTGATGTTAGTTAGAACGGCATCCGTTTGTCGGGTAGGCCTGGAGTTCTTCCGGGACCCTAGAGACGCCCCTCTCCCGCAATTGCCTCCCAAGACTTCATAGGTGATTTACGTGAGACAGCCCGCCTGAGACTGACTGTCCTGCCGCTGTTTAGAGTATTGCTTGAAGCTAGTTGTTATAATACTCCCTCGGCGTTCCGGCCACCGGTAGTGCGCCTCAGTAGGATGTTGCTCCGGTCTTACAGCATGACCCCTACTGGTATTCTCCTATCGCTTGATCTCGTTTCTCACTCAGCACAATCTATCTCGCTTCTAGTCCTTTCTTGGGTCCCGCCGCTTCCCGGAGCTGGCGCGGACCCGTTACGTTCTTTTCAATGCCAAGCCTCTGTCAGGATCCCACCCCTGACAGAGACCCTACTGTCTCTTCCTCCACAACACCCTCTGCCACTAGGTGTTGCTTCGTCCAATCCAGTCAGCTTTCTCTCCTAACTTCCTGCCTGACCCCCAGTTTACCCACTATGGTGGGGAGTGGCCTAATGAATAGAACCCTTAGCTCCCCCCGGAGGCCCAGCTGTGAAATGTATTGGTGTCTGTGATACCTGATCAGATGAACTCCTTCAGTGCCACCGGACGCACCATGGCTCCCCATAGTGGCGGAGCCACAGTACTGCAACGACCAGGACTCTGGGGCGCTGCACTCCCCCCTGGTTAAACACAGTACTCCGGGACTGGGAAGAAAACAACAATACTAGTTAGCAAAAAGACATACAATTTTGTTGAGTGCAATAACAATAAGCATATTTGAACAGAGCTTCCCTTTATGGGAGGTAAGGACACTTGAACGTTACAAACATGGTTAACATTATAAATTACAGGCTATAAATAACTCCTGTTACCCAACCGGGCATTCTACTTAAGTGCAAAATTGTTGAACAATAATTTAACATTGCCTTTAAGGACTCACACTCTAAATCCACTAAAGACCTTCCTATAATCACATTATAAGGCACTTTAACTTTCTCATTCTCCTTCTTTAAATCTGCAGGACCGCCTGTCCTATCGGCACCAGACCTACTGCCTCTCCTTTCTGTTACAGGACCGCCCCGTTCAGCCAGGGCCTACTGCCTTTTCAACTACTATACACAGTATAGAACATAACATTACTTTCAGTTTAAGAGCACTAAGTCATCTTTACATGACTCCTATGAGGACTCTGGGTTTACCTTCTATCCTAACTTTCTATCAGCATTATCTAAACATTGTCTATCGAACATTAAGCCTTCTCATTATCTTTCTTCCTTTCTTGCATGCTGGACACCACATCTATCCCTACGGGTCCACTGCATCCTTCTTCTATCTTTCACCTTTTACTTCTCAGAGCACATCATCAGTTTTTCTTCACATTTAACTAATTAAACACATATAACTTTCTCATGTAAACATCATCACTTTCTTTGGTCAAGACATTATTGCTTCCAATCTTAAGCAATTTTACTATTGAAATGCGATAAATGAACATCCCCTTTAAGAGGGGACCAAGTCTCTGTGAGGTAGCGTGTCTTCCCAAGCTACCAGTCCATACTCAGCAAAGGTTCCAGTGCGGTATCTTCGCAAAGAGTCTTTAAGTAAAACCAGTAGGGAGCGCCTTTAATAAGGTGCAACTATTTACAAGAAGTTCGGATCATGCACTGTTCATGATTTCAGCAGTTTTTAAATAACGTAGAAAAATAGAAAATAACCAAAAACAATAGGGATCCCGGGTCCATAGAAGGATCCCCTTAAAAGTTTACCCTGAACGGGTTTTAGCAATCATAAAAGGCAATAAAACAGTAACTATTTTACAAGTAACAAAGTACAGTAGAATCTTACTGTGGTGGTCTCCGGTCTGGCATCACCAGGCCAACGGATCGCACTGGTGCGCCAGGAAGCGGTTCCGGTCCCAGCAGTGATAAAATCCCTCGCCGGGACGCCCTTCTCACGGGTAGGTGCACACGTTCCTCCGGAGCACAGCGAGGACGGGCTCTGTCATGATCTCAATGGCAAGAGAACATAGCATCAGCATATATAGGAACTAGCTCTTGGAAGATGGGAACTGAGCTGACCATGAACTAAACCTAACGCACAACTAGCAGTGGCCGGGTAGCATGCCTACGTTGATTCTAGATGCCCAGCACCAGCCGGAGGACTAAATAATGCTAGCAGAGGAAAATATTAGTCCTAGCTCACCTCTAGAGAAATACCCCGAAAGGAGACAGAGGCCCCCCACATGTATTGGCGGTGAATCAAGATGAAATAACAAACGTAGTATGAAAATAGGTTTAGCAAATTTGAGGTCCACTTACTACATAGCAGAAGACAGAAAGGACACTTTCATGGTCAGCTGAAAACCCTATCAAAATACCATCCAGAAATTACTTTAAAACTCTGGCATTAACTCATAACACCAGAGTGGCAATTCCTGTTCACAAGAGCTTTCCAGACACAGTAACGAAACTACAGCTGTGAACTGGAACAAAAATGCAAAAACAAACATGGACAAGAGTCCAACTTATCTAGTAGTTGTCTAGGAGCAGGAACAAGCACAGAGAGGCTTCTGATAACATTGTTGACCGGCAAGCAACTAACAGAGCAGCAAGGTTATATAGCGACTCCCACATCTTGATGGGAACAGGTGAACAGAGAAGATGAAGACACCAGTTCAATTCCACCAGTAGCCACCGGGGGAGCCCAGAATCCAAATTCACAACAGTACCCCCCCCTCAAGGAGGGGGCACCGAACCCTCACCAGAACCACCAGGGCGATCAGGATGGGCCCTATGAAAGGCACGAACCAGATCAGAGGCATGAACATCAGATGCATTCACCCAAGAATTATCCTCCTGGCCGTATCCCTTCCACTTGACCAGATACTGGAGTCTCCGTCTGGAAACACGAGAGTCTAAGATTTTCTCCACAACGTACTCCAACTCACCCTCAACCAACACCGGAGCAGGAGGCTCAACGGAAGGCACAACCGGTACCTCATACCTGCGCAATAATGACCGATGAAAAACGTTATGAATAGAAAAGGATGCAGGGAGGTCCAAACGGAAGGAAACAGGGTTAAGAATCTCCAATATCTTATACGGGCCGATGAACCGAGGCTTAAACTTAGGAGAAGAGACCCTCATAGGGACAAAACGAGAAGACAACCACACCAAATCCCCAACACAAAGCCGAGGACCAACACGACGGTGGCGGTTGGCAAAAAGCTGAGTCTTCTCCTGGGACAACCTCAAATTGTCCACCACCTGCCCCCAGATCTGATGCAATCTCTCCACCACAGCATCCACTCCAGGACAATCCGAAGATTCCACCTGACCAGAGGAAAATCGAGGATGAAACCCCGAATTACAGAAAAACGGGGACACCAAAGTGGCAGAGCTGGCCCGATTATTGAGAGCGAACTCTGCCAATGGCAAAAAAGCAACCCAATCATCCTGGTCAGCAGACACAAAACACCTCAGATATGTCTCCAGGGTCTGATTAGTCCGCTCGGTCTGGCCATTCGTCTGAGGATGGAAAGCGGACGAAAAAGATAAATCTATGCCCATCCTAGCACAGAATGCCCGCCAAAATCTAGACACGAATTGGGTCCCTCTGTCCGAAATGATATTCTCAGGAATACCATGCAAACGAACAACATTTTGAAAAAACAGAGGAACCAACTCGGAAGAAGAAGGCAACTTGGGCAGAGGAACCAAATGGACCATCTTAGAGAAACGGTCACACACCACCCAGATGACAGACATCTTCTGAGAAACAGGCAGATCTGAAATAAAATCCATCGAGATGTGCGTCCAAGGCCTCTTAGGAATAGGCAAGGGCAACAATAATCCACTAGCCCGAGAACAACAAGGCTTGGCCCGAGCACAAACGTCACAAGACTGCACAAAGCCTCGCACATCTCGTGACAGGGAAGGCCACCAGAAGGACCTTGCCACCAAATCCCTGGTACCAAAAATGCCAGGATGACCTGCCAACGCAGAAGAATGAACCTCAGAGATGACTCTACTGGTCCAATCATCAGGAACAAACAGTTTATCAGGTGGGCAACGATCCGGTCTATCCGCCTGAAACTCCTGCAAGGCCCGCCGCAGGTCTGGAGAAACGGCTGACAATACCACTCCATCCTTAAGGATACCTGTGGGCTCAGAGTTACCGGGCGAGTCAGGCTCAAAACTCCTAGAAAGGGCATCCGCCTTAACATTCTTAGAACCCGGTAGGTATGACACCACAAAATTAAACCGAGAGAAAAATAATGACCAGCGCGCCTGTCTAGGATTCAGGCGCCTGGCGGTCTCAAGATAAATCAAATTTTTGTGGTCAGTCAATACCACCACCTGATGTCTGGCCCCCTCAAGCCAATGGCGCCACTCCTCAAAAGCCCACTTCATGGCCAAAAGCTCCCGATTCCCAACATCATAATTCCGCTCAGCGGGCGAAAATTTACGGGAAAAGAAGGCACAAGGCCTCATCACGGAGCAGTCAGAACTTTTCTGTGACAACACTGCCCCAGCTCCGATCTCAGAAGCGTCGACCTCAACCTGAAAAGGTAGAGCAACATCAGGCTGACGCAACACAGGGGCAGAGGAAAAACGGCGCTTAAGCTCCCGAAAGGACTCCACAGCATCAGGGGACCAATCAGCAACATCAGCACCCTTCTTAGTCAAATCGGTCAATGGCTTAGCAATATCCGAAAAACCAGCAATAAATCGACGATAAAAGTTAGCAAAGCCCAAAAATTTCTGAAGACTCTTAAGAGAAGAGGGCTGCGTCCAATCACAAATAGCTTGAACCTTGACAGGATCCATTTCAATGGAAGAGGGAGAAAAAATATATCCCAAAAAGGAAATCCTCTGTACCCCAAAAACACACTTAGAACCCTTCACACACAAAGAATTAGACCGCAAAACCTGGAAAACCCTCCTGACTTGCTGGACATGAGAGTCCCAGTCATCCGAAAAAATCAGAATATCATCCAGATACACAATCATAAATTTATCCAAATAATCGCGAAAAATATCATGCATAAAGGACTGGAAAACTGACGGAGCATTTGAAAGACCAAAAGGCATCACTAAATACTCAAAGTGGCCCTCGGGCGTATTAAATGCGGTTTTCCACTCATCCCCCTGCCTGATTCGCACCAAATTATACGCCCCACGAAGGTCAATCTTAGAGAACCACTTGGCCCCCTTTATGCGAGCAAACAAATCAGTCAGCAACGGCAATGGGTATTGATATTTAACAGTGATTTTATTCAAAAGCCGATAATCGATACATGGTCTCAAAGAGCCGTCTTTTTTTGACACAAAGAAAAAACCGGCTCCTAAGGGAGATGACGATGGACGAATATGTCCCTTTTCCAAGGACTCCTTTATATATTCTCGCATAGCAGCATGTTCAGGCACAGACAGATTAAATAAACGACCCTTTGGGTATTTACTACCCGGGATTAAATCTATGGCACAATCGCACTCTCGGTGCGGAGGTAACGAACCAAGCTTGGATTCTTCAAAGACGTCACGATAGTCAGACAGGAACTCAGGAATTTCAGAGGGAATAGATGATGAAATGGAAACCACAGGTACATCCCCATGAGCCCCCTTACATCCCCAGCTCAACACAGACATAGCACTCCAGTCGAGGACTGGGTTGTGAGATTGCAGCCAAGGCAATCCTAGCACCAAATCATCATGTAGATTATACAGCACCAGAAAGCGAATAATCTCCTGGTGATCCGGATTAATACGCATAGTTACTTGTGTCCAGTATTGTGGTTTATTATTAGCCAATGGGGTGGAGTCAATCCCCTTCAGAGGAATAGGAGTCTCCAAAGGCTCTAAATCATACCCACAGCGATTGGCAAAGGACCAATCCATAAGACTCAAAGCGGCGCCAGAGTCGACATAGGCGTCCGTGGTAATAGATGACAAAGAGCAAATCAGGGTCACAGATAGAATAAACTTAGACGGTAAGGTGCAAATGGAAACAGATTTATCAAGCTTTTTAGTGCGCTTAGAGCATGCTGATATAACATGAGTAGAATCACCACAATAGAAACACAACCCATTTTTCCGTCTAAAATTCTGCCGCTCGCTTCGGGACAGAATTCTATCACACTGAATACTCTCTGGCGACTTCTCAGTGGACACCGCCAGATGGTTCACTGGTTTGCGCTCCCGCAAACGCCTATCGATCTGAATAGCCATTGTCATGGACTCATTCAGACCCGCAGGCACAGGGAACCCCACCATAACATCCTTAATGGCATCAGAGAGACCCTCTCTAAAAGTCGCCGCCAGGGCGCACTCATTCCACTGAGTAAGCACAGACCATTTACGGAATCTTTGGCAGTAAATTTCCGCTTCATCTTGTCCCTGAGATAGGGACATCAAAGTTTTTTCTGCCTGAAGCTCCAAATGAGGTTCGTCATAAAGCAACCCCAAGGCCAGAAAAAACGCATCCACATTGAGCAACGCATGATCCCCTGGTGTCAATGAAAAAGCCCAGTCTTGAGGGTCGCCCCGGAGCAAGGAAATCACAATCCTGACCTGCTGTGCAGGGTCTCCGGCAGAGTGAAATTTCAGGGACAAAAATAATTTGCAATTATTTCGAAAATTCTGAAACCCAGATCTATTCCCCGAGAAAAATTCCGGCAAAGGAATTCTCGGCTCAGATACAGGTGCATGACAAACAAAGTCTTGCAAATTTTGTACCTTCGTGGCGAGATTATTCAAACCTGCAGTTACACTCTGAAGATCCATTACAAACAGGTGGACACAGAGCCAAAAAAAAAAAAAAATCTCAGCAGACTTCTTATTTCTCTCCTTTCTCAGCCAAGGATTTTAACCCTTTAGTGGGCCGGTCAAACTGTCATGATCTCAATGGCAAGAGAACATAGCATCAGCATATATAGGAACTAGCTCTTGGAAGATGGGAACTGAGCTGACCATGAACTAAACCTAACGCACAACTAGCAGTGGCCGGGTAGCATGCCTACGTTGATTCTAGATGCCCAGCACCAGCCGGAGGACTAAATAATGCTAGCAGAGGAAAATATTAGTCCTAGCTCACCTCTAGAGAAATACCCCGAAAGGAGACAGAGGCCCCCCACATGTATTGGCGGTGAATCAAGATGAAATAACAAACGTAGTATGAAAATAGGTTTAGCAAATTTGAGGTCCACTTACTACATAGCAGAAGACAGAAAGGACACTTTCATGGTCAGCTGAAAACCCTATCAAAATACCATCCAGAAATTACTTTAAAACTCTGGCATTAACTCATAACACCAGAGTGGCAATTCCTGTTCACAAGAGCTTTCCAGACACAGTAACGAAACTACAGCTGTGAACTGGAACAAAAATGCAAAAACAAACATGGACAAGAGTCCAACTTATCTAGTAGTTGTCTAGGAGCAGGAACAAGCACAGAGAGGCTTCTGATAACATTGTTGACCGGCAAGCAACTAACAGAGCAGCAAGGTTATATAGCGACTCCCACATCTTGATGGGAACAGGTGAACAGAGAAGATGAAGACACCAGTTCAATTCCACCAGTAGCCACCGGGGGAGCCCAGAATCCAAATTCACAACAGGGCTCCTCGAGATTCCGCGGGGCCGGGCTCTGCTGCTTTCCCCTTGGGATCATCTTCTTCCGGTGTTCCGGCAGCAGCCTGGAGGGCAATGCATTGTTGCACACCTCGCGCCATCCAGCCAGACTCTCCCGCAGCCCTCCTCCATCTGGTGTAAGTCACCGCATCACCTGGCTCCAGGTCACGGGGAAATCTTCCGCTGCAGGGCTCCACCTCCTCCCGATCCACGTGGATTTGTAGCGGCTCCCCGATTTCTTGGATAACCCCGCGTCCATACTGAGGGTTAAAGGCCACCACTACACCCCAGTGTGATGGCGGGATCTCCGGGGTGCTAATTAAATCAACCTGCTCTGCAGGCCGGGGCCGGCTCCGCCACGCTGCCATCAGACGCCGTAGATGTTCGGCGTCCGGCATGATCTTCAGGCCCGGCGTCTGTAGCGTACCTTCAGCCGCGGCCAGGTGGGAAGGAGCAGGGGACACTGGGGATAAACGGATCTCCGTGGGCTGGCCTAGCCGAGTGAGCACGCGGGCATCAGCCTCCAGCCTGCGGGCTAGCTGTCGGGCCTCGGCTGCAGCCACACATTCCTCAGATAGCGGCAAAGGGGGTCGGCTCATTGGTGACCCTGCGAGGGTCAGACCCCACAGCGGTGGTGTTTCTGGGGCTATGTCATGTTGCGCAGCCTCAGGCCGGACCGGGTCAGCCCCGCGTGGTGCTCCTGGTGTCGCCATTTTTGCCTTTTCTCCAATGTCTTCTTCCCGCAGTCTCTTTCGTGGGCGGCCCCGTCCCCATGGTCTCCACCCTCCAACCAGGATCAGGAGGCGGACCTCGGCTGTTGACGGGCACGTCCTCAGGACACAGAAATACTTAGACTGGGCGGCCATTGCCGTTCGCGCTCTCCAGCTTGTCTACGCCTACTTCACGCCCCTTCTCTCTCCAGCGCTGCAATGGCGGCGGATTTTGGCGGGAACTTTTGGCGGCAAATGGCGCAGCACAGTCTTTGCAATAAAGTACAGTCCAAGCACGTCAAGTCACAGTTCTAAGGCACACATGACCTGATTCCTCAGGCTTAAGTAAATCCTGTTCATGACGCCAAGTTCTGTAGCGCCCCCACTGCCGCAGGGCCGAGGGGTACCCGGTACCGGGCCTCCGAAGTCTCTGCTTCTGGGGTTGTCACAGCGGCTAGGCCCCGGTCCGTGACCCTGCCATGGGGCGCTCAGTGAATGATAGGTGTGGATGTCGGTGGTGCAGTTGTGGGGTGCAGGTCGCGGTCAATAACGAGGACACCAAGTTGCAGTCTCTTTACCTCTTTACTGGAGATCTCTGAGTCCTCAGTCCAGAGTAAGGTCCACCAGGCTACGCAAGTCCGGCCGGTCCAGTGGCACCTCCAGAGTTCACTTCACAGGTGGAAATCGGTGCCTTCCTTCTTAGCGCTATGTGTTGTAGTCCTTCCCTGCTATGCTTACGGAAAGTACCCCACAACCGCTGTGTCTGTTTCTTAAGTTCCCTCACAACTCGATTAAATGATGTTCTTCTAATCTTCCGTCCCTTCCTGATGTTACAGTTAGAACGGCACCCGTTTGTCGGGTAGGCCTGGAGTTCTTCCGGGACCCTAGAGACGCCCCTCTCCCGCAATTGCCTCCCAAGACTTCATAGGTGATTTAGGTGAGACAGCCCGCCTGAGACTGACTATCCTGCCGCTGTTTAGAGTATTGCTTGAAGCTAGTTGTTATAATACTCCCTCGGCGTTCCGGCCACCGGTAGTGCGCCTCAGTAGGATGTTGCTCCGGTCTTACAGCACGACCCCCACTGGTATTCTCCTATCGCTTGATCTCGTTTCTCACTCAGCACAATCTATCTCGCTTCTAGTCCTTTCTTGGGTCCCGCCGCTTCCCGGAGCTGGCGCGGACCCGTTACGTTCTTTTCAATGCCAAGCCTCTGTCAGGATCCCACCCCTGACAGAGACCCTACTGTCTCTTCCTCCACAACACCCTCTGCCACTAGGTGTTGCTTCGTCCAATCCAGTCAGCTTTCTCTCCTAACTTCCTGCCTGACCCCCAGTTTACCCACTATGGTGGGGAGTGGCCTAATGAATAGAACCCTTAGCTCCCCCCGGAGGCCCAGCTGTGAAATGTATTGGTGTCTGTGATACCTGATCAGATGAACTCCTTCAGTGCCACCGGACGCACCATGGCTCCCCATAGTGGCGGAGCCACAGTACTGCAACGACCAGGACTCTGGGGCGCTGCACTCCCCCCTGGTTAAACACAGTACTCCGGGACTGGGAAGAAAACAACAATACAAGTTAGCAAAAAGACATACAATTTTGTTGAGTGCAATAACAATAAGCATATTTGAACAGAGCTTCCCTTTATGGGAGGTAAGGACACTTGAACATTACAAACATGGTTAACATTATAAATTACAGGCTATAAATAACTCCTGTTACCCAACCGGGCATTCTACTTAAGTGCAAAATTGTTGAACAATAATTTAACATTGCCTTTAAGGACTCACACTCTAAATCCACTAAAGACCTTCCTATAATCACATTATAAGGCACTTTAACTTTCTCATTCTCCTTCTTTAAATCTGCAGGACCGCCTGTCCTATCGGCACCAGACCTACTGCCTCTCCTTTCTGTTACAGGACCGCCCCGTTCAGCCAGGGCCTACTGCCTTTTCAACTACTATACACAGTATAGAACATAACATTACTTTCAGTTTAAGAGCACTAAGTCATCTTTACATGACTCCTATGAGGACTCAGGGTTTACCTTCTATCCTAACTTTCTATCAGCATTATCTAAACATTGTCTATCGAACATTAAGCCTTCTCATTATCTTTCTTCCTTTCTTGCATGCTGGACACCACATCTATCCCTACGGGTCCACTGCATCCTTCTTCTATCTTTCACCTTTTACTTCTCAGAGCACATCATCAGTTTTTCTTCACATTTAACTAATTAAACACATATAACTTTCTCATGTAAACATTATCATCACTTTCTTTGGTCAAGACATTATTGCTTCCAATCTTAAGCAATTTTACTATTGAAATGCGATAAATGAACATCCACTTTAAGAGGGGACCAAGTCTCTGTGAGGTAGCGTGTCTTCCCAAGCTACCAGTCCATACTCAGCAAAGGTTCCAGTGCGGTATCTTCGCAAAGAGTCTTTAAGTAAAACCAGTAGGGAGCGCCTTTAATAAGGTGCAACTATTTACAAGAAGTTCGGATCATGCACTGTTCATGATTTCAGCAGTTTTTAAATAACGTAGAAAAATAGAAAATAACCAAAAACAATAGGGATCCCGGGTCCATAGAAGGATCCCCTTAAAAGTTTACCCTGAACGGGTTTTAGCAATCATAAAAGGCAATAAAACAGTAACTATTTTACAAGTAACAAAGTACAGTAGAATCTTACTGTGGTGGTCTCCGGTCTGGCATCACCAGGCCAACGGATCGCACTGGTGCGCCAGGAAGCGGTTCCGGTCCCAGCAGTGATAAAATCCCTCGCCGGGACGCCCTTCTCACGGGTAGGTGCACACGTTCCTCCGGAGCACAGCGAGGACGGGCTCCTCGAGATTCCGCGGGGCCGGGCTCTGCTGCTTTCCCCTTGGGATCATCTTCTTCCGGTGTTCCGGCAGCAGCCTGGAGGGCAATGCATTGTTGCACACCTCGCGCCATCCAGCCAGACTCTCCCGCAGCCCTCCTCCATCTGGTGTAAGTCACCGCATCACCTGGCTCCAGGTCGCGGGGAAATCTTCCGCTGCAGGGCTCCACCTCCTCCCGATCCACGTGGATTTGTAGCGGCTCCCCGATTTCTTGGATAACCCCGCGTCCATACTGAGGGTTAAAGGCCACCACTACACCCCAGTGTGATGGCGGGATCTCCGGGGTGCTAATTAAATCAACCTGCTCTGCAGGCTGGGGCCGGCTCCGCCACGCTGCCATCAGACGCCGTAGATGTTCGGCGTCCGGCATGATCTTCAGGCCCGGCGTCTGTAGCGTACCTTCAGCCGCGGCCAGGTGGGAAGGAGCAGGGGACACTGGGGATAAACGGATCTCCATGGGCTGGCCTAGCCGAGTGAGCACGCGGGCATCAGCCTCCAGCCTGCGGGCTAGCTGTCGGGCCTCGGCTGCAGCCACACATTCCTCAGATAGCGGCAAAGGGGGTCGGCTCATTGGTGACCCTGCGAGGGTCAGACCCCGCAGCGGTGGTGTTTCTGGGGCTATGTCATGTTGCGCAGCCTCAGGCCGGACCGGGTCAGCCCCGCGTGGTGCTCCTGGTGTCGCCATTTTTGCCTTTTCTCCAATGTCTTCTTCCCGCAGTCTCTTTCGTGGGCGGCCCCGTCCCCATGGTCTCCACCCTCCAACCAGGATCAGGAGGCGGACCTCGGCTGTTGACGGGCACGTCCTCAGGACACAGAAATACTTAGACTGGGCGGCCATTGCCGTTCGCGCTCTCCAGCTTGTCTACACCTACTTCACGCCCCTTCTCTCTCCAGCGCTGCAATGGCGGCGGATTTTGGCGGGAACTTTTGGCAGCAAATGGCGCAGCACAGTCTTTGCAATAAAGTACAGTCCAAGCACGTCAAGTCACAGTTCTAAGGCACACATGACCTGATTCCTCAGGCTTAAGTAAATCCTGTTCATGACGCCAAGTTCTGTAGCGCCCCCACTGCCGCAGGGCCGAGGGGTACCCGGTACCGGGCCTCCGAAGTCTCTGCTTCTGGGGTTGTCACAGCGGCTAGGCCCCGGTCCGTGACCCTGCCATGGGGCGCACAGTGAATGATAGGTGTGGATGTCGGTGGTGCAGTTGTGGGGTGCAGGTCGCGGTCAATAACGAGGACACCAAGTTGCAGTCTCTTTACCTCTTTACTGGAGATCTCTGAGTCCTCAGTCCAGAGTAAGGTCCACCAGGTTACGCAAGTCCGGCCGGTCCAGTGGCACCTCCAGAGTTCACTTCACAGGTGGAAATCGGTGCCTTCCTTCTTAGCGCTATGTGTTGTAGTCCTTCCCTGCTATGCTTACGGAAAGTACCCCACAACCGCTGTGTCTGTTTCTTAAGTTCCCTCACAACTCGATTAAATGATGTTCTTCTAATCTTCCGTCCCTTCCTGATGTTACAGTTAGAACGGCACCCGTTTGTCGGGTAGGCCTGGAGTTCTTCCGGGACCCTAGAGACGCCCCTCTCCCGCAATTGCCTCCCAAGACTTCATAGGTGATTTAGGTGAGACAGCCCGCCTGAGACTGACTATCCTGCCGCTGTTTAGAGTATTGCTTGAAGCTAGTTGTTATAATACTCCCTCGGCGTTCCGGCCACCGGTAGTGCGCCTCAGTAGGATGTTGCTCCGGTCTTACAGCACGACCCCCACTGGTATTCTCCTATCGCTTGATCTCGTTTCTCACTCAGCACAATCTATCTCGCTTCTAGTCCTTTCTTGGGTCCCGCCGCTTCCCGGAGCTGGCGCGGACCCGTTACGTTCTTTTCAATGCCAAGCCTCTGTCAGGATCCCACCCCTGACAGAGACCCTACTGTCTCTTCCTCCACAACACCCTCTGCCACTAGGTGTTGCTTCGTCCAATCCAGTCAGCTTTCTCTCCTAACTTCCTGCCTGACCCCCAGTTTACCCACTATGGTGGGGAGTGGCCTAATGAATAGAACCCTTAGCTCCCCCCGGAGGCCCAGCTGTGAAATGTATTGGTGTCTGTGATACCTGATCAGATGAACTCCTTCCGTGCCACCGGACGCACCATGGCTCCCCATAGTGGCGGAGCCACAGTACTGCAACGACCAGGACTCTGGGGCGCTGCACTTATCTGTTATAATTCCACCACCGGCACTAAAAACCCACTCTGATAGAATGGTAGCAGCAGGGCAGTTCAGGACCTCCAAGGCATAGAGCGTAGAAAGCCAGTTCATGCCTCATGTCCAGCATGGATACCCAATAATTAAAAGGCAAGGAAGAAACACGGAGGACGTTTGTACGATCAGCAAGGTACTCCCTCTGCATCTTCCCAAACATTGCACTTCTTGTGACAACACCCCTTGCCTCTGATGCATCACAATGGGAGGGTCTGAGAAAACTGTCCCAGAAATTTGTCATTGTTCCCCTGCCTATGCTGAATTGTACTTCTGTCTGTCTCGCTTGGACTCCTAGGTTGTACAACAAACTCTGACGTCTGCTGCCAGCGTTCTCAGATGGCAATATTTTAAGTAATTCCGCTACAAGGGCCCTCTGGTACTGCAACATTTTAGTACACCTGTCTGCCTCTGGAAGAAGAGATTGAAAGTTCTCCTTATAGCGTGGGTCTAGAAGTGTCACCAACCAGTAATGAGTGTCACCAAAAATTTTTATAATGCGAGGGTGATGGGAAACGCAGCACAACATAAAGTCTGCCAAGCGTGCCAGACTGATGACAGGCAAGACTTCTGTGTCCTCACTAACAGGATGACTGACCATGCTGTCCTCCTCCTCCTCCATGTCCTCAGGCCATCCACGCTGAACAGACGGTATGACAGCGGTGCTTGTACCGTTTATAGCGCATGAAAGTAGCTCCAGTTCTTCCTCCTCCTCCTCTTCCTCATTGTCTACCAATTCACATTGGGATAACATGAGGTTGGGCTGAATGTAATCACCCTGTATGGTTCCTCACTCCATGTCCTCGTGCTCCACCTACAATGTATCCTCTTTAATTGTGAGCAGAGAGGTTTTCAGAATGCAGAGAAGCGAGATGTGACACTAATTATGGCATCATTGCCGTTCACCATCTTGGTGCAGTCCTCAAAGTTTTGGAGGATGGTACATACTGTATGTCTGACATCCATTTCCACTTCTGAGGTCTTATGTGTGGAGTCTGAACTGAATAAGATGGCCTTGTTGATGCTGGTAGTCAACAACTGCCCTATTCTGCTCACAAATCCTTTCCAATATATGCAGTGTAGAGTTCCAATGCGTGGGGATATCACACACCAGTCGATGAGCTGGAAGCTGCAAACGCTGCTGAAGCACATCAAAGGCGGCTGAAGCTATAGCTGACTTTCTAGAATGGGCAAACAGGCAGCGTACTTTCACTAGCAGTTCCGGCAGCTCCGGGTAGCTTTTGAGAAAATGTTGAATGATGAGGTTAAGCATATGGGCCAGGCAAGGTACGTGTGTGAGCTCACCTTGCCTCAGAGCCACCACCAGGTTCTGGCCATTGTCACACACGACCATGCCTTGCTGTAGGTTCAGCGGTGTCATCCAAAAATCTGACTGCTCTTTCAGTGCTTACCAGAACTCTTCAGCATTGTGCGGTTTGACACCTAAGCAGATTAGGTTCAGCACAGCCTGTTGCTGCTTGGTTGAGGCAGTGCTGCAGTGCTTCCAGTATCTGACTGATGTGCTCATTTCTGAGATGAAGGCTGAAGAGGAGGAGAAGGTGCAGGAGCTGTAGACTGTGGGGGCAACCCTGGTTGACATAGGGCCCACAATCCTCGGTGTGGGGAGAATGTGTTTCATCCCAAGGTCCGACTGGGTCCCAACTTCCACTATGTTAACCCAGTGTGCCATCAGTGAGGTGTACCATCCCTGCCCACAAGCACTTGTCCACGTGTCTGTGGTTAGGTGGACTTTCCCAGTAACAGCATTGTTGAGGGCACGGGTAATATTGTGGGACATGTGCTGGTGTAATGCCGGTACAGCACACTGGGAGAAATAGTGATGACTGGGGACCGAGTACTTGGGACGGCCGCCGCCATCAGGTTGCGGAAAGCTTCCATCTCTATCAGCCTAAAATGCAACATTTCAAGCGCAAGTAGATGAGAAATGTTAGAATTTAGTACTGTGGCCTGTGAGGCGTTGGCTGGGTATTTCCGCTTGCATTCCAATGACTGGGGTATAGACAACTGAAGGCTTCTCTGGGACAAAGATGTGGACGGGTTTGATGATGGTGCTGGTTGACTGTGGGCAACAACAGGTGCAGGGCTCAAGGCATCTTCACATGCACCGTGAACTGGGGATTGGCTTCTATGCAAAACAGTGGAAGAAGCAGTGGTGTAACCAGCAGGCAGTGGTCCTGGAGCCTGGGGTTTTCCCCACAAAGTCGGGTGCTTTGCTTGCATGTACCTGATCATGCTGGTGGTGGTCAGGCTGGTAGTTTTGCTACCCCTGCTGATGCGGGCATGGCTGGTGCTGCAAATGGCCTGTTTGGGGTTATCTTCAGAGTCTTTAAAATATAACCAGACTCGGGAAGATCTAACAGTTGGAATGGCAACTTCTGTCATGTTGGTGTTACAGGGAACGGATTCTCGCCTTCTGTCTGTGGCCACCACACTGCTTCTTCTTGCCTGTTGGGGGGATATGCCTCCTTCCCCATGTGTGCTGCTGTCCTTGCTCTGCATGTCCTCCTGCCAGGTTGGGTGAGTTACTATGTCATCCACCACCTCGTCTTCCACATCCACACCCTGCTCCTCCTCCTGACTTTCTAGCAATTGTGTCTCATCATCGTCCACCTCTTGTGACACTTTCCCACCATTGCCTTTGTGCAACCGTGGCTGTTCAAATCTTTGGGCATCGTACCATGCAATCTTATCTGGCCCCACTTCAAGTTGATGGGCCGAGAGTCCGGAATCTTTAAAAGGAAAACTGAACAGCTCTTCAGAGTGTCCAAGTGTGGGATCAGTTGTCTCAAGGCACTCGGCATGGTGGGAAGAAGGAAGACAAGGGTGAGGAATATCCGGGCCACACTCATGGGTACTCAGACTTGACCGTGTGGAAGACATGGTGTTGGTGGTGGAGGCTAAGTGACTGGAAGCATTATCCGTTATCCAACCAACAACTGTTTCACACTGCTCTGGCTTCAATAGTGGTGTGCTGCAGTCCCCTAGAAACTGGGACAGGAAGGTTGAGCGAGAAGATGTGGGTCTTTGTTGTGGCTCACTTTCAGCTTGGACACGGCCTCGTCCTCTGCATGCACTATCATCAGCATCAGGTCCACTTCCCCGTCCCTTGGCCCTTGCCTTGCCCATTTTAAATGGACTACTGAAATATTTTAAAAGTTCAATACAAATGGATTACTTTTGAGAAAATTTATATGTGATCAGTATGCCTGAAAAGTAAGTATTTGGAGACAACAGATACACCAGGCGTCTGACGGAGATAACAGACTGTTTAAATATGTGGCCTTTAAAAAAAAAAAAAAATTAAACCACAAAATACTGTATAGACCAAGGCTAGCAGACAAGAAGATGGAATGTATGCCTGCAAAGCGAGGATTTTGACACCACAGATACACCGGGCATCTGACGGAGATAACAGACTGTTTCAATATAGCAAACAAAGAGAAACAGACTAGGTCTATACAATGAAGGATCACCACACTAGACTATGGCTATAATAATAAAGACACAATTTTATTCAGATAACAATGTATACAGCAAACCACATACAGTTTTAAAAACAGTTAAAAAGGCAATACCTTGCCATGCAACACAAACCCACAATATGGTTAGTAGCCCACTTTTAATCAATAGAACAATATAGTGATCATTTTAATTTAGCATTAACTGCATAGACAACATATCCTTATGCCAAAAAATAGCCAAATATAGTGCAAATAAAGTGCCTAATATAGACACCCCACCTCACACATCAATATAGCCTAGCCACCAATACAGGCAGATAATAACCTGGCTCGGACAAAGGATAACAGTATATATAATACAGAGGCCACACAGGGCTACTCAGGTCAATGGTAAATTGAGCAGTTTTAACATGACTATACAAAATGATATAGAGCCCCGCGGTCAGCAAATAGCATGACCAAACAATGGTACAATGATGTATAATTACCAAATAGCCCAGCAACCCCTAATACGCAGTAACATCCTGCAGCTGGACTGGCTCTAAGTGTGGGCTACACAGCTACCCAACGCGTGTCGCCACCTGCTGGTGGCTTCGTCAGGGGTAATGTGTATGTACACAGTTTGCTGTTTAAATATAAAGAGCATAAGCGTTTTTACCTGAATCAGCTGTGTCGCTGAAACATTCCGCCGCATGGAGCTTCAGGCGGCAGCCATTATGCAGGAGCGCATGCTCCGGCGTGTCATGGGCGTCGGCATAGTCAGGCAGAGTTGCCAAGGATACAGGACGCTACAAATCAGAGCGCCTGCTCTGAAGTGCTTGTAGGCGTCAATACAATTAGGCAGGGTTGCCAAGGATACACAGCGCTGCAAACAAAAGCGCACGCTACGGTACATTGTGGGCGTCAGCATTCTCGAGCAAAGTTGTCAAGGATACATGACGCTACTTATCCGGCGCACGCGTACAAACAAGGTAGACAATCCTGTCTCCCTGCTACTATGATTTAAGGAACTTCCCCGAAACCCCAAGTATGTAAGCGAAATATATAGAGATATCGATACCTTGGCAACTAAAAGAGGTAGACATCAGAAGCACGTATAAGGTGCCCCAATACAACATTGGTAGTAGAGCATGATACTTCAAATTGTTACAGAACACTGCAAATCACAGCGCCTGCTCCGACATGTTTGTGGGCGTCAATATAATAAAGCAGGGTTGCCCAGGATACATAACGCTACACACAAGAGCGCACGCTGAGGCATGTAATGGGCACCGTCCTACTCAGACAGAGTTACCAAGGATATATGATGCTACTTATACGGCGCATGCGTACAGACAGGGTAGGCAATCCTGTCTCCCTTCTGTTGTAATTTGAGGGGCTTGGCCCCAAATTTCTAAGTATGCAAGCGATATGTACAGAGTTGTTCTGGCAACTGAATAAGGTATAAACCATGGGCACGTGTACAGTGCCCCAGAAAGTCATCAGTAGCAAAGCATGGTTTTTTGAGTTATTGGCCCCTCACCTAGAAAGGCACACAACAAGACGATGCCCAACTAGGCGAATGAGCCTAGACAGCGTGAACGGTACAATGAATTATTAAACCCACGTTACCCAGAGTGTCGCTACAATACAAGCGAAAGGGCCAATGTTGGCCTCTAGAAGATACAAACTATACCTAGGTACAGAAACCCCTATATGGGACGATGATAGTATGACCCTGCTACCATTAAAAGGATATGTTGTCCATGTAGGTGAAAACATTATTTTATATACCCAGAATTAGAATATTACATAAAGTACATTATTATATCAAATATAACCAAAGGTCCAAATGTTACATAAACTGGGTAAAGATATGTTCCGAAAGAGACAGTGCTGCCGGACAAAAATCACAATGGCCAGTAGATAACAACTAGAGGATGGAGTAGTCTATTTATAAAAGCCAGTAAAAAGAAGATCCTCGTTCAGGCCAGACGGGGTAAGACAGTTCAGATTATAAATCCATCTGGACTCTCTTCTCAGAAGCTCCGAAGATATGTCCCCACCCCTAATATTGGACTGAACTTCCTCAAGTCCCAATATCCTGGTGCCCCTCCACTTGGAGTTGTGTTCGGCCAGATAATGTGAGGCCACCGAGGAAATATTCTTTCCCTTCGTCTTGTCTTTGTTAGCAGTTGTAATATTTGAAAAGTGTTGCTGGATGCGTTTTCTTAATTCCTGGGTTGTTTGGCCCACGTAGATTTTCAGACAAGGGCAAATTAAGGCATATATCAAATTGCGTGATTTGCAATTGAAATAAGACTTGGTAGGAATCTGTAAAGATAAAGAGGACAAAATAGATGCATCACCAAGAACAAATGGACAAATATTACAGGTCCCACATGGGAATGTGCCAATGAGTCTAGATCCCCTGTTGAGTTTTCTAGTAGGGCGCTGGAAGTGACTATGACTCAAGCGGTCTCTGAGATTCCTAGCCCTTCTAGCTATCAAACTCGGCTGGGTGGCAATGTGGGGATTAAGCCTGGATTCGCTTAATAAAATGCCCCAATATTTAGATAAGATCTGTCTCACATCTTGCCACTGGTTGTTGTAAGTAGTGATGATGCCGAGAGGCTTTTCAGTGGCTTTGAACCTAGACTGTAACAGGCCCATCCTACTGCTATCTCTAGCTGCCCCAAAGGCACGTGATATTACCTTGTGTGGGTATCCTCTCTCACGAAATCGCGAGGTAAGATCCCGAGAATGCTCCAGAAAGTCCCCCTGTCGGGAGCAGTTCCTTCTCACTCTATAAAATTGGCCTTTGGGGATTCCTCTCTTTAGATGGTAAGGATGGAAGCTGGTGAAATGTAGCAGGTTGTTAGACGCCGTGGGTTTCCTGTAGAGCGTAGTTGTAATCCGGTTGCCGCTTATACACAGTTCCAGATCCAAAAATTCAATCTTTGATTGTGAGAATTGCGAGGTCAATCTGATGTTCCATGGATTGTCATTTAGTGCCTTGACAAACCCTTGACATTCCTCCAGGGTGCCTGTCCAGAGAAATACAACATCATCAATGTAGCGTTGCCATTTGATTACATGTTTCAAGTAGCCCTCTAGACAGTACACCCTGGTGACCTCCCACCACCCCAAAAACAGGTTGGCATACGCAGGGGCACACCTAGCCCCCATAGCCGTGCCCCTCACCTGCCTGTAAAAGACACGATCGAAGATAAAGAAGTTCTTATCCAGTATGAACAGTAGTAGGTCCAACAAAAAAGAATCGTGTCCTCTGTCTCCGGTGGTGTTCTGGTCCAAGAAATAGGCTACAGCCTGAGTACCCAATTCGTGACTTATGCATGTGTAGAGTGACTCTACATCCAGAGTCACAAGCCAAGTGTCCGGGGGAACTTCAAAATCTTGGAGCTGTGAGATAAGAAAGGTAGAATCTCTCACATAGGATTTTAGGGTTAACACGAGCGGCTGAAGGAAAAAATCCACATATATACATGGCCGCTCCAATAGCCCCCCTATCCCTGACACAATTGGCCTACCTGGCGGGATATCCAGTGACTTATGCACTTTTGGGAGCATATAAAAAGAAGGGGTCTTTGGATGTAGATTAAACAGAAATTCCCTCTCACGTTTGGTGATGATATTATGTGCGAATGCAGTGTCCAGCAGAAGTTTCAGTTTTCTCTGGAAAACGTCTGTGGGGTCAGAAGGGAGAACCTGGTAACAGTCAGTATTATGTAGTTGACGATTCGCCTCCTGTGTATAGAGGTCCACAGGCCAAATAACCAGGTTACCCCCTTTATCCGCCTCTCGAATTACAAAATCCCTGTTAGACCCAAGCCTAGTTATAATGGACTGTTCCTCCTTCCCCAAGTTTTTACCTCTATTAGGGTCTAATTTAAGTTGATGAACCTCCCTGCAGACAGCGTCAAAAAAACATTGTACCGCAGGGCAGAGTGAAAAAGGAGGAGTAGCCTGTGACGGAAGTCTCCCAGTGAATTTACGTCTTGGACGACCATCCTCACCTTCATCGAGCAGATCCAACAGATCTCTCAGTGTCGCCCTGTCCGAGGGGGGGAGGTCATCAATGGCAGAAGGTCGATGATACAGAATTTTAAAAGTGAGTTGCCTGCAAAATAAATAAACGTCTTTAATCAGTGTAAATTTATCCAGCCCACTGGTCGGGCAAAAGGATAATCCTTTCTCTAACACTGAAACCTCACGGTCAGAGAGGGCATACTTAGACAGGTTTATTATTTGCAACTTACCCACATGGGGAGCACGGGACGGTATCGTCTCCGATATTACCGTCTCCTGTTCTGCCGTGTCTCCCGTTTGTAACGTGTTCTCAAATTATTATAGACATGCTGTTAGAGCATGACCAAGCTGTTCTGGGCACAATCAGAGAAAAGATCAAAGTGTGTGAAACCAAACTAGCCAAGTTCGATAAAAAAGTGTTGGTTGAGCCATTTCAGGTCCAACTCAAAACTATAATTGATACCTTTGAAAAGGAAGTAATATCAAGAAAGAGACAGAAGTTCAGAAGGGATCAGCTGGATTTTGGTAATGAGCGGGCCTTCAGGTGGACCCACAGGGGAAATAAAAGACCCAGTCCCTCTGTGGGCGGAGGGGGTGCTAATAACGCTACGACCTATGAAGCACTCTCTAGTGACGATTTTTTATCAACGGAACCGAGCGACACCGAAGGCGCCATAGGAGGGGTCGGAGGAGGAGACAACGTCCCAAAGAAGCGTACGCGGAATTACAAAGCGTGGTCTCCACGTTACAAACGGGAGACACGGCAGAACAGGAGACGGTAATATCGGAGACGATACCGTCCCGTGCTCCCCATGTGGGTAAGTTGCAAATAATAAACCTGTCTAAGTATGCCCTCTCTGACCGTGAGGTTTCAGTGTTAGAGAAAGGATTATCCTTTTGCCCGACCAGTGGGCTGGATAAATTTACACTGATTAAAGACGTTTATTTATTTTGCAGGCAACTCACTTTTAAAATTCTGTATCATCGACCTTCTGCCATTGATGACCTCCCCCCCTCGGACAGGGCGACACTGAGAGATCTGTTGGATCTGCTCGATGAAGGTGAGGATGGTCGTCCAAGACGTAAATTCACTGGGAGACTTCCGTCACAGGCTACTCCTCCTTTTTCACTCTGCCCTGCGGTACAATGTTTTTTTGACGCTGTCTGCAGGGAGGTTCATCAACTTAAATTAGACCCTAATAGAGGTAAAAACTTGGGGAAGGAGGAACAGTCCATTATAACTAGGCTTGGGTCTAACAGGGATTTTGTAATTCGAGAGGCGGATAAAGGGGGTAACCTGGTTATTTGGCCTGTGGACCTCTATACACAGGAGGCGAATCGTCAACTACATAATACTGACTGTTACCAGGTTCTCCCTTCTGACCCCACAGACGTTTTCCAGAGAAAACTGAAACTTCTGCTGGACACTGCATTCGCACATAATATCATCACCAAACGTGAGAGGGAATTTCTGTTTAATCTACATCCAAAGACCCCTACTTTTTATATGCTCCCAAAAGTGCATAAGTCACTGGATATCCCGCCAGGTAGGCCAATTGTGTCAGGGATAGGGGGGCTATTGGAGCGGCCATGTATATATGTGGATTTTTTCCTTCAGCCGCTCGTGTTAACCCTAAAATCCTATGTGAGAGATTCTACCTTTCTTATCTCACAGCTCCAAGATTTTGAAGTTCCCCCGGACACTTGGCTTGTGACTCTGGATGTAGAGTCACTCTACACATGCATAAGTCACGAATTGGGTACTCAGGCTGTAGCCTATTTCTTGGACCAGAACACCACCGGAGACAGAGGACACGATTCTTTTTTGTTGGACCTACTACTGTTCATACTGGATAAGAACTTCTTTATCTTCGATCGTGTCTTTTACAGGCAGGTGAGGGGCACGGCTATGGGGGCTAGGTGTGCCCCTGCGTATGCCAACCTGTTTTTGGGGTGGTGGGAGGTCACCAGGGTGTACTGTCTAGAGGGCTACTTGAAACATGTAATCAAATGGCAACGCTACATTGATGATGTTGTATTTCTCTGGACAGGCACCCTGGAGGAATGTCAAGGGTTTGTCAAGGCACTAAATGACAATCCATGGAACATCAGATTGACCTCGCAATTCTCACAATCAAAGATTGAATTTTTGGATCTGGAACTGTGTATAAGCGGCAACCGGATTACAACTACGCTCTACAGGAAACCCACGGCGTCTAACAGCCTGCTACATTTCACCAGCTTCCATCCTTACCATCTAAAGAGAGGAATCCCCAAAGGCCAATTTTATAGAGTGAGAAGGAACTGCTCCCGACAGGGGGACTTTCTGGAGCATTCTCGGGATCTTACCTCGCGATTTCGTGAGAGAGGATACCCACACAAGGTAATATCACGTGCCTTTGGGGCAGCTAGAGATAGCAGTAGGATGGGCCTGTTACAGTCTAGGTTCAAAGCCACTGAAAAGCCTCTCGGCATCATCACTACTTACAACAACCAGTGGCAAGATGTGAGACAGATCTTATCTAAATATTGGGGCATTTTATTAAGCGAATCCAGGCTTAATCCCCACATTGCCACCCAGCCGAGTTTGATAGCTAGAAGGGCTAGGAATCTCAGAGACCGCTTGAGTCATAGTCACTTCCAGCGCCCTACTAGAAAACTCAACAGGGGATCTAGACTCATTGGCACATTCCCATGTGGGACCTGTAATATTTGTCCATTTGTTCTTGGTGATGCATCTATTTTGTCCTCTTTATCTTTACAGATTCCTACCAAGTCTTATTTCAATTGCAAATCACGCAATTTGATATATGCCTTAATTTGCCCTTGTCTGAAAATCTACGTGGGCCAAACAACCCAGGAATTAAGAAAACGCATCCAGCAACACTTTTCAAATATTACAACTGCTAACAAAGACAAGACGAAGGGAAAGAATATTTCCTCGGTGGCCTCACATTATCTGGCCGAACACAACTCCAAGTGGAGGGGCACCAGGATATTGGGACTTGAGGAAGTTCAGTCCAATATTAGGGGTGGGGACATATCTTCGGAGCTTCTGAGAAGAGAGTCCAGATGGATTTATAATCTGAACTGTCTTACCCCGTCTGGCCTGAACGAGGATCTTCTTTTTACTGGCTTTTATAAATAGACTACTCCATCCTCTAGTTGTTATCTACTGGCCATTGTGATTTTTGTCCGGCAGCACTGTCTCTTTCGGAACATATCTTTACCCAGTTTATGTAACATTTGGACCTTTGGTTATATTTGATATAATAATGTACTTTATGTAATATTCTAATTCTGGGTATATAAAATAATGTTTTCACCTACATGGACAACATATCCTTTTAATGGTAGCAGGGTCATACTATCATCGTCCCATATAGGGGTTTCTGTACCTAGGTATAGTTTGTATCTTCTAGAGGCCAACATTGGCCCTTTCGCTTGTATTGTAGCGACACTCTGGGTAACGTGGGTTTAATAATTCATTGTACCGTTCACGCTGTCTAGGCTCATTCGCCTAGTTGGGCATCGTCTTGTTGTGTGCCTTTCTAGGTGAGGGGCCAATAACTCAAAAAACCATGCTTTGCTACTGATGACTTTCTGGGGCACTGTACACGTGCCCATGGTTTATACCTTATTCAGTTGCCAGAACAACTCTGTACATATCGCTTGCATACTTAGAAATTTGGGGCCAAGCCCCTCAAATTACAACAGAAGGGAGACAGGATTGCCTACCCTGTCTGTACGCATGCGCCGTATAAGTAGCATCATATATCCTTGGTAACTCTGTCTGAGTAGGACGGTGCCCATTACATGCCTCAGCGTGCGCTCTTGTGTGTAGCGTTATGTATCCTGGGCAACCCTGCTTTATTATATTGACGCCCACAAACATGTCGGAGCAGGCGCTGTGATTTGCAGTGTTCTGTAACAATTTGAAGTATCATGCTCTACTACCAATGTTGTATTGGGGCACCTTATACGTGCTTCTGATGTCTACCTCTTTTAGTTGCCAAGGTATCGATATCTCTATATATTTCGCTTACATACTTGGGGTTTCGGGGAAGTTCCTTAAATCATAGTAGCAGGGAGACAGGATTGTCTACCTTGTTTGTACGCGTGCGCCGGATAAGTAGCGTCATGTATCCTTGACAACTTTGCTCGAGAATGCTGACGCCCACAATGTACCGTAGCGTGCGCTTTTGTTTGCAGCGCTGTGTATCCTTGGCAACCCTGCCTAATTGTATTGACGCCTACAAGCACTTCAGAGCAGGCGCTCTGATTTGTAGCGTCCTGTATCCTTGGCAACTCTGCCTGACTATGCCGACGCCCATGACACGCCGGAGCATGCGCTCCTGCATAATGGCTGCCGCCTGAAGCTCCATGCGGCGGAATGTTTCAGCGACACAGCTGATTCAGGTAAAAACGCTTATGCTCTTTATATTTAAACAGCAAACTGTGTACATACACATTACCCCTGACGAAGCCACCAGCAGGTGGCGACACGCGTTGGGTAGCTGTGTAGCCCACACTTAGAGCCAGTCCAGCTGCAGGATGTTACTGCGTATTAGGGGTTGCTGGGCTATTTGGTAATTATACATCATTGTACCATTGTTTGGTCATGCTATTTGCTGACCGCGGGGCTCTATATCATTTTGTATAGTCATGTTAAAACTGCTCAATTTACCATTGACCTGAGTAGCCCTGTGTGGCCTCTGTATTATATATACTGTTATCCTTTGTCCGAGCCAGGTTATTATCTGCCTGTATTGGTGGCTAGGCTATATTGATGTGTGAGGTGGGGTGTCTATATTAGGCACTTTATTTGCACTATATTTGGCTATTTTTTGGCATAAGGATATGTTGTCTATGCAGTTAATGCTAAATTAAAATGATCACTATATTGTTCTATTGATTAAAAGTGGGCTACTAACCATATTGTGGGTTTGTGTTGCATGGCAAGGTATTGCCTTTTTAACTGTTTTTAAAACTGTATGTGGTTTGCTGTATACATTGTTATCTGAATAAAATTGTGTCTTTATTATTATAGCCATAGTCTAGTGTGGTGATCCTTCATTGTATAGACCTAGTCTGTTTCTCTTTGTTTGCTGTACTGGTTAATTCTAGGTCTTGTTGTGATCCCACGAGCCGTGGTGCCCCCTCTAAATTATTTCAAGACTGTTTCAATATGTGGCCTGTTTTTGGGGTTTAAATTTTTTTAACCACAAAATACTGTATAGACCAAGGCTAGCAGATAAAAAAATGCAATGTACGCCTGAAAAGCAAGAATTTGGAGACCACAGATAGACCAGGCATCAGACGGAGATAACAGACTGATCAAAATGTCGCACTGACGAGGGCCAACAGCCCGAAACACTGTGTCTGCGAATTGAGATACTGATTTGGCTTTTATCCTAAGTCATATTGTGCGACTCGTTAAAGGGTTGATTGTGACTTGTAGGATCTCTACTTCCAACAGGTGGCGCTATAGAGTTAACCCCTTCATGACCTTGGGATTTTCCATTTTTCCGTGTTCATTTTTCGCTTCCCTCCTTCCCAGAGCCATAACTTTTTTATTTTTCCGTCAATTTGGCCATATGAGGGCTTATTTTTTGCAGGACGATTTGTACTTTTGAACGACATCATTGGTTTTACCATGTCATGTACTAGAAAACGGGAAAAAAATTCCAAGTGTGGTGAAATTGCAAAAAAAGTGCAGTCCCACACTTGTTTTTTGTTTGGCTTTTTTGCTAGGTTCACTAAATACTAAAACTGACCTGCCACTATGATTCTCCAGGTCAGTAAGAGTTCATAGACACCTAACATGACTAGGTTATTTTTTATCTAAGAGGTGAAAAAAATTCCAAACTTTGCTAAAAAAAAAAATAAAAAAAAAAAAAAAATTGCGCCATTTTCAGATACCTGTAGCGTCTCCATTTTTCATGATCTGGGGTCGGTTGAGGGCTTATTTTTTGCATGCCGAGCTGTCATTTTTAATGATACCATTTCGGTGCAGATACGTTCTTTTGATCGCCCGTTATTGCATTTTAATGCAATGTTGCGGCGACCAAAAAAACGTAATTCTGGCATTTCGAATTTTTTTCTCGTTACGCCGTTTAGCGATCAGGTTAATGCTTTTTTTATTGATAGATCGGGCGATTCTGAACGCGGCGATACCAAATATGTGTAGGTTTGATTATTTTGTTATTGATTTATTTTGAATGGGGCGAAAGAGGGGTGATTTAAACCTCTATATTTTTTTTATTTTTTTCACATTTTTTTTAACTTTTTTTTTTTTTTACTTTTGCCATGCTTCAATAGCCTCCATGGGAGGCTAGAAGCTGGCACAACACGATCGGCTCTGCTACATAGCAGCGATCTGATGTTTGCTGCTATGTAGCAGAAATGCAGGTGCGATGCGCTCATTTTCCGGCCGCCCGACCGGAAGCACCAGTTAAATACCGCTGTCTGCGTTTGACAGCAGCATTTAACTAGTTAACCCCTTCACCACCAAGGGTGGTTTGCACGTTAATGACCGGGCCAATTTTTACAATTCTGACCACTGTCCCTTTATGAGGTTATAACTCTGGAACGCTTCAACGGATCTTGGCGATTCTGACATTGTTTTCTCGTGACATATTGTACTTCATGATAGTGGTACAATTTCTTCGATATAACTTGCGTTTATTTGTGAAAAAAACGAATATTTGGCGAAAATTTTGAAAATTTCGCAATTTTCCAACTTTTAATTTTTATGCCCTTAAATCACAGACATATGTCACGCAAAATACTTAATAAGTAACATTTCCCACATGTCTACTTTACATCAGCACAATTTTGGAACCAAATTTTTTTTTTGTGACGGAGTTATAAGGGTTAAAATTTGACCAGCAATTTCTCATTTTTACAACACCATTTTTTTTTAGGGACCACATCTCATTTGAAGTCATTTTGAGGGGTCTATATGATAGAAAATACCCAAGTGCGACACCATTCTAAAAACTGCACCCCCCAAGGTACTCAAAACCACTTTCAAGAAGTTTATTAACCCTTCAGGTGTTTCACAGGAATTTTTGGAATGTTTAAATAAAAATGAACATTTAACTTTTTTTCACACAAAATTTATTTCAGATCCAATTTGTTTTATTTTACCAAGGGTAACAGGAGAAAATAGACCCCAAAATTTGTTGTACAATTTGTCCTGAGTACGCTGATACCCCATATGTGGGGTTAATCCACTGTTTGGGCGCATGGCAGAGCTCGGAAGGAAAGGAGCGCCATTTGACTTTTCAATGCAAAATTGACTGGAATTGAGATGGGACGCCATGTTGCATTTGGAGAGCCCCTGATGTGCCTAAACATTGAAACCCCCCACAAGTGACACCATTTTGGAAAGTAGACCCCCCTAAGGAACTTATCTAGATGTGTGGTGAGCACTTTGACCCCCCAACAAGTGCTTCACAGAAGTTTATAATGCAGAGCCGTAAAAATAAAAAATCATATTTTTTCACAAAAATGATCTTTTCGCCCCCATTTTTTTATTTCCCCAAGGGTAAGAGAAGAAATTAGACCACAAAAGTTGTTGTGCAATTTGTCCTGAGTACGACGATACCCCATATGTGGGGGTAAACCACTAGGCGCATAGCAGAGCTCGGAAGGGAAGGAGCGCTATTTTACTTTTCAATGCAAAATTGACTGGAATTAAGATGGGATGCCATGTTGCGTTTGCAGAGCCCCTGATGTGCCTAAACATTGAAACCCCCCACAAGTGACACCATTTTGGAAAGTAGACCCCCTAAGGAACTTATCTAGATGTGTGGTGAGCACTTTGACCCAACAAGTGCTTCACAGAAGTTTATAATGCAGAGCCGTTAAAATAAAAATTCTTTTTTTTTTTCACAAAAATGATTTTTTAGCCCCCAGTTTTGTATTTGCACAAGGGTATCAGGATAAATTGGACCTCAAACGTTGTTGTCCAATTTGTCCTGAGTATGCTGATACCCCATATGTGGGGGGGAACCACTGTTTGGGCGCATGACAGAGCTCAGAAGGGAAGGAGCGCCATTTGGAATGCAGACTTAAATGGATTGGTCTGCAGGCGTCACGTTGCATTTGCAGAGCCCCTGATGTACCCAAACAGTACAAACCCCCCACAAGTGACCCCATATTGGAAACTAGACCCCCCAAGGAACTTATCTAGATGTGTTGTGAGAACTTTGAACCCCCAAGTGTTTCACTACAGTTTATAACACAGAGCCGTGAAAATAAAAATTCTTTTTTTTTTTCACAAAAATGATTTTTTAGCCCCCAGTTTTGTATTTTTACAAGGGTATCAGGATAAATTGGACCCCAAAAGTTGTTGTCCAATTTGTCCTGAGTATGCTGATACCCCATATGTGGGGGGGAACCACTGTTTGGGCGCATGACAGAGCTCGGAAGGGAAGGAGCGCCATTTGGAATGCAGACTTAAATGGATTGGTCTGCAGGCGTCACGTTGCATTTGCAGAGCCCCTGATGTACCCAAACAGTACAAACCCCCCACAAGTGACCCCATATCGGAAACTAGACCCCCCAAGGAACTTATCTAGATGTGTTGTGAGAACTTTGAACCCCCAAGTGTTTCACTACAGTTTACAACGCAGAGCCGTGAAAATAAAAAATCTTTTTTTTCCCACAAAACTTATTTTTTGGCCCCCAGTTTTGTATTTTTCCAAGGGTAGCAGGAGAAATTGGACCCCAAAAGTTGTTGTACAATTTGTCCTGAGTACGCTGATACCCCATATGTGGGGGTAAACCACTGTTTGGGCGCATGGGAGAGCTCGGAATGGAAGTAGCACCGTTTGACTTTTCAATGCAAAATTGACAGGAATTGAGATGGGACGCCATGTTGCGTTTGGAGAGCCACTGATGTGCCTAAACATTGAAACCCCCCACAAGTGACACCATTTTGGAAAGTAGACCCCCTAAGGAACTTATCTAGATGTGTTTTGAGCGCTTTGACCCACCAAGGGCTTCACAGAAGTTAATAATGCAGAGCCGTAAAAATAAAACAAAAATTTTTTCCCACAAAAATTATTTTTTTAGCTCCCAATTTTGTATTTTCCCGAGGGTAGCAGGAGAAATTGGACCCCAAAATTTGTTGTCCAAGTTGTCCAGAGTGCGATAATACACCATATGTGGGGAGAACCACTGTTTGGGCGCATGGGAGGGCTCGGAAAGGAAGGAGCGCCATTTGGAATGCAGACTTAGATGGAATGGTCTGCAGGCGTCACATTGCGTTTGCAGAGCCCCTAATGTACCTAAACAGTAGAAACCCCCCACAAGTGACACCATGTTGGAAAGTAGACCCCCTAAGGAACTTATCTAGATGTGTGGTGAGCACTTTGACCCACCAAGGGCTTCACAGAAGTTTATAATGCAGAGCCATAAAAATAAAACAAAAATTTTTTCCCACAAAAATTATTTTTTAGCCCCCAGTTTTGTATTTTCCCGAGGGTAACAGGAGAAATTGGACCCCAAATGTTGTTGTCCAATTTGTCCTGAGTGCGCTGATACCCCATATGTGGGGGGGAACCACCATTTGGACGCATGGAAGGGCTCGGAAGTGAAGGAGCGCCATTTGGAATGCAGACTTAGATGGAATGGTCTGCAGGCGTCACATTGCGTTTGCAGAGCCCCTAATGTATCTAAACAGTAGAAACCCCCCACAAGTGACACCATGTTGGAAAGTAGACCGCCTAAGGAACTTATCTAGATGTGTGGTGAGCGCTTTGACCCACCAAGGGCTTCACAGAAGTTTATAATGCAGAGCCGTAAAAATAAAACTAAAAATTTTTCCCACATAAAATATTTTTCAGTCCCCGGTTTTGTATTTTCCCGAGGGTAACAGGAGAAATTGGACCCCAAAAGTTGTTGTCCAATTTGTCCTGAGTGCGCTGATACCCCATATGTGGGGGGAACCACCGTTTGGATGCATGGGAGGGCTCGGAAGGGAAGGGGCGCCATTTGGAATGCAGACTTAGATGGAATGGTCTGCAGGCGTCACATTGCGTTTGCAGAGCCCCTAATGTATCTAAACAGTAGAAACCCCCCACAAGTGACACCATGTTGGAAAGTAGACCGCCTAAGGAACTTATCTAGATGTGTGGTGAGCGCTTTGACCCACCAAGGGCTTCACAGAAGTTTATAATGCAGAGCCGTAAAAATAAAACTAAAAATTTTTCCCACATAAAATATTTTTCAGCCCCCGGTTTTGTATTTTCCCGAGGGTAACAGGAGAAATTGGACCCCAAAAGTTGTTGTCCAATTTGTCCTGAGTGCGCTGATACCCCATATGTGGGGGGAACCACCGTTTGGATGCATGGGAGGGCTCGGAAGGGAAGGAGCGCCATTTGGAATGCAGACTTAGATGGAATGGTCTGCAGGCGTCACATTGCGTTTGCAGAGCCCCTAATGTACCTAAACAGTAGAATCCCCACACAAGTGACCCCATTTTGGAAACTAGACCGCCCAAGGAACTTATCTAGATGTGTTGTAAGAACTTTGAACCCCCAAGTGTTTCACTACAGTTTATAACGCAGAGCCGTGAAAATAAAAAATCTTTGTTTTTCCCACAAAAATTATTTTTTAGCCCCCAGTTTTGTATTTTCCCAGGGGTAACAGGAGAAATTGGACCCCAAAGGTTGCTGTCCAATTTGTCCTGAGTACGCTGATACCCCATATGTTGGGGTAAACCCCTGTTTGGGCACACGGGAGAGCTCGGAAGGGAAGGAGCACTGTTTTACTTTTTCAACGCAGAATTGGCTGGAATTGAGATCGGACGCCATGTCGCGTTTGGAGAGCCCCTGATGTGCCGAAACAGTGGAAACCCCCCAATTATAACTGAAACCCTAATCCAAACACACCCCTAACCCTAATCCCAACAGTAACCCTAACCACACCTCTAACCCTGACACACCCCTAACCCTAATCCCAACCCTATTCCCAACCGTAAATGTAATCCAAACCCTAACCCTAACTTTAGCCCCAACCCTAACTGTAGCCTTAACCCTAGCCCCAACCCTAGCCCTAATGGGAAAATGGAAATAAATACTTTTTTTTTATTTTTCCCTAACTAAGGGGGTGATGAAGGGGTGTTTGATTTACTTTTATAGCGGGTTTTTTAGCGGATTTTTATGATTGGCAGCCGTCACACACTGAAAGACGCTTTTTATTGCAAAAAATATTTTTTGCGTTGCCACATTTTGAGAGCTATAAATTTTCCATATTTTGGTCCACAGTCATGTGAGGTCTTGTTTTTTGCGGGACAAGTTGACGTTTTTATTGGTAACATTTTTGGGCACGTCACATTTTTTGATCGCTTTTTATTCCGATTTTTGTGAGGCAGAATGACCAAAAACCAGCTATTCATGAATTTCTTTTGGGGGAGGCGTTTATACCGTTCCGCGTTTGGTAAAATTGATAAAGCAGTTTTATTCTTCGGGTCAGTACGATTACAGCGATACCTCATTTATCTCATTTTTTTATGTTTTGGTGCTTTTATACGATAAAAACTATTTTATTGAAAAAATAATTATTTTTGCGTCGCTTTATTCTCAGGACTATAACTTTTTTATTTTTTTGCTGATAATGCTGTATGGCGGCTCGTTATTTGCGGGACAAGATGACGCTTTCAGCGGTACCATGTTTATTTATATCTGTCTTTTTGATCGCGTGTTATTCCACTTTTTGTTCGGCCGTATGATAATAAAGCGTTGTTTTTTGCCTCGTTTTTTTTCTTACGGTGTTTACTGAAGGGGTTAACTAGTGGGCCAGTTTTATAGGTCGGGTCGTTACGGACGCGGCGATACTAAATATGTGTACTTTTATTGTTTGTTTTTTTATATTTAGATAAAGAAATGTATTTATGGGAATAATATATATATTTTTTTTTCATTATTTTGGAATATTTTTTTTTATTTTTTTTTACACATTTGGAAATTTTTTTTTTTACTTTTTTACTTTGCCCCAGGGGGGGACAATACAGATCAGTGATCTGTCAGTTTGCATAGCACTCTGACAGATCACCGATCTGCGAGAAGTGCAGGCTGCTTCACAGTGCCTGCTCTGAGCAGGCTTCTGTGAAGCCACCTCCCTCCCTGCAGGACCCGGATCCGCGGCCATCTTGGATCCGGGTCTGGAGCAGGCAGGGAGGGAGGTAAGACCCTCGCAGCAACGCGATCACATCGCGTTGCTCCGGGGGTCTCAGGGAAGCCCGCAGGGAGCCCCCTCCCTGCGCGATGCTTCCCTGCACCGCCGACACATCGCGATCATGTCTGATCGCGGTGTGCCGGGGGTTAATGTGCCGGGGGCGGTCCGTGACCGCTCCTGGCACATAGTGCCGGATGTCAGCTGCGATATGCAGCTGACACCCGGCCGCGATCGGCCGCGCTCCCCCCGTGAGCGCGGCCGATCGCGTATGACGTACTATCCCGTCCGTGGTCATGGGGGCCCACCCCACCTCGACGGGATAGTACGTCAAATGTCGGGAAGGGGTTAATAGCGGCGGGTGAATTGCGATTTCACCCGCCGCTATTGCGGGCACATGTCAGCTGTTCAAAACAGCTGACAAGTCCCGGCTTTGATGCGGGCTCACCGCGGGGGTTCTGACTTCGAGTCGGACGTACTATCCCGTCCGAGGTCAGAAAGGGGTTAAGTCCTCTTTTTCTCAGAAGAGGCAATTTGCATGATCAAAATGTGGCATTAATTTTTTTTGGCCCACCAAAATTGTGTCAATAAGTATATTAGATAAAAAAAAAATGCAATACTGAGATAATAAAATATTTAGCACAATGATATGTGGTGTACAAATCACAGTGATTAACTTTAAGAACTGTAGCTAAATATTTTAGGGCCAGCTACAAATTTTTTTGGGCAGCAAAATGGTGTCCAAAAATGTTGTAAGACACTCCAAAAAATAATATAGTACGAAAAAAAGGCCAGATTTTTCTACGCGCTAACATCTGATGCCTGAGACAAAAATTGTTTAAAAAAATTGGTAGATTTTCACGCTCTTGTATTGCAATGACCTGGCTATAGTCTGCAGTGTGAGCAAGCAAATAAATGTAGAAAAAAGGGGGCTGTGGATTGCTTTCTAATAAATTTAGCACGTATAAGGTGCAAAAAAAAATGCCACGGATACCTGCAGCTACGTATATGTAAAATACGCAGCAGCAGACAGGAATAGAGTTTTTTGAGGTATGCAGTGAGATCTATATGCTCACATACAGAGCCTGCATGCCTTGCACTAATGTGGATATGTGCATGTAGCGCCCCCACCGCCGCAGGGCCGAGGAGTACCCGGTACCGGGCCTGTGTGAGTCTCTGCTCTGGGGTTGTCACGGTGGCTAGGCCCAGTCCGTGACCCTGCCGAGGGGCGCACAGTGAATGATGTGACGGGTGATGCTGTAGTAGTGCGGTGCAGTAAATAACGAGGACACCAGGTTGCAGTCTCTTTACCTCTTTACTGAAGATCTCTGGGTCCTCAGTCCAGAACACGGTTCACCAGGCTGCGCAAGTCCGGCCGGTCCAATGGCACCTCCAGAGTTCTCTTCACAGGTGGAAATCGGTGCCTTCCTTCTAGCGCTATGTGTTGTGGTCCTTCCCTGCTGTGCTTACGGAAAGCCCCCACAACTGTTGTGTCTGTTTCTTAAGTTCCCTCACAACTCCATTAGATGATGTTCTGCTAATCCTCCGTCCCTCCCTGATGTTCTGGTTGGAACGGCACCCGTTTGACGGGTAGGCTCGGAGCTCTTCCGGGACCCTAGAGTCGCCCTTCTCCACAAGTTGCCCCCCAAGACTGCATAGGTGATTTAAGTTAGACAGCCCGCCTTAAACTGACTGTCCTGCCGCTGTTTGGAGTATTGCTTGAAGCTGAATGTTATGATACTCCCTCGGCGTTCCGGCCACCGGTAGTGCGCCTCAGTAGGATGTTGCTTCGGTCTTACAGCACGACTCCTACTGGTATTTCTCCTTTTGCGTGATCTCGTTTCTCACTCAGCACAATCTATCTCGCTTCTTATCCTTCCTTGGGCACCGCCGCTATGCTGAGCAGGCACGGTCCCGTTACGTTCGTTCAAGTTGCCAAGCCTCTGTTAGGATCCCACCCCTGACAGAGACCCTACTGTATCTTCCCCCACAACACCCTCTGCCACAAGGTGTTGCCTGGTTCCAACCCAGTCAGCTTTCTCTACTAACTTCCTGCCTGACCCCCAGTTTACCCACTATGGTGGGGAGTGGCCTAATGAATAGAACCCTTAGCTCCCCCCGGAGGCCCGACTGTGAAATGTATTGGTGTCTGTGATACCTGATCAGATGAACTCTTTCAGTGCCATCAGACGCACCATAGCTCCCCTTAGTGGCGGAGCCACAGTACTGCAACGACCAGGACTCTGGGGCGCTGCACTCCCCCCTGGTTAAACACAGTACTCCGGGACTGGGAAGAAAACAACAATACAAGTTAGCAAAAAGACATACAGTTTTGTTGAGTGCAATAACAATAAGCATATTTAAACGGAGCTTCCCTTTATGGGAGGTGAGGACACTTGAACGTTACAAACATGGTTAGATATCATAGCAACATGCTATAATTAACTTTTCTTACCCAACCGGGTATTCTACTAAGTGCAAAATTGTTGAACAATAATTTAACATTGCCTTTAAGGACATACACTCTGAATCCACTAAAGACCTTCTTATAATCACATTATAAGGCAATTTAACTTTTTCATTCTCCTTCTTTAAATCTGCAGGACCGCCTGTCCTAACGGCACCAGACCTACTGCCTCTCCTTTCTATTACAGGACTGCCCCGTTCAGCCCGGGCCTACTGCCTTTTCAACTACTATACACGGTATAGAACATAACATTACTTTCAGTTTAAGAGCACCGAGCCGTTTCTATATGGCTCCTAGGAGGACTCAGGGTTCACCTTCTATCCCCATAGTCTATCAACATTATCAAGCATTTCCTATAGAACATTAAACTCTCTTCCATCTTTCACTTTCTTTCAGGGAACATCATCAGTATTTCTTCACAATTAACTAGTTGAATACATATAACTTTCTCATGTAAACATTATCATCACTTTCTTTCGTCCAAACATTATTGCTACCTGTCTTAAAGCAATATCACCGTTTAAGTGCGACAAATGAACATCCCCTTTAAGTGGGGACCAAGTCTCTATGAGGTAGCACGCCTTCTCAAGCTACCAGTCCATACTCAGCAAAGGTTCCAGTGTGGTATCTTCACAAAGAGTCCTTCTTTAAGTAAAACCAGTAGGGAGCTCCTTTAATAAGGTGCAAACTATGTACAAAAAGTTTGTATCATGCACTGTTCATGATTGCAGCAGTTCTGGAAACTTTGTGCAAAAACTTTAGAAAAAATCAAACAAAACAATAGGGATCCCGGGTCAACAAAAGGATCCCCTTAAGAGTTAACCCTGGACGGGTTTTAGCAGCAACATAAGAGAACAGTAACTATCTACATATTGATAAAGCAATTATGCTTACTCATTCTTCGGTAGAGAAGGTGGTTTCCTTCCGGGCCTCACCAGACCAACGGGTCGTGCTGCCGATCCAGGGAGCGATTCTGGTCCCAGCAACGACAGGATCCCTCGCCGCGATGCTCTTTTCACTGAGGATCCGGCACGCCCCCAAGGTACATGGTGGGTCCGGGTTCCCCGCTGCTCCGCAGGGTCAGGTTCCGTTGCCTTTTCGGCGGGAGGTTCATCTTCAGACGTTGCAGCGGCGGCCTGGAGTGCGACGCACCGCTGGACACCCCGCGCCATCCAGCCAGCTTCGCCTGTTGCTCTCCTCCACCTGGTGTAGGTCACAGCATCACCTGGCTCCAGGTCGCGAGCGAACCTTCCTCCGCAGGGCTCTACCTCCTCTCGGTCCACGTGGACTTGTAGCGGCTCCCCGATCTCCTGTATAACCCCTCTTCCATGTCGGGGGTTGAAGGAGACCACTACACCCCAGTGGGACGATGGGACCTCTGCAACGTTGGTCAGATCAACCTGGGTTGCCGGTTGTGGTCGGTCTCGCCATGCAGCCACCAAGCGCCGCAGGTGTTCGGCCTCGGGCATGATCTTCAGGCCCTGCATCTGCAGCTCACTTTCAGCCGCGGCCAGGTTGGGAGGAGCAGGGGACACCGGAGACAAACGGACCTCCGTGGGCGGGCCCAGCCGAGCAAGCACGTGGGCATCAGCCTCCAAGCGGCGTGCTATCCGGCGGGCCTCGGCTGCAGCTACATGCTCCTCAGACGGTGGCAAGGGGGGTCGGCCCATCGGTGACTCCGTGAGGGTCAGTCCCCGCAACGTTGGCGCATCTGGGGCCGTGTCGAGTGGCGCAGCCTCAGGCTGAATCGGGTCAGTCCCACGCGGTGTTCCCGGTGTCGCCATCTTTTCTCCTTCTCCAGTGTCCTCTTCCCGCGGTCTCTTTCGTGGGCGGCCCCGTCTCCATGGTCTCCACCCTCCAAACAGGATCAGGAGGCGGACCTCAGCTGTTGACGGACACGTCCTCAGGACACAGAAATATTTAGACTGGGCGGCCATTGTTGTTCGCGCTCTCCAGCTTGCCTACGCCCACTCCACGCCCCTCTTCTTCTCCTGCGCTCTCCTCAGCGCTGTAATGGCGGCGGATTTTGGCGGTAAATGGCGCAACACACAGTCTTTGCAATAAAGTACAGTCCAAGCACAACAAATCACAGTTCCAAGGCACACATGACCTGATTCTTCAGGCTTAAGTAGATCCTGTTCGTGACGCCAAGTTGTAGCGCCCCCACCGCCGCAGGGCCGAGGAGTAACCGGTACCGGGCCTGTGTGAGTCTCTGCTCTGGGGTTGTCACGGTGGCTAGGCCCAGTCCATGACCCTGCCGAGGGGCGCACAGTGAATGATGTGACGGGTGATGCTGTAGTAGTGCGGTGCAGTAAATAACGAGGACACCAGGTTGCAGTCTCTTTACCTCTTTACTGAAGATCTCTGGGTCCTCAGTCCAGAACACGGTTCACCAGGCTGCGCAAGTCCGGCCGGTCCAATGGCACCTCCAGAGTTCTCTTCACAGGTGGAAATCGGTGCCTTCCTTCTAGCGCTATGTGTTGTGGTCCTTCCCTGCTGTGCTTACGGAAAGTCCCCACAACTGTTGTGTCTGTTTCTTAAGTTCCCTCACAACTCGATTAGATGATGTTCTGCTAATCCTCCGTCCTTCCCTGATGTTCTGGTTGGAACGGCAGAGACCCTACTGTATCTTCCCCCACAACACCCTCTGCCACAAGGTGTTGCCTGGTTCCAACCCAGTCAGCTTTCTCTACTAACTTCCTGCCTGACCCCCAGTTTACCCACTATGGTGGGGAGTGGCCTAATGAATAGAACCCTTAGCTCCCCCCGGAGGCCCGACTGTGAAATGTATTGGTGTCTGTGATACCTGATCAGATGAACTCTTTCAGTGCCATCAGACGCACCATAGCTCCCCTTAGTGGCGGAGCCACAGTACTGCAACGACCAGGACTCTGGGGCGCTGCATGCACATAGACTCCCCTGCCTACCTAGCGCTGCAATCTCTGTACCCCTGAATTAGCCCTAAAAAGGACATTGGTTTATCAAGATTTGTGGATTGAACACTAGTAGACCCACACTAACTAATTAAAAATAAGAATCTGACCCCATCTCAGCAGCAGCTCTCCCTACACTAGCTGAGTCCAGAGCAGAATGCGCCGAGCAGGGCGGCGTCAGGTTTCTTATAGACCTGATGACGCTGTGCGGCCAGCCAATCACTGTAATACCACAACAAAGATGGCTGCGGTATTACAGTGCATGGCAGGCAATCCCTGCATGCTGATTGGTGCTCTATAAAGCACCAAAATTAAAAGGAGGAAACCCAAGCTCCCGCCGAGAAATCCCGGAAATACACTGAGCGTAGTGATACTCGGGCGAGTACTGAGTAGTGGCAAGCACGTTCGCTCATCACTAGTTATGAACAATTTATGTCAGTGTTCTCTGTGCAGGTGGTGCTGAGTCGATGACGCAAATAGGAATATGTTCAGCCAAGTTAAAGCAGACAACACCATGAGTTCTAGCAAACTCAGCATCCACCATAGTGACTCCAGTTCCAGTCTACACATCATGAAAAGTGGCATCAATTGAACGACAGTAGAAATTTGCTAATAGAACAGCAGTATTCAGTCATGGGGCGTGCATGAGGTATCAGGGTCTGGGCTAGCATTTACAGCTTTGCATTGAAGCTTCAATGAAGACCTGGTGGCTAAGGGAGCGGTATAAGCCTTCTTTGCTGGGAGCCCTTATACCTCATGCAACAGCTGCTATTTTTTTTCCCAGCTACACTCACATGGCACAAACATCAGTTTTATAGATTACTATTTGTAGAAAAATATAAAGAAAGTAACATAGGTAGCTGAGTGAAACTAAATGCAGCCTTGCCTGTCTGAGAACCCTACGTCTACAGGCAACACACATGAAGGAGACCCAACTTTGATTCTCTACATTTGAAAAAAATTATTCACACAACTAAAGTGGCATCAATTTACACAGAGTAGAAATAGTATAATAGGCCTCTGACACACCTTCCACTACAGGCAACCCACCAGATGGAGACCCAAGTTATTGTTTCCACATTTCAAAAAAATGTTTATAACATCAGTTGCAGTAGCAACAGTAGGCACAGAATCTTTGAAAAATCCTGGAGAACAGGAGAAGTCCCAGAAGATTGGAGAAGGGTAAATTTTGTCTCTATCTTCAAAAAAGGAAAGAAGATAGAGCGAGGAAATTACAGGCCAGTGACCCTTACTTCTGTACAAGGAAAGATGTTTACTCAAACTATTAAAAAGTATGTAGGTAAGAATTTGGAAGAGAATACAGTAACTAACCAGAGCCAGCATTGGTTTGTAGCAAACAAGTCATGCCAGACTAATCTAATTTCCTTCTATCATCCAGACAATGATACAATAGGGAGACGAATCATCTGAGGAGGCCGCAGGCTGTTCACAAAAATTAGTTCTCTGAAAAGTAATAGTGAGGGCACGGCTTATCCATGTCCAGATAGAACACATGGAATATGTTTATATTCCGCTGTACAATCAATGCTAACTCCATGATAACCCAACACTCCTCGCTGCCAACAACAATCCTGTTTTTAAATCAATAAATAAATACCGGACAATGGAATATCAATCTTCTTTTGGGGTTCACACCATCAGGGTGCTCCATCCCCTCTCTCTCACAGTAGCAGTCATATACCGGCCCCCAGGCTCACCCACCCACTTCTTTGACAACTTTTATGTGTTGCTTCCACACTTCATGTCCTCAGAATTGACAACCTTATCCTGGGAGACTTCAGCTTCAGTTCCCCAACTGCATCTCAGCTTAAATCTCTAGCCAATTCTCATGGCCTCTCACAACTTTCAAACTCTGAGACACACAAAGACGGTAACACCCCTGATCTGGACTTTGTTGGGTTCAGTTCAATCTCTTACCTAGAAGACATCTCTTACCCTTTGTCCCCCATGAAATTAGGAGTATAACCACAAATTACACATTTTTAGGTGCTCCCTGAAACACATTTGTTTTGTTTAATCAAAGTCCTTTTTATATATATAGCTTACACTCCTCATCATCCCCGCACCTCTGCTGCCGCCACACCACTGCCGGTAAGCCTGCATTCCAACTATAAGATGCACCCCCCATTTTCCTCACATTTTTTTGGGGGAAAAAAGTGCATCTTATAGTGCAAAAAATACGGTATTCTCCACTTCTCTGAACATAATTTGCCATCAAACTCAACTGTACACAAAAGGCGAATGCAGCCTTTAGCTACCTCCCATTTCCTCATCATTGTAAATAAACACCTGTACTTTGTGTCATCCCAACCTCATTGTAGATTGTAAGCTCTGAAGAGCATAGTCGTCATTATTTTTCTTGAATTATTTGTCTTAAACTTGGTAACTTTTGACTGTTTTATATGAACTGCTGACTTGTAAAGCTATGCGGAATGTGTTTGCAATATACAAATAAAGGTTATTTTTAGTAGATTGAAGATGGTGAAGTTCAAGCTGATAACTTTGCCATGTGTAGGAAGAAATAATCTTTTAGGTGAGCACAACTGCACAAACGAGGGTTTGCTGCTGCTGTGCTGACAAAGGGTGGATTAAGGTTAACATGACAAGCTACTGGACTGGGAGAAAGGTGCAGGCAGAGATGTTACGGTGGATTGAGAAAAATGGGGTGTGCTTGATATGTAAAATCAGTCAAAACAGCAGGCATGTCCAATTCCGTATCAGCTGACAGGCTCTCAGTCACCCCAACTGTAGGGGTTAAACAAATGAGGGTTCTTCAGCCGGAGACCTATGTGGCAACACTTGCCACGGTGATTGAGGAGGAAGAATCAGAAAATGCGGTTGATGGGGTGGATGGTGGTTGGCGATGCCCGCTAATCGGCATTTTAGCACAGTGACATTCCCAGATTAACACATGTCGATCGTGAATGTGCCAGTTCATGCATGCAGTACTGAAATTATTTTATTTTTTTACTCTACTAGGTCTTTTGTTTAAGTTGACAGCTAACGTAATTTTGCAGATTTTTGCTGGTCTGAAAAAAAGACACAAGATAGGCAACTGCAGAACCACGAATGCTGCTGTCCTCTGCCAGAGCTGGGGCTCAGGATGCATTGATTGTCGTGGTTGCATAACCATGTGTCTACGTAACCGCCTCATCTTCATCCTCCTCCTCAACTGCTGAGCTACTCAGCTGCATACCTCTGAGTTTACACCAAGTGTGATCTACTACCTCATCATCATCCTCTCTGTTCTCCCACTCCTTGCCCTGAGAGTCACCCTCCTTCTCTTCCTGCCTTGAAAGCACTCTACAGTCTGCGGGCGTCTCAAGTATCTGAGTCTCGACATGAATGGATCACCTTCACTCAATGGGTTAACGTCTGTTAACGAGGTTTTGGTACATGCTTGGACCAAACTTCGTCTTGACATGGATCAAAGTGAGAAAAAATTTGGTAATCAGTGCAGACGATTTCTTCCTCTTGACTCTGTGAATCTTTAGAGTACACTTCCTATGCCCATGGCATACACTGTGTGAGGCCAATTGATGCAGCGCTTGCCATTTATTGGAGCACATGTTCTTTCTGGTCCTCATATACAAACCATACCATGGTACCGTTGCCAAAGAAAGGGAGCAGAGTTACCCGTCCAGTTAAAGAAGTTGTAAAAATGCTGCGCAATTGCTCTCTCTGCTGCAAAACTTCTCATATCATACCTGTCTCACAACCCTCTTACTACAGACTTTCTGATCTGTTGACATTACAGACTTGGCCCTTTGATGGATCTCCTCGTACCTAACAGACAGGACATTCAGTGTCTCCCACTCACACACCACCTCCTCATCTTGCCCAATATGTGTCGGTGTCCACCAAAGTTCAGTTGTACGACCGGGAACTATGCTTAGAGGTCACACACTCATGCTCCATCCTTCTAAAAGGGACCGCCCGCATCAACCTAAGGTATTTCCAGCCCATAGCTGGGCAACACCTTCAATTTAGTTGGCCTTGCATGCTTGCTAGTTGTCAGGTTCCCCAGGTCCACCTGTCTGCTTGTCTACCCTGTAACCATCTGCTCTTACCTGTCTGTGCCCATCTTCTCTTACCAGTCTGTGCTCTTCTTTCCATCAGCCAGTCCAGATCGTACCTGTCAGTATCGTCTGTCTAACACCTGGTCCACTTCCCACCTGCCAGTGCTTTTCTTTTCCTCAGCCAGTCCCATCTGCACCCGTGATTCCAGAGTCTTTACAGTGCCTGCCTGCATTTTTCATCCCTTCTTCAGGCCATAGCAGCTTACCCGCTGTAGGTGGTCAGCTGCCACCTTCTGTAGGGCAGCCATGGAGTAGCACCTGGTGGGACCTCTTTGTCCCTCCTTTGGTCGAAGTTTTCGCCTGCTGCCACTTGTCCAAGTAGGGATTTGGTTGGCCATCTAGTTACGCCCCTTCCAGGCTTTCAGAGGGATACGGAACAGTGATTACATCACCTTGGTATTTACAGTCTCCATCTGCTGGGTTGGCTGTAGTGGAAGAGGTGTCAGTCACCACTATACTAGTTGTACTCTATTGCAATTGATGCCACTTTGTTGGTGTCTGCCACTAATTTTTGTAGATGTGTAGACTCCTGGTTGGGTCTCCTTCATGCGTGTAGCCTGTAGCAGTTGGCCTCCAAGACCATCAGGCCTCCACTTCTAAGAATAGTAACTACCCGTGTTACTATACTTAGATTTTTCAGAGAATACTAGCCTACGAAATTTATATGATATTTGTGTCACCTGAGTGTGGCTGAGTATGAAAGCAGGTTGTGCTGCTGCATGTGGTATCAGGGCTCTCAGCACAAGAGGCCTACACTAATCCCTCACCCACCTTATTTTTCTGTGACGCTCACATGAAAGCTGTAAATGCTGCCCAAGACCCCGATACCTCATGCCTGGCTGAGTGCTGAAGTGCCATGCTACAGTTAGGACTGTGGGTGAATTGAGGCAACATTTCTGGTGTCTGCTCCTAATTTGATGTATTTTAGCAGCATTTGCGTTCGTTATAAATTGTTGTGCATGTGTTTGATTTTACCTCCCATTGACATGACTGGCGTTCGGTTATGTTCGGGGAATATTCGACAAATTAATAAGCAAATATTGCAAATTCGGCGATCGTAATCAGTGCCGAACATTGAAATATTCGCTCATATCTAATTATAAATAAAATTAGCATACATATATAATTAAATAATAAAATAACTAAGTGATAAGGCACATATGATGTAAACTGCTCAGTACTATAGAGTTATATTGTGCAACAAGTCCACTTTAATATCAGACAGAGCCATTCATGCATCAAATAATCACAGTAGATAGAAAGCATATGAAAAACATAATAGACATGATAGACATAATAGTTAGATACTGATCCCACAGTTACTGCACGTGCCCGACGTGTGTTTTGCCTACTGCTTTGATTAAAGATTCCAAGTGCTGTGAAATTGCAAAAAAAGTAAAAAGTGCAATTTCACAATCGTTTTTTGGATTTTTTATTTACCATGTTCAATGTCTCCCTCTCCTCTGGAATTTTCTCCTCCTCCTTCAAACACTCTATCATTACTCCATTATTAAAAAAAACACTCTCTCGATCCATCCTGCACAAATAACTACCAATCAGTCTCCAACCTCCCCTTTATCTCTAAACTCTTGGAGTGCCTGGTCTACTCCCGCCTTACCCGTTACCTTTCCACTCACTTTCCCCTAGATCAATCACAGTCCGTCATCCACCCCCTACATTCATCAGAAACTGCACTCATCAAAGTGACTAATGACCTTATGACAGCAAAATGTAACAGTGACAACTCTCTGGTCATGCTTCTTGACCTCTCTGTAGCTTTCGACTCTGTTGACCACCACCTCCTACTCTCTATGCTCCAATCAATAGGCATTAAGGACACTGCTCTCCTGGTTCTCTTCTTATCCTTCAGCGTATAATTTCCTGGCTCCACTTCATCTCCTCTTCCTCTCACTGTTGAGATCCCTCAGGGCTCAGTCCTTGGCCCCTACTCTTCTCTCTCTAAACGGCCCCAATTGGATAGATCATTGGCAGATTTGACTTTCAGTACCATCTTTATGCTAATAACACACAACTATAAGCGTCAACCCCTGAGCCTGACCTTACCCCTGCTGTACTACAGAACACTAGTGACTGTCTGTCCGCAGTCTCCAACATCATGTCTGCTCTCTACCTGAAACTCAACCTTTCCAAAACTGAACTTCTTCTGCTCCCGCCGTCTACTAACCCTTCTAAATCTGACATCTTCCTCCCCGTGGGTGGCACCATAATAATGCATAGGCAGCGGGCAGGCTGTCTGGGTGTTATGTTTGACACCAATCTTTCCTTCACCTCCCATATACAATCTCTTGCCCACTCTTGCCGCTTACACCTAAAGAACATTTCTAGAATCTACCCCTTTCTTACCATGGCAACAAAAACCCTCAACTGTTGCCCTGATCCACTCACGCCTGGACTACTATAATGCTCTATTAATTGGCCTCCCCCTCACTCGACTTTCCCCTTTCCAGTCCTTCCTTAATGCAGCAGCTATGGTCATCCATCCGGTTAATCAGTACTCAGATGTGTCCACCCTTTGCCAGACATTGCACTGGCTGCCCAATCATTATAGGATCCAATTCAAACTGCTTGTTTTGACCCACAAGCTCTCCTTAGTGCGAAACCCTCTACATCTCTTCCCCCATTTCTGTATATTGGCCTACCCGCTCAGTACGCTCTGCAAGCGACTTTTGACTAACCTCTGCATTGCGCCAATCCTCTGGAATGCTATACCCCAAGAAAATAGGACTATCCACAACTTACACAGTTTTAGGCGCTCACTCAAAACACATCTGTTCAGAGCGGCCTATCACGTTTTGTAGTGAAAGTACTTTTTGTGTGTGTGTGTGTGTGTGTGTGTGTATGTGTGTGTAGCCCACTCACTATCTATCTGAGAATAACCCTCCATCAAACACCACTGCACCCAACAGCACCACAAACACAGGCTGGTGACTACCTCATGCCACCGTTTCTATCACTCACTCCCTTAAGATGGCTGGGCCATCATTGTAAATAAGCACCTGTACTTTGTGTCTCCCCCCACCTCATTGTAGATTGTAAGATCTCATGAGCAGGGTCATCTTTTTTTGCTTTAATTTTGTATTATTTTAAACGTTGTTACTTATGACTTGTGTATGAACTGTTAAACTGTAAAGCGCTGTGGAATTTATTGGCGCTATATAAATTGAGATGGTTATTATTATGGTAAAACTGGCAATAAGAGGTCAGTATGAGTGTGTAGATACCAAATATGTACAGTTTATTTTTTGCTTAAAGGGAACTTGTCACCCCCCCCAGGGCATTTTTTAGCAAAAGAGCCACCTTCAGCAGCACTAAGGCTGCACTCTGTGAAGGTGGCTCTTATGTTTCTGATCCCTAGTAACACTGAAATATTGACTTTTATAAATTGCGCCCCATACCTGTATTGAGTCCCAGAGGTATGGTCTGCATAAGGCGTATACAGTGTGTGTGTGTGTGTTTGTGTGTGTGGTGCGAAGGTGTTCCGCTGGTGGTACCGCGCAAGAGGCTGGTACCACCAGCAGTTTCCATATTGAGTGTCCCAATATTGCGGTCGGTGAACTTCTGCCACTTGGAATTCTGGGATCCAGACACATCTGGATGGAACAGGATGTGAAGACATTACAAGATAAGTATATATTAAGATATGTAAGCTTCTGGTTTCAACTGTATAGATAGATAGATAGATAGATAGATAGATAGAATAGTTAGGTATCTTGCAGACACATAATGTCCCAGAGACTTTTTAATGTCTGCCATTCCCCGTTTTTTCTACTTTTGTTGTATGACCCTAAAATGCTCTTTTGTGAATTAGCTACTGTACATGATAGGACACAATCTTGCAGCAACAGCATGCAGTATGGTGGGGAGCTGCTTGGTTGCTAAATTGTACTATTAAAACAGATATTCAAAAATTAAAATGTGGCCTTTCTTTAAAAAATATTAAATTTCCAGGCCTTTTATAAAAAAAATGGGACAAAAAATATAGGTAGCAAGCACCTGCTCCAGGCCATTGTGTTCAGGTGTCATGTAAAGGTGTAATATTAGGCTATTATAACAACGAAGTGTGCAAAAGAAATACTCACTGTGAACTGTGTGAAATATGTAGAATGAGCTGTACATTCTTTCCTTCTATTCCTAGGCAGTAAAATCCTAAATCAGCGCTGCTTGGCTGGCCCTCATCTTTTATACTAGCACTAGTGACTAGTGTTGAGCGAAACGGATCGGACAATTTCAAAAATCGCCGACTTTCAGCAAAGTGTGGGATCGGCCATGCTGTTGGCGATCTTCGCGCCAAAGTCACGTTTCGTATGACGCTTTCAGCGCCATTTCTCAGCCAATGAAGGAGGATGCAGAGTGTGGGCAGCGTGATGACATAGGTCTCGGTCCCCACCATCTTAGAGAAGGGCATGACAGTGATTGGCTTGCTTTCTGCGGCGTCACAGGGGCTATAAAGGGGCGTGCACGCCGACCGCCATCTTACTTCTGCTCATCTGAGCATAGGGAGAGGTTGCTGCAGTTAGTCAGAAGCAGGGATATACTTAGGGAGGGAAGATTAACCCCCAAACCGCTTGTGCTGTAGCGATTTCCACTGTCCAACACCACCTTTTCTTTGCAGGGACAGTGGAGGTTAGATTTCTGTGCATCAGCTCTGTAGCTTATTAGGCTGGCTTATAAGGCTCCCTGATAGCTGCAATGCTGTTTGCACACTGCTGTGCAAACCAACTGTTTTTTTAAAAGCAAAAATCCTGTTGCTCCTTTCTGCACAGTTCTATTGTTTATTTGTCCACACTTTTGTGTGCAGCAGTCCTTTTTATTGCTGGCTGCCATACTTGTCATGAGATCATTGTAGGGAGATTGATATTGTAATACAGTCCCTTTTTTATATATATATCTGCGAGCCACGTTCTGCCACTAACATTGCATAGTGTAATACAGTGGGCCTGATTTTTGCAGCAGTCTCCCACACATAAAAAGGGAGATTTATATTGCCACTAAGTGCATCTGCGTCAGTTCCATCTGCGTCAGTTCTGTTTGTCGTATATCTGCCAGCCACGTTCTGCCACTAACATTGCGTAGTGTAATACAGTGGGCCTGATTCTTGCAGCAGTCTCCCACACAATAAAAAGGGAGAAATAAATTGCCACTAAGTGCATCTGCATCAGTTCTGTTTGTCGTATATCTGCCAGCCACTTTCTGCCACTTATACTGTGTAGTGTAATACAGTGGACCTGATTTTTCCAGCAGTCTCCCACACATAAAAAGGGAGATTTATATTGCCACTAAGTGCATCTGCGTCAGTTCTGTTTGTCGTATATCTGCCAGCCAGTTTCTGCCACTAACATTGCGTAGTGTAATACAGTGGGCCTGATTTTTGCAGCAGTCTCCCACACAATAAAAAGGGAGATTTATATTGCCACTAAGTGCATCTGCGTCAGTTCTGTTTGTCGTATATCTGCCAGCCACGTTCTGCCACTAACATTGCGTAGTGTAATACAGTGGGCCTGATTTTTGCAGCAGTCTCCCACACAATAAAAAGGGAGATTTAAATTGCCACTAAGTGCATCTGCGTCAGTTCTGTTTGTTGTATATCTGCCAGCCACTTTCTGCCACTTATACTGTGAAGTGTAATACAGAGGGCCTGATTTTTGCTGCAGTCTTCCACACATAAAAAGGGAGATTTATATTGCCACTAAGTGCATCTGCGTCAGTTGTTTGTTGTGTATCTGCCATCCACTTTCTGCCACTTATACTGTGTAGTGTAATACTGTGGGCCTGATTTTTGCAGCAGTCTCCCACACAATAAAAAGGGAGATTTATATTGCCACTAAGTGCATCTGCGTCAGTTCTGTTTGTCGTATATCTGCCAGCCACTTTCTGCCACTTATACTGTGTAGTGTAATACAGTGGGCCTGATTTTTGCAGCAGTCTCCCACACATAAAAAGGGAGATTTATATTGCCACTAAGTGCATCTGCGTCAGTTCTGTTTGTCGTATATCTGCCAGCCACTTTCTGCCACTTATACTGTGTAGTGTAATACAGTGGGCCTGATTTTTGCAGCAGTCTCCCACACATAAAAAGGAGATTTATATTGCCACTAAGTGCATCTGCGTCAGTTCTGTTTGTCGTATATCTGCCAGCCACGCTCTGCCACTAACATTGCGTAGTGTAATACAGTGGGCCTTATTTTTGCAGCAGTCTCCCACACAATAAAAAGGGAGATTTAAATTCTCAACAAGTTTACATATACCTTCTACCTTGTTTTACAGTACCATATAACGGTTGTTAGTTTGGTTACATTTTCCCAAAACTGAGGAAGTCTGGTGGAAGAGGCCGTGGGCGGTCATTGCCAGCTGGTAATGATGGTGTTGGTGGTGGAGGATCATCTGGTAGTAGGGGGAAAAGCAAAATAGCACCTAAGGCTCGAGTTGTTAAGCCAGCGTCATCATCTGGCTACACAAGGCCTCGAAGGCTCCCTTTTCTGGGAGTAGGAAAACCGCTTTTAAAGCCAGAGCAGCAGGAAAAAGTTTTGGCTTTCCTTGCTGACTCAGCCTCTAGCTCTTTTGCCTCCTCTTCCAAAAGTTCCAAATTTAAAAGCAGGGAGTCGTCAGTGGATGCTCACTGTCAGGAACAAGTCGCTTCCTTGTGTCCTTCACCCAAAGCAAAAGTGAAGGATGCGGCAGGCGACACTACAGTTTACTCCATGGAGCTCTTTACACATACCGTGCCAGGGTTAGAAAGGGAAATAGTTCACAGCCCATTACAAGATGAATCGGACATGGAGTGCACAGATGCACAGCCACAGCTAGATTTTTATGCTGTTCCATTGACTCAGATCACAACATTGGCCTCATAGTGTACTGAGACAGAATCTGACCCTGATGAGACTATGGTGCCCCGTCCCAAACGCTATAGCACCTTACACGGTGACACAGAGGAAGGAGCACAGGACATTGAAGAGGAGGTGATAGATGACCCAGTTGTAGACCCAGATAGGCAGCCATTGGGGGAACAGGGTGCCGCTGGCAGTAGCTCTGAAGCGGAGGATGAGCCGCAGCAGGCATCAACATCGCAACAGCTTTCATCTGGCAGGCCCGTATCAGGCCAAAAACGTGTGTCAAAAACAAAAACAGTTTTAGGACAGCGTGGCCATCCAGTGAAAGTTTCACAGCGTGCAATACCTGAAAAGGTATTCGATAGTAGGAAGAGTGCAGTGTGGCAATTTTTTAACCAAGATCCGAATGATCAGTGCAAAGTTATCTGTAAGAAATGCGTAAAGACCTTTAGCAGAGGGCAGAATGTCAAAAATTTAAATACAACGTGCATAGGTAGACATTTAACCAGCATGCACTTGAAAGCCTGGACTAACTACCAAACGTCCCGTAACGTTGGTGCACCCGCTCAGAATGAAGGTAGTCAGCAACGCTACATTGCTTCCCTCACTGTAAGCCCAACGTTTAGGACACCACCTGCAGCAAATGCGGAGTTATCGTCACAAGGCCAAAGCAGTCAGGGAATCACCAGGTTCTTGGTAGGAAACACTGTATGTAGGCCAACATCCAGAATACCATCACCAACCCTCTCTCAATCTGCCATGTCCACCACCACCCCCGCTAGTTCCACCATATGCAGCTCTCCAGTCCAGCTCACCCTACAAGAGACTCTTGTTAGGAAAAGGAAGTACTCATCCTCTCATCCACGTACACAGGGTTTGAACAGCCACATTGCTAGACTAATCTCGTTAGAGATGATGCCCTACCGGTTGGTTGAAAGCAAATCTTTCAAAGCCCTGATGGCCTACGCAGTACTGCGCTATGGCCTACGCAGTACTGCGCTATGACCTACCCAGTCGACACTTCTTTGCGAGAAAAGCCATCCCAGCCCTCCACCAGCATGTCAAAGACTGCATTGTCCATGCACTCAGGCAATCAGTCAGTAGAAAGGTGCACCTCACAACAGATGCATGGACCAGTAGGCATGGCCAGGGACGTTACGTGTCCATCACGGCACACTGGGTTAATGTCGTGGATGCAGGGTCCACAGGGGACAGCCATAGTGGGACAGTTCTGCCTAGCCCACAGTCTAGGAAACAGTTAGCTGTAGGCGTTCGCCACCCCTCCTCTTCCTCCTCCTCCTCCAGCAGAAGCGAAAGCTCATCCACAGAGCGAGGTCGCACGACCACTCCATCCACCGCTGCCAGTGTTGCACACGAGGTGTCCCATTATGGAACAGCTAGTGGTAAACGTCAGCAGGCTGTGTTGGAAATGAAGTGTTTGGGCGACAACAGACACACCGAGGAAGTTCTGGCTGAGTTCTTGCAGCAAGAAACTCAGTCATGGCTGGGCAGTGTAAATCTTGAGGCAGGCAAGGTAGTCAGTGATAACGGAAGGAATTTTATGGCTGCCATAGCCCTTTCAGAACTGAAACACATACCTTGCCTGGCTCACACCTTGAACCTGGTGGTGCAGTGCTTCCTGAAAAGTTATCCAGGGTTACCAGCCCTGCTCCTGAAGGTGCGAATACTTTGCTCGCACATCTGCCGGTCGCCCGTACACTCCAGCCGTATGCAGAACCATCAGCGATCGTTGAAGCTTCCCCAGCACCGCCTAATAATCGACGTTGCAATAAGGTGGCACTCCACACTGCACATGCTTCAGAGGCTGTGCGAACAGAGGCATGCTGTAATGTATTTGTGGGAGGATACACAGTTGGCAGTTGGATGGCAGACATGGAGTTGTCAGGTGTGCAGTGGTTGAAGCTACAAGACCTCTGTCAAGTCTTTCAGTGTTTTGAGGAATGCACACAGCTGGTAAGTGCAGACGACGCCATCATAAGCATGAGCATCCCACTAATGCGTCTGCTGATGCAAAGTTTGACGCACATTAAGGAGCAGGCAACTGCAGCCGAGGATGAGGGAAGCCTTGATGACAGTCAGCCATTGTCTGCTCAGGGAACTCTCCTGGACGAGGTGGCGGACGAAGAGGAGGAGGAGGAGGAGGATGGGGATGAATATTTATGGGAGGAGGAAGCTTCTCAGGGGGCAATAGAAACTGGTGGCGTTGCAAGGTCAGGTACAGGGTTTTTGCGGGAGATAAGTGATGTTGATTTGCCAGAAAGCGCTCCTCAACCTAGCACAAGCAGTGAATTGACACCTGGAACATTGGCCCACATGGCTGATTATGCCTTGCGTATCCTAAAAAGGGACCCCCGCATTATCAAAATGATGACCGATGATGATTACTGGTTGGCCTGCCTCCTGAATCCACGCTATAAAGGGAAATTGCAAAATATCATGCCACATGAGAACCTTGAGCAAATAGTGGCTACCAAACAAGCAACTCTTGTAGACCGTTTGGTTCAGGCATTCCCAGCACACAGCGGCGGTGATGGTTCTCACACGACCTGCAGGTGGCAACATTGCAGAGGTCTTAGAGGTGCACAAATCAGAAGTGGCGTTGGACAGAGGGGTTTTATGACCAGGTTGTGGAGTGATTTCGCAATGACCGCAGACATGACAGGTACTGCTGCATCAATTCAAAGTGACAGGAGACATTTGTCCAGTATGGTTACGAACTATTTTTCCTCCCTTATCGATGTTCTCCCTCACACGTCATTCCCCTTTGATTACTGGGCATCTAAAATAGACACCTGGCCTGAATTGGCAGAATATGCATTACAGGAGCTGGCTTGCCCAGATGCTAGTGTGCTATCAGAAAGAGTCTTCAGTGCTGCTGGTTCAATACTGACCAAAAAAAGGACTTGTCTGGCTACCCAAAATGTTGATGATCTAACCTTCATAAAAATGAACCAATCATGGATTTCTAATTAGTTTGCCCCAGCTTCCCCTGCTGACACGTAGCTTGCCTGAAAAATGTCTTGCTTTTGGCCTCCTCTTACTGACTGCTCCAATTCCTCCATTTGCAGCTGCTGAATGTCCACCATAGGCCATTTTTTTACCTCCATAAATGGGCTGACTCCCCCCACAGGGCCTTGGTCACCACCTAGCGCAAGCACCCGTGTGAGTGCCGTTTGCCTGGACAGTTGGGTGTGCCCACTCTTGGGCGACGGCACTGGCACAGGGTCCCTCATAGTACAATGAAGTGTCTCTGACGGTGGTGGTGAATAACCAACGTCAGACACACCGTCATAATATGAGGGGCCCTGGGCCAGTCCACGAGAGAGTGTCCCCCCCCAAGCTCGAACAGCGCTCTACCACTTGCAAAACTTACCTCTCCCGGCTCCACCACTGTGTAGTCTGTGCTGTTAAATCCTTCAATGGCACTGCCAATAAAAATGTGTTGAAATGATAGATGATAGTAAAAATATACAGGGGCCCTGGCCCCCATTTAGACCCGTTAATACTTTGCGCCAACTACCACTGTCTGCTACTCAGCAGAGGAGCCCAACCCTGTACGTAGCTATGCCACCTGTTTATTTATGAAAATTTGTTTCGCAGACATTTACCTCACTTTATGATTTTGGCCTACTAACTGTGTCATTCACTCCTTACAGTTGTCCTACACTGAACACACCTATGCTGCGAGTTTACTCCTGTTACCAGTTTTGAACTGCATTGAGCCTACTTTTTTATTTTAGGCCTACAAAGTCTGTCTGCACCACTCCTTACAATCGTCCTCCGCTGAACAAACCAATGCCGCCTGTGTACCCCTGTAACCTATTTTGCACTGCATAGAGCCTACTTTTTTTTTAATTTTAGGCCTACAAAGTCTGTCTGCGCCACTCTGAGTCCTTACAATCGTCCTCCACTGAACAAACCAATGCCGCCTGTGTACCCCTGTAACCTATTTTACACTGCATAGAGCCTACTTTTTTATTTTAGGCCTACGAAGTCTGTCTGCGCCACTCCGAGTCCTTACAATCGTCCTACGCTGAACAAACCAATGCCGCCTGTGTACCCCTGTAACCTATTATACACTGCATTGAGCCAACTGTTTTATTTTAGGCCTACTACCTGTGTCTGTCTGCGCCACTCAATACAGCTGAACAAAGCTGAGCTTCGATTTTCAGGCTTTCAGCCTATAGGAAATTTTAAACTGCATTTGTCCTACTTGTTTGTTTGGGCCTACTAACGGTGTCTGCCGCTCCTTGCTTTTCTCCTCCACTGAATAAAGCTGACCTTCAATTTTCAGGCTTTCAGACTATAGGAAATTTTAAACTGCATTTGGCCTACGTGTTTGGTTGGGCCTACTAACGGTGTCTGCCGCTCCTTGCTTTTCTCCTCCACTAAACAAAGCTGAGCTTCAATTTTCAGGCTTTCAGCCTATATCAGATATTAAACTGCATTTGGCCTACTTGTTCGGTTGGGCCTACTAACGGTGTCTGCTGCTCCTTGCTTTTCTCCTCCATTGAACAAAGCTGAGCTTCAATTTTCAGGCTTTCAGCCTATAGGAGATTTTAAACTACATTTGGCCTACTTGTTCGGTTGGGCCTACTAACGGTGTCTGCTGCTCCTTGCTTTTCTCCTCCACTGAACAAAGCTGAGCTTCAATTTTCAGGCTTTCAGCCTATAGGAGATTTTAAACTGCATTTGGCCTACTTGTTTGGTTGGGCCTACTAATGGTGTCTGCCGCTCCTTGCTTTTCTCCTCCACTGAACAATGCTGTGCTTCAATTTTCAGGCTTTCAGCCTATATCAGATATTAAACTGCATTTGGCCTACTTGTTTGGTTAGGCCTACTAACGGTGTCTGCTGCTCATTACAGTTTTCCTCCACTGAACAAAGCAATGCCGCCTGTTTAGTCCTGTTACCAATTTTGAACTGCAATACCTATATCTGTATTTCCTCCTCATCCTGCCCATTGCCCAGCCACTGCTAGATGAGTCTGCTGGTACATTGACCCAGACCACTACATTCCCCTTGCACTCTACACAGCCAGTATTTGACCCTGCTGAAAGTCTGGTTCCCCTTCCCGCATACTATACCACCTTACACGGGGACAAAGAGGAAGGTGCAGATGAAAGTGCAGGTTCCTTCATCAGGTGGGGGGGCATACTCGTTGGCGACGTCACTGGCACAGGGCCCCTCATAGTATGCAAAAGTGTCCCTGCCGGTGGGAGGCGCCCCCGCCATCAAACACCGCCGTACTTTGAGGGGCCCTGTGCCAGTGCCAATGCGAATGAGTGGGCCCACCCTGCGTGCTCAGGATCACAGCACTTGCAAAGTTGAAATACTTTCCTCTCCCTGCTCCACCGCCGTGACCTAGTCCGCGTTTCCTGGGCCCACGAAAAACTTGAGCCAGCCCTACCCCCCCACAACTTTAGCCAAATGACCCCCAATTTTCAATGCCTAACTATTATTATAAGGTAAATTAAGATTGACAAGCTTAAGTAACAAGAATGGATGTTTTGGGCATTAAAATGGGCACTGCAGGTGTTTTCCTGTCCTCCACTCACTGCCGATTTTGCTTCCCCATTGACTTGCATTGGGTTTCGTGTTTCAGTCGGATCCCCGACTTTTCGCAATAATTGGCCGATTTCACCCGACGCGAAAACCGACTCGATCCTAAATAAGTAAAAGTCGCTCAACTCTACTAGTGACAGTCCCCATGATTAGCTGCTACTGACATTATAGTGTTATGTGTGTATCCATCCATTCTCAGCAACACTGTGATTCTCCAGTAATAATAATAGGATGCTTGATTGTTTGCAGCTCATGTATGATGAAATTATTCCCATAGAGACAAAGAGCCCAAATTCCTTCACCTTGTCAAAAGCATTATGTGCTGGGACAAGCATCTAAGTCTTTTCATTGATTTCATATCTTTATGCTAACAGGACACACATAACACTCATCCAAATCAGCTATATGGCATGTTTTAGGTAAACTGAACCAGTAAGCCATTTCTCCTTTTCTCCTAAGCCTTCACTTGCCCATACTTTGTTGCCATAAAGCTGAATTTAAATTGATAGGAAAATACAAGAATGGGAGAAAAAGAGTTCAGCTCGAGTTTGCTCCTCATGATTGGTGGGAACTTCTGCAAACTCCTGCTCTTTGGATACTATTATGGTGTATTGTCATATTTTTTTGGGAAAAGCTCTACCTTATAGACTCTACATATTGTACAAAATCAACAAGTGTGAACATCTACAATATGATTCAATGAGTAATGTAATTTAAGGTCCAGCGAAATTGTAATAATTTGCATTGCAATCTTCTTGATATTTTAATGTGTCTTCCTATGGTGTACAGATACTATTTGTTTGCTAAACATTGGAGATCATGATCGATTCACTATAATAAATAGGCAAATAAACAAGTACCTAGTTTTCTTTCAAAGTTATTTTTGGTTACAAAATACCCATTATTAGGGAGAAAAGTCCACAGCTTTCAAGTCAAGAGAGCTTTGTGGGTGCAGCTGTATAAGAAACCAGAATGATCAAACAATTTTGGTGAGTAAACTGTAATGTGTGCCTCATTGCTATTCCCAGAATGTAAAGTCCAGCTTATGCTGATCAGCATGACTTAGAAGCATGAAGCTCTAAAAGAAGTCTTTCTTCTCCTCATCTCCAATTCTCTCCACCCTTTCAAATTTACATTGAATCTCTGCCAATATCACATTGCCTTAAGTCTTTCTGTGACATTAAGATGAAGCTCCTTTGACCCTCTCCCTACCAATCTTGTGCTTTGCCTGGACACCACGCAGCAATTTTAATAACCGAGATTGAAAAGTTTCTTGTTTCTTCATATGATCCCATCCAAGATTCAATTCTGATTTTTTTTCTATTCTTTAGAGTAGAATTGGGATTCATGGTCCTGTTTTCGTCTAAAGGTAAAAACAGCCTGCTAGCCAGCAGGTGCAGAACCCCTAACCAGCTGCTTGCTGTACTTGAGCTGAAGCGTCTTGGTTCCCCCCTCTGTGCCAAGAGCACTTCACATAATCCTCTCATGCAATTCACACTGTAATTGCACAGATCCAGACTGCTAGGGCTCAATTTATTATTATTTTTACTAACAAGATCTTCTGCAAACAGGGACTAGTCACATTAATTAGTTTTATGGAGCCAGGCTGCTCCAGACTTATCAAGACTTTTTGTTCAGTTTATTTCCAATCCCTGAATCTGCCCCCTCCCTTGGCCCTCTTGAAGACCACTCAGAGAGGAGCACATGTGGAACTTTCAGCTTCTATAGGTCCTTTTCATTGCTTTGCCTCAAACACTTCTTGAGGTGAAGCCTGGTGGATAGACACTGGCAGCAGAGATTATTTCGTTGAGGACCAGTTTCCCTTGTCAAGGTTGTGCTAGTTACGTGGTTAATTACTTGGGTGCAGAATTCTAGTGTGAGGGTCCTAAAACTATTGTTTAACTTCTTATGTAGAAGTATAAGAACCTAGTGGATTGCACAAAAATCTGCATATTCAAGGGTAATGAATCCAGCTCAGCTTTCCAAGAAGGTTACAGTATAAAACGATAGACCAATATTAGATTAAAATTGGAAGCCAACATTTTTATTACCCTACAAATGCCTATTGTGTCTACTCCTGGCAGTCATTATATTAGTTGTTAGATATTCATTGGTGGTCATGAATTCAATATTAGGCTGTCAGTAAGGACATTTACCCTGGAGCATTATGATCTTAGGGCTATACACAGCCTCATGATAGGAAAAGGAATAGGAAAGACGAAAGTGAGTGTCCCACAGCCTCAAGCATATTTAATTGTAAAGCCTTTGTACATAACAATATATTTCGACAGGTGATAGATCAGAGCAGGCCAGGCATTTTCAAACTTTTATTTACTAAATTTTTATTTTTCTAGGAAAATAAAACACAAAAAAAAATTATATAAAAATATATACATGCTCAAATAATGGACAGGTACCATTTATTATGAAGAGCTTTCAGCTGCAATTTTGATGTATGACAATCTCAGGCCATATGTACGAGACTGTCATGTAACTGCTGCTCAACAACATACTAAAAGGAAAGAGATGGGATAAAAAAAGTCACCATCAAGTTACAAGACTACTATAATTTGGTTGCATTAAATACAAAATATACAGACAACCTGATAAAACAGTTTCTCCTTACTTTATAACACAGCAGAGTATTCTGGTTTCAACAAATAATTCTAATTCTTTTATTCTAGAATGTATTACATATGACAATATATCTTATTTCTTAATCACTTATGATTTTCAAGATCTCTGCTTGCTGTCATTTAATAGGAACCTTGGTTCATTTTCATGGTCATGTGATGGACACAGGTATTCACTGCTCTGAAGAAGACACAGCTCTGATAAGTGTAATGTAACTGATACAAGTCATGCGCCTGTGATCATGACATGACCAGTACTAATTTTTACCTACTGAAATAAAGAATATTCCTTTTGAATAAATGCAAACAGAACAAAATCATGAAAACTGTTAGTTGTCGATACAGTAAGTACCGTTATACTGAAAAATGTTTTTGTATTGTGTAAAAAAAAAAATATTTGCAGAAACCTAAATAATTTTTTTAATCTCTATCTTCAAATGACCTAATATTCTGAGTGCAAGAAGCATCCGAGGCTCCTATGTATAATATATCACTGTTCTTTGTATTACTACTGCGGTGGGGGCACAATTTTATAAGAAAACAAGGTTAAAAATGTTAAAATGTTTAGATCACTGGTAAATACAAGTATTTGGTCCTCTTAACAAGTTTAGGACCATACTTTACCCCTTTCCTCAGTGTTCACATTTTTGGGTTTTACTTTACGTGTGCTTTTAACGGCTTAAAAAATGTTCTCATTTGGACACAAATAATTTTTGTCTCCTTTTTTTGCGATGCATGAGGGTTAATTTTTATGTTTTGTTTTTTACTTATATTGGTGGAAAATATTTAAAAATGGGAAATATGGGCCAGATTCATCAAAGCTTTTAAGCAAGAATTCTGGGGTGAAAAAGCTTCAAAATGTAGCAAACTTGTGGTACAACTTAAATCTGTGGTAAAATTTTTCAACAAATAAAGTTGCACTCTGTAGAGGTATAGCAAGAAAACATGAAATATATGAAATTTGAATTGCATTACTGCTCTAGAAAATAGGAAAATATGAGAACACTTAGCGCATAAATTGGCCAATTCATGTATATCAAGCAACCATGATAAGGCGATTCTCTTTTCTTATCTTAAAGTGAATCCATCCAACTTAAATTTAATATATTTCATGTTTACATGCTATAGCACTACAGAGTGCAACTTTATTTTTTAGTTATTACTGATGAGCGAGTTTGCTCGTTACTCGAGATTACTGAGCATGATTTGCGGCTGCTAGACAGCCTGAATACATGTGGGGATTCCCTAAAAAACAGGCAATCCATGCATTTGTTCAGGTTGTCTCCGAGCATGCCCAAGATACTCGGAGAACACCAGAGCATGCTCGGAAAACTCGAGTGAGTAATGAGCACACTCACTTATCACTATTATTTATGTATGGAAATAGCTACTCTTAGTTTGCACCTGTGCACACCAGTTTTCTGTTTGGAAGTGAAGGTCAGTCCTTTGTTATTTGTAAAAAAAAAAAAAAAGGCCCTCTAACTGAGCACTCCACTCATCAGCCTGTGGTGGATTTAATTGCAGCAGGATAATATCTACTCTTATAAATGCAGACTTCAGCCTAGGAGAGGAGTCACATTAGATAGGTTCCCAGAAAAGAGGATCGCCCTATGGCATCTGTCTGGTATATATGAATTGGCCAATTTATGCGCTAAGCATTCTAATATTTTCCTATTTTCTAGTTCAGTAATGCAATTCATATTTCATATATTTCATGTTTTCATGCTATAGCGCTACAGAGTGCTACTTTTATTAGTAATTATACATGGAATTGGCTACTCTTAGTTTTCACCCGTACACACCTGTTTTTTTGTTTTGAAATGATGGTCAGTCTTTTATTATTTGCACTAAAATTTTGCGACTTATGGTATTCTCAAATTGTCGGCGATATGACGAGACGAACCAAGGCATCTCTTGTTTCAAGTCAAAGATCTTACTCTAGCCACTTCAGATGCTCCTGATTCATTAAGAGATGTATGCCTCCTCATCAAGACCGTGATCAATGGCAGTCTCGATGAATCGAGGCCTATGTGTCAGTTTTTCACATGTTTTTGAGAACTAGAAAGAAAACATCAAAAACATTTAAAATTGTGTTCACCTTCCTTAAGAAATTATTTTATATATTGGACATATTTCTTTCAACAGGAGTGGAGCTAGAAACAGCAATTCAGACTGGCAGTATCTGTTTTTTTACTTTTGTTTTATATTTTAATACTTATTTTCTATTTTAGGTTTATTTCTTTCTTCATTTATGTCACACACTGTGCCCCCAAAGACCTTTTGTGGTGCATTTTAGTACATTGATTTTTATTGCTAATTTCCCCTTTAACAGGGGCTGGTACATTAGCTCTAGTTCTTGGGAAAATTTTGCCCTCTGAGTGCACAGCAGCTGATTGGGTCTCCTAGAATCCTTGATTCAGTGATCACATGACTGCTCGGCTCAGAGAAGGAATTGCTGCCAGTGCTTCCTAGCTGATTCAGGACTCTGTATACAACGAACCAGAAGGTAAGCATGGTAATAAACCATGTTTATCATCTCTCGGGGTAGTCTGGCTCTGTCTGACAGCCCGCTCGCCACCCCCTCAGCTGCACGATCTCGTACAAGCTGATTACATGGCATTGATGTTTTAAAATGTCAGTGGAGAGTAAAGCGTGGATTGCTCAAATTATTATTATTATTTATTGTTATAGCACCATTTATTCCATGGCGCTTCACATGTGAAGAGGGGTATACATAATAAAAACAAGTACAATAATCTTAAACAATACAAGTCATAACTGGTACAGGAGGAGAGAGGACCCTGCCCGCGAAGGCTCACAATCTACAAGGGATGGGTGAGAATACAGTAGGCGAGGATAGAGCTGGTCATGCAGCGGTTTGGTCGATCGGTGGTTACTGCAGGTTGTAGGCTTGTTGGAAGAGGTGGGTCTTCAGGCTCTTTTTGAAGGTTTCGATGGTAGGCAAGAGTCTGATATGTTGTGGTAGAGGGTTCCACAGTAGGGGTGATATGCGAGAGAAATCTTGTATACGATTGTGGGAAGAGGAGATAAGAGGGGAGTAGAGAAGGACATCTTGTGAGGATCGGAGGTTGCGTGTAGGTAAGTACCAGGAGACGAGGTCACAGATGTATGGAGGAGACAGGTTGTGGATGGTTAGGGTTTTGTACTGGAGTCTGTGGGAAATGGGAAGCCAGTGAAGGGATTGACAGAGGGGAGAGGCTGGGGAATAGCGGGGGGACAGGTGGATTAGTCGGGCAGCTGAGTTTAGAATAGATTGGAGGGGTGCGAGAGTGTTAGAGGGGAGGCCACAGAGCAGGAGGTTGCAGTAGTCAAGGCGAGAGATGATGAGGGCATGAACTAGGGTTTCTGCAGATTGTTGGTTGAGGAATGTACGTGATTTGTGAAATATTTTTGAGTTGAAGTCAGCAGGAAGTGGAAAGGGCTTGGATATGTGGTTTGAAGGAGAGATCAGCGTCAAGGATTACCCCGAGGCAGCGAGCTTGTGGGACTGGGGAGATTGGGCAGCCATTTACTGTAATGGATAGGTTTGTTGGGTGGGTCGCGTGAGATGGGGAAAGATGATGAATTCTGTTTTGTCCATGTTAAGTTTCAGAAATCTAGCAGAGAAGAAGGATGAAATAGCAGATAGACATTGAGGGATTCTGTTTAGTAGGGAGGTGATATCTGGTAAAGAGATGTAGATCTCTGTGTCGTCAGCATAGAGATGATACTGAAAACCGTGAGATTCTATGAGCTGTCCCAGGCCAAAAGTGTAAATGGAGAAGAGCAGGGGCCCTAGGACTGAACCTTGTGGGACTCTGACAGATAGGGGGCGAGGTGAGGAGGTGGTGTGTGAGTGGGAGATGCTGAATGTCCGGTCTGTTAGGTATGATGAGATCCAGGATAGGGCCAAGTCTGTGATGCCAAGGGATGAGAGGGTCTGTAATAATAGGGAATGGTTCACTGTGTCAAAGGCAGCCGACAGGTCGAGGAGGAGGAGGATAGAGTAGTGTCGCTTGCTCTTGGCGGTTAAGAGGTCATTGTGACCTTAGTTAGGGCAGTTTCAGTGGAATGGTGTGACCGGAAGCCAGATTGTAAGCGGTCAAAAAGGGAGCAAGAAGAGAGATGGGAGGACAGTTCAAGGTAGATGTGTTGTTCCAGTAGTTTGGAGGCATAGGGGAGAAGTGATATAGGGCGATAGCTAGATACAGAGGATGGGTCAAGAGAAGGCTTTTTGAGGATAGGTGTGATGGAGGCATGTTTAAAGCTTGAGGGGAACACACCAGTTGTTAGTGATAGGTTGAAGAGATGGGTTAGGGTTGGGATGAAGACTGTGGTGAGGTTTGGGATGAAGTGGGATGGGAGCGGGTCAAGTGCACAGGTGGTGAGATGCGATCTTGAGATCAAATGTTTATAGTCTATAGGCAGTACATAAGTGGTTAATCAAACTGAGTGGTCAATGTGATCTACCTTCTCTCTTATCAATTCGGCTACCTTCTCAGCTCCTACAGAAGTTTAAACACAAATGAAAAACTTGTACACATATGCTTTAAAACCTTTCTGTTACATTGGTTTGCAACAAAGCAAATCTGTACTAAAAGCATAAAAATTGTTAACTTTTTTCTGAGCAAGCTGGGCTGAAAATTTTACTGCACATTTCTGGCAAATCTTTGTTATTTTTAAAGGTTCTAATTGTGGGAAATCTACGACATAACTTTCACATTGAAAATCAACAACAAACCCTCCACGTCTGAATGTGGCCTTATGGTCACTTTATTACCATTTACTCATCTTTTATATGCTTAGAGAGAGAACTATAAAATTTAATTTTTTACTAATGTTTCAATTGAAAATAGTTGCAAATGATTAAAGGGTTATTATCATCTCCAGAGCTAGACAGGGATTGAAATTCAGTCTTAGCATTTGAAAGCACACAGGCCCATGATGCCTCCTATACACACTTCTGATGTTGGTCTCTATTATAAATAGGACCCTACCACACATTAAAGGTAATCAATATTTACTGCAAAAACCAGTATTAATAAATTACAGCTATGTAAGTTTAAATAAGACCAGTACATGGTGAGTGACGGAATAATGCCACAATATTGATCATTATCAAACTTGATTGTATCAAGACAAATATTACCAATAATACTGCAGTACAAGAGAACAAGAGATGAAAAATACTGCTGTAGCGTAACCACTTCTACAGTATATGACTGTTATTATCATCATACAGTGACCATATAATGCTATATATCAGTTCTACACCAGTGCTCTGCGGACCAAATATGTGTCTCTCTACTTTCCCTTTTCTCTTCCATTTGGCCTATCTCTACAGAATGTAACACACAAACATATTTGGCTTATCTCTTTTCCTACAGCCTGCTCAAATTTGCCAACCTCTACACAAATCACATAGTGCTATAACTTTTGCCTTAGACAGTAATAGTGCCCCCTCTGTGTCTCCACATAGTAATAGTGCCCCCTCTGTGTCTCCACATAGTGATAGTGCCCCTCTGTGTCTAATCTTTATAATAGTAACAATGCCCACTGTGCCTGCATTTCATCTCCTTATAGTAATGCCTCCCACTATGCTTCCTAATCCCCCCATGCCTCTTTAACCCCTTCCCGACATGCCCCATACTAGTACGGCGCATGTCGGGTTCCCTGCTTTGATGTGGGCTCCGGCGGTGAGCCCACATCAAAGTCGCGACATGTCAGCTGTTTTGTACAGCTGACATGTGCGCGCAATAGCGGCGGGTGAAATCGCGATTCACCCGCCGCTATTAACCTGTTAAATGCTGCTGTCAAACACTGACAGCGGCATTTAACCTGCGCTTCCGGCCGCACGGCCGGAAATGAGCGCATCGCCAACCCCCGTCACATGATCGGGGGTCGGCGATGCATCAGGATGGTAACCATAGAGGTCCTTGAGACCCTGTGGTTGGTGCTCATAGCAAGCCTGCATTTCAGTTACATAGCAGTGATCTGATGATTGCTGCTATGTAGCTGAGCCGATCAGGCTATGCCAGCTTCTAGCCTCCCATGGAGGCTATTGAAGCATGGCAAAAGTAAAAAAAAATGTTTTTAAAAATATGAAAAAAATAAAAAATATATAAAAGTTTAAATCACCCCCCTTTTGCCCCATCCAAAATAAAACAATAAAAAAAAATCAAACCTACACATATTTGGTGTCGCCGCATTCAGAATCACCCGAACTAACAATAAAAAAAGCATTAACCTGATCGCTAAACGGCATAGCGAGAAAAAAAATCGAAACGCCAAAATTACGTTTTTTTGGTCGCCGCAACATTGCATAAAAATGCAATAATGGGCGATCAAAAGAACGTATCTGCACAAAAGTGGTATCATTAAAAACGTCAGCTTGGCACGCAAAAAATAAGCCCTCACCAAACCCCAGATCACGAAAAATGGAGACGCTACGGGTATCGGAAAATGGTGCATTTTTTTTTTTTAGCAAAGTTTTGAATTTTTTTCACCACTTAGATAAAAAATAACCTAGACATGTTAGGTGTGTATGAACTCGTAATGACCTGGAGAATCATTAGAGAATCTAATGACCTGGAGAATCAGGTCAGCTATGGCATTTAGTGAAACTAGCAAAAAAGCCAATCAAAAAACAATTGTGGGATTGCACTTTTTTTGCAATTTCACCGCACTTGGAATTTTTTTTTCCCGTTTTCTAGTACAGGCCATGGTAAAACCAATGGTGCTGTTCAAAAGTACAACTCGTCCCGCAAAAAATAAGCCCTCAAATGACCATATTGGCAGAAAAATAAAAAAGTTATGGCTCTGGGAAAGAGGGGAGCGAGAAACGAACACGGAAAAACGAAAAAGGACCGCGGCGGGAAGGGGTTAAAGTAATACCTCCACTTCTACTGCTTGTCGTAAACTCCCTTGTGCCTTCTTACTTTAGTAATATTGCCCCATAGTGTCTCATCATAACTGTAGTAAAAATTTCCGCATTGGTCCTTATTGTAATATTGCACTTGATTTATTTTCCTCTTTGCAGAGGCAAAGAATAAAATACAACTAGTGTGCTACTCTTCACTTCTGTCACCGATCCCACACAGGCAGAGGGATGAAGTGATGTCAATGCATCCCCTAACTTCTCTTACTTGTCCCCGACCTCATATAGGCCGTTGGCTTGAAGCTACCTTTGGCCTGCTTGAGTAACTGTTCAATGGTTTCTACTCCACTATCATTGCTAACAGTATACATGTCTTGAGCGGGCTACAAGACTCACTACCAGACTGGCCTATCTGGCAAACACTAGAATTGCCAGATGGCCAGGCCAGCCCTGCTCATCTCTGCTTTTCTCAGACGATATGGGAACAACTGCTTCTAAGTTATTCTGTTGGCTCACTGTGCTACACTGTTTCTGTAACTTCCATTCACTTAAATAGTAGTTGCGCTCAGTTGCTTTTGGAACCCCACCTCTAGTGGCTAGGACTTTTAAGCAGTTGTTAATGTCTTGGCCATTAAAGGCAGATATGTGAATAACCCTTTATTGTCATTATACTGTAGGTCATCATCACATTTTTCTAACTGTATAAAACTTTAGGTAATATGTGCTGCCTCTGCTCTTCATATCACTTATTCTTTGCCAGTTTATTTACTAGCCATAAATCCAGGATATATCATATTATCAACTTCCTCAAAGGTCCAGTGTTTCTCTCTAGTGTTATCAGGAATAAAGATGAGCCCAAGCCAATGGCTGCAGAGCTATAATCAGGAAGTTACTTCTGATCTGCTTGTCTACTTGTGACCACAAGACTTTTGGCACATGCCTCTGTTCTCTCTCAGTGCTGCTCACAGAATAATCACACATTAACCACTAACAATACAAAATTGATTTGAATACCTTTGCCAAAAACAAAGTCACGATCCCTCAAGGACTGATCTTGTGCTGTATTTTCTAACATTCAAGTGTATGGTTTCAGAGATGAGACAACGCTTTGCATGGTAATTTGGGGTATGTTTTTAAGATACGCTTCAGTCATCCTTCTTAAAAAAAAGTCGTCTGCTGTCCCATTCTCCTTCTGTGCAGCCCCCTTCCCAAGCCTCTGAGATGACACAGATCATTGATGCATCTCCCCTCATTAGCATTTCAGCGGCCTGGCTCAGTGGGTTCAGAGGCAATCCGTCATGAGAATACTGAAGAATGTGCCCCATTTGCATGATTCTGTGCCAGAATGCAACTTTTTCTCAGCTTCTCATTGTGCAGTTTTCCCTTCAACATTAAACTTTCCCATGAAGTGCTGAAATCATATTATGGATTTTACAGCCCAACTGAATTTTTCCATAGTTTGGAATTTTATCAGCTATTACAACCTCACCGTCACAAACTTTGTGTACACGTGAAGTCACTTGTTATTCTTAGAAGTATGAGGAGCAGCTGCTAAAGAAAATTGCACGTTCATTTTACAAGGATGTACATTGTCTGTTCAGAATACCTTGGTAAACATTTAGTCCAAATGAATCTGTAGACAATCTTAAGTTAATTTTGTTCTTTCTAATTATTTGTCCCATTTGTGAGTCAAGTATTACTAGAGATTACTCTTGAAAAGCTGAGATTCATTAACAGCTGGATAAAAATATCTGTTGCTGTTATGTTTTTGTTGTTGTAATTTTATACCCAGGAAACATATGCACTGTTTTTTGCCATTAACCTTCTAGACCCTGCTCTGAACTTTACTACATAGCTAATATTTCAAAGGAACATTACAGTTATTTGTTTTTGCCCCTTTTGTTTGGTACCATGTAGGTATAGTAAGTGTAAGGCCAGGGTCACACTTACGAGTTTGATGCGAGAAACTTGCGCGAGTCTCTCGCATCAATACCCAGCGCTGCTACCAGCACTCAGGACCAGAGTGTGCGGCTGCATGTATTTCTGTGGGTATTTTCCAGGTATTGATGCGAGAGACTCGCACGAGTTTCTCGCATCACACTCGCAAGTGTGACCCCGGTTTAATGATGGTAGTAACATACTCACCGGTCGCGGTCTTCTCCTGGTTTCGTCGATACTCAATTCTGCTCTGGCACCATGTGACCGTATCTGTAACCTGCTGGATCTCTGAGTAGGATGGAAATTACTCTCACAATGTAAATTTATACTTAGAGCAAGACTTTGTAGTCTCAGACTTGCATTGAGAAAATTAAAAAAATGACCTCTGCTCGACACAGCAACCTCTGTGGGATTCAGGAGCTCACAAATGCAGTCATGTGGTGTAGGAACAGAATGGAATTCTGCTAAAGCTGGAAGAAGATGGTGACCAGTGAGTATGCTACTGTTGATTCTCACAAAATTAGAATATCATCAAAAAGTTAATTTATTTCGCTTCTTCAATACAAAAAGTGAAACTCATATTGAAAGTGAAAAGTCATTACAAAGAGAGTGATCTATTTCAAGTGTTTATTTCTGTTAACGTTGATGATTATGGCTTACAGCCAATGAAAACCCAAAAGTAATTATCTCAGTAAATTAGTATAATTAACAAAAAAACACCTGCAAAGGCTTCCTAAGCATTTAAAATGGTCCCCTAGTCTGTTTCATTAAGTTCCACAATCATGGGGAAGACTGCTGACTTGACAGATGTCCAAAAGGCAGTCATTGGCACACTCCACAAGGAGAGTAAGCCACAAAAGGTCATTGCTAAAGAAGCTAGCTGGTCACAGAATGCTGTATCCAGTCATATTAATGGAAAGTTGAGTGGTAGGAAAAAGTGTGGTAGAAAAAGGTGCTCAAGCAACTGAGATAACCGCAGCCTTGTAAGGAATGTTACGAAAAAGCCATTCAAAAATTGGGGGAGATTCACAAGGAGTGGGCTGTTGCTGAAGTCATTCCTTTAAGAACCACCACACATAGACATATCCAAGACATGGGCTACAAATGCCGCATTCCTTGTGTCAAGCCACTCATGACCAATAGACAATGCCAGAAGCATCTTACCTGGGCCAAGGATTAAAAGAACTGGACTGTTGCTCATTCATCTAAGGTGTTGTTTTCAGATGAAAGTAAATTTTGCATGTCATTTGGAAATCAAAGTTCCAGAGTCTGAGGACGAGTGGAGAGGCGCACAATCCAAGCTGCTTGAGGTCTAGTTTGAAGTTTCCACAATCAGTGATGGTTTGGGGAGCCATATCATCTGCTGGTGTAGGTCCACTGTGTTTTAGCAAGACCAAAGTCAGCACAGCCGTCTACCAGGAAATTTAAGAACACTTCATGCTTCCCTCTGCTGACAAGCTTTTTGGAGATGGAAATTTCATTCTCCAGCAGGACTTGTCACCTGGCAATACTGTCAAAAGAACCAATACTTGATTTAAAAACAACAGTATCATTGTGCTTGATTGGCTAGCAAGCTCACCTAATCTTAACCCCATAGAGAATCTATGGGGTATTGTCAAGAGGAAGATGAGAGACTTAAGACCCAACAATGCAGACTAGCTGAAGGTTGCTATCAAAGCAACCTGGGCTTCCATAACACCTCAGCAGTGTCACAGGCTGATCGCCTCCATGCCACACCGCATTGATGCAGTAATTGATGCCAAAGGAGCCCCGACCAAGTATTGAGTGCTTTTACTGAACATATATTTCAGTAGGCTAACATTTGGGATTTTAAAATCATTTTTTAATCTGGTGTTATAAAGTATTATAATTTACTGAGATAATAACTTTTTGGTTTTCTTTGGCTGTAATACATAATTATTATTATTATTATTATACATTTTTTATAGCGCCATTTATTCCATGGTGCTTTACATGTAAAAAGGGGGCAAATATAGACAAATACAATAAACATGAGCAAAACAAGGCATTAACAGGTACAGAAGGAGAGAGGACCCTGCCCGCGAGGGCTTACAGTCTACAGGGGATGGGTGAGGATACACTAGGAGAGGTCAGAGCTGGTTGTGTGGTGGTTCAGTAGGTTGAGGATCACTGCAGGCTGTAGGCTTGTCGGAAGAGGTGAGTCTTTAGGTTCTTTTTGAAGGTTTCCATGGTAGACGAGAGTCTGTTGTGTTTGGGTAGAGACTTCCAGAGTATGGGGGAAGTACAGGAGAAGTCTTGGATGTGGTTGTGGGAAGAACAGATAAGAGGGGAGTAGAGAAGGAGATCTTATGAGGATCGAAGGTTGCATGTAGGTAAGTACCGGGAGACCATGTCACAGATGTATGGAGGAGGCAGGGTGTAAATGGCTTTGTATGTCATAGTAAGGGTTTTGAACTGGAGTCTCTGGACAATAGGAAGCCAGTGAATGGCTTGGCATAGGGGAGAGCCTCAGGAATAGCGGGGAGACAGGTAGATTAGACTTTTAGAAAGTGAGCAGAAAAGAAGGCTGTGATAGCAGACAGACATTGTGGGATTTTGGTGAGTAAGGAGGTGAGGTCAGGTCCGGATAGGTAGATCTGCGTGTCATGGGCATAGAGATGATACTGCAAACCGTGGGATTCTATGAGCTGTCTCAGGCTGAAGGTGTAGATGGAGAAGAGTAGGGGTCCTTGAACTGAACCTTGAGGAACACCGACAGAAAAGGGGCAAGGTGAGGAGGTGGTGTGGGAGAGGGAGACACTGAATGTTCAGTCTGTTAAATATGACGAGATCCAGGATAGGGCCAAGTCTGTGATGCCAAGAGATGAGAGAATCTGTAGCAGGAGGGAATGGTCCACAGTGTCAATAGCAGAAGACAGGTGCAGGAGAAGGAGGACAGTGTAGTGTCTCTTGCTCTTGGCGGTTAGTAGGTCATTGGTGACTTTAGTTAGGGCAGTTTCAGTCCATAATCATAAACAGTAACAGAAATAAACACTTGAAATAGATAACTATGTTTGTAATGACTCTATATAATATATGAGTTTCACTTTTTGTATTGAAGAACTGAAATAAATTAACTTTATGATATTCTAATTTTGTGAGAAAAAAATTACGTGACTAGCCTTTAAATTTTAACTTCTGCTTTATATACTTTTATGACATATTAGTTCTTTCATAATTAACTTCTACATAATCTCATAAAAGTCAAATGAACTGGGGGTGGGGAGGGCTCTGGCAGTCTGGTAAGCGACAGCCATAGATCCCAACTGTCAGTCCCTGTATGAAGCATTTTTTGAGAATGTATTGTGGCCAAAAGCTCCAACCCAACAGTGGGTCTAATGACTGAAACTAATAGAATAATAGAAATGTATGATACTGTCAGAAGCCTTAGCCATAACATTAGTGCATAAAATGTACCTCTCTTGTACCTTATGTGAACTTAGTCTAATTCTGAAAACAAATGGGTTCTAAATCAGACTCAGTCGCTAGTTTCAACAGACAGATACTATAATAGAGCATTAATTTCCAAAGTGTTGATTAGAGTAATGGAGAACTACATTTGAGTTTTCATCAACCAGCCATGGAAAACGGTTTGCTCTTTACTAGAAACAGCACCATTCTTGTCAATAAACAAGCCATGAACTTAAAGAGGTTGTTCACTATTTTAACACTTATGACCTATGCTTAGGATAGTTTATCAATGTCTGATCAGTGATGGTGCAACACCCTATTCAAATCAATAGTGGACAGATGTGCAGTACCTGGCCAAGGCCACTATCAGTAAATACAGCAACTCAGTAACTGAGCACTTCCGGCCAACACCGGCACAGAGAACAGCTGATTGGCGGGATGCCGGGTGTCACACTACTACTCATCAGCCATTGATGACTTATCCAAAGGATAGGTCTACAGTAGTGTTGAGCATTCCGATACTGCAAGTATCGGGTATCGGCCGATACTTGCTGTATCGGAATTCCGATACCGAGATCCGATATTTTTGTGGTATCGGGTATCGGTATCGAAACAACATTAATGTAAAAATGTGTAAAAGAAAGAATTAAAATAAAAAATATTGCTATACTCACCTCTCCGACGCAGCCTGCACCTTACCGAGGGAAGCGGCAGCGTTCTTTGTTTAAAATTCGCGCTTTTCTTTCCTTTACTGAAGTCCCGGCTTGTGATTGGTCGCGTGCCGACCATGTGGCCGGGACGCAACCAATCACAGCAAGCCGTGACGTAATTTCAGGTCCTTCAGGATTTTAAAATTACGTTCCGGTGTTGTGATTGGTTGCGTCGCAGTCACATGGGCAACGCAACCAATCACAGCAAGCCGTGACGTAATTTCAGGTCCTTAAGGATTTTAAAATTACGTCCCGGCTTTGTGATTGGTTGCGTCGCAGTCACATGGGAGACGCAACCAATCACAAGCCGTGACGTCACGGGAGGCTGGACACGCGCGCATTTTAAAATGGGCGCGTGTCCAGCCTCCCGTGACGTCCCGGCTTGTGATTGGTTGCGTCGCGATCAACCAATCACAAGCCGGGAGGCTGGACACGCGCGCATTTTAAAATTTTTAAAATGCGCGCGTTTCCAGCCTCCCGGCTTGTGATTGGTTGACCGCGAGGCAACCAATCACAAGCCCGGACGTCACGGGAGGCTGGACACGCGCTCATTTTAAAATGCGCGCGTGTCCAGCCTCCCGGCTTGTGATTGGTTGATCGCGACGCAACCAATCACAAGCCGTGACGTCACGGGAGGCTGGACACGCGCGCATTTTAAAATGGGCGCGTGTCCAGCCTCCCGTGACGTCCCGGCTTGTGATTGGTTGCGTCGCGATCAACCAATCACAAGCCGGGAGGCTGGACACGCGCGCATTTTAAAATGAGCGCGTGTCCAGCCTCCCGTGACGTCCGGGCTTGTGATTGGTTGCCTCGCGGTCAACCAATCACAAGCCGGGAGGCTGGACACGCGCGCATTTTAAAAATTTTAAAATGCGCGCGTGTCCAGCCTCCCGGCTTGTGATTGGTTGACCGCGACGCAACCAATCACAAGCCGGGACGTCACGGGAGGCCGTGTTTGGGGGCAGACAGCTGGAAGGACAGGACCCGGTATTATCAGCGGGGTAGAGCTGCCCCCACCGGTATACACAGCGACCGCCGCTACAGCAGAGGGGCCGGTAATAATCCGACGGAGAAAGAACAGAGATTGAGAGGGAAATTCGAAACCAGCAATTTAAAATGCGCGCGTGTCCAGCCTCCCGGCTTGTGATTGGTTGACCGCGAGGCAACCAATCACAAGCCGGGACGTCACGGGAGGCTGGACACGCGCTCATTTTAAAATGCGCGCGTGTCCAGCCTCCCGGCTTGTGATTGGTTGACCGCGAGGCAACCAATCACAAGCCGGGACGTCACGGGAGGCTGGACACGCGCTCATTTTAAAATGCGCGCGTGTCCAGCCTCCCGTGACGTCACGGCTTGTGATTGGTTGCGTCTCCCATGTGACTGCGACGCAACCAATCACAAAGCCGGGACGTAATTTTAAAATCCTTAAGGACCTGAAATTACGTCACGGCTTGCTGTGATTGGTTGCATTGCCCATGTGACTGCGACTGTTGTGAATTTGCTTTTTGGCTCCCTCTAGTGGTTACTAGTGATTTGACTCTGGGTATGTCAGTCATCCCTTGTATGCTCACCTGGGCCGTTAGTTCAGGGGTGTTGCTATATAAGCTCCCTGGACCTTCAGTTCAATGCCTGGCAACGTTGTAATCAGAGCTAATCTGTTGTGCTCTTGTCTACTGATCCTGGTTCCTGCTAGATTAAGCTAAGTCTGCTTTCTTGCTTTTTGCTATTTGTTTTTGTTTGCATTTTTGTCCAGCTTGTACATAATCTGTATCCTAACCTTGCTGGAAGCTCTAGGGAGGCTGGAGTTCTCCCCCCGGGCCGTTAGACGGTTCGGGGGTTCTTGAATTTCCAGTGTGGAATTTTGATAGGGTTTTTGTTGACCATATAAGTTATCTTACTACATTCTGCTATTAGTAAGTGGGCCTCTCTTTGCTAAACCTAGTTCATCTCTGTGTTTGTCATTTCCTCTTACCTCACCGTTATTATTTGTGGGGGGCTTGTATCCAACTTTTGGGGTCTATTATCTGGAGGCAAGAGAGGTCTTTGTTTTCCTCTTCTAGGGGTAGTTAGTCCTCCGGCTGGCGCGAGACATCTAGCGACCAACGTAGGCATGTTCCCCGGCTACTTCTAGTGTTGGCGTTAGGAGTAGATATATGGTCAACCCAGTTACCACTGCCCTATGAGCTGGATTTTTGTACTTCGCAGACTTACTTGTTCCTCTGAGACCCTCGCCATTGGGGTCATAACAGTTTGCCAGGCCAGTATTAAATGTTAAATGCATTGCAGAAGCGGGATTATAAGAAAGAAAATTCTGAGTTTTTTTTTTCTTTTTCTCATTTTTTTTTTTTCTTTTCCCCTTTACCTCTGAGTGGCTTGTGTTTGCTGCAGACATGAATGTCCAGACCTTGATTACAGGTGTGGACCAGCTTACTGCTCGTGTGCAGGGCATACAAGATTATGTTATCAGAAATCCTATGTCAGAACCTAAGATACCGATTCCTGAACTGTTTTCCGGAGACCGATTTAAATTTAGAAATTTCAGGAATAATTGTAAATTGTTTTTGTCCCTGAGACCTTGTTCATCTGGAGACTCCGCTCAGCAAGTGAAAATTGTTATTTCTTTTTTACGGGGCGACCCTCAGGATTGGGCCTTCTCGCTGGCGCCAGGAGATCCGGCATTGGCTGATATTGATGCGTTTTTTCTGGCGCTCGGTTTGCTTTATGAGGAACCCAATCTTGAGATTCAGGCAGAAAAAGCCTTGCTGGCTATGTCTCAGGGCCAGGACGAGGCTGAAGTGTATTGCCAAAAATTTCGGAAATGGTCCGTGCTGACCCAGTGGAACGAGTGTGCATTGGCTGCAAATTTCAGAAATGGCCTTTCTGAAGCCATTAAGAATGTGATGGTGGGTTTTCCCATTCCCACAGGTCTGAATGATTCCATGGCCCTGGCAATTCAAATCGACCGGCGGTTGCGGGAGCGCAAAACCGCAAATTCCCTCATGGTGTTGTCTGAACAGGCACCTGATTTAATGCAATGTGATAGAATCCTGACTAGAAATGAGCGGAAAATTCATAGACGCCAGAATGGCTTGTGTTACTACTGTGGTGATTCTACACATGTTATCTCAGCATGCTCTAAACGTCTTACTAGGGTTGTTAGTCCTGTCGCCATTGGTAATTTGCAACCTAAATTTATTCTATCTGTAACTTTGATTTGCTCACTGTCATCGTATCCTGTCATGGCGTTTGTAGACTCAGGTGCTGCCCTGAGTCTGATGGATCTGTCATTAGCCAAGCGCTGCGGTTTTGTTCTGGAGCCATTAGAAAATCCTATCCCTCTTAGGGGTATTGATGCTACGCCTTTGACAAAAAATAAACCGCAGTTTTGGACACAGGTTACCATGTGCATGACTCCCGAACATCGGGAGGTGATACGTTTTCTTGTTCTGCATAAGATGCATGATTTGGTTGTTTTGGGTTTACCATGGTTACAGACCCATAATCCAGTCTTGGACTGGAAGGCAATGTCGGTGTCAAGTTGGGGCTGCCATGGAATTCATGGAGATTCCCTGCCCTTGTCTATTGCTTCTTCTACTCCTTCGGAAGTTCCGGCGTATTTGTCTGATTATCAGGATGTCTTCAGCGAGTCTAAGTCCAGTGCACTGCCTCCTCATAGGGAATGTGACTGTGCAATAGATTTGATTCCTGGCAGTAAGTTTCCTAAGGGGAGACTGTTTAATTTGTCGGTACCTGAACATACCGCGATGCGTTCATATATCAAGGAGTCTCTTGAGAAGGGGCATATCCGTCATTCTTCTTCCCCTCTTGGTGCGGGATTCTTTTTTGTGGCCAAAAAGGACGGATCTTTGAGGCCTTGTATTGACTATCGGCTTTTAAACAAGATCACTGTCAAATTTCAGTATCCTTTGCCGCTGTTGTCAGACTTGTTTGCCCGGATTAAAGGTGCCAAGTGGTTCACCAAGATAGACCTTCGTGGTGCGTACAACCTTGTGCGCATTAAGCAAGGCGATGAATGGAAAACCGCATTCAATACGCCCGAAGGTCATTTTGAGTACTTGGTGATGCCATTTGGGCTCTCTAATGCACCTTCAGTTTTTCAGTCCTTCATGCATGACATTTTCCGGAAGTATCTGGATAAATTTTTGATTGTTTGTGCCTGCTAAATGGACCAGCAGAGTCATTTCCGAGGTTCATTCCTCAGTGTTGGCAGGGCACCCGGGAATTTTTGGCACCAGAGATCTGGTGGCCAGGTCCTTTTGGTGGCCTTCCTTGTCAAGGGATGTGCGGTCATTTGTGCAGTCCTGTGGAACTTGTGCTCGAGCTAAGCCTTGCTGTTCTCGTGCCAGCGGGTTGCTCTTGCCCTTGCCTGTCCCGAAGAGACCTTGGACACACATCTCTATGGATTTCATTTCTGATCTTCCGGTGTCTCAGGGCATGTCTGTCATCTGGGTGATATGTGATCGTTTCTCCAAGATGGTCCATTTGGTTCCTTTACCTAAGCTGCCCTCCTCTTCTGATCTGGTTCCTGTGTTCTTCCAGAACGTGGTTCGTTTGCACGGCATTCCTGAGAATATTGTGTCGGACAGAGGATCCCAGTTTGTTTCCAGGTTCTGGCGATCCTTTTGTGGTAGGATGGGCATTGATTTGTCGTTTTCGTCCGCTTTTCATCCCCAGACTAACGGACAAACGGAGCGAACTAATCAGACTCTGGAGGCTTATTTGAGGTGTTTTGTCTCTTCTGATCAGGATGATTGGGTGACCTTCTTGCCGTTGGCTGAATTTGCCCTTAATAATCGGGCTAGTTCCGCCACCTTGGTTTCGCCATTTTTCTGCAACTCTGGTTTCCATCCTCGTTTTTCCTCGGGACATGTGGAGCCTTCTGACTGTCCTGGGGTGGATTCTGTGGTGGATAGGTTGCAGCGGATCTGGAGTCATGTGGTGGACAACTTGAAGTTGTCACAGGAGAAGGCTCAGCGTTGCCAACCGCCGCCGCGGTGTGGGTCCCCGACTTCGCGTTGGGGATTTGGTATGGCTGTCTTCTCGATTTGTTCCTATGAAGGTCTCCTCTCCCAAATTTAAGCCTCGCTTCATTGGTCCTTACAAGATATTGGAAATCCTTAATCCTGTATCCTTTCGCCTGGATCTTCCGGTGTCGTTTGCCATTCACAACGTATTTCATAGGTCCTTGTTGCGGCGGTACGTTGTGCCTGTGGTCCCTTCTGCGGAGCCTCCTGCTCCGGTGTTGGTTGAGGGCGAGTTGGAGTACGTGGTGGAGAAGATCTTAGATTCTCGTCTCTCCAGGCGGAGGCTTCAGTATCTGGTCAAGTGGAAGGGCTATGGTCAGGAGGATAATTCCTGGGTGGTCGCCTCTGATGTGCATGCGGCCGATTTGGTTCGTGCCTTTCACGCCGCTCATCCTGATCGCCCTGGTGGTCTTGGTGAGGGTTCGGTGACCCCTCACTAAGGGGGGGGTACTGTTGTGAATTTGCTTTTTGGCTCCCTCTAGTGGTTACTAGTGATTTGACTCTGGGTATGTCAGTCATCCCTTGTATGCTCACCTGGGCCGTTAGTTCAGGGGTGTTGCTATATAAGCTCCCTGGACCTTCAGTTCAATGCCTGGCAACGTTGTAATCAGAGCTAATCTGTTGTGCTCTTGTCTACTGATCCTGGTTCCTGCTAGATTAAGCTAAGTCTGCTTTCTTGCTTTTTGCTATTTGTTTTTGTTTGCATTTTTGTCCAGCTTGTACATAATCTGTATCCTAACCTTGCTGGAAGCTCTAGGGAGGCTGGAGTTCTCCCCCCGGGCCGTTAGACGGTTCGGGGGTTCTTGAATTTCCAGTGTGGAATTTTGATAGGGTTTTTGTTGACCATATAAGTTATCTTACTACATTCTGCTATTAGTAAGTGGGCCTCTCTTTGCTAAACCTAGTTCATCTCTGTGTTTGTCATTTCCTCTTACCTCACCGTTATTATTTGTGGGGGGCTTGTATCCAACTTTTGGGGTCTATTATCTGGAGGCAAGAGAGGTCTTTGTTTTCCTCTTCTAGGGGTAGTTAGTCCTCCGGCTGGCGCGAGACATCTAGCGACCAACGTAGGCATGTTCCCCGGCTACTTCTAGTGTTGGCGTTAGGAGTAGATATATGGTCAACCCAGTTACCACTGCCCTATGAGCTGGATTTTTGTACTTTGCAGACTTACTTGTTCCTCTGAGACCCTCGCCATTGGGGTCATAACAGCGACGCAACCAATCACAACGCCGGAACGTAATTTTAAAATCCTGAAGGACCTGAAATTACGTCACGGCTTGCTGTGATTGGTTGCGTCCCGGCCACATGGTCGGCACGCGACCAATCACAAGCCGGGACTTCAGTAAAGGAAAGAAAAGCGCGAATTTTAAACAAAGAACGCTGCCGCTTCCCTCGGTAAGGTGCAGGCTGCGTCGGAGAGGTGAGTATAGCAATATTTTTTATTTTAATTCTTTCTTTTACACATTAATATGGTTCCCAGGGCCTGAAGGAGAGTTTCCTCTCCTTCAGACCCTGGGAACCATCAGGAATACCGTCCGATACATGAGTCCCATTGACTTGTATTGGTATCGGGTATCGGTATCGGATTGGATCCGATACTTTGCCGGTATCGGCCGATACTTTCCGATACCGATACTTTCAAGTATCGGACGGTATCGCTCAACACTAGTCTACAGTGTTAAAAATAATGGCTAATTGCTTTAAGTTCATGACTTGTCATATGGTACTGTTACATTTCAGGATAAAAAGAAGCAAGTAAGTACTATTCAGGAGATTGTATGAACTCTGAACAATCTTGTGTGCATCCGCACTAAGTACACATGCCCCATGGCCAGGTTCACACATTCATATTTCATACTCAGACCACAATACATGTACCAACCGCAGGTCTCCTTACGCAAACTCACTGTTACGCCACTTCCTTATACTTACCTGTCCGGCCGGCGCGCTCCCGATGCTCCCTCCTGCTCTCTGTCTTCCAGCTTCTCCGGTGCTCGTCCCTTCGGCGGTCCACGCATGCGCAGACGCTCTCCTTTCGTCGCTGGGGCTTCTGGGAGGTCATGACTCGGCGGCTCCACCTCCAATATGGCGGCGCCCGTTGGGTACTTCTTCCCAGCGCCTGCCCTGCTCAGACGCCTTTGCGTCTATTGCATTCGCTGGCTTAGTGCCAGCGTCACCTTCGGTTCCTAGGCTCCGTTCCTTGCATCTTTGCCTGTGACTCTGACTGTCTGTACCTGTTCCTGCCGTACCTTGCCAGCCCTGTGTTCCTGCTGTGTCCTGCCAGTCCTGTGTTCCTGCCGTGTCCTGCCAGTCCTGTGTTCCTGCCGTGTCCTGCCAGTCTTGTGTTCCTGCCGTACCCTGCCAGTCCTGTGTTCCTGCTGTATCCTGCCGGTCCTGTGTTCCCGCCGTGTCCTGCCAGTCTGGTGTTCCTGCTGTGCCTTCCAGTCCGGTGTTCCTGCTGTATCCTGCCTGTCCTGTGTTCCTGCTGTGCCTTCCAGTCCTGCATGCCTGCCGTTCCTGCCAGTCTAGAGTCTCCTTGTTTCCATCTTACATGTGCTTCCATCCTACCGGTCAGTACTTTGTCTTTGCTGCCTCCATCTGTCCAGTACCTCCGCCATTCTAGTCTCTTCAGTTGCTCCATTTTTCTCCCGTCTTCCGTTGTCTCTTTGTTCTATCTTCAGTCGTCCCTTTGGCTCCGGCAGTTGCGGCTTCACCCTCCTTGGGCCTGTCCCTAACTCTCCCTGTATAGGGGGTGGCATCATCTGGTTCACTCGTCCTCGGGGACTCTGAAGCTGTGACCCAGAGGGTCCACTTCCTAGTCCTGATACTCGCTAGCCTCATAAATGGCTATGAAACAGTTGAGATTGGTTCAGTAGACTTGTGGCTGGTTAATGCATAGGATATTGTACTCAGACCACAAAACATAGATGTATAGATTCAGTATAATGCTGAGTGAGGCACGTGGTGGAAACCGTGCATGAGGTACACATATGTTGATCCCCAGCACGTTACATTTAAGTGGGGGTCCTGGTTGGGTGTGTAAAATTGTGCTGTGAGGGTGCCTGTGCAGTCCGCATGTGATCAATGTTGCTGGTTTACCTGGACCAGATGTTTCACAGTTCAATGGGGTAGACCACCATTCAAAAATAAACTTTTTACTGAACGGGAACTTGGTAGGGAATATATACAAGAGATAGCAGGTACATAGTCTTATAAACGTTTTCTTTACAACTCAAAGCATTTTCCACACAGTCTCCTTCCTTCTCTTTTCTACAGTTCTTCACCTTTCCTCTTTATTCTTTCTACTTGTCCTCTGTTTCCACTTTTTCTCACTACTTCCCCACTGCCTAGCTCAACACTACAGCAAGAGTCATGTACTTGTTCCGCGTCCTCTTACCCTTAGGGTGCCAGTATGGCCGTTCCTTATATCCTCTAGCACTGATGCTCTGGAACTTACGCCTGCCCGGAACAATCTAGTTATCTCATATACTCAGTCCTGTTTAGGCATGTTACCATGCGAGTTGTAAACTCTAGGCCTTACTGCTAGGCGTTATCTCCCAAATGATCACTCTGTCTCTGTCACTTGGGCTCTGGATCTAGAGACACTCCAGAATGCAGCACTGCTCACAATGGACCTTAGTGTTAGGGTACCGTCTCACAGTGGCACTTTGGTCGCTACGACGGTACGATCCGTGACGTTCCAGTGATATCCATACGATATCGCTGTGTCTGACACGCAGCAGCGATCAGGGACTCCGCTGAGAATCGTACGTCGTAGCAGATCGTTTGGAACTTTATTTAGTCGCTGGATCTCCCGCTGACATCGCTGGATCAGTGTGTGTAACACCGATCCAGTGATGCGTTCGCTTGTAACCAGGGTACACATCGGGTTACTAAGCGCAGGGCCGCGCTTAGTAACCCGATGTTTACCCTGGTTACCATCGTAAATGTAAAAAAACCCAAACAGTACATACTCACATTCCGGTGTCCGTCAGGTCCCTCGCCGTCTGCTTCCCGCACTGACTGTGAGTGCCGGCCGGAAAGCAGGGCACAGCGGTGACGTCACCGCTGTGCTCTGCTTTTACTTTACGGCCAGCACTCAGTCAGTGCGGGAAGCAGACGGCGAGGGACCTGACGGACACCGGAATATGAGTATGTACTGTTTGGTTTTTTTTACATTTACGATGGTAACCAGGGTAAACATCGGGTTACTAAGTGTGGCCCTGCGCTTAGTAACCCGATGTTTACACTGGTTACCCAGGGACTTCGGCATCGTTGGTCGCTGGAGAGCTGTCTGTGTGACAGCTCCCCAGCGACCACACAACGACTTACCAACGATCACGGCCAGGTCGTATCGCTGGTCGTGATCGTTGGTAAATCGTTTAGTGTAACGGTACCCTTAGGGCTAGTGGAATGCACCAAATAATCTAAATGGAGATAAGAGGTGTGTTCACAGCCAGGGGTCCACCGTGCAGAGATGAAACCTGCTGCTGAGTAATGGCGGATGGACGCTTGCTCACACTTGGGTTTAGACCTCACCCAGTTTGAATGGAAGCGAACTCTGTTGCTTCACAGAGTCGCCAAATATATGCTGTGCCCTGTTAGCAATCACAGGGTGCAGCTGAAAGATGTTAGTGGGATCCCTATGAATCACCCCCACTAAACTGGTGATTGGACTCGCTCTGACCCTAGGTGGCTTTTGAGCCCGCGCTTGAGGACACCCTGAGTCAGATGCTGAGTCCAAGCGGGAATTCCCACCCTACACTGACCGGTTTTCAGGACAGGACTAACTAAAACATTTACTGCACTGAGTGCGTACAGCACCGCTCTGGCGGACGCCACTAACCACCCTAACTAGAGTCAGGAAAGCGCACTGATTGCGCACGGTGCTGCACTTGCGGTCTCTGCTAATAGACGCTGTAGCTTGTGCCTAGTGCTGGATGGCACAGTCTGGCACTAGGTAGCTCAATCACCCAAGTACCTTCAACAACACTAGGGATGGGAATGATTAAGGAGCTTTCATCAGATTCAGTCATACATACACACACACACAATTTCAGTTTTATACTAGCGCATGGCTGAGCGGCTATGCGAACCTTTTATAGCTGTAGCCTTCCGGGACCTTCCTAGTGATCCAATCGGAAATGCTACAGGACTTGAGCATGTGACCCCCGACCTCCAATGAGAGGTCATCCCATGGGCATGCTCAGTAGAAATAAAGTAGGACTTAGTCCCTGGAATGTCTGCTCGCCGCTGATCAATGCTGGTTACAAAGACTGAGCCTGGAAAGGCAGCTGTAACCAATTGCACCGTATCTGCTTGAGCCAGACGCTGGGATCGACGTCTCTGCTGAGCAGGGTCCACTGTGGAGGAGAATGGGAGACCACAGCGGACATGGTTCAAGATTCCCCCTGTGCAGCGGTGGGAACTTGACACCTAACACTTAGGCTCTTTCTCTAAGTACTCCAGGCCATATCTGCCTCTCTGAGAGGAAGCCACCACTTTTCCTTCGTCTTGGCATCTCCCACTCTCGGCTAATCAAAAACAATAACTCTCACTATCCCTACTGCCAATCTACACACACTATCAATATTATTAACACCTTTAAAGCTCACACTTCACATTATACATCATATTTCACATTACACCACATAACATTAAACTGGTTTCTTCCAGGGGGAACATGGGTAATATGTCTATTTCCTTACAACCATTCCACTACTTAACGATAGAAGGAGACACATAATTTTCAATTATTTTATTTAGGGTGTTGTCTGGTCTTCTGATAAAAGAATCTAGTTACTCTACGTGACTGCAGACTTCTGAATTCTTACAGTGCACACAGTGCATGCTGTTAGGATTCTATGGTAATGCTGCCAAGAGCGGGTGGTCACGTGCTGACTAGGTGTGCTCAGCTTCGCTCAATTCACTTGTACTACGTGACTGTAAGCTTGTGTAGTTGGATTGTGGCTGGAAGTATGCAAATCATAACAATACCAGAGAATCTTGACAGCGTGTAGTGCATGCACTGTAAGGATTCAGAAGTCATCTGAATACCGGACAACGCCTTTAAGATATGACTTATTTGATTCATTTCAATATTGGTATATAAGATGAAACATCATGTAGTATTTACAGTTAATGGATACTTCATTGCAGTCATGAAAATACTCAGAATTAGGCCACGTGCACATGTTGAGTATGAGTCAGTTTTTTACCTCAGTACTTAGAAGCCAAAATCAGAAGTGGGGAAAAATGCAGAAGTGGTGACGTGTTTATATTATACTTTCCCTTTGATTGTTCCTCTCCATGTTTTGGCTTACAAATCCTGACCAAATTTTCTTTGTGTGAACATGGCCTTAATGAGATTTTTTACTTGTTCTTAAAGGGAACCTGTCATCATGAAAATGCAGTCCAATCTGTAGGCTTCATGTTACAGAGCAGCGGGAGTGGAGCAAACTGATATATAGTTTTGTGAGAAAAGATTCAGTATAACCGGAGTTTCAGGCATTTAATCTTCTGCTCTTTTTGGGATTTTTGGTCCAGTGGGCGGTCTGAGGATGATTGACATCAATTTCTGTATAAACAATTATACATCTGTCAGTCACTGATAGGACCGCCCTCTGGACAAAAAATTTCAGAAAGAGCAGAAGATTAAATGCCGAAAACTGAATTTTTCTCACATAACTATATATCAGTCCACTCTGCTTCTCCTGCTCTATAACATTTTGCCTGAAGTTTGAACGGCATTTTCATAGTGACAAGTTCTCTTTAATTTTAAATTTCTCACCTTCAGCTTTGTATCTTTATATTTGGACAGAATGCTAGAAAATTTGATAAATGAAAACATTTGAATCCATACAATATATTTGCCCTAAAGTGCTGAATAATCATCTTAGCCTTGATCTAATGACAAAGTCACTTGAATCTTTAACAAAAACTTGGTTTTCTGTTTTCCTACTTGTTTACATCTTCACCTTTCCCCCTTTACTATGGCCTATGTGGAGTTACAAAAAGCTCATGGGGAGCTGGAAAAAGCACTTGTAGGAATATCCATACATTATAATGGAGAAGAAAGACGGATTAAACGCTTGTTTACTTAAACCACAAAAAACTCCCATTTTGCAACCTTCTTCACATTCAGATTAGTCTGAGTGTGGAGGTAGCAGAGCTAAATTTGTCATTGAATTTTTTGAGCCTACTAGTACAATTTGGTAGAAGTGAAAGGGATTGCAGGTCAATTACTATGCCGCAAAACAGAATGCAAATAGGCAGCGGACTGACATAACACTGCGGCTATTTTTCACTTTATGGTGCTCTAAGCCTGATTTTCACTAAGCTTCGGAGTTCCCGTGTTGTCTTTGTAATACCCAAAAAAGCCACAGTATTATAGCCATCTGTAAGCAGCCTATTGCAGAGATACTTTTATGGAATATTTCAATAAAAACTTCTCTGCAGTTTTTATTCTAGTTTAATAAATCCTACTGTCTCTTATACTGAAAGAGATCTGTCAGTTGAATATGCCGCACTGTCGGGACAGAATATTACAGTTACCAATCCATAATTCTCTTAGCCAACATGGCACACTATAATTTTTTTCTGTGTGTCTATAAAGGAGCTAGGAAAGCATAGTTGTGAGGGTAGGGATTGAGGAGTTCTTTATTAATATTACTAGAATCACATTTTTTTAACCCTGCTGTTCTGTTCATTTCCACTATACACTTGTACTGCTCCGGTCATTTTTGACCGGACCTATTAAAATGCTGTTTTAGCTACTTAAAAATAATTTTTTGACTACCTGTTGCACTATTATACTGTACTAGATGGTGGCCCGTTTCAACGCATCGGGTATTCTAGAATATGTATGTCCATGTAGTATATTGCCCAGTGACGTAGTATATTGCCCAGTGACGTAGTATATAGCACAGCCACGTAGTATATTGCCCAGTGATATAGTATATTGCTCAGTGACGTAGTATATTGCCCAGTGATGTAGTATATTGCCCAGTGACGTAGTATACAGCACAGAGCCACGTAGTATATTGCACAGCGATGTAGTATACAGCACAGAGCCACGTAGTATATTGCCCAGCCACGTAGTATATTGGGCAGTCACGTAGTATATTGCCCAGCTACGTAGTATATTGCCCAGCCATGTATGTCACAGGTTAAAAAAGTAAAAAATAAACATATACTCACCTTCCGCAGGCGTGTTGTAGTTCTGTCGCCTGTGTGGGGTGCAGGCGGCAGCTTCCGGTCCCAGGGTGTGATGACGTTGCGGTCACGTGACCGTTACGTCATGGCAAGTCCTTCTCGCGCAGGCGCGCAGGACCTGTGATGACGTCGCGGTCACATGACCGTGTCACGGTCACATGGCCGTGACGTCACGGCAGGTCCTTCTCGCGCAGGCGCGCAGGACTTGTGATGATGTCGCGGTCACATGACTGTGACGTCATGGCAGGTCCTTCTCCCAGACCATCCTTGCCACCGGAACGTGCCGCTTGCATGGACCGGCCGGAGCATCGCAAGGAGCGGGAAAGGTGGCAGAAGGTGAGTATCTAATGATTTTTTGTTGTATTATTATTTTTAACATTAGATGTTTTTAGTATTGACGCTGCATAGGCTGTGTCAATAGTAAAAACTTGGTCACACAGGGTTAATAGCGGCGGTAACGGAGTGCGTTACCCACGGCATAACGCGGTCCGTTACCGCCGGTATTAACCCTGTGTGAGCGGTGATCGGAGGGGTGTATGCGGGCGCCGTGCACTGAGTGCGGGGAGTAAGGAGCGGCCATTTTCTTCCGGACTGTGCGCGTCGCTGTTTGGTCATGGCAATGGTCATGGGCGTTTTGCCACAACCAATCAGCGACTTGGATTCCATGACAGACAGAGGCCGCGACCAATGAATATCCATGACAGAAAGACAGAAAGAAGGACAGACAGATGGAAGTGACCCTTAGACAATTATATAGTAGATGTGAACATGGTTGGTCATTATAGAAAAAAAAATACGTAAAAAACTCAATTTTTTTACTTATTTTGTGTTTATAAAGGTTACAAGGGCTTATTGAATTCTGCACAGAAATTACAAATTTGAGCTTATCTAACTTACTAAAACAACTACTACTACTATAACAACTATAACTAACTATAACTATAACTAAAATTAACTATAGTATAAAATTTAACTGCGTGCAAACATTTTGAAAAAAAATAGTAAAAATAATAAAAAAAAAATAAAAAAATTAAAAAATCAGTTTTTTTTTCAGAATATCTTCACAATATTCTATTGTTTGCATTCAAGACAACAATGATACACATGTCTGCCTAGTCCATTGTCATGTCTGGCTTTCTATCTTCTCGATTGCTTATTGCATCATCATTGTGCATTGTGCTCATGAGTATCACTTGTTTATTTTTTTTTTGGAACATAAGAAACCACTGTTGTGTCTTGAGTGAAATAAAACATGGAACTATGTACACCTCTTTTGCTGAGAATACCTTGTGGAAGCTCAGGCTTGTTTTTTCTTACCGTTCCCAGCATTGTCATTTTTCTTTTTTGCAATATCTGCCCAAGTTGGTACAATCTTTTCTTTTACAATATGCAATCTTGACAACTGAATTTATTTATTTTTAGAGGAAAAGCAGGGTAAATAACACACAGAGAAAAAAAATTGCACAGAACTGTACTGAAAGCCAATGCGTATGGTTTGTACTGAAAGCATGTGTAAATCTGCACCTAAAGCAACTGTTTACTTCATAAACAATAGTAGAGGCAATAAGTAGTCTCAAAAGAAATTATAACTCATTTGTTTTACTCAAAAAATGGCTGAAATAGCATAAAATGCTATTCGGTCATTTTTGACCAGGAACAGTACAAGTGTAAAAAAAAATGTGGCTCAAAAACTAAACCAAAAAAAAAAAGGTACCCTTAGAAAGAACCCCTCTAATTAGGAAAATAGAAGTAACCATAAGTTTCAGAACCGCATAATGAATTTTTTTTAAAATATCAAAGTTCAAAAACGGTAATTTTTGACCGAACAGAACAGCAGGGTTAATTTAAATGTTTTATTATATTATATTATATTTATTTAGAACTATTAGAAAACTATTATTTAAAAAGGTATTTGTTAGTATTATCAACCCTCCTAAGCTTTCAATATAGGAAAATCCACATTTGTCCTATTAGGCTATATTGCCAGACATAGATCTCTCCGAGAATCTGCCTCCAGAGATTATTTTAAATGAGAGGGAACTTTACCAGTGTGAGACATGTAGATCAAGAGAGCCAACTGTTAGCCATTACATGTCTCACACTGGTAACACCTCCTTTCATTTATAATGTGCTCTGGAGGCAGATTTTTAGGCAGATCTGTGTCCGGCCCAAAGTCCAGAACAGCTCATTTACATATTAAGAAAATTGTGGATTTCTTTTTAATAAGTCATCAGATTGAAGATATCAAGGTATCATTTTATTCAGCTTCATATGACCTACATGCCCATATACACGGCTTAGGAGGTTTCATAATGCTGACAGATTCCCTTTAAGTAATAATTTAAATTTTTATTGTTTACTGATATTATAACCATTCAATGCATTATTTCTGTCACTCAAGCATCAACAGTTTGATATTTCTGAATCTTAAGGTTCTGTTCACATGATCATTTAACTTTTCCATTTGTCTGTTCAAGGTTAGAACAGACAAACGGAATGGTTACACCAAATGAGCATCCTGTGACTACTTGTTTCAAACAGACGCAGAAGGGTCCTGTTGATTTAAATGGGGTTCTGACTGGTTTTTTGTTTTCTTGCAGAACTTTAAATGCGGTCTAAACAAACTGACAACAAATGGAAACCATACCGACCCCATATTATTTAGTAGGGCTACTCTGCTTCCATATGAAACCGGAATTCTAATTCTGTTTATCTTCAATGGAATAGTTAACTGCACACATGTGAACAGATCCTTATGTTATAACACAACTTATTAGTGCAGTTCTTTGCTATCAAAACGCCATATATGTCCAAATATTTTACCTGGGTTTTAAATTGTAACAAGTTTATGCCTTTCTATGCAATAGTTTAAGCAATTAAAACAATGAGGCAGATGTACATCTCTATAAGTCTTTTTATGCCAGTTTCTGGTGTAAATACATTGTAAAATGTAGCATTTGTGAAGCACACGTACCACAGTTATCTGCCAAGTGAGCTACGGCCAGAAATAATTTGGCGGTGCTTCAGAGTAACAATCGGTGAAAATAGTTCACTAACACTCCTATTTAAGCATTGATTTTAGTCTTCATCACATTCATAAACAGGGTGTGTGCTGAGTTTGTGAATGTGAGACTCTCTGGAGGTATGATACTGGTAAACTAGTCACATGGTCCTCTTTGGGCTGGGATTTAAAATTGACAATGAATTCCTATATTAGGTAATCAATATGAGCTTAGTAGGGTCTTGACATCCACTGATCAGCTGATTGTAGAGGTTGTGGTATGCGAAAAAAGCACAGCTCCATACATTTTGTAGTGGCCATTAATGGTATTGCTAGCTCTCTCCATTCACTTATGCCCATAGGCTGCAGTATTATTTATGGCCACTATGCAAAATATGGAGATCTGTCCCTTCAATCAGTTGATTAGTGGCAGTGCTGAAAGTCTGATCCCACCAATCTGATACAGATGACCTTTCTTAAAGACTAGTCATCAACCCTTTATTAGCCCCCTGTACCTTTGATAAATGACTCTAATGGTTATGTATCAAGACGAAGGACTATGGTTCACACAACTAATTTCTCCATATACGTGAAAAATGGACCGACTATTCTGATCAGACTTTGTTCACAGTTTGATAAGAGTTTGATGAAAGTTTCATCAGATATTTTAATACATGGTCAGAAAAAAAAAGGTCTCCACCTTGTCCTTTCTGTCAAAATCGGACCGCACTTGAATTTCACCCAATTTTTTTCATGGACGCATAGAATTGCTTTGATGATTTTGATCTCATCAAAATTGGTCATTTTTCCTCAGACCACTCTGTCGGACTTGTGTATAGCCCCATCGGTACAAGTGCTATCTATGAAAACCACTGACTGCACTCGTACTAGAAAGTCAGTTGTGTGCTCGAACCCTGATAGGATAAAAAGCAACATGATACTGAGGATCCCTGGTACGCTAGTACAACATTTACGAAAATAGTGCTAAATTATTGACCAACACTGGCTAAGCAGTCACTATATGCTGATCTATCACATATGTAATTTTTCCTATAAATCTCTAATATAGAATTTCAGACAGCAGTAACTACACTGTCATGAATTTTCCTCAACACAAACATTAAAATAAATAAAAACTCTGACATGCTGATTATATATCAGGGTTATTTCTTCACATAAATCCATTTAAAGTTGTTCCCGTTGTCAGGTCTGCATTATGAAGTGACTTACTTGCTGCAATAGCAAGCACAATAGTTTGATAAATTCTGTCTATACACCAGGAACTAACTAGAAATATAACCTAAGAAAAACTTTGCCAATATAATCAGATAAGTTCCTACATAAACTTATAGATGGTTCTCCTCTTAAACAACCTAGAAGGTTACACGGAAGCACACGGAGAATATTCTGCTAAATATAGGTGGTGGATTTTGGCACGCTCAGGTCTGCTCACATTGCGCTCTTCCCCTGGTCTATCTTGTACTGTTGTCTAACCTTTTTCTCTAATCCATTTCATCTCCAGTTGATGGGAACTACTTTCATTCCACCTCTTTCCGAGGTACAGAAACAATCTTCCTATTCAGATGCTTGGCCTGAGCCAGCAAAACACGCACACACATAGAGAGAAAAAGAAACGAGGGTCCTGATTAATGGCTGCTAATTAGCAATGTTAATGACCAGGTGTCCCTGAGCATGGCCAGCTCCTCTCAGCATGTAGTGATCCCTCAATGAGGGCCTTGCAAATCCATTCCCAGTGACCCTAGCCCTCAGCTGCCAGTAATGAAGCACAGTTCTCTCATTATATCCAGGAGAGGCTCAGAGGGAGGCCACTATCTACAACGCAAACCTTTCCCTGTTATTCTAGTGGATCATCCATTAATTAAAGCAGCAGCCCCTCTCACCTCGTTTTTTTATTGCATTTATGTCTCTTGCTGCTTCATTTCAAACAAAAAGATAAAAAAAATAACTATGGAGCAACTTAATCATTATTTTATTTCTAGTCTTACTGTTAAACTACAACGTGCTGCTGTACACTTCCCAGGAGCAGATCCAGTGAATTTACCATCTGTCCTTTATTCTTCAAGTGTATCCTCAATTTTTATTGTCTGTTCTGGAAAGCTAAATGGGGACACACACTTAAGATTGGTGTTCACACATAAGTTTTAATCAAAAGCCCGCTAGAGTAAGTGCTCATTCAGACGTCAGTGATTTCTTTCCAAGCTTCATCAATGTTTTTGATTAGGTTTTAATCACAGTTTGGTCAGTGTGTCAGTTTTTACCATCAGAGTTAGTCAGTTTTTCCCATATAAAAAAAAAATCTGAAGATTTCTCAATCTTTTCCCATAAGACAGTCCTGAAAAACAGATATCTTAAGGATAGGGATGATTGAACCTAAACTGGAAAGTTCAAGGTTCGTACCGGACTTTTAGTGTCCGATATCGGATCCTGAACATGGACTACTTAATGTAAATCCAGTTTCCTGTTCGGGTTCAGAAGTCTAACAAAGCTTGTTGAAAGGCTGCAATGCAGCCAATCAACAAGCTTTAAGGCTGTGGGCACTTCCGATTCCATCATAGCCATGTCATGTAATGGCATGGCTGGGATTGGCTGGCTCCCACGTTGGCACACCACGTGACCTGGCTTGACAAAAAATAATAATAAAAAAGACGTGTGCTTCCCTTCATTTTTAAAACCAGCTGAGAGAAAACAGACAACTGTGATCTGGTATTTTTAGACTGGGAAGGGCCAATATCCATGCAGCTTCCCAGCTTACTAATATCAGCCTGAAGCTGTCTGATTTACCTTAGCTAATTATTAAAAATAGGGGGGACCTAAAAAAATTATGTGGGGCCCCCTCTATTTTTAATAACGAACTAAGGCAAAGCCGACAGCTACGTGCTTATATTAACCCCTTCCCGACCTGTGACACAGCGTATGCGTCATGAAAGTCGGTGCCAATCCGACCTGTGACGCATATGCTGTGTCACAGAATGATCGCGCCCCTGCAGATCGGGTGAAGGGGTTAACTCCCATTTTACCCGATCTGCAGAGACAGTGGGAGTGGTACTTCAGCCCAGGGGGGTGGCTTCACCCCCCCCGTGGCTACGATCGCTCTGATTGGCTGTTGAAAGTGAAACTGCCAATCAGAGCAATTTGTAATATTTCACCTATGAAAATGGTGAAATATTACAATCCAGCCATGGCCGATGCTGCAATAGCATCTGCCATGGCTGGAGACCCCGATCTGCCCCCACCCCACCCCACCGATCACCTCCCCAGTCATCCTTTTTGCCCCGATCTCCGTTCCGCTCCCCTCCTCCCTCCTGTCGGCTCCCCCGGTCCTCCTGTCCACTCCCCAGGTCCTCCGATCCCCCCCCCCGTATTCCAATCCCACCCCCCCATACTTACCTAGCTCCAATGTCCCTCCCGGTGTCCGGCCGTCTTCTTCATGGGCGCCGCCATCTTGGAAAATGGCAGGCGCATGCGCAGTGCGCCCGCCAAATCTGCCAGCCGGCAGATTCGTTCCTGCACATTTTGGTCGCTGTGATAAGTTCTATCACAGCGATCAAAATAAAAAAAATAGTAAATAAATCCCCCCCTTTATCACCCCCATAATAAAATATAGAAAATATTATTTTTATTGTTTTTCCATTAGGGTTAGGGTTAGGGGTATGGTTGCACTTAGGGTTGCACTTAGGGTTGCACTTAGTGCTAGGGTTGCACTTAGGGTTGCACTTAGGGCTAGGGTTGCACTTAGGGTTGCACTTAGGGCTAGGGTTGCACTTAGGGTTGCACTTAGGGTTGCACTTAGGGCTAGGGTTGCACTTAGGGTTGCACTTAGGGCTAGGGTTGCACTTAGGGTTGCACTTAGGGTTGCACTTAGGGTTGCACTTAGGGTTAGGGTTGCACTTAGGGTTGCACTTAGGGTTGCACTTAGGGCTAGGGTTGCACTTAGGGCTAGGGATGCACTTAGGGCTAGGGATGCACTTAGGGCTAGGGATGCACTTAGGGCTAGGGATGCACTTAGGGCTAGGGTTGCACTTAGGGCTAGGGTTGCACTTAGGGCTAGGGATGCACTTAGGGCTAGGGTTGCACTTAGGGCTAGGGTTAGAATTAGGGTTAGAATTAGGGTTAGAATTAGGGTTAGAATTAGGGTTAGGGTTGAAATTAGGGTTAGAATTAGGCTATGTGGAACACGGTGCGGATTTGGCTGCGGATCCGCAGCGGATTGGTCGCTGCGGATTCGTATCAGTTTTCCATCACGTTTACAGTACCACGTAAACCTATGGAAAACCAAATCCGCTGTGCCCATGGTGCGGAAAATACAGCGCGGAAACGCTGCGTTGTATTTTCCGCAGCATGTCAATTCTTTGTGCAATTCCGCAGCGTTTTACACCTGCTCCATAACAGGAATCCGCAAGTGAAATCCACACAAAAAACACTGGAAATCTGCGGTAAATCAGCAGGTAAAGCGCAGTGCATTTTACCTGCAGATTTTTCAAAAACTGCGGAAAAATCCACACAAATCCGCAACGTGAGCACATAGCCTTAGGGTTAGGGTTGGAATTAGGGGTAAGACTAGGGTTAGGAGTGTGTTGTGGTTAGGGTTGTGGTTAGGGTTGGGATTAGAGTTAGGGGTGTGTTGGGGTTAGTGTTGGTGTTAGAATTGAGGGGTTTCCACTTTTTAGGCACATCAGTGGGTCTCCAAACGCGACACGGCGCCACCATTGATTCCAGCCAATCTTGCGTTGAAAAAGTAAAATGGTGCTCTCTCCCTTCCGAGCCCCGACGTGTTTCCAAACAGTGGTTTACCCCCACATATGGGGTACCAGCGTACTCAGGAGAAACTGATCAACAACTTTTGGGGTCCAATTTCTCCTGTAACCCTTGGGAAAATAAAAAATTGCGGGCTAAAAAATTTTTTTTGAGGAAAGAAAAATGATTTTTTATTTTCATGGCTCTGCGTTATAAACTTCTGTGAAGCACTTGGGTTTCAAAGTGCTCACCACACATCTAGATAAGTTCCCTTGGGGGTTTAGTTTCCAAAATGGGGTCACTTGTGGGGGGTTTCTACTGTTTAGGCACATCAGGGGCTCTGCAAACGCAACGTGACGCCCGCAGAGCATTCCATCAAAGTCTGCATTTCAAAACATCACTACTTCACTTCCAAGCCCCGGCATGTGCCCAAACAGTGGTTTACCCCCACAAATGGGGTATCAGCATACTCAGGAGAAACTGGACAACAAATCTTGGGGTCAAATTTTTCCTGTTACTCTTGGGAAAATAAAAAAATCAGGGCTAAAAAAATTTTTTTTGAGGAAAGAAAACGTATTTATTATTTTCACGGCTCTGCGTTATAAACTTCTGTGAAGCACTTAGGGGTTGAAAGTGCTCACCACACATCTAGATAAGTTCCTTTGGGGGTCTAGTTTCCAAAATGGGGTCACTTGTGGGGGGTTTCTACTGTTTAGGCACATCAGGGGCTCTGCAAACGCAACGTGACGCCCGCAGAGCATTCCATCAAAGTCTGCATTTCAAAACGTCACTACTTCCCTTCCGAACCCCGACGTGTGCCCAAACAGTGGTTTACCCCCACATATGGGGTATCAGCGTACTCAGGAGAAACTGGACAACAACTCTTGGGGTCAAATTTCTCCTGTTACCCTTGGGAAAATAAAAAAATCAGGGCTAAAAAAAATTTTTTTGAGGAAAGAAAACTTATTTATTATTTTCACGGCTCTGCATTATAAACTTCTGTGAAGCACTTAGGGGTTCAAAGTGCTCACCACACATCTAGATAAGTTCCTTTGGGGGTCTAGTTTCCAAAATGGGGTCACTTGTGGGGGGTTTCTACTGTTTAGGCACATCAGGGGCTCTGCAAACGCAACGTGACGCCCGCAGAGCATTCCATCAAAGTCTGCATTTCAAAACATCACTACTTCCCTTCCGAACCTCGACGTGTGCCCAAACAGTGGTTTACCCCCACATATGGGGTATCAGCGTACTCAGGAGAAACTGGACAACAACTTTTGGGGTCAAATTTCTCCTGTTACCCTTGGGAAAATAAAAAAATCAGGGCTAAAAAAAATTTTTTTAGAAAAGAAATTTATTTTTTTTTTTTCATGGCTCTGCGTTATAAACCTCTGTGAAGCACTTGGGGGTTCAAAGTGCTCACCACACATCTAGATTAGTTCCTTGGGAGGTCTAGTTTCCAAAATGGGGTCACTTATGGGGAAGATCCAATGTTTAGGCACACAGGGGCTCTCCAAACGCGACATGGTGTCCGCTAATGATTGGAGCTAATTTTCCATTCAAAAAGCCAAATGGCGTGCCTTCCCTTCCAAGCCCTGACGTGCACCCAAACAGTGGTTTATCCCCACATATGGGGTATCATCGTACTCAGGACAAACTGGACAACAAGATTTGGGGTCCAATTTCTCCTGTTACCCTTGGGAAAATAAAAAATTCTGGGCTAAAAATCATTTTTGAGGAAAGAAAAATTATTTTTTATTTTCACGGCTCTGCGTTATAAACTTCTGTGAAGTACTTGTTGGTTTAAAGTACTCACTATGCATCTAGATAAGTTCCTTGGGGGGTCTAGTTTCCAAAATGGGGTCACTTGTGGGGGAGCTCCAATGTTTAGGCACACAGGAGCTCTCCAAACGCGACATGGTGTCCGCTAACGATTGGAGCTCATTTTCCATTCAAAAAGTCAAATGGCGCGCCTTCCCTTCCGAGCCTTGCCATGCGCCCAAACAGTGGTTTACCCCCACATATGAGGTATCGGCGTACTCAGGAGAAATTGCCCAACAAATTTTAGGATCCATTTTATCCTGTCACCCATGTGAAAATTAAAAAATTGAGGCTAAAAGAATTTTTTGGTGAAAAAAAAGTACTTTTTCATTTTTACGGATCAATTTGTGAAGCACCTGAGGGTTCAAAGTGCTCACTATGCATCTAGATAAGTTCCTTGGGGGGTCTCCTTTCCAAAATGGGGTCACTTGTGGGGAAGCTCCAATGTTTAGGCACACAGGGGCTCTCCAAACGCGACATGGTGTCCGCTAACGATGGAGATAATTTTTCATTCAAAAAGTCAAATGGCGCTCCTTCCCTTCCGCGCCTTACCTTGTGCCCAAACAGTGGTTTACCCCCACATGTGAGGTATCAGTGTACTCAAGAGAAATTGCCCAACAAATTTTAGGATCCATTTTATCCTGTTGCCCATGTGAAAATTAAAAAATTGAGGCTAAAATAATTTTTTTGTGAAAAAAAAGTACTTTTTCATTTTTACGGATCAATTTGTGAAGCACCTGGGGGTTTAAAGTGCTCACTATGCATCTAGATAAGTTCCTTGGGGTGTCTAGTTTCCAAAATGGGGTCACTTGTGGGGGAGCTCCAATGTTTAGGCACACGGGGGCTCTCCAAACGCGACATGGTGTCCGCTAAAGATTGGAGCCAATTTTTCATTCAAAAAGTCAAATGGCGCTCCTTCCCTTCCGAGTTCTGCCGTGCGCCCAAACAGTGGTTTACCCCCACATATGAGGTATCAGCGTACTCAGAACAAATTGGACAACAACTTTCGTGGTCCAGTTTCTCATTTTACCCTTGGGAAAATAAAAAAATTGTTGCTAAAAGATCATTTTTGTGACTAAAAAGTTAAATGTTCATTTTTTCCTTCCATGTTGCTTCTGCTGCTGTGAAACACCTGAAGGGTTAATAAACTTCTTGAATGTGGTTTTGAGCACCTTGAGGGGTGCAGTTTTTAGAATGGTGTCACTTTTGGGTATTTTCAGCCATATAGAACCCTCAAATTGACTTCAAATGTGAGGTGGTCCCTAAAAAAAATGGTTTTGTAAATTTTGTTGTAAAAATGAGAAATCACTGGTCAAATTTTAACCCTTATAACTTCCTAGCAAAAAAAAATGTTGTTTCCAAAATTGTGCTGATGTAAAGTAGACATGCGGGAAATGTTATTTATTAACTATTTTGTGTCACATAACTCTCTGGTTTAACAGAATAAAAATTCAAAATGTGAAAATTGCAAAATTTTCAAAATTTTTGCCAAATTTCCATTTTTTTCACAAATAAACGCAGAAATTATCGACCTAAATTTACCACTAACATGAAGCCCAATATGTCACGAAAAAACAATCTCAGAATCGCTAGGATCCATTGAAGCGTTCCCGAGTTATTACATCATAAAGGGACACTGGTCAGAATTGCAAAAAACGGCAAGGTCATTAAGGCCAAAATAGGCTGGGTCATGAAGGGGTTAATAGGCTAGGAAGGCCCAGTCTAGAAATAGGAGCCCTTAGCTGCCCCAGAAATGGCACATCCATTATATGCACAAATTCTGGAGCTTTGCCTTGGCTCTTCCCGATTGCCCTAGTGAGGTAGCAATCGAGGTAATAGTCTATGGGGGTTTGTGATAACACAGAATTTAATCTTAATTATCCATTCTTAAATTCAGTTGGCCATTAAACATACATCATTATTTTTTTGTTGACTTTTGAATTTTTGTGTCTTTCTTTGGTTGATCAAGAATCACAGACTATTGTTCACACTAGCATGAACATGACGCTGGAGTTGCTGTTTGCTGCAAACTCATTGTCTTTCTTTGTGGGATAGAGATGTAGGGTAATTGAACTATATATGTTTGATAATATGTTGATTGGCCATTGTGTGGGACTCTGTGGCGTGTTGACTTTCAAAACAGAGGAGTAAAAACTATGCAAATTGATTAAATACTCAAACAATGTGAGTTAGGCCGGAGTCACACTTGCAAGTTTACTGCGAGAAACTCGCATCAAGTCCAGGCACTGAAACCGGCACTCGGGACTGGAGTGTGCGACTGCATAGAAATACATGCAGCAGCAAACTCCGGTCTCGAGTGCTGGCGGCAGTGTCGGGACTTGATGCGAGAGACTCACGTGAGTTTCTTGCATGGAACTCGCAAGTGTGATCCCGGCCTTAATCTCATCACACCTTTCTCTTGATCTCTGGATGATGGCTTGAAGGACAACAGTTTTAAACTATATGAAGGGGATATGTCTTTGTAATGAGAGATCCAAAGAACCAGAGACTCTTTACAAAACCACAGCCAGGAACACTCAACAGAACAGCAGCCAGAACATAATGGCTCTATCAGGAGGAACTCAGATTTGACATTCTACAGGATACAGCTAAAGGGACCATGTCCACAGTTGAAAGAATACAGGTTTGCTCCGTTGACCATCACTGAACCTATAGATACGTTTGGGTAAGCCAGGATTTGGAGCCACCGGTCGCCTGAGCCCCATGGATGTGTTTTGGAAAGCCAGGATTGGGAAACCTCCTCTCTGTGCATGCTACAGGTGGGGGTAGTCGGCCCTGAAAGTTGCAGCTGTTTTAATCCCGAAGAGTCAGTGGAAAGGTGAGATAATTGTAGACCTCTAATATGGCTTCTCTTAGCCTTCTTTTTTGCAAGCTAAACATATCAAGATCCTTTAAACATTCCTCACAGGACATATTTTGCAGTGTTTAGGATAGATATACTTACTGTAGGTACAGTAGGGCAAGATACAGTTAATATTTTTGGAATAGCCCAGACTGGGAAGGGCTAGTGCAAGTAGAAAATGGAACTACTTTCTGGTTTAGTTAGTGACTAAAAGTTAGTGAAAGTGAAAGTATTTGTTGGAGGCAAGTGGAAGATCAAGGTGCAGTGGATTGAAAGCATGGTGGTGGCATATCATTCTGGCAGTATGAGGTTGTACAAAACTCCTAGCGGACATTCCTGCAACATTCAGAGCCAAAGGCGTCAAGGGCTATGTAGAGCACTGACAACCCTTCCGGACAGAGGAAGATGGATGTGGAACCGTATGAGGGAAAAGTAGCAGATTTTGAGAATACTGCTGTGCCGGTGTCACGGGGTTACCGCGACTATGTGGAGTCAGAAGACCACAGTGTCTGATTGCTACTACTCCGGCACTAAGAAGAAGCACTTCTCCTTCATTTTAAATGTGTTTATTTCTTCTAGCAGAACAGCGGTTAATAGGCTGTTGTGAACTCTATTTTTGGGCTCCCTCTAGTGGTCACGAGCGGTACTGTGTAGTGTTGTCTTTCTGCAGGTTGGCAGCATCAGCTGGTTCGTTATCCTTGGCTGGTTTCCTATTTAGCTCACCTGGATACTCAGTTCCTTGCCTGCTATCAATGTATTCAGTGCTCTTCAGATTCCTTGTGACTACCTTGCTCCCAGTCTCTCCAAGACAAGCTAAGTTTTTGTTTGTTCATTTTTTGATTATCAGCATTCATCATGTTTCTTGTCCAGCTTGCTAAACTGTGATTTCCTCGCTTGCTGGTTGCTCTAGGGGACTGAGTTTCTCCCCCCACACCGTTAGTTGGTGCGGGGATTCTGGAAATCTCAGTGTGGATATTTTGTAAGGGTTTTTTACTGACCGCACAGACCCCTTTTTCTATTTTCTGCTATCTAGTATTAGTGGGCCTCATTTGCTGAATCTGCTTTCACCCCTGTGTATGTGCCTTCCTCTTACCTCACCGTTATTATTTGTTCGGGGCTTCTATATCTTTGGGGATTATTTCTCTGGAGGCAAGTGAGGTCTTTCTCTCTCTCTAGGGGTAGTTAGTTCCTCAGGCTGGCTCGAGACGTCTAGGATTTTAGACACGTTCACCGGCTACTTCTATTGTGTTTGGATAGGTTCAGATTTGCGGTCAGTCCAGTTTGCCACCTCCCTAGAGCTTGTCCTATGTTTGTTACTTAGCTGGAGTAATTTGTGATCCTCAACCACTAAGGATCATAACAGTATAGCAGGCCAAAAAGTGTTTAATCATCGCAGAAGTGGGATAAAAAGAAGACCTGAGTACATTTTTTATTTTTTTTTCCTCCCGCTTTTCCTTTGCTGCAGTCTGTTTAGCTTCTTTCATCCCCTTGAACTCTGGGTGGTTTTGAGCTCAGCTGCAGACATGAATGTTCAGACTCTGACTTCTAGTGTGGATCATCTTACTGCACGGGTGCAAAGTATTCAGGATTTTGTTATTCATAGCCCTATGTCAGAACCAAAGATACCCATTCCTGAGTTCTTTTCTGGAGATAGATCTAGGTTTCTAAATTTTAAGAATAATTGTAAGTTATTTCTATCTCTGAGACCTCGTTCCTCTGGTGATTCCGCTCAGCAAGTTAAAATTGTTATCTCCTTGTTGCGTGGCGACCCTCAAGATTGGGCTTTCTCTCTGGCGCCAGGAGATCCTGCATTGCTTAATGTAGATGCATTTTTTCTGGCTCTTGGACTGCTTTATGAGGAGCCGAATCTTGAGAATCAGGCAGAAAAAGCGTTGCTGGCTATCTCTCAAGGTCAGGATGAAGCAGAGGTGTATTGTCAAAAATTTCGGAAATGGTCGGTGCTTACTCAATGGAATGAGTGTGCCCTGGCTGCAAATTTCAGAGAAGGTCTTTCTGAGGCCGTTAAGAATGTTATGGTGGGGTTTCCCACCCCTACAAGTCTGAGTGATTCTATGGCTTTAGCCATTCAGGTTGATCGGCGTTTGCGGGAGCGCAAATCTGCTCATCCTTTGGCGGTATTTTCTGAACAGAGACCTGAGTCTATGCAATGTGACCGAACTCTGACCAGAATTGAGCGACAAAGTCATAGACGTCAAAATGGGTTGTGCTTTTACTGTGGTGATTCTACTCATGTTATCTCAGCATGCTCTAAACGCTTAAAAAAATTCGCTAAACCTGTCACCATTGGTACTATACAGCCTAAATTTATTTTGTCTGTTACTTTGATTTGTTCTTTGTCGTCCTACCCGGTTATGGCTTTTGTGGATTCGGGTGCTGCCCTGAATCTGATGGATTTGTCGTTTGCCAGGCACTGTGGTTTTGTCCTGGAGCCTTTGGAATTTCCTATTCCTCTGAGGGGAATTGATGCTACGCCATTGGCTGAGAATAAGCCTCAGTATTGGACGCAAATGACCATGTGCATGACTCCCGTACATCAGGAGGTGATTCGCTTTCTTGTTTTGTACAATTTGCATGATGTTGTCGTTTTGGGTCTGCCATGGCTGCAGGCTCATAATCCAGTTTTAGATTGGAAAGCTATGTCTGTGTCAAGTTGGGGTTGTCAGGGAATTCATGGCGATACTCCGTTGGTGTCTATTGCTTCTTCCACTCCTTCTGAGGTCCCTAAGTTTTTGTCTGACTACCAGGATGTATTTGATGAGCCCAGGTCCAGTGCCCTACCCCCTCATAGGGATTGTGACTGTGCTATAAATTTAATTCCTAGTAGTAAATTTCCTAAGGGACGACTTTTTAATTTGTCTATACCAGAGCATGCCGCGATGCGGAGTTATATAAAGGAGTCTTTGGAGAAGGGACATATTCGCCCATCCTCTTCCCCTCTTGGTGCAGGATTTTTTTTTGTGGCCAAGAAGGACGGTTCTTTGAGACCTTGTATAGATTATCGTCTTCTGAATAAAATCACAGTCAAATTTCAGTATCCTTTGCCACTATTGTCTGATTTGTTTGCTCGCATTAAGGGTGCCAGTTGGTTCACCAAGATAGATCTCCGTGGTGCGTATAACCTTGTGCGCATTAAGCAGGGAGATGAATGGAAAACAGCATTTAATACGCCCGAAGGCCATTTTGAGTACTTGGTGATGCCTTTTGGACTTTCTAATGCTCCTTCTGTGTTTCAGTCCTTCATGCATGACATCTTCCGAGAATATCTGGATAAATTTATGATTGTTTATCTGGATGACATTTTGGTCTTTTCTGATGATTGGGAGTCCCATGTGAAGCAGGTCAGGATGGTGTTTCAGGTCTTGCATGCTAATGCTTTATTTGTGAAGGGCTCAAAATGTCTCTTCGGAGTACAGAAGGTCTCCTTTTTGGGTTTTATTTTTTCTCCTTCTACTGTGGAGATGGACCCAGTCAAGGTCCAGGCTATTCATGACTAGACTCAGCCCACGTCTGTTAAGAGTCTTCAGATGTTCTTGGGTTTTGCTAATTTTTACCGTCGTTTCATCGCTAATTTTTCTAGTGTGGTTAAACCTTTGACGGATTTGACCAAGAAGGGTTCTGATGTGACTAATTGGTCTCCTGCGGCCGTGGAGGCCTTTCGGGAGCTGAAGCACCGGTTTTCTTCAGCTCCAGTCTTATGTCAGCCAGATGTCTCTCTCCCCTTCCAGGTCGAGGTTGATGCTTCTGAGATTGGAGCAGGGGCTGTTTTGTCGCAGAGAAGCTCTGATGGCTCTGTGATGAAGCCATGTGCTTTCTTTTCAAGAAAGTTTTCGCCTGCCGAGTGGAATTATGATGTTGGTAATCGGGAGTTGTTGGCTATGAAGTAGGCATTTGAGGAGTGGCGACATTGGCTCGAAGGAGCTAAACATCGTGTGGTGGTCTTGACTGATCACAAAAATCTGATTTATCTTGAATCTGCCAAGCGCCTGAATCCTAGACAGGCTCGTTGGTCGTTGTTTTTCTCCCGTTTCAACTTCGTGGTCTCATACCTGCCTGGTTCGAAGAACGTGAAAGCTGATGCACTTTCTAGAAGTTTTGTGCCTGACTCTCCGGGAGTTTCTGAGCCGGCTGGTATTCTCAGAGAGGGAGTGATTTTGTCTGCCATTTCCCCAGATTTGCGACGAGTGCTGCAGAAATTTCAGGCGGATAGACCTGACCGTTGTCCACCAGAGAGACTGTTTGTCCCGGATAGATGGACCAGCAGAGTTATTTCCGAGGTCCATTCTTCGGTGTTGGCGGGTCATCCTGGGATTTTTGGTACCAGAGATTTGGTGGCTAGGTCCTTCTGGTGGCCTTCCTTGTTGCGGGATGTGCGTTCCTTTGTGCAGTCTTGTGGGATTTGTGCTCGGGCTAAGCCTTGCTGTTCTCGTGCCAGCGGTTTGCTTTTGCCTTTGCCTGTTCCAAAAAGGCCTTGGACGCACATTTCCATGGATTTTATTTCGGATCTTCCAGTATCTCAGAAAATGTCTGTCATCTGGGTGGTGTGTGATCGTTTTTCCAAGATGGTCCATTTGGTGCCCTTGCCTAAGTTGCCTTCTTCCTCCGATTTGGTTCCTCTATTTTTTCAGAATGTGGTTCGCTTGCACGGCATTCCTGAAAATATTGTGTCTGATAGAGGATCCCAGTTTGTGTCCAGGTTTTGGCGGACTTTTTGTGCTAAGATGGGCATTGATTTGTCTTTTTCGTCGGCCTTCCATCCTCAGACTAATGGCCAAACCGAGCGAACTAATCAGACCAGATCTTGGAAATCCTTAACCCGGTGTCTTTTCGTTTGGATCTCCCAGCATCGTTTGCCATTCATAATGTGTTCCATAGGTCTTTGTTGCGGAGGTATGTGGTACCTGTGGTTCCTTCTGTTGAGCCTCCTGCTCCGGTGCTGGTCGAGGGCGAATTGGAGTACGTGGTGGAGAAGATTTTGGATTCTCGTATCTCTAGATGGAGGCTTCAGTATTTGGTTAAGTGGAAGGGCTATGGTCAGGAAGATAATTCCTGGGTTGTTGCCTCTGATGTTCATGCGGCCGATTTGGTTCGTGCCTTCCACGCGGCTCATCCTGATCGCCCTGGGGGTCTTGATGAGGGTTTGGTGACCCCTCCTCAAGGGGGGGTACTGTTGTGAACTCTATTTTTGGGCTCCCTCTAGTGGTCACGAGCGGTACTGTGTAGTGTTGTCTTTCTGCAGGTTGGCAGCATCAGCTGGTTCGTTATCCTTGGCTGGTTTCCTATTTAGCTCACCTGGATACTCAGTTCCTTGCCTGCTATCAATGTATTCAGTGCTCTTCAGATTCCTTGTGACTACCTTGCTCCCAGTCTCTCCAAGACAAGCTAAGTTTTTGTTTGTTCATTTTTTGATTATCAGCATTCATCATGTTTCTTGTCCAGCTTGCTAAACTGTGATTTCCTCGCTTGCTGGTTGCTCTAGGGGACTGAGTTTCTCCCCCCACACCGTTAGTTGGTGCGGGGGTTCTGGAAATCTCAGTGTGGATATTTTGTAAGGGTTTTTTACTGACCGCACAGACCCCTTTTTCTATTTTCTGCTATCTAGTATTAGTGGGCCTCATTTGCTGAATCTGCTTTCACCCCTGTGTATGTGCCTTCCTCTTACCTCACCGTTATTATTTGTTGGGGGCTTCTATATCTTTTGGGATTATTTCTCTGGAGGCAAGTGAGGTCTTTCTCTCTCTCTAGGGGTAGTTAGTTCCTCAGGCTGGCTCGAGACGTCTAGGATTTTAGACACGTTCACCGGCTACTTCTAGTGTGTTTGGATAGGTTCAGATTTGCGGTCATTCCAGTTTGCCACCTCCCTAGAGCTTGTCCTATGTTTGTTACTTAGCTGGAGTAATTTATGATCCTCAACCACTAAGGATCATAACAATAGGCCATGTTGGAAACCCTTGTGTTCTCAGCTATTCTCGGTTAGCAACTCCTTTCCCCTTTATAATCTTGGCTCTGTTACAAATCTTTATCACAGCAAGCATTTGCTGCATGGCTAATGGAGGGAGACGATTTCATATGAAAAGGAGTGTTGGAGGAGTTATCTGTGACTTTTGTTTGGTTTGTATGTGTGGTAATTCCCTATCCTTCTGTATTTTTATTCCCTTTACCTCCACACCCCGCTGCATTCCTCTGTTATATGAGTGAATATTTTGTATGTCTGGAGTTTTCTGTTAACCCTTGTTTGTGTTGCCTTGTTTGTTGGGTTGGTGTACTACGGTGCACAGTAGTGCCCCTTTTCCCTGGGTGGGGGAAGAGAACAGATGGAAGGATAACTCAGCAGATAAGGCAAGTGTGATGCAGCTGCAGTGCAATTTAGCGCAAACTACACCAGGGGGTGCTGGTGAGGGAAGAGAGGTTGCACACTAACAGCATAGCAACACTGAGCAGCTGCACAGGTGTCACGGGTAAGGAAAGAGTGGTCAGATGAGCAGAGTCAAAAACTGTCAGGAGCAGAGGTAACAGAGGTTACAGCATGCACGAAGTCAGAGACAAGCCAGAAATCAGAACCAAACGGGGGCACGGTATCCAAAACGTGAGATGTAAGAAGAAGTCAGGGTACAAGCCAGAAGTCAAAGCCGGTCGGAGAACAAGGTATCAGAGATGGAAAGCATGAGGCAGGGTTCAGAGATCAGGCCGAGTCATACAATGTAAGGAAATCCACCAGACGAACACTACGACAGGGATAGGGAAATGGGTCTCACAGAAATATGGGAAGTTAGAGGCAGAAGTATCACCAGGGCATATGGTCAGCTGCTCTAGGTTGGGAGAATGAACTATCACTGATGCTGGCCAACAGACTGCAGAGGACTGAAAAAGCCCAGCCAGCTCCAAAATGGGGCAGAGGGTGTTAACCTCTGCATGACCAGTCCACTGAGGGAATAACAGAAAACAAACTCCAGAATGGATCATGACAGCAAGATTGGAGGCCCCAGCATGTTCACCTTTAGAGATATCCTGGGGAAAAGAGTGAGCTAGGGTATCCCCTAGTGTTAGGGACAGGGAAGGAGCCCCTGGTCCTATGTCACCCAACAGCTGTGTCGTGACAGCCGGATGGGGAATCCCTAGGGCTAACGGTACCTATTAAAGTGGGTCTAGTCCTAGCTGAACATAAGAAAATCATTGAAGTGTACTGTATTGATGGAACAAGAACCGGAGGGTGCTGTGCCCGATACTGCTTGTTAAGGACTGATGTACTTGAACTGTCTAGTAAAGTTGAACTAGTTAAATGGTCCCCTGATGTGTGTACTGCTGGTACTGGAACTGTGATAGTGCAAACAGCGAAGTCCTTCGCTCTGCAAGTGAGGACAATGCAAAGTACACAGCACAACACTTATGGACTGGGACACGATTTGTTTGTAAAATGCCAGGGCGTTTTGGAGCAGCAGCTCGACTATGGCTACAGCTTTCTGGCATTTACACACTCAATCAGCAAAAATACACCAAAATGTAAATGGCCTTATAGACTACTATAGGGACAAATTCTATCCATAAAAAGCATGGATAAAACTCATACATTGAAAACTGATGTCTGAATGAAACCAAACATGGATCCGATTTATTAGTAAGTGCACACCTGTTTATTAAATTTGGTACATAGAGGAAACTCATTTCCCACAAACTGAAATTTACAAAATTTCTGTTAAAACTTACCCCACCCCACTATTATGCCATAAATTAAAGCAAATCATTAAGGCTCAGAAAAATGGTGAGAGTGATGAAAATAGGGCAAAAAGATGCACATTTTTTGTGTAAGAATGACTTGTATGAAAATAAACTCATTGGCTCTTTAAACATTTAGATGTCCAGACCAAATAATAAACCTCCAACATATGCACACTGTCATCTTTCAAGACTTCAGAAAGTCAAGGCCTTGAGGATAGACTTCATCATTTTGAAGTTATGAAGTTAGGCTATGTTCACATGTCCGTTTTGAAGTTTTGATTGTCTGTTTAATTTTAGGAATAGACAAGCAGAAATTCATGGCTAAAACAAACTTTAGTTGCAAACTGATACAAATGGAAGCAAATTGATTATCAGTTTATTTAAACTGCGTGATTCTCTTTTTCTTCTAAAAAACTGACACTAAACATAAACTAGAAGAACAAACAAATCATACATCATTTAACAAATGGATTCATTATGGATTTGAATTCAGCTGATGTGTTTTTACGGAGATGTGCAATTAGCTGAAAAAACTTAAAAAAAAGCAAAAGGTGTAATAATTACGTTACATTTATAATATAAAAATGTAATATGACCCCAATTGTCAACTCTGTCTATTGAGGTTATAGTGCCGTGCAGGAAAGAAAGCACATATTGGGACAGTAGTGCCATCATTTAAGGACCCCATGTGTATTAAAGTCAGGTGAAACAAGAAATGAACAATTTGATTCTAAATGGCCGATCTTCTTGGAGATAAAACTCTGCCAGAGGTGTCTGACAGTGGCCTACTCCTCTTTTCCAATACAGGAATTGTGGATGTTCTGAGCTGCTGGTTGGTGGAAAGGCAAGTCCAGGTATACACAGAGTAGGGTTGCGTTTTTATTGTCGACGCATTTCAAAGTTTACACACTTCTTTTTCAGGACAAAATATGATATAACTTGAGCTGAACACCACAGTTCCATCACACGGATTAGTGGCTGCCGAGTACTGCAAACCAGTACACTGAGCTAATATACTTGTGGACCAGTTCTAATGTGATTTCTTTGTAATATTACTGAAACTTCTCTATACACGTATGTTACTTCCTTTTTGGGGGGAATTGTCAGACATGCTTTAGAAACTGCAGAATTTTCCCTGATGACTAAACTATGTGTTCTGCCATAGTTGTATGATTCAAACCCTTTCATTAAGCTTGAATAGTAGATAATAGCTTTAGAAAGATGTAAATTCCAAAGTGGAAGTTTATTTCACTGACAAGATATTTATTTTTTTAAATACATGATATCTACCTATCAACTTTCATTTACAGTGTGTTCAGGATTGTAATACCATAAGTTTTCTTAGGCAAGTTTTTGAGTATAGATAGAAACAAGAAGTTTTATTTTTAATAAAAGAATAAAATGGTCTCCATCAGTAACTTACCCAATATTGCTAAGCTTTAGCTTTCAATAAACAGACACTTCAATAGGAGCAAAATGCAGGTATCTATACTACTGTGTTTTCTGATTAAAATAATATTATTATTATTAACAATAATAATTAGTTTACACAACAAATAAAAATTAGCATATTTACAGTACAGACCAAAAGTTTGGACACGCCTTCTCATTTAAAGATTTTTCTATATTTTCATGACTATTAAAATTGTACATTAACACTGAAGGCATCAAAACTATGAACTAACACATGTGGAATTATATACTTAACAAAGAAAGTGTGAAAATACTGAAAATATGTCTTATATTCTAGGTTCTTCAAAGTAGCCACCTTTTGCTTTGATGACTGCTTTGCACACTCTTGGCATTCTCTTGATGAGCTTCAAGAGGTAGTCACCGGGAATGGTTTTCGCTTCACAGATGTGCCTTGTCAGGTTAATTAAGTGGGATTTCTTGCCTTATAAATGGGGTTGGGACCATCAGTTGTGTCGTGCAGAAGTCTGGTGGATACACAGCTGATAGTCCTACTGAATAGGCTGTTGGAATTTGTATTATGGCAAGAAAAAAGCAGCTAAGTAAAGAAAAACGAGTGGCCATCATTACATTAAGAAATGAAGGTCAATCAGTCCGAAAAATTAGGAAAACTTTGAAAGTGTCCCCAAGTGCAGTGGCAAAAACCATCAAGCGCTACAAAGAAACTGGCTCACATGAGGATCGCCCCAGGAAAGGAAGACCAAGAGTCACCTCTGCTTCTGACGATAAGTTTATCCGAGTCACCAGCCACAGAAATCATAGGTTAACAGCAGCTCAGATTAGAGACCAGATCAATGCCACACAGAGTTCTAGCAGCAGACATATCTCTACAACAACTGTTAAGAGGAGACTTTGTGCAGCAGGTCTTCATGGTAAAATAGCTGCTAGGAAACCACTGCTAAGGACAGGCAACAAGCAGAAAAGACTTGTTTGGGCTAAAGAACACAAGGAATGGACATTAGACCAGTGGAAATCTGTGCTTTCGTCTGATGAGTCCAAATTTGAGATCTTTGGTTCCAAGCACCATGTCTTTGTGCGACGCAGAAAAGGTGAACGGATGGACTCTACCTGCCTGGCTCCCACCGTGAAGCATGGAGGAGGAGGTGTGATGGTGTGGGGGTCCTTTGCTGGTGACACTGTTGGGGATTTATTAAAAATTGAAGACATACTGAACCAGCATGGCTACCACAGCATCTTGCAGCGGCATGCTATTCCATCCAGTATGCGTTTAGTTGGACCATCATTCATTTTTCAACAGGACAATGACCCCAAACACACCTCCAGGCTGTGTAACGGCTATTTGACCAAGAAGGAGAGTGATGGGGTGCTATGGTAGATGACCTGGCCTCCACAGTCACCAGACATGAACCCAATCGAGATGGTTTGGGGTGAGCTGGAAAGCAGAGTGAAGGCAAAAGGGCCAACAAGTGCTAAGCATCTCTGGGAACGCCTTCAAGATTGTTGGAAGACCATTCCCGGTGACTACCTCTTGAAGCTCATTAAGAGAATGCCAAGAGTGTGCAAAGCAGTCATCAAAGCAAAAGGTGGCTACTTTGAAGAACCTAGAATATAAGACATATTTTCAGTTGTTTCACACTTTTTTGTTAAGTATATAATTCCACATGTGTTAATTCATAGTTTTGATGCCTTCAGTGTGAATGTACAATTTTAATAGTCATGAAAATACAGAAAAATCTTTAAATGAGAAGGTGTGTCCAAACTTTTGGTCTGTGCTGTACATAAATGTACTGTTATATTAATTCTTATTCAAACATCAGTGATTTTTTTCATATGCAAAAATATATCTGCGTTTCATCAGTGTCTATCATCTGAGTTTCATCAAAATTTGGTCACTCTATCAGTTTTTATCATTGGAGTTCAGTCAATTTTTCTTGTATAATAAAAAATTATGGAAGTTTCTCCAGATTATCTTATCAAAAAGTCTGTGGAAAACGGACTTGCATTGGTGAGTTTGGTTTGTGACTTAGATAAAAAATGGACATATCTTGATTATTTTGTTGAGAACCACTTGTTCTGCAAAAATACATGGAAGTGTGACCAGCCCATAGACTATATAGGCATGAATGCTATCCATGAAAAACAAGGGTAGAACTCGTACATGAAAAACTGACATCTGAATGAGGCCTAAGGCACCGATGCACTGTATACCACTATGGCCAAAGTAAAGGCATCTCAAGTGGTAGAATCCAATTATTTTATAAGAATTGTAAAGTAGACGATCATATAAATAAATCTTTATAAGTAGCTAAAAAACCACACTATGTGCTACTACGTGAAGAGTTTAGGTACTGCTTTTAGCAGAAAGAGAGCAATAACACGGAATAGCTATTCTGTTTATAAAAATGTGTTCTCAATTTTCATCTATTTTAATGGACACTGGTAGATTGGGGAGGGTCTGACAGCTGGGACATCCGCCAAATATACAAAGAGGGGATCCTGTGTCCACTGTGTGAATGGAATTATGGTCAATCATGAGTACTACTGCGTCATTTACTGCCTCATTCAGTGCCGATGGAACTGCTGAAGACACCAGATTAAACCTTTCACGACCCTGCGATTTTCAGTTTTTGCATTTTTGTTTTTTCCTCCCATTATTCCAGGAGCCATAACGTTTTTATTTTTCCATCCACACAGCTGCATGAGTGCAAGTTTTTTGCAGGACAAGTTGTACTTTTGAATGACACCATTCATTTTTCAGTGTGATGCACTGGAAAGCACAAAAATATCCCACGTACATTATAACTGCAAAAACAGCTGACATTTTTATTGATAGCATTTTGGGATAAATATAATGTTTTGATCGCCTCTTATTGCATTTTATTCCAATGTTCCATCAGCCAAAAAATCTTAATTCTGGCGTTTTAAGTTTTTTTCCTTGTTACGCTATTTACGGGTTGGATTCATAATTTATATTTTGATAAACTGGACACTTAGGCTATGTGCACGCAATGCGAATTTGTATCATTTTCGCATCATTTTTTCTGCTCGGAAATGCTCCAAAAACACAATGGATTACTTAAGAAATTCTAATCAATGACAATCCTGAATCGTTGTGCACATGATCAGGAAATTTTCATCCTTATTTACAGCATTTTATTTTCCTCAGCATGTCAATTCTTTTTGCGAATCTGCAGCGTTTCTGCACCCATTAACTCCTAGTGAGTCAGTCAAATCCACAGCAAAAATGCATGTGTGAAAAGGTTTGCAGATTCGCTGCAGATTTGCTGGCAAAAAATGCTGCAAATTTTAAAAGGAAATGATATCAGAAGGAGGAAGAGAGTGTGGGCGGAGAACATAGAATAGTGGCCATCTTGGATAAAGCACATCAACAATGGACTCTTATCGTCGTATGGGGATCGATGGTGCCCATTTATTTGAGCTGGTAAATTGTGTGTGTCTGTGTTTGTCTGTGTGTGTCTGTGTCTATGTCTGTCTGTCTGTGTGTGTGCCCTTGCGACGAACAGCCCATAGTGATTGTACTTGGGCATCGTCTGATGGGACTACTACTCTATGTCTCCTGTCACTTATAACAGAGACAGCATGAGCCAATGATGGGAGATTAGTGTCATCATCCGGCGCCTGAGTTCAATTGTAAATTAAAAAAATCAAAACATTGACATAATTACACACATATTCGCATACAAAATACATACTCACCGAACATCTAATCCCCGATGCCCACGTCTCCTGAAAACAATAAAAAATAATAAACCAACATATACTTCCTGTCTGCCGTAGTCCATTTAATACAGAGGGTCCCATGTCGATCTCACCCGGCCTCCGGCGATACACTGACAGGAGTTAATCGCTCCCGCAGTGTATCACTGAGTGCCGTGAGAGTTCACCAGAGTTTATCAGCTCCGGTGCTCTCACTTACAGCACTACTGCTGTGTGAGAACCTTCCCATGCAGCAGTGACATAAGTGAGAGTACTGGAGCTGATGAACGCCGGTGAACTCTCGCGGCGGCGCAGTGATACACTGCAGGAGCAATTAACTCCTGTCAGTGTATCGCAGGATGCCAGGTAGAGCGGTCACATCTCCTGATGTGACTGTTCTACACATGATATCGCTGTGGGACACTCAGTATTAAATGGACTACGTTGGATAGGATAGTGTTATACAGCTCTGGAAAAAATTAAGAGACCACCACATCAAAACCCTGTCATGGGCATCCCAATCTCCAGACCTGAACCCCATTGAAAACCTGGGGAATGTTATCAAGAGGATGATGGATAGTCACAAGCCATCAAACAAAGAAGAACTGCTTAAATATTTGCACCAGAAGTAGTATGAAAGGCTGGTGGAAAGCACGCCAAGATGCATGAAAGCTGTGATTAAAAATCATGGTTATTCCACAAAATATTGATTTCTGAACTCTTCCTGAGTTAAAACAGTAGTATTGTTGTTTCTAAATGATTATGAGCTTGTTTTCTTTGCATTATTTGAGGTCTGAAATCACTGCTTTTTTTAATTTTGACCATTTTTCTTTGTCAGAAAAAAATACATTTATTGCTTGGAAACAAAAGAACAATTTACATTTTACTCAAAAACATATCTATAAAAACAAAAATCAGACAAACTGAACATTTTGTAGTGGTCTCTTCATTTTTTCTAGAGCTGTATGTTGTTTTATTATTTTTTGATTGTTTGCAGGAAACGAGGGTGTCGGGGATTAGGCGTTCAGTAAGTATGGTAAATTTAGATTCAATAAAGGAGTCTGTGTCATTTTTTCAAATTAAGGACTTTATTCTGGCGGTGTCTTTATTTACAATATATCTATAGGATTAGTAATGGATATGTGTCATATTGATGCCTCTCCATTACTAACCTGTGGGCTTGATGGCTGACAATACAAAGGTGACATCAACCCCACAAATATTACCCCACTTGCCACCGCTACAGGGTAAGTGGGAAGAGCATAGCTAAGTGCCAGAATTGGAACATCTATAAGGGGTGGCTGAGAGCTGATTTTTTTAGCCTGGGGGTAAACCAATATCCTTGGCCCATTCCCAGGCTATTAATATCAGTCCATAGCTGTCTGTCTAGCCTTTGCTGGTTCAATTTTATAGGGGATCCCATGTAAAAAAAATTCTGGGGTTTCCCTGTAAACTAGCCAGTAAAGGCTAAGCAAACAGCTGTGAGCTGTTATTAATAGCCTGGGAATCTTTGGCTATTGGCTCCTTCCCAGAATATTAACATCTGCCCTCAGCCATCGGCTTTCCCTCTAATGATTATTAAAATTATGCCGGAGCCAACGCAATTTATTTTTTACATTTTTTGAAAAGTAAACAGATATTCATTTCTGACAATTGCTTTTTTGTTGCAGCATACAGTTAGGTCCATATATATTTGGACAGAGACAACATTTTTCTAATTTTGGTTATGGACATTACCACAATGAATTTTAAACAAAACAATTCAGATGCAGTTGAAGTTCAGACTTTCAGCTTTCATTTGAGGGTATCTACGTTAAAATTGGATGAAGGGTTAAGGAGTTTCAGCTACTTAACATGTGCCACCCTGTTTTTAAAGGGACCAAAAGTAATTGGACAGATTCAATAATTTTAAATGAAATGTTCATTTTTAATACTTGGTTGAAAACCCTTTGTTGGCAATGACTGCCTGAAGTCTTGAACTCATGGACATCACCAGACGCTGTGTTTCCTCCTTTTTGATGCTCTGCCAGGCCTTCACTGCGGTGGTTTTCAGTTGCTGTTTGTTTGTGGGCCTTTTTGTCTGAAGTTTAGTCTTTAACAAGTGAAATGCATGCTCAATTGGGTTGAGATCAAGTGACTGACTTGGCCATTCAAGAATATTCCACTTCTTTGCTTTAATAAACTCCTGGGTTGCTTTAGCTTTATGTTTTGGGTCATTGTCAATCTGTAGTATGAAACGACGACCAATCAGTTTGGCTGCATTTGGCTGGCTCTGAGCACACAGTATGGCTCTGAATACCTCAAAATTCATTCGGCTGCTTCTGTCCTGTGTCACATCATCAATAAACACTAGTGACCCAGTGCCACTGGCAGCCATGCATGCCCAAGTCATTACACTGCCTCTGCCGTATTTTACAGATGATGTGGTATGCTTTGGACCGTGAGCTGTACCACGCCTTCGCCATACTTTTCTCTTTCCATCATTCTGGTAGAGGTTGATCTTGGTTTCATCTGTCCAAAAAATGTTCTTCCAGAACTGTGCTGGCTTTTTTAGATGTTTTTTAGCAAAGTCCAGTCTAGCCTTTTTATTCTTGATGCTTATGAGTGGCTTGCACCGTGCAGTGAACCCTCTGTATTTACTTTCATGCAGTCTTCTCTTTAGGTAGATTTGGATATTGATACGCCTACCTCCTGGAGAGTATTGTTCACTTGGTTGGCTGTTGTGAAGGGGTTACTCTTCACCATGGAGATTAGTCTGCGATCATCCACCACTGTTATCTTCTGTGGGCGCCCAGGTCTTTTTGCATTGATGAGTTCACCAGTGCTTTCTTTCTTTCTCAGGATGTACCAAACTGTAGATTTTGCCACTCCTAATAATGTAGCAATTTCTCAGATAGGTTTTTTCTGTTTTCACAAGGATGGCTTGTTTCACCTGCATGGAGAGCTACTTTGACCGCATGTTTACTTAACAGCAAAACCTTCCAAATGCAAGCACCACACCTCAAATCAACTCCAGTCCTTTTATATGCTTATTTGAGAATTACATAATGAAGGGATTGCCCACACCTGTCCAGGAAATAGCCTTGGAGTCAATTGTCCAATTACTTTTGGTCCCTTTAAAAACAGGGTGGCACATGTTAAGTAGCTGAAACTCCTTAACCCTTCATCCAATTTTAATGTGGATACCCTCAAATGAAAGCTGAAAGTCTGAACTTCAACTGCATCTGAATTGTTTTGTTTAAAATTCATTGTGGTAATGTCCATAACCAAAATTAGAAAAATGTTGTCTCTGTCCAAATATATATGGACCTAACTGTATGTAGGTTAATTATATTAACCCCTTTCTGTCATTGGACGTACTATTCCATCCATGTGGGGTGGGCCCTACTTCCCAAGGACGGAATAATAATAATATAATATATAATAATAATTTTTATTTATATAGCGCCAACATATTCCGCAGCGCTTTAGGAATAGTACGTCCAGCGCGATCGACCGCGCTCACGGGGGGAGCGCAGCCGATCGCGGCCGGGTGTCAGCTGCCTATCTCAGCTGACATCCGGCGCTATGTGCCAGGAGCGGTCACGGACCGCCCCCGGCACATTAACCCCCGGCACACCGCGATCAAACATGACATGGTATAGGGAAGCATCGCGCAGGGAGGGAGGGAGTGTTGCTCCGAGGGTCTCTTACCTTCTCCTCGCTGCAGGTCCCGGATCCAAGATGGCCGCGGCATCCGGGTCCTGCAGGGAGGGAGGTGGCTTACCGAGTACCTGCTCAGAGCAGGCGCTTGGTAAGCCTGCAGTGCTCTAAGTCAGATAGGTGATCTGACAGAGTGCTGTGCAAACTGTCAGATCACTGATCTGTGATGACCCCCTGGGACAAAGTAAAAAAGTTTTAAAAAAAATTTCCACATGTGTAAAAAATAAATTAAAAAAAATTCCTAAATAAAGAAAAAAAAAAATATTATTCCCATAAAGACATTTCTTTATCTAAATAAAAAAAACAAACAATAAAAATACACATATTTATTATCGCCGCGTCCGTAACGACCCAACCTATAAAACTGTCCCACTAGTTAACCCCTTCAGTAAACACCGTAAGAAAAAAAAAAAACGAGGCAAAAAATAACGCTTTATTATCATATCGCTGAATAAAAAGTGGAATAAAACGCGATCAAAAAGACAGATATAAATAACCATGATACCGCTGAAAGCGTCTGTTTGTCCCGCAAAAAAAGAGCTGCCATACAGCATCATCAGCAAAAAAATAAAAAAGTTATAGTCCTCAGAATAAAGCGATGCCAAAATAATTATTTTTTCTATAAAATAGTTTTTATCGTATAAAAGTGCAAAACATAAAAAAATGATATAAATGAGATATCGCTGTAATCGTACTGACCCAACGAATAAAACTGCTTTATCAATTTTACCAAACGCGGAACGGTATAAACGCCTCCCCCAAAAGAATTTCATGAATAGCTGGTTTTTGATCATTCTGCCTCACAAAAATCGGAATAAAAAGCGATCAAAAAATGTCACGTGCCCGAAAATGTTACCAATAAAAACATCAACTCGTCCCGCAAAAAACAAGACCTCACATGACTCTGTGGACCAAAATATGGAAAAATTATAGCTCTCAAAATGTGGTAACGCAAAAAATATTTTTTGCAATAAAAAGCGTCTTTCAGTGTGTGACGGCTGCCAATCATAAAAATCAGCTAAAAAACCCGCTATAAAAGTAAATCAAACCCCCCTTCATCACCCAATTAGTTAGGTAAAAATTAAAAAAACTTATTTATTTCCATTTTCCCATTAGGGCTAGGGTTAGGATTAGGATTAGGGTTAAGGTTAGGGCTAGGGTTAGGGTTAGGGTTAGGGCTAGGGTTAGGGTTAGGGTTGGGGCTAGGGTTAGGATTAGGGTTAAGGTTAGGGCTAGGGTTAGGGCTAGGGTTAGGATTAGGGTTAGGGTTAGGGCTAGGGTTAGGGCTAGGGTTAGGGCTAGGGTTAGGGTTGGGGCTAGGGTTAAGGCTGCAGTTAGGGTTGGGGCTAAAGTTAGGGTTGGGGCTAAAGTTAGGATTAGGGTTTGGATTAAATTTACGGTTGGGAATAGGGTTGGGATTAGGGTTAGGGGTGTGTCTGGGTTAGAGGTGTGGTTAGGGTTACCATTGGGATTAGGGTTAGGGGTGTGTTTGCATTAGGTTTTCAGTTATAATTGGGGGGTTTCCACTGTTTAGGCACATCAGGGGCTCTCCAAACGCGACATGGCGTCCGATCTCAATTCTAGCCAATTCTGCGTTGAAAAAGTAAAACAGTGCTCCTTCCCTTCCGAGCTCTCCCGTGTGCCCACACAGGGGTTTACCCCAACATATGGGGTATCAGCGTACTCAGGACAAATTGGACAACAACTTTTGGGGTCCAAGTTCTCCTGTTACCCTTGGGAAAATACAAAACTGGGGGCTAAAAAATAATTTTTGTGGGAAAAAAAAGGATTTTTTATTTTCACGGCTCTGCGTTATAAACTGTAGTGAAACACTTGGGGCTCAAAGTTCTCACAACACATCTAGATAAGTTCTTTGGGGGTCTAGTTTCCAATATGGGGTCACTTGTGGGGGGTTTCTACTGTTTAGGTACATTAGGGGCTCTGCAAACACAATGTGACGCTTGCAGACCAATCCATCTAAGTCTGCATTCCAAATGATGCTCCTTCCCTTCCCGAGCTCTGCCATGCGCTCAAACGGTAGTTCCCCCCACATATGGGGTATCAGCGCACTCAGGACAAATTGGACAACAACTTTGGGGGTCCAATTTCTCCCGTTACCCTCGGAAAAATACAAAACTGGGGGCTAAAAAATAATTTTTGTGGGAAAAAAGTTTTGTTTTATTTTTACGGCTCTGCATTATAAACTTCTGTGAAGCCCTTGGTGGGTCAAAGTGCTCACCACATATCTAGATAAGTTCCTTAGGGGGTCTACTTTCCAAAATGTTGGTCACTTGTGGGGGGTTTCAATGTTTAGACACATCAGTGGCTCTCCAAACGCAACATGGCGTCCCATCTCAATTCCTGTCAATTTTGCATTGAAAAGTCAAACGGCGCTCCTTCCCTTCCAAGCTCTCCCATGCGCCCAAACAGTGGTTTACCCCCACATTTGGGGTATCAGCGTACTCAGGACAAATTGTACAACAACTTTTGGGGTCCAATTTCTTCTCTTACCCTTGGGAAAATAAAAAATTGGGGGCGAAAAGATAATTTTTGTGAAAAAAAATGATTTTTTATTTTTACGGTTCTGTATTATCAACTTCTGTGAAGCACTTGGTGGGTCAAAGTGCTCACCACACCTCTAGATAAGTTCCTTAGGGGGTCTAATTTCCAAAATGGTGTCACTTGTGGGGGGTTTCAATGTTTAGGCACATCAGTGGCTCTCCAAACGCAACATGTCGTCCCATCTCAATTCCTGTCAATTTTGCATTGAAAAGGCAAACGGCGCTCCTTCCCTTCCGAGCTTTGCCATGCGCCCAAACAGTGGTTTACCCCCACATATGGGGTATCGGCGTACTCAGGACAAATTGTACAACAACGTTTGTGGTCCATTTTCTCCTGTTACCCTTGTCAAAATAAAACAAATTGGAGCTGAACTAAATTTTTTGTGAAAAAAAGTTAAATGTTCATTTTTATTTAAACATTCCAAAAATTCCTGTGAAACACCTGAAGGGTTAATAAACTTCTTGAATGTGGTTTTGAGCACCTTGAGGGGTGCAGTTTTTAGAATGGTGTCATACTTGGGTATTTTCTATCATATAGACCCCTCAAAATGACTTCAAATGAGATGTGGTCCCTAAAAAAAAATGTTGTTGTAAAAATGAGAAATTGCTGGTCAACTTTTAACCCTTACAACTCCCTAACAAAAAAAAATGTTGGTTCCAAAATTGTGCTGATGTAAAGTAGACATGTGGGAAATGTTAATTATTAAGTATTTTGTGTGACATATCTCTGTGATTTAATTGCATAAAAATTCAAAGTTGGAAAATTGCGAAATTTTCAAAATTTTCGCCAAATTTCCATTTTTTTCACAAATAAATGCAGGTAATATCAAAGAAATTTTACCACTATCATGATGTGCAATATGTCATGAGAAAACAGTGTCAGAATCACTGGGATCCGTTGAAGCGTTCCAGAGTTATAACCTCATAAAGGGACAGTGGTCAGAATTGTAAAAATTGGCCCGGTCCATAACGTGCAAACCACCCTTGGGGGTAAAGGGGTTAATGCTCCTACATAGGCTGCTGTGTGTGTGTGTCCTTATCTTAATATTAATGAGGATATCTGGCTGAAGCGGTTGAACAAAGAAATGACATCACAATTCTTTTTGTTTTATAATATATCTTTATTTGGCTCTATGAATATCTGCATGAATATCTGCATATCTGAATATCTGCATGAAAAATTGCATCAAGATGCAACAAAAATGCATAAAATCAGCATCAGCAACATCGCAGAAGAAATGCTAGCACATGCTTCCAGTATCCATTGTTTCAGATGCTGCACATCTCCTATCTTCACATCATAGACAATTGCCTTCAGATGACCCCAATGATAAAAGTCTAAGGGGGTCAGCTCAGGAGACCTTGGTGGCCATTCATGTAGGAATGCTTGGACCTGACACCCATAATTGATGGTATGGTGTGGTGTATGGGGTACAAAGATAGTGGGGCAATTCTTCATCAATGGAAACCTCAATGCCACTGGATATCTGAAATTGCTACATGATGATGTGTTGCCCTCTTTATGCACTGAAGATGGCACATTCCCTGAGTATTTCCAGCAAGATGATGCACCACCACATAATGGGTGTCAGGTCCGAGCATTCCTACAAGGAATTTGACCCCCTTAGACTAGCATTTCTTCTGTGGTATTGCTATCAGTGTGTCAAGAGTGGGAGAAAAGGGTTGCATTGACAATCCAACAGAAAGGGCAGCACTTTGAACACATTTTATAAGTGGTCATAAACTTGTAAATAACTCATGAAAGAATAAAGTTACAGTAAAACCAACCATGCCATTGTTTTTCTCGTGAAATTCTCAATAAGTTTGATGTGTCACATGACCCTCTTCCCATTGGAAAAAATAAAGTTGGATCCAAAATGGTCAACTTCAAAATGGCCGCCATGGTCACCACCCATCTTGAAAAGTTTCCACCCTCCCATATACTAATGTGCCATAAACAGGAAGTTGATTTCACCAACTATTCCCCTTTTATTTAGGTGTATCTGTATAAATGGCCCACCCTGTATATAAAAATCCATTTGAAAATATCGGCGATTGTGATTATTTCTTCTGGGAGAAGCCAAGGTGGTGTGCACAGAGCTGCTACAGTCATCACTCACAGCACTGCTTACTTTACCATGAGTGGCGGCTGTCAGCATACACTGGCACTTTCAGGGACTGGTTTTTATCTTGCTTTTGTCATAGCTGTATGAAGGCTTGTTTTTTGCAGCATCAGTTATAGTTTTGAATTATACCATTCATTTTACCATATAAATGTACTAAAATATGGGAAAAAAGCTCTAAATGCTGTGAAATGGTGGAAAAAGAAACAAGCAATTCTGTGATTGTTTTCTGGATTTTATTGTGTTGGCATTTCGTGATTATCAATGGAAAATAATTTATTTTTGTGTATTAAGCTGATGTTTTTATTAATAACATTTTGGGCTGTATATAACATTTTGAACACTTTTTATCTAATTTTTGATTAAAGTGACCAGAAAATGGCTTTTTTTCCTGCTTTTGCAATGACCAAATAGGATAAATAATTTTATATTCTCTTATTTCAGGCAATTACGTACACATCAATACCAAATATGCAACTTTTTTACATTTAACTATTTACATTTAAATATAAGTTGGGTGACTTAAATGTTTATATTTATTTTTTTATATTTGTTCCCATTTTTTTTTTTTTTTGTCATTTTTAATTAATTCACTTAGAGGACTTGAATACAAAATATCTTGCTCGTCTATGCAACACACTGAAATGCAGCAGTATTGCCATATATTTTAAAAAAAAAAGCTTCTCTCTTTTGCAGGCCAGCCACAGGCTGGTCTTCATAGACAACCTCATACAGTAGGAATGAGGGCCTTCAGAAGACCCAAGGCCGCAATGGCAATCGATTGATCAATGGCACCCCATGAGTGCATTTGCATTCATTTGGTCAATGCTTTGTACGACCACCTTTCAATGTAATTACTGCTGCAAGTCTTTTGGGGAATGTTTCTATCAGCTTCTGCACATATAGAGGCTCAAAGTTTTGCCCATACTTTACAAACTAGCTCTAGCTCAGTGAGATTGGATGTAGGCATCTGTGAACAGGAATTTTCATGTCTTGCCTCAGATTCTCAATGGGATTTAGGTCTGAACTTTGACTAGGCCATTCAAACACTTGAATATGTTTTGATCTAAACCATTCCATTGTAGCTCTGGCAGTAAGGGTACCGTCACACAGTACCATTTTGATCGCTACGACGGCACGATCCGTGACGTCGCAGCGATCGTATGAATATCGCTCCAGCGTCGTAGACTGCGGTCACACGTTGCAATCACGGCGCTGGAGCGATGCCGAAGTCCCCGGTAACCAGGGTAAACATCGAGTAACTAAGCGCAGGGCCGCGCTTAGTAACCCGATGTTTACCCTGGTTACCAGCGTAAACGTAAAAAAACAAACCGTACATACTCACCCGTCGGTGTCCTTCAGGTCCCTTGCCGTCTGCTTCCTGCTCTGAGTGCAGCCGTACAGTGAGCAGAGCGCAGCACCGCTGTGATCTGCTCTCACTTTCCGGCCGGCACTCAGAGCAGGAAGCAGACGGCAAGGGACCTGAAGGACACCGACGGGTGAGCATGTACGGTTTGTTTTTTTAACGTTTACGCTGGTAACCAGGGTAAACATCGGGTTACTAAGCGCGGCCCTGCGCTTAGTTACCCGATGTTTACCCTGGTTACAAGCGAAGACATCGCTGGATCGCTGTCACACACAACGATCCAGCGATGTCAGCGGGTGATCAAGCGACAAAAGAAAGTTCCAAACGATGTGCTACGACGTACGATTCTCAGCAGGGTGTCTGATCGCAGTAGCGTGTCAGACACAGCGATATCGTAACGATATCGCTAGAACGTCACGAATCGTACCGTCGTAGCGATGGAAATTTCAATGTGTGACGGTACCCTAAGTTTAGGGCGTTGTACTGCTGTAAAGTGAAGCCAAGACCCAGTCTCAAGTATTTTGCAGCCTCTAACAGGTTTTACACTAGGATTGCCCTGTATTTAGCTCAATACATCTTCCTAATAACTCTGACCAGCTTCCTTGTCCCTGCTGAAGGAAAGCATCCCAACAGCATGATGCTGCCACCATCATGTTTGACGGTGGGGATTGGTGTTTTCTTGGTGATATGCAATGTTATCATAACATTTAGCATTTAGCCAAAAAAGTTCCACTTTGGTCTCATCTGATCAGGGCACCTTATTCCACATGCTAGCTCTTAGGGCTGGCGGAACGCACCGAGTAAATATAGAGATGTTATTTGGTATGTTCGCAGCCCGGGGTCCACCGTGCAGGAAAAGAACCTGCTGCTGGCAAACGGCGGCACTGTATGGCAGTAGAAGCGATCTCTGTTGCTTCACAGTGTCGCTACAAAGAAAGAGCTGTGTCCTGTTAAACTCCACAGGAATACACAGTAACTGCAGAGCGGAAAGCAGCTTGTGGTCACGCAGTCAAGGAGGCAAACATACAACCTCCTCACTGGAGGAGCCGGTATTCTAGGTGGCTTATTTCAGCCGGGGCCCTGAAACCATACTCACAATCTCCTCACCGGAGGTGCCGGTATTCTAAGTGGCTTATTTCAGCCAGGTCCCTGAATCCACACAAGCGTGACCACATTGGCGCAAAACACATAACTTGCATTGATACTAGCGCCGTGCGGCCATGCGAACCTTATATAGCTGCAGCAAGTACAAGACCTTCCTAGAAGGACCAATGAGAGGCTGCCACAGAGCCTGAGCACCTTCAGGACCTTCCTGGAGAACCAATGGGCTATGCTGCAGTATCCAAGCATGTGACCCTCGATCTCCAATGAGAGATCTTACCCTGGGCATGCTCAGAAGGAGAAAAGCAGGACTTAGTCCCAAAAGCATCTGCTCGCCGCTGCCCTGCACTGGCTTCAATGGCAAAAGCTGGAAAAGGAGCAGTAACCCTTTGCACAGAGTCAGACTGAGCGAGATGCTGGGACCGACGTCTCCGCTGAGCAGGCTCCACTGCGGCAGGAGAATAATGGGAGACCGCAGTGGAGATGGCCCGAGATTTCCCCTGTGCAGAGGCGGGAACTCGACCCCTAACATTACCCCCCCCAGGGCCCCCCCATGGACCTCGCTACGCTCGAAGGCAGCAATGAGCTGCAGAGCCTGAATGTGCTCAGCAGGCTCCAAGGACCTGTCCTCAGGACCATAACCCTTCCAGTCCACCAAATAAAATTTTTTGCCACGTACCACCTTGCACCCCAAAATAGCGTTCACCTCGTAATTGTCTGTAGATGAACCCGATGTCCCGGCAGATGACTCGGAAAACCGAGACATGTATACGGGTTTCAAAAGGGACACATGAAAGGTGTTGGTGATACCCAGGCGTGGTGGAAGGGCTAAACGGTAGACCACAGGGTTACCCTGTTCGAGGACCTTGAAAGGGCCCAAGTAGCGAGGTGCAAACTTAGTGGACTCAACTCGCAGCCTGATGTTACGGGCGGAAAGCCACACCAAGTCGCCAGGAGCAGAGGTCGGAGCGGGGCGCCGATGTGCATCGACGGAGGACCTCATTCTCTCCTTGGAGGCCCGAATGGCATCCTGAGTGCAGTCCCAAATATCCCGTGCCTCCACAGCCTAGTCTGCCACCCTGGAATCAGCGGACGACACAGGCATAGGCACAGGTACCCGCGGATGCTGACCATAGTTAAAGAGGAATGGGGTTTGTCCAGTGGAGTCGGTTACGGCGTTGTTCAGCGCAAACTCCGCCCACGGTAGCAGGGAAGCCCAGTCTTCCTGCCTGGCTGAGACAAAATGTTGCAGATATGTGACCAAGGTCTGGTTGGCCCTCTCTGCCAACCCATTCTTCGCGGGATGATATGCAGAAGAGAGATTCAACTCTCTGAGAATGCTGAGAAGATGACAAAGCTCTCTCCAGAACCGAGACGCAAACTGGGGACCCCGGTCACTGACAATTTTGTCCAGCATACCGTGTAGGCGGAAGATGTGTTTTATGAACAACACTGCCAAGGCCCGTGCAGAAGGTAGCCGTGGAAGCGGCACCAAATGCACCTTTTTAGAAAAATGATCATTGATAACCCAAATGATGGTACAGCCACGAGACTTGGGCAAACCCACCACAAAGTCCATCCCGAGCATCTCCCAGGGCCTGTCTGCCACTGGCAAGGGAAAGAGTAACCCAGCTGGCCGTTGTCGAGGAGACTTTTTTTTGGCGCAGGAGACACACGCCCGAATATAATCTCCGATGTCACAGACCATATGTGGCCACCAGTATGTTCTCGCCAGCAGTTCAGATGTCCTCTTTGTCCCAAAGTGTCCACCCACCCTGGACGAATGAGCCCAAGAGAGAACCTCTGGTCGCAAATTAATGGGTACAAAAGTCTTGCCCGGAGGCACAGACTCTAGCGAGACCAGAGCTACGGTTCTCAAGCTCTCAGAAGGGACAATAAGCCGAGGCTCCCCTTCCTCCTCCTCAGATGACACAGCAGAGCGAGAGAGGGCATCAGAATGAATGTTCTTCTCCCCAGCGAGATAATCGAGGGTGAAGTGGAACTGGGAGAAGAAGAAGGACCATCTGGCCTGATGAGAATTTAGCCGCTGGGCTGTTTGTAAATAAACCAAATTTTTGTGGTCCATGAAGTCCTGGAAGGGAAAGCGAGCCCCCTCCAAAAGATGTCTCCACTCCGAGAAGGCTAACTTCATTGCTAGCAACTCCCTGTCCCGGATGGAATAATTCTTCTCCGCTGGTGTGAAGGTCTTGGAGAAAAAGAAGCAAGGATGCTTCCGACCTTGAGCATCCTTTTGGAAGAGGACTGCTCCTGCACCAACGGATGAGGCATCCACCTCCATTATAAACAGCTTATCAACATCGGGACGATGTAGGATGGGAGCGCTAGCAAAATGAGACTTAATAGAAGAAAAAGCCTTGGAGACCTCTTCAGACCACAATTTGGGATTTGCTCCCTTCTTGGTGAGGGCTACCAAGGGAGCTACCAAAGTTGAGAAGTGTGGAATGAACTGACGATAGTAATTTATGAACCCCATAAAGCACTGCACCGCTTTAAGAGAATAGGGTTCTTGCCAGTCCATCACAGCCTGTAGTTTGGCAGGATCCATAGCCAATCCCTGTGCGGAGATGATATAGCCCAGGAAAGGTAAAGACTCCTGCTCAAACATACACTTCTCCAACTTTGCATAGAGGGAGTTTGCCCGTAAGAGGTCGAAGACTCTGCCAACATCTCTCCTGTGGGAGTCAATATCTGGAGAGAAGATGAGAATATCATCTAGATAGACTACGACTGAGGTGGAAAGCATATCCCGGAAGATATCATTGACAAAGTCTTGGAAAATGGCTGGGGCATTACAGAGCCCGAAGGGCACCACCAGATACTCATAGTGCCCATCTCTGGTATTAAACGCCGTCTTCCATTCATCCCCCTCACGGATGCGAATCAGGTTATAAGCACTCCGCAGATCTAATTTGGTAAATACCCTTGCTCCCCGTAGCCTATCAAAGAGCTCAGAAATCAGGGGCAATGGGTATTTATTATTAACAGTGATGGTGTTAAGACCCCTGTAATCTATGCAAGGACATAATTCTCCGTTCTTGTTCTGCACGAAGAAGAACCCCGCCCCTGCAGGTGACACTGACTTCCTAATGAACCCTCTTGCCAAACTCTCCTGGATGTATTGGGACATAGCCTCCGTTTCCGGGAGAGAGAGGAGATAGACGCGTCCCTGAGGAGGTTCTGCTCCAGGCAAGAGATCAATAGGACAGTCATAAGGACGGTGAGGCGGAAGGGTCTCCGCAGCCTTTTTGGAGAAGACATCTGCATAGGACCAATAGCACTTGGGAAGGGAAGAGAGATCTGCGGGTATCTCAGTAGAGGAAACCTGAACGCACTCCCTCACACATCTACCCTTACATGAATCACTCCAACCCAATATCCTCCCAGAAGTCCACTCAATATGTGGGGAGTGGAAACGGAGCCAGGGTAATCCCAGCAGAATCTCGTCCATTCCCTTGGGAAGAACAAGAAGGGAAATAATCTCCTGGTGGGAAGGGGACATAGATAACGTGAAAGGGAAACTGTCTGGTGTGTGATTTGTGAGGGAAGTGTCGACCCATTCACTACTCTAACAGTCACCAGTTTGGCGAGCATCACCAGAGGTATTGAATGGCGCAGAGCAAAAGCAGAGGACATGAAATTCCCCTCTGCTCCAGAGTCCACACAAAGCTCGACTGTTAGAGAGGATGAGCCTTAAGGTACCGTCACACTAAGCGACGCTGCAGCGATACAGACAACGATGCCGATCGCTGCAGCGTCGCTGTTTGGTCGCTGGAGAGCTGTCACACAGACTGCTCTCCAGCGACCAACGATGCCGAGGTCCCTGGGTAACCAGGGTAATCATCGGGTTGCTAAGCGCAGGGCCGCGCTTAGTAACCCGATGTTTACCCTGGTTACCAGTGTAAAATGTAAAAAAACAAACACTACATATTCACCTTCGCGTCCCCCGGCGTCCGCTTCCTGCACTGACTGAGTGCCGGCCCTAACAGCAGAGCGGTGACGTCACCACTGTGCTGTGCTTTCACTTTACGGCCGGCGCTCAGTCAGTGCAGGAAGCGGACGGCGGGGGACGCGAAGGTGAGTATGTACTGTTTTTTTTTTTTACATTTTACACTGGTAACCAGGGTAAACATCGGGTTACTATGCGCGGCCCTGCGCTTAGTAAACCAATATTTACCCTGGTTACCATTGTAAAACATCGCTGGCATCGTTGCTTTTGCTGTCAAACACAACGATACACGGCGATCTGACGACCAAATAAAGTTCTGCACTTTAATCAACGACCAGCGATATCACAGCAGGATCCTGATCGCTGCTGCGTGTCAAACACAACGATATCGCTATCCAGGACGCTGCAACGTCACGGATCGCTAGCGATATCGTTTAGTGTGACGGTACCTTAACATGATTGTCCCTTTGAAGGACAGCTTGGAGGAAAACGCCGCTGTGTCTAGTGAACCTCCTCCAATGGTTATTAGATGCGATCGTTTACCCGACCGCCGTGGACATTTATTTGCATAATGTCCTTGTTGTTGGCAATTTCTACAAACCACGGGTACTCGAGCAGTCCGAGACTTAGGTCCTGCTCGAGAAACCTCCATGGCCTCATGGGAGCCGGACGCCTGAACGGAAGATTCTAGAGGTCTGGCAAAGGTGGGAGCCAGCCGAAACCTCTGCCTACACTGGGTCCGCTCTAACCTCCGCTCGTTAAAACGGAGGTCGATGCGGGTAGATATAGTAATGAGCTCCTCCTGGTGGCCAAGGCGTCTTTCACATGGTCTGCCAGTCCTTTCCAGAACACCGGAATAAGGACTTTATCTGGCCATTCCAGCTCAGAGACCAGAGTCTGGAATTGGACGGCGAACTTGGCTGACCATGGACGAACCCTGTGCTATTGCCAACAATTGGAGCGCGGTATCATGGGTGACACGAGGTCCCAAAAAGACCTGTTTCAGAGCGTCCAGGAAGAGAGGAGCACTCTGCACCACACGATCATTACGCTCCCATAGCGGCGTTGCCAACTCCAACGCCCTGCCCGACAAAAGGGAAAAAATAAATTTCACTTTTGCCGTAGGAAAACGTGCAGCCAGGAGCTCAAGATGTATGGAGCACTGACTCACGAATCCCCGACATAGCTTACTGTCACCAGCAAACTTGTCTGGAAGCAGGAGATGGGATAAAGTCGGAGCAGGGGTGGCAGAGGACAAACTAGCTGCAGCTACACTGGCAGCCTGAGCAGCGACTGTGGTAACATCCACAGCTGAGGTTGTGCGCTCAAGAGCCACCAACCTACCCTCCAGCTGCTGGATATACCGCTGTAGACGCTGATCGTCCGCCATTTACCAGCCAGACCCTGGCGCTAGTATACTGTTGGGCTGGCGGAACACACCGAGTAAATATAGAGATGTTATTTGGTGCGTTCGCAGCCCGGGGTCCACCGTGCAGGAAAAGAACCTGCTGCTGGCAAACGGCGGCACTATATGGCGGTCGAAGCGATCTCTGTTGCTTCACAGAGTCGCTACAAAGAAAGAGCTGTGTCCACAGGAATACACAGTAACTGCAGAGCGGAAAGCAGCTAGTGGTCACGCAGTCAAGGAGGCAAACATACAATCTCCACACCGGAGGAGCCGGTATTCTAGGTGGCTTATTTCAGCCGGGGCCCTGAAACCATACACACAATCTCCTCACCGGAGGTGCCAGTATTCTAAGTGGCTTATTTCAGCCGGGTCCCTGAATCCACACAAGCGTAACCACATTGGCGCAAAACACATAACTTGCATTGATACTAGCGCATGGCCGTGCGGCCATGCAAACCTTATATAGCTGCAGCAAGTACAAGACCTTCCTAGAAGGACCAATGAGAGGCTGCCACAGAGCCTGAGCACCTTCAGGACCTTCCTGGAGAACCAATTAGCTTTGCTGCAGTATCCAAGCATGTGACCCTCGATCTCCAATGAGAGATCTTACCCTGGGCATGCTCAGAAGGAGAAAAGCAGGACTTAGTCCCAAAAGCGTCTGCTCGCCGCTGCCCAGCACTGGCTTTAATGGCAGAAGCTGGAAAAGCAGCAGTAACCCTTTGCACAGAGTCAGACTGAGCGAGACGCTGGGACCGACGTCTCCGTTGAGCAGGCTCCACTGCGGCAGGAGAAGAATGGGAGACCGCAGCGGAGATGGCCCGAGATTCCCCTTGTGCAGAGGCGGGAACTTGACCCCTAACACTAGCTTTATCTGCTACATGGCTTTCTGTAAACTGCAAATGGAACTTCTTATGGTTTGTTTTTTATTTGACTTTCTCTTTGCCATTCTTCCATAAAGGCCAGATTTGTATAATACATGACTAATGCCGGAGTCACACTAAATGTATGGAAAATCAGTCCGTATGACATCCGTATGACATGCGTATGGCTTTACACTTCTCACTGATTTTCCCCATTGAATTAAATTGCTCAACGGGCTGAAATGAGGAAAATGTGTGCTTATTTCTTGCAAGTCACATGGATGGTCCGTGTGGTGTCCGAGATTTTCTTGCACCCATATGTGTGCATAGGCAAGTCTCGGACGATATATGTGTACAATTGCAGCATGCTGTGATTTTACATGCACATTGAATACGCCTGAGAAAAAATACGGTGATGTGAGCTGCCCCATAGATTAACACTGGGCCAAGTGCTATGCGATGTTTTCCTGCATAGCACTCGCCCATATTCTATGGTAGTGTGACGCCAGCCTAATAATTGTCCTGTGGACAGATTTTACCACCTGAGCTGTGGATCTCTGTAGCTCCTTTAGAGTGACCATGGGCATCTTGGCTGCCTCTAGTGCTCTCCTTGCTTGGTAGGTTTGTAGTTGTGCCATACTTCTTCCATTTTTGAATGATGGATTGAACAATGCTCCATGAGATATTCATAGCTTGAACTACTTTTTATAACCTTACCCTGCATTATTTTTCCTCACCACTTTATCCCTGACCTGTTATTTGCTTTTCATGATGCTGCTTGATCCCTAAAGTTCTTAAATAAACCTCCAAGGCCTTCACAGAACAGATGTAGTTATACTGAGAATAAATTACAGACCGGTAGGGACTCAATTTACAAATTGTGATTTCTGGGGGCAATTGGTCACTCACGGTTTTATTTAGGGGTATGGAGACTACAGGGGCTGAATGCAAATGCACGTCACAATTTTCAGATTTATGTTTTTAAAATATTTAGAAAACTATGCATCAGTTACTTTACTCTTCACAAATACTTGCTACTTTGTGTTCATATATCACATAAAACCCCAATAAAATACATTTACCGTAAGTTTGTGGGTGCAATGTTAAAAAATGTGGAATTTTCACAGGGTATGAATACTATTTCAGGGCACTGTAAATTTGACTGTATTGCTTGACAGTGAAATTGAAAAGGTGAGTTACTGTTAGGTGCCAGATATGTAACACAGCTCTCTGTATGTACAACGGTTGTCTCTAAGTGACTAATATCTACAACTTCTTTCACAAAAAACAAGCCCTCATCTGGCTATATAGTTAGAAAAAAAGAAGGTATGCGCAACCACAGTTAGGATGCATGCCAAGATATCTGTTCACCGTAGGGACATATTGTACAGAAACGCATACTGCATGGTATATGTCTCTTTGCAGGGGCCAATGCATAGGCAAGTGCAGTCAGCTGCGTTTTCTTAAATAGTTAAACAAAAGATATGCAATTACATACTGGCTAGACAGAGGCCAAAAGAACACACTTTCAGCCTCCGTCTAGCGACTGGTTGCCTATGGTGATGTTACAGTGTATGTCAGGACAAGCTCAATATGTTTGAGGCAGTTTAGGTGCGCGGACGCTGTGTTCACCAAGCCTTAGCACCAGTGGTGTAACTAGAAGCTCGTGGGCCCCAATGCAAAATATCCAACAAAGCCCCCAACTATCACAGGTCATTATTAGTAGTATCTTTTCATATCGGCCAAAGGGACCTTTTGCCCCCACTAAACTCCAGAGCCCATGTGCAATTGCAACAACAGCATCTCCTATGAAGCCTGCAAAGTTGTACTGTATATAAAGCACTAGACTATTATATGTCCATAAATCATGTTAGTATAAGGTAAGAAAAACACTTTTTGTGCATAATAGCTTAATGGTGTATGTAGAGCAGAGGTGAATAGGGTTGAGCGACACGGATAGGACAAATTCAAAAATCACCGACTTTCGGCAAAGTCGGGTTTCGTGAAACCCGACCCGATCCCATTGTGGGATCGGCCATGCTGTCGGCGATCTTCGCGCCAAAGTCGCATTTCGTATGACGCTTTCAGCACCATTTCTCAGCCAATGAAGGTGGACGCAGAATGTGGGCAGCGTTATGACATAGGTCTCGGTCCCCACCATCTTAGAGAAGGGCATAACAGTGGTTGGCTTATTTTCTGCGGTGTCACAGGGGCTATAAAGGGGCGTGCACATCTTACTTCTGCCGATCTGAGCATAGGGAGAGGTTGCTGCAGCTTCGTCAGAAGCAGGGATATTGTTAGGGAGGAAAGATTAACCCCCAAACCGCTTGTGCTGTAGCGATTTCCACTGTCCAACACCACCTTTTCTTTGCAGGGACAGTGGAGGCTCGATTTCTGTGCATCAGCTCAGTAGCTTATAAGGCTCCCTGATAGCTGCATTGCTGTTTGTACGCCGCTGTGCAAACCAACTGTTTTTTTAAAAGCAAAAATCCTTTTGCTCCTTTCTGCACAGTTCTATTGTTTATTTGTCCACACTTTTGTGTGCAGCAGTCATTTTTGTTGCTGCCATACTTGTCCTGAGATCATTGTAGGGAGATTGTTATTGTAGTACAGTCCCTTTTTTTATATATATATATATATATATCTCCCAGCCCCTTTCTGCCACATACACTGTGTAGTGTAATACAGTGGGCCTGTTTTTTGCAGTAGTCTCCCACACATAAAAAGGGAGATTAATATTGCCGCTAAGTGCATCTGCGTCAGTTCTGTTTGTCGTATATCTGCCAGCTCCTTTCTGCCACGTACACTGTGTAGTGTAATACAGTGGGCCTGTTTTTTGCAGTAGTCTCCCACACATAAAAAGGGAGATTTAAATTGCCGCTAAGTGCATCTGCGTCAGTTCTGTTTGTCGTATATCTGCCAGCCCCTATCTGCCACGTACACTGTGTAGTGTAATACAGTGGGCCTGTTTTTTGCAGTAGTCTCCCACACATAAATAGGGAGATTTAAATTGCCGCTAAGTGCATCTGCGTCAGTTCTGTTTGTCGTATATCTGCCAGCCCTTTTCTGCCACGTACACTGTGTAGTGTAATACAGTGGGCCTGATTTTTGCAGTAGTCTCCCACACATAAAAATGGAGATTTAAATTGCCACTAAGTGCATCTGCGTCAGTTCTGTTTGTCATATATCTGCCAGCCCTTTTCTGCCACGCACACTGTGTAGTGTAATACAGTGGGCCTGATTTTTGCAGTAGTCTCCCACACATAAAAAGGGAGATTTAAATTCTCAACAAGTTTACATACACCTTCTACCTTGTTTTACAGTACCATATAACGGTTGTTAGTTTGGTTACATTTTCCCAAGAATGAGGAAGTCTGGTGGAAGAGGCCATGGGCGGTCATTGCCAGCTGTTAATGATGGTGGTGGTGGTGGTGGTGGTGGAGCATGTGGTGGTAGTGGGAAAAGCAAAATAGCACCTAAGGCTCAAGTTGTTGAGCCAGCGTCATCGTCTGGCTACACAAGGCCTCGAAGGCTCCCTTTTCTGGGAGTAGGAAAACCGCTGCAGCAGGAAAAAGTTTTGGCTTTCCTTTCTGACTCAGCCTCTAGCTCTTTCGCCTCCTCTTCCGAAAGTTCCAAATTTAAAAGCAGTGAGTTGTCATTGGATGCTTACGGTCAGGAACAAGTCGCTTCCTTGTGTCCTTCACCCAAAGCAAAAGTGAAGGATGCGGCAGGCAACACTACAGTTTACTCCATGGAGCTCTTTACACATACTGTGCCAGGGTTAGAAAGGGAAATAGTTCACAGCCCTTTACAAGATGAATCGGACATGGAGTGCACAGATCCACAGCCACAGCTAGATTATTATGCTGTTCCATTGACTCAGATCACAACTTTGCCCTCGCAGTGTACTGAGCCAGAACCTGACCCTGATGAGACTATGGTGCCCCGTCCCGAACGCTATAGCACCTTACACAGTGACACAGAGGAAGGTGCACAGGACATTGAAGAGGAGGTGATAGATGACCCAGTTGTTGACCCAGATTGGCAGCCATTGGGGGAACAGGGTGCCGCTGGCAGTAGCTCAGAAGTGGAGGAGGATGAGCCGCAGCAGGCATCAACATCGCAACAGCTTTCATCTGGCAGGCCCGTATCAGGCCAAAAACGTGTGTCAAATAAAAAAACAGTTTTAGGACAGCGTGGCCATCCGGTGAAAGTAGCACAGTGTTCAATGCCTGAAAAGGTATTTGATAGTAGGAAGAGTGCAGTGTGGCAATTTTTTAACCAAGATCCGAATGATCAGTGTAAAGTTATCTGTAAGAAATGCTCAAAGATAGTGTTGAGCGATACCGTCCGATACTTGAAAGTATCGGTATCAGAAAGTATCGGCCGATACCGGCAAAGTATCGGATCCAATCCGATACCGATACCCGATACCAATACAAGTCAATGGGACTCAAGTATCGGACGGTATACCTGATGGTTCCCAGGGTCTGAAGGAGAGGAAACTCTCCTTCAGGCCCTGGGATCCATATTAATGTGTAAAAGAAAGAATTAAAATAAAAAATATTGCTATACTCACCTCACCGAGGGAACCGGCAGCGTTGTTTGCTTAAAATTCGCGCGTTTACTTCCTTACGTGAAGTCCCGGCTTGTGATTGGTCACGTGCCGCCCATGTGGCCGCGACGCGACCAATCACAGCAAGCCGTGACGTAATTTCAGGTCCTTCAGGATTTTAAAATTACGTTCTGGCTTGTGATTGGTCGCGTCGCGGTCACATGGGCGACGCGACCAATCACAAGCCGTGACGTCACGGGAGGCTGGACATGCGTGCATTTTAAAATGCGCGCGTGTCCAGCCTCCCGTGACGTCACGGCTTGTGATTGGTCGCGTCGCCCATGTGACCGCGACCAATCACAAGCCAGAACATAATTTTAAAATCCTGAAGGACCTGAAATTACGTCACGGCTTGCTGTGATTGGTCGCGTCGCGGCCACATGGGCGACGCGACCAATCACAAGCCGGGACGTCACGGGAGGCAGGACACGCGCGCATTTTAAAATGCGCGCGTGTCCAGCCTCCCGTGACGTCACGGCTTGTGATTGGTCGCGTCGCCCATGTGACCGCGACGCGACCAATCACAAGCCAGAACGTAATTTTAAAATCCTGAAGGACCTGAAATTACGTCACGGCTTGCTGTGATTGGTCGCGTCGCGGCCACATGGGCGGCACGCGACCAATCACAAGCCGGGACTTCACGTAAGGAAGTAAACGCGCGAATTTTAAGCAAACAACGCTGCCGGTTCCCTCGGTGAGGTCCAGGCTGCGTCGGAGAGGTGAGTATAGCAATATTTTTTATTTTAATTCTCTCTTTTACACATTATTACATTAATGTTGTTTCAATACCGATACCCGATACCACAAAAGTATCGGATCTCGGTATCGGAATTCCGATACCCGCAAGTATCGGCCGATACCCGATACTTGCGGTATCGGAATGCTCAACACTACTCAAAGACCTTTAGCAGAGGGCAGAATGTCAAAAATTTAAATACAACGTGCATGCGTAGACATTTAACCAGCATGCACTTGCAAGCCTGGACTAACTACGAAACGTCCCGTACCATTGGTGCACCCGCCCAGAATGAAGGTAGTCAGCAACGCTACATTGCTTCCCTCACTGTCAGCCCACTGTTTAGGACACCACCTGCAGCAAATGCGGAGGTATCGTCGCAAGGCCAAAGCAGTCAGGGAATCACCAGGTTCTTGGTAGGAAACACTGTATGTAGGCCAACATCAAGAATACCATCACCAACCCTCTCTCAATCTGCCATGTCCACCACCACCCCCGCTAGTTCTGTTATGGAAATATTAGGGTTGGATAAATATATCCCTGTGTGTGCTGTGGCCGCTCCCAATTAGACTGAGTATTTTGAGCGCTCATCAAGAATGGACTGTACACAACTGTGACAGAACAACATTCCATCAATACTGATTCTTTATTGTACATACATAGTTTTATATTTTCACATAGAAAGGAGTGGTTAGGGGTTGTCAGGGGTGGTTAGTTAATTACCATATTGTCTAGCTCCTCTGTCATTGGTTATCTAAACATATATGGAATATTGTGATTAATGCTCATATGACTGCTGATTAAGCTGAGACATCTGATCAGCAGTCATCAGACATCTGACATTATTCCGCTTTTAGGGATGGAAAACCCCATATGATCTGTCTGGTTTATATTAGTTCATGTCAGCCATTTTATGATCTGTCTAGGTTATATTAGTTTGTGTCAGCCATTTTAAACCATTGATTATAATGTATATATTAGCTGTGAGCATATAAGTATATATATTTGATTATAGAGGAGTATACATGCAAGTGAGATCTACATGATATATATATTTCTATCACAGTTCCACCATATGCAGCTCTCCAGTCCAGCTCACCCTACAAGAGACTCTCGTTAGGAAAAGGAAGTACTCATCCTCACATCCGCATACACAGGGTTTGAACGCTCACATTGCTAGACTAATCTCGTTAGAGATGATGCCCTACCGGATGGTTGAAAGTGAAGCTTTCAAAGCCCTGATGGCCTACGCAGTACCACGCTATGATCTACCCAGTCGACACTTCTTTGCGAGAAAAGCCATCCCAGCCCTCCACCAGCATGTCAAAGACCGCATTGTCCATGCACTCAGGCAATCAGTCAGTAGAAAGGTGCACCTCACAACAGATGCATGGATCAGTAGGCATGGCCAGGGACGTTACGTGTCCATCACAGCACACTGGGTTAATGTGGTGGATGCAGGGTCCACAGGGGACAGCCATAGTGGGACAGTTCTGCCTAGCCCACGGTCTAGGAAACAGTTGGCTGTAGGCGTTCGCCACCCCTCCTCCTCCTCCTCCTCCAGCAGAAGCGAAAGCTCGTCCACAGAGCGCAGTCGCACGACCACTCCATCCGCAGCTGCCAGTGTTGCACACGAGGTGTCCCATTATGGAACAGCTAGTGGTAAGCGTCAGCAGGCTGTGTTGGAAATGAAGTGTTTGGGCGACAACAGACACACCACAGAATTTCTGGCCGAGTTCTTGCAGCAAGAAACTCAGTCCTGGCTGGGCAGTGTACATCTTGAGGCAGGCAAGGTAGTCAGTGATAACGGAAGGAATTTTATGGCTGCCATAGCCCTTTCAGAACTGAAACACATACTTACCTCTTCCGGCTCCACCACTGTGTAGTCTGTGCTGTTAAATCCTTCAATGGCACTGCCAGTACAAATTTGTTGAAATGATAGATGATAGTTAAAATATACAGGGGCCCTGGCCTCCATTTAGACCAGTTAATACTTTGCACCTACTACCACTGTCTGCTACTCAGCAGAGGAGCCCACCCCTGTACGTAGCTATGCCACCTGTTTATTTATGAAAATTTGTTTGGCAGACATTTACCTTACTTTATTGTTTGGCCTACTAACTGTGTCATCCACTCCTTACAGTTGTCCTCCACTGAACAAACCTATGCCGCCAGTTTACTCCTGTTACCAGTTTTGAACTGCATAGAGCCTACTTTTTTATTTTAGGCCTACTAAGTCTGTCTGCGCCACTCCTTACAATCGTCCTCCGCTGAACAAACCAATGCTGCCTGTGTACCCCTGTAACCTATTTTAAACTGCATAGAGCCTACTTTTTTATTTGAGGCCTACAAAGTCTGTCTGCACCACTCCTTACAATCGTCCTCCGCTGAACAAACCAATGCCGCCTGTGTACCCCTGTAACCTATTCTAAACTGCATAGAGCCTACTTTTTTATTTTAGGCCTACTAACTCTGTCTGCGCCACTCCTTACAATTGTCCTCCGCTGAACAAACCAATGCTGCCTGTGCACCCCTGTAACCTATTTTAAACTGCATAGAGCCTACTTTTTTATTTGGGGCCTACAAAATCTGTCTGCGCCGGTGTCTGCCGCTCCTTGCTTTTCTCCTCCACTGAACAAAGCTGAGCTTCAATTTTCAGGCTTTCGGCCTACATCACATATTAAAGGTAAGGTACCGCGTTTGTAGATCATTAATAAATCACTGTAATGTAGCATAACATGCTGCTATAACCAAGTTTTAAATGCATGTGAAACAGATTTCGTGTGTTATATGTGTTTAAAGAAGGAACTGGGGGCTGACATCTTGGTTTCACAGCAGTTCACGACAGTAACTGTCATTTTACAGCACCCCATGGACATAGGAGATAATAGACCGGCGCTGACCCTATCTTTAACATTGGAGAGGCGTTAGCAGTGAGCTGGGCACGCCTCTGTGGGCTGCACAACTCACTGCTGTAGGTGTGACTAGCAGCCATTTTATTATAGCCCAGTGCTCTCTGCCCAGCTCCACTTACTCTCTATCACAGGAGCTCCATTCACTCCATTAAGCTGCATTCACAGCCTGCAGAGAGAGGTGACACCTGACACCTCTCTCAGCCATACAATGTATCTCTCCTCCCTCCACAATGCCTGGCCATTCACTTCAGACCTGGAGCTCCTTATCTTACTGAGGGATGAGTCACAGACAGCTCTGCACAGACAATGCTGCTGTATGTGGACACACCACATAAACTAACTGTGCTTCTGATGCAGTAACTGCTGGTGATAGCAGATCACAGGTCAGTCACACACAAAATGGCTCTGCCCTGTGATGCTGCTCTTCATTCTGCCCCAGGGATATTAGACCACCCAAAAGGGGAGGGAAATGCTGATGTCAGCAGTTACTGCCCCAATTTTCCAGCTAACAGTAAAGCTGGTAAGTCTCACTATAGCTGCTTGAGGTCTAAAACGGAAAATGCTCCCCCTAGTGGTCAATATATATATTTGTAAGAAAATCTATAATATTTTTCATATAGAAATGTTTGCAAACAGTGCAAACATTGCATTAATACATTTTATTTACTATTTTAAGCTTAATTTCACAAAAAAACAAACTACAAGAAAACTGGTGGCACCTTCCCTTTAAACTGCATTTGGCCTACTTGTTTGGTTGGGCCCTACTAATGGTGTCTGCCACTCCTTGGTGTTCTCCTCCACTGAACAAAGCTGAGCTTCAATTTTCCGGCATTCGGTCTGCAGAAAATATGAAACTGCATTTGGCCTACTTGTTTGGTTGGGCCCTGCTAACGGTGTATGTCTGCCGCTCCTTGCTTGTCTCCTCCACTGAATATAGCTGAGCTTCAATTTTCAGGCTTTCGGCCTACATCACATATTAAACTGCATTTGGCCTACTTGTTTAGTTGGACCCTACTGTTATGATCCGGTGACCCTGGAGCCGCATGAGACTATCTCTGGAGTAGGTTGTCCCTGTACTGACCGCAATCCTAATACTGACACCGCAACTAGAAGTAGCCGTGGGATGTACCTAACCAGGCCTAGACACCTCGACACAGCCGGAGGACTAAATACCCCTAAAGATGGAAATGGGAAATCCTATCTTGCCTCAGAGCAGAGCCCCAAAGGATAGGCAGCCCCCCACAAATATTGACTGTGAGTTTAAGAGGAAATACGTACACAGGCAGAAAAAAACAGAGTTTAGCAAAAGAGGCCCTTATAGCTAGATAGAAAGGATAGGACAGAATTCTAAGCGGTCAGTATTAAAACACTAGAAAATACCACAGCAGAAAATACTATATACTACATCTAACTAAAGACATAGGATGTATATCTGCATCTCCAGAGAAACCAGCATGACAGAAAAATCCAAACAAGTCAAGCTGGACAAAAACACAATAGATTGCACTGCACATAAAAGCACACTGCATGCGTGCTACAGAGAACCAAAACAAGGCACTTATCTTAGCTGAAATGACAGCAGGGCAGTGGAGCCAGACAGAGATGCAATCCCTCCAAGATACAATGGACAACTGGCAGGGATTGATGGATCCTACAAACCTAAATACCTAATAGAGCTGCAATAAGCAGAAACACCTGCCCTGGCCTATAATCCAGAGACCACTGCACTACCACTAACAACCACCGGAGGGAGCCCAAGAGCAGAATTCACAACAGTACCCCCCCTTGAAGAGGGGTCACCGAACCCTCACCAGAGCCCCCAGGCCGATCAGGACGAGCCAGATGAAAGGCCCAAACCAAATCAGCAGCATGGACATCGGAGGCAAAAACCCAAGAATTATCCTCCTGGCCGTAACCTTTCCATTTGACAAGGTACTGAAGCTTCCGTCTCGAAAAACGAAAATCCAAAATCTTCTCAACCACATACTCCAACTCCCCATCAACCAACACAGGAGCCGGAGGATCAACAGAGGGAAGAACGGGCACCACATATTTCCGCAATAAAGATCTATGGAAAACATTATGGATAGCAAAAGATGCCGGAAGGGCCAAACGAAAAGACACCGGATTGATAATCTCAGAAATCCTATAAGGACCAATAAACCGAGGCTTAAACTTAGGGGAAGAAACCTTCATAGGTACATGACGAGAAGACAACCAGACCAAATCCCCAACCCGAAGCCGGGAACCAACACACCGACGACGATTAGCAAAACGTTGCGCCTCCTCCTGAGACAACACCAAATTGTCCGGTGTTGTGGTGTTGTGGTGACATGAGCCCAAATTTGCTGCAACCTGTCCACCACAGAATCCACACCAGGACAATCATTAGGCTCAACCTGCCCTGAAGAAAAACGAGGATGAAAACCAAAATTACAAAAAAAAGGCGAAACCAAGGTAGCCGAACTAGCCCGATTATTAAGGGCAAACTCGGCCAATGGCAAGAAAGCCACCCAATCATCCTGATCAGCAGACACAAAGCATCTCAAATAAGTTTCCAAAGTCTGGTTGGTTCGCTTGGTTTGGCCATTTGTCTGAGGATGAAATGCGGAAGAAAAAGACAAATCAATGCCCATCCTAGCACAAAAGGCTCGCCAAAACCTAGAAACAAACTGGGAACCTCTGTCGGACACAATATTCTCCGGAATACCATGCAAATGAACCACATGCTGAAAAAACAATGGAACCAAATCAAAAGAGGAAGGCAACTTAGGCAAAGGCACCAAATGAACCATCTTAGAAAACCGGTCACAAACCACCCAGATAACTGACATCCTCTGGGAAACCGGAAGGTCTGAAATAAAATCCATAGAAATATGCGTCCAAGGCCTCTCAGGGACCGGCAAAGGCAAAAGCAACCCACTAGCGCGGGAATAACAAGGCTTAGCCCGCACACAAGTCCCACAGGACTGCACAAAAGAACGCACATCCCGCGACAAAGAAGGCCACCAAAAAGACCTACCAACCAAATCTCTGGTACCAAAAATACCAGGATGACCAGCCAACACAGAATAATAAACCTCCGAAATCACCCTACTAGTCCATTTATCAGGAACGAACAGTTTCCCCACCGGACAGCGGTCAGGTTTGTCAGCCTGAAATTCCTGAAGGACCCGTCGTAAATCAGGGGAGATGGCAGAAAGAACCACCCCTTCCTTTAGAATGCCGACCGGTTCAAGGACCTCCGGAGAATCAGGCAAAAAGCTCCTAGAGAGGGCATCAGGTTTAATATTCTTAGAACCCGGAAGATACGAGACCACGAAATCAAAACGGGAGAAAAACAAAGACCATCGAGCCTGTCTAGGATTCAGCCGCTTGGCAGACTCGGGGTAAATCAGATTTTTATGATCGGTCAAAACCACAATGCGATGCTTGGCTCCCTCAAGCCAATGTCGCCATTCCTCGAATGCCCACTTCATAGCCAACAATTCCCGATTGCCGACATCATAATTACGTTCAGCAGGCGAAAACTTTCGGGAAAAGAAGGCACATGGTTTCATCAAGGAACCATCAGAATTCCTCTGAGACAAAACGGCCCCTGCCCCAATCTCAGAAGCGTCAACCTCAACCTGAAATGGAAGAGAAACATCTGGCTGACGCAACACCGGAGCGGAAGTAAATCGGCGTTTAAGCCCCTGAAAGGCAGAGACAGCCGCAGAGGACCAATTCGTCACATCAGCGCCCTTTTTCGTCAAATCGGCCAGGGGTTTAACAACACTGGAGAAGTTAGCAATGAAACGGCGATAAAAATTAGCAAAGCCCAAAAATTTCTGAAGACTCTTCACGGACGTGGGCTGAATCCAATCATGAATGGCCTGAACCTTAACTGGATCCATCTCTATAGATGAGGGAGAAAAATAAAGCCCAAAAAAGAAACCTTCTGCACTCCAAAAAGACACTTAGATTCCTTCACAAACAAAGCATTGTCACGAAGGATCTGAAAAACCATCCTGACCTGTTTCACATGAGACTCCCAATCATCGGAAAAAATCAAAATGTCATCCAAATATACAATCATGAATTTATCAAGATAATTCCGGTAGATATCATGCATGAAGGACTGAAAAACAGATGGAGCATTAGAGAGCCCGAAGGGCATCACAAGGTATTCAAAATGGCCCTCGGGCGTATTAAACGCAGTTTTCCATTTGTCACCCTGCTTAATACGAATAAGATTATATGCCCCTCGAAGGTCAATCTTAGTAAACCAACTAGCCCCCTTAATTCTAGCAAACAAATCAGAAAGCAAAGGCAAAGGGTATTGAAATTTGACCGTGATCTTATTCAAGAGGCGATAATCAATACAAGGTCTCAAGGAGCCATCCTTCTTGGCAACAAAAAAAAATCCCGCTCCCAATGGTGAAGAAGATGGCCAAATATGCCCTTTCTCCAAAGACTCCTTAATATAACTCCGCATAGCGGTATGTTCAGGCACCGACAGGTTGAAAAGTTGGCCCTTAGGAAACTTACAACCCGGAATCAAGTCAATAGCACAATCACAGTCCCTATGCGGTGGAAGGGAACTGGACTTGGGCTCACCGAACACATCCTGAAAATCAGACAAGAACTCTGGAATTTCAGAAGGGGGGGAAGAGGAGATTGACATCAAAGGAACGTCACCATGAACTCCCTGACAACCCCAACTAGTCACAGACATAGATTTCCAATCTAACACCGGATTATGTACCTGCAACCATGGAAAACCCAGCACAATAGCATCATGCAAATTATGCAACACCAAAAAGCGACAATCCTCCCGATGGGCTGGCGCCATGCACATGGTCACCTGTGTCCAAAACTGGGGTTTATTTTTAGCCAAAGGTGTAGCATCAATGCCCCATAAAGGAATAGGGTTCTCCAAAGACTGCAAGGGGAAACCACAACGTCTAGCGAATTCAAAGTCCATTAAATTCAAAGCGGCGCCAGAATCTACAAACGCCATGACAGAAAATGACGACAATGAGCAGATCAATGTCACAGATAACAGAAATTTAGGTTGTACGGTACCAATGGTAACTGAACTAGCGATTCTCTTAATACGCTTAGGGCAGACCGAAATGACATGAGAAGCATCGCCACAGTAAAAACACAACCCATTCTGACGTCTGAATCCCCGTCGTTCAGCTCCAGACAGAATCCTATTGCACTGCATAGGCTCAGGTATCTGCTTTGAGGAGAACGCCACAGTGCGCACAACTCTGCGCTCACGCAGGCGCCGATCAATCTGAATGGCCAGAGACATAGAATCGCTCAGACCAATAGGCGTGGGAAACCCCACCATAACATCTTTAACAGATTCAGAAAGACCCTTTCTGAAAATTGCCGCCAAAGCATCCTCATTCCATTTAGTCAGCACAGACCATTTTCTAAATTTCTGACAATACAATTCTGCCGCTTCTTGACCCTGAAACAGGCATGATCCACAGAATTTGGTTCATCATATAATAACCCTAGAGCCTGAAAGAAGGCTTCTACATTAAGCAGGATTCCCAGATTCCAGGGAAAATGCCCAATCCTGAGGATCGCCACGCAGCAGGGAGATGACTAATTTAACTTGCTGAATAGGATCACCAGAAGAACGAGGTTTCAGAGCAAAAAACAGTTTACAGTTATTTTTAAAACTCAAAAATTTAGACCTGTCCCCAAAAAATAACTCAGGAGTAGGAATCTTAGGCTCTAAAACCGGAGTCTGAACAATATAATCGGAAATACCCTGTACCCTAGCAGCTAGTTGGTCTACACGAGAAGCTAATCCCTGAACATCCATGCTAGCACACAGCTCCTCAGTCACCCAGAGGAAAAGAGGGAAGGAAAGACAAAACAGACTGCAGAAAAAAAAATGGCTCAGGACTTTTCTTCCCTTCTTCTGAGATGCATTTAACTCATTGTAGGCCAGTTGTACTGTTATGTTCCGGTGACCCTGGAGCCGCATGAGACTATCTCTGGAGTAGGTGGTACCTGTACTGACCGCAATCCTAATACTGACACCGCAACTAGAAGTAGCCGTGGGATGTACCTAAACAGGCCTAGACACCTCGACACAGCCGGAGGACTAAATACCCCTAAAGATAGAAATGGGAAATCCTATCTTGCCTCAGAGCAGAGCCCCAAAGGATAGGCAGCCCCCCACAAATATTGACTGTGAGATTAAGAGGAAATACGTACACAGGCAGAAAAAAACAGAGTTTAGCAAAAGAGGCCCTTCTTTCTAGATAGAAAGGATAGGACAGAAATCTAAGCGGTCAGAATTAAAACACTAGAAAATTCCACAGCAGAAAATACTATATACTACATCTAACTAAAGACATAGGATATATATCTGCATCTCCAGAGAAACCAGCATGACAGAAAAATCCAAACAAGTCAAGCTGGACAAAAACACAATAGATTGCACCGCACATAAAAGCACACTGCATGCGTGCTACAGAGAACCAAAACAAGGCACTTATCTTAGCTGAAATGACAGCAGGGCAGTGGAGCCAGACAGAGATGCAATCCCTCCAAGATACAATGGACAACTGGCAGGGATTGATGGATCCTACAAACCTAAATACCTAATAGAGCTGCAATAAACAGAAACACCTGCCCTGGCCTATAATCCAGAGACCACTGCACTACCACTAACAACCACCGGAGGGAGCCCAAGAACAGAATTCACAACACCCTACTAACGGTGTCTGCCGCTCCTTGGTGTTCCCCTCCACTGAACAAAGCTGAGCTTCAATTTTCAGGCTTTCGGCCTAGATCAGATATTAAACTGCATTTGGCCTACATGTTTGGTTGGGCCCTACTAACGGTGTCTGCCGCTCCTTGCATTTCTCCTCCACTGAAAAAAGCTGAGCTTCAATTTTCAGGCTTTCAGCCTATATCACATATTAAACTGCATTTTGGCTACTTGTTTGGTTGGGCCTACTAACGGTGTCTGCCGCTCCTTCCTGTTCTCCTCCACTGAAAAAAGCTGAGCTTCAATTTTCAGGCTTTCAGCCTATATCAAATATTAAACTGTATTTGGTCTACTTGTTTGGTTGGGCCTACTAATGGTGTCTGCCGCTCCTTGCTGTTCTCCTCCACTGAACAAAGCAGTGCCGCCTGTTTACTCCTGTTACCAATTTTGAACTGCATTTTAGCCTACTTACTCATTTGGGCCTACTCACTGTGTCAGCCTCTCATTACAGTTGTCCTCCACTGAACAAAGCAATGCCGCCTGGTTAGTTCTGTTACCAATTTTGTACTGCATTTAGCCCACTTTATTATTTGGGCCTATATCTGTGTTTCCTCCTCATCCTGCCCATTGCCCAGCCACTGCTAGATGAGTCTGCTGGCACATTGACCCAAACCACTACATTCCCCTTGCACTCTACACAGCCATAATCTGACCCCGCTGAAAGTCAGGTTCCCCTTCCCACATACTATACCACCTTACATGGGGACAAAGAGGAAGGTGCAGGTTCCTTCATCAGGTGGGGGGCATACTCGTTGGTGACGTCACTGGCACTGATGGGAGGCGCCCCACTGTCAAACACACCGCCGTACTTTGAGGGGCCCTGTGCCAGTGCCAATGCTTGCTCAGGATCACAGCACTTGTAAAGTTGAAATACTTACCTCTCCCTGCTCCACCGCCGTGAAGTAGTCTGCTTTTCCTGGGCCCACGAAAAACTTGAGCCAGCCCTACCCCCCCACAACTTTAGCCAAATGACCCCCTGTTTTCAATAAATAACTATTATTATAAGGTAAATTAAGATTGATAAGCTTAAGTAGCAAGAATTGATGTTTTTGGCATTAAAATGGGCACTGTAGGTGTTTTCCTGTCCTCCACTCGCTGCCGAATTTGCTTCCCTATTGACTTGCATTGGGTTTCTTGTTTCAGTCGGATTTCCTCATGAAACCCGACTCGATCCTAAAAAAGTAAAAGTCGCTCAACTCTAGAGGTGAACAACATTTTAACATCTGAGTGCCAATTTTTGTGATTGTCCCACTCCCAAGTGCGGCATAACATTTAAAGCGGTATTCTGATGCAAGATGTACATATCGAAGTACTATACATGCCCATAATCTACTAATTTGTAGTTCCATATCTGACACTTTCTCTACTGTAGTCAAAGAGGTTCCTCTGCTCCACTTTTAGCAGGAAACAAAAAAGGTGTCAGGATGACCGTACAATGAGTGCAACCATCCCTATAATTTATGAGAGTTTCCAAGCACAGAAGAATTAGAGATGGCTGGGGGCCACAAAGAATGGCATCACTGGCTGCTGTAATAATTATAGGGGATAACTCAGGAGACTCTTTGCGTGGAGCAAGACAACTACAGGACACAGTTTTATAAGTGGTAAAGTCTATATTATCACACGGTGATTCAAACAGGTGCAGAGAGGAACTCAAGTTCACAACACTTGGTGCAAATAATAAACGCAGCTTAGCAGTCTATAGGAAACTTCAGAGGAATATGCAATCAAGCAGAAAGTCTATGAAGCACAGTTATTCTTGAGGATACTTGACACGAATAAATCCTTGTCTTAGTCCAGGCACAGATAGATATGCTTATTAGGCAGTTCAAATCATATCTTAGCTCAAACAGGGAGGCCTGGTTAATAGTCTCAGGTTATTGCAAAGCAGCAACAGCTTACATGACCAGCAAATGCAGATGGAAGTAAACACGAACAGCAGATGAAGGAGGATTACTGGAAACTTGTGTATGCAGCAGGAACTCAGAGCAGATTAGCAGGATCACCACACAGGTTCACAGGAGCAGGTGTATAGCCAGGGAGTAATCAGAGGTCAGGAGCTGGATTTAAGGCAGAATACTCTAGCACAGACTGAAGGCTGGGGTGGAGTTTTATAGCAGGAGACACAGTGCACATGAGACCAAAGACGCCATCTTGGAAAAGGGCAGTAATGCACGAAAGGTAAAAAATGTTCAGAGTCCTGACAGCTGCATGTGGTCCCCAGGCTGCAGGTTGTGATTACACTTATGATGTAGATTGATTCTACATATAAAAAGGTTGAGGTACACTTTAAAATAATGTTTCAAAATTACATTTTCTTTTGTGTACTGCAAAATGTTTAAAAGAGACCCTCCCTTTACTTTATGGAGTAATGTAGATTGTATTCACAGAAAAAGACATTCATCCAACAACAATAAGCAGAAGATGTGATAGTTGATTCATTAGTTGGACATCTTTCTACAAATCTGAATTACTTTTGATTTTCCCATGTGTTCCTTATATTATTACGTTCTCAGTCGGGATCTTTCATAGAATACTGATAACAGGAATTCATGTTGGATTTTCTCGCTATACATATCAAGAAAAATTATTGTTAATGGCTATGCTATATGAGGCTACATTAAGTGGAGTTGATCCATTAAGGACATTTGTGGCATATCGATAGGATATGTAATAAATGTCAGATAGATGTCAGACTCACTGCTAGAGCCCTTATCTGTCTTGAGAATGGAGCTCACCATGTTCTTTCAGGAATGGAAGGGTAGTCGCAGATCATGTGGGACTATTTTCATTTATCTCTATGGAAGTCTTAGTAGCATTTACAGCTTTTTATATGAAAATGCAGAAATGAGTCATAGAAATCTATTTGCTGTGCTTAACATCTCCCTCTGTATTATGTACAGTCATGTAGTATAAACTGTCGGGCCCTTAAGTTACAATGGCCTCTGGATACAGTAGGTGATGTTTATCATGCCCATTATCTACCAATGTCCTTTTTTTGGGACGCCTAATCTTTAGCTTCTAGCAGCTATGATTTTATTATTTTTATAATTAGGTCCAATTTTTTGTGTTGTGTTTGTAAAATGAATGTTTTCAAAATAGGAAATCATGTCATTGTCATTTTTAATTGAATATTGGGACACCCTTTTCTGAAAAATCTGTACTTGTAAAAATTTTGCAAATTATGCTTCTGATTCATTAGGACCCAAATCATTAAAAACATGTCATAAAAAAAAAAAAATTGCTAATTTGGCAAGTAATGGTTTAATGCACCAAAATTCTGTCATAATTTGCATTATTCATCAGCAGAAAGCATCTTTTATTACCTACAGCATATTTATTATGTTTTTGAAACTTTCTGCACCTTAATTGATGGGAGCAAGACCTCACTAAAAGTAGTGAGAATTATTAGGAAAGGGGTACGACCTAACATGAAAAACCATTATCCAAAAATGTGCCCGAATTGCTGCACACATTTCAGTCACTAAATAAGCAAACTGATAGGTGGTGCAAACTAAGACTAGACAGTCTTAAAATTAATTTAATCAGTGTTTATAAAACATCATGAACCACTTTAATAAATGTGACAGTATTATTACATTTGACTCAATATTGTATATTAGTATGCAATATACAGATTACATTTTCAGACATATTCGTCCTTAACTTCTCTTAAATAATGTTAAAAGTAGTAAACTGTAAAAATTTGGGGGCAGATAGCACTAAAATATTAAAACAACACCAGTTACCTACCAGACCATGAATTCTATGAAAATTGAATTAATGGAATTCACAGATTTTTTGCTTGCTAAATTACAACAGTTTTGCCCTTTGTGCTCTGCTCTGTGCAGCACTCCAATTCTGTGCATGGTACTAATTTGTGAAGTCACCTCATATGCAGGCACAATGAAGAAAAATTTCACCAAAAATGAGAAAAATGTTGAGCCATATTGAAAATTTAATGCACGGAATACAATACATTTTGGTTTGGTAAAAATGTTGGATTTTGTCCCAAAGCTGGCAGGAACATTTTTTTTCAATAAATAATGACAACTAGGTATCTTCAATTGAGGCTGAGTACACACAATTCTTTTGTAAAAGGCAGTAGAAAGAAGGAGGTTTGGCATCGATTGTAGTGAACTTGGACATGTGGGAGTTCATTTTCCACACAAGTGGATGACAGAAAGCATGTTTCTTGGGCACATAAAGGGCGTTCTTTAGCCCAAACAAGTCTCTTCTGCTTGTTGTCTGTCCTTAGCAGTGGTTTCCTAGCAGCTATTTTACCATGAAGGCCTGCTGCACAAATTCTCCTCTTAATAGTTGTTGTAGAGATGTGTCTGCTGCTAGAACTCTGTGTGGCATTGACCTGGTCTCTAATTTGAGCTGCAATTTCTGAGGCTGGTGACTCAGATAAACTTATCCTCAGAAGCAGAGGTGACTCTTGGTCTTCCTTTCCTGGGGCGGTCCTCATGTGAGCCAGTTTCTTTGTAGCACTTGATGGTTTTTGCCACTGCACTTGGGGACACTTTCAAAGTTTTCCCAATTTTTCGGACTGACTACCTTCATTTCCTAAAGTAATGATGGCTACTTGTTTTTCTTTACTTAGCTGCTTTTTTCTTGCCATAATACAAATTCTAACAGTGTATTTAGTAGGACTATCAGCTGTGTATCCACCAGACTTCTGCACAACACAACTGATGGTCCCAACCCCATTTATAAGGCAAGGAATCCCACTTATTAAACCTGACAGTGCACACCTGTGAACTGAAAACCATTCCCGGTGACTACCTCTTGAAGCTCATCAAGAGAATGCCAAGAGTGTGCAAAGCAGTCATCAAAGGAAAAGGTGGCTACTTTGAAGAACCTAGAATATAAGACATAATTTCGGTTGTTTCACACTTTTTGGTAAGTATATAATTCATAGTTTTGTGCCTTCAGTGTGAATGTACAATTTTCATAGTCATGAAAATACAGAAAAATCTTTAAATGAGGTGTGTCCAAACTTTTGGTCTGTACTGTACATGGCATTTGAAAATAAATGGCTTCACCCAACTACTAACCATGAGTGTAGAAAAAGTTATGGTGTTATCATTCATATTCTCTGAAAAAAGGCCAAGAAAGTAAAAATTCTGCTGGGGTATGTAAACCTTTGAGCACAATTGTAGATGTCACACTTGCTGATAAACAATTACCATTGATTAGTAGCACCTGGCTGCAACTTACCTTCTTAATTACTATAGCAGCAGCAAGGGTATACTTAATTTTTGTACACTGCATCTGCATTTTTAAATAGCTTTAGTCAAATAATTTTCATGATATACGCTATTCTTCTGAAGTTGTATGTGCCTAATTTTAAAACCTTCTAATGACCAGATGTTTTTAATGAAAAACTATAAAACTTAATTTTTCTCATGACTGTATGCTATTTAAAACTTGAGCCTATGGGTTATAGATATCATCCATCAATGCTTCTTTAAAGGTGGTGTTCAGCATCTCTCACTGTACATCAGGGGTGGGGAATATTTTTTCTGCCAAGGGCCATTTGGATATTTATACCATCCTTCGGGGACCATACAAACTCCGCCCACAAAGTACATCCTGCCTCTGGCACTGGTTTCAGGATGTAATCTTTCATTGCATGCCCTTCAGTGCTCAGTGTTGAACACTGCATGTGTGTGCTAACAGAGCAAGAAGAAATTAGTGAGCTGGTCGTAATCAAAATACACCTCCCTGCCCAAGAATGCGGTCCCTGAGAATCTGTTTGGGGGCCTGATAAAAGGTCATCGAGGGCTGTAAATGGCCCTGGGGCCTGAGGTTCCCCACCCCTGCTGTACATCTTCAAATTTATCTGATTTAGATATAAGTTAACTTCTTCGGGAACACCCACAGCTTCCTCCTACATTATAGGATAGAGCTTCCTCCTACATTCACAGCAGTCATGTGATCACTGTGTTTTGTAAGAAAAGCAGGAGCTACAATGGCATATAAAAATTTGGGGACCCCTAGTCAAAAAGACTATTATTGTGAACAGTTACGTAAGTTGAAGTTGAAATTATCTCTAAAAGGCCTAAAGTTAAAGATGACTCATTTCCCTTGTATTTTAGGCACAGAAAATATATTTTGATGTTTTATTTTTTAAAACTACAAGAAGGAAAAATGTGCAGATGCAAATGTTTGGCCACCCTGCATGGTTAGACCCCTGTAGCAATCCTTTTGAAAGTATCACAGCTTGTAAACACTTATTGTAGCCAGATAAGAGTCTTTCAATTCTTGTTTGAGGGATTTTCATCCATTTTTCCTTGGAAAATTCTTCCAGTTCTGTCAAATTCCTGGGTTGTCTTGCATGCACTAATATTTTGAGGTCTAGCCACAGATTTTTAATGATGTTCAGATCAGAGGACTGTGAGGGCCATTGTAAAAACTTCAGCTTGTGCCTTTTGAAGATAATTATCCATTTGTAGAAGCCATCCTCTTTTCAACATCAGCTTTTTTACAGAGAGTGTTATATTTGCATCAAGAATTTGTTGAAATTTCATTGAATTCTTTCTTCCCTCTACCTGTGAAATGATCCTCGTGCCATTGACTGCAACACAACCACAAAGCATGATTGATACACCCCCATGCTTAAAGGGTACCTGTCACCAGGTTTGTCCAATATAATATATGGCCACCATCTTTAAGGCCTAATATAAAGCATTCTATAATGCTGTATATCTGCCCTCAACCCTACCTGAAAGAGAATAAAAGAGATTTTATTATACTCAACTGCAGATCAGTTTGGTCTGAAGGGTGTCAAAGTTCAAGTCCAGCGCCTACCATCTTCCTATGATCACCACCCTCCTTCTTGCTTCATGTGAAGGAATCATCCCTACATCATCCACACAGTCTCCCCAGCATCGCACTCCTGTCCAGGCAAACTTCTCTGAAGTAAAGTGCTGCAGTGTGCAAGCGCTGAGGATCTTTGACCTTTCCCGATGCCTACTGCAGGGCAGAGAAGTACAACTGCACAGGAGTGCAATGCTGGGGAGACAGTGTGGATGATGTAGGGACACCATTCACACACAGCAAGAAGGAGGACGGCATCACAAGAATATGGGAGGCACCAGACTAGAACCAGCAACACCCCTTTGACCGGACTCATGTGAGTATAATAAAAGGTCTTTTTGTTCTTCTTCAGGCTGGGTTGGGGCAGATATGCAGCACTATAGAATGCTGTATATCAGGCATGAAAGGTGGTGGCCTTACCTCATATGGGCCAAGCTTGGTGACAGGTTTGCTTTAATGGTTGATGGTTGAATGGTTGTTCTTTTCCTGGAATTCTGTGCCCTTATCTCTCACACGTCTTTGATCATTGTGGCCAAAGAGTTCTATTTTAACATCTTCAGTCAACAGAACTTGATTCCAAAATGCATCAAGCTTGTTTAGATGTTCTTAGTCATACTTCTGATGCTGAAATTTATGATGAGGAATCAGGAGAGGTTTTCTTCTGATGACTCTTCCATGAAGAATATATTTGTGCACGCGTCTCTGAACAGTGGAGCAATGTACCACAACTGCAGAGTCCGCCAAATCTTTCTGAAGGTATTTTGCAGTCAAGTAGGGGGTTCTGATTTGCCTCTCTAGCAATCCTAAGAGCATTTCTCACTTAAATTTCGCTTGGTCTTCCAAACTCTCTCTTGACCTCCACTGTTTCTGTTAATTGCCATTTCTTAAGGAAATGGGCAACTTGAAAATGCTTTGCTATCTTCTCATAGCCTTCTCCTCCTTTGAGGAGTGGTACCCCACTCTTTGGTAAGGAGGGGACACTACCCAGTACCCACATACTAGCACCCAACACTAGATGTCTCCAGGCCAGGGAAGGACTAGGAGGTGTGTGTGGAGAGAGTGTCATTTGTGAGGTGTTGTCTTGGAAACAAGAGGAAGGAGTTAGTTAGTCAGTTAGGGAGTTGCGGGAAGGGACTGGAGGAGTGAGGAGCTCGTTCCAAGACTAGAGAAGAGTGAGAAGAGAAAGAAGGGGACCGAGGGGCACAAGAAGTGAAGACTCCACCAGTGGCGCCCGAATCTATGCCGGCTGTAGCTGGGTGGAGGGACCAGGTTGCAGTGGGGGAACCAACCCACAGTCTAGTAGGGGAAGTACAAGACTCAGCTAGCAAGCTGGAGGCTGTGGTAACTGTAGGTGCCACAGACATATCCACACACATTCGCTGAAAAGGAGCCACAAAGGATCTAGGGGACCAGGAGGACGTCGCCCGACAGGATCTGAGGCTGCTTGCTTGGAACTCATTGTATGAGGCGCAGGGTAGGAGAGGTGGGAGCCAGCACAGGGAGGCGGCCAGAGAAGGAACATAATATGGGGGTTCTGGCAAAGTGTACCCCAAATTACCTGAGAGCTGACTAAACCACAGACCCGGAGGACACAGCACCCGGCTGGGGATTGCATCTAAGAACTGTGAGTAAAGTGAGGAAACTGCACCCTGCTGTGTCCGTAGAATTATTTACTGCATCTACAACACTCACCATCTTTGACTTTATTTCCTTAACTGCCTTGGGGCCTAGCTATACCCATGGAGAGCTGTATGATCTCTGCTACGTCACTAACTGCTCTAGAGGACCTGAACTGCAGCGTCGGCCATTTTCCTTATTGCCGAACACCATGGGTGGTGTCACAAACAAATCCCCTATAAACTTTATTCCCCTTTAATTGACTTTCATTGGATGCCCAGGGCCACGGACCGGGTCACTGCTGCCGTGACCACCCCCTTAAGAACCGTCCGACCCGGCCTGAGTACCCCACGGCCCTAGCGGGCGCTCCAAATACAATGGTTTATTTATTGGTAGATTGTATAGCCATTTTTTGGGTTCATACCTTTGTTGGAGACTTGATTTGGAGCCTTCATTAAAGAGTCAAATCTTTTTTGTTGGGAAAAAGGTGTTACATGCAGTGCTCTTTTCCTATCAAAGTGCCCCCTTATAAATCAATAGGGACCATCAGATGGCACTTGTGTGTGATGTGATGAAAATTATGCAGATTTCAACTAATAGAGTTTTGAAATTTACTGTATTTGACCAACTTTACAAAAGAACGTAATTGTGAAAGCTTGTGTTGTACAATAACAAATTATATTGTGGTACCATGTTAGCCAGAAAAATCACCACTCCCACCTCATGAACAAATGTCCTACTGTAGTATCCCTTAAATGCTGTGCCTTTTTCGTATTAATTTATTTGTAATCCTGCCTGAAGAAGGAGCCTCTGTGCTCTGAAAGCTTGCAAACATATTATTTTCTGGTTAGCCAATAAAGGTATCACTCCGAGAATACTTTTGTCATCATTGGGCAGAAAAGTATTCACATGAATGCTTGAGCATAATATATCAATCTGTATCAGGAGCAAACATGCGACATTACAAATACGTGTACAGATACGAGGAGAGAGCAAGCATTTATTTATTACATCATTCTTGAATGACTATTATTTCATTCCGGAACATGAAAAAGTACAAGATGCAATCTGTATTTATTATGCATGCCTCACTTAGTGCAGTCTTGAAGTGGGACTTGGAAGATAAGGGTTATATGGTCTACAAAGTTTGCCAGCCTTTGATCTGCTCTCCTAACATGCTGTATTGGCGGATACTTAGCAACGAAGCAAATAAGACTTAGTAGAGCAATCAAATTATATTCCAAAACAGCATTATATGAGAAACATTTCTGCCAAAAGATGTTATTCAAGCAGAAAATGAAGATAAAAAACATGGTATTCCTGTAATTATTTGTATCACTTACAACAACTATGTGTTCCACCATCCAAAATGTTTACTCTGATGCCTATTCTCATATAAACTGCAGATATTTATCCATTTATAAACTTATGTGTTGCGCTGGTGTCTCTGCCTGCAGTCCCTCTCTCCTTTCAGAGACGCAAGCGAACTCAATGTTGCGGCCCCTGTCCTGCTCCTTCTGGGTGTGCAGCTACCCGGAGTGCGTACATCACACACAGATCCCTGGGCACTGTGCTTAGGGTGCACACTTCCCCTTTCTTAAAGGGGCCCTGCGTAATCCTCAATAGTGTCAAAAGCCAATAGCTGGAGGAGCCTTACTATTTAAAGCACTTCCTCCAACATGGAGGTGCCTGTGCAATGTTGTGAGTTTGTTTCCTAACACTCTTTTGAGTTCTCTGGTCCCTATGCTTGTATCCCAGTATACTGCACCTGCCAGTGCTTATCTCTACATCAGCCGGTCTCGCCGTACCTGTCATTGCTCATCTCGATGTCAGCCGGTTCAGTTGCACCTGCCAGTTCTCATCTCAACGTCAGCCGGTTCAGCTGCACCTGCCAGGCTCATCTCAAAGTCAGTCGGTCCAGTTGCACCTGCCAGTGATCATCTCAATGTCATCCTATCCTGCTGTATGTGCCAGAGCTCATCTCTACGTCACCTGATCCAGTTAAATTTGCCAGTGCCCATCTCTGAGTCTGCCGGTCCCATCTGTATCTGTTGTACCTGTCACTGTTACTCCACCTGCTTGCATCTGTTGGACATCCCCTTAGGCCATCCCAGCTACCTGTTCCTAGGTACCCAGCTGTCATCTATCCAAGGTTAGTCCTGGTGTAGCACCTGGACTACCTCCCTTGTCTCTCCTCTATCCAAATCATCCTGATCGTCGTTGGACAGTATGAATTATCTTCATATCGGACAGGTGAGGGATATGGTTGTTTATTATGTTTCTTCTTTTCCAGTGGACATGGGAATCGGTGAATTAGGTGTAATAGTGACTATTATGGCTGTTTATTATTTTCTGTTTTTTACAGCTGACATGGACTTCAATGGATTAGCTGTAAAGGTAAGTATAACTCCTTTTTTGTTCGTATTTCAAATAAAGGAATCTGTGTCAATTAAAAGATTTTATTCTGGCTGTGTGTTTTTTTTTTAGCTATGAGGTTAGTTACAATTGAACTATGAGGTTAGTAATGGGGGTGTTTTACAGATGCCTCTCCATCACTAACCTGTGGGATTGATGTCATCGACCAGAAAAACAGATGACATCAACCCCGCGACCATTACCCCACTTGCCAATGTACCAAGGCAAGTGGGAAGAGCTGGGCAAAGCACCATCCAATATGTGTGCCTTTTCTGGCGCAGGTGTGGGCTGCTATTTTTAGGCTGGGGGGCAATGTCCATAGCCATTTACCAATCTGAGAATACCAGCGTTCAGCTGTTTGCTTTAGCTTTACTGGTTGTCAAATATGGGGGGACCCCACATCATTTTTTTAAATTATTTATTTAAATAATTAAAAAAAAATGGCTTCAGACCACTTTATTCATGATAACCAGCCATGATAAAGCTGACAGCTATGGGTTGTAGCCCCTAGCTGTCAGTTTTGCCTGCGCTGGTTAACAAAAACAGAAGAGTCTCCAGATCGTGCGGCGCCGATTCTTTGGAATGCACTACCCAGGTTAATACAATTAATCCCCAATCCCCACAGTTTTAAGCGTGCACTAAAAACTCATTTGTTCAGATTGGCCTACCGCCTCAACGCATTAACCTAATTATCCCTGTGTGGCCTATTAATAAAAAACAACAACATAATCACGTTCCTCCATCATGTTCTCATACACTTTATGCAGTTAATAGCCTCTGTGTCTGTACTGTTACATACTTAGGCTGTTAACTGGTTCATGCAGCTTTACATGAACACCCGAGCCTTACACTATGGCTGGTCCAAATAACTAAAGCAATTGTTACCATCCACCTCTTGTGTCTCCCCTTTTCCTCATAGATTGTAAGCTTGCGAGCAGCAGGGCCCTCATTCCTCCTGGTATCTGTTTTGAACTGTGATTTCTGTTATGCTGTAATGTCTGTTGTCTGTATAAGTCCCCTCTATAAGTTGTAAAGCGCTGCGGAATATGTTGGCGCTATATAAATAAAATTATTATTATTATTATTATTATCTATTTTTTTTATTTATGTATTGATAGCACAGGCTCCAGCTGATGAATACTCCCATCAGTGGCGCCTGGTCTCGGTGTTATCAGCAGCAGCAAGACTGATGAGAGTAGTACTCTCTCATCAGCCGATGCCGGTGTCCATCGGTAAACTTTTTACGACCTGTCACAGCTGATAGCTCACACTGTCATCTGACAGTGAGGGAACCGCAGCTCTCTGACCGGTGGTAATGATCTTACTATCCATCAGAGCCCGTGTTTGCTGTGTGTCATTCAGATGACAGAATTGCAAACAATGTATGTTTGGGCCCTCCATTCATATGAATGGGGTTCGGCTTCTGGTACCCGAATCAAAGTTTTTTTTAGATTTTAGGGCCAATCCGACGGACCCGAATATTCACGAGTTCGCCCATCATTAAAAATAGGTGACATATGGGAGAAAAATGGTTCATTTTTTCAGATGTAAAAATGAAAAAGGATGTGTGAATGTAGCTAAGCATCATTATAGGTGAAGCACTGATTTTTCTTCTATCTATAAAATGAATGCAAACACATATGTATATGCCTTTAATAAAAAAAATATTAATGTAAAGTAAGAAGGTGTAATTTTGCTATTTAAGAAATACATTTACCTTTACTAATACCCTGTAAACTTAAATAAACTCAAGGGAGCTATTGATGCAAAATAGCTGCAGGCAATTAAAAAAAAACAGGCTGTGCAGTGAGGTCAGCCTAATTGCTTTAAGAGGAACTTCTCAAGAAGATGTAATTATGGATCTCCTCACTTAGCAGGCTCTCATTTTCTTGCTCTTGTTCTACCCTAGTGCCCTTCATCCTAAAGCCTGTGTTCAGTACAGGACAGGAGCTGTAACCACAAATAAATCAATTAGCAGGTGTTGTGTGTGAACTGTTTACTTCCAACATAACATCTGCCTCCTTATTATGCAGGAAACCAGCACTGTCACTATTGCTCTCTTCACCTCCCCTGTTCGACTTAGTGAAAAAAAAAAACGTTTATAACGGACAATATTTGGTTGTGAACATGGGTCAATCTGACTCTTAGTTGCTCAAATAGAAATCTATAATTCAGGGAATATTAGCGATGTGTTCATTCAAAGGAAAAGAAAGCCACCTCTATTCAAACTACAACTACGGATTTAAAAGGTCACTGGATTCTTATGTTGGATCATTCTTAAAGGGATTATTTGTTTTTGGACAATAGCAAGTCTTTATTCATAGGACTTTTTACCTATGGATAAGAACTTGCTATGGTCTGAAATATGTAAAGTTCATATGCGTTTTTCCTTGTTTCTGTCATGCTGAGTCACAAATTTGATATGGATTCACTACTCACAGACAAGCCGTGAGATGGGGTAGTTAGGAGGTCCGGGGTCAGATATCAAGAGAGCTCTTCATAAACAGGGGAGTAAGACAAAGGTGTAATCAGGTCACAGTCCAATATCAAAATTTCAGAAAGATAGTGGATTAAGACAAAGAGGTTAGGTAAATGGACGGTCAAATGCAAAGCACAAGGTCAGACAGCAAAAGATCAGAAACAGAGCAGTGGGAACTAAAGGCACACACATGTTGTGAATTAGACTTTTTTGGCTCCCTCTAGTGGTTACTAGTGATATGACTCTGGGATTTCCTTCCCTCTGTCTGCACCCAGCTGGGTCGTTACTTCAGGGGTGTTGCTATATAAACCTCCTGGAACCTTAGTCCAGTGCCTGGCATCGGTGTTATCAGACACATTCTGTTTGCTCCTGTTTGCTGGTCCTGGTTTGTGCTAAATTAAGCTAAGTCTTGCTTCTTTGTTTTTTGGGTTATTTGTTTGCTATCATTTTTGTCCAGCTTGTACTAAATGTGATTCCTGACCTTGCTGGAAGCTCTAGGGGGCTGGTGTTCTCCCCCCGGGCCGTTAGACGGTTCGGGGGTTCTTGAATTTCCAGTGTGGATATTTTTGATAGGATTTTTTGCTGACCATATAAGTTATCTTTCTATATTCTGCTATTAGCTAGTGGGCCTCTCTTTGCTAAATTCCTAGCTCATTCTTATGTTTGTCTTTTCCTCTTACCTCACCGTTATTATTTGTGGGGGGCTTCTATCCAACTTTTTGGGGTATTTCCTCTGGAGGCAAGAAAGGTCTTTCTTTTCCCTTCTAGGGGTAGTTAGCTCTCCGGCTGGCGCGAGACGTCTAGGATCAACGTAGGAACGTTCCCCGGCTGCTGGTATTTGTGGTGCTAGGATTAGTTATATCGTCAGCCCAGTTACCACTGTCCTATGAGCTGGTTTTCTATATTTACTGACTTAGCATTATTCCTGAGACCCTCTGCCATTGGGGTCATAACAGTATGCCAGGCCAATATTGAATGTTTAAAGCATTGCAGAAGTGGGATAATAAGAAAGGAAATTCTGAGTTGTTTTTTTTTTTTTTTTTGTTTTCCTTCCTTCTCTTCCTCCCCTTTACCTTTGAATGGCGTGTGCTTGCTGCAGACATGAATGTGCAGACCTTGATTACAAGTGTTGACCAGCTGGCAGCTCGTGTGCAGGGTATACAAGATTTTGTTACCAGTAGTCCTATGTCTGAACCTAAAATACCTATTCCAGAATTGTTTTCTGGAGATCGATTTAGGTTTAGGAATTTCAAGAATAATTGTAAATTGTTTCTTTCTCTGAGACCCCGTTCATCTGGAGATTCTGCTCAGCAAGTTAAAATTGTTATTTCTTTTTTACGGGGCGACCCTCAGGATTGGGCTTTCTCGCTAGCGCCAGGAGATCCGGCATTGGCGAATATTGATGTGTTTTTTCTGGCGCTCGGATTGCTTTACGAGGAACCCAATCTTGAAATTCAGGCAGAAAAAGCCTTGCTGGCTATTTCTCAGGGTCAGGATGAAGCTGAAGTGTATTGCCAAAAATTTCGGAAATGGTCCGTGCTTACTCAGTGGAATGAGTGTGCTCTGGCCGCAAATTTCAGAAATGGCCTTTCTGAAGCTATTAAGAATGTGATGGTGGGTTTCCCCATTCCTACAAGTCTGAATGATTCTATGGCGCTTGCTATTCAAATTGACCGGCGTTTGCGGGAGCGCAAAACCGCTAATCCTCTGGTGGTGTTGTCTGAACAAACACCTGATTTAATGCAATGTGATAGAATTCAGACTAGAAATGAGCGGAAAAATCATAGACGTCAGAATGGGTTGTGTTTTTACTGTGGTGATTCTACACATGTTATATCAGCATGCTCTAAACGCCTAACAAGGGTTGTTAGTCCTGTCGCCATCGGTAATTTGCAACCTAAATTTATTTTGTCTGTGACTTTAATTTGCTCTTTGTCTTCTTACCCTGTTATGGCGTTTGTGGATTCAGGTGCCGCCCTGAGTCTTATGGATCTGTCATTTGCCAAGCGCTGTGGTTTTGTTCTTGAACCGTTAGTAAATCCTATTCCTCTTAGAGGTATTGATGCTACGCCATTGGCGGAAAATAAACCGCAGTTTTGGACGCAGGTGACCATGTGCATGACTCCTGAACATCGGGAGGTGATTCGTTTTCTTGTTCTGCATAAAATGCATGGTTTGGTCGTTTTGGGTCTGCCATGGTTACAGACCCACAATCCAGTCCTGGATTGGAAGGCAATGTCTGTGTCAAGTTGGGGCTGTCAGGGAATTCATGCTGATTCCCCGCCGGTGTCTATTGCTTCCTCTACTCATTCGGAAGTTCCTGAGTATTTGTCTGATTATCAGGATGTATTCAGTGAGTCCAGATCCAGTGCTCTGCCTCCTCATAGGGACTGTGACTGCGCCATAGATTTGATTCCAGGTAGTAAATTTCCTAAGGGAAGATTATTTAATCTGTCAGTACCTGAGCATGCCGCAATGCGTTCATATATCAAGGAGTCTCTGGAGAAGGGGCATATCCATCCATCCTCTTCCCCTCTTGGTGCGGGATTCTTTTTTGTGGCTAAGAAGGACGGATCTTTGAGACCTTGTATTGACTATCGGCTACTGAATAAAATCACTGTAAAATTTCAGTATCCTTTGCCTCTCTTGTCGGACTTGTTTGCCCGGATTAAGGGTGCCAAGTGGTTCACCAAGATAGATCTTCGTGGTGCATACAACCTTGTGCGCATTAACCCCTTCATGACCTTGCCGTTTTTTGCAATTCTGACCAGTGTCCCTTTATGAGGTAATAACTCAGGAACGCTTCAACGGATCCTAGCGATTCTGAGATTGTTTTTTCGTGACATATTGGGCTTCATGTTAGTGGTAAATTTAGGTCGATAATTTCTGAGTTTATTTGTGAAAAAAACGGAAATTTGGCAAAAATTTTGAAAATTTCGCAATTTTCACATTTTGAATTTTTATTCTGTTAAACCAGAGAGTTATGTGACACAAAATAGTTAAATAAATAACATTTCCCACATGTCTACTTTACATCAGCACAATTTTGGAAACAAATTTTTTTTTTGCTAGGAAGTTATAAGGGTTAAAATTTGACCAGTGATTTCTCATTTTTACAACAAAATTTACAAAACCATTTTTTTTAGGGATCACCTCACATTTGAAGTCAGTTTGAGGGTTCTATATGGCTGAAAATACCCAAAAGTGACACCATTCTAAAAACTGCACCCCTCAAGGTGCTCAAAACCACATTCAAGAAGTTTATTAACCCTTCAGGTGTTTCACAGCAGCAGAAGCAACATGGAAGTAAAAAATGAACATTTAACTTTTTAGTCACAAAAATTATATTTTAGCAAAAATTTTTTTATTTTCCCAAGGGTAAAAGGAGAAACTGGACCACGGACGTTGTTGTCCAATTTGTCCTGAGTACGCTGATACCTCATATGTGGGGGTAAACCACTGTTTGGGCGCACGGCAGGGCTCGGAAGGGAAGGAGCGCCATTTGACTTTTTCAATGAAAAATTGGCTCCAATCTTTAGCGGACACCATGTCGCGTTTGGAGAGCCCCCGTGTGCCTAAACATTGGAGCTCCCCCACAAGTGACCCCATTTTGGAAACTAGACCCCCCAAGGAACTTATCTAGAAGCATAGTGAGCACTTTAAACCCCCAGGTGCTTCACAAATTGATCCGTAAAAATGAAAAAGTACTTTTTTTTCACGAAAAAATTATTTTAGCCTCAATTTTTTCATTTTCACATGGGCAACAGGATAAAATGGATCCTAAATTTTGTTGGGCAATTTCTCCTGAGTACACCAATACCTCACATGTGGGGGTAAACCACTGTTTGGGCACATGGTAAGGCTCGGAAGGGAAGGAGCGCCATTTGACTTTTTGAATGAAAAATTATCTCCATCGTTAGCGGACACCATGTCGCGTTTGGAAAGCCCCTGTGTGCCCAAACATTGGAGCTCCTCCACAAGTGACCCCATTTTGGAAAGTAGACCCCCCAAGGAACTCATCTAGAGGCATAGTGAGCACTTTAAACCCCCAGGTGCTTCACAAATTGATCCGCAAAAATGAAAAAGTACTTTTTTTTCACACAAAATTTCTTTTAGCCTCAATTCTTTCATTTTCACATGGGCAGCAGGATAAAATGGATCCTAAAATTTGTTGGGCAATTTCTCCTGAGTATGCCGATACCTCATATGTGGGGGTAAACCACTGTTTGGGTGCACGGCAAGGCTCGGAAGGGGAGGCGTGCCATTTGACTTTTTGAATGGAAAATTAGCTCCAATCGTTAGCGGACACCATGTCGCGTTTGGAGAGCCCCTGTGTGCCTAAACATTGGAGCTCCCCTACAAGTGACCCCATTTTGGAAACTAGACCTCCCAAGGAACTAATCTAGATGTGTGGTGAGCACTTTGAACCCCCAAGTGCTTCACATAAGTTTATAACGCAGAGCCATGAAAATAAAAAATAATTTTTCTTTTCTCAAAAATGATTTTTTAGCCCACAATTTTTTATTTTCCCAAGGGTAATAGGAGAAATTGGACCCCAAAAGTTGTTTTCCAGTTTCTCCTGAGTACGCTGATACCCCATATGTGGGGGTAAACCACTGTTTGGGTACATGCCGGGGTTCGGAAGGGAAGTAGTGACGTTTTGGAATGCAGACTTTGATGGAATGGTCTGCGGGCGTCACATTGCATTTGCAGAGCCCCTGATGTGCCTAAACAGTAGAAACACCCCACAAGTGACCCCATTTTGGAAACTAGACCCCCCAAGGAACTTATCTAGATGTGTGGTGAGCACTTTCAACCCCCAAGTGCTTCACAGAAGTTTATAACGCAGAGCCGTGAAAATAAAAAATAATTGTTCTTTCCTCAAAAATTATGTTTTAGCAAGTAATTTTTTATTTTTGCAAGGGTAACAGGAGAAATTGGACCCCAACACTTGTTGCCTAGTTTGTCCTGAGTACGCTGGTACCCCAAATGTGGGGGTAAACCACTGTTTGGGCGCACGTCGGGGCTTGGAAGGGCGGGAGCACCATTTGACTTTTTGAACGCAAGATTGGCTGGAATCAATGGTGGCGCCATGTTGCGTTTGGAGACCCCTGATGTGCCTAAAACAGTGGAAACCCCTCAATTCTAACTTCAACACTTACCCCAACACACCCCTAATCCTAATCCCAACTGTAGCCATAACCCTAATCACAACCCTAACCCCAACACACCCCTAACCACAACACTAACCGCAACACAACCGTAACCCTAATTCCAACCCTAATCCTAACCCTAATCCCAACCGTAACCCTAATCCCAACCCTAACCACAACTGTAACCCCAACACACCCCTAACCCTATCCGTAACCCTAACCACAAGCCTATTCTTAACCCTATTTCCAACCCTAGCCCTAATTCCAACCCTAACCCTAAGGGTATGTGCCCACGTTGCGGATTCGTGTGAGATTTTTCCGCACGATTTTTGAAAAATCTGCAGGTAAAAGGCACTGCGTTTTGCCTGCGGATTTACAGCAGATTTCCAGTGTTTTTTTGTGCGGATTTCACCTGCGGATTCCTATTGAGGAACAGGTGTAAACCGCTGTGGAATCCGCACAAAGAATTGACATGCTGCGGAAAATACAATGCAGCGTTTCTGCACGGAATTTTCCGCACCATGGGCACAGCAGATTTGGTTTTCCTTAGGTGTACATGGTACTGTAAACCTGATGGAAAACTGCTTCGAATTCGCAGCGGCCAATCCGCTGCGGATCCGCGGCCAATCCGCTGCCAATCCGCTGCAGATCCGCGGCCAATCCGCTGCCAATCCGCTGCAGATCCGCGGCCAATCCGCTGCCGATCCGCTGCGGATCCGCGGCCAATCCGCTGCCAATCCGCTGCAGACCCGCGGCCAATCCGCTGCCAATCCGCTGCAGATCCGCGGCCAATCCGCTGCGGATCCGCTACCGATCCGCTGCGGATCCGCGGCCAATCCGCTGCAGATCCGCGGCCAATCTGCTGCGGATCCGCTGCCGATCCGCTGCGGATCCGCGGCCGATCCGCTGCCGATCCGCGGCCAATCCGCGGCCAATCCGCTGCAGATCCGCGGCCAATCCGCTGCAGATCCGCGGCCAATCCGCTGCGGATCCACTGCGGATCCGCGGCCGATCCGCTGCGGATCCGCGGCCGATCCGCTCTGTGTGCACATGCCATAACCCTACCCCTAACCCTAACCCTACCCGTAACCCTAACCCTACCCCTAACCCTACCCCTAGTTCTAACCCTAACCCTAGTGGTAAAAGAAAAAAAAATATTTTCTTTATTTTATTATTGTCCCTACCTATGGGGGTGATAAAGGGGGGGGGTTTATTTATTATTTTTTTATTTTGATCGCTGTGGTAGAACCTACCACAGCGATCATAATGTACCTGTAACGAATCTGCCAGCCTGCAGATTCGGCGGGCGTACTGAGCATGCGCCCGCCATTTTCCAAGATGGCGGCGCCCAGCGAGGAGACGGCCGGACACCGGGAGGATCGGTAAGTATGAGGGGGTGGTGGGGGGGTGGATCGGAGCACAGGGGGGGGGATCGGAGGACGGGGGGAGCGGACAGGAGCACGGGGGAGCGGACAGGAGCACGGGGGAGCGAACAGGGGGACGGAGGGGGGTACCTGACAGAACGGACGACTGGGGAGGAGATCGGGGGTGGTGGGGGGGGGCCAGTACATGATTTCCAGCCATGGCAGATGCTATTGCAGCATCGGCCATGGCTGGATTGCAATATTTCACCATTTTCATAGGTGAAATATTGCAAATTGCTCTGATTGGCTGTTGCACTTTCAACAGCCAATCAGAGCGATCGTAGCCACGTGGGGGCAAAGCCACCCCCCCTAGGCTGAAGTACAACTCCCCCTCTCCCTGCAGATCGGGTAAAATAGGAATTAACCCTTTCACCCGATCTGCAGGGATGCGATCATTCCATGACGCCGCATAGGCGTCATGGGTCGGGAAGGGGTTAAGCAAGGTGATGAATGGAAGACTGCATTTAATACGCCTGAAGGTCATTTTGAGTACTTGGTGATGCCTTTTGGGCTTTCTAATGCTCCCTCAGTATTTCAGTCCTTTATGCATGATATTTTCCGGAAGTATCTGGATAAATTTATGATTGTTTATCTGGACGATATTCTGGTTTTCTCTGAAGATTGGGACTCACATGTGGAGCAGGTCAGGATGGTGTTTCAGGTTTTGCGTGAGAATGCCTTGTTTGTTAAAGGCTCAAAGTGTCTCTTTGGAGTACAGAAGGTTCCCTTTTTGGGGTTTATTTTTTCCCCTTCTGCTGTGGAGATGGACCCAGTTAAGGTCCGAGCTATTCATGAGTGGACTCAACCCACGTCAGTTAAGAGTCTTCAGAAGTTCTTGGGTTTTGCTAACTTCTACCGTCGTTTTATCGCTAATTTTTCTAGCGTTGTTAAACCTTTGACGGATATGACCAAGAAAGGTTCTGATGTTGCTAACTGGGCTCCTGCAGCCGTGGAGGCGTTCCAGGAGTTGAAGCGCCGGTTTACTTCGGCGCCTGTTTTGTGCCAGCCTGATGTCTCACTTCCCTTTCAGGTCGAGGTGGATGCTTCTGAGATTGGGGCAGGGGCCGTTTTGTCACAGAGAGGCCCTGGTTGCTCGGTAATGAGACCATGTGCTTTCTTCTCTAGGAAGTTTTCGCCTGCTGAGCGGAATTATGATGTGGGCAATCGGGAATTACTGGCCATGAAGTGGGCATTTGAGGAGTGCCGTCATTGGCTCGAGGGTGCTAAGCATCGTGTGGTGGTCTTGACTGATCACAAAAATTTGATGTATCTCGAGTCTGCTAAACGCTTGAATCCTAGACAGGCCCGCTGGTCATTGTTTTTCTCCCGTTTTGACTTTGTGGTCTCGTATTTACCAGGTTCAAAGAATGTGAAAGCTGATGCTCTTTCAAGGAGCTTTGTGCCTGACTCTCCTGGAGTCACAGAACCTGTTGGTATTCTTAAAGAAGGAGTTATTTTGTCAGCCATTTCTCCTGATTTGCGACGTGTGTTGCAGAGATTTCAAGCTGGTAGACCTGACTCTTGTCCACCTGACAGACTGTTTGTTCCTGATAAGTGGACCAGCAGAGTCATTTCCGAGGTTCATTCCTCGGTGTTGGCAGGTCATCCGGGAATTTTTGGCACCAGAGATCTGGTGGCTAGGTCATTTTGGTGGCCTTCCTTGTCACGGGATGTACGGTCATTTGTGCAGTCCTGTGGGACTTGTGCTCGAGCTAAGCCTTGCTGTTCCCGTGCCAGCGGGTTGCTCTTGCCCTTGCCTGTCCCGAAGAGGCCTTGGACACATATTTCCATGGATTTCATTTCTGATCTCCCGGTGTCTCGGGGTATGTCTGTCATCTGGGTGGTATGTGATCGCTTTTCAAAAATGGTCCATTTGGTGCCTTTGCCTAAGCTGCCTTCCTCTTCCGATCTGGTTCCTGTGTTCCTTCAGAATGTGGTTCGTTTACACGGCATTCCTGAGAATATTGTGTCTGACAGAGGATCCCAGTTTGTTTCCAGGTTCTGGCGATCCTTTTGTGCTAGGATGGGCATTAATTTATCGTTCTCGTCTGCCTTTCATCCTCAGACTAATGGACAAACTGAGCGAACTAATCAGACTCTGGAAGCTTACTTGAGGTGTTTTGTTTCGGCAGATCAGGATGATTGGGTGACCTTCTTGCCGTTGGCTGAGTTTGCCCTAAATAATCGGGCTAGTTCCGCTACTTTGGTTTCGCCATTTTTCTGCAACTCTGGTTTCCATCCTCGTTTTTCCTCGGGACATGTGGAGCCTTCTGACTGTCCTGGAGTAGATTCTGTGGTGGATAGGTTGCAGCAGATCTGGAATCATGTGGTGGACAACTTGAAGTTGTCACAGGAGAAGGCTCAGCGTTTTGCCAACCGCCGCCGCGGTGTGGGTCCCCGACTTCGTGTTGGGGATTTGGTGTGGCTGTCTTCTCGATTTGTTCCTATGAAGGTCTCCTCTCCTAAATTTAATCCTCGCTTCATCGGTCCTTACAAGATATTGGAAATCCTTAATCCTGTGTCCTTTCGCTTGGATCTTCCGGTTTCGTTTGCCATTCACAACGTGTTCCATAGGTCTTTGTTATGAAGCTACGTTGTGCCTGTGGTTCCTTCTGCTGAGCCTCCTGCTCCGGTGTTGGTTGAGGGCGAGTTGGAGTACGTGGTGGAGAAGATCTTGGATTCTCGTCTCTCCAGGCGGAGGCTTCAGTATTTGGTCAAGTGGAAGGGTTATGGTCAGGAGGATAATTCCTGGGTGGTTGCCTCTGATGTGCATGCGGCCGATTTGGTTCGTGCCTTTCACGCTGCTCATCCTGATCGCCCTGGTGGTCTTGGTGAGGGTTCGGTGACCCCTCCTTAAGGGTGGGGGGGTACTGTTGTGAATTAGACTTTTTTGGCTCCCTCTAGTGGTTACTAGTGATATGACTCTGGGATTTCCTTCCCTCTGTCTGCACCCAGCTGGGTCGTTACTTCAGGGGTGTTGCTATATAAACCTCCTGGAACCTTAGTCCAGTGCCTGGCATCGGTGTTATCAGACACATTCTGTTTGCTCCTGTTTGCTGGTCCTGGTTTGTGCTAAATTAAGCTAAGTCTTGCTTCTTTGTTTTTTGGGTTATTTGTTTGCTATCATTTTTGTCCAGCTTGTACTAAATGTGATTCCTGACCTTGCTGGAAGCTCTAGGGGGCTGGTGTTCTCCCCCCGGGCCGTTAGACGGTTCGGGGGTTCTTGAATTTCCAGTGTGGATATTTTTGATAGGATTTTTTGCTGACCATATAAGTTATCTTTCTATATTCTGCTATTAGCTAGTGGGCCTCTCTTTGCTAAATTCCTAGCTCATTCTTATGTTTGTCTTTTCCTCTTACCTCACCGTTATTATTTGTGGGGGGCTTCTATCCAACTTTTTGGGGTATTTCCTCTGGAGGCAAGAAAGGTCTTTCTTTTCCCTTCTAGGGGTAGTTAGCTCTCCGGCTGGCGCGAGACGTCTAGGATCAACGTAGGAACGTTCCCCGGCTGCTGGTATTTGTGGTGCTAGGATTAGTTATATGGTCAGCCCAGTTACCACTGTCCTATGAGCTGGTTTTCTGTATTTACTGACTTAGCATTATTCCTGAGACCCTCTGCCATTGGGGTCATAACACACACACCACCGAGCTGAAGCTATGACTCACAATAATCAGACACTACCTGGCTATTTAGTTGGCTGTCAGTCGCCCAGAATGCTAGACACCTGGAAGAAACCCATCACGCTCCTGCCCTGATTGGTGTCTAAACTGTCACTCACAATACTGACATCTCAGTATGCTCCTGCCCCAGATTGGATGGCTGAGCTGTCACTCACAATGCTGACAGCTCAGCACAACCCTGATTCTATAGGATGGCTGAGCTGTCACTCACTGTCCAGGGCACAGTGTGATGGAATCATAGCAGTTTCTTTTATTTTTTCATACAGCTTTTAATAAACTAAGCTTTGCTAATAAATGTGATTTTTAACCTAACACATATTTTTTCACGGTGCTGGGACTTATTCCTTCCCCCTTTTCTTTTTTACTTTATTAGTTGGCTTACTTTGTGCCAAAAATGTGTGACAATATTTTGGTTCATTTTTTGGCACCCACTATCAATTGTTAGGACACATAATAATAATCTCTTTATTTATATAGAGCCAACATATTCGGCAGCACTTTACAGTTTGCACACATTATCATCGCTGTCCCCGATGGGACTCACAATCTAAATTCCCTATCAATATGTCTGTGGAGTGTGGGAGGAAACCAGAGTACTCGTAGGAAACCCCACACAGGGAGAACATACAAACTCCTTGCAGATGTTTTTCTTGGTGGGATTTGAACCCAGGACTCCAGCGCTGCAGTGCTAACCACTGAGCCACCATGCTGCCCACATCCATTTAACATAAACCACATACCTTTTTAGTGAAGCCTCCAGGCTAAAATACATAAAAAATACTCTGCAACTCTGTTTTATTTTTCAAATTGCTTCAAAATTCTGGAGAATTTAGCTTTACAAGACCACCTCCCATAGTCAAATTAGGAATGGATTTTTTTTTTATAAACAATCTGTGACAGAAATATGAGGGTGAAAGTTTGATTTCTGCCACATATCTTATCTTATGTAACCTAACCTAATGCTACAAAAGAAGTGGTTTATGCAAACATTATGCTTATCTCTATCATTACATCTATTTCCCAAGGTCTGCAGCTTGAGAAGTGAAGTAAAAACTTTTTATTATTTTTTGAACATTAATTGGCTATCACATGTGTTTTGAATCTTTATCAAAGAGTTAATTTTCCAACTAGACAGATCATAAACTATATTCTGCTAAACTTCACTTTTCTACTGCTTGAGGGAGCCAAAGCCATTATTTGGATTTTAGTCTCCAAGAAAGTGCCAGCTAGCATGCCGCTCTGTGGTGACAAATACAACAAATAAAAAGCCAAAACATTTTCCTGCATATTATTTCATCCTGAACATGGATCCCAAAGCTTTTCATTTTGTTATAGGTTTGATTCTAAATTTTCTACTACATATCCTACTTCCCAAATGTCTTAATCCTTATTACTGCAAGCAAATTAGATATAATAATCTAAGAGCTTATCTTGCATTTCTAATCAAAACCCTGCAGTATTTGTATAGTTAATACCAACCACATTGACTCCGGGTTTAACATAATTCAAGCAGATAGAAGAGAGGTAATAGATTAATTAATATCTAGTTGGCATGTTGATTTTTTTTTTCATAGACACATATTGTTCAGTTCACCCATAATAATTGTAGCATTTCTGAGGGACCTAAATTGACCTCCATGTACATTGTTCTGTCACCCATGAAAATCAGGTCAGATGTTTTGTTCACATAATACGTGCCTGTTCCGATGCATTAGTGATGTCACTTTCAGATGGAGAGGTAAAAATGGTAGAGAAAAACAAGGCAGACGACAGTGCGGCAAACCTAGATTACTAGAATCTAACAATAAAAATTAAGTGATGATTTAAAGAATTACATGGAGGAAAATATTTTCAAGAAGTAGAAAATCTAAAGGCAGGGCTTCTTAATGGTTCGGTGGAACCAGCTATTAAAATTACAGTCGGTTTGCTGAACCAACAAATAGCAGTGCCCTGATCATGTACTGAAAATTTTGGGGCCCACGGACTTACTTTACTGCAATAGTTAAAATGGCAACTGACATCGGCGTGCCGGTCACCGGTGGTGTATGACATTCCTGCCATGTGCCTGTCATTTTCAAATAAAGGTGCCCAGGATGGGGGGACATTACACAAAAGACCCAGGATGAGGGAAATTACTACAAAAATGGCCCAGGATCGGGGACATTATTAAATGAAAGTGAGCCAGGATAGGAAACACTATTAAATACAGGGGTTCAGAGCAAAGGACATTATTAAATAAATAGCCAAGGGACCCAGGAGGGAGAACATTATTAAATAAATGGGCCCATGATGGGGGACATTATAATAGGAAGCAGCCCAGCATGGAGGACATTATTACACGAAGGGGCCTAGATGGTGCACAATATTACAGGAAAGGGACCAGGATGGAGGACATTATTATAGGAAGGAGTCCAGGATATAAAAAATGATACCAGTCAGGGTTTAGAATGGAGGACATTATTACAGGAAGGGGAACAGGATTGGGGACATTACTACTGGAAGGCGTATTACTGGCGTACACTAGAACAAGCGGTGGATACCCCGTTCAACATGTTGCTTTCAATCATGGCCTATTTGGATCTGGAACATCCTTTCTGTTGGATGTTTCCCTTTTCCCCCTCTTTGCCTGTGCAAACAAGATTTTCACACCTGGATTTGGGGATCCTCTGCCATTCTTCTTTGCAGATTCTCTCCAGTTCCGTCAGGTTGATAGTGAACGTTGGTGGACACCCATTTTCAGGTCCTTCCAGAGATGCTCAATTGGGTTTAGGTCAGGGCTCTAGCTGGGCCTGTCAAATATCAAGAGACAAAAGAAAAAATCCAGCTCACCATAGTTGTAGTCCCTGGAGGCTCGGAGCACGGAAACACTGTGTCAAGGCGTGAGGAATGCAGGAAATAGAAAAAAAAAAAGCTGGATTTTTTTCTATTTCCTGCAAATATCAAGAGCCCTGCTACAGACTTAGAACAGGAGTCTGTGCACCTGTTACAGAAGGACAGAGAGAGAGAGAGTAAGGAGCAATGCGGTGAGCTTACCTGCCTGAGCGCAGGACCTGAAACACGTGACCTCCGGGGAGTGGACGGAGGCAGAGCCAGATGCCAAGTGGCGGCGGTGACCGGCGAAGTCGGAGAGTAGTCTGAACGTGCTGAAGTCAAGCCGGGAGGTCGATGAAGTGCCAAAAGGGTGAGACGTAAGTGTGGTCGGGACATAGCAAAAAGGTCGAAGAGCCAAAGATAGTGGTGCAGTACAAACGAGGCAGACAGGAGGGAAGTTAGAGTACCAAGCCGAAGGTCAGAGCCAGAAACAGACAATTAGCACAGAGTCACAAGGCAAAGCACAGAACGAGAAAACAGACCGAGTCATACACAAGAATGCAACCGGAACAAACAGTATGCAAGCACACCAGGGGGTCAGTCACAAAGCCAAGACAGATGTATCACTTACAAGGATCCCCATCTGAAGGCGGGTAAATATAACCCTCCCCAAACCAGAAGGAGGCTATACAAATTAACCCTGAGTGGACAAGGAAGGAACCCTGTTCACAACCATGACAAAGAATAGTCACAGAGTTGTTCTAAAGTCACTCATTTGTTATTGTAGCTGTGTGCTTAGGGTCATTGTCTTGTTGGAAAGTGAACCTTCGGCCAAGTCTGAGGTCCAGAGCGCTCTGGAAGAGGTTTTAATCCAGGATATCTCTGTATTTGGCCGCATTCATGTTTCCTTCAATGACAACCAGTTGTCCTGTCCCTGCTGCTGAGAAACACCCCCATAGCATGATGCTGCTACCACAATGTTTGACTGTTGGGATTGTATTGGGCAGGTGATGAGCAGTGCCTGGTTTTCTCCACACATACTGCTTAGAATTGTCACCAAAAAGTCTATCTTCATCTCATCAGACCAGAGAATCTTATTTCTCTTATTTCTCATAGTCATGTGTTTTTTTTAGCAAACTCTATGCGAGCTTTCATATGTCTTGCACTGAGGAGAGGCTTCTGTAGGGCACTCTACCATAAAGGATTGACTGGTAGAGGGCTGCAGTGATAGTTGACTTTGTGGAATTTTCTCCCATCTCCCTGCTGCATCTCTGGAGCTCAGCCACAGTGATCTTGATGTTTTTCTTTACCTCTCTCACCAAGGTTCTTCTCCCACCAAGACTTCTGGTGGTCCCAAACTTCTTCCATTTAAGGATTATGGAGGCCACTGTGCTTTTAGGAATCTTGAGTACTGCAGACATTTTTTTGTAACCTTGGCCAGATCTGTACCATGCCACAATTTTGTCTCTGAGCTCCTTGGCCAGTTCCTTTGACCTCATGATTCTCATTTGGTCTGACATGCACTGTGAGCTGTGGGGTCTTATATAGACAGGTGTGTGCCTTTCCAAATCAAGTCCTATCAGTTTAATTAAACACAGCTGGACTCTAATGAAGGAGTAGAACCATCTCAAGGACGATTACAAGGAAATGGACAGCATGTGACTTAACTATGAGTGTCAGAGCAAAGGATCTTAATACTTGTGACCATGAGATATTTCAGTTTTTTCTTTTTAATAAATATGCAAAAATGTCTACATTTCTGTTTTTTTCCAGTCAAGGTTGGGTGCAGAGTGTACATTAACCCTTTTACCCCCAAGGGTGGTTTGCACGTTAAGGACCGGGCCAATTTTTATAATTCTGACCACTGTCCCTTTATGAGGTTATAACTCTGGAATGCTTCCACGGATCCCAGTGATTTTGACATTGTTTTCTCGTGACATATTGGGCTTCATGATAGTGGTAACAATTCTTTGATATTACCTGCGTTTATTTGTGAACAAAAAATGTTAATTTGGTGAAAATTTGAAAATTTAGCAATTTTCCAACTTTGAAATTTTATGCCCATAAATCACAGAGATGTCACACAAAATACTTAATAAGTAACATTTCCCACATGTCTACTTTACATCAGCACAATTTTGGAACCAACATTTTTTTTTTGTTAGGGAGTTACAAGGGTTAAAATTTGACCAGCAATTTCTTATTTTTACACAACCATTTTTTTTTAGGGACCATATCACATTTAAAGTCATTTTGAGGGGTCTATATGATAGAAAATAACCAAGTGTGACACCATTATAAAAACTGCACCCCTCAAGGTGCTCAAAACCCCATTCAAGAAGTTTATTAACCCTTCAGGTGTTTCACAGGAATTTTTGGAATGTTTAAAAAAAAATGAACATTTAACTTTTTTCACAAAAAATTAACTTCAGCTCCAATTTATTTTACCAAGGGTAACAGGAGAAAATGGACACCAAAAGTTGTTGTACAATTTGTCCTGAGTACGCTGATACCCCATATGTGGGGGTAAACCACTGTTGGGGCGCATGGTAGAGCTCGGAAGGGAAGGAGCGCCATTTGACTTTTCAATGCAAAATTGACTAGAATTGAGATGGGACGCCATGTTGCGTTTGGAGAGCCCCTGATGTGCCTAAACATTGAAACTCCCCACAAGTGACACCATTTTGGAAAGTAGATCCCCTAAGGAATTTATCTAGATGTGTGGTGAGCACTTTGACCAACCAAGTGCTTCATAGAAGTTTATAATGCAGAGCCGTAAAAATAAAATATCATATTTTTTCACAAAAATTATCTTTTCGCCCCCAATTTTTTATTTTCTTAAAGGTAACAGATGAAATTGTACCTGAAAAGTTGTTGTGCAATTCATCCTGAGTACGCTGATATCCCATATGTGGGGGTAAACATTGTTTGCGTGCATGGCAGAGCTCGGAAGGGAAGGAGCGCCGTTTGACTTTCAATGCAAAATTGACTAAAATTGAGATGGGACACCATGTTGCGTTTGGAGAGCCCCTGATGTGCCTAAACATTGAAACCCCCACAAGTGACACCATTTTGGAAAGTAGACCCCCTAAGGAACTTATCTAGATGTGTTGTGAGAGCTTTGAACCCCCAAGTGTCTCACTACAGTTCATAACGCAGAGCCGTGAAAATAAAAATTCCTTTTTTTTTAACAAAAATTATTTTTTAGTCCCCAGTTTTGTATTTTCCCAAGGGTAACAGGAGAAATTGGACCCCAAAAGTTGTTATCCAATTTGTCCTGAGTACACCGATACCCCATATGTGGAGGGGAACCACCGTTTGGGCGCATGGCAGAGATCGAAAGGGAAGGAGCGCCATTTGGAATGCAGACTTACGGTAGATGGATTGGTCTGCAGGCATAACATTGCATTTGCAGAGCTCCTGATGTACCTAAGCAGTAGTAGAAACCCCTCACAAGTGACCCTATATTGGAAACTAGACCCCTCAAGGAACTTATCTAGATGTGTTGTGAGAACTTTGAACCCCCAAGTGTTTCACTACAGTTTATAACGCAGAGCCATGAAAATAAAAAATCATTTTTTCCCCACAAAAATGTTTTTTTAGCCCCCCCAATTTTCATTTTCCCAAGGGTAACAAGAGAAATTGGACCCCAAAAGTTGTTGTCCAATTTGTCCTGAGTACGCTGATACCCCATATGTTGGGCGCACGGGAGAGCTCGGAAGGGAAGGAGCACTGTTTTACTTTTCCAACGCAGAATTGGCTGGAATTGAGATCGGACGCCATGTCACATTTGGAGAGCTGTCATGATTCCAATGGCAGGGAATCACCAAAAGGGCAAGCACAAAAATAGGACAAGCTCTAGGGTGATGGAACCTGAGCTGACCACGATCCTGAACTTAACACAAACACTATCAGCAGCCGGGGAACGTACCTACGGGGACTCTAGACGTCTCGCGCCAGCCGGAGAACTAACTTCCCCTAGAAGATGAAAAGCAGACCTCTCTTGCCTCCTAGAGAAATACCCCAAAGGGATAGCAGCCCCCCACATATAATGACGGTGAATTAAGAGGAAGGCACATACGCAGGTATGAAAACAGTTTTAGCAAAATGAGGCCCGCTAAAGCTAGATAGCAGAAGGATACAAAAGAGATCTAGGCGGTCAGCGAAAAACCCTTTCTTCAAAAAACCATCCTGAAATTACTGGGACCCATGTGCCAACTCATGGTACATGGGGAGTAATTTCAGCCCACTAGAGCAACCAGCAGCAAAGATTCACATGTATGCAAGCTGGACTAAAAACATGATAAGGCAGAACACAAAAAACAGGAAAATCAGAACTTAGCTTGTCCAGCAGATTATAGGAGCAGGTAGCAGAGGCAAACAGAGACACTCTGATTACATTGATAGCCGGCAAGGGAATGACAGGAAAGCCAGGTTAAATAGGAAACACCCAGCCTATGATGGACAGGTGGAAACCAGAGACCGCAACCCACCAAAGTCACCCAGTACCACTTGTAACCACCAGAGGGAGCCCAAAAACAGAATCCACAACAGTACCCCCCCCTTGAGGAGGGGTCACCGAACCCTCACGAGAACCCCCAGGGCAATCAGGATGAGCTCTATGGAAGGCGCGGACCAAATCAGTCGCATGAACATCAGAGGCGACCACCCAGGAATTATCCTCCTGACCATAACCCTTCCACTTAACCAAATACTGGAGTTTACGTCTGGAAACACGAGAATCCAAGATCTTCTCAACAACATACTCCAATTCTCCCTCCACCAGCACCGGAGCAGGAGGCTCAACCGAAGGAACAACGGGCACCTCATACCTCCGCAATAACGACCGATGGAACACATTATGAATAGCAAACGATGCTGGGAGATCCAAACGAAAAGACACAGGGTTAAGAATCTCCAAGACCTTATAAGGACCGATGAACCGAGGCTTGAACTTAGGAGAAGAGACCTTCATAGGGACAAAACGAGAAGACAACCACACCAAGTCCCCAACACGAAGTCGGGGACCCACGCGGCGACGGCGATTAGCAAACTGCTGAGCCTTCTCCTGAGACAACTTTAAATTGTCCACCACCTGATTCCAAATCTGATGTAGCCTGTCCACCACCACGTCCACTCCAGGACAATCCGAAGGCTCCACCTGACCAGAGGAAAAACGAGGATGAAACCCCGAATTACAAAAGAAAGGAGAAACCAAAGTAGCAGAACTAGCCCAATTATTAAGGGCAAATTCGGCCAGCGGCAAAAAGGCAACCCAGTCATCTTGATCAGCAGAAACAAAACACCTTAAATAAGTTTCCAAGATCTGATTAGTTCGCTCCGTCTGGCCATTCGTCTGAGGATGGAATGCAGATGAGAAAGACAAATTAATGCCCATCTTAGCACAAAACGTCCGCCAAAATCTAGACACAAACTGGGATCCCCTGTCAGAAACGATATTCTCCGGAATCCCATGCAAACGAACCACGTTCTGAAAAAACAAAGGGACCAACTCAGAGGAGGAAGGCAACTTAGGCAAGGGTACCAAATGAACCATCTTAGAAAAACGGTCACACACAACCCAGATGACAGACATTTTCTGTGAGACAGGGAGATCTGAAATAAAATCCATGGAAATGTGCATCCAAGGCCTCTTCGGGATAGGCAAGGATAACAACAACCCACTGGACCGAGAACAGCAAGGCTTAGCCCGAGCACACACTTCACAAGACTGCACAAAGGTACGCACATCCCTTGACAAGGAAGGCCACCAAAAAGACCTGGCCACCAAGTCTCTAGTACCAAATATTCCAGGATGACCAGCCAATGCAGAAGAATGGACCTCGGAGATGACTCTACTGGTCCAATCATCCGGAACAAACAGTCTTTCTGGTGGACAACGATCAGGTTTATCCACCTGAAACTCCTGCAATGCACGTCGCAAGTCTGGGGAGACGGTGGACAATATTACCCCATCCCTAAGGATACCAGTAGGCCCAGAGTCTCCAGGAGAGTCAGGCACAAAACTCCTGGAAAGAGCATCTGCCTTCACATTCTTTGAACCTGGCAGGTATGAAACCACAAAATTGAAACGAGAAAAAAACAATGACCAACGAGCCTGTCTAGGATTCAGACGCCTGGCAGACTCAAGGTAAATCAGATTTTTGTGATCAGTCAAGACCACCACACGATGTCTAGCACCCTCAAGCCAATGACGCCACTCCTCAAATGCCCACTTCATGGCCAAAAGCTCCCGATTACCCACATCATAATTCCGCTCGGCGGGCGAGAATTTTCTAGAAAAGAACACACATGGCTTCATCACCGAGCCATCGGAACTTCTCTGTGACAAAACCGCCCCCACTCCAATCTCGGAAGCATCAACCTCAACCTGAAAAGGAAGTGAAACATCTGGTTGACATAACACAGGAGCAGAAGAAAACCGGCGCTTAAGTTCCTGAAATGCCTCCACAGCTGTAGGAGACCAATTAGCAACATCAGCACCTTTCTTAGTCAAATCAGTCAAAGGTTTAACAACACTGGAAAAATTAGTAATGAAACGACGATAAAAATTAGCAAAACCCAAGAACTTCTGAAGACTCTTAACAGATGTAGGTTGTGTCCAGTCACAGATCGCCTGAACCTTGACGGGATCCATCTCAATAGTAGAAGGAGAAAAAATGTACCCCAAAAAAGAAATCTTCTGGACTCCGAAGAGACATTTTGAGCCCTTCACAAACAAAGAATTGGCCCGCAGGACTTGAAACACCTTCCTGACCTGTAGAACATGAGATTCCCAGTCATCAGAAAAAAACCAAAATATCATCCAAATACACAATCATAAACTTATCCAGATATTCACGGAAAATATTGTGCATAAAGGACTGAAAGACTGAAGGAGCATTAGAAAGTCCAAAAGGCATTACCAAATACTCAAAATGGCCCTCAGGCGTATTAAATGCGGTTTTCCACTCATCACCCTGCTTTATCCGCACAAGATTATACGCACCGCGAAGATCTATCTTAGTGAACCACCTAGCCCCCTTAATGCGAGCAAACAAATCAGTCAATAATGGCAATGGATACTGATATTTGACTGTAATCTTATTCAGAAGGCGATAATCTATACAAGGCCTCAGGGAACCATCTTTTTTAGCCACGAAAAAAAAACCTGCTCCCAGAGGGGACGAAGATGGACGAATATGTCCCTTTTCCAAGGACTCCTTAATATAATTCCGCATAGCAGTATGCTCTGGCACTGACAGATTAAATAAACGACCCTTAGGGAACTTACTGCCAGGAATTAAATCTATAGCACAGTCACAATCCCTATGAGGAGGGAGCGAATTGAGCTTAGGCTCCTCAAAAACATCCCGATAGTCAGACAAAAACGCAGGGACCTCAGAAGGAGTAGATGAAGCGATTGAAATCAGAGGTGCATCATCATGAACCCCCTGACATCCCCAGCTTAACACAGACATTGTTTTCCAATCCAGGACTGGATTATGAGTTTGTAACCATGGCAGACCAAGCACTAGTACATCATGTAAATTATACAGTACAAGGAAGCGAATCACCTCCTGATGAACGGGAGTCATGCGCATGGTCACTTGTGTCCAGTACTGCGGTTTATTCATAGCCAATGGTGTAGAGTCAATTCCCTTCAAAGGAATAGGAACTTCCAGAGGCTCCAGACTAAAACCGCAGCGTTTGGCAAATGACCAATCCATAAGACTCAGGGCAGCGCCCGAATCCACATAGGCATCAACGGAAATGGATGACAGTGAACAAATCAGAGTTACAGACAAAATGAACTTAGACTGCAGAGTACTAATGGCAAAAGATTTATCAACCTTTTTTGTGCGTTTAGAGCATGCTGATATAACATGAGCTGAATCACCACAATAAAAACACAATCCATTTTTCCGCCTATAATTTTGCCGTTCACTTCTGGACTGAATTCTATCACATTGCATAGTCTCAGGTGCCTGTTCAGAAGACACCGCCAACTGGTGCACAGGTTTGCGCTCCCGTAAACGCCGATCAATCTGAATGGCCATAGTCATAGACTCATTCAGATCTGTAGGCGCAGGGAACCCCACCATAATATCCTTAATGGCCTCAGAAAGACCATTTCTGAAGTTTGCAGCCAGGGCGCACTCATTCCACTGAGTAAGCACCGACCATTTCCGAAATTTTTGACAATATACTTCCGCTTCATCATGCCCCTGAGAGAGGGCTAATAAAGCCTTTTCAGCCTGAATCTCCAGGTTAGGTTCCTCATAGAGCAATCCCAGTGCCAGAAAAAACGCATCCACACTGAGCAATGCAGGATCCCCTGGTGCCAATGCAAATGCCCAATTCTGAGGATCGCCCCGCAGGAAAGATATAACAATCTTGACCTGCTGAGCATGGTCTCCAGAGGAGCGAGATTTCAAAGAAAGAAACAATTTGCAATTGTTCCTGAAATTCAAGAAGGTAGATCTATCTCCAGAAAAAAACTCTGGAATAGGAATTCTAGGTTCAGACATAGGAGCAAGATTATTCAGGCTGGAAGCCAAACTCTGGACATCCATGTTAAACAGCTAAGGTCAGAGCCATTCAAGGGTTAAGAGGAGGTAAGAAGCAGCTAGACAGCAATTAAGGGCTAGGCAGCAAAACTCTGAGGAAAGGAAAAAAAAAAAAAAAATCCCCCTCAACACTTCTTTTTCTCCTGCTTCAGCCCAAACAATTAACACTTTCAGGCCGGCTATACTGTCATGATTCCAATGGCAGGGAATCACCAAAAGGGCAAGCACAAAAATAGGACAAGCTCTAGGGTGATGGAACCTGAGCTGACCGCGATCCTGAACTTAACACAAACACTATCAGCAGCCGGGGAACGTTCCTACGGGGACTCTAGACGTCTCGCGCCAGCCGGAGAACTAACTTCCCCTAGAAGATGAAAAGCAGACCTCTCTTGCCTCCTAGAGAAATACCCCAAAGGGATAGCAGCCCCCCACATATAATGACGGTGAATTAAGAGGAAGGCACATACGCAGGTATGAAAACAGTTTTAGCAAAATGAGGCCCGCTAAAGCTAGATAGCAGAAGGATACAAAAGAGATCTAGGCGGTCAGCGAAAAACCCTTTCTTCAAAAAACCATCCTGAAATTACTGGGACCCATGTGCCAACTCATGGTACATGGGGAGTAATTTCAGCCCACTAGAGCAACCAGCAGCAAAGATTCACATGTATGCAAGCTGGACTAAAAACATGATAAGGCAGAACACAAAAAACAGGAAAATCAGAACTTAGCTTGTCCAGCAGATTATAGGAGCAGGTAGCAGAGGCAAACAGAGACACTCTGATTACATTGATAGCCGGCAAGGGAATGACAGGAAAGCCAGGTTAAATAGGAAACACCCAGCCTATGATGGACAGGTGGAAACCAGAGACCGCAACCCACCAAAGTCACCCAGTACCACTTGTAACCACCAGAGGGAGCCCAAAAACAGAATCCACAACAGAGAGCCCTGATGTGCCTAAACAGTGGAAGCCCCCAATTCTAATTGAAACCCTAACCCAAACACACCCCTAACCCTAATCCCAACCACACCCCTAACCCCAACACACCCCTAACCCTAATCCCAAGCCTAACCACACCCCTAACTCCAACACATCCCTAACCCTAATCCCAACCATAACCCTAACCACACCCCTAACCTTGATACACCCCTAACCCTAACCCCAACCGTAAATGTAATCCAAACCCTAACCCTAACTTTAACCCTAACCCTAAATGTAGCCCTAATCCTAACCCTAACCTTAGCCCCAACCCTAACCCTAACTTTAGCCCCAACCCTAACCCTAACTTTAGCCCCAACCCTAACTGTAGCCCTAATCCTAACTTTAGCCCCAACCCTAACCCTAACTTTAGCCCCAACCCTAACTGTAGCCCTAACCCTAACTTTAGCCCCAACCCTAACCCTAACTTTAGCCACAGCCCTAACCCTAACCCCAACCCTAACCCTATCCCCAACCCTAACCCCAATCCTAACCCTAGCCCTAGCCCTAACCCTAACCCTAACCCTAGCCCTAGCCTTAACCCTAGCCTTAACCCTAACCCTAGCCCTAACCCTAATGGGAAAATGGAAATAAATACATTTGTTTTAATTTTATTATTTTTCCCTAACTAAGGGGGTCATGAAGGAGGGTTTAATTTACTTTTATAGCAGGTTTTTTAGCGGATTTTTATGATTGGCAGCTGTCACACGCTAAAAGACGCTTTTTAGTGCAAAAAATAGTTTTAGCGTCTCCACTTTTTTAGAGCTATAATTTTTCCATATTTTGGTCCACAGAGTCATGTGAGGTCTTGTTTTTTGCGGGACGAGTTGACGTTTTTATTGATAACATTTAGGGACACGTGACTTTTTTGATCGCTTTTTATTACGATTTTTGTGAGGCAGAATGACCAAAAACCAGCTATTCGTGAATTTCTTTTGTGGGGGGCGGTTATACCGTTCCATAGTTGGTAAAATTGATAAAGTAGTTTTATTGTTCGGGTCAGAACTATTACAGCGATACCTCATTTATATCATTTTTTTATGTTTTGGGGCTTTTATACGATAAAAACTTTTATATAAAAAATAATTATTTTTGCATCGCTTTATTCTGAGGACTATAACTTTTTATTTTTTCGCTAATGATGCTTTATGGCGGCTCTTTTTTTGCGGGACAAGATGATGTTTTCAGCGGTACCATGGTTATTTATATCCGTCTTTTTGATCGCGTGTTATTTCACTTTTTGATCAGCGGTATGATAATAAAGCGTTGTTTTTTCCCTTTTATTTTTTTTACAGTGTTTACTGAAGAGGTTAACTAGTGGGACAGTTTTATAGGTCGGGTTATTACGCATTATGGATGCGGTGATACTAAATATGTGTACTTTTATTGTTTTTTTTATTACAATATTTACAATATTACAATATTTTTTTTTTCTTTATTTAGGAATTATTTTATTTTATTTTTTTTTTACACATCTAAATATTTTTTTTTTTACATTCACATTGTCCCGGGGGGAACATCACATTATAGTGACATATCGCTGATCTGACACTTTGCAGAGCACTGTGTCAGATCGACGATCTGATGTGCACTGCTCCAGGCTTACAGGCACCTGCTCTGAGCAGGTGCTTGTAAGCCACCTCCCTGCAGGACCCGGAAGTAGCCCTGCGGCCATTTTAGATCCGGGACCTGCAGGGAGGAGACACTCGGTACAAGGTGAGCACATCGCCTTGTACCGAGGGTCTCAGGGAAGCCCGCTGGGAGCCCCCTCCCTGCACGATGCTTCCCTATGCCCCCGGAATGCTGCGATCATGTTTGATTGCAGTGTTCTGGGGTTAATATGCAAGAAGCGGTCCGTGACCGCTCCTGGCACATAGTGCTGGATGTCAGCTGCGATAGTCAGCTGACACCCGGCCGCGCTCCTCCCGTGAGCACGGCTGATCGCGCTGGACGTACTATTCCGTCCATGGGAAGTAGGGCCCACACCACATGGACGGAATAGTATGTCCAATGGTAGAAAGGGGTTAATGAGAAAAAAAAAATTTTCATTAAATTTTTTGAATTTACCAAATGGCTGCAATGAAACAAAGAGTGAAAAACTTAAAGGGGTCTGAATACTTTCCGTACCCACTGTCTAGTATATAAAAAGACAAATATGCATGTTTTCTTAATATTTGACATGAAATCATAATAATCCTTTCCCTTTTAAGGTCAATTAGGTTTACCATAATCATTAATATTTGCCATGGATGTATTTTAATGCACACATGAAACACACTGCTTCTTTGTGTAGCATAATGGAAAAGTCTAAAGAAATTAGCCAAGATATCAGGAAGAGGATTGTGGACTTGCACAAGCCTGGCTCATCCATGGGTATAATTTCAAGATACCTGAAGGTGCCTTGTTCATCTGCACAAACAATTATATGCAAGTACAATTAGGTTTACCATAATCATTAATATTTGCCATGGATGTATTTTAATGCACACATGAAACACACTGCTTCTTTGTGTAGCATAATGGAAAAGTCTAAAGAAATTAGCCAAGATATCAGGAAGAGGATTGTGGACTTGCACAAGCCTGGCTCATCCATGGGTATAATTTCAAGATACCTGAAGGTGCCTTGTTCATCTGCACAAACAATTATATGCAAGTACAAACAAGATAAGAATGTCCAGCCATCATACCGCTCAGAAAGGGAACATGTCCGGTGTCCCAGAGATGAATGTCCTTTGGACCGACATGTGCATATCAACCCAAAGACAAAAGTAAAAGACCTTGTGAAGATGATGGCGGAAACTGGTAAAATTGTCCACAGTGAAACGAGTATTGTATCAACATGGGCTGAAAGGCCACTCTGCTAGAAAGAAGCCATAACTCCAAAAGAAACATACAAAAGACAGATTAATGTTTGCAAATGTACACAGGACCTTAATTTTTGTAGAAATAATAATCTCTTTATTTATATAGCACAAACATAACCTGGAGTGCTTTACAGTTTTGCACACATTATCATCGCTGTCCCCGATAGGACTCACAATCTAAATTCCCTATCAGTATGTCTTTGGACTGTGGGAGGAAACCAGAGTACCCGGAGTAAACATACACAAACACAGGGAGAACATACGAACTCCTTGCAGATGTTGCCCTTGGTGAGATTTGAACCCAGGACTCCAGCGCTGCAATGCTAACCACTGAGCCATCGTGCTGCCCACATGTTCAGCAGGAGAATTTCACTGTGGTGTATTTGAACTGTGGTGAACTCACCTCTGCACCATGAGACTTTTTCTCACTGTGCAAGCAGGGATCTCACCAAGGTCACCGTAGTTATTTGGCCAGGCTGGCAACACAACCTCAGTGATCGGCAGTAACCTCGATGACAACACTGGTGGTCACAGATGCTGCACTTGCAGCAGCTCATTCATCATTGGTTCTCAGCCTGGATGGTCGCATTTTGGCACCGTCCAGGTTGAAAACTGTTTATACTTCAGACATGGATTACAGAGTTGGACAGAACGGCGGAAAGGTGAGGGATATTGTTGATTTTTTAATTTTGTTTTTTTTTACAGTAGACAGGGAAATCAATGGAATGGTCTTTAGGTGAGTTTGTTATTTTTAAATAAAAAAGTACAAATGTGCTTTGTTGTTATTTCAAATAAAAGACTATTCTGACTGTGTCTTTATTTACAATACAACTATAGGATTAGTAATGGATAGGTGGCTTATATAAACCTCTCCATTACTAAGCTGTGAGCTTGATGTCACCTGACAAAACAACGGTGGCATCAACCCCACAAATATAAGTCCCACTTGCTATCGCTACAGGCCAAGTGGGAAGAGCTGGGCAAAGAGTCAGAATTGGCGCATCTAGTAGATGTGCCTTTTCTGGGTGGCTTCCGGCTGCTATTTTTAGGCTGGGGGGGCCAATATCCATGGCCCCTTACCAGCCTGAAAATACCAGCATCCAGCTGTCTGCTTTAGCAAGGCTGGTTGTCAAAAATGGAAGGGACCCAATGCCGTTTTTAATTATTTATTTAAATAAATAAAATATGTGGCAAGGGGACCCCTTTATTCTTAATAACCAGCCTTACTGAAGCTGACAGCTTAGTGTTGCAGCTCACAGCTGTGAGTTTTGCCTGGCTGGTTATCAAAAATACAGGTGAACCCATGCTATTTTTTTGTTTTAATTATTTATTTACTGTGCAGGCGCTGGCTGATGAATACTCCCGTCAGCAGCTCCTGCTCTCACTGTTATTAATGGCAGCAGGCATTGGCTAATAGGAGTAGTAGTCTCATCAATCGACAACAATGACCGGAGGTAAACTCAAGCTGTCATTTGACCATGGCTGTCTGACCAGCCATGATGATTTTACCACCGATCAGAAGCAGTATTTGTCGCATGGTCATGCACATGACAGCGCAACAAACACCCTGTGAAGTCCGTGTTAAGTGTCCATGCCCGAACAGTAGGTGTTCGGTATGGATGCTGAACTTTACTGTTTGGGTTCACCCATCTCTACCCATTCCTCAAGGTCAAAACTGCTCCAGCTCCTTTAAGTTAGATGATTTCCTCTAATGAACAACAATCTTCAAGCCTGACCATAGATTCTCAATTGAATTAAGGTCTAGGCTTTGACTAGGTCACTCCAAAACATTTACACTTTTCCTCTTAAGCTACTTGAATGTTGCTTTAGCAGGATGCTTTGGAACATTGTATTGTTAGAATGTGAACCTCCATCCCAGTCTCAAATCACTGACAGACTGAAACAGATTTTTCTCAAGAATATCCCTGCATTTCGCACCATCCATTATCCACTCGACTCGGACCATTTTTCCTGTCCCTGTTGCCAAAAAACATCCCATAGCTTGACGTTGCCAACACCATGTTTCACTATGGGGATGATGTTCTTTGGACGATGAGCTGTGGTGGTTTGGTGTCAGATAGAGCAGTTACCTTTGTGGCAAAAAGATTCAACTTTGGTCTCATCTAACCACAGCACCTTTCTTCATACATTTAGGGAGTCTCCCACATGTCTTTAGGCAAACTCAAAATGAGACTTACACATTTTTTGTGTAAGTAAAGGCTTTTTTTTCCAAGCACTCTTCCATAAAGGCTACCTCCATGGAGTGTATGGCTAATTGTGGTTATATGGACATATACCCCGGTCTCTGTTTGGGAACTCAGCAGTTCTTTCAGGGTTAACTTTGGTGTCTGACCTGTCTCTTTGAATAATGCCCTCCTTGTCCGGGCTGAGAGCTTTGGTGGGAGGCCCTGTCTTGACAGGTATGTTGTGTTACCATGTTGTTTCCATTAGATGATAATGCATTTGATGGTGCTCTGGGGGATCATCAGAGATTGGGACATTTTTACTACCAAACCCTGACTTGTATTTCTCAACAACTTTGCCCATGACTTGTTTAGAGATCTCCTTGGTCTTCACTATGTTTGGTTAGTGTTGCCTTTTGCTTAACCCCTTCACCGCAAAGTATCTTTTCACCTTCCTGACCAGGCAAATTTTTTCAATTCTAACGACTGTCACTTTATTAGGTCATAACTAGTGTTGAGCGATACCGTCCGATACTTGAAAGTATCGGTATCGGAAAGTATCGGCCGATACCGGCAAAGTATGGGATCTAATCCGATACCGATACCCGATACCAATACAAGTCAATGGGACTCAAGTATCGGACGGTATCCTGATGGTTCCCAGGGTCTGAAGGAGAGGAAACTCTCCTTCAGGCCCTGGGAACCATATTAATGTGTAAAATAAAGAATTAAAATAAAAAATATTGCTATACTCACCTCACCGAGGGAACCGGCAGCGTTGTTTGCTTAAAATGCGCGCTTTTCCTTCCTTCCGTGACGTCACGGCTTCTGATTGGTCGCGTGCCGCCCATGTGGCCGCGACGCGACCAATCACAGCAAGCCGTGACGTAATTTTCAGGTCCTTCTAGGCATTCAGTATTTTAAAATTACGTTCCGGCTTTGTGATTGGTCGCGTCGCGGTCACATGGGCGACGCGACCAATCACAAGCCGTGACGTCACGGGAGGCAGGAGACGCGCGCATTTTAAAATGCGCGCGTGTCCAGCCTCCCGTGACATCACGGCTTGTGATTGGTCGCGTCGCCCATGTGACCGCGACGCGACCAATCACAAGCCAGAACGTAATTTTAAAATCCTGAAGGACCTGAAATTACGTCACGGCTTGCTGTGATTGGTTGCGTCGCGGCCACATGGGCGACGCGACCAATCACAAGCCGTGACGTCACGGGAGGCTGGACACGCGCGCATTTTAAAATGCGCGCGTCTCCTGCCTCCCGTGACGTCACGGCTTGTGATTGGTCGCGTCGCCCATGTGACCGCGATGCGACCAATCACAAAGCCGGAACGTAATTTTAAAATACTGAATGCCTAGAAGGACCTGGAAATTACGTCACGGCTTGCTGTGATTGGTCGCGTCGCGGCCACATGGGCGGCACGCGACCAATCAGAAGCCGTGACGTCACGGAAGGAAGGAAAAGCGCGCATTTTAAGCAAACAACGCTGCCGGTTCCCTCGGTGAGGTCCAGGCTGCGTCAGAGAGGTGAGTATAGCAATATTTTTTATTTTAATTCTTTCTTTTACACATTAATGTTGTTTCGATACCGATACCCGATACCACAAAAGTATCGGATCTCGGTATCGGAATTCCGATACAGCAAATATCGGCCGATACCCAATACTTGCGGTATCGGAATGCTCAACACTAGTCATAACTCTGAAATGTTTCAATGGATCATAATGATTCTGAGACTGTTTTTTTTGTTAGATATTGTACTCCATGATAGTGGTAATATTTCTTTGATATGACTTGCATTTATTTTTGAAAAAATCAGAAATTTGGCAAAAATGTTGAAACTTTTGCAATTTTCAAACTTTTAATTTTTATGCCCTCAAATCAGAGTGTCATGTCACACAAAAGTTAATAAATAACATTCCTCACATGTCTGCTTTACATCAGCACAATTTTTGAAACATACCGTATTTTTCGGATTATAAGATGCACTTTTTTCCCCAAAATTTGGGAGGAAAATGGGGGTGTGTCTTATAATTTGAATATACCTTACCGCCCGTGGTGGAGCAGGGTCCCAGGGTCACTGCTGGAGGAGGCAAGAGTGGTACATTGCTGAAGGCCACAGGTTGGGATGAGGGGGTGTTTGGAGGTGCAGCACTGTGGGTGTTTGGTGGTGAGGGGGCCCCACTGACATTTTGTGAAAGTCCGGGACCCCCACACTCCTATCGTTTACATTGTGGTGGACTCCGGGAAAATGGCTGCTGGGGGCAGTGCATGCACAGATGGAGATCTCGGCACCAAGATCTCGGAAGATGAGATCTCAGCGCCAAGCTCTCCAGCTGAGCATGCGCCGTCCCCGGCAGGCATTTTCCCAGAGTCCACCACATAGTAAACCAAGGAAGTACGGGGGCTTGGACTTTTGCAAAATGTCAGCGGAGCCCCCCACGCCATCGTAAACCCATTCGAACACCCTTTTCTCCCAGTCTGGGATCACAGCATTGCCTCACTCCAGCCTCCACCAGCAGCTACTCTAGGACCCCGCTTCACCGCAGCCACCACCCCCGGTAAGCAATAAGACGCATGGATTGTAAGAAGCACCACTATTTTATTAAAAAAAGTTTTTTTCTTATTTTTCTCCTCAAAATTTGGGGTGCGTCTTATAATCCGGTCTGTCTTATAAACTGCAAAATACAGTAATTTTTTTTGCTAGGACACTATAAGGGTTAAAAGTTGACCAGCGATTTCTAATTTTTACAAAAAAATTTACAAAACCATGTTTTTTAGGGACCACATCACACTTGAAGTGACTTTGAGGGGCCTATATGACAGAAAATACCCAAAAGTGACAACATTCTAAAAACTGCACCCCTCAAGGTGCTCAAAACCATATTCAAGACATTTATTAATCCTTCAGGTGCTTCACAGGAACTAAAGTAATGCGGAAGGAAAAAATAAACATTAAATTTTATTCACAAGTTTTCTTTAGACCCAAACTTTTTTATTTTCACAAGGGTAAAAATAGAAAATAGACCCCAAAATTTGTTGTGCAATTTCTCCTGAATTGGCCAATTGTGGGGGAAATCTGCTGTTTGGGTGCAGAGCTTGGAAGGGAAGGGGCGCCATTTGACTTTTTGAATGTAAAATTTGCTGGCATAATTAGCAGACGCCATTTGCATTTGGAAAGACCCAGATGTGCCTAAACAGTGGAAACCCCCCACAAGTGACCCCATTTTGGAAACCACACCCCTCAAGAATTTTATACAGGAGTATGGTGAGCATTTTGAACTCACAGGTATGACACAGAATTTGTTAATATTAGGTTGTCATGTTGAATATGTCGTCATTAGTGTTGAGCGCAAGTACTCGCTACTACAGTTTGCATCGAGTGCTCGAGAATGCACAAAATATCGCAGGTGCTCAAAAGACATGGTTGAGATCCTGCCCCACATGATTATTGGCAGTTAGACACACAAAAAAATATGCGGGAAACCGCGATACTCTGTACTTACCCGAGCACCCAATGGAAACTCGAATAGCAAGTACTTGCGTTCAACACTAGCCATTAGTGTTGAGCATTCCGATACCGCAAGTATCGGGTATCGGCCGATATTTGCGGTATCGGAATTCCGATACCGAGATCTGATACTTTTGTTGTATCGGGAATCGGTATCGGGATCGATATAATGTGTAAAATAAAGAATTAAAATAAAAAATATTGCTATACTCACCTCTCCGACGCAGCCTGCACCTTACCGAGGGAACCGGCAGCCTTCTTTGCTTAAAATGCGCGCGTTTACTGCCTTCCGTGACGTCACGGCTTCTGATTGGTCGCGTGCCGCCCATGTGACCGCGACGCGACCAATCACAACAAACCGTGACGTAATTTTCAGGTCCTGAATGCCTAATTCTAGGCATTCAGGACCTGAAAATTACGTCACGGCTTGTGATTGGTTGCGTGCCGCCCATGTGACCGCGATGCGACCAATCACAACAAGCCGTGACGTAATTTTCAGGTCCTGAATGCCTAATTCTAGGCATTCAGGACCTGAAAATTACATCACGGCTTGTGATTGGTCGCGTCGCGGTCACATGGGCGGCACACGACCAATCAGAAGCCGTGACGTCACGGAAGGCAGTAAACGCGCGCATTTTAAGCAAAGAAGGCTGCCGGTTCCCTCGGTAACGTGCAGGCTGCGTCGGAGAGGTGAGTATAGCAATATTTTTTATTTTAATTCTTTATTTTACACATTAATATGGATCCCAGGGCCTGAAGGAGAGTTTCCTCTCCTTCAGACCCTGGGAACCATCAGGGATACCGTCCGATACTTGAGTCCCATTGACTTGTATTGGTATCGGGTATCGGTATCGGATTAGATCTGATACTTTGCCGGTATCGGCCGATACTTTCCGATACCGATACTTTCAAGTATCGGACGGTATCGCTCAACACTACTAGCCAACATATCATAATTTTTTTTTACTTTTGCAAAAAAAGTCTTCTTTATTTAAATACCATATTTTGCGGTTTATAAGCCTCACCGGATTATAATACGCACCCCAATTGTTGAGGAGAAAAATAGGAAAAAGGTTTTTTTTTTTATAAAATGGTGGTGCTTCTTACAATCCATGCATCTTATTGCTTACCGGAGTGGTGGCTGCAGTGAAGCGGGGTCCAAGGGTCGCTGTTGGAGGAGGCAAGATTGGAGCGTTGCCGCAGGCTGCAATGAGGGGTGTTCAGATGTGTGCCGCTGTGGGTGTTCGGTGGTGGTGGTGAAGGGGCTCCACCGACATTTCGTGAAAGCCCACAGTCCTCGCAATGGTTTACTTTCTGGTGGACTCTGGGAAAATTTCTGCCAGGGGCGACACGTACATAGATGGAGATCTTGGCACTGAAATCTCATTTCCCGAGATCTTGGTGCCAAGATCTCCATCTGTGCATCCGCAACCCCTGGCAGCCGTTTTTCCGGAGTCCACAGCATAGTAAACCATGTAAGTGCGGTGGCTCTGGGCTTTCACAAAATGTTGGCGGAGCCCCCGTACCACGAACACCCACAGCAGCATACAAACGAACACCCCCTCATCCCAGCCTGCAGCCTGCAGCAACGCCCCAATCTTGCCTCCTCAAGCAGCGACTCTGTGACATTGCTCAGCCGCAGCTGGTAAGTTATATCTGCATTATAAGATGCACCCCCATTTTCTCCTCTAAAATTTCCCCTCTTAAAATCTAAAAAATACGGTAATTATAAAAAAAACAGTCTTTCCAACACTATTACAGCTGAGGGTTGCAGTCTGCAGCTGTCAGTCAGGGGAACCCATGCTGTTTTTTTAATTTATTTATTTATGGCGCAGGTGGCAACTGATGAATACTCTCATCAGCTGCTGCTTGCTCTCACTGTTATTAGTGGCAGCAGGTGTAGGCTGAGGAGAGTAATAGTCCCATCAGCTGCCCCTGCTATCTGTTATCAGTTGAATATAGCTCCCAACAATAGAAAATGTTAAACTTGGATCAGGCTGAAAAATGCATATGTGAAAAAAAAATGAAGAAATGCGAATTATAGACTGAAATTTAGTGCAAATGTATTAATTAGAGATAATCACTAACATATGTAAAGCTATATACTTTTTCATATCAAAGGTATCAATGACCTTTAAAGCAACTTTAACACTACTGTATCTGTAAGACAATATAATTAGTAGAGCATAAACAGCAAAAAAAAAAATTTGGAAAGACGCTCATGGATTTGGCATTCAAACGCAAGGTCAAAATACTGACCAGAATACTGCTGTGTGAAAATGGCCTTGAAGGGGTTTCCAGTTTCAGCAAAGTGGGTTCCAAATGCTTTCAGGCATTTAAAACAACAAGGCCAGACAGGGCTGCCGCCAGGAATTTTAGTGCCCCATACTGGCAACATTTTAGGGCCCCCTTGAGACTCTGCCCAGGTCTACCGCAGCCCTGCCTCAACCCCTCTAACCTTCCACAGTCCCACTGCCCACTCCTGGAAAAACTCCACTTCTGCATCACGTCCTCACTAATCACATGTGAACAGTTCCCATCACCAGATAACATACATAGCCATCACCTTTTTTTTTTGGCCAGAAGACTTTTTAATCCACCACCATGACAAGGTAGACTCTTTTGGCCATGCCCTACTCTACTCTAACTTATTAAACATTTGTTAAAATGTCCAATACTCTTCAGGTATATTTTTATTTATTTTTAAATTTAAAAATGACCAATAATATTACATACAAGGGACAAATGCCAACACACCATGACCAGACCACATATTACCACCATATAGAGATCGAATAATACCACATACAAGGAACAAATTCCACTACACCATAGCTGGACCACATATTATCACCACAGGGACAGAATAATACCACATACAAGGAACAAATACCACCACTCCATGACCAGATCACATATTACCACCATGTAGTGATCAAATACTACAATACTGATCATTAATAAAAAGATACTAATGTTGCCATAAGTGCCATTAGACACAGGAGCTATGTACATAGTATACAGTGTCAGTGTGCAGGTAATACAGTGATCACCAGTGACATTATACACAGGAGCTTTGTATATAGTGTCAGTGTACAGGTAATACAGTGATCACCAGTGACATTATACACAAGAGCTCTATCTAATATATAAAGCTGAATGTGTGTGTGTGTGTATGTATGTATGTATGTATGTATGTCCGGGATTGGCATCTGAACCGTCGCAGCTACAGCCACAAAATTTTGCACAGTCACACGTCTGGACCCCGAGAGCGTCATAGGCTATGTTGTGAGGTGAAATTTTAACCCCGCGCTTTCCAATTCACCAAACAATTTTGCCCCTATCTACATAATGGGGAAAAAGTGAAAGGAAAAGTGTTGGAGGCGTCGCAGCTACAGGCACAAAAATTTGCACAGTCACACGTCTGGACCCCGAGAGCGTCATAGGCTATGTTGTGAGGTGAAATTTTAACCCCGCGCTTTCCAATTCACCAAACATTTTTGCCCCTATCTACATAATGGGGAAAATATGAAAGGAAAAGTGTTGGAGGCAAATTAACAGCTGCCAGATGTGAACAAGGGGGACTTAAAGAATGAGAGTGATGGCGCCAAAGAGTATATACTGTACAGTTGCTAAGGTGGGGCCCCGACATGGGATAATCACCACACCACCACGGGGATATGAACACACACACAAAATGCGCCACACACTACCACGTGCTCGAACACATATACCACCCTCAGCGCACATTTCACCACACATACACCAACCTCACCACATAAAAGTAGAAACACAAAAGTCGCCGCTCAAAACTCGCCACGCGCAAAAATCTCCACATGCAAAATTCGCCACACGTGCAAAACTCACCTCATGGAAAACTCGCCACACGCAAAACTTGCACACGCAGAAAAATTGCCACACGCAGAAAAATTGCCACATACACAAAAGTTGCAACACATGCAAAAGTTGCCTCACACAAAACTTGCACATACTCAAAAGGCACCACACATAAAACTCGCCACGCGCAAAACTCGCCATGCGCAAAACTTGCTGCACACAACTTGCTACACTAACCTGTCACATGCAACTCGACACACAAAAAGTTGCTACACACATGTCGCCACACAAAACTCATCTCACAAAAGTCCCTACATGCATGTCGCCACACGCAACTCAACACACACAACTTGACACACGAAACTCGCCCTAAAACACACACAAGTCTGGTATTATCCTTCAAAAATAAAAATCTGATTAATAAGCAGACAAACTACAAGAGCAACAAATGTACCATATAGGAATCCGGCAGCTGTCAGTCACATGACCAGTCTATTATGTGTATGTGTGAGCTAATATATACTGCCAGGGGGAGGGCTTACTGTTGGCTGGGGATTTATCAGGCTGCCATTTTAGCTTACAAATACTGAGGTAAAAATACTGACCAAATAACGTGTGAACGAGGGCTAATACAGGAGGAGATGACATACAGTTATATACTATATACAGGAGGAGATGACACACAGGTATATACTATTTACAGGGGAGATGACACACAGGTATATGCTATATACAGGAGGAGATGACACACAGATATATACTATATACAGGAGAGATGACACACAGGTATATACTATATAGAGGAGGAGATGACATACAGGTACATACTACATACAGGAGGAGATGACATACAGGTATATACTATATACAGGAGGAGATGACACACAGGTATATACTATATACAGGAGCAGATTACCTACAGGTATATAGTATATACAGGAGGAGATGACATACAGGTATATGCTATGTATAGGAGGAGATGACATACAGGTATATACTATATACAGAAGGAGATGACACACAGATATATACTATATATAGGTGAGATGACACACAGGTATATACTATATACAGGAGATTACATACAGGTATATCTAATATATAAAGCTGAATGTGTGTATGTATGTATGTGTGTATGTCCGGGATTGGCATCTGCACCGTCGCAGCTACAGCCACAAAATTTTGCACAGTCACACGTCTGGACCCCGAGAGCGTCATAGGCTATGTTGTGAGGTGAAATTTTAACCCCGCGCATTCCAATTCACCAAACAATTTTGCCCCTATCTACATAATGGGGAAAAAGTGAAGGGAAAAGTGTTGGAGGAAAATTGACAGCTGCCAGATGTGAACAATGAGGACTTAAAGAATGAGAGCGATGGTGCCAAAGAGTATATACCGTACAGTTGCTAAGGTGGGGCCCCGACATGGGATACTCACCACACACTGGGATGTGAACACAAACACAAAATGCGCCACACACTACCACGTGCTTGAACACATATACCACCCTCAGCACACATTTCACCACACACACACCAACCTCGCCACATAAAAGTCGAAACACAAAAGTCACCACTCAAAACTCGCAACGCGCAAAACTCGCTACATGCAAAACTCGCCATATGCAAAACTAGGCTCACGCAAAACTCGCCACACGTGCAAAACTCACCTCATGGAAAACTCACCTCATGCAAAACTTGCACACACAGAAAAATTGCCACATGTACAAAAGTTGCACCACATGCAAAAGTTGCCTCACATAAAACTTGCACATACTCAAAACGCACCACACATAAAACTCGCCACGCGCAAAACTCGCCATGCACAAATCTTGCTGCACACAACTTGCTACACTAACCTGTCACATGCAACTCGACACACAAAATGTTGCTACACGCATGTCACCACACAAAACTCATCTCACAAAAGTCGCTACATGCATGTCGCCACACGCAACTCAACACACACAACTTGACACATGAAACTCACCCTAAAACACACACAAGTCTGGTATTGTCCTTCAAAAATAAAAATCTGATTAATAAGCAGACAAACTACAAGAGCAACAAATGTACCATATAGGAAATACGGCAGCTGTCAGTCACATGGCCTGTCTATTATGTGTATGTGTGAGCTAATATATACTGCCAGGGGGGAGGGCTTCCTGTTGGCTGGGGATTTATCAGGCTGCCAATAGCAACCAATCACAGCTCAGCTTCTATTTTGCTACAGTTAATTAACCTGAGCTCTGATTGGTTAATATAGGCAACAAAGACATTCTCAGTATAACAAAGCTAATATATGTTGTGAAATGCTTCTATTTGCTTAGTTTTTGCCTTTTAATAATTACATTTCTATCTATTTGTTTTGTGGTTTTTGTGTGCAGAATAAATTTTTGTTAACACATTCTATTTTGCTAACAGCAGTCATTAACCCGGGCGAAGCCGGGTAGTACAGCTAGTATATAATATACAGTGTATAGTGTAAGTGTACAGGTAATACATTCAGTCATCGATGACATCTCTAGTTGAAGTTCTTCATCTTTGCTTTTCATCTTCATCCAGCACAGACCGCCATCACTTCTTCCTGCCAGGACTCATCGCTGCAGAAAATAACACCGTTATCTAGAGCAGTGTCGGACTGGGGTACCAAGGGCCCACCAGTAACATTGACTTTGGGAGGGCCCACTTTTCACCTGCATACAAATATCACACTACCCTCATTCACAAATTTACCTATATCTCTGTATAATATTAAACGGGGTAGTTTGGTTAAGGAATGATCAGATGCTGCTTTTCTCTGTACAGAGTGAATCAAGTGAATTATGCCAAGTATTACCAATACAGTGGGGTTGGGCCCAGCTCTGCCCAGGGGCCCACGGGGGATTCCCCTGTTACCCTATGGGCCAGTCTGAGCCTGATCTAGAGCACCGATTGCAGAGCACATTACGTGATTTTTTCCCAACATCTACACTACACCAGATGAAGAAAACAAGGCGTCATAGTACACAGTACCAGCACCCCACAATTGAAAACAGTATCCTCAAAAATAAAATGCTGCAGTAATATCTCTTAAAGGTAAGGTACCGCGTTTGTAGATCATTAATAAATCACTGTAATGTAGCATAACATGCTGCTATAACCAAGTTTTAAATGCATGTGAAACAGATTTCGTGTGTTATATGTGTTTAAAGAAGGAACTGGGGGCTGACATCTTGGTTTTGCAGCAGTAGCAGGGCACTAACAGTGTCATTTTACAGCACCCCATGGACATAGGAGATAATAGACCGGCGCTGACCCTATCTTTAACATTGGAGAGGCGTTAGGAGTGAGCTGGGCACGCCTCTGTGGGCTGCACAACTCACTGCTGTAGGTGTGACTAGCAGCCATTTTATTATAGCCCAGTGCTCTCTGCCCAGCTCCACTTACTCTCTATCACAGGAGCTCCATTCACTCCATTAAGCTGCATTCACAGCCTGCAGGGAGGTGACACCTGACACCTCTCTCTGCCATACAATGTGTCTCTCCCCTCCCTCCACAATGCCTGGCCATTCACTGCAGACCTGGAGCTCCTTCTTATCTTACTGAGGGATGAGTCACAGACAGCTCTGCACAGACAATGCTGCTCCATACACACCACATAAACTAACTGTGCTTCTGATGCAGTAACTGCTGGTGATAGCAGATCACAGGGCAGTCACACACAAAATGGCTCTGCCCTGTGATGCTGCTCTTCATTCTGCCCCAGGGATATTAGACCACCCAAAAGGGGAGGGAAATGCTGATGTCAGCAGTTACTGCCCCAATTTTCCAGCTAACAGTAAAGCTGGTAATTCTTACTATAGCTGCTTGAGGTCTAAAACGGAAAATGCTCCCCCTAGTGGTCAATATATATATTTGTAAGAAAATATATAATATTTTTCATATAGAAATGTTTGCAAACAGTGCAAACATTGCATTAGTACATTTTATTTACTATTTTAAGCTTAATTTCACAAAAAAACAAACTACAAGAAAACTGGTGGCACCTTCCCTTTAATTGGCCACTACAGTAATAATATCCCCCATCCTGAACCCCTTATGTCTCATTACTGGCTCCTGCCATATGTTCTCCCATCCTGCCCTCATGATTCTCCATTTTGCCCCATATGATGTCCCACCCTGCCCCATATGATTTTCAATTCTTCCCCATATGATCTCCCCATCCCGCCCCATCTGTCTCCATCCTGCCCCATCTATCCCATCTGTCCCATGATCCTGCCCATTCTGTCCTATGATCCTGCCCATTCTGTCCTATGATCCTGCCTCATCTGTCCCATGATCTTGCCCCATCTGTCCCATGATCCTGCCCCATCTGTCCCATGATCCAGTCCCATGTGTCCCATGATCCTGCCACGTGTCTCCATTGTCTCCATTCTGCCCCATGATCCTGCCACATGTGTCTCCATCCTGCACCATGATCCTGACCCATCTGTCTCCATCCTACCCCATGTTCCTGCCCCATGATCTTGCACCACGTGTCTCCATCCTGCTGCCCAAACATACAGCTTTGGAAAAAAAGTAAAGGTACCTTCACACGAAACGACTTTGTAACGATATCGCTAGCGATCCGTGACATTGCAGCGTCCTCGCTAGCGATATCGTTTAGTTTGACACGCAGCAGCGATCAGGATCCTGCTGTGATGTCGCTGGTCGCTGAATAAAGTCCAGAACTTTATTTGGTCGTCCGATCGCCGTGTATCGTTGTGTTTGAAAGCAAAAGCAACGATACCAGCGATGTTTTACACTGGTAACCAGGGTAAACATCGGGTTACCAAGCGCAGGGCCGCGCTTAGTAACCCGATGTTTACCCTGGTTACCAGCGTAAAAGTAAAAAAAATAAACAGTACATGCTCACCTGCGCGTCCCCCAGCGTCTACTTCCTGACACTTACTGAACGCCGGCCGTAAAGTGAAAGTGAAAGCACAGCGGTGACGTCACCGCTGTGCTGTTAGGGCCGGAGCTCAGTCAGTGTCAGGAAGCAGATGCTGGGGGACGCGCAGGTGAGTATGTACTGTTTGTTTTTTTTACTTTTACGCTGGTAACCAGGGTAAACATCGGGTTACTAAGCGCGGCCCTGCGCTTAGCAACCCGATGTTTACCCTGGTTACCCGGGGACCTCGGCATCGTTGGTCGCTGGAGAGCGGTCTGTGTGACAGCTCCCCAGCGATCAAACAGCGACGCTGCAGCGATCGGCATCGTTGTCGCTATCGCTGCAGCGTCGCTTCGTGTGAAGGTACCTTAAGAGACCACCACATCAAAACCCTGTCATGGGCAGCCCAATCTCCAGACCTGAACCCCATTGAAAACTTCTGGAATGTAATCAAGAGGTTGATGGATAGTCACAATCCATCAATCAAAAAAGAACTGCTTACATTTTTGCACCAGAAGCAGAGTGAAAGACTGGTGGAAAGTAGGGTTGAGCGAAACGGATCGTTCATTTTCATAAGTCGCCGACTTTTGGCAAAGTCGGCGTCTCATGAAAACGACCCGATTCCTGTGTGGGGTCGGCCATGCGGTACGCGACTTTCGTGCCAAAGTCGCGTTTCAATTACGCTAAAAGCGCCATTTCTCAGCCAATGAAGGTGGACGCAGAGTGTGGGCAGCGTGATGACATAGATCTCAGTCCCCACCATCTTAGAGAAGGGCATTGCAGTGATTGGCTTGCTTTCTGCCGCGTCACAGGGGCTATAAAGGGGCGTTCCCGCCGACCGCCATCTTACTGCTGCTGATCTGAGCATAGGGAGAGGTTGCTGCCGCTTCTTCAGAAGCAGGGATAGTGATAGGCAGGGTACATAAAGCCACAAACCGCTTGTGCTGTAGCGATTTCCACTGTCCAACACCACCTTTTGCTTGCAGGGACAGTGGAAGCTACATTTTTTTTTCCTCAGCGCTGTAGCTCATTGGGCTGCCCTAGAAGGCTCCCTGATAGCTGCGTTGCTGTGTGTGTGTACGCCGCTGTGCAAACCAACTGCTTTTTTCAAAGCACAAATCCTGTTGTTCCTTCCTTTCTGCACAGCTATCTTGTGTGTTTGTCCCCACTTTTGTGTGCAGCAGTCCTTTTTATAGCTGCCTGCCATACTTTCCTGAGATTACTGCAGGGAGATAAATATTGGCAAGTCTGCCTCTGTGCCAGTCCTGTGTGTGGCATCTGTCTCTCATTGTGTGCCACCGAAAACCACTGTGTAATACTGGGCCTTTTTTTTTTTTTTTTTCTAAATTCTCCCTTAAAAAAAAAAAAATTAGTGGGAGATAAAGATTGGCAAGTCTGCTTCTGTGCCAGTCCTGTGTGTGGCATCTGTCTCTCATTGTGTGCCACCGAAAACCACTGTGTAATACTTGGCCATTTATTTTTTTTGGGAAAATTCTCCCTGTAAAAAAAAAATAATTAGTGGGAGATAAAGATTGGCAAGTCTGCCTGTGTGCCAGTCCTGTGTGTGGCATCTGTCTCTCATTGTGTGCCACCGAAAACCACTGTATAATACTTGGCCATTTATTTTTTTTTCGGTAAATTCTCCCTGTAAAAAAAAATAAAAATTAGTGGGAGATAAAGATTGGCAAGTCTGCCTCTGTGCCAGTCCTGTGTGTGGCATCTGTCTCTCATTGTGTGCCACCAAAAACCACTGTGTAATACTGGGCCTTTTTTTTTTTTTTTTTTCTAAATTCTCCCTTTTAAAAAAAAAAATTAGTGGGAGATAAAGATTGGCAAGTCTGCCTCTGTACCAGTCCTGTGTGTGGCATCTGTCTCTCATTGTGTGCCACCGAAAACCACTGTGTAATACTTGGCCATTTATTTTTTTTGGGTAAATTCTCCCTGTAAAAAAAAAAAAATTAGTGGGAGATAAAGATTGGCAAGTCTGCCTCTGTGCCAGTCCTGTGTGTGGCATCTGTCTCTCATTGTGTGCCACCGAAAACCACTGTGTAATACTTGGCCATTTATTTTTGGGGGGTAAATTCTCCCTGTAAAAAAAAAAAATAATTAGTGGGAGATAAAGATTGGCAAGTCTGCCTCTGTGCCAGTCCTGTGTGTGGCATCTGTCTCTCATTGTGTGCCACCGAAAACCACTGTGTAATACTTGGCCATTTATTTTTTGGGGGTAAATTCTCCCTGTAAAAAAAAATAATAATTAGTGGGAGATAAAGATTGGCAAGTCTGCCTCTGTGCCAGTCCTGTGTGTGGCATCCGTCTCCCATTGTGTGCCACAGAAAACCTAGTGTGTAATATTGTTTTGTTTTTGTTTTTTTGTTTTTTTTTAAATTCTCCCAGAAAAAAAAAAAAAAATAGTGGGAGATTAAGATTGGCATTTCTGCTTGAGTGCTGGTCCTGTGTGTGCCATCTGTCTCAAATTATTGGGGCACAGAAAACCTAGAGTGTAACATTGGGCCTGATTTTCCTTTCAGTGTCAGGCACCTATAAAGGTATATATAAATCCTACAGAAGTTTGAGTTCACCTTATAAGTTGTTTTACAGTAACAAATACCTTTACTTTGGTTACGTTTTGCAAACAATGAGGAAGTCTAGTGGAAGAGGTCGTGGCCGTGGGCGGTCATTGTCAGCTGGTAATGATGGTAGTGGTGGTGGAGCATCAGGTGGTCGTGGTAAAAGCAGTACAGCACCTAAGTCTCGAGTTGTTGAGCCAGGTTCGTTGTCTGGCTACACAAGGCCTCGAACGCTCTCTTTTCTGGGAGTAGGAAAACCACTTTTGAAGCCGGAGCAGGAGGAACAAGTATTGGCTTTCATTGCTGATTCTGCCTCTAGCTCTTTCGCCTCCTCCTCGGAAAGTGCCAAATGTCAGAGCAGTGCATCGTCAGTGGATGCTCCCGGTCAAGAACAAGTCGCTTCCTTGTGTCCTTCACCCAGAACAACAGTGAAGGATGCGTCAGTCGACAGAACAGGTTACTCCATGGAGCTCTTTACACATACCGTTCCTGGGTTAGACAGTGAAACAGTTAACAGGTCATGCCCATTCGAAGTTGAATCGGACATGGAATGTACAGATGCACAGCCACAGCCAGATTACTATGCTGTTCCTTTGACTCAGACCAGAACATTGCCCTCGCAGTGTACTGAGGCAGAATCAAACCCAGCGGAGACTATGGTGCCCGGTCACGAACGCAATACCACCGGCTTACACGGTGACACAGACGAAGTTGCACACGACATAGAAGAGGAGGTCATAGATGACCCAGTTGTTGACCCCGATTGGCAGCCAATGGGGGAACAGGGTGCAGGCGGCAGTATTTCTGAAGCGGAGGAGGAGGAGCCACAGCAGGCATCAACATCACAACATCATCTGCCGGGCCCGTATCTGGCCAAAAACACGTGGCAAAACCAAAACCAGTTGGAGAACAGCATGGCCATCCGGTTAAAGAAGCTCAGTCTGCAATGCCTGAAAAGGTATCCGATAGTAGAAAGAGTGCAGTCTGGCATTTTTTTAAACAACATCCAAATGATCAGCGCAAAGTCATCTGTCAAAAATGTTCAACTACCTTAAGCAGAGGTCAGAATCTTAAAAGTCTAAATACAAATTGCATGCATATACATTTATCCACCATGCATTTGCAAGCCTGGACTAACTACCAAACGTCCCTAAAGGTTGCAGCACCCTCGGCCAATGAAGCTAGTCAGCAACGCTACATCCCTTCCCTCCCTGTAAGCCCACCATTTCCTGCGCCACCTGCAGTATCTGTGCAGCTTTCGTCGCCAGTCCAAAGCAGTCAGGGAATCACCAGGTTAGTAGTAGGAAACACTGCATGTAGGGCACCGGCAAGAATACCATCTCCAACCCTCTCTCAGTCACCCATGTCCACCGGCACCACCGCTAGTTCCACGATCTCCAGCTCTCCAGTCCAGCTCACCCTACATGAGACTCTTGTTAGGAAAAGGAAGTACTCATCCTCGCATCCGCGTACACAGGGTTTGAACGCCCACATTGCTAGACTAATCTCATTAGAGATGATGCCCTACCGGTTAGTTTAAAGTGAAGCTATCAAAGCACTGATGGACTACGCTGTACCACGCTACGAGCTACCCAGTCGGCACTTCTTTTCTAGAAAAGCCATCCCAGCCCTCCAACAGCATGTTAAAGACCGCATCGTCCATGCACTCAGGCAGTCTGTGACTACAAAGGTGCACCTGACAACAGATGCATGGACCAGTAGGCATGGCCAGGGACGTTACGTGTCCATCACGGAACACTGGGTGAATGTGGTGGATGCAGGGTCCACAGGGGACAGCAATATTGGGACAGTTGTGCCTAGCCCACGGTCAAGGAAAGAGTTGGCTGTAGGCGTTCGCCCCCCCTCCTCCTCTTCCTCCTCCTTCTCCTGCAGAAGCGAGAGCTCGTCCACAGACCGCAGTCGCACATCCACTCCATCCGCAGCTGCCACTGTTGCACACCAGGTGTGCCATTATGGGACAGCTAGTGGCAAGCGTCAGCAGGCTGTATTGGCAATGAAGTGTTTGGGCGACAACAGACACACCGCGGAAGTTCTGTCCAAGTTCTTGCAGAAAGAAACTCAGTCATGGCTGGGCACTGTACATCTTGAGGCAGGCAAGGTAGTGAGTGATAACGGAAGGAATTTCATGGCTGCCATAGCCCTTTCCCAACTGAAACACATTCCTTGCCTGGCTCACACCTTAAACCTGGTGGTGCAGTGCTTCCTGAAAAGTTATCCGGGGTTACCCGACCTGCTCCTCAAAGTGCGCAGACTTTGCTCGCATATCCGCCGTTCGCCCGTACACTCCAGCCGTATGCAGAACTATCAGCGGTCTTTGAACCTTCCCCAGCATCGCTTAATCATCGACGTTGCAACAAGGTGGAACTCCACACTGCACATGCTTCAGAGAGTGTGCGAACAGAGGCGTGCTATTATGTATTTGTGGGAGGATACACGGGCAGGCAGTTGGATGGCAGACATGGAGTTGTCAGGTGTGCAGTGGTCGAAGCTACAAGACCTCTGTCAAGTCCTTCAGTGTTTTGAGGAATGCACACGGCTGGTTAGTGCAGACAACGCCATAATAAGCATGAGCATCCCCCTAATGAGTCTGCTGATGCAAAGTTTGATGCACATTAAGGAGCAGGCGTCTGCAGCCGAGGAAGAGGAAAGCCTTGATGACAGTTAGCCATTGTCTGATCAGGGCCGTGTAGAGGACGCGGTAGCGGGCGAAGAGGAGGAGGAGGACGAGGAGGATGATGGGGATGAGTACTTTTTTAATGAGGAAGCTTCTCCTGGGCCAACAGAAATTAGTGGCGTTGCAAGGCCGGGTTCTGTTTTTTTAAGGGAGACAAGTGACGTAGATTTGCCTGTAACTGCCCCTCAAACCAGCACAACCGCAGATTTGACAACTGGAACTTTGGCCCACATGGCGGATTATGCCTTACGTATCCTCAAAAGGGACCCACGCATTAGTAAAATGATGAGCGATGACGATTACTGGTTGGCCTGCATCCTTGACCCTCGCTATAAAGGCAAATTGCAAAATATTATGCCACATGAGAACCTCGAACAAATATTAGCAACCAAACAAGCTACTCTTGTAGACCGTTTGATTCAGGCATTCCCAGCACACAGCGCCGGTGATGGTTCTCACACAAGCTGCAGGGGGCTACAGGGCAGAGGTGTTAGAGGTGCACAGATCAGAAGTGGCGTTGGACAGAGGGGTTTTCTGACCAGGTTGTGGAGTGATTTCGCAATGACCACAGACAGGACAGGTACTGCAGCATCTATTCAAAGTGACAGGAGACAACATTTGTCCAGTATGGTTACTAACTATTTTTCATCCCTTATCGATGTTCTCCCTCAACCGTCATTCCCATTTGATTACTGGGCATCCAAATTAGACACCTGGCCTGAATTGGCAGAATATGCATTGCAGGAGCTTGCTTGCCCAGCAGCTAGTGTGCTATCAGAAAGAGTATTCAGTGCTGCTGGTTCAATATTAACCGAAAAAAGGACTCGTCTGGCTACCCAAAATGTGGATGATCTCACCTTCATTAAAATGAACCACTCCTGGATTTCAAATTATTTTGCCCCACCTTTCCCGGCTGACACCTAGCTTTCCTATAAAAAGGTCTTGCTTGTGGACCGGTCTTACTGAGTGTTCCAATCTCTTAATTTGCAGCAGCTGTTTGTCCAGCATACGACATGTTTACACCTCCCTCAATGGGAAAATTCCCCCCACGGGGCCGTGCTCTCGCCACTTGGCGCAAGCACCCGTTACAGTGCTGTTTGTCTGAAGAGGTGGGTGTGCCCGCTTTTGGTCGACGGCACTGCCACTGGGTCCCTCATAGTACAATGAAGTGTCTCTGGCGGTGGTGGTGCGCACCCAACGTCAGACACACCGTTGTAACATGAGGGTCCCTGGGACTGTACCGCCGGCCACAAGAGAGTTCCCCCCCCAGCTCAAACTGTGCTCTACCACGTACAAAATTATCTCGCACAGCTCCACCAATGTTTAGTCTATGCGCTGACATCATTCAATGCCTGGCACTGACAATACCAATTTGTTGACATCTATGATGCTAGTTAAAGTAGTCTGGGTCAGTGTCCTATATTGACACCAGTAAATAGTTACTGCCAAATTACTATATCAGAAACTCAGTAGATGAGCCCACCCCTGTACCTAAGTATGCCACACTTTTTTTTTTTGTTGTTTTGCGAGACATTAATATCTATTTATTTTTGTGAGTACTAACTGTGTCAGACACTCCTTGCAATCCTCCTCCGCTGACCACAATGCTGCCTGTGTATCCATGTAACCGATTTAAAACTGCCTTGAGCCTATTTTTATTTATTTTAGGCCTTCATTAGCCTGTCTGCGGTCCCTCCTTGCAATACTCCTCCACTGACCACAATGCTGCCTGTGTATCCATGTAACCGATTTAAAACTGCCTTGAGCCTATTTTTTTTTATTTTAGGCCTTCGTTAGCCTGTCTGCGGTCCCTCCTTGCAATACTCCTCCGCTGACCACAATGCTGCCTGTGTATCCATGTAACCAATTTAAAACTGCCTTGAGCCTATTTTTATTTATTTTAGGCCTTCATTAGCCTGTCTGCGGTCCCTCCTTGCAATACTCCTCCACTGACCACAATGCTGCCTGTGTATCCATGTAACCGATTTAAAACTGCCTTGAGCCTATTTTTTGTTATTTTAGGCCTTCGTTAGCCTGTCTGCGGTCCCTCCTTGCAATACTCCTCCGCTGACCACAATGCTGCCTGTGTATCCATGTAACCAATTTAAAACTGCCTTGAGCCTATTTTTATTTATTTTAGGCCTTCATTAGCATGTCTGCGGTCCCTCCTTGCAATACTCCTCCACTGACCACAATGCTGCCTGTGTATCCATGTAACCGATTTAAAACTGCCTTGAGCCTATTTTTTGTTATTTTAGGCCTTCGTTAGCCTGTCTGCGGTCCCTCCTTGCAATACTCCTCCACTGACCACAATGCTGCCTGTGTATCCATGTAACCGATTTAAAACTGCCTTGAGCCTATTTTTTGTTATTTTAGGCCTTCGTTAGCCTGTCTGCGGTCCCTCCTTGCAATACTCCTCCACTGACCACAATGCTGCCTGTGTATCCATGTAACCGATTTAAAACTGCCTTGAGCCTATTTTTATTTATTTTAGGCCTTCATTAGCCTGTCTGCGGTCCATCCTTGCAATACTCCTCCACTGACCACAATGCTGCCTGTGTATCCATGTAACCGATTTAAAACTGCCTTGAGCCTATTTTTTGTTATTTTAGGCCTTCGTTAGCCTGTCTGCGGTCCCTCCTTGCAATACTCCTCCACTGACCACAATGCTGCCTGTGTATCCATGTAACCGATTTAAAACTGCCTTGAGCCTATTTTTTGTTATATTAGGCCTTCGTTAGCCTGACTGCGGTCCCTCCTTGCAATACTCTTCCACTGACCACAATGCTGCCTGTGTATCCATGTAACCGATTTAAAACTGCCTTGAGCCTATTTTTATTTATTTTAGGCCTTCATTAGCCTGTCTGCGGTCCATCCTTGCAATACTCCTCCACTGACCACAATGCTGCCTGTGTATCCATGTAACCGATTTAAAACTGCCTTGAGCCTATTTTTTGTTATTTTAGGCCTTCGTTAGCCTGTCTGTGCTCCCTCCTTGCAATACTCCTCCAATGACCACAATGCTGCCTGTTTATCCATGTAACCGATTTAAAACTGCCTTGAGCCTATTTTTTGTTATTTTAGGCCTTCGTTAGCCTGTCTGCGGTCCCTCCTTGCAATACTCCTCCACTGACCACAATGCTGCCTGTGTATCCATGTAACCGATTTAAAACTGCCTTGAGCCTATTTTTTGTTATTTTAGGCCTTCGTTAGCCTGTCTGCGGTCCCTCCTTGCAATCCTCCTCCGCTGACCACAATGCTGCCTGTGTATCCATGTAACCGATTTAAAACTGCCTTGAGCCTATTTTTATTTATTTTAGGCCTTCATTAGCCTCTCTGTGGTCCCTCCTTGCAATACTCCTCCACTGACCACAATGCTGCCTGTGTATCCATGTAACCGATTTAAAACTGCCTTGAGCCTATTTTTTGTTATTTTAGGCCTTCGTTAGCCTGTCTGCGGTCCCTCCTTGCAATACTCCTCCACTGACCACAATGCTGCCTGTGTATCCATGTAACCTATTTAAAACTGCCATGAGCCTATTTTTTGTTATTTTAGGCCTTCGTTAGCCTGTCTGCGGTCCCTCCTTGCAATCTTCCTCCGCTGACCACACCAATGCTGCCCGTGTACCCCTGGAACCTATTTAAAAGTTCACAGAGCCTATTTATATATTTTATTTAATATTAATAAAGCCATGATGGACTACGCTGTACCACGCTACAAGCTAACCAGTCGACACTTCTTTTGCGAGAAAAGCCATCCCAACCCTCCATCAGCATGTAAAAGACCGCATTGTCCATGCACTCTGGCAATCTGTGAGTACAAAGGTGCACCTGACAACAGACACATGGACCTGTAGGCATGGCCACGGAAGGTTACGTGTCCATTACGGCGCAATGGGTTAATGTGGTGGATGCATGGTCCACAGGGGACAGCCTACTAAGTCTGTCTGCAGTCCCTAATTTAAATTGTCCTCCACTGTCTAAATCTGAGCTTCAACCTTCTGGCTCTCCTTAAGTGCTTTTTTTAAAAAAATTGGTGTTTGGGGCCTAATACCTCTGTTTGCCGCTCACTGGTGTTCTCCTCAACTGAATAAATCTGAGCTTTAACCTTCTGGCTCTCATTAAGTGCTTTTTTAAAAAAAAATTGGTGTTTGGGGCCTAATACCTCTGTTTGCCGCTCACTGGTGTTCTCCTCAACTGAATAAATCTGAGCTTTAACCTTCTGGCTCTCATTAAGTGCTTTTTTTAAAAAAAATTGGTGTTTGGGGCCTAATACCTCTGTTTGCCGCTCACTGGTGTTCTCCTCAACTGAATAAATCTGAGCTTCAACCTTCTGGCTCTCATTTTTTTTTTTTTTTTTTAAATTGGTGTTTGGGGCCTAATACCTCTGTTTTCCGCTCCCTGGTGTTCTCCTCAACTGAATAAATCTGAGCTTCAACCTTCTGGCTCTCATTTTTTTTTTTTTTTTTTTTTTTAAATTGGTGTTTGGGGCCTAATACCTCTGTTTGCCGCTCCCTGTTGTTTGTCCTCAACTGTATAAAGCTGAGCTTCAACCTTCTGGCTCTCATTAAGTGCTGTTTTTTTAAAAATTGGTGGTTAGGGCCTACTAACGGTGTCTGCCGCTCCCTGGTGTTTGTCCTCAACTGTATAAAGCTGAGCTTCAGTCTTTAGGCTTTTGGCCTATAGTAGCAGATATTAAACTGCATTTGGCCTACTAGTGTGGTTGGGCCCTTAAAACAGTGTCTGCTGCTCCTGGGTTTGCTACTCCACTGAACAAAGCAATGCCGCCTGTTTAGTCCTGTTACCAATTTTGAACTGCATTTAGCCTACTTTATTCTTTGGCCCTATATCTGTGTTTCCTCCTCATCCTGCCCATTGCCCAGCCACTGCTAGATGAGTCTGCTGGTACATTGACCTAGACCACTACATTCCCCTTGCACTCTACACAGCCAGAATCTGACCCTGCTGAAAGTAAGGTTCCCCTTCCCGCATGTTATACCACCTTACACAGGGACAAAGAGGAAGGTGCAGATGAAAGTGCAGGTTCCTTTATCAGGTGGGGGGGCATACTCGTTGGCGACGTCACTGGCACAGGGCCCCTCAGAGTACGCAAAAGTGTCGCTGCTGGTGGGAGGCGCCCCCGCCGTGCAAACACACCGCTGTACTTTGAGGGGCCCTGTGCCAGTGCCAATGCCAACGAGTGGGCCCCCCCTGCTTGCTTAGGATCACAGCACTTGCAAACTTGACATACTTACCTCTCACTGCTCCACCGCCGTGACGTAGTCCACGTTTCCTGGGCCCACTAAAACCTTGAACCAGCCCTACCCCCCACAACTTTTGCAAAATGACCCCCAATTTCCAATGCCCAACTATTATTATAAAGTTAATTAAGATTGACAAGCTTCAGAAACAAGAATGGATGTTTTTGGCATTAAAATGGGCACTGTAGGTGTTTTCCTGGCCTCCACTCAATGTCGACTATGCTTCCCCATTGACTTGCATTGGGTTTCGTGTTTCGGTCGATCCCCGACTTTTAGCGATAATCGGCCGACTGCACTCGACTCGACTCTGGACAAAGTCGGGTTTCGCAAAACCCGACTCGATCTTAAAAAAATGAAAGTCTCTCAACCCTAGTGGAAAGCATGCCAAGAAGCATGAAAGCTGTGATTAAAAATCATAGTTATTCCACAAAATATTGATTTCTGAACTATTCCTGAGTTAAACCATTAGTATTGTTGTTTCTAAATGATTATGAACTTGTTTTCTTTGCATTATTTGAGGTCTTAAAGTACAGTTTTTTTTAGTTTTTCTTTGTCAGAAAAAAAATACAAAATGTATTGCTTGGAAATTTGGAGACATGTTGTCAGAAGTTTATAGAATAAAAGAACAGTTTACATTTTACTCAAAAATATATCTATTAGGCTGGAGACAAACTAGAGATTTTGATGCAGGAGAGTCGGGCGAGTGCAATGCAATTGTAATGCGAGTGTCATGCGTTTTTTGTGCGAGTACAATCCGATTTTTCACACCTAGCACCCAATTTACATCCGAATGCAGTGCGATTGCTATCAGACTGCAATGCGATTTTAACATGAGCATTTACATAGAGAAATTCTTTAAATCATTTACACATCATTTTACATCAAAGTAGATAGATAGATAGATAGATAGATAGATAGATAGATAGATAGATAGATAGATAGATAGATAGATAAAAGCCGGCAAATGATCTGCCGCGTATAGTATAGAACAGAATAGGTATAGACACATAAAATAGGTGTAGATATATACTGTGTATATATACAGTACAGACCAAAAGTTTGGACACACCTTCTCATTTAAAGATTTTTCTGTATTTTCATGACTATGAAAATTGCACATTCACATTGAAGGCATCAAAACTATGAATTAACACATGTGGAATTATTTACCTAAAACAAAAAAGTGTGAAACAACTGAAAATATGTCTTATATTCTAGGTTCTTCAAAGTAGCCACCTTTTGCATTGATGACTGCTTTGCACACTCTTGGCATTCTCTTGATGAGCTTCAAGAGGTAGTCTCCGGGAATGGTTTTCACTTCACAGGTGTGCCCTGTCAGGTTTAATAAGTGAGATTTCTTGCCTTATAAATAGGGTTGGGACCATCAGTTGTGTTGTGCAGAAGTCTGGTGGATACACAGCTGATAGTCCTACTGAATAGACTGTTAGAATTTGTTTTATGGCAAGAAAAAAGCAGCTAAGTAAAGAAAAACGAGTGGCCAGCATTACTTTAAGAAATGAAGGTCAGTCAGTCTGAAAAATTGGGAAAACTTTGAAAGCGTCCCCAAGTGCAGTGGCAAAAACCATCAAGCGCTACAAAGAAACTGGCTCACATGAGGACCGCCCCAGGAAAGGAAGACCAAGAGTCACCTCTGCTTCTGAGGATAAGTTTATCTGAGTCACCAGCCTCAGAAATCGCAGGTTAACAGCAGCTCAGATTAGAGACCAGGTCAATGCCACACAGAGTTCTAGCAGCAGACACAACTCTACAACAACTGTTAAGAGGAGACTTTGTGCAGCAGGCCTTCATGGTAAAATAGCTGCTAGGAAACCACTGCTAAGGACAGGCAACAAGCAGAAGAGACTTGTTTGGGCTAAAGAACACAAGGAATGGACATTAGACCAGTGGAAATCTGTGCTTTGGTCTGATGAGTCCAAATTTGAGATCTTTGGCTCCAACCACCGTGTCTTTGTGCGACGCAGAAAAGGTGAACGGATGGACTCTACATGCCTGGTTCCCATCGTGAAGCATAGACATATTTTCAGTTGTTTCACACTTTTTTGTTAAGTATATAATTCCACATGTGTTAATTCATAGTTTTGATGCCTTCAGTGTGAATTTACAATTTTCATAGTCATGAAAGTACAGAAAAATCTTTAAATGAGAAGGTGTGTCCAAACTTTTGGTCTGTACTGTATATATATATGTATATAATAGAAAAAATTGGAACAGCACAAATCCTTTACTTATCTTCGGGTGCAGAGCCCAAACAACCCGTCCCTTGGTTGCTTTCAGTCCATATAAATCACAAAAGCTTGAGAAAAGCCGGAACGTAATTTTAAAATACTGAAGGACCTGAAATTACGTCACGGCTTTCTGTGATTGGTTGCGTCGCGGCCAACATGGCGACGCGACCAATCACAAGCTGTGACGTCACGGGAGGCTGGACACGCGCGCATTTTAAAATGTGCGCGTCTCCTGCCTCCCGTGACGTCACGGCTTGTGATTGGTCGCGTCGCCCATGTGACCGAGACGCGACCAATCACAAAGCCGGAACGTAATTTTAAAATACTGAATGCCTAGAAGGACCTGAAATTACGTCACGGCTTGCTGTGATTGGTCGCGTCGCGGCCACATGGGCGGCATGCGACCAATCAGAAGCCGTGACGTCACGGAAGGAAGGAAAAGCGCGCATTTTAAGCAAACAACGCTGCCGGTTCCCTCGGAGAGGTGAGTATAGCAATATTTTTTATTTTAATTCTTTATTTTACACATTAATATGGTTCCCAGGGCCTGAAGGAGAGTTTCCTCTCCTTCAGACCCTGGGAACCATCAGGGATACCGTCCGATACTTGAGTCCCATTGACTTGTATTGGTATCGGGTATCGGTATCGGATTGGATCCGATACTTTGCCGGTATCGGCCGATACTTTCCGATACCGATACTTTCAAGTATCGGACGGTATCGCTCAACACTACTCCTGACCTGAGCGTGACAGCTACATAGAAATACATGACACTATTAAGCTCAGGTCAGGACAGGTGCCGGGCCAGTCCGTGCACTGCGATGCAATCCTTGCACGAGAAATATGGCTGTCTGTCTTCCCCCTTAGGGTGCCTGTAGACAATCGTATGAAAAATCTTCAGAGTTTCATCAGGAAAACACTAGAGATTTTTGTCTAATTTTCATCAGATTTTCACCCATCTGCTATCCGCATGTCTGTTTTTTACATCCATGTGACATCCGTGTTCGATCTGTTTTCATACAATTGCACTAAAACATGTACATGATCTTATACAGCTTCCTAACTTTATAATAGAAATCTATCCACAAAACTCCGATGCCACTCTGATAGTCCTGGTGGCATCCAATTTTTATCTTGCACCTATAGACTTTAATGTGTGAGACTCATCCAAGACTCGGATGGCAGTAGGGCATGCTGCGATTTTCTTCTCATGGATACTCGTACCGAGAAAAAAGTCATTGATCTGAACAGCCCTCTTCAATAACATAGGTCAGTGTGCTGTCTGATTAAAAATCGGATAGCATATGAGCCCTTAAAGGGGTTATCCAATGAAAAAAAAATTCACCTATCCAAAGGATAGATGACAAGTTGCTGACCGATGTGTGTCCCACCACTGGGACCCTCAGATTGAGGGATTTTTATACCTGTTATAAATTGGAGTAGCAGGTCAGATGCACAACTGTTGCTCCAGTCATGTCCTATAGGGCTGCCAAAAAAAGCAGCCACAGCACTTGGCAGCTCCGTAGGGAATGAATGGAGCAGTGGTGGAATATGTGCACTGTCACTCTATTCTAAGGCTATGTTCGCACTAGGCGTTATTTCAGCTTTTTAAATGCAAATTTTCAGCTGTGTTTTATAGAAATCTCATGCATACAGCTTGTTTTTTTTATCCTCAGTATTTTGTACTTTGCTTGTTTATTTGCACAATAGAGCATGTCACTTCTTTCAGTGCTTTTTCTGCGTTTTTTCAGTGCACCAAAAACAGGTATCAGATTTTACAGCGGTTTTTGTGCCAAAACCTGATTAAATGGAATGAGAATTTTTTTGCACTAAACTTTATCAACATGCACAAGAGAAAAATGTAGCATGACAAAGACGCAGGAAGAAACAAACAAGAAACGCAGCAAAAAAAGCACCAAAAATGCAGCAAAACATTTGTTTTTAACACTGCTTCTTTCCTGACAAGATATCAGATTTTGCTGCAGAAGAAAATGCAGCAAAAACACCTAATGTGAACATAGTCTAACAGGAATAAAAGTCCTTCATTCTGCATATCAGTACAAGGTCCAGTGGTCAGATCCCCACCTACCAAAAACTCATCACCTATACCTGGATAGGTGACAACTTATTTTCACCAGACAGGCCCTTACAGAAGTACATGCCAGGCTCTGAATATAGGTTTGGAATATGTCAAACATGAATATCTTGGGACTTGAAATGTGACGACAATCAATACTCTACTATATACTGCCCACCTAACCGGAAATAAGCCATAAATAATTTATCACTCCCTAGATATTTGCCTTGAGATCACCTTATATCTTTCCCTGGTTTAACGGTGATGTAGTGAGCTTCCCACGGCGTTACTACCTTTGTTTGCTTTCTATTGCTCCCACAATAGTACATATTCAGATGCGTCTGTATGACATAAACATTATGCTTCTATGGAGAACTACTATGCATTTCACCTCCATAGTTTTGCATGTTTGTTTAGTGAATCTAGAAGTCAAAGCAGCTGTCAGCCGGCATAAAACAGGCTATAATTTTGTTCTGTGTCGTGAGCCTAGTGGGGGTCCACTCCATTTCAACGGAAATCAACGTACTACTTAACACTAGCATATGTTTCTGTGTTACGCTTGCACATTCCACTAAAAGTGTTCATTGACGGAAATGTATAAATGCACCAACAACCCGGGGACTACTGTATTACTTTTGTAGGGTCAATATCAGTTTACATAGGAGTCAAGAATGCTGTTTATTCTCATTGCAGATATTTAAGTCTGTTCACTAATCTTGCTTTATCTTTTCTTTCTAGGTTTATTATTTATCACCTTTAATTTCTTCTGACATCTTTAAGTGTACATAGTATGAATATAAATTTAATACGTTATACAATAACACCCGTCCATCCAGCCTTTCATCCTTCCGTTTGCCGCTGTCTAATGGGCATTGTTAAAATACATCCACATGACGGATATCTACAGCAGAAATTTTGCAGCAAATATGCAGCATTTGCATTTCAAAATTTGCAGCATAAATTGATATGCAGCGGGGTCAAATCCACAGTGATGGTCAATTTAAACGCCGTGGATTTTGCTACAGCAGGTGAATGAGATTTTGTCAAATTCTACCACAGGACAATGTCAGTTTTATATACACAGAGGATTTTTTGGGGGGGAAATCTATATAGAAAAATCCTTGTGTGTGTGATGCCTCAGGAAAGAACAATGCTGGGGTTTAGGGCTCATTTCCACTTGCGAGAGAAAAAACGGTCCGTAATCTGGACCGAAAAAAAGGGATGAAAAGTATGCAATTGTCATGTGAGTTCAATGCGATTTTTTTATCGCACCATCCGTTTTACATCCGTATGACATCCGTTTTTTTTCTCAGCAACGTTTTCTATACAGTCATTTACAGGACCATTTACAGTGTTCTATGCCACAGAATGGTAAGGTATCCGTAAAAAACGGACGTCATACGCATGGTGCGAGTGCTGTGCATTTTTTTCTCGCACCCATTGACTTGCATTGGCGAGTCTCGTCCAAGATTCGCAGCAATACGAAGCATGCTGCAATTTTTTTCTCAGTCCGATTTCCGCTGAGAAAAAAATCGCAAATGAAAAGACACTTATTGAATAACATTGGTCCGAGTGCAATCCGATTTTTTATCAGACTGCACTCATCCGTTTTCCTCGCAAGTGGAAATGAGCCCTTACTTGAAGCGTCTTCTGCTTGAAAAACTCTGCAAATATGCCATCATCTATAAGACGCCCTATTCACATACCCTAAATCCGACTGTGTACTAATGCAGCAATAAAGTATCTTAGGCTACTTTCACACTAGCGTTAACTGCAATACGTCGCAAATGCGTCGTTTTGCCGAAAATATGCATCCAGCAAAAGTTCTTGCTGGATACGTTTTTTCGTCATAGACTAACATTAGCGACGCATTTGCGATGCATTGCCAAACGTCGCATCCGTTTTGCGACGCTTGGGCGTGTGGTAGCGGACCGTCGGGAGAAAAAAACGTTACATGTAACGTTTTTTGCTCCCGACGGTCCGCTTTTTCCGACCGCGCATGCGTGGCCGGAACTCCGCCCCCACCTCCCCGCACTTCCCTGCACCTCACAATGGGGCAGCGGATGCGTGGGAAAAATGCATCTGCTGCCCCCGTTGTGCGGCGGAGACCACGCTAGCGTCGGGAACGTCGGCCCGACGCACGGCGACGGGTTGTTCCCGACGCTAGTGTGAAAGTAGCCTTAGTGTTACAGTTTTTTTGTTAAGGGGGGGGGGGGTTAAAAAAAAAAAAAATATATATATATATATATATATATATATATATATATAAAAGGTTAATTTTTTGCATAACTGTATTACTAGTACAATTAAACCAGCGTACACGCCACATAAATTCTGCTCTCATTGTCACAAGTTGCTTTTCATGTGTATATCAACCAATCAATGTAGCATTCATTATTTTGTATGAAAAATTTGAAAAAAAAAATCCAATCATGTCTAAAAGGGGTCATTTACCATTGCATTTCCATCATTTTTTTTTGCACAAATTGCAAGATATCATTGCTGTAAATGACTGTCAAATGTATTAGGGTATGTGCACACGTATCTGTGAGGGCTGCAGATTTTTCCGCAGCGGATTTGATAAATCCGCAGGGCAAAACCGCTACGGTTTTTACTGCGGATTTATCGCGGTTTCTATTGCGGTTTCCGCTGCAGGTTTACACCTGCAGTTTTCTATTGGAGCAGGTGTAAACCCACAGCGGAATCCGCACAAAGAATCGACATGCTGCGGAAAATAAACCGCTGCGTTTCCACGCGTTTTTTTCCGCAGCATGTGCACTGCGGATTTCATTTCCCATAGCTTTACATGGTACTGTAAATGCATGGGAAACCGCTGCGGACCCGCAGCTGTGGAAACGCTGCAGATCCGCAGCAAAATCCGCAGCATGTGCACATACCCTTAATGTTTTCCTCCATTTATTACACCATCTTTTAGTGCCTTCACCAACACTTAAAAATCTGAGCGGGTTTAATCCCTTTCTGCCATCGGACGAAATAGTATGTCCGATGGCAAATCCCCTGCTTTGATGCGGGCTCCGGCAGTGAGCCCGCATCAAAGCTGGGACGTGTCAGCTGTTTTGTACAACTGACATGTGCCGGCAATAACGGCAGGTGGAATCGCGATCCACCCACTGCTATTAACTAGTTAAATGCTGCTGTCAAACGCTGAAAGCGGCATTTAACAAGCGCTTCCGTCACGTGATCGGGGGTCAGGGGTGTGTTGGCATAACAACCAGAGGTCTTCTGAAGACCTCTATAGTTGTTGATTCCAGATTGCTGTGAGCGCCACCCTGTAGAAGGCGCTCATAGCAATGCAGCAATTCTACTACATAGGAGCGATCTGAGCATTGCTCCTATGTGGAAGAGCCGATCTTCCCATGGAGGCTACTGAAGCATGGCCAAAGTAAAGAAAAAGCTTTTAAAAATATGAAAAAAAAAAATATATATAAAAGTTCAAATCACCCCCCTTTCGCCCCATTCAAAATAAAATAATAAAAAAATCAAACCTACACATATTTGGCATCGTCGCGTTCAGAATCGCCCTATCCATCAATAAAAAAAGGATTAACCTGATCGCTAAACGTTGTAGGGAGAAAAAAAAATTCAAAATGCCAGAATTACGTTTTTTGGTTGCCGCGACATTGCATTAAAATGCAATAACAGGCGATCAAAAGAACATATCTGCACCAAATTGGTATCACTAAAAACGTCTGCTTGGCACAGAAAAAATAAGCCCTCACTCGACCCGAGATCCTGAAAAATGAGTCTCGGAAAATTGCGCAAATTTTTTATTTATTTTTTTAGCAAATTTTTTTATTTTTTTCACCACTTAGATAAAAAGTAACTTAGACATGTTTGGTGTCTATGAACTCGTAATTACCTGGAGAATAATAATGGCAGGTCAGTTTTATCATTTACTGAACCTAGCAAAAAGTGTGGGATTGCACTTTTCAATTTCACCACACTTGGATTTTTTTTTCCCGTTTTCTAGTACACAAAATGGTAAAACCAATTGTTTCGTTGAAAAGTACAACTCATCCCACAAAAAATAAGCCCTCACATGGCCATATTGACAGAAAAATAAAAAAGTTATGGCTCTGGGAAGGAGGGAAGCGAAAACCTAAAAGCAAAACTGAAAAAAGCTCCGGGGGTTAAGGGGTTAAGCTTTTGGTATAAAGCACAATTTTTTATGTGTTTTTGATGCATTTTTTTCTGCAGGCAAAACCTGCTTTCTTTGTAGTAAAGAAGCATTGTCAAAAAGCAGATTTTGCTGAGTTTTTGTCTAGTTTTTGGTGCATCTTTAACTGCATTTTTGTCAGGGTACATTTTGTCTCTTGTGCATGCTGATAAAGTTTAGTGCTTAAAAAAATAATGTGATTCAATTTCATCAGGTTTTGGCACCAAAAACGCAGCAAAACCTGACACCTGCATTTTTTGCAGTGTTTTTGCACTGTACATAACAGCAGAGGAAGCTATAATAAGGGACAGCACCATATATAACTAGAGAGGATGTTACGTAATAAGAGACAATGTTATACATAACAAAAGAGGAAACTAACTAAAGACAGCATTATACATAATAAGTGAGTACACTATGTACTAAGGGACTGTGCTATACATAAATCAGTACACTATATACTAATGGACTATGCTATACATAATAAGTGAGTACACCATGTACTAAGTGTCTGTGCTATACATAATAAGCGAGTACACTATATCCTAAGGGATTGTGCTATACATAAGTGAGTACACTATATACTAAAGGACTGTGCAATACATATGTGAGTACACAATATACTAAGAGACTGTGCTGTACATGAGTGAGTAAACCATATACTAAGTGACTGTGCTATACATAATAAGTGAATACACTATATCCTAAGGGACTGTGTTATACATAATAAGTGAGCACACTGTATACTAAAGGATGGTGCAATACATAAGTGAGTACACTATATACTAAGGGACTGTGCTATACATAAGTGAGTACACTATATACTAAGGGACTATGCTATACATAAGGCTACATCTCTGTATCTGTATCCAATGTTGATGTGCTTTTACAGATGCATTGAGCATGTCCTATTCTGATCCTCAAAATCAGATCAGAACAGGACATTCTCTGAACCTCACGGATCTCATTCTCAGGCCGGCCTCACACTCAGCATATAAAAATACGGTCCGTTTTTTACGGCCGTAATACGCAGAAAAGTCCCCAAAATAGTGATCCGTATGTCATCCGTAGGCAGGGTGTGTCAGCGTATTTTGCACATGGCATCCTCCGTATGTAATCCGTATGGCATCCGTACTGGGAGTTTTTCTCGCAGGCTTGCAAAACCGACATCTAATGGATTTATGTGCTCAAATGTTCGGAAAAACATATATACAGTATATATATATACATATATATATATATATATATATATATATGTCATTGAGACACATATATATATATATATATTCTGTATTTATATTTAATTCTGCGCGATATATGTGAAAAGCCGGTAATTCAATTGCCGGCTTTTCATTTCTCCTTCCCAAAGCCGACAAGATATGAGACATGGTTTACATACAGTAAACCATCTCATATCCCCTTTTTTTTGCATATTCCACACTACTAATGTTAGTAGTGTGTATGTGCAAAATTTGGGCGCTGTAGCTGCTAAAATAAAGGGTTAAATGGCGGAAAACATTGGCGTGGGCTCCCGCGCAATTTTCTCCGCCAGAGTGGTAAAGCCAGTGACTGAGGGCAGATATTAATAGCCAGGAGAGGGTCCATGGTTATTGGCCCCCCCTGGCTACAAACATCTGCCCCCAGCCACCCCAGAAAAGGCACATCTGGAAGTTGCGCCTATTCTGGCACTTGGCCACTCTCTTCCCACTCCCGTGTAACGGTGGGATATGGGGTAATGAAGGGTTAATGCCACCTTGCTATTGTAAGGTGACATTAAGCCGGGTTAATAATGGAGAGGCGTCAATTATGTCACCTATCCATTATTAATCCAATTGTATGAAAGGGTTAAAAAACACACACACACATTATTAAAAAGTATTTTAATGAAATAAACACACAGGTTGTTTTAATATTTTATTGCTCTCTCAATCCACCGGAAGACCCTCGCTTGGCAAAATAATAAACCCACAATATACATACCCTCTGATGAACTGTCACGTCCCACAAAGTATTCCATCTGAAGGGGTTAACTCATTTTACAGGCAGGAGCTGCGCTAAAGCACTCGCTCGTGTCTGTAATCCCCGGCGAATGAAGGAAAGCTGAGTGATCTGTACTTACATTGAGTCGCGGTGAGGCGCCCTCTGGTGGATGAACTCATATGAACTCGAGCGTGGGAACTTTTCCAAGGCTCCAGTTCATGAGAACATCCACCAGAGGGCGCCTCACCGCAACTCAATGTAAGTAAAGATTACTCAGCTTTCCTTTCAGCACCCAGGGGATTACAGACATGAGCGAGTGCTTTAGCACTGCTCCTGGCTGTAAAATAATTAACCCCTTCAGATGGATTACCTCGTTGGACGTGACAGGTCATCAGAGGGTATGTATATTGTGGGTTTATTATTTTGCCAAGCGAGGGTCTTCCGGTGGATTGAGAGAGCAATAAAATATTAAAACAACCTGTGTGTTTATTTATTTCATTAAAATACTTTTTAATAATGTGTGTGTTTTTTAACCCTTTCATACAATTGGATTAATAATGGATAGGTGACATAATTGATGCCTCTCCATTATTAACCCGGCTTAATGTCACCTTACAATAGCAAGGTGGCATTAACCCTTCATTACCCCATATCCCACTGCTACACGGGAGTGGGAAGAGAGTGGCCAAGTGCCAGAATAGGCGCATCTTCCAGATATGTCTTTTCTGGGGTGGCTGGGGGCAGATGTTTGTAGCCAGGGGGGGGGGCAATAACCATGGACCCTCTCCTGGCTATTAATATCTGCCCTCAGTCACTGGCTTTACCACTCTGGCGGAGAAAATTGCGCGGGAGCCCACGCCAATTTTTTTCCGCCATTTAACCCTTTACTTTAGCAGCTACAGCGCCCAAATTTTGCACATACACACTACTAACATTAGTAGTGTGGAATATGCAAAAAAAAGGGGGATATGAGATGGTTTACTGTATGTAAACCATGTCTCATATCCTGTCGGGTTTGGGAAGGAGAAATGAAAAGCCGGCAATTGAATTGCCGGCTTTTCACTAACACCGCTGCGTATTTCTCGCAAGTCACACTGCTGGTCCGTGTGTAATCCGTATTTTTCTCGCCCCCATAGACTTTCATTGGCGATTTTTTTGCGCAATACGGTGACAAATGCAGCATGCTGCGATTTTCTACGGCCGTACAAGACCGTATATTACGGATGCGTAATATACGGCAGATAGGAGCTGGGACATAGGAAATCATTAGGCCGTGTGTAATGCGAATTTTACGGACGTAGTTTATGCGTTCATAAAACGTCCATAAAACTCGCTAGTGTGAGGCCGGCCTCAGATCCGTGATTTCCATGTATGTGTGAATGGACCTATAAAACTCTATGAGCCCGTGTGCCATCCGATGGAAGCACACGGACATATCACACACAGCAGTGTAATATATATATATATATATATATATATATATATATATATATATATATATATATATATATATATATATAAAAAAGAAAATCAGAGCAGTACAAAGAAAGAGTCCGGGTGCAGAGCCCCCCAGGCAAATACCACACCTCAATTATAAAAATCCAGAAAAATTGGAGGCAGCGCACCGTTTGTAGTGAAAAGGAGCTATTTAATCAGCCCAGAAAGCAACGTTTCGGTCCCAACAGGAACCTTTCTCAGGCCTGTCCCACACGTCCAGATAATTCCGGTACCGGAAAAACCGGTACCAGAGTTATCCGTGTCCGTGTGTCCGTGAGCTCACGTAGGCCATCCGTGTGGCACACGTGCGGCACACGTGCGGCGGCCGTGTGCCGCCTGGGTACCACACGGACTGTGCAGGAGAGACAACGCTACAGTAAGCGCTGTCCCCCCAGCATGGTGCTGAAGCCGCCATCCATCCGTTCTCTCCAGCGCTCGCTGGGGAGAAGGGATGAAAAATCTTTTTTTTTTTTTTTTTGTGTTTAAAATAAACTTTAAGGCATCCTCCCCACTCCCACCCCCTGTGCGCCCGGCTGCCGGCATTAAAATACTCACTCGCCTCCCTCGACGCTTGCTCTCCGCCCCGCAGCTTCTCCTGTATGAGCGGTCACGTGGTGCCGCTCATTACAGTTGATGAATATGCTGCTCCACCTCCCATAGGGGTGGAGCAGCATATTCATCACTGAGGCGCCTGGCAGCACGGCAGCAGGATCTACCCACCCTCTACAGACCAGCTATGGCTACAGGTATAACAAGTTAACATATTATGGTGTTATTTCTCTTTAATTTGTTAAGACAGTGGTGCAAACCATTTAGTTACCGTTATGAACCTTTTTAGTCTATCATGACTTAATAGCCATGGCGGTCTAAATATTCAGTATTTCAGATTGGGGCCGTTTCATAGGTACTCCATGTGGTGTGGTTTTCCATCCTGCTTTTGCTGCCTGGCATAAAACTCATGTCTTCTGCTTCTTCTGTCTGCTATTGGTGCTGTTCACAGATTTATTATATATATGATGTTACTGTCTAATATTATATTTAATAAAGTTTGTTATGTTTATAAACTTTGGCTGTTGTACCTCCATCATGGTTTATTGTCCTCACAGAATATTATTCTAGGTATTTTGAGAAACTTGGACTATACTGCTATAGGTTTATATGTTTTCGTGTTGTCTTGGAGGTATACACTAATTTTGGAAGAAAATTTATAGGTTATGCTGATATAAAGAGTATAAATGATTATAATCATTTGCATTAATCATCATTGTAAGCGCATGTATTTTCATTATAATTGACAGGCATAAAGTGCAGACACAGTGATACAGGAATTATTCATCACATAAAGTGCAGTGCATAAATATAGATAGAAAAGGCATTGAAAAATATGCATTTAGACATCAATTGGTAATGATAAAACAGGTGTACAACCTTGTTAATCACATCCATGACTTTTTCCACTCTCTTAGGCTAATCTCACAAGTCCAGATATTTCCGGTACTGGAAGAAACGGTCCCGGAGCTATCCGTGTCCGTGTGTGCACGTAGGCCATCCGTGTGTCATCTGTGTGTCATCCGTGTGCTATTCGTGTGTCCGTGTGCTGTGCGTGTGCTGTCCGTGTATTGAAACAATTTCTTTTCATTTTAACCTTATGACTTAAAAAAAGCACACGGACAGCATCCATGTGCGATACGTGTTTACATGCACCCATTGGCTTTAAAGGGTCCGTGTGATCCGTGCGCTCCCACGATCACTGACATGTCTCCATGTTTTGCACACAAACACACGGTCCGTGAAAACACGCTGACATGTGCAGGGACACATTTATTTTAATGTGTCTATGTGTGTCAGTGTCTCCGGTACGTGAGAAAACTGTCACCT